>NC_140413.1:88352500-89602500 GCF_965140295.1 Lepidochelys olivacea | reverse complement strand
CCAGCGCAGCTACACATCTATTTTTAGGACATGAGCTAGCTCAATCAGAGCTAGCATGGCTATGTCTCCCCAAGTTGGAAATTACACCTCCGCTGCCAGTGCAGACAAACCCTGGGTCAGGACTGAAGCAAAGACTCAGCCTGTTGTTAGCAGGCACTGTGTTGTTGGAGAAGCTGTTTTCCATATGCAATGTAGAACTGACAGTTGCTTACTTTGTATTTGATAAAGAGCTGAAGCAGTGCTGCAGGGCAGGGGTACTGCAGCTGATGATCTGACCAAATTCAAGAGCTGGAAATTACACTCCTCCCATAACTCCAGCAAGCCAGTGAAGCACTTAGCAATCAGTGGGAGGGGTGATGTAGCCAGACAGACTTGTGCGTCATTGATCCCTGGCCAGTAAAATGTTCCCTTAGGGGACAGTTATTGCCAGGATAGTGGTTGCTGAAAGTTACATTGGGACCAAACCAACCCGCACCCAGCCCTAGGCCTGGGGAAGCAGAGAAGTGCCTTAAAAGCCATCTTTTCCTCCTTGGCCTTTGTATCCTGCAGCAAGTGCAGCTGCACCAGGCTGGAGGATCTGGCTCATGAATTTGTGCCCACAAACAGGCAGTCATCAAAGTACCCAGTTAGCACTCAACAAATTCAGTTTGTAAGAGCATGTCTGAGTCTATGCCAGAACAAGAGCTTAGCTATGGACAACAGTGGGCGTAAGTTTAGAAGCACGTTGATGCTTATTTGAAAATTTTGAAGTCACTTACAGGAAAGAATGGATTCATAGATTTATAGAATATATGGCCAGAAGGGACCATTGTGATCATCGAGTATAACACAGGGCATGGGGTTTCTCCAAAATAATTCCTGTTTGAACTAGGGCAGATCTTAGAAAAGCATGCAATCTGGATTGAAATACTTCCAGTGATGGAGAATCCCCCACAACACTTGATAAGTTGTTCCAACAGTTAGGTACCCTCACTGTTAAAAATTCGCATCTTATTTCTAGTCTGAATTTGACTAGCTTGAACTTCCAGTCATTGGATCTTGTTATACCAATAGCTGTAAACTGAAGTCAGACAAATTCATATTAGCTGAAGGTAGATGAGACATACGGTGAAACGGAATTGAACATGTGCAGGAAATGCAAGGATATTTGCTACACAAAACCAAAACATTAAAGACTCTCTTCTACAGCTTCTTTCCTGTACTGGCATTATGAATTTCTGCACTTGCCTAACCCTCTGTAGAACTAGCAGCAGTTATATTATTATTACAATAGTGTTAATAAATTAACTTAGCAATAAATGTGCAAAAAAATGATTTGCTCGCTACAATATTCTGTTCGTCCCTTCAGAGCAATATTCCCTTGTCATCATTTACATTTGTCTCTTCCTCCTTTCCTGTCCACATACTACTTGTCATTTGTGTTATGGTATTGTCCTAATCAAGACTGCAGATTCCTTGTGGCAGGGATCTTGTCTCTTTATTTCCTTAGAAAGTGCCACACAAATGAATGGCACTACAGTCATAATACATAACAGCGTGATAATAAGAATAGGATGAAGCAACTCGTGCTATAACAGTGCTGAGATGACTTGACCCTTCAAGGCATGAGCTGCCTCATCTCCCCTAGAATTCAGCAGGGTTCCAGGATACTCAGCACATCCCAGGACTGGGCTTCAATAAAGCAAAGTCCCTCCCACTTCCCCCTCCCTGAACATGCAGGATTTAAAAATAGGCTGTATGAAGTGCAGTAGCTCTAGTATCTGGACTTAGAGTCTTCTTCGGAGAAGAGACAGTGGAACAAAATAATGTATTAGTCCAAAGGACCATCAGGCAAGATTTTAAAAGATGCAGATAGGCCCCTACTGAGATTTTCAAAAGCACCAAGGGTGCTTTACTCCTATTGATTTCAATAGGAGTTAGGTGCCTAACGTGCTCAGAGGCTTTGGAAAATCCCACTGGTCACCTTATCTGCATTTTTATATTCCTAATTATCTTTGAAAATCTGACCCTTTCCCTACAGAGCTTGATTCTTGGTATATCCCGAAAGCTAACAAAGTGCATAATATTTAGCTGAACTTTAGAAGTCAGAAATCATTCCTTTTCTATTTTGGACATTTTTAAAGTGTTCAAAATACTGCAGCTTAGTCTTTGATTTTAAAGAAAGGAAGGTCTTTGGAAATAGACTCCTCCAAGTTAAGTCAGCAGTTTGATTGCATTCTTCATTATTATTTATTATTTATCCTACATTAATACCCAAAGGTCCCAAATTAATCCTTCCATTAAAATACAATAGATGAATGTAATGAGCTGTGACCTATCATTAGCCTAACTTCTTGTATGCTGGATTTAATTTCTCCTTCCTATGTCTGTCTTGTCTATTTGGATTGCAAACTCTTCAGGGAGGGAAATTCCTTGTTTAGTTGTTTATACAGTGCCCAACACAACAGGACTTCAGGAGGGTCTTTGGTCACTACCATCAACTAATTTTTAATATTAGTACAGCTAACAGGCATTTATCTCACTGTGAGAAAAATAAGTAATGTTTATTTACCCTAATGTTTAGAAATCACTCTTTATTTGTTGTCCCATAGCATTTAGATTGTATCTGTAAGTAGCATTCTGTAAACTTATACAGTATACTATCAACATTCAGTGTAAAGCTGGTAGGAAAATGAGACTTGTCTACAAAAAAATTGTTCCTTTTTTGACCTGCTCTATTTCAATAGGCCAGATGCATCCGGGCCTATGCCAGTTTCCAGATGCAGTGTACCCCAGCAGTGGGAAGTCCACCATCACAAAGCTGCAGTGAGAGATGTGACATTGCACTCCATATACTTTATAAAAATATGCTTATGAGTGTAAATAGATGTAACTGGAATATGCTTTATGCAAAAGGTCTCTTATAAGGTATCATTACAAAGCTCAGGATCTACTGAGTGTGTTCATCCCATTTGTTTGCATGTATTATTTCTATGTCTGGAGTTAGGAAAATAAGATATAAACTTGTATTCCATTAAGGGTGCTTCAGAATCAATGAACTGTGAATGAGTTTGTTTACCTACAAGCCTGCCTGGGTACCTGCAGGCCAACACTGGAAGAATGAAGAATGAGGTCTTACAGCGACATGTGTCAATGATACTGGAATCCATCTTAAACCTGGTGCTTTTCCATTTAGAAGGAACGGTGGGGACCCAGAGAAACAAAAGATTCCTGCCTTGTGCCAAAGATATAAAAGGGGGCAGAACAGAACAAAGGGGGTTCCAGTCATGAGAAAGCCGCTACTTTTCACCTAAGATGCCTGCTGGAACTAACAAGGGCTGTACCAGGGGAAGGGAATGGGCCCAGACTAGGAAGGAGTCTAGTCTGTGAAAGAAGCTTATTGGAACATCTCTGAGGGTGAGATATTATCTGTAATTAGTTTCTTAATGTATTAGGCTTAGACTGGCATGTTTTGTTTTATTTTGCTTGGTAACTTACTTTGTTCTGTCTGTTATTACTTGAAACCACTTGAGTCCTACTTTTTATACTTAATAAAATTACTTTTGTTTATTAATTAACTCAGAGTAAGTAATTAATACCTGGGGGAGCAAACAGCTGTGCATATCTCTCTATCAGTATCATAGAGGATGGACAATTTATGAGTTTACCCTGTATAAGCTTTATACACAGTAAAATGGATTTATTTGGGGTTTGGAACCCATTGGGAACTGGGTGTCTGGGTGCTGGAGATAGGTAACCTGCTGAGTGGTTTTCAGTTAAAGTCTGCAGCTTTGAGGGCATGGCCCAGACCTGGGTCTGTGTTGCAGCAGACTAGCGTGTCTGGCTTAACAAGGCAGGGTTCTGGAGTCCCAAGATTGCAGAGAAAATGGACTCAGAGGTAAATTCAGCACATCAGGTGACAGTCCCAAGGGGATCTCTGTGGCCGAACACATCACAATAGGAGGCAGCTACTATCTCCCCTCAGCCAGGGTGCCCCCAGGCAGCCAGCACAACCTCACAAGTAGCAGTGCTGTCATCTGGGGGAGGTGGCTGACTCAGCATATTCCTAACTTCAGTCTCTATTTAGTGAAGTCCTTGAGAACGTGTGGCAGTGGAAACCCCCATCCCTTCCTCTTGGGATGAACTTGCCCCTGTAGAGTGGCCTCTGCCATATCACCAGAATACTGGGCATTCCAGTACTTCCAGGAATGGCATTACCCCTTCTCCCCATGCCACATACTATTCAAAATGGTGTCCCCCATCCATGATACTGGACAAAACCACATCTGGTTTTGTCTCAGTACTGGACAGGGAAGAAACCTTAGAAAAAGAGCGAGGAGCCCGGTGGCACCTTAAAGACTAACAGATTTATTTGGGGATAAGCTTTTGTGGGTAAAAAACCCCATCCCCAAATAAATCTGTTAGTCTTTAAGGTGCCACCGGGCTCCTCATTGTTTTTGTGGATACAGACTAACATGGCTACTCCTCTGATACTTAGAAAAAGAGGACTGTACAGTCCCAAACTGGATGAATGGCCTGTTTATGCCCCTCCTACCCCTCTAGCCTTATTGGAAAAAGAGATGAAGGAAAAAAGTGTTGGGGAAAGCCTTGGACTTGGGAGACCTGGGTTCAAGTCACTGCTGCACCACAGACATCTTGTGGTACCTTGGATTTGTCAATTATTCTCTGAATGGCTCAGCTCCCCGTCTGTAATACAGACATACTGGTACTTCGCTACCTCACAGGGGTGTTGTGATGATAACACATTAGGTGCTCAGATAACATGATAATTGGAGAAATTTAAATACCTTGAATAGATAGGTGCTGCAGCCCTCAATGGGGCAAGAATGTGCAAATTATACCTCTCCTGTGCCAACAATGATGGGCCTCTATTATTATAATGATTACAGTATAAACTTAGTTACATGCTGCAGAAATACATACTGTTCACACATTGTTTCTCTGTAAAAATATTCAGGGTATTTAAAAGGTTGCCTGTAAATTTAAATGCTTAAACTGCTTTAGATCTTTATTTTTTGTAACGTAAACCCAGATTTCTCATTGTGAAATCTGGTTCAGGGATCTCTGTCACTCAAAAGTGATTCCCAAGAGCTGGTCATGCAAGCGGGGAAAAAAAAGTAGAAATAGAAGAAAAGGCAAGAGTAAAGTTTCTTGTTGGTAGTTTTCTTCAATAATTAATTATTTACTATAATTTCTCTAGATGTGTTGGTTATTCTCTTCTATGGTATGTCTGTTGCCACAATAAACTAAGTGAGCATTTAGATTGCTATGGCCAACGGCCATCTGTGATATGGTTAATCTCTCTGCCTTTGATTCTGGACGCATCCTGCAATTTTGAAATAACTCATGTGGGAATTTTGAGACAGTTCAAACTTCTTTCATCTGTGACCCTCTTTATAGATTTTAGGCATGTATGATACTTGCCCCAGGGGAGACAGCTCACTTCAGAAACTTGTCCTGTGGGTGAAGGCAATAGGCCATCCATTACCCTCTTCCTCCAGTTCTCAGGTTAATGACTATATTAAATATTAAACAGGGTTCTATCTCCAGAGTGCCTGTATAAGTGATTTTACATTATCTCATCCACTTTTGGCATAAGCCCTTCTCTGATTTCTTATAAAGTGTGTTGCTTCTGTCTAGCATAACTCAGAGAAGATCATGATTGATTTGACAGCCATTAATGCAATGTTTAATATTAACCTTCATCTTCAGTAAGTGAGGATGATGGTGGAAAGGAAGGGAGGGGAGGTATTGAGGGACGTTGTAGATCTTCCCCACATTTTATTTCATATGCAGTCTATGCAGGTTAACTTCTAGAGATGTGTGGCAGGCTGGATGGAGCTGTGTCTGGTAAATAAAAGGAACCCTTTGCCTAGATGGGGTTTTAAATCAGGCACAAGGGACAAAGACGGGTTTAAGTTTCTCAGAGTTATGCACCCCATTGTTCCCCATGATGTTCTGTTCAATTGCTAAAGCATCTTTAATTTACATAATTGTACATGCTGCGCTGCTGAAATGCTGTGGTGCCATACTGGAGTGGAGAAAATTCTGGGCTGTGGCATTCCCAGAATGCTCTCTGCTGTGATGCTCCAGGAGCAGGACAGAATGGCATTGCAGCCTTGCAGAGCATGTCAGCAAAACTAGAACGAGACTTTGAAAATGCATCATACCATTTAATAACTCACCCTCCTGCACAAGGTCCTCAACCAATATGCAGCATTTTCAGCATGTGAGAAGAAGCCAGTCACATACTCCCAAGAAGTGTGACTCCATGTGACACAGGAACAAGACAGAGAGGTAAATTTGGAGACTATGCTGGGGTAAATAGACAGTGCAAAGCAGAAGAAAGAATGTTTTGGAGCATTTTGGTTTTAGACCTGGTGTCCTAAAGAGGAGAGCACAGGTAAACGGACAGAGAAGGAGATAGGTAGGATCTGGGAGACAGGAGAGTGGTCACAAGAAGTGTACCTCACAGCATTCCAAGCTCCACAAATAAGATCTCGAGGAAAGGGCTTAGTGCTGGGTTAAGGAATTACTTAAATTCCCTTTTTCTTTGTGTTTAATGAAGGGAATAGGAAAGAGAATATGGAGTGGCAGTGATGGGGGAAGGAAGAGAAAGACATATGGAGTCTGATTCAAGGGTTTGGCTGAGCTATGAGCATTTTAGGATATGGAGAGTGGTGGGGGGAAGATGGCTTTATTCTGTGCAACCCCCTTTTCCCTCCCAGGGTACTCGGGAGCAGGCAACCCATCTATTAATAATGGAGATCCTGAGGATCCCAGCTGCGATGGGGAGGGAGGTGGGAATTCTCTAGTCACCCCTCTGCAGTAGTCCCCTTACTCATATGGCTATCTCTAGTTGGCGGTGCCTCCATTGGGCCAGACACTGTCTACACCTGTAGGTGTACTTCAGTTGCCTCCAGGAACAACAGTATAAATAACAGGTCTTACAGATGCAATAAACACCCAAAATAAAACCAACACAATTTTACTTAAAAGTTTTTCCTAGCAACATACAATGGAAAATGCAACCGATTAATATTGGTTAACTGTTATAACTACCGTCCAGGTCAGGAGGTGGTACTGCAATTGTTCGACTAATGGCTGCAGCTTTCAACAGCAACACAAACCTAACCAGTGCTATTAGCATTATACACAAATCCACCCCATACCTGAGTGTGCACTCTCCCTTCAGTGTGTAGTCCTGGGCCCTCTCTTGTGTTGGCACGCTGGGTGAGCAGGAGTTCAGGCCAGCACCCTGTAAGTCTGACAGAGGCGGTCCAGGTGAAACAAGGAGTGAGGCAAGTTTGTACTGTAACCAGCTTAAGTTGCCCAGTACTAGATAGCAGGAACAGCTGTTTATAGCAGTAGCCTCTGTTTCTGACAAAGCCATAAGTTTCCCCTTTTCTTCTTAGACTTACGTAGACACACCAAGTCTTAACACTGTATCTTCAACACAGAGAGCATGCCCCAGGGCTAACTTACACTTTCCTCAGTTGTCTGTAAGCCAAAGTCAGATCTGCTGCACAACTGACAGCCTCTGGCTTTTGGTCTCAATGCCTAGCTGCGGAGAAGGAGCCCAGTTGTCAACTGTAGTCGCATGTCTTCAACCCCAGCAACTCAACAAAAGGGCTCTGTGACAGCCCATTTATTTGGCCCAGACCTCAAAGGGAGCAGCAGCTCTCTTTTCTAGGTCTCTGCCCACAAAATGCAGCCACCTCTGCAGCAGTCTCTGACCCAAGAAGCTTAGTCTAGTCCCCGAGGGCACCCATGACAGCATCCTGGGATTTGCAGTTCTTCAATCCATCAGATGGTATATAGAGGTCTATCTAACCAGAATACCTTTGATAGGTTTCAGAGGCTCCTCAGATAGGGGTCCTACATCTAATTTTGTGGCTCCCCAATTCAAGGGCTACTGCAGGCTGAAGTGTAAATTAGAGCAGCCCCACTGCTGCTGAAACCTACACTGTGCTGCCCAAGATTTTTTTCCAGTGTCTGCAAAAAGCTGGACCATAGAGAAATTCCAGTCATGACCCCTTTTCTGAACAACTTCCCCTACATTCAAGGTTATTGTGGACCATTTGGGGACTCCCTTAATACTGGCACATTTTTGGAGTAGCTGGTTAAGCTGACTTTACTGTCCCTTTCTGCCAACAGAGTGGCACAAATGGAGCCTTAATAGAACAGAGAATGTGACCCAAACTGTAAATGAGGAGGAAATGGGTCCTTTCTGACTCCAACTTCCAAATCAATGCAGTATTTACCATGACCAAAACATATGTCCTAGTTTGGGACTTATAACTAAAGATTATTGCTGAACAAAATGTATTATTGTATATGGGAATCCCGGTGTGAATTACACCAGCTTTTCACTGCTGTTTCTAGATGACTTCCCAGGAGTTATTCTTGATTTAAACTTGTGTTAGCAAGAGGAGAATCTGCCAGCTGCAGTTTAATGTGCATTAGTAGTTTTCTAGTACTATGGGCAAAATCACACATATGGCTTACCAGGAAACAAGCATTATGTGTTGGACAGTTAGTTAAGGTTTTGGACTTCTCCATCTTAGCCCCTGACAGAAGTAGGTTCTTTGGGATCCTGTATAATTCTCTTTTTTTTCTCCCACTGTATGTTTACAGAAGGATCTAATGGGAACAAGCATTCCATTGCATTGTCCAACTCTGCCTTCCAGTCTTTTGCTGTTTAGATAAATGCAGTGAGTGCAGTTCTTTTGCTCAGAGCTTGCACAGCTGCAACCTTGACGTGTGACCTGCGTTTGAAATAGATCTTGACCTGAGCCAACAAAAAATGCCTTCAGTCAAATAGCTGCAAGGAACCCAGTGTGAAATGAGCCTCTTGATTTCATCACTCCACTTTACTGCTGTCCACCTATTCCCAATACTGCTCTCTTCAGAGGCAATAGGTTATCTTAGAGCTGAATGAGCCTGCAGTCTGTAAGTGTCTCTTGGCACGCTCCACTGTAGGTTGAAACCTCCAGGTCAGTACTGAGATACGCAGATGGAACAGCTGACTATAGCATACTATATGTTTAAGCCTCACTGATTCCAACCGAATAAAACAATAATAGTAACACAGAACTAACTTCATTTTCAACTTTTACAGCCTTTTCCATTGAATCTTAGTTAAATCTAAATGTCTCCTATATACTTTTTATTCATAAACCAGGAGCTAGTTTCTTAAAACCTTAATGTAATCATGGTTTTTTTCACTTCATCTCTGGTCCAATATGTCCAATATATTATTTGCAGTCAATCATCTTTACGGAACAGGATAATTTAGCTAGCTGGAAAATATCAAAAGAAAATTTGAAAAAATGATTTAAAGGAGGGATGCTGACTTGGGTCAGGTAAAATACATAAAATGGCATTTTCATAGTTTCTTTAGTGCCAGTTGAAACACATTCTTTTTTGTCACTTCTTTTGTCATTACTGTCATGCTGGACCCACAAATCACCAGCAATTAGCTTCAGTGTAAATTGTTGTGATAAAATTTACCATTTACTGGTCAAAAAGAAAAGGAGGACTGGTGGCACCTTAGAGACTAACCAATTTATTTGAGCATAAGCTTTCGTCTGATGAAGTGAGCTGTAGCTCACGAAAGCTTATGCTCAAATAAATTGGTTAGTCTCTAAGGTGTCACAAGTCCTCCTTTTCTTTTTGCGAATACAGACTAACACGGCTGCTACTCTGAAACCTTTCATTTACAGGTCATTATTCTTTGGTTGATACATTAGAAGTTAGAAGCAAATGGCCAAATGGGCTAGAAAATTAGAATTTAATGACAATAAATAAATAAATAAATGAATTAAAGCTAATAAAATGTAAGGTATTGGAAACGCTGTGTAAATAGGGCTGCATATGAGTACAAGGATATGAGACAGACTTTGTTTAGTATTTATCTTCATTTGTTGTTAACTAGAACAGGATGTGAAAATCACAAAGGACACACACTGTCGACATAAATTTAAAAAGCCATTTTCCCCTAAAAACCTAAATGCCAGTTAAGAAGAGTAAACCAGACCCAATTAAATTAGTATTTGCACACGCAGATATTATCAATTATTAAAACATCAGTAGGGGGGGAAGAGTGATTACTGCAGCCAATGTAATTGGCCTTTTCCAATGGATTAAAAGAAAAAGTTGACTTTAACTGGCTTTGTGCAGAAAAAAATTTCCATTTAGTTGCACAAGCATGTTTATCTGAATGAAATTAATTCCCACTGGCAATGGGGCAGGATTTGGAGTTGTTCACTTCCCATTATTGCCTGTATATTGTCAGGGCAGATCAGGCATTGTAGCCATTAACAGCTTGTCTGCTTAGTTTAATGATCATCAAAGTATGATAAAGGATGACAGATTAATACTATTTTTACTCTAATAGCACAGCAGTTGTGGCTTGGTTTGCTCAGCATGTATTTTCATCTACTTATTCAGGACAGGAGGTTCATGAAAATGAGCTGCTTCATCCCCTCCCTCCATTCTCCTTTAGACTATGTTGTTAAAAAGAACAACTAGAATCTGAATAGCAAGTGGTATGCCCTTCCTCTCTCTTACTGAAATACACTCAGGTGTAATATCCGAAGATGACACAGGGTGCACATGCAGAAACATACAGCACGCACAAAAGATAAAAGCATGAAACTTTTTACGTTTGGATTCTCATTGCACCCTGCATCTCAACTGCCTTTGCCAATGTGCATGGCTGCATTTGTCCTTCAAAGCCTGAGACAGTTGAGAGATGCTGGACATATTTTATGAGACCCTGACAAGCTGCATGCCCATTTTTGAGTTTACAGCACTATGTGCTGCAGCTATCATGATGGATAGTAGACCTACAATTCTGCCTTGCAACATGATTTGAGCTTGCATTCAGAGAAGTCTTTTAAGGAAACAGCTGACAGTATTTATTAGCTGCAGAGTTTATTAACAGAAAGTTCATCACTGCCTAATTTTTTTCCTTGGATTCTGTGTTTGATTTTAATTGGAACATTTATTTCAATTTGTCTATAATTTTTGTGTGTGACAGCTTTAAATGGTGATAGCCTGAATGGGCCTGGAATGAGGAAAATGCCTGGGGGTACCAAACTATCACTTTATATTGTGTAACAGTAGAAAAGAAGTATATGTTGGAGTGATTGACATATGGGTTGCAGACCTGCAGACCTGGACCATCTCTGAGATGAATCTTGTGGCCTGTGGAGCTGTGGGAGGGAATGTAAAAGAAGACAGTAAAAGCATAAGAGAGTAATTATATACTCATGATTAATTTCACTTAGTTTGCTCTTTTTTAGATGGCTTCTGTGAAAAACAGAGGAAATAACAAGCCATTGAAAAATAAAATAAGTGGTTTGTAACCCAACACCAGCCAAAATTGATCATTTTGGCAATACAGCTCTGTCTGCTGGTTACCTAGGCAGAGTAAGTGTGTTCATGTAAATTAAATCTGTTCATGAAGAAAATCTTTTTCTCCCCAGCTCATCACTAGCTGTCAGGGGAGAACTCATTCAGACCTTGCTTATAAAGTAATTGAGAAAGATGTCTTAGAAGAACCTAAGTAAAGATTGAGATATGCTTTGAGTTACATGCAACAAACTCTTACCATGGGCCAACTTCTGCCCAAAATTGCACATGAATCCCATGGACTGCGGTGAGAACTTTGCGCCATCTCAGGGCAGGATTGGGTCTACACAGTAGAATTCTGGTGTCCTGCAAGCAGCTATAATAATCACACAACTCTGCTTTATTCTGGCTTCTGGTACAATGTGTTTTAGCAAATGCCAAAGCTTTCAGTCTGATCTCTCTCTCTCTCGCTCTCTGTTCTCAGATGCTATTCTTCCTCTTCTACTCTGTTCCATCAGCACTTTAAGCAGATATGCTTCTGGTTTGAGTGGTGCTTTGGTTCAGTTGCTGTAGGTATTGATTCACTGTGGCAGGAAAGTGGAGGGATGGTTTCATGCTCTATTCAGGAGAAGAGGAAATAGAAATGATTGACTTCTAATTAATTGGTCGGCGTAAACAAATTATTAACACATTGTCAACTCTGAGTTGTTTGCAGGACTGAGCAGACCACCATGGCAAGCTGTAAAAGGTGCGAAACTAAGGGTATGTCTCTCCGTACAGTGCTGCAGGGGAGGAGTTGTACCAATACAGCTGTGCTGCTGTAGCACATCTGGTGAAGACACTCTATGCCAATGGGAGAGCGCTCTCCTGCCAACATAGCACTGTGCAAACAAACACTTATATTGGTGTAACTTATGTCGCTTGAGGGGAGTGGAATATTCACATGCCTGAGCGACATACATTTTCCCAACATATTCTCTAGTGTAGACATAGCCTAAGCAACTCAGTCATTCAGCACCTCATGTACACTTCCCACAAAAGCTCCTCTTAGTCTGAACAACTTCCCTTCCACCCATGCAGCCCATATATCTAGTGCAGACTTACTTTGGATGGAATTTAAAAATAAAGATTTGTAGGGAGTTTAGGGATATCTCATAGCATCTAGCCCCAAAGCACAAATAAGGGGTGCTTCCTGTTATATCTGCCCCCACCCCATCCACCAAGCTCTCTTATGTCAGCAGCAGAAGAAAACCCAGCAATGATCAGTGTGGGTGGAGTGGCAATGCCAGCTGGCAAGGACTGAGAGGAATGGAAAACAGGGAGAACTGTAGCCACAGTGAATAGCTGCCATATTTTGTGCAGCTCTACATGTGACATTTAATGTTAAAATGTTAATGAGTGTATTTGCATACTTGCAACTAATTTGCATACAACTGTATACTCCAGCTTTAAAATAAAAATTATGTGGAATGAATTCAATGCTCACAAAGCCCTGGTGAATGAAGCCCTCCTCTTTACCTATAGAGCGGTAGCAGGGAAAGATTCCCATGCACACTGCCCTGCCAGCATTTGGTAATAGGGGTGCAGCACTCTCCATGGCCCATGAACTTGGTCTCTTTGCTGAGCCTGCCATTTAGTGCAAAGTAAGTTGGTGAGTATGTGGTGATATTGGAGCTGGGACTCACCAAACCTGTTTCATATAGGAGCCAGCAAACATTTGTTAGACTGAAATGACTTTATTCCCTATTAAACTGGACTGTATTCCTAATGAAGACCTACAAGCAAAAGGCTCTAAAGCTTATTGGAAGTGTCCTGAGGCATTCATTCCCTAATAAGTGCTAATAGCAGGGAATGAAGCTGTTTTCTGGAGAGATACGTTTATTAAATCAAGTCATGCTTTTTGGAGTTTGCACAAGCAGGTTTTCCACTCTCTGTACACAGACAAAAATCTCCTATACACTGTTCTCCCTCTTCTTCAAACAAAACTATAGTATGGGTTATAAACCATAACACAAATATAAACACAACATCCAAGTTCACCTCTACATATGTTTTGCTAGATAAAATCATTTCAACAATTATTTCATGTTCCTACACTAACTTACAGATGTGTCTTATCATCATGGGTCAACAGCAGGTTTCAGTCCTCAAATGCACAGAGCCGTTCTATATCACTTCTCCTATCAGAACAACTGGTGTGGGAAGGAATGCTATTATCTTCTATGAGGGAAACACAACACATACATTAGCAGTGGGTTATACATCTCTTTGAGAACTAACATTAGAATGTTGTATGGCAGGATGCAGGATTCCTACCTCCGGGAGGAGAGTAGGTCTAATGCATAATGATACACCTGTTTGGGTCCTCTGCAGTGACTGAATCTGGGACTCGAGAGCTAAAAGCATGAGCTTCTACCACTTGAACTAAAAGGAAAATGTATCTTAGCAGGAGCAGACTCATAAACTTCTGCATGGGGTTGGTCTGTGGTTTGGTCACTAGAGAAGGACTCTATTAGTGTGAGTTAAACTAGCATGTAATTTATGAACCTGTAACTGAAAGGCAGTGTGGTAAAGTGGCTAAGCATTATACCTGTTCTGGTAAGGACCTGTGTTCTGTTCCTGGCTTTGCTTACAGTAACCTTCTTCAACCTCCTGGTCATTTTATCTGTACAATGGGTGAATGGTACAGCTGGGATTATGAAGCCTTGGTCAATGAGGGTTGTGAAGTACACAGAAATATTAAGGACACAGTCAGCAGAAGACTTGGGTTTAGAATTCACTGGCTCTTGGCTTGTAGCTCAGCACACTTCTCTTGACTATGGATATGATCTTTTTCAAGCAGGTTAACCCTGGCATTTCTTTACTGTAGTGGGTTGGCAGTTTGAACTACTGCAGGTGCGTGGGGAGTGAAGTGGATCTGTGGGCTCTGTGTGCTAATTCTGTTCCCTTTTTTGGAGAAGGTGAATAAACACCCTGATGTCTTAACAGCACCCTTCCCATCACCATTGAACCTGTCCCTTACTCTCTAACTGCTAAACCACATTCCTTTAATTCTGTAACTTTTTTCTGAATAGGCCCCCAATAGAGCATAAAGACCTACGTGGCAAAACTGCAAAGTGCTCTCTGTCAGGCATCCCTGATGTATCCATCATCATATTAATATGTCAAAATAGAGGGAAAGAAAATCTGTGCAATCAAAACTTTAAAGCCAGAGTATATTGTATGTTGCAATTTGTGAAATAATTCACTCAATTTACAACAATTTATGATGAGTCCAGGTATGAAAAATAATATTTTTGAGTAAGAAGGCCACTAAATTAAAGCACAGCCACAGAGCTAGGAGGGAGTGGGTGAGTGAAATGCCTTCAGATTTCATAGTGGCATGAAAACTGCTGGAGCCTGGTCCTGAAGTAAAAAGGCAGAGAATCACAAGGGCCTCATCACTTCCACAGGACATTTTTCAATGACACATAAAGAAACTAGGATTCAGAAAATAGGATCCTTGCTATTTTATTGCCTTTAAGAAGGAGCTGGGGTTTTCATGTTTCCTACTTTTTGTACCACTTGTGAATTAACATTAAAACTTGAACAATTGGCTGAAAGAGTTGATGTATTAAGGGAACAATATAAAGCTCACTCTTCCTTCCAATTGCTATATTTACTGTGAAGAAGCTGTACTATCTCCGTTAAATCTTACCTGAACTGAGTCACACAGAGAATTTGATTGATAAAGTGTAGGAGAATTGAACTTTATGACTGAGCACCAGACCTCTATCAACTGTGGGAGGGGATGTGTATCACAAACACAGCTGTCACCGGCACAGCCCAACTATTACATCTTTACAACCAGCAAATTAACAGCCCCATGGATGGAGCACAGGCTGATCCATATATATAGACTGAATATGGAATGAAAACCATTTGAAACTACAATGATTTAAGCTCTGGTGAACAACTTCCTCTTAACTTCCTTGGGAAATTCTGGTTATCTTGTTGCCCTTCATTGGTTAAATGGCAGGCTGAAAGGCAAGCTAAAACTTCCAGCATGGATGTATTAAACTCAGCCTTTTTTAAAATTCAGTTCATGAGGCCATGAGAACAAATAGAGGTGACTTGAGCTTCATCTTTTGTGCCAAAAACCATACAAAGGAGAAACACACACACACACACACACACACACAGAGGTGTAGGAAAGAAAAGTCTTTAATCTGCATTCCACAGGCTATATACAGAAGCCAGAGTAGATACCTTCTGCTGCCCCGTCAAAGTGGCAGTGGACCAGGGGGAATAGTTGGTGGAGGGTAATGCTGCAAAAATTCAGGGTTGATTCTGCATAAAGTAAGACTAATGTTTCGCACAGGACATGAGCTCAGCACATCATAGGTATGATCTGGAGCAACATACACTATGGATTACTGATTTTTTTCTGAACATTTCTGTATAGACTTCAGTTAGGCTCATTGCCCCCTGCCCCAAGCCTAGAGGGCATGGGGGCAGGGTGGTAGAGAGAGAGAGATTTGCTTATCAAATTTTTTTCAAGTATATGCCAGGTAAAAATCTAAAACCAAATTAAGCTGTAACATAGTGTGGAAATAGCAACATGGCCTCTTGCAGCTTCCAGAAATGTCCTTCTTTATATATAGATTTTTAAAGGAACAATGGAACATATACTGTAATCAACATTGCAGTATAATAACATAAACATAAACACAACACTATGTAGAAAATGAGGAAAACCAAGCAGAAGATTTAGGCTCTTTGCTAAGCTGCTGGCTGCTCAGAATCTGCTGGTAGGCTTATTTGTCCAGCTATTGTTTGCCATGTATCATTGTGTGCAGAGGAACATGGATTACAGGCATCACTGCGAGTCTGGATCCAATACCATGGGAGAAATATCACAAAGTGTTCTCCAAACTGAGTGTACCATAAAGTGGAGTATTGCTGATTAAAAGCACTCTGAAACATTTTACAGTGATATTTTAGATCATTGCTTCAGGCTAACATATTCGAATATAGGTGTCTAAAATAAGATACCGGATTCCATATTTCGGCATTTATATAAATTGCCTGATTTTCAGACAGGCTGAAGTCTGAAGACTGAGACTCCCAGTCTCCCAGGTGGAGAGGAAGTACTGGGGCACAAGCTATTTAATGGGATACTATTTAATTCTATAAACTCCAGATCAATTTAACTATCTGTGAGTAATGGGGGTGGAGGTGGTCATATCAAATATTACTTGCATACTAGGAAGTTGAATAAGGCGTAAATTTCCTTGAATTTGCACGTTCATATATTAGTCATTTTTAAGTTTACTTTAATTTACATATTCATATATTAATATTTTTTCTTGCCATACTCCTCCCTTGTGTCTCTCTTGGTTATGAAATGTAACCCTTCTGCCAGGCCAAGTTGATAGCAGCAAGGGCCGAGTTCAGTACACAGGGGTTCCCTCTCATCAAAGCAAATGCAAAACTGGCTAGCCCCCACCCAGTGACCTGGGAAAATCTTACACACCCCCTGGGCGCCTCAAAGAGGCAATACTTCCCCTCTCGCAAGCACAGAGCCTCGTTGTAGTAGAGAATCTTTAATAACATGAGGTAAACAACATCAGCATTAAATTGGAGAAACACCACAACTAGTGTTCATTAACCAAACCATGAGCAAAGACCCACCCCAGAAAATTGGGCCACATCCTTTCCCTCGGGTTCTTGAGTCCCAGAACCCAAACGTCTCTTGAGTCCAGCAATCCACAAATCACCCAAAGTCCAAAAAGTCCAGCCCCAGAGTTCAAAAGTTCATCTGCAGAGTGTTACTCCCCAGTCTGGCTAAAATGTGCCTGTGTGTGGGGGAAAGAGATAAGGGGCACCTTATCAGCTACATGTCCTGAAGCTGACTGCCCCACAGGGCTCTGCTCTGCTACGCTGTCTCACGAACAGCTCCGCTCTGCACAGCTCGCCGTCTCACGAACAGCTCTGCTCCGCTCGCCGTCTCATGAACACACCGCCGTCTCACGAACAGCTCCGCTCCACCACGACCGGCTCCGCTTTGCACAGCTCGCCGTCTCACAAACACTCCGCCAGCCTATCCACAAACAGCACCACTGCACTCTAGATCTTCCCACTCCCCACTACTTGACACAGTGCTCAGTGATTTCAGCTCTCAGTGATTTCAGCTCATAGTAGTGGGAGCCTTAGTGCTGGTGCACCATAAGGCCAAAGTGAATGCAGCACAGTACCTGTAGCAAGATTCTTAATAGACCCAAAATTAGCTCTGACATTCTACAGTGGAGAGAGACAGAGGTCCAATTGGTTCTTCAGGCCCTCACAAAGGGGCCCACACCACCAGGCACTAATACTTGTCTCAAGTCTCTCTCAATTCACAGAGTTTTGGAACCCATGTCCCTTGCCTAGCAAGTGCTACTCAGTTGATGGTGAGTCCCTCCATCATAACAAAAGGCCAAGTACAGTTCCAAGCATAGTTCCCATAATCAGGGTAATAATAATTTATTCTTCCCGCCCCAATAACAGAGACACTGGGGATCCCACAACAGCCAAAGTGACCATTTGGGCAGTTATGGCCTCATTCTAGGTGGGGTGGGTGTGCCTATGCAAATGAGATCAGCCCCTGAAGTTCTTTTCCACAACTTGCCACACCTCACCACCAGATGTCAGGGTGGAGCCCATCCTGACTCTGCTTACAGAATGATGCTGCTGTAGACTCCCTAATGGCTTGGCTACACTGGGAGATATTCTGGATATTCCTACTTAACTATTCATGATTAATTACATGTGTGGACAGTTTTATTCCAGAATAAGAGTGCTTTATTCTGAATTAGTTTAATCCAAAATAGTTTAACGTGCAGTTAACCAAGAATAGTTAATTCCCTTTAAATTCACACTCTACCTTACTCTGATTTTACTTTCACAAGCCTTTAAACAGTTTCAGGCTCAAATAAGGGCCAACTTGAGAGGTTATCTTTATCCCCAAAGGGTGATATGTTGGTAAGTAATTGTAAGTGAGAGTGTAAATCAGTCAATGTAAGGGAAATTAAGGGTGTCTAAACAGGTGTTTAGCTGTGAGAAGAGAGACTGGAAGTAAATGTAAGATGTAAATACCATTATCTGTAAGAAAGTGTAAGCTATAAATTAGATTGCTTTACACTGCGCCACTGTGACCCACCCTATGCTCACTGATGCTGGTGTTAATCCTGAGTTAATACGTGGTACTTTTATATGTGTATGAGGAAAGAAAATGGCCAAATTAGATCCTCTTAGACTCATTTGGGTGCACGTCTGAATTTGAATTTGTCTGAGTGAAAAACTGAATCAGAATCAGATTCTGGCAGTGGCGTGCACAGAAATAAAAATTTGGCCGCTTTTGGTCCGAGGAGCTGGCTCCCTTCCCCCACCCCATGCAGCCCCGGGATCAGAAGAGCTGGCAAGCTGGCTCTCCCCCGCACGGCCATAGGAGATGGTTCTTCCCCCATGGCCCCTGGGCCACTGCAGTTGGCTCTCCCCCCAACCTCCATGGCCCCAGAACCAGAGGAGGTGGCTCTTCTCTCCTCACTCTGCAGCCCAGTGGAGCTTGATGTCCCCTGGCAGCCATAGGAGCTGGATCTCCCAGTCCAACCCAGGGGGCCAGAAGAGCTTGCTCTCCCCACCCCGGAGGAGTTCTGGGCCCTGGCCCTGCTGATTGAGGGGGCCCATGCCCCTGCTTGCCTCCCCCTTTTGCATGCCATCATCAGATCATGGATTTGATATCCCTATTCATCCAATGTATAGGTTGATAAGATAGGAAATTGAGTCTCAGCGGCTTAAATTACCAAAAACTTCCATTGGGATAGTGATGAAAAGTGTCAAGAACAAAACCAGGAGATTCCTTTCTAAATATGCATAATCTTGAATAAAGAGGAAGAATAGCAGAAACATAACACTGAATTTATGTTCCCATTTTGGACCTGCACATTCCCAATCCATGGAACAAGTAGAGTTTCACTTCATCTCCCAGGTGGAGAGGAAGTACTGGGGCTCTAGGGCTTTTTCCAGAGACAATTCAATTGGCAAAAAAAAAAAAAAAAAAATTGGTTGTGCATGGGTTTTGTTTTGGTGGCAGCCTGAATAGCGGATAGCTAGGAAATATATTCTTACCATACTACAGCAGTTATTCATTTATGGTGCAAATCCAGTTTCTTTGTTGGCTCATTATTTAAAGTAACATATAGGCTCCTTTTTTTTCAGTAGATATTTATTGTAATGTTTCATTTAACTAATGGTGCATTACAAAGGGATTCTTATTGGAGGCAGCAAATGAGAGTTACATGAATACCAAATTAATTCATCATCATCTGAGCTAATAAAAAACTAGCAAATGAATTCATAATGGGACCACTTATTGTGCAACCTTTTTTTCCTACTTGTCTTTAAGAGGTAAGGGGAAGAACAATGATTGAAATCAAAGTAATACAGGAAATGTCCAGGCATTAGCACACAAAACCACACACTTGATATTGCATAGCACCAGTATACACATATGTAGCTTCTGAGTCAGATCCTTACCCGATGTAAATTGACATAACCTCATTAACTTCCAAGGAGTTGCATTGATTTAAACCAGTTGAGGATCTGGCTCTACAGCTAGATGAGAAGTGGTAGTCACAGATGTGTGGTGGATGCATTAAAGGGATGCAGACCTTAGACAGAGGGCAGCACATTGGTGGGCAATAATCGGTGAGGTTTCTTGACTAATCATTGTCTTTGTACTCTTCTGTCACTCTCAGCTTTTTTGAATATGAATGAAATTCCCTTTGCATCTTAGTGTGCCAAATGATCATCCTCTCTTCATACACATAAAACTTACATCCTGCATGAAATCTATCAATGTACATAAGACAGGTGAGCTACTTATGATTTAAAAAAAATATTCCAATGCCACTGAGGTTTGACCATCACCTGGCCATCTGGTGCCCTTTATCTCAAGTGTATCTCTAATTTAGACTGCAAGCTCCTTGGAGTAAGTACTGTGTCTTCCTTTTTATTTGTTATAGGGTCAAGTACACAGTTAGCACAAAAATAATGACTGCAGATAATGTTGAAGACAATGATAATTGATGTCTTGGACACCACAGCTTTATTAATGGAAATACTCAACTAAGTGAGGAAATTGTGTAGCTATAAATTAAAATGAAGAAAAACAAAACCAAGAGTTTAAAAGCAACTATGTGTCTCTTGCTTTATAGCGCTGCATTTACTGGATGGAGGTGGCTGATGCTGAAGCACAAATCTTCATTCCGATTCTCATTTTAAACGCAGAGCAATGTGATCCATGTTGATGTCCAGGCTCTTGCCCCTGCCTCTCCTGTGGCCATTCATGAATCTGCTCCAGCTTCTTCTCCTCGTTGGATTTCTGAATTTGCTTCTGTGAGTGTCCCATGAAAAATGATGGGTGGCTACTATCCTACTAAAAGCAGCATATTTCATAGGTTCTCCTAGTCTTAGCAGTTCTGTATGACAGTGGAGCACTTGTCAGGTAGGTTTATTTTAAAATCAGGTGATTACATAAATCTATAGGGCATGATTCTTATCTCATGATGGTGTAAGTCAGGAGTAAATTCATTCAAGTCACTGGATATGAGTATGATCAGAATCAGGTCCTATTGCTCAGTTGTTAGTGATGTCAGTCTATGAGGTTATGACCAACAGGTGCTGCTAGCCCTACTAGTACAACCAAAATTAGAGATGGAGAAGACCACAGTGTTCTAATACACCATTCCCTTGAAACTGCAGCATATAGTAATAAAAGAGATTAAACTGATATGGCCAGAAGGAACCGTGATCACCACCTGGTCTGACTTCCGGAGTAACACCGACCATAGAATTTCACCCTTGATTTTAGCCAAAAGACCAAGTGGAGTGACTAAATGGCTAATGATATTTGCATTGTCAAATATAATAGTTACAGTATTTGCTTTACAAGGGACCGAGCCTCACTTGTTCAGAACCAGATTGGGTGACCTCCCCATACACTTGTCCTCTCAAGCAAAACAGTTTTAATTGTACCCTCTTCAGACAGATGCTTACATTGTCCCAATCTATTCTACATTTCACCCTTCAGTTTTACTATCAGAAGTGTGTCCACAACTTCATGGCAGCAGCCACATTCTGTTTCCTGCTCATTTCAATACCTGTAATATTAACTTAATTATATAATGTGTGTCATCAGATGTTAGCTCTGTGTGTGTGTTCTCTCTGTGTGCTGTCCCAGCTCTGTGCAGATAGTTGGCACAGCAGACCTCGATCAAACTGCCCAATAAGACCACAAGACCTGTTTCAGTAGCGAAGGTGCTTGGTCAGATTTATTAATGAAGCACAGTCCTAATGCCCAGGCACAATGGTTATAGGACCACTAACACATGTATGCCCCTTGCAGTGGACTCAGCTCAGTGAATGGTGGGACTTTCCATTCCCTCCCCTCGTCTGGCCAAAGACACTCCCTCTTAATTTTATACACTGATACAAACAAGTTACGTATTGCTCCTCTGACAGGGTGAGCTGCCATCCTCTGAAGTGGTTAGCTACCACCCATTATCTTAGAATCACAGAAGATTAGGGTTGGAAGAGACCTCAGGAGGTAGATACGCTGGAGGGTAGGGATAGGATACAGAGGGACCTAGACAAATTAGAGCACTGGGACAAAAGGAATCTGATGAGGTTCAACAAGGACAAATGCAAAGTCCTGCACTTAGGAAGGAAGAATCCCATGCACTACTACAGACTAGGGTCCGAGTGGCTAGGCAGCAGTTCTGCAGAAAAGGACCTAGGGGTTACAGTACGTGAGAAGCTGGATATGAGTCAACGGTGTGCCCTTGTTGTCAAGAAGGCTAACAGCATTTTGGGCTGTATACGTAGGAGCACTGCCAGCAGATCGAGGGATGTGATCATTCCTCTCTATGTGGCATTGGTGAGGCCTCATCTGGAGTACTGTGTCCAGTTTTGGGCCCCACACTACAAGAAGGATGTGGAACTACCTTTAGGTAGTTGAAGGCTGCTATCAAATCCTCCCTCACTCTTCTCTTCTGCAGACTAAATAAGCCTCTCCTCATAAGTCATATGCCCCAGCCCCCTAATCATTTTTGTTGCCCTCCGCTGGACTCTCTCCAATTTGTCCACATCCTTTCTTGTACATGCTGGTTCGATCAAAACATCTCTATCTATCACACTGTCATCCTGACCTTATCTTAAAGATAAGGTCAACCTGTTCCTGTTATCTTTGGGGTATGTGTTAGTATTGGAGCATTCTCGTACCACCCTTCTGGAATGTGTCTGTGCAAGTGTCCTGTGCCTAGCACTTCTCAGGAATGTCTGTGTTTTTGCAATACCAGCCCTGTTCTTGCCAAGTTCTGTGAGCATGCATGCAGGCAGAGCCTGACTCCTGCTCACAAGCTGTCTCTTGCTGACTTTGCTTTATATTAGCAAGGCTTGACCAGTACTTTAATTCAGGCCTCACACCAGACCTCTGATACAAGGGCTGATGTTTCAGGCTCCTTTTCTGCTACAATGGGTGGCACAGGCATTCCTCATACTAGCTTTTTAACAAACATTAGTGTTTTGCTGTGACACAGTATGAGGTTTTACAATGCACATAATATCTCTAGAAGTATGTAGGAGATATATACAGATGGGCTTTCTTTGCATCTAAGTGCCTAATACAGTCTCTGTTTATTCTTTTGAGCCGCCCATGTAAATATTGTTTTTTCAGCTTTATTTCTCGATTTTTGACAAATTTCTCCATTCCAGCAGCATCAACCTAAGTGCACTTTTTTTCCATGAAATGTCATCAAATAAATATAGCCATAATCTTTTATAACCAAGAAAGGACATAGAGTCTCTAGCAGTAAAACCACTCAGCCTCAGAAGCAACCTCTAATGACAGGACCCAGGAGTGGTTAATTTAGTTACTATCTGTCTCATTCTCTCTGGGCTAGATTGTGGCAAATATGCCACTGCCCTATGGAGGGGTTGGGGTGAATCACAATGTCTCCCAGTGCAGATTGCTTTTGTTCCTGGTGCGAACAGGAGGAATGGTCAAGGTGTTACTATGCCTCTGTAATATAATATCACTTCACCTCAAACACCTTCTGTCACAAAATACAGCCATCTCTAGAGGGTGGAACATGGTGACACTTGTTTTAGCAGTGAAAATAAACACTACACAAATGTTCAGGGCAGGACATGAAGAATACTGCATTTGAGGGACACTTCAGGAAGACTTTTGGATGGGTACTATATAATCTGAAACTGGTTGAAAATGTGTTTTTTTTCTCCACAGAAAATTTCATTTTTTTATGAAAAAAACCAAAGTTTTTATCTGGCCAAAAGCTTTCAGTTTTTAGCTGAATAGATTTTGATGAAAACTCAAAATTTGCCATAGAAAGTAGATGCTTTTTGAAAGAAACAACCTTTTAATCAAAACCCCAGTTTTCCATCAAAATCAGTTTTAAATGATTCTTTTTTGACAGCGCTAGTGTTTTGACAGCCTATATTGGAATTTGGCCCTGATGGTTTAACACCTCTACTTCTGCAAAAATTGTGATGAGCTTTTTGTTGACCATAAGTCACCAAGAGCTTAGTCATACATCTCATTTAAAAAATAATGGGCAAAAGATTGACAAAAGCCTAAGTGACTTAGGAGCCTAAGTGCCATCAGGACTTAAGTCCCCCGGTGCAGACGGCCCTTTTGGAAATGGGAATAATGCTCCTAAATCCCTTTGACACTTTTGAAAACATTATTCCATATCTTGAGCTGCTAAGTGCACCAGAGCAGGGAACTGACTCAGTGTACTGACCCAAAGGTAAGAATGACATATACTGAATCATTCATAGCCCTTCCAATGGCATACATGGATTTCCATGAATCCTCTTCACTCAAATATTGATCAGAACTGAGTATTTTTTGATTGTGTACCCTGACAAGCAAAACCTGGGGTGGTCAGACTGCAGAGAATCTCTTTTTTTGGTTACTCACTGATTTTTATTTGGTGGTGTATTCATGTTGGAAACTGAGTATAAATCAGGTCAAATGCTTGTTTTCTGAGGTTTTTTTAGAGAAAACTCTAGTTAAATTTGTGGAAGCCAGAGTATATAGCCTGTCCTGATAGATAATTACAATAAATTTTGAGGCCTACATTAATACAAACAAACCAATACTCATCCCTTTTTCTTGTCCCTGATAATCATTTCTTCTTTTCTAATGGTAATCCGTAGTATTTTACCCAGCAGCCTTTTGACACACATCAAAGTTCTGCTGATGAGTTGTTTTCATGCTGATTGTTGTCAGATAAAAACCATTAGCTGGTCGATTATTTGCTTGCTGGTCAGTTCTGAGGAGGAGCAGATACATTATCCAGAATAGAAAAGGAGTACTTGTGGCACCTTAGAGACTAACAAATTTATTTGAGCATAAGCTTTCATGAGCTACAGCTCGTCAAATAGATTTGTTAGTCTCTAAGGTGCCACAGGTACTCCTTTTCTTTTTGCGAATACAGACTAACACAGCTGCTACTCTGAAACCTGTCATTATCCAGAATGATTTCCAGTATTGTGTATTGCATTTAGTAATAATTCTAGCATATTTCTTTTCTTCTTAAGGGAAGTAATGCTCTTTCTACATTGCTCTTTCTACCTTCTGCCTTATTTTTTAGAGGAAAAATAAATAATACTTTAATAATAAATGAAGATTGATCTGAACAGTTTGCCCATTATGTTGTTTATATGCTCAGGAGAGGCCAGTTCTGCATTTCCATATGGATGGAATAGAGAGTGGGACAAATTCTGAGCACTTTAGGACCAATGAAACTCTATTCCAGGGGTTCTCAAACTGGGGGTCGTGACCCCTCAGGGGTTTGGAAGATTAAGTGGGGGGATGTGAACTGTCAGCCTCCACCCAAACCCCGCCTTGGCTCCAGCATTTATAATAGTGTTAAATATATTAAAAAAGTTTTTAATTTATAAGGGGGTGTCACACTCATAGGTTTGTTGTGTGAAAGGGGTCAGCAGTACAAAAGTTTGAGAACCACTGCTCTATTCTAAGAACTAAGATTAAGGAAGGATAAGTCAAAGATGAAGGACAGTCCTGTGGTTGAAGCACTGACCTAGGAATCAGAAAATCAGGCTTCAATTTCTAGCTTTTCCACAGACTCTATGTGCAATGCTGGCCAAGTCACTTAATCTCTCTTTGCCCCAATAATACTTACTCTGTCCCACTTCTTTGTTTTATCTGTTTAGACTGTAAATTCTGTGAGATGGGGACTGTCTCTTTGTGTGTATATGTACTGTGCCTGGCACAACTGGGTCCTGATCTTATATAGTCATAGAATTTAAGACCAGAAGGGACCACCAGATCTTCCAATCTGACCACCTGTAAATCCCAGACCACCAACACCCCTAGAACTCAACAACCAAAATCAGACCAAAGTGTTTCAGCCCACTGAAGACTAGATTATTGTGTGTCACAGGCAGAGACTAGGAGGGACTGAGATGCCCCTGTGTCTCCTGCAATGGCAGGGAAATGATTAAGTGAGAGACACAGATAATCCTGGTAAGTGACCCTGCACCCACATGCTGCAAAGGAAGGCAAAAAACCCCAATGTCACTGCCAATTTGACTTTGGGGAAAATTCTTTCCCAATCCAACATTATGGCCATCAGTTAGACACTGATCATGTGAGCAAGAATCAGCCAGCCAAGCACCAGAAAGAGACAATGCTCAGTGCCACTGTAGAGCACTGGTCCATCCTGCCCAATGTCCCATCTCCAGTTCTGGTCATCCCTGAAGCTTCTGAGAAGGGAGACATAAAAAACCTACTCCCAAAATACATTTCAAGGGGAAAATCCCTCCTAACCTCTGCTGGTGGCTGATTGAAACCCTTACACATGAGCTTTTAGGAACATAAGACCTAAACCAGAGGTGAGCTCTAGGGATGTTGAGTTCCATACCATCTCGTTTGACGTCTCTAAGTACCATTGTAATGAAAATAATAATATTAAGCTTTGCTGGCTACTGAGTAGTATAGCAGTAAATTAAGTTCAACATAGATATTTTCCTATCTGGAATCTGTTGCTTAGGGAATAGAAACCATCCAAACATAATTTAAAAATATTATATTACTTTTTCATTTATGCTAGAAAAGCAAATGAAGATTCTAAAATGATTATGGGACTTTTGCAAACTGCTCGTGATGGCTAACTCTGCTCCCATTAAACCAAACAACAAAACTCCCATTGACTTCAGTTGTACCAGAGTTAGGTCAAAGCTGGATTTGGAAAATATTTAGGGAATGTTCAGGCTGCTGAACCTTATTTCAATGAATAAAGATATTACTTAAGTTTTAAGGTCAGAATTCACACAAAGAAACAAATGTACAACTTTTTACACCTTATTATTCTTTAGTCTTTGTTTTCTTGTTAGGTAGATCAATCTTTAGGAAAAGTTTCATATAGGATTTCTAAATGAAGAGAAATTCTTCATTGTTTTTTCTGGAAGAGTAAAAGAGCCCCCCTCAGCCTGGTATTAGCTGTGAAATATCAGATTTCCTTTCCAAAAAGCGATTTCTGAAGGAGTTTTCAAGTGCCAGGTAAGTGGGATACATCTTTTCATTAGGTTTTTGCAAAGCTAGGTTAAAATTTGTGAGGATATTTATCTGTTGAAAAGTCTGTCCTGCAGTGCCTCCAGAACTATCTAGAATGCCCTTCGGGGACGGGGGGTTCGGGGCCAGAATGGTGCTTTGATACTTCTGCCAGCACTGGCCAACCAGCTCCTTTTCCTCCTGGGCTGCAGAACATCCTCTGAGTTGGTATGTGTCAGTGCCAGGTCAGTGTGGAGGGAGGTGGAGATGCTGCAGCCAGGACTGGGCAGAGAAGTGCTGGAGCTGGGTGACATTGGGAGCTGGGGAGTGGAGCCATCCAGCTGGTGGAGCCCCCCAGGGGAAGCAGGAGCTGGGTACAGATAGACAGATGGGGACAGGACAGGCTCTGCAGGGAGTCAGCCCAGCTTCCCTGGGCTTCCCTCAGCTTCCCCACTACTCCTATCGTCCTCCCAGCTACATCTAGTATCCCCTAGCAGTCTAGGGTGACCAGATGTCCCAATTTTATTGGGACAGTCCCGATATTCGGGGCTTATCTTATATAGGCGCCTATTACCTCCCACTCCCTGTCCCGATTTTTCACACTTGCTGTCTGGTCACCCTACCTACCATCACTTGTTCCCTCCCGGGGCCTCTCACTGCTCTGCATTCCAGCACTTCTTTTTTAAGGACTCCAGTTCTGCTGTACTGTATGCATAGGCTCTGATTTTCAGATGCCCTGGATACCTACTACTTACAATGAAGTCAGTATGAGCTGTGGGTTATCATTACCTCTGAAAATCAAGTCCATGGAAAAATGCAAAATGCAGCTATTTGGGGAATTTGGAAAAGTATTTCCTCCTTCGTATTGCTTATATGGTCATTTATAAAAAGCTGAAAACATGTGGAGCAATGAACCAATATCCTGCTGCAAAGCCCGTTGAAGTCAATGGAAGGACTCCCACTGACGCCGGTGGGTTTGGAATCGGGGCCTGGTTTAGGATTTATATTTCAGATAGGGAGGGGAGATTAGATACAGTATTCCCAAATATGATGGATTTTCAAAAGCACACAGTGCTAGCCTAATTGTTTCCACTAAAATCCAATGGAAACAGAGCTGTGCCAATTCTGAGCACTTTCAAAAATCGTGCTCTTAGAGTCATGTGTTTACCTCTAGATTTTCTAGTTACTCTGCATAGGGCTTGATTTTTAGAGATGCTGAATGCCCATAATCCAGCTTAAGTCAACAGAAGATGGAAGTGCTCAGCACTTATAAAGAAACAGTCCCATTGTGCTTAGCCACTGCAGTAGGAAGCAGTTTTGTGCCATTAGTTTGAATTGTCAGACCAAATCTGTACGACAAAAACAGAACATTCTGACTGGCATCGATTAGTAGCCTTTTATCCCTGTAGTGGTGCTTTTAGATTTTTAAATCACATACTAACACCAAATGATCATTAGTTCTGAGCAAGCATAATCACCATTTAAATGGATACAAGTAGAGTGTATAAATGAAGGATATGAAGTTCATTATTTCACTTTGCAAATCAGTAACTCTGGGGAAATTTCCATTTTAATATGCTGTTTATTTTAACATAATGACTAAAGGTGAAGATCACATATATCCTGTGGATAATGTAAACACACATTTCTTTCAGCCTCTTTTATTATCTAAACAGGAGCTCATACACAGCAGGTTATATTTATTTATTTACTTTGCACATAACTCCATTATTCATCGCTCTATTCCCTGTATTTTCACCATTCATATTGTTAACCGTTAGTGAAATACTCTGTAATAATGGTAGAGTGTTTTAACAGGATGGCTTCTAAATCACAGAACAGAGAAGGTAAACTCTGATCCTGTTCTAGAGCCAAGTATTTTATAGAAGCCTATATTTTCTGTGGTCAGTGTTATTTATTAGGTTATTATGTTTACATCAAAAGTTCAGAGATCATGATCAGGTATTATGAAGTAAATAACCCAGTGAGTTTCAGAAGTGTTTTGTACAAAGTGCAAGATTCTATTTTAGCTTAATAGTATAATATGTTATCTTGCCAATGGCTATCACAGTGCTATTGAAGTGTGCTCTCTCTCTATAATTTTACAATTATAAACCATTAGCTGTTCTGTTGTTTTTTGTTTTGTGTGTGTGCACTGCATGGTAAAGCTAGAGTTACTTAACAGTTACAGGTACTGGGTGGGGGAAGGTGTTTGTACCGGTTCAAAAGATTGTGCACTGTAGCAAAAAAAAGCTCCCTAGCAATGGCAAATTGATTTAGCAAGGGAATAGGGATCAAAGATTTCTATTCCTCCTAATGGCCTTCATTAAGGAATTAGAACATCCTGCTGAGAAAGACTGACATGCTCTGGCTCAGTGTGAGTGTCGGTCTGCAATACAAACATGTTAGAGTCTGGACTGTGAAATGCTTGCCACATAGATAAATGTTTGTCACAGTCTCTGGGAGACAGTTGTCACAGCCTAGTGAAAGCCTGCTTATCATTCATGTGGTCACTTCCATTACCTCTGCTCAGACAGTGCTGACCTGCTATTAGTGACTCTAATTTAATTTCCCCCACCAGTGTCATGGGTTATTTCTTCCATTACTTGAGAGATTTAATTTACAGGGTAAACTCCATCACTTGAGAGAAGGAATTTTTCATGACACAGGGAACAAGTGCCTTTTGAAGATTAACATGATGCTGGTTATTTATCTTGGTCATCTCTAAGACTTGCAGTTTCAACATCACTGAATGGTAATATATTCACATGTTGGTGCGATTTCTGACAACCATTCAGTATTATGTGTTTTCGTATTTCAGCTAAAACACAATTTATAAAGAGGATTCCAGACCATGTTATTAGGAGACCAGTTTTATTGATGTTACAGGTATTTTATTGATATATTCAGGTTGAAGCCTGTACTTTGAAAATACTGACACCTAGTACTGCAATGATTGTAATATACATAGTTAGAAAACACCCCTATCCCCTAGCAAATTAACTTCTCATGTTTTATGCAATCAGAATATCTCAAAAGTGGAAGAGAAGCAACCCTTAAATATCAAAGGGAACTAAATATTAAATTAATTCTACTAACGTAAAAGCATGTGTTTTATAGAAAAAATCTCTGGTATGCTATACCCATATTTGATTTTTCTATCTGTCCAAATGTAGCTGCACATACATTTACAACCTGTTTGAATGTAGTCATCCATGATTGCATACAGAAAAATGTGTTTTGATTTTTTATATAACCGGAGGTGCAAAACATGAGTGTTTTTTTGTAAATTTATGCCGGAATAAAATAGTTCCAACAATTTGCCAGTAGAAAAGGTATTCCATTTTGCTTGCACTCTCTCCTATATGTATGCATGGTGCAGTCTCCAAAAATTTGCCAGCTCTTCACTCTTGCCTCTTTCAATTCCCCATAAAAACGAAGATCAGCAGAATCATCTGGAATTATATAAAAACAACGAGGAGTACTTGTGGCACCTTAGCCCTGGTCTACACTAGGACTTTAGGTCAAATTTAGCAGCGTTAAATCGATGTAAACCTGCACCCGTCCACACAATGAAGCCCTTTATTTCGACTTAAAGGGCTCTTAAAATCGATTTCCTTACTCCACCCCTGACAAGTGGATTAGCGCTTAAATCGATGTTGCCGGCTCGAATTTGGGGTACTGTGGACACAATTCGATGGTATTGGCCTCCGGGAGCTATCCCAGAGTGCTCCATTATGACCGCTCTGGACAGCACTCTCAACTCAGATGCACTGGCCAGGTAGACAGGAAAAGAACCGCGAACTTTTGAATCTCATTTCCTGTTTGGCCAGCGTGGCAAGCTGCAGGTGACCATGCAGAGCTCACCAGCACAGGTGACCATGATGGAGTCCCAGAATCGCAAAAGAGCTCCAGAATGGACCGAACGGGAGGTACGGGATCTAATCGCTGTTTGGGGAGAGGAATCCGTGCTATCAGAACTCCATTCCAGTTTTCGAAATGCCAAAACCTTTGTCAAAATCTCCCAGGGCATGAAGGACAGAGGCCATAACAGGGACCCGAAGCAGTGCCGCGTGAAACTGAAGGAGCTGAGGCAAGCCTACCAGAAAACCAGAGAGGCGAACGGCCGCTCCGGGTCAGAGCCCCAAACATGCCGCTTCTATGATGAGCTGCATGCCATTTTAGGGGGTTCAGCCACCACTACCCCAGCCATGTTGTTTGACTCCTTCAATGGAGATGGAGGCAATACGGAAGCAGGTTTTGGGGACGAAGAAGATGATGATGATGAGGAGGTTGTAGATAGCTCACAGCAAGCAAGCGGAGAAACCGGTTTTCCCGACAGCCAGGAACTGTTTCTCACCCTGGACCTGGAGCCAGTACCCCCCGAACCCACCCAAGGCTGCCTCCTGGACCCAGCAGGCGGAGAAGGGACCTCTGGTGAGTGTACCTTTTAAAATACTATACATGGTTTAAAAGCAAGCATGTGAAAGGATTACTTTGCCCTGGCATTTGCGGTTCTCCTAGATGTACTCCTAAAGCCTTTGCAAAAGGTTTCTGGGCAGGGCAGCCTTATTGCGTCCTTCATGGTAGGACACTTTACCACTCCAGGCCAGTAACATGTACTCGGGAATCATTGTAGAACAAAGCATTGCAGTGTATGTTTGCTGGCATTCAAACAACATCCGTTCTTTATCTCTCTGTGTTATCCTCAGGAGAGTGAGATATAATTCATGGTCACCTGGTTGAAATAGAGTGCTTTTCTTCAGGGGACACTCAGAGGAGCCCATTCCTGCTGGGCTGTTTGCCTGTGGCTAAACAGAAATGTTCCCCGTTGTTAACCACAGGGAGGGGGGAAGGTTGAGGGGGTAGTCACGCGGTGGGAGGAGGCAAAATGCGACCTTGTAACGAAAGCACATGTGCTATGTATGTAATGTTAACAGCAAGGTATACCCTGAAAGAGTGTAGCGACTGTTTTATAAAATGTGTCTTTTTAAATACCGCTGTCCCTTTTTTTTTCTCCACCAGCTGCATGTGTTTCAATGATCACAGGATCTTCTCCTTCCCAGAGGCTAGTGAAGCTTAGAAAGAAAAAAAACCGCACTCGCGATGAAATGTTCTCCGAGCTCATGCTGTCCTCCCACACTGACAGAGCACAGACGAATGCGTGGAGGCAAATAATGTCAGAGTGCAGGAAAGCACAAAATGACTGGGAGGAGAGGTGGCGGGCTGAAGAAAGTAAGGGGCAGGCTGAAGAGAGTAAGTGGCGGGCTGTAGACAGGGCTGAAGCTCAAATGTGGCGGCAGCATGATGAGAGGAGGCAGGATTCAATGCTGAGGCTGCTGCAGGACCAAACCAGTATGCTCCAGTGTATGGTTGAGCTGCAGCAAAGGCAGCTGGAGCACAGACTGCGACTGCTGCCCCTCTGTAATCAACCGCCCTCCTCCCCAAGTTCCATAGCCTCCACACCCAGACACCCAAGAACGCGGTGGGGGGCCTCCGGCCAACCAGCCACTCCACCACAGAGGATTGCCCAAAAAAAAAGAAGGCTGTCATTCAATAAATTTTAAAGTTGTAAACTTTTAAAGTGCTGTGCTTAAAGTGCTGTGTGGCATTTTCCTTCCCTCCTCCACCACCCCTCCTGGGCTACCTTGGTAGTCATCCCCCTATTTGTGTGATGAATGAATAAAGAATGCATGAATGTGAAGCAACAATGACTTTATTGCCTCTGCAAGCGGTGATTGAAGGGAGGAGGGGCGGGTGGTTAGCTTACAGGGAAGTAGAATGAACCAAGGGGCGGGGGGTTTCATCAAGGAGAAACAAACAGAACTTTCACACCGTAGCCTGGCCAGTCATGAAACTGGTTTTCAAAGCTTCTCTGACGCGTACCGCGCCCTCCTGTGCTCTTCTAACCACCCTGGTGTCTGGCTGCGCGTAACCAGCAGCTAGGCGATTTGCCTCAACCTCCCACCCCGCCAAAAACGTCTCCCCCTTACTCTCACAGATATTGTGGAGCACACAGCAAGCTGTAATAACAGTGGGAATATTGGTTTCGCTGAGGTCTAAGCGAGTCAGTAAACTGCGCCAGCGTGCCTTTAAACGTCCAAATGCACATTCTACCACCATTCTGCACTTGCTCAGCCTGTAGTTGAACAGCTCCTGACTACTGTCCAGGCTGCCTGTGTACGGCTTCATGAGCCTTGGCATTAAGGAGTAGGCTGGGTCCCCAAGGATACATATAGGCATTTCAACATCCCCAACAGTTATTTTCTGGTCTGGGAATAAAGTCCCTTCCAGCAGCTTTTGAAACAGACCAGAGTTCCTGAAGATGTGAGCGTCATGTACCTTTCCCGGCCATCCCACGTTGATGTTGGTGAAACGTCCCTTGTGATCCACCAGAGCTTGCAGCACTATCGAAAAGTACCCCTTGCGGTTTATGTACTCGGTGGCTTGGTGCTCCGGTGCCAAGATAGGGATATGGGTTCCGTCTATGGCCCCACCACAGTTAGGGAATCCCATTGCAGCAAAGCCATCCACTATGACCTGCACATTTCCCAGGGTCACTACCCTTGATATCAGCAGATCTTTGATTGCGTGGGCTACTTGCATCACAGCAGCCCCCACAGTAGATTTGCCCACTCCAAATTGATTCCCAACTGACTGGTAGCTGTCTGGCATTGCAAGCTTCCACAGGGCTATCGCCACTCGCTTCTCAACTGTGAGGGCTGCTCTCATCTTGGTATTCATGCGCCTCAGGGCAGGGGAAAGCAAGTCACAAAGTTCCATGAAAGTGCCCTTACGCATGCGAAAGTTTCGCAGCCACTGGGAATCGTCCCAGACCTGCAACACTATGCGGTCCTACCAGTCTGTGCTTGTTTCCCGAGCCCAGAATCGGCGTTCCACAGCATGAACCTGCCCCATTAGCACCATGATGCATGCATTGGCAGGGCCCATGCTTTCAGAGAAATCTGTGTCCATGTCCTGATCACTCACGTGACCGCACTGACGTCGCCTCCTCGCCCGGTATCGCTTTGCCAGGTTCTGGTGCTGCATATACTGCTGGATAATGCGTGTGGTGTTTAATGTGCTCCTAATTGCCAAAGTGAGCTGAGCGGCCTCCATGCTTGCCTTGGTATGGCGTCCGCACAGAAAAAAGGCGCGGAACGATTGTCTGCCGTTGCTCTGACAGAGGGAGGGGCGACTGACGACATGGCTTACAGGGTTGGCTTCAGGGAGCTAAAATCAACAAAGTGGGTGTCTTTACATCTAGGAGTATTTCAGGCAGGACTTCACGGAGGGTTCCAATAAGAAATGGTGCGCCTAAGTTATCGTTCTTATTGGAACAAGGAGGTTAGCCTGGCCTCTGATTGATACATGGCTAGATTTACCTCGCTGCACCTTCTCTGTGAGTGACTGCAGTGTGACCTAGAGGAATGAGTCCCCTAGACAGGGGAGGAGGCAAATGAGTACAAAACAAATCTGGTCCTTTTCTTGTTTTGACCCACTCCATCTATCTTTTACATCTTTGGCTGGCAGCAGACGGTGCAGAAGGACTGCATGCCATCCACATCTCATGGCTGCTCGGCAGAAGATGGTACAGTACGACTGCTAGCAGTCCGTATCGCCTGCCCGCTCACCATAAGACGGTTCAATAGAACTGACTGCAGGACTAAAGAGAATGACCTGGTCAAGTCACTCCAAATTTAGTCCCTGCGCCCATGTCTGCCCAGGCGCTCCCAGCCGACGTGGCCAGGAGCACCTCGGACATGACGATGACGGCTACCAGTCGTACTGTACCATCTGCTGCCACAAGGCAAGGGGTTGCTGCTACTGTGTAGCAATGCCGTACCGCGTCTGCCAGCACCCAGGAGACATAGGGTGATGGTTACCTGAGCGGGCTCCATGCTTGCCGTGGTATGGCGTCTGCACAGGTAACTCAGGAAAAAAGGCGCAAAACGATTGTCTGCCCTTGCTTTCACGGAGGGAGGGAGGGAACGGGGGCCTGACGATATGTACCCAGAACCACCCGCGACAATGTTTTAGCCCCATCAGGCATTGGGATCTCAACCCAGAATTCCAATGGGCAGCGGAGACTGCGGGAACTGTGGGATAGCTACCCACAGTGCAATGCTCCGGAAGTCGACTCTAGCCTCGGTACTGTGGAAGCGCTCCGCCGAGTTAATGCACTTAATGCACTTAGAGCATTTTCTGTGGGGACACACACACTCGAATATATAAAACCGATTTCTAAAAAACCGACTTCTATAAATTCGCCCTTATTCCGTAGTGTAGACATACCCTTAGAGACTAACAAATTTATTTGGGCATAAGCTTTCATGGGCTAAAACCCACTTCATCAGATGCATGGAGTAGAAAATACAGTAGGCAGAATATAAATACACAGTACATGAAAAGATGGGAGTTGCCTTACCAAGTGGGGGGTCAGTTCTAAGGAGACAATTCAATTAAAGTGGAAGTGAGCTATTATCAACAGGAGAAAAAATCACTTTTGTAGTGGTAATCAGGGTGGCCCATTTCAAACAGTTGACAAGAAGGTGTGAGTAACAGGGGGAAATTAGCATGGGGAAATTAGTTTTTAGTTTTTGTAGAGACCCATTCACTCCCAGTCTTTATTCAGGCCTAATTTGATGGTGTCCAGTTTGCAAATTAATTCCAGTTCTGCAATTTCTTGTTGGAGTCTATTTTTGAAGTTTTTTTTGTTGAAGAATTGCTACTTTTAAGTCTGTTATTGCGTGTCCAGGGAGACACGGAAGCTTATGCCCAAATAAATTTGTTAGTCTCTAAGGTGCCACAAGTACTCTTCATTGTTTTTGCTGATACAGACTAACACGGCTACCACGCTGAAATCTGGAATTATATGTATATTTAAAGAAAGACTAATACGTGTACATGACTCATCCAACATAGTGGTTATTCTTATTTATGCAACCCATTTTAATTCCATCATCCACCCTCAAACTTTTGTACTGGTGACCCCTTTCACTTAGCAAGCCTCTGAGTGTGACCCCCCCCATATAAATTAAAACACTTTTTTATATATTTAACACCATTATAAATGCTGAAGGCAAAGTAGGGTTTAAGGTGGGGACTGACAGCTCATGACCCCCCATGAAATAACCTTGCAACCCCCTGAGGGGTCCCAACCCCCAGTTTGAGAACCCCTGCTCTAATGTTTACAATTTACCCTCAGCTGCAACTTAACCTAGACTGTAAGCTCTTTGGAGCAGGACCTGTCTTTTACTTGTTTTGTAAGGCATGAAGCAGGCTTTTTACACTTTAAAAATATAATAATAAATAATGAACTTGGGAAGAAATAGTAATGGAGAATAGAACACATCAGTGTGTTGGGACAGCCCCATCATCGACAACCCTGATGTTCAGCCCTACCCACCACTTTGGTTTTGGAAAGGAGCCCTGTGAAGCTATAAAGAAGGGCTCTGGGTTTGTCCCTTATTGCCACTTGCATGATAATTAAAACCTGGGAAATCACTCATAATACATGCATCTTTAAAAAATTGCCTCTTTTTCTTTTTGCAAATTTTTAGCTAGCAGATTTCAATTTTCTCTGATTCATTTGTTATTTGAAATTATGTGCCGCAACATTTATGCAAATAATTCTTGTTCTGTCTGTCATTTGTGAGGAATTCATTGAAATATTTGTTATTCAGACTGCTTTGACTGGCCATGTAGGTCACATTGAATATTTCTGTTCACTGACTGTGTGTGTGAAAAGCTTACACTCCAGTTTCCTGTGTCAATGCTTGTGATTATTAATTCAAAATTGACTTTTTTCAACTATTCTGCAATATTCGCTTAGAATTAGCCTTTTCAGGAAATATTTCTACCCATAAACCTGTTTGCTAGAACATTTTAGTAGGGGGAGTTGCATGAAGACAAGGGGCCCGACTCATTTATGCTCTGCTCCTTATATAATCAGTTACAGCCATGGAAAATTAATGAAAATTAGATGATGGTCCAAAGAAACAAATATCCAGTTTTCCTGGAAAGCTACTTAGCCATATAAAACAAGGTAAGGACAAAACAGCAAATGTATGGAGGCAGATTCTCTTCTGCATCATCACTCTGCTCAGAGAGGTAAAAGTGGGGGTGGAAGGGAGCTATTTCTGGCATCTAGAATCCAGCAGAGAGTCCCAGCACTGATTCTATTTATCCCAGGGCTAAGTTCTGCGACTACCACTAAGGACCTTAAGGCAGCAAAGACTAGGCAAAATGGAGTGGGGCTCTCCCTCATCCTGTGACCATCTCCTGACATGCCCCCGACCTAAAACACAGGGCTGTCAAATATAGGGCATAGAACTGCCACGCTTGGGCCATCGAGGAGTTTCCCTATACCATGGGAATTTTCTGCTGGTGATTTGAGGCCAATTTCTGGCAACTGAATGGCACAGAAATTCTACATCTGATTAGAGAATCTGGCCCATGAAATACAATATAAACAAAACTATCACTTAGCTGGACATTTTTCAAACTTTTCCAGCAGCAGTTCTCTCAGGGATTTATGCATTTCCTCTGGGCTGAAAAGGAAAGGCCCAGCCAAAATGTAATGTCAAACTCTTCAGTACAGAGGATGCACTTGGTTTGATTTGCAGATAATTTAGCACCGTGAAACCGATGCTGCACTTGTTCCTTCCTTCAACAACTCAGGAAGTGAGACATTACTTCTTGATAATTTTCTCCTTAAAGTGCTTCTGAACAACACAAAGCAAATGGCCCCCTGTGAAAAGGAGTCACAGAAAAGTGATATATGGGAGATGATACCAAGCCTAGCAAAACTAACACTTCCTTTGTGAATGTGTAGCATGTGAGCATCAAGTTAGTGATTTTGTCAGTGTACCAGATTTAAAAGGTACCTGAGAGCAGCTTTTCTTCCAGAAAGTGCTGACAGAGCAGTTCAAAAGAATGCTGAATGTATCAAGCCTCTGATCCTCAGGCATGTAGAAACTCACTTGATTAGATTAATGTACTAAGCCTGATGTGCACAACGAGTCCCGGTCACAGTACAGTTCAACCGTAGTACAGAGGGGCAAAAAGCAGGAAAGGCAATGGAGACACTCTATTTACAAGTTATTAATCTATTCGTGAGATAATTATTAGAAAAAAACAAAACAAAACCAATAGAGCTGTGCCATTTTACACCAGCTGAGGATCTGGCACAACTAGGATGTTTTTTGATTTGTTTTTGTTTTTTACTAATTCTCCTGATTTACTAGTCCTAGTTTAAACTTCATTGAATGGTAATATGAAATGTTGGAGAGAGGGAGGATTAAATGAAAAAAAGTTCCCGAACCAAATGTGCTACTGGTTCTAAGATTGTGTTCAAGTTCCGGAAGCTGATCTGGGTTTCCAGTAAATCTGGGACAATTTATGGTTGTGCATTGAATTACGAGCTTGCATGATGAAAAGGTGAAAGTGCAATTTTGACAGTTTAGGATACAAACTTAAAAAAAACAAGAAAAACACAAAGGGAGCTAACCCCCCATGTTCTGAAAGTAAAGCCAGTGTTCTTATGAACCCCCCGAAAAGGAAACTTACATATTAACACAACTAATAGTTACACAAAAAGTGGAGAAATTACCAAATCAGTATACAAAGAAAGAGTGTAATCCATGGTCCCAGTCTGTGATACCTACTTGCAGTTTTTGCAGGTTGGGTTACTAGGTGTTTCTTGGGAGTTTCAGAAAGGTTGTGGTCTCTAGGAACAAAGATGGAAGCCAGGCTGGTTTTTTTTTTTTTTGTAGTTTGTTGCTGTCTTCTCTAATAAATGCTTGTTTAAGAACTGTGGCTGTAAATAATTATGACAATCTGAAACTAAAGAAGGAAAGGCTTAGATTAAGGAAGGACGTTGGCACTTGGAGCATTCTATCAAAAACAAAACAAACAAAAATAGTGAGTATTTGTGACACCACTTGATTCTTTTCAAAGATATTGATACAGCAATTCTATTCCTTGGTCGATCATTTCAACCTAATACAGCTCAGAAATTCCTTGAAGCAGGAAAAGTAAGCATTTGAGGTAGTTATTACACACGATTGCTTCAATTTTTCAGTTCTGCATCAGATAAAATAAATCTGAATTCTAGGAGGAATTGTGCATGAGGGAATCAAAATATTTCTTGGCGCTCTTAGGCTGGCAGTAGGAAGAGACCCAGTGCTGCACCTCTTAGGAGTCTGCAGCATGTAATACACTCTGTACATAGAATGTGGTATGGCAGATCCCAGCTCCTCCTGGTTCCTCCTTACCATCTGTAGATGCCTAATGCTCTAGTACAGGGGTTTTCAAACTTTTTTTTGCTAGGAGCACTTTGAAAATATTTCAGGCTGTGAAGAAGCGCCCCCGAAAAGTGACCGCCCTTCCCCGCCCCGATACCATGCCACCCTTGCTTCAGTGCTGCCTTCAGAGCTAGGTGGCCGGAGAGCAGCAGCTGCTGGCCAGGCACCAGCTCTGAAGGCAGCACTGAAGTAAGGGCGGTAATACCATGACCCGCCCTGCCAGATGCTTGCGACCCCTTTTGAGTCAGGAACCCCAGTATAAAAAATGCTGCTCTAGTAAGGGCTAGAAGGAAAGATTACTATTGAACTTGTCCAAGTAAAATCTGACCTTTTGTGTGTGCTATAGCAAATCAGGGTCCCAGAACAGTTATGGTACAATTTGCATCATACAGTAGAACCTCAGTGTTACGAACACCTCAGGAATGGAGGTTGTTCATAACTCTGAAATGTTTGTAACTCTGAACAAAATGGTATGATTTACAATTTGTTTACAAGTTTACCATTGAAAATTGACTTAGTACAGCTTTGAAACTTTATTGTACAGAAGAAAAATGCGGCTTTTTAACCATCTTAATTTAAATGAAACAAGCACAGAAACGTTTCCTTACCTTGTTAAATCTTTTAAAAAAATTCCCCTTTTTTTAGTAGTTTATGTTTCACAAAGTACTGTACTGTATTTGCTTTTTTTTTGTTTGTTTTGTCTCTGCTGCTGCTTGATTGTGTACTTCCGGTCCCAAATGAGGTCAGTGGTTGACTGGTCAGTTCATAACTCTGGGGTTCGTAACTCTGAGGTTCGGTTGTATGAACTTGGATGTGAACTTTTATCATGGAACAAAACCAAAACCATGAAACTCAGTTTCTAAACTGTTATGCCTATCTAGACTTAACAATAAATGCCTCTTTTCGATTTTGGCAAAAGATTTTCAGGCTCAGAAAGAACTTCATGAAATATGTCTACATTTAATTCCTTTTTCAGAACAAGCAGAGTCTCACAAGGCTTCAACTTTGGAAAGAAAGCTTTAGACCCCTTATGATGAGGCCAAACACATTTATGGCCCAATTTTCTGTTGTAGACGTGATGGTGCTTCTCCCAGAAATGTGTGCATAAGCGCACACACACACATACACACACACACAGAGATTATTCCAGTTCTATGCCAACTTTTCCCCTCCTTTGAGGGGCCATAGAAAATGGAAGGAACTGTGGGTGGAGCACTGCTGCCAGGATAACACCTCAGGGACCACTGCAGGCAGATACGAATGAATGCAGCACTGAGACTGCTTTAAAATGCAATGAAAGCTGAACTGGCCATCAGCCAGCCTCAGGGAGGCTGCTTAGGTAGGATACTTTTGCTTTAGGTGCAAAGGTGTTTACAGAATTGTATGATTACCTCAGGTTTTTCAGTCATGAAAACGTTCTGTTCACATGCTACCAATTTATATTTTGAGGGGACATGGGAAGATTTTTCTTTCATTCCTGTGCTAGTACTGACAATATGTACAACTTTTATTTTTCCAGTAGCGGAGAGTAAATCAGATGGATAATCTGAATATAGAAAATTTAAATATAGACATTTTAATTTTTAGAAAAGATCATTCAAATATAGAAAAACAATTTAATTTCTTTTCATTGGAATGTAAGCTTCAGGGGCAGTTCTTCTTTGGTTTTATTCATGTTTAATCACATATTTGATACTCCAAGTCGGGATTCAACAATACACCTTATCAGGTGTATAATGATTTTCAATTCAACGTAAACTCAGTTCATATCTCTAACGTGGTATGCTGTAGTTCCTTATTTTAAAAAATTGCATTCATTTGTATAATAGTGAAATTATAGTATATTTGAACTGGATTTTCAAAGAGCTGCTATATGATTACTTTGTCCTTCTGCTGACCCTTTTCCTTCATGATTGAAACTTGACAGGTGCTTTTGCTTCAGGGCACTCAGGCTTTATACTATTAACAATGGTGACATTTTTCTCTTTTGAATTGTTGCAGCAAAAAAGCTGACCAAAAACTGTGAGTTTCCCTTTGTCCCTTATGTATCTCAAGGGGCTATTGTTAGTACAATAATCATCAGTGAAGAATTAGCATTCACTAACAGTTTTCACACAGGTGTATTTGAGATACCACCATTATTTCCCATTTTCACAATACATAAGAACAGCCATACTGAGTCAGACCAAAGGTCTATCTAACCCAGTATCCTGTCTTCCAACAGTAGCCAATGCCAGGTGCCCCAGAGGGAATGAACAAAATAGGTAATCCTCAAGTGATCCATTCCCTGTCGCCCATTCCCAGCTTTTGGAAAACAGAGGCTCAGGACATCATCCCTGCCAATAGTGGTTAATAGCCATTGATGGACCTATCCTCCAGGAACTTTTCTAGTTCTTTTTTGAACCCTATTATAGTTTTGGCCTTCACAACATCCTCTGGCAAAAAGTTCCACAGGTTGACTGTGCATTGTGTGAAGAAATACGTCTTTTTGTTTGTTTTAAACCTGCTGCCTATTAATTTCATTTGTTGAACCCTAGTTCTTGTGTTGTGAGAAGTAGTAAATAACATTTTCTGATTTACTGTCTCTACACCAGTCATGATTTTATAGACCTCTATCATATCTCCCCTTAGTCGTCTCTTTTCCAAGGTGAAAAGTCTCTGTATTATTAATCTCTCCTCATATGGAAAACGTTCAATACCTCTAATAATTATTGTTGCCCTTTTCTGAACCTTTTCCAATGCCAATATATTTTTTTTTGAGATGGGGCGACCAGATATGCACGCAGTATTCAAGATGTGGGCATCTTGAGTGCTATACGAAGAGTGCTGTATCTCAGATAACTCTGAGTGGTAAAAGTGGACAAATGGTGACATTATAGTGGAAACCATTGTACCCAAAATAATTGTTATTGTTTAGTATATGGGCCTTCTATTATGTTAGCACCAAATACAGGAGTTAACTTGTCTTCCTTGGTTAGACAATTAGTCCAAAAGTCTCATTTCCTTTCTCTGGCAGACTGTTCTTGATAGTGGACTGGCCAGTGCAAACCCTGCATGACAAACTTAGCCAATTCTGTAACTGTGTACATGGAAAAAAAGAGGACAGGTTCTGCTGTGATACCTGTGGTAAACAGTTAATCATGGAAGTCATTACTAGATCAGGATCTGGTCAAGGTCAAATCCAAAACCCATGGAAGTCAATGGGGGTCTTTCCATTGGCTTCCATGGGCTTTAGATGAGGGCATTGACCTGGGATTTTCTAAGGTGCCTAAAGGAGTTAGGTGCCCATCTGCCACCGAGTTCCCTAGCCTGAAAATACTAGCCTGAATTAATTATGTTCATAAAATATCTGGCCTTTTATTAAATCACCATGTCATTTGTCTCAGTGATTTCCTGAGACAATGAATTCCACAGGTTAATTCTATATTACATAAAGAATCATTTTCCTATTTCTTTTTAAATAACTGAGGATAATAACACTCTCCTACCCCATGGGAGTATTGTGAGGTAAATACATTAAAGATTGTGTTATACTATACTAATGGGGGGTTTATAAGTACCTACTAAAATGGACTTTTTCATATCCATCTATAATTATGCCTCTCTGTCAAGTTAATATTTCTAGGTCAGACTCTCTGTTGCCCTGTACTTTGTGTAGTGTCTATTTAAACTGGGTGTACAACATCACCATTCTGATTTCTAAACAAGGTCCAGAGTAACAGCTAATCAACCCCTTAGTATCTATGGGTTGGAGAATTAAAAAGCAATTATTTCTCCTTATCTTCCTTGACATACTATTATCTGCATTACTTTGGGGTCAGCCTCATGGAGCATCTTGGTTTTCTCCGTCATCAGGCTATGATACATTTGGTTTTCTTCATGATATTTGATTAGAGTGGTCTATTCTATGGTACTATGAATCATTTATCTATTTTTGTGTTAAACCAGCCTTTCTGGATATATTAAAGTCACCTCCTTGTGGAAACTGAAAGGGTTTGATGGCCTTGTGAAGCAGCCCTGAGGACAGAAGAAGTATGCTATGCTGTACATAGGGTTTTGACAGCAGATTTATCATCAGATTAAAGCTATTTTCTATACCTTTTATATAGATGGAGTTAGGAGAAAATCATCATCTGTCATAACCTAGTAAGGAAAGAGAGGAGGGGGTAATCGTATTTTGTATGAATCTTCTTCTGACAATAAAGGAAGTTATCTCTGCCTCTCGGGAAAGTAATACGATACTTCATATTATGGTATATTGTCTAGCTCATATATTTATGTCCCATGAGATCTTTCTAAATATGTTCCAGTTAATGTTTGCTTCTCTGCTGATGAAAATTTCAATTGTATTGTGAACATTTCAATGGACAGTTTCCACAACCTCTCCAAGAACATTGCAAATTATAGCAGCACTATATGTCACTTAAACCAATGTGTTTAAAATTGGATGCCTAAATCCACATGTAGGCACCTAAACACACATGGTCTTATTCTCAAAGATACTGAGAAACTGTAGCTGCCACTGATTTCAGTGGGGACTGTGGCTGCTCAGCATCTCTAAAAATTACCCCGTTTTTATTGAGGTGCTTAAATATGGATTTAGGAGCCAGACTATAGGCCCTCAACTTTGTCATTGTTCTCTTTAGTGCATTCCTGAAATAACTTCTCCATCTGAACAAGTGAAAAATGATCAATATTTTTCTATGCCTGTACTTAGTTTTTACCAGAATGAGTATTTCTTTCTTCCAGAACTTATGATAAATGTTGTTTATCTCCGGCAATGTGTAGCATTGTCCTGTTTAAGAGAAAGAGCTGGGATTGGGATGCAAAAAATCCTTTCTTTTTATAAATTAATGCCTGTCTTCTGAAACTTTCACGTCATGGACAGAGCCCACATCAGCATCTCAATTACAGGGAATGCCACTGACAGCAAGAAAGAGAGTATGTTTGAACCTAAGTAGACCTCAAACTAAATATCAATCTTAAAAAAGGAAATTATCTAATTCAACTGGGTCGCCCTCACTTTCACACTTGAAGAACTGGCTTTATTTCAATGAAGTCATAAAACCAGGAGGTTAATATAAAGAAAACAGGCAAATTCCTCTACTGTATCAAAAGTTTAAGAATAATTAGATTATCAAGTTTCTGGATGCTAATGAGATAAGAAGTTTTATGAATGCTTATATATGAATGATACCAGGAATCTTGAAGATAACATAGACTCCCTTAATGCAAGGAGAAATTATCTGTATTCTCTCAAATGACTGTACATTTAAAAATAAAAGGGAAGCTCCTTAGAAGCAATTGTCACCTCTACTGAAATCGCCAAGTTCATAGAAAGCCTGATTAAGGTTCTGACCAAGGCAGTCTGCTAATGATATTCTAAAAGGTCTCATCAATATTTGAGAGATCGTATGATGATTAAACAAGGTTATTTTAAAACAAATATTCTTTTCTCTGCTTTTGCACATGACACTGGTGCTACTGAATTGCTAATTAAAGGGAAAGACATAGTGAGGTGGGCATCTTATTTGCAATCGCAGAAACACAGAAGAATATTAACATTATAGCATTTAGATATTCACAAAATGTCTGACTATTTGTAACAGAGTCCTTGGTGGTTCCTCCCCCAGGACGTGGGGCAACTTGACTAGACCCAGTTATCTACACGTGTTGATCACAACATTTCCCTCAGGGAGGGACTCTGCCCTTTGTGGGCCTTCTTAAGTCTCTCTGGCCAGGAGATCAAAATGAAAGTCACAAACCCACAAGCCTTCAGGGCTACTCCCTCGCTGAGGTCCAGGCAAAAGGGGGGAAGGATGGCGAGTCTACAATACTGCCAACAGTCCAGTGCCAGTGTCATAGGTTTGGGGCAATTGCTCTGTCTGGGTCTCAGAGACAGGCTCAGCCTGTCTGTCCTACCCTGGAATTCCGCTGTACTCTCCTCAGGGTTGGGGTGAAGGTCTCCTGCCTAAGAGTTCCCTCCACAGTGTTAGGAAGTCACTCCTGCAGTTAGCTTAGAGCAATCTTGTTCCTTCCCCACCAGTAACTGCAGTATCCTCCCTTTTAAAGGCCTCTTCCCAATCATGCCTGATTGACATGGCCAGAGGGTTGGGGTTAGCCCTACCACCATGGTCTCTCTGGTCCCTTCGTTATCCATTGGGACCTATATACCACCTATATACCACCGGCACTGGAACTGGGGGGAAGGAGGCAGTGCAGAATTCATGTCCCCTGCAAATATTTTTTCTCACAAAAAATAATAGATTCTGCTGAGGAGCTACGGCAATTACATCTTTCGCCCACCGCTGCGGTGCCTGAAGAGAGGGTGACTCGCTCACCGCTGGAGCAACCAACCATAGAGAGAGGACACTTTGGCTTGCTCCCCCCGCCCTTCTACAAAGGTTCCAACGCCCTTGCTATACACATCATCACACTATTACTGAACCTTCTTCAGTTTGAAGTTAATGCTTATTTTATCAGGATATGGGACCTACTTCATTGATCTACCCATGGAAACTGTTGGACCCACTGGAGTTTCAAGGATCTCTGCATTATCTCAATGACCTAGCAAAGCATTATGATCATCTTTGTTATCCCACGTGGCTCTCAGATGCACTGTCCATGTACAGCAGCCTCATCCTTGAGACCAGAGATGGCCTGCAATAGATTAACTGCATAATGTGGAGGTAAGACTGTTGTCATTGCCTCAGCATCCTAATTAGGCAATGTGTGACAAAATGCTGTCGCTTTTATTATAATTGAATTCATGGAGTAATTGATCACTCCGTGTAAAACCACTATGTCTCTACTGAGTGACTCTGTCTCCTGTGTTTGCAAAAAGAAAAGGAGGACTTGTGGCACCTTAGAGACTAACAAATTTATTTGAGCATAAGCTTTCGTCCGATGAAGTGAGCTGTAGCTCACGAAAGCTTATGCTCAAATAAATTTGTTAGTCTCTAAGGTGCCACAAGTCCTCCTTTTCTTTTTGCGAATACAGACTAACACGGCTGCTCTCTGAAACCTGTCTCCTGTGTTGTTACATTTTAAAGGTTAGCAGGGTGAGAGTCACCCTGAGGGATTACCTTAGATTTTAAAAGACTCTAGGAGCACATGAAGAATGACTACAGTGACCACAAACACAGTTACAAGAAAGGAATTTTGTCTGTAAATTATAAATTACAATCACAAACACAGATACAAAACCTGAGAAAGCCCATGCCATGCAATAGTCAATGCTATATTCATACTCACATACCCAAAGATATCACAGAGTCAGGTAGATCTCTCAACAGGTTGTCATCAGTGGGGAGTGAGGGGTGTCTTTTCTTAATGGAGTCTTCCCCCCTTAGCCATACCAAGGAACCCTCCTTATCCTTTGTTACAACAATACCTACTAAATACACATGAGAGTTCAAGCCCCTTTTTTCTTATCTGTACTTCCATATCCCATAACATTTGGGGTATCCTGTTTTTTATAGGCTGTTCTCTTAGTTCCCCTTATTCTCATTAAAATCTCTTTAGCAGCTACATAAACAAGTTCCCATGGTAACCTGTGGTGAGAGCAAAAATTTTTCATGATGTTACCATCAGGTGTCTTGTGGGCTATATGGGTACATTACGGCATATTTTCCAAAACATAATCTATTGGCACATTCTTTACAGTAATCCTGTAACTTTACTAGTACAGGATTATCCTACTCATGTCAGCCCTTCTTAGGCCTGTATGGCTAAGCTGAAATCTTACAGAACTATAAGCCTTGCATTATAGCCTTACCTTGCTTATATACCTAATACACACTCATAAACACTTGTCAATCTTATATTCGTATGATCCTATCCCACTTATTCCTGTACCCATTCCTACAACTTAAATCTATTCACCACACATCGATTACATATGAAATAACATGAGTAAACCACAACAATAAAAAACACAATCAAATGATTAAATGAAATAATTGGCTACAATGTGGAAAAAATATAAAAAACGAATGCATTATTGGAAATAACACTTTAAAAGCATACAGTCTCCTTTGTTTTCATCTCTTCCTGGTTTAAAAGGCTCTCTCTCACACACACAGCTGGATTTTTAGTTGCAGTCAAGTGGGGGACAAATATGGCTTTGTTTTTTCTCAATAATAGGGCCACCTTGGTGTGGGGATAATACCCCTGATAAATTAGAGCAATGGCCAACAGTCTGACGGGGCCATTATGACATCTGCAGATCATCTGGGTAGAGGGACTGTCATGCTGTCTGGAGTCACTCATGCCCATGAGTGCCAACTTCGGGGCAGACTGTCAAAAATCAGGGAAGAAATCCCAAACGGGTTGTATGCTCTCTAATTTTATTTCACCAATCCACTAACAAATGTGAACTTCTCAAACACAATAACAGTCTTATCATGAAGTCACAGACAGTCCCTTTGGGTACTCCAATCTATCTTGCCACCCAGACAAGCTGGACTGAGTGATAGATGGTCCCTTACGCCAAAAATCACAACAATATTCAGGTTATTCCCAGTCCCAAAGGACCATTCAGTTATCCCAGGTCAATTGTACTCAGATCTTAAACAAAAGACAACACCTGTAGACAATCTTGTAATAAACTAACTAAAGGTTTATTAACTAAGAAAATAAATAAGCGTTATTTACAGGGTTAAAACAGGAAACATACACACACAAATGAGTTATAGTCTTAGATTTCTATATATATTTCTATATGCAGCTCTATATGTCCTTTAGGACTGACCCAAGCCAAGAAGCATGGGGATCTCTTGCTTATGTTTGGGGTGGTCTCTTGCTTATTTTTAGGAATCTTTGCCCCTCAGAGTCCAGACAGCATAAAGATCCAAGTTTCTCCTTTTCATGGATTTTTATCCCCTTCATCTCAGATTCCAAGCTTCATGCACAAGTTTCTCCTTCTTGGAGGGAGTGAGGAATGCAATCAATAAAGTCTCTGTCCTTTGATGCTACACAAAGCCTCGTTTGCCTTCTGTGAGCCATCTTATCTGCAGGACAAGCACTTTACCTCAATTAATGCTTCTTGTCCTGCTTGATGAGTTATAAAGATTTACAGTGCAAACACTCAATATAACTTTACACCAGTGGTTCCCAAACTTGTTCTGCCGCTTGTGCAGGGAAAGCCCCTGGCGGGCCGGGCCCATTTGTTTACCTGCCACGTCTGCAGGTTCGGCTAATCGCGGCTCCCAATGGCCGCGGTTCGCTGCTCCAGGCCAATGGGAGCTGCTGGAAGCGACGGCCAGTACGTCCCTCGGCCCATGCTGCTTCCAGCAGCTCCCATTGGCCTGGAGCAGCGAACCATGGCCACTGGGAGCCGCGATCGGCTGAACCTGCGGACGAGGCAGGTAAACAAACCAGCTCGGCCCACCAGGGGCTTTTCCTGCACAAGCGGTGGAACAAGTTTGGGAACCACTGCTTTACACCATGGGATACAGATATTATATGTAGGATTAAAACATGCGGCATCTTACAAGAATTCCATAAAGTCTAAAGATTAAACACATGCTTAGAAGACTAATATCTATTTTAACTATACTAATCCATAGGTAAGCCAGACAGCTATGTATTTGTCAGTGTTCAGTGACTACTGGAGGCCTTGGCATGAGCTGGCACCTGGACTGCCAGCATCACAGAGACATTCCAGCCATTTCTCCTTTCCACCAGCTGTACCTGCCACACCAGCAGCCAAGGGAGGGTGATGTAGAAGATACTGTGGTGATGCTCTGTCACCCATGGATTTCCCTCTACTGGGCAATCTCTCCAAGTCTGGCTAAGCTGTCTTTCCACAGGTGGGCCTGCACCAAGCTGCTTTAGGGCCAGATATCAATATTAAATAATAACAAAAGTAAACAAGATTTTGCAACTGCCACTATATTAATAACTTAAAAGCCTGACTTTTAATTGATTTATTTAAGATGGATTTATTAGGGCTTTTTGCTATGAGGTATTGAACAGCCTTGATTCTTGTTGCAGTCAAAACCATGATGGAAGTATTTTGCAGTTCACAAGACTGGGTTCTTATGGTAATATTGCCATAAGAGCTAAGTAGCTATAAAGTTGAATAAGATCAGTTAAAGATCTTTAAACTGTACAAGATACTTGTAATTTCAAATCCACCTTTTAAAATGTGCTTTGTTTAGAAGTATTTCCCACTCCTTTCCTTGAATTCTTTGTGTGTGTGTGTAATATATGTTGATTGATTTACATTTTTCACTTATTTCTCCTTACTGCTACTTGTCAGCATCAGAGCACATAGTCTCAAGTGTTCTCTCGTTAATGCACAAGCAAAACTCCAACCAATGTTGCATGTATGATTTGAGAGAAGTTGTTCCCCTCCATCAGTTTAGCAAGGTATAGTGGGCATAATCCTTACTCAGGCTATAATCTGACCATTGACTCAAGTGTGCCGTTGACTTCAATGGGTTTTGGATCAAACTCTACATGAATAAAGATACTCAGATGAACAAGAGTTTGCAGGATCGGGGCCTGTGATGAGGTGTCCACTCCACACTCACCTGGAAGAGGTTAATAGAAGCCAGATGGGCCAATTAACCTGTTAGGCTGAAGGCTGACAGGAAAGCCCCAATAAGGGAAGCTCACCCGTGTGGGAACAAGGGGAGCTTCTAAAAAACCAGGGAGCTGATAGCAGGAAAGAGGCTGTTGGGAGGGAGTCTGCAGTCACTCCCTGGGAGAAGAGAGGTGTGTTTGGGAGCTATAGAGAGAAATAGCCCACAGTTGCTCCTTCAGAGGGAGTTGAGAGGCCAGAAACCCCAGAATGTGGGGGAGTGCTGGGGTAGCATAGGAAACAGCACAGGGAGTAAGCAGCAAGGATGGGGACTGTGCAGACCTTGGCTGCATGTTGTAGGGTCCCTGGACTGGAACCCAGAGTAGAAGGTGGGCCCAGGTTCCCCTACCTGTCTTCCACTATTCAAGTCAGACATCTCCAGCACTGCACCTGGAGTAGAATAAACAAACACTGAAGTGAAAAAATAAAAATACCCAAAATAAATGAGGGGAAGTCCTCCAGAATCCCACTCCAGGCCACAATATTGAGCCAATTGCTTTCTGTCTCTCCCCCACTTAGTATCCAAAGATTAGAGGAAGAAATATTAATAGAATTTGAGCACAGTCCACACAACGGGCCTTTAAAAATACACGAGAATGGTCATACTGGGTCAGACCAATATCCTGTCTTCTGACAGTGGCCAGTGCCAGATGCTTCAGAGGGAATGACCAGAACAGGGCAAGTTTCAGTGATCCATCCCCTGTCATCCAGGCCCAGATTTTGGCAGTTGGAGGTTTAAGGACATCCAGAGCATGGGGTTGCATCCCTGATCATCTGCGGTAATAGCTACTGAAGGACCTATCGTCCATGAATTTAGCTAATTCTGTTTTGAACCCAGTTATATTTTTGGTCTTCACAAGACCCCATGGTAATGAGTTCCACAGGCTGATTGTGTGTTTTGTTCCTTTTGTGCCTATTAATTTCACTGGGTGACCCTGACCTTGTGTTATGTGAATGGGCAAATGACACTTCCCTGTTCACTTTTTCTGTACCATTCATGATTGTATAGCTCTCTTTCATATCCCCTTTAATAGTGTCTTTCTCAGCTGACAGCCTCAGTCTTTTAAATCTATCCTCATATGGAAGCTGTTCCATACCCCTAATCACTTATGTTGCCTTCTCTGGAGTTTTTGCAATTCTAATATATCTTTTTTGAGCCAGGGCAACCAGAACCGAATGCAGTATTCAAGCTCTGGGTGTACCATGGATTTATATAGTGGCATTATGTTATTTTCTGTTTGAATATCTAGCCCTTTCCTGATGGTTCTTAACATTCTGTGAGTTTGTTTGACTGCCACTGTACATTGAGCAGATGTTTTCAGGGAACTCTCCATGATGACTCCATGATCGCTTTCTTGAGTGGTAACATCTAATTTAGACCCCATCATTTTGTATGTATAGTTGTATTGAATATTGATATCAGACCCAGACTCATATAAAGGTCATGTAAACTGGATAGCTTTTATGGATCCCCTTATTAAATCTTAATATTAGGAGTGAGCCTAGCATACAAAAACATAATCAGCATTTGTAATTAAGTGAGAACATAATTTATAAACCTGATTATAATTGCAGTCTTTTAAAGCCCTGTTTCAGAAATCAGCCTTTGGCATTGTGAGTGTAATGTAAGGATTTTTGTACTAAGCATGATTTGGAAATTAGTTATTATATGTATTGTAGGAATTTTAGATCTGTAGTGGCATTTATAAATGTGTTTCCTTACTGATAAAACAGATGTATGTTAAGATGATCCAAACCCAAGCTTTAAAGTGATTTAAATTTTTAAAGATAAAGGTAAAAATAATGGACTAAATTAAAACAACAAAATCAAATCAAATCATAGTTCATGCTCAGCATCCATCCTTAACAGCATGCTCCATTTCGTGGGCTAAAATATTTGAAATGCAGAGCACACAGCCATCCTCCATCACTCCTATATGGCCATAGACTCCTTTAACACTCCTTTACAAGTTAAGCTAGCATGCAGCTAATTAGAATACCATGCCAGTTAAAGTATAATTCACACATTAGCATAGAATTTTCCTGAATTTGATGAATCTGAGTGATGTCTTTTGCAAACTAGATTGTAATAGCTTCCTTGATGCTTTTAACATCCAACTTTTCCAAGATTATGGTATTTCAAAAATATTTAGTTCATGGATTATAGGCCCAGTAGACTGAAACAGTGTTTATTGATTTATTATGGCCATGAGGTACATTGCATTTTCCAGGATTCCATTTACTAAAATATATTGCCAGGATTATACTGAATCCCAAAGTCTTATTTTAACAGGGAGTAAATTAGAAATGTTTCATTACAAAATCAGAGCAATGTGCTGTCATTAAGATTAGAGTAATGCTGTCAACATTTTCAGATTATTGGGAGCTAGATTCTGACTCAGACTACATACTCCCTCTTCTCCCTTGTGTAGGTAAGAAAGTAACAATCCCTCTCATGCCCCTACATTGGCTACATGACCTCCAGTCCAGGCCCAAGGAATAGAGCTGGATTGAAAACGTGAATTCCATTTCACCACAATGTTCAAGGTTTCAAAACCTTGTTCATTCCAGACTAGAACCAGTTCAAAACCTTCTGAATGTTTTTATGCAACGGAATAGCACAGAAACATCTGGTTTTGGATTGAAAAGGTCAGGTTTTCCATTCTGGACTGACTCTCTCTCCAGGAGTGACTGGAGAGTTCATGCTGGACCTCAGAAACTTCCCTCCTGAAAACTTCATTAGAATCAATACATCACTGCAAAAGATTTTGGCTGAGATAAACCAGCATATTTTGACACAAAACAAAAGAAAAAAAGAAACAAACAAACAAAAAAAATCCAGCCAACCAACCAAAACAAACAAATTCAACCACCACACATTTATCTGAAAAGGTCTCAATCAGCTCTACCCGAACAGAAAGTGAGGCTGTTCACCCCTTTACTCCTCCCGCCACCCAAAGCAGGTGAATGGAGAGTGAGTGGAACAGGAGGACAGAAAATGGATGAAACCTTAACTCCTCCACACTTACCACTTTGATGTCCAGAGAAACTGAGCTGGAGGTGAGTAGTAAACGACTGCTGGTACAGGCCAGCAGCAAACTAGTACCCCCTTGGAGCCAAGAGGAAGCAGGGGAGGCATTGTAACTTGCATTTCAGAGTCACAGTGCTCCAGGGGTTACTCTAGCTTGAGCACCCCCTGCCCCCCTTGCTCATGGTTGTGCCTAAAGACATAATCTATCCCTTATAGATGCAACCTGTACATTGCTTGTTCCCCTTCCCTTACATGGTTTTCCTTCCATGCTCTGGTTGTTAAATAGTGGTCTCATATGACATTACAACTCCTCTCTGTAACCTAGGAGATCCCCTTCATAGTTTGTTTGGCATCTTATTCACACATTCCTCTGTGTCACAGGGTGACTTGCCCTTGGGTTGGAGAGCCAGGGACCACGCCAACCCTGATTACAGGATGAGCCCCAGGTTAGATGAAGCAGGCAATTTCCTATAAAGAGCAGAAGGTGGCTGCAGTAAGGGGGAAGCCAAGTAGACTGTATTGAGACTGTAGAGGATGAGAGAGGTCCCTGTAGGGAAGATCTTGAGACCAAGGAAACTGCTCCAGCTAGGAAGGGCTGGGAGTAACCTATTAAGGCAAGATGGACTCTAACTGGACATGGGTAGTTTGGGCTGTACCCAGCTGAAGACTGGATGGAAGACTTTAGAGTTTAGTTTTTAAGTTTAATTTAATAAATCAAAACTTAAGGAGGGCTCGAAATAAACCTGTGAGGAGTTTATTTGGGAATTCAAGAATGGAAACTGAGGCGTGGAACTGCGTGCAAGGCTATTCCCAGCATTGTAAGATGGCCACTCATCTACAGTCTGCCTAATCTTTCACTCACACACCCAGGCACAAACAATGCATTGTCCCTGTGACAAATGTACAACTGATTATGTATTTCAGACTCTAAAAACTACTGATTTATAAATCTAACTAATCCATTACAAGGAAACCTACCCACATGATTTTCAATATATAATATTTGTTCAACTGAAGCCTCATAATATCAAAAAAGCACTGCCCAATATGTTTCTCTCCCCATGGAAATGGAATTCAATTGTCCCCAGTGATTTTCACCTAATCAGAAATTGGGATCATCCTTTTAAAGACAAAATGAAGGAAATGTAGTTCATTCAGACAATTCTACCTTAACACAGGAAATCGTAAGAATGCTGCTATGTATCACCAAACAGTCTTTAAGATGAAAACAAAACAAAACAAACAAGCTTTGACCTTAAGTTCTTGTGAGTTAGTAAGGTAGCACCAAGACATTTAGGCGGGGGGGAAGGGGGGAGAGACAGGAGTTGTGTGCGTGCTGTTGACATACAGCCATCAAACATCCTGATGAGAATTTAGAAGACTGTTTAAAGCATAATCACTAAAGTGACTGCCTAGAAATGTGTAAACAGGAAGAAAAATGAGACACTGACAAGAGATACAACCTCTTAGTCTTGTGGATTTGATGGCAGTTGTAGAGCTTTATTATGATTATTAATGATGCAGGTGGAAATCACAAATATCCTGTGAAAAGTGACAAGCTTTATGGTTCCAGGATGCCATAGTACAGGGGTTCTCAAACTGGGGGTCAGGATCCTTCACAAGGGATCACAAGGTTATTACGTGGGGGGGTCACGAGCTGTCAGCCTCCACCCCAAGCTCCGCTTTGTCTCCAGCATTTGTAATGGTGTTAAATATGTTAAAAAGTGTTTTTAATTTATAAGAGGGGGTCGCTCACAGATGCTTGCTATGTGAAAGGGGTCACTAGTACAAAAGTTTGAGAACCACTGCCATAGTAACTATGTAATCTATGTAACTATGTAATACTCCTCTGCCATGTACATTGGCCAAATTGAACAGTCTCTATGCAAAAGAATAAATGGATACAAATCAGACTTCAAGAATTATAACATTCAAAAACCAGTCGGAGAACACTTCAACCTCCCTGGACACTCAATTACAGACCTACAAGTCACAATTATTCAACAAAAAACTTCAAAAACAGACTCCAACCAGAAACAGCAGAACTGGAATTAATCTGCAAGCTGGACACCATTAAATTCGGCTTGAATAAAGACTGGGAGTGGATGAGTCGTGACACTAACTAAAAACTATTTCCCCATGCTAATTTTCCCCCTACTGTTACTCACACCTTCTTGTCAACTGTTTGAAATGGGCCATCCTGATTATCACTACACAAGTTTTTTTTCTTCTGCTGATAATAGCTCACCTTAATAGATTGGTCTCGTTAAGAGTTGGCATGGCAACCCCCATTTTGTCATGTTCTGTATATACAGATATATATATATATATCTTCCTACTGTATTTTCTACTGTATGCATCTGATGAAGTGAGCTTTAGCCCACGAAAGCTTATGCTCAAATAAATTTGTTAGTCTCTAAGGTGCCACACGTACTCCTCGTTCTTTATGTAATCTTTGTAACAGTGTCCCCAAAGCTCAAGGCATTTTTCATACTTTACTATCTTAATGCAGTTGTAACTAATTGGTGAGGCAAGCAGTTACCAGGACAGTATATTGCACATTTCATATTTTTAAATTTGTTGAATTAATAACACAGCTGGCTTGAAGTAAGCTTGACAACTGAGCTGGACCTACAGTGCAAGCAATGCAGCATCTTGGTTAGTAGCATTTCTGTAGTCCCTGGTGGCAGCACCTATGACTCTGGACACGGAACAAATATTGCAATTCACAAAAAAAAAAAAAAAGAAGGCATGGAGAAAGATGCTGGCTAAGTCAGATATTTTTTAAAGTGCTTACAAAGTCAATATTGAAATATGATAAATGGAGAAATAGAACTAACTAAAGATTCAGAAGTGACATATTTCTATTGCAGTGTGTCATATAATATTAATAGAAGCATCCGGGAAGGATGGGGAAATGAAGATTGTTATTTTAAAGAAAAACAGAGCAGCAAAAATTAAACTCCTGACAAACAATCTGAACCTGGGAATTAGTTGTGTTTTTTAAAACCTGAAAAACAACAGTTGTGTGCAAATGTAAGGATATGTGGTGTGATGCAAAGATGTAATTTAAAAAGTCCCACTGGGTTTGCCCCATGCAAGATTTATGATTGTGATGGAGTTGAGCCAATTGGAGCTGACGTGATAGCTAAATTAATAAAGGCGTGAACACGGAAGCATCAGGAATCTGTCATACCTATAACTCCTCAGAAGAATTAATTTTGTAAGTGAAACACCAGGGGAAAAAAGTAGTCAAAATGTACCGAAGAGCAGTCAGCTTTAATAGTTATTGCATTTAATGTAGGAGTTTATACCAAATGCTTATAGCAAAACCAACCACAATTTGGAGGACTTGAGATTTACACCCAGACTTTGTAGCTAGCTCCTATACCTAGACCAAGCTGAAACAAACTCCCAGATTTGAACACATCAGTTAGCTAGGATCCAGATCTAAATCTGAACTGTGCACATTAGAAAAGAACTTTAGTACCGAACAAAGTATTAATCTAGATTTTTTTTTCTTCCCAATTTATTTTTAAAATACCATGGAATCAAAAACTCTGTTTTATATTCTTATGTACATGTACAAATATTGGCCTGGATCATGCGCTTCCATGGAAAAAACTCCATGAGGACCCTCTCATGGAGTTCCTCTCCTAACATTTCATTTTTTTGGGTGGGGGAAAAGGTGTTGCCCCTTTTGGAATAGCTCAGAAGAACCACCCCCCTCATCCTGGTGGATTCCTATGCACATGGAGGCCTTATGTTTCTTCAGCTGATCTTCCTTCTCAGTCTTGGCAATATGGATGTCTTCAAATCATGCTTCTAAGGATTCTCCTTGGCCACCTGAGATGTGCAGGGTGTGTGGTTAAGAGAAAAAATAATGCACCCTTCAGCTGTATTGTTTTTTAGGAATTCTCCATGGGGACAGAGTGATGATGCATGTTCCCCTGGCACTATGCCCACTCCCCTATCTATCCACCACTTTCCTAACCCATCTCTGACCATACCCCCATGTGGATTCTGGACTTATGGAACATTCTTCACAGAGTCCAAATGAGATAAGGAACAGTGCTGTGCAGTGAGAGAAATGATGAGATGTTCCAGGATGATACTAATAATACCTTACATATGTAGGCCCTAAATGGTTTATCAGCTTTAAAAGTTGCATATAGAGAATCCTCTTCTTCCATCACCAGAATGCAGACACCTCTGAGTCAGAAAGAACAAGCAGCTATTGACACAGCAGCACTACACAACAGTTTAAAGCTGGAAGCGAAGAGAGCCATCTATAGGTAATGTTCATAGCTACTGATCTGCTGCTGGTTATGCAGAGATACCAGCATGTACCGCTGTACCTCGGGGGGGGGGCGTTGGGGGGTCTTCGGAAGGCTCATGATGCACTGAGCATGGTTATTATAGTGGGCATAACTGGACACTGCAAGTTGGAGGTTCCTAGGGTTGTGTCTGGGACCGGAGATATTGGCTAGTGTCATTTGCTTGCAAGTAGCTGGGAGCAGCTTACATGCCAGAGGCTGGGCGTGAACAACCCAGGAGTGGGGGTTCTCAAAGCAGAGCAAGGTAAGGCTGGCTCCCAGAGTCAAGGATTGGAGAGGCCTAGCAGATCACTGGTCCAGATAAAACCAGAGGGGAACGTCACACCGGGATCCCATGTGTAGAGCAGCTCCGTTGATCACAGAATCTTGCGTCCTACCCTGTGCAGTAATACCATTATGTTTCCACTGTAGTCAGGTCCCTTTACAGCTACAAGGAGTGCAGGTGGTGATGACTGTATATACAAGAGAGCGCAGTAAAGTAGCTTATCTTGTTTTTTTTCCTGGATGCAGAGCAATGGCTCCCAACCTTTCCATAGAACTGTATCAGTTTATCTAAGAACTCTCCTATAACAACCAGTTTTTGAAACTCTAATATCAAGGATTCAGGGGGATAAGAAACTAGACCAGAAAAATATTATAGTATCTTCTTTTATTTACAACAATACCTTCCCTCCTAATGAATGATCCCCTTTCCCAAGCACAGTGACAACTCTCCTCTTTCAATGATGAATTCAAGATTTAGCCTCTGAACTTGGCCCCAGTGTGAAAGCTACTTGCTGGAGTCCCAGTTGGGCTATGTCTACACTGCATTCCATTGCTGGCAGTGTGGGGTATGCATAGTTATACACTGAAGTGAAAAGCAGATTATGTACACACCAAATTGTGATTGCAGCTACATGTGTCAGTGAAAGGCTCTGGAAGAGGCGAGGCAGCAAGGAAAGGGTTGAGCAGTTCCCGACTGCTGGAGCCTTTCACTGCAGTGAGGAAAAGTTCTGGCAGGGGAAGGCAGTCTGGAAAATGCTGCGAGAGCCTTTCCCGACTACTGGAGTCTTTCCCTGAGGTGGGGAAGAGGTCCAGCAGCAGGGAGTTGCAAGAGCCTTCCCCCCGCTGGAGTCTTTTCCTGAGATGGGGAAAAACTCCAGCAAAGGAAGGCAGCAGGAAACTGCATGGCTAAAAATAGCAGTGTCAAGAGGGAGGGATAGTTTGGGTGAGTAAAGAGCCATGTAAGGGGTATATACTTGGGTACATACCCAAACCCTTCATGTACTCTACACATCTAAAGCCATGCCTCACCAGCTACACTGCTATTTATACTTGTTCTATAAGAGTATGTATGCTACATGCTGCCAAAAAAAGCATGCAATGTGGACATGCCCAGTGGTGTATGACAGAACTGGCAACTTGGTTCAAAGAACCCTAAGTTCACACTGTGGGCAGAATACATACTTCAGAGTGGGAGTGGTCTCTGGCAATGGGCCCACCATAATAAATGGGCCATAGATTCATCATTAAGCTGGAACTGAGGAGTTCAGAGCCTGAAAAACTAGTGCATTTAAATGTTTAGAGCCTAATATTTCTTGGCAGTGTGTTTCCTATTTCAGATCTGTAGTAAGGTGATTTACCACAAGAAGTGAGTCAAACAGATATCTTTCTTTAATGTATATATAGTTATTTTTTTAAAAATAAACATGCGGTGCGTGTGCTTTTGCTGCATAATTGCGTCATCTTGTTGCGATATCCATGCTCCTAGTCATGCCCCTAGCCCCAGTGATTTTATTTTGTCATGTTTCTTTTAGATTATAAGATATTCAAGGCAGGGACTGTGTCTTTTCAGTATGTCTATATGGTACCTGGCAGACTTTTAAGTGTTCATTAAAAATAATAATAACGTAGTGCAGGGGTGGGCAAACTTTTTGGCCCGAGGGCCACATCAGGGTGCAAAATTGTATAGAGGGCCAGGTAGGGAAGGCTGTGCCTCCCCAAACAGCCTGGCCCCCGCCCCCTATTCACCCCTCCCACTTCCCGCCCCCTGACTGTCCCCCTCAGAACCCCCGACCCATCCAACCTCTCCTGCTCCTTGTCCCCTTAACCCCTGAGACCCCTGTCCCAAACCGCCCCCCCCAGGATCCCACCTCCTCTGCTCCCTGTCCCCTGACTGCCCCCCGGAACCCCGTACCCAACACCCCCACTGCCGTGCATGTGCACCACCGCCGCCCCCTTACCATGCCACTCAGAATGGCAGGAGCTTGCAGCCCTGCTGCCCACGTGGCAGCATAACTGCGGGGGAGGAGGGACTGTGGGGGAGGGGCCGGGGGTTAGCCTTCCAGGCCAGGAGCTCAGGGGCTGGGCAGGACGGTCCCACAGGCCAGATGTTTGCCCACCTCTGCTGTAGTGTATATTGGGCCTAATTCATGGGTCTATTACAGCAGCTTTCAGTCAGTGTTCCAAGACACAACTTCTCTAAAGCTAGCAGATTTGCCTAATCTAGGATTTCCCCCTGCATATAGGAATCCTTCAGTGATAAAGAGCTTGTTGGGAGCCCTCCTCAGGAAAACAGTGTTGCTGAGGTGTGTCTATTCCCTGGCAATCCTCAGCTGCTGGAATGGGCCCTAGGTTGGCAGCCAGAACAGCTTAGCTAGCCCAGAGGCTGGAACCGGGCCAATGTAGAACTGATCCCAGAATAGTTGGGTGCTGATGGCAAAAGGTTCCCCCTTTATGTCCCTCTGTTTGCTTCTAGCTGTGCCCAGTGCTACTTCAGTGCAACTGAGAACATGCCCCATTTTTCTTTATGCACAAGTCTTCTTTCAACATAAAAATAAAAATATGTTTATTATTGTTACTAGCTGCAAAATTCTTGAAGAAAAAAACGGAAGAAAAAGTCCATAGCTTCAAAAATACAGCTCTATTATAATATTCATGATATTGACTGCTCCCTTTACCAGGCCAGTAGGAAACTCTAGATTTAGCTGTTTGAATCTATTATTTATTCAAAGCCATATTTAAAATTTTCTGTGGGACAGTCCTTTCCTACCACCCTATTTTAGGATTAAGATTTACAATTATAAGGATTTTCCCATATGAAAGGAGTTCACTTGATTAAATAACTATTTGTTACAGAAGGTTTAGTCGCACTTTTCAGATGATAAGGGACTACCAACCAACTCTCTGCACCACTTGCATTCTCAAATTTCCATGCCTGTGTCTGAACTCAAGTGCAGATGAACAACATAGATATGGAGAAGGGTACTGAGGTTTAAAAAGAAAGCATGCTACATTAACGGGGTTTATTTCTGGACTGTATCATCCATGAGAGGGTTTTACCACTTAGCATGATAACTAGATAGATCCTCTTTTAAATGAACTATTTTTGATAATAGCTAGGCATCTGTTTTTTCTCTGAGACATCTTAACCTCCCTTTTCACTCAGACACTAGAATGGAAGTCCATGTTTTTAGGCAGTTAGTACTGTGTATTAAATGTAAGGCTCTAAGTCTGTAGAAACTATATAAGTGGCTTTCCCATTGATTTCTGTACATGGAATGACAACAAACTTGGACTCTGAGGATGGAGTACTACTTCATTTACTCTAGCCCTTGATTTGTTCTGCCACTTCTCTGCTTCCTTTCCCTACATTACAGATCCTCTCTTGGCTCAGCAAACCATATTGCAGAAATCTCTGTCTCTCTCTCTCTCTCATCTCTCAATCACGGCTAGTGTTCTAGGAATGAGATATTGCAGGATGATCTTTGCTCAGGTAGTGCCTTCTGCCTAGAAATTTAACACTTGATATTGTCTGTCCTTAATCTTCTGCACAGCAGAGGAGTCGGCAGGCCTCACAAAAAAAGAGGCCTATCCTGTGTTGAATTTGTTTATATCTATATTTGTGGAAAGATTAAATAGGATGGAACTAATAAAGTCTTATCAAAATTACTCTAAAAGCCGATAAGGCCAGATCCTTAGCCAAGATTCATTCCCCTCTGTACCACTCCAGCAGGATAAAGGAGAGATGAAGTGACTTAAAAGGATAGTTCTGCATTCATTTGTAGAGGAATCCACAGGTGTTATAAAAGGAAGAGGGCCAAATTCTGCCCTCAGTTACATACATGAAACCCCACTACCTACAATAAGCCTAGGAGGTACTTGTGGAGTTGGATGCGCTGCAATCCAAATCAGTTATGTAACAGACTAAAGGGATATAATTGGAATCCCATCAAGGAATCAATATTGTAAAGAATTGTAATTAGCCAGAAGTCAGCAAGAGAAACAGAATAAGTCTGTTCTTGACCTTTATATAACAGGAAAAAGATCAGGTTGCAGCAGTATCTTAGTGCAGTAGCTGCTTCCAATGTGTTGCTGATATCAGGAACAATACAAGCACAAGTGAATATATTCCAAAAACAGAAAAACACGAAGAGGAATAAAATGATAAGGCACCATAGGAGGGATGGATGGGGGTTTTGAATATTAGGCAGACTAATGAACTGTCTGAGAAGGCTTTGAAAGGGTAGGAGGTCACAAAACCACTGTCCCTCAGGAGACTGTTCCTGTTACCAGACTGTTGAAGGGAACAGGTTCTATGGGAAGGCATGGTGGGGTTGAAGTCTTTCTTGGGGAGAAGTCCTGTAGAGAAGGGCAACTGTCTAGGACTGTTCTGTGGGGGCGGGGCGAGGCTCCCTCTTTGCAATAATAAGAAGTCAAGACAGAACTGATCAGATGAACATTTTCACTAATCATCCCCTTCAGGTGGTAGATTGACCAAGATTATGTGTTCATCTCTTTATCTCTTTTAGTCCAGAGAGAAGGGGAATTACATATAGAGGGTGAAGGGAAGTTATTATTGATTATTATTAGTAGTAGAATTAACACAGCATCTAGGAGTTCCAGTCCTGGACCAGGATCCTATTGTGCTAGGTGCTGTACAAACAGAACAAAATGATGGTCCCTGCCCCAAAAGTTAATTCCCTCTTTCACTATGGATGGTGCATCTAAGTGACTTCTTTCTCCTCGCTCCATGGATGAAGCTACTGAGTAGTTTCATAACCTCCCTTCCTTCCACTAGTGGGAACAGTTTTAGGGGAGGTTAAGAGCCAAGAGAGCGGGAAGTTGGAGGCAGATAAGCTGATGAACCTTCCCTAGTTGATCTCACCCAATAATGAGTCTGATACTGTTTCCTTATAGCATCAGGCCCCAATTCAGTGTTGGAGAGACAATTATCCATGAGTTAAATATTGCCCAAGCAAGCTCACAAAATTGCACCATTTGTGCTATTCTACAAATGTATTAATTTGATTAATCCATCCCTGCCAGTTTACAGTTTATCGTTTTCCCAAGGGACTGGTTAGGTAAATATCTACAGTGGAGAGGTTGCCAATGTTTTTGAATTTGTGAGCAGCTCCCGGTATACAAAAGCATTTTCATGGGAGCTGGTTTTCAAGCTCATTTCAGTGGAAACAGAAAATGGACCCTCATTTAAAAAATACACATATATTGTTATTGCTTTAAATAATTAGTTACTCATAAGCAGTTCTGCCAGCCTGTTGACTGATACTCTGCTTTGACTTCCTCTGTTTGTGTCAGGCACCATGGGACATTCCAGTGATTTGCTTTGTTATTTTAAATTAATTGAAGTTTCTAGATCTCAGCAATTTTGTCATTTGCCCAGGGAAGGGAAGGGAAATTATTTATAATACTGTATGTACATTCCTCTGAAATGGCAGGTAGGTCTATGGCTTGCCTAAGCAGCCTCATAGCTGAAATGAGCTAGTGGGTGACTCCTGCATGTTTCCATAGTTAAGGATTTTGGAAATATGGTAGGTATCTGATCAGGTGGGAAGACAAGCAGTACTCTAAAGGCTAAGCTGTGGCTTTAGCAGCCAATGTAGCATCAGCGGGTGGGGTGTAAAGTAACATGGCAACAGCTGCTGCGGCCAGAGGAATTATTCCTGTGTACACAGGGAGGCAGAATGTTTCTAGGAAGTGTGGGCCTTGCACACAGGAGGAACAACTATTACATCCTTGTATCCACAGCTCCAGGGCATCACCCAGTGAAAAAAGCCACCCTTTTGCCCCAAATTAATCATACCCCTTTTGGGTATTTACCATTACTGGGGGCACTATGAATCCTTTTGGACTTGCATTCTGGTCAATGGAGGTTGGTCAATATGGAGACCAAAAGTGCCACACCCTCACCAGATCACAATAACTGAGTTTCAGGCAAGCCCATCATGCTGAGAAAGCATTGTTGAAGAAGTCAGGGGCAGGGCTTGCCTGTGAATGAAAAGATGATAACTACAGGAAAGGATAATATATCACACATGTACAAATAATAAAATACTCTGCTGTCTCCTGCAACTCATGAAAACCTTAACCTTAACAGTTTATCCTATGACACTAAATGAAATGTTAAAGCACTGACATGGGGAGAGGGATAGCTCAGTGGTTTGAGCATTGGCCTGTGTGACAAAGTTCCGGCTGTACCTTGGTGGGTCTTGCACTTATTGGCGGATTTGCTTGCCTTGGAGCTTCACGGCAGCCCTCAGCTTGGCCTTTTTTCTGAATTCACAGTTCAGGTCGGCTCCTCCTGTGTCTGACCAGGAGTTGGGAGGATTTGGGAGGAACCCGGGCCCGCCCTCTACTCCGGGTTCCAGCCCGGGGCGTTGTGGAATGCAGCTGTCTAGACTGCCTCCTGGAACAGCTGTGTGACAGCTACAGCTCCCTGGGCTACTTCCCCATGACCTCCTCCCAACACCTTCTTTATCCTCACCATAGGACCTTCCTCCTGGTGTCTGATAATGCTTATACACCTCAGTCCTCCAACAGTCCACGTTCTCACTCTCAGCTCCTAGTGCCTCTTGCTCCCAACTCCTCACACACACACCACAAACTGGAGTGAGCTCCTTTTTAAAACCCAGGTGCCCTGATTAGCCTTCCTTAATTGATTCTAGCAGCTTCTTGATTGGCTGCAGGTGTTCTAATCAGCCTGTCTTAATTGTCTCCAGAAGGTTCCTGATTGTTCTGGACCTCATTGGGTTCCTCTTCCCAGATTTCTTTTGCAATATCTAGTATGCCACAGCGTTGGCGTCCGTATAATAATTCAAAGGGGGAAAACCCAGTTGAGGCCTGAGGTACCTCCTGGATTGCAAACATAAGGTAGGGTAGTAGGGTGTCCCAATCCTTCCCGTCTTGACTTACCACTTTCCTTATCATTGCCTTGAGGGTTCGGTTAAACCTTTCTACCAGCCCATCAGTCTGCGGATGATAGACTGAAGTTCTCAGGGTATGTATACGGAGCAGCATACAGAGGTCCTTCATTAGCTTCGACAAAGATGTGGTACCTTGGTCTGTTAATATCTCCTTTGCCCACTCAGGCAAAGATCCCCACCAACTCTTTAGCTATCGTTTTAGAGGCTGTGTTCCACAGGGGGATGGCTTCTGGGTAGCGAGTAGCATAATCCAGAACGACAAGTATATATTGGTGGCCCTGGGCTGTCTTCTCCAGGGGTCCCACTAGATTCATGGCTATTTGCTTGAAGGGGACCTCTATGATGGGAAGGGGTACTAAAGGTGCCCTCAAGTGGGGACGGGGACTGTGCAGCTGACACTCCGGGCAGGACGCACAGTACCTCCGCACTTCTTCATGTACTCCGGGCCAGAAGAATCGTCGCAGGATCCGTGCCAGGGTCTTCTCTACCCCCAAATGCCCCCCAAAAAGATGACTATGGGCCAGACTTAATACAGCATTCTGGTGTTTTTGAGGTACTAGGACCTGCTGTACCTTCTGCCCCTGTACTGGTGCAACCCGGTATAAGAGATTCTTCTTCATTATGAAGTAGGGGCCTGGTCCCCGGGTTTTCCCTTCCACGGGGACCCCATCTATTTCGGTCACCTCCTTCCTAATGTTGTCGTACCTTGGGTCTTCAGCCTGTTCCCGTCCAAAATTTCCTCTCCCGGGGCTAATCTGCCCGAGATCTAGGGGGCCAGTCTCTGTTGCCTCTACTGGTTCAGAGGCGTTAGGGTGTGGGTCAGACTTGGGTGCTTCTCCCTCCTGGGTGTCCTCCTTTTCAGCTGCTCGGGTCCGACTACCTACGAGAGCGACCCTCTGGCTTTGGGCCAGTATTCAGGTTCCCAAGGCCTTAGCTGCCTTCTTTCCCTTTTCGTCTTTCTACGCTGTCTGGGAGTGGAGAACAAATCTGGGGATATTTCAGAGAAGGTTGGGGTTGACAGTCTACTGTGGATTCCTCACTACTTTCAGGGCTTCCCCCTTTCTCCAATTCTCCTACCGGGAGTAAATCTCCAAACCCTGGGAAGTCCCTCCCTATGAGCACTGGGTATGGGAGTTTAGGGACTACACCTGCTGCTACCTCAGTAGTGTTCCCCTGAATCTCGATTTTTACTGGGATGGTGGGGTAATAACCAACTGTCCCATGGACGCATGTTATCCCCATACGCTTAGCCCACAGCAGCTGACTACGCTTCATGAGCTTCCCCGAGACAAGCATGATAGCACTCCCCAAATCAACCAGTGCTGTGGTCTCTACCCCATTTAGCTTCACTGGTCTAGTATACATATGTGGGGTTAGTGAGACCCCCACAAGGTGGATTAGGGAGCATGGGTCTGCCTAGTTCCCTAGGTTACACTGCATAGGCTCCTTGGCATTGGGACACTGTGCAGCTATGTGTCCCCACTCCCCGCAGGTGTAACATCTGTATGGAGCCCTAGGCATTCCCCGGTCTCTTGGTTTGGGTAGTCTAACATCACGATCCTCTTCCCCCTCAGTGCTCTGACTCTTTGTGGCTTCCGGTGGGCCTTCAGCCCCTCTCTTTGTCCACCTGGGCTCTCCTGGCGGCCCAGTCACCCGAGCTCTAGGGCTTGGTGCTGCTAGTTTAACCCAGGGTGCTTCTTTCTTAACTGGTCAGGTCAGCTCCCTCGCCGTCCTTCGCCTTTCTACCAGTGCGACAACCTTGTCATAGGTGGAGGGTTCGTTCTGGCTTACCCAGGCATGAAGGTCTGGTGGTAGTCCTCTCATGTACCAGTCGATGACCAGAACCTCTAGTATCTCCTCCGGACTCCAGGACTCAGGTTGTAATCACTTTTGTGCGATATGGATGAGGTCATATAATTGAGACGGCGAGGTTTTGTTTTCCTGGTACTTCCACTCATGATATCGCTGGGCCCGCACTGTGGTCGTTACCCCAGATCTGGCCAGGATCTCTGCTTTCAGCTGGGGGTAGTCTGCTGCAGCCTCTTCAGGCAAAGCATAGTAGGCCTTCTGGGCCTCCCCACACAGGAATGGAGCGAGGATGCCAGACCACTGTTCTCAGGGCCAAGCCTCCCGCAGGGCTGTCCTCTCAAAGGTCATGAGGTATGCCTCTACATCATCCTCCCGCGTCATTTTCTGCAGCCAATTTCTGGTCCGCATGATCTGCGTCCCATCATGGCCGCGGTTCAGCTCTGTAAGGGCCTTTCCCTGGTTTACCAGCTCCCACAACATAGCCCGGTCTTGAGCAGCCTGGTCCATCAGCAGGCGATTAGTCTCTTGCTGCAGCCGCACTGCCTCCTGTTGGGTGGCTGCCTGGATACGAGTAGCCTCCTGCTGGGCAGCTGGGGCTTGTATCAGTGCCCGCACTACCTCCTCCATTGTGGTGAAAAAAAATAAAAATAGACCCTCTTCCCTTTTTCTTTTCCCTTCCAAACACCCTCCTTCTTCCACCGCGCTGTGGACACCAGATCCCACTGCTGACACCAGTTGTGAAAAAGTTCCTGCTCTACCTTGGTGGGTCTTGCACTTATTGGCAGATTACTTGCCTTGGAGCTTCATGGCAGCCCTCAGCTTGGCCGTTTTTCTGAATTCACAGTCCAGGTCGACTCCTCCTGTGTCTGACCAGGAGTTGGGAGGATTTGGGGGGAACCCGGGCCCATCCTCTACTCCAGGTTCCAGCCCAGGGCCCTGTGGAATGCAGCTGTCTAGAGTGCCTCCTGGAACAGCTGTGCGACAGTTACAACTCCCTGGGCTACTTCCCCATGACCTCCTCCTAATACCTTCTTTATCCTCACCATAGGACCTTCCTCCTGGTGTCTGATAATGCTTGTACACCTCAGTCCTCCAACGGTCTGCGTTCTCACTCTCAGCTCCTAGTGCCTCTTGTTCCCAACTCCTCACATGCACACCACAAACTGAAGTGAGCTCCTTTTTAAAACCCAGGTGCCCTGATTAGCCTTCCTTAATTGATTCTAGCAGCTTCTTGATTGGCTGCAGGTGTTCTAATCAGCCTGTCTTAATTGTCTCCAGAAGGTTCCTGATTGTTCTGGAACCTTCCCTGTTACCTTACCCAGGGAAAAGGGACCTACTTAGCCTGGGGCTAATATATCTGCCTTCTATTACTCTCCTATAGCCATCTGGCCTGACCTTGTCACACCTGCTAAACCCAGGGTTGTGAGTTCAATCCTTGAGGGGGCCATTTAGGGATCTGGGTCAAAAATTGGGGATTGGCCTTGCTTTGAGCAGGGGGTTGGACTAGATGACCTCCTGAGGTGTCTTCCAACAGTGATATTCTATGATTCTATGTTAAACTGTAGAAATTGGTTGATTCCACCCACCCCCAAAATAGTTTTGGAGACATATAAAAGAACAGGCAGTGCAGGTTAATGTCTTTATTTCTCAGGATAGATAACCAAGTCACACTACTGGAAAAACTTGGGGGAGGACGGGGAACCCCAAGCATAACTAAAAGATTTTTCTGTTGCAAACATGGAAGTAGCCTTGTTACTCCTCATCAACCCTGTCCTTGTTGAAACTTTGAGATTTCCTTTCCTTGCCCCTTTACCGTACATTCCCTGCCTCGCAGATATCACTATCATGACTGGATGAGACTCTTCTAGGAGTCTATCAGTGACACCTCGTTCATAGCCCATGTAAGAGACAGAGACCAAGGGCAGAAATTGATCTCAGCTCTGAGCAACTGGCACAGCAGGCCACTATTCAAGACAAGAATGATAGCTTCTACATAAAAATTATATTCAGAAGGGAAAAAAATATACTGAAAACCTTGTCAACATTTGATACTTCAGTATCACAGGGGTAGGTAGAAGACAAATCCTTCCACATTGGTCCCTTCTCCGACAAAAATCCTAAAAGCTAGATTATCACACAATGAACTATAACTGAGGGTATGTCTACACTACGAAATTAGGTCAATTTTATAGAAGTCGATTTTTAGAAACCAATTTTATAGTGTCGATTGCGTATGTCCACACTAAGCACATTAAGTCGGCAGAGTGCGTCCTCACTACTGTGGCTAGGATCGACTTACAGAGCGGTGCACTGTGGGTAGCTATCCCACAGTTCCCGCAGTCTCCACTGCCCATTGGAATTCTGTGTTAAGCTCCCAATGCCTGATGGAGCAAAAACATTGTCGCAAGTGGTTTTGGGTACATGTCGTCAGGCCCCCCTCTCTCCCTCCGTGAAAGCAATGGCAGAGAATCGTTTCATGCCTTATTTCCTGGGTTACCCGTGCAGACGCCATACCACAGCAAGCATGGAGCCCACTCAGCTCACAGTCACCGTACATCTCTGGGTGATGCTGGCAGACGCGGTACGGCATTGCTACACAGCAGCAGCTCCTTGCCTTCACAGCAGACAGTGCAGTAGGACTGATAGCCATCGTAATTCTCCTGGATGCTCCTGGCAGACCTTGGTGAGGTCAATCGGGGCGCCTGGACAGACATGGCTATTCTTCTCTTAGAGCACTGAATGGGAGCCAGAGACTCCAGGCCATTCTCTTCTTTAAGTTTCGTCTCATGGAGATTCAGTCCTGCCTGGAATATCATGCGAGCTGGAGGCTTCTGCCTCAGGCTGCTCTCCCAGCCAGCAGCACTACGCCATTGCACCTACCCCAGCCTGTCCCTTGCTTCCATGGCTCATGAAGCCTGGACAGTAGTAAGGAGCAGTTCAACTATAGGCTGAGCAAGTGCAGAATGGTGGTAGAATGGCCTTTGGACATTTAAAAGCTCGCTGGCACTGTTTGCTGACTAGGTCAGACCTCAGCGCAACCAACATTCCCATTGTTATTGCTGCTTGCTGTGCGCTCCATAATATCTGTGAGACTAAAGGGGAAACGTTTATGGCAGGGTGGGAGGTTGAGGCAAATCGCTTGGCATCCAATCTTGAGCAGCCAGACACCAGGACGATTAGAAAAGCACAGCAAGGCATGCTGCGCATCAGAGAGGCTTTGAAAACCAGTTTCATGACTGGCCAGGCTGCAGTGTTACAGTTGTGTGTGTTTCTCCTTGATGCAAACCCTCCCCCTTTGTTGATTTTAATTCCCTGTAAGCCAGCCATCCTCCCCCCTTCGAAATAAAGTAACTATTGTTTTGAAACCATGCATTCTTTCTTTATTAATTAAAAAAAAAAGTGAGATAACAGACAAGGTGGCCTGGGTGGGGTGGGGGAGGAGGGAAGGACAAGGCCACATTGCTTATTGTAGCCGTACTAAAAATCAAACTGTTTGAATGACAGCATTCTGTTGCTTGGTCCATCCTCTGGAGTGGAGTGGTTGAGTGCCCGGAGCCTCCCCACCCCATGTTCTTGGGCATCTGTGTGAGGAGGCTATGGAACATGGGGAGGAGGGCAGGCGGTTATACAGTGGATGCAGTGGGGGGGTCTGTGTTCTTGTTAGCTTTCCTGCAGCTCCAACAGACGCTTCATCATGTCCGTTTGCTCCCCCAACAGACCCTTCATCATGTCTGTTTGCTCCCTCCTTAGCCTCAGCATCGCATCCTGCCTCCGCTCTTCACGCTCACTTAATTATTTCCTGGCCTCTGCCACTGAATGCCTCCATGCATTAAGCTGTGCCCTATCAGTGCGGGAGGACTGCATGAGCTCGGAAAATATGTTATCGCGAGTGCGTTTTTTTCACCTTGTAATCTGTGATAACCTCAGGGACAGAGATGATAGGAGCAGCGTAGAAACATTCAACGCTCTACGATTCTGGGGGGACTGCATGGTCATCTATGCTGCTGAGTGCTGCTGAGTTCACCACGCTGACCAAACAGGAAATGAAATTCAAAAGTTCCTGGGGCTTTTCCTGTGTACATAGCTAGTGCATCAGAGTTCAAAGTGCTGTCCAGAGTGGTCACAATGGAGCACTCTGGGATAGCTCCTGGATGCCAATACCATCGATTTGTGTCCGCACACTGCCTCAAATCTGACCCAGCAAGGTCGATTTTAGCGCTACTCCCCTCGTCGGGGAGGAGTACAGAAGTCAACTTTAAGAGCCCTTTAGGTCGACGGAACAGGGTTGGTTGTGTGGACGCAGTCATTTTTAATTCAACCTAACCCGGTAGAGTAGACCAGGCCTGAGTAATCAGGAAGCTAGGTGCACAACATGGGATGTACAAAATTATTAAGAATTATTTTCAAAAACTGCAATTTAAGTTCCTAGAGCAAGTAAATCAATTCTGGGATTTTGAACAATTGCATGTCTAAATCATTCAAGTCCATCTATTGGAAATATTGGCTCTCAGTGCTATGTTTATATTCCTTCCCCTCCCCCCCCCCCCCGATTTTCCATTCGATTCCTGCTGTTTCTCTCATTTCCTGTGCATTACTTTTAAAAATTTCATGCTCCTTGACTTTTTTTAGATATTGTTTAAAGAGCTGTGAAATAATCTTATATTATCATGAGGGAAGATGGTATTTCACATGCCTGCATGTAAGTGGTAGGTTCTAAATAAACACACAAATGCCTGAATCATCTGAAAATGCAAGAAAATGGAATTCAGAAATGGAAAATGTGTCTGCAGTAAAGACAATTTGTCTTAAAAACAATACCTTATATGTCAACATTGCTACTATATGAGGCAATTTGTGCAAACTGCTCAGCAACAAATATACTATAATAAAATATAAATATAAGGTGATGAGTACTATAGAAAATAAACAAATGTAAGCTGATGAGTACTGCAGAAATAGAAGTAAATAAATAAATAAAATCCAGATCATGTTTAATACTATATTTGTGGTTACATATCAAAGTCAACATACTGTATGCTATTACTGGCCTCCACGTATCCAATTTATTTCCTTTGTCTGGTGAAGGGATTAGAGCAGGCTGTACAATCATTTTAAGGAGGTGTATTACAATAGTGCCCAAATGCTCCAGTCAGCTTCAGGACCCAATTATGCTCTCTAAAAATCAGTTTGGGAGATAAGCTCCCTACTTCTAATTGTTTATTACAGGCAGAATAGCCAGTGAAACCTATGGTTAAGATTGCCCAGTGCTTTCCATTATAAGACCCTGTGTTCAGTTCTTATAACTTTGCCAAACTTAAACCATTTAGGCTGAAATTTTCTATGCCAGTTGTGTGTCTGAGGTTGAATATTTCTGGAAAATGTAATTTAAAATGATTCAGCCTTTTCCTAGAATAAGGTTAGAGAAATAAGATTAGAGAAACTCCTTTGCCCATGTTAAAAAAATGTTGCAACCATTTCACTGAGTACCTCTAGTGCCTTTATGGTTTGTAGCAGGGGCATTCAATTTGGTGTGGGAGATGCTCTGGTGCTGGGGTGTATGTTTTGCTGTCCCTGTGAAAATATGCCCAAATTTGACTAAGTTATAAACCTTTGATAAATTTCCATTCACACGTGCCCAGTAGAAATGTACTAGAATTTGGCAGCTTAATTCACGTATGATTCCATCCACACTGAGCATGTTCCATCCCCTCCCAGCTCCTATGTTGCAACTGAATTGTACATGTGCCATCCCCACAGAGCAATTGAACATGCGCTATCCCAGGACTGCAGGTCTGAAGCAGGACTTTCCCTGTAATTTTGTTCCTCCCAGCAGCTGCAGTTCTCGACACTAGAACTGAGAAGAGAGGATCTGTCTCTCTTTTCCTTTCAGTGTACTAAATGAGGCAACTGCTTACACCAGCTGAGGAACTACTTGATTCCAACGGATGACTTACAACAGCTGTATTGACACATACTGCAGGACATCAATTATTTTGGCATTAACAAATTATTATATTGGAATGCACATAACATGGATAAGAATCACATGTAGAAATTCAGGTAAAGAGGATTGACATTAATAAAACTATGATTTTGGCATGGATATTTTTATTAAAAGTCATGGATTTATTGAAGCTAGAGCCCAAGTCCCGCTGCCTGAGGCTGAATTATTGGAATTTTCAAGAAGTCATGGAGGTCTCATAAACTCACGTAGCCTTGGAATTACACCTGCAGATTTGATGGGAATATATTCTGAGACACCTTTAAAATTTTTCTGTCACCTTTAGATCAGTATAGAAATGAAACAACCTTTAAAAATGCCAGGTAACGTTTTTTCATCACAGCAGCTAAAAATAATACACCTAATAAAGCCTGACATAAAGTATATTTTGGGTCAATTGTATAGTTTTAAAAATTAAATATTTTTTGCCATTTGTCATGTTTCTATCTTTGATTTACCATTATTCTGTCTGCAGCTCTGTGTCAGATCCTAAGCTGGGGTAAATCAAGCTATGCTGAGGATCTGGCCTGTCTCCTTCTATTTTTGTCTTTCCCTAAAATTTTCTCTCTCCATATATATGTCTTTCTACAAGCTTCCCTCAGGCCTCTCTAAATCTCTCTAAGCTTCCTCTCTCTCCTCTCTATGAGCTTTGTTTGAACTGTTATTTCAATTTGTGCACCAATTCCTGCAGTCCTTAATCATTCCTTGTACTCAGGAGATGCTCTGGCTGACTTCACTAAGAGCTGTGTGATTTAGCTCTGTGTTTTGTGCACTTTTTCTTTAGTTTCTTTCCTATTTCATTTCTCTGTCTGCAAATCTGATTCATTTTCTGTGTTTTGGTCTTCCTGCTTCTTTCTTTTTGTTGTTGCCCTCTCTCAGTGAAGTTTCAAGTTTTTTCTCTCCCTTCCCTCCTAAAGTGGCTCTGGGTTGAGGAGGAACAATTCAAGAAGTATTCTACCTCATTTGTCTGGGATAAAGAACCAGGGGTAATTACATTCTGTGCGTTTGTGGGGGCTGAGGAGCCATAGTGTTCAAGTGAAGATTTCAATGCATTTCACCATGTCCTCTTTGTAACATGGCCATTTGGTTAGCCTTATATAGTTGATTTTTTTATAGTTAGCTATTTCTAACAATTTTATATTACAAGATATTTATCTAGAAATGCCCATCTTTTCCATGCTAGCTCAAAGATGTGAAAATGTATAGCTGTATGACACAGAAGTGGTGAATATTTCATTGGATAAACAGTAGGCCAGATTCTGCCCCAGTTTCACCTGTGAAGCTCCACTGAAGTCAATGAGATGGCATGGGTGTTACGTGAGGGCAGAGTTTGCTCCTCTGAGATGATGTATTGGAATGTGATCACATGCCAGAAATGTATTGTGATCTACATACATTTGTGTCCTTTACATGCATACTACTTTAAGGAGAACACGACACAGATAACAGCTGCGACAAGTCAGGAAGTGGTGCTTCTTGCCCCTAAAAGCGGCCACCAGCATCCCTTGAATTGCTCTCTCAGCTACAGGGGCTCTACTGTATGGACCATGAGGACGTGTTATGAAGAGTCCTGCTCCTGTGGGCTGCAAGTAGGTTTTAATTTCCTAATTTCTATGCAAAATAGTTTCTAAATGGCAATTCTGTAGCAAACTGAAAGTACACTTGGTAGTTCAGAAATTTTTATGAGCGATTGTAAGTGAAAATCTCATTCTACAGAACTGTTATGAGCCCATATATATGCTATACTTATATCTAATGTAATGATTGACTAGGTAATGGAAAAATCATTAGAAGAGCTAATTTCATAACATGTTCCTATTATGGGGTGGGCCAGGTGAATGGGAGAGAGCGAGGGAAGCCCTCCTCTTTACACAGCTGCAGAGAGGCAGTCATGACCCCAGTCTTTGCACTCCCTTTAAATGTCAAGTGACTTCCAAGTCTCCTAGCATCTGGTTGGTACCAGTGTACAAATTAGTAACAAAGAGTTAGGAACACTTCTGCCACCCAGATCGTAAAATCCAAATGTCATTAGAGACAGAAAGAACCTTAATAAATGACTTTGAATTACATCTTTAGCAAAGCCATATAAAATAATAATAACCTTGCCAGAAATTAACTCTTTACATCATTACAATAATGAGGCATAAAGGTCAAAGAAAGGAATACTGGGTTTTAAATTAGTATTTTCTCTGCAGTGATCAAACCACTGCTGAATCCTCTAATCCGCTGTCAGATCCATTATCTGCAATTATTCCTTATTCAAGTGTAAACCCACCATTATGCATGGAGATGCTGCTACTGCAATAAAATGTTTAGAAAGCCATATACTGTAAGTAACAGCTATGCGGATATACTGTATAAATGCATCATTCCATTTGCAATCACAACTTATGTTTTATTGTCTCCTTTCCAAGCAAGGGAAATAAGTCATTTGAAGTCTCTGCTTTAATCACAAAGGTGTACCATGGACTTTTTTTTAAATTAGAGTAGTCTGCAGTCAGAGTCAAATTAAAAATATAAATAAATTAATACAAATTGCTCCTACATCCTGGGAATCCTATTAATTAAAAACATTAGAAAGTCAAGACTCATTTTGTGCATTCATTTTGTGTTTCTGTGGTAGGAGGCTGTTGAGAAGAGCTGCTAGCTGTAGGGAGGAGAGTACCACCTCCATTTTAGTTTTGTCTGAATCCCTCTTTGAGGGGGATGCTCAGTGTTAAACTGTTAACTGTCAGCTGTAGAGAGGAGATATGACCCACTGGGTGGGGTATTATCTAGGACTTAGGAACCCAGGTTCAATTCCTGCTCTGCTCTGTGTGACCTTGGACAAGACACTTAGCCTCTCTGGGCCTCAGTTCCCCATCTGTAAAATGAGGATAATAGTACTTCCTTGTTGTTGTGTTGTGACGATACATACATTAAAGACTGTGAAGTGCTCAGACACTACAATGGTAGGGGCCGTATAAGTACTACAGATAGAATGACGTAGCAATGTTTCTTGAACTCTCCCACCTGATCTGAAGTCAGTGGACCATTCCACTGTTGAATAAAAATTCAGTCATTGCATCGGAAGTACAGAGGAATAACTGCACATGGAAGTTTATTGGGACTTTGATACCCTACTTTCTTTCCTGGGTAACTGTAGAGTTGATAAGTGTAGGTGGAGGAAATCTACTTTGCAAGAGTTCAATGGATTGGCTACCATTTTAATGGATCAAGGGCTCACACTTCTAGTGCTGCTGTCAGGCATTAGGAAATGAGGAGAAGGGGTTGATATTCCTGAAAAAAAAAGGAATGCAAATCATGATGAAAGGAGTGTCCCTGCTAAGATAGAAAGCGGGAACCAACTATAGGCCAAATGTTGCTTTTGGTTACACTGGTACAGAGCTATAATAATATGGGTAAAAAGGTCCTAAGTCACTTAGGTACTTTTGAAACTAAGTCCCATTGAAAGCCACTTAAGTGCTTTTGAAAATATTACCTTATGAATGTATACAGGTGTAACAGAGCAGAATTTGGCTCCAAGGGTCTATTTCCTCTACCTGTCATCAAATGTTAATATGGGGGCAGCCTAATTAAAGCAAATTTCTGTAGCTGGTTTGAATTTCAGACAAGTTTTCTCCCCAATCTGGCCTACCACCTTCATTCTCCCGGATAAAGAAATAAACACAGGCAAGACAAAATGGGTAGAGATAACAAAATAAAAATTAGAAACTCCTATAAACCCACCCAAAAACAGAAAAGGGGAAAAGATATTAGACATAAATAGGTACAGTTATCAAAACTACAGATACATAAAAACAAAACTATACATAGACAGATGCATAAAAATAAAAAACAGAAGGAAACAGAGGTATTAAAAATACACAAAAAATCCAAACCAACACAGTACCCAGACATTTAGTTTATGTAACCTGTGAACTTCTGCTCTCATGAGCCATCCTACTTTCACATTTGTTCCAAACGTTTGTCAACTGCCTTTGTTGCATTTTCTCTTAAATCAGGCTTTGATCCTGCATCAGAATCTGCTGATTTCAGTGGGATTCCATCTGAGCAGAGGTGTATGTCCAATGCAGGATCAAGGCTTAAAATTGTATTAGGTCAAGAAGATTGTTAAGGTTGCAAAATCAAACATTAAAAAGTTAGTAAATGCTAGAACTGAGGATACAAAGTTAAATTGCCTCTCTCATCCACATGTGTTATCATACTACTGTTTTTTTATATGATTACAAACAGCATACAAGCACTGAAGTCAATGGAGCTACAAAAGTCTATACCAGCTGAGGATCTAACCTAAGAAAGACATGCATTGGTTGATGTAGGGTTTTTATTAGTGTTCTATTTCCATGTTTCTATAATTATCTCCCTATAATAACAAAATTAAGTGAGAAAGAGGAAAGCAAATTATGTTAAAGAAGTAGATTTCAGTTGCAAGTGGAGTGTTAGAAACAATATTTAAGTTATTTTTAAAAAATATAAACAGGCTATAATGGAGATCTAAACATCTTAGCCAGGCTATATTTTTTTAGGTGACAGAATTCCTAACTCAAATTTCCTAACTCAAAAAGTATTGCATCCAACAGGCCGAGAATTCACTATTAGATCCTGTCTGAACAGATCAAGAGGAACTGATCACAGAGCTAAAAATTAAGCATCACTTAGACACAAGTGATCATGATTTGATCACATTTATAATGTACAAAGTCCAGACCAGTGATAAATATAGTCTTGGTGCTTTAAAAGGGCCTATTTCACAAAGCTCAATACAATTATTAGCTAAATAATAAAGGAAGAATGTAATCAGTAAAATGTGAATGAGAATTGGAAATTTTTTAAGAACACTTCACTAGTTGCCCAAAAAGCACAATCCAAAAATTGAGGAAGGCCATACTGGTTAAAAGTCTGATGTGGTTTAGAGAGAAAATGAAGGCAGATATGAAAAATAATATATAACAAATGGAAGAAAAGGGAATTGCATAGTAATGAGTATAAATCAGAAGCTAGGAATGGTAGAACATTGATAAAGGAAGCAAAGGGACACCAGGAAAAATCTATGGCCAGAAAAGTTAAGGAAAATAAGGAGGTTTAAGCAGTGATGAGATGCCAAAAGCTGAAGAACCAGTTTCTTCAGTCGCTCCAGGTCTTTGGCGGCACTGAAGGACCCCCACCGAAGTGCTGCCGAAGACCCGGAGTGCTGCCAGGTGAGTAAAAATTAAAAAGGGATTCTCAGGGGATCCTCCCCAGCTGAGAGCTCAGGCGGGCCGGACAGGACGGTCCCGCGGGCTCGATGTGGCCCGCGGGCTGGAGTTTGCCCACCCCTTTTACAACCGGTTCTAAACCAGCTTCAAAATTTAACAACTGGTTTGCGCAAACTGGTGCGAACCTGCTCCAGCTTTCCACTGGGTTTAAGGATATTAGGAACTAAAAGAATCCTAACATTGGCATTGGTCCATTACTACATAGAAATGCATAAAAGTCAGAATGGTTCAATAAGTATTTCCATCCTGTATTTGGGGGAAAAACCACTTCATGTAGTTATATCGTATGATAATACTTTTTCCATTTTGCTACTATCTCAGGAGGATGTTAAACAGAATTTATTGAAGTTAGAGATTTTTAAATCAGCAGGGCCAGATAACTTGCATCCAACAGTTTTAAAATAACTGGCTAAGGAGCTAGCTGGATTGTTAATGTTGATTTTCAATAAGTCTTGGAACACTGAGAAAGTTCCGGGGGCTGCGAGAAAGCTAATGTTGTGCCAATTTTTTTTTAAAAAAAAGGTAAATAGGATGGCCCAGGTAATTATAGGTCTGTCAGTTTGATATTGATCCTGAGAAAGATAATGGAATAGCTGATACAGGATTTGATTAATAAAAAATTAATGGATAGTAATACAATTAATGCCAATCAATATGGGTCTACAAAATCTAGATCCTGTCAAACTAACAATATCTTTTTTTGATGCTATTACAAGTTTGGTTGATAAAGATAATAGTGTTGATGTAATATACTTATACTTCTCCATTTAACTTGGTACCACATGATATTTTATTAAAAAACTAGAAAGATATAAAATTAACATGGCACCCATTACATGGATTAGAAGATAGCTAAGTCATAAGTCTCAAAACATAACTATAAATGTGTTTCTAGTGGGGTCTCACAGGGATCAGTTCCTTTCCCTATGCTATTTAACATGTTTATTAATAACCTGGAAGAAAAAAAATAAAATTATTACTGATAAAGTTTGCAGATGTTACAAAAATTGGGGGAGTGATAAATAGTGAAGAGGAGAGATCACTGATTCAGAGTTATCTGGATCTCTTGGTAAGCTGTGTGCAATCAAAAATATATAGTTTAATATAACTTAATGTAAATGTATACCTCTAGGAAAAAAATAATGTAGGCTGGACTATAGGATGGGGGACTCTATTGTGGGAAGTAGTGACTCTGAAAAAAGATTTGGGGCTCATGGTGGATGTTCAGCTGAATATGAGCTCCCAGTGTGATGCTGAGGCCAAAAAGGCTAATGTGATCCTAGGATGCATAAACTTGAGCTTACCTTTGTGTTTGGCACTGGTGCAACTACAGCTGGAATACTGTGTCCCATTGTGGTGTCCACAATTCAAGACAGATGTTGATAAATTGAAGAGGGTTCAGGGAACAGCCACAAGAATGATGAAAGGATTAGAATACATGTCTTATAGTGACAGATTCTAGAAGCTCAATCTATTTAGCTTCACAAAGAGAAGGTTAAGAGGTGACTTAATTAAAGCCTATAAGTACCTACATGGGGAACAAATATTAATAATAGGTTCTTCAATCTAGCAGAGAAAGATATAATATGATCCAATGGCTGGAAGTTGAAGCGAGACAAATTCAGACTGGAAATAAGATGTAAATTTTTAACTGTGAGAATAATTAAACACTGGAATGACTTACCAGAGGAATGGTGGATTCTCCAACAATGATTCTAAAAGATATGGTTTATTAATTATTTTGGGGAAGTTCTATGGACTGTGTTATATAGGAGGTCAGACTAGATGATCACAATGGTCCCTACTGGCCTTGGAATCTACGAAAAAGACTTCAGCATTCAGGACATGATTTCCAAACTTGGGACCTGATCAATGAAAAAACTGAAAAGGAGTACTTGTGGCACCTTAGAGACTAACCCATTTATTTGAGCATAAGCTTTCGTGAGCTACAGCTCACTTCATCGGATGCATACCGTGAAAACTGCAGCAGACTTTCCACGGTATGCATCCGATGAAGTGAGCTGTAGCTCACGAAAGCTTATGCTCAAATAAATTGGTTAGTCTCTAAGGTGCCACAAGTACTCCTTTTCTTTTTGCGAATACAGACTAACACAGCTGTTACTCTGAAACCAATGAAAAAACTGTCACCCCATTCCCATTCTTTGGATACCTAACGTAAGCACCCTTTTCCAAGTGCTAATCACTTGCAAATCTCACAAGCAAATGCTCAGTGCCTCTGTAAATTAGATTACTCATGTAGGGGACTAAATATGTATTAAGGTATCTAATTTTAGGCACTCAAGTTTGACAATGATCAGTTGCATCAGTTGCAGTTTCAAAGATCCACCATGACTCATCTCTGTACTTACTGATAAATATACTTACTCTTACCATGAGTCTTCAGCTGAGTCCAGGGAACTGGATCACCAGCAGCTACCTAAACTAGTTTTGTTTTTAAGACCAAGAATTATCAGTTATGGTGGACTAATTCATAGCTACAAGCCTCTAAATCATGTTCACTAAGAAATATTCCATTTCTTCAACGTGTGCATTCGTAGTCTTGTGCGTAGTCTTTTTATTCACAGAGAGGCTGCTACATGATAAATGCTATCTTAGAGTACTAGTTTGGTTGTTAGGTTGACGTGCATGTGACAGTACTGAGGTTTCAATTATCCACTTGCATCAATCAATCTTTTAGTTCCCAACACTGTTGCCTGCAGTAATGTCACAGCTTTTCTGTCAGACAGGAGAACTTTGAGGGAAATGTTATTCATTACAGCTGCAAATCTGTCACTGCGCCTGGCATGGCTTGTTAATGACAACATTTATTTCAAAGAGCTGTGTTTCGCTTTTGTTACTGGAGAGTTGACTTTGTGATTGTAAAATATAATGAAATGCCAAGAAGATGAAGTGAATGAAATTTGCCAAAAATTCAACTAAACTGATTCAGATCTACTTAAAACATACACACACACAAATACATACTCTATGTTTCTTTGAGAACATTTAGTCACTGACTGAGGGCATGAACATGGACAGAGCAAACAAGTCAAAGGTTAGAAACTGAACACATTGCATCACACAAATACTTGAAGATAATGAGAGCTTATTTTGCGTTCCTTAATGAATGGTACTTATCAAAACAACCTCTTAACCACTGTCCCCCTCCCAACAACCAAATATCCACTTCTAGAATTAGTATTTAGGTGTCATGGTTCAATTCCCAGTCAAAGCCTCTTCATGGCTGATGCTGCTTTGTTGAACCCCTCAGAGCAGGGGCAGGGGACAGAGAAGCCAAATTTCAGTTAAAGATCCTCACTATGCAAAGTGCGAAGAGTATTCCTCAGCGTACAGCGTACAGGAGTACAGCGTAAGGACGAGGCTCTGTTGGGGTGGGTGGAACCTTCAGTTTATGTCTTAGATTGCAGACACCACAGGCCTGGGACCCATACTTTTATTTGCCCCATAAAATGCCATTGCCCCAGTGCTGCAGTGTAAATAAAATAGCAGTGATTGTAATAGTATGATCCCTGTGAGGAGAAGTGGAAGAGACAAGGCCAAACAGATGAAGGGAGGAAGCAGTGTGAGCCAACTGGCATAACTGCCAGTACTTCTCTAGGAACAGATCAGTGGGTTAGGACAGTGTCATCGCCTTAGCAGCTCCTGGCCAGGTGAGCTACCTACACCCCTCTCTAATGACAATTGCACATGCCACTTGCTTGTTTGCTCCCTTAGGGAATATTCTGTACATGTGGAGGATGTGACAATGCTTTTATATTCATGTTTATATGGGAGAAGGGTGTGAATGTCATGGTTTCTGCATACCGGGCAAGATTCCAAGGTAATCTCAACTTGACCTATGCATATGTACATTCAACCATTTGCTGTTGTTCCCTTGCGTTTATTTCCCTGCACTGTTGTTTGATCAAGATTTTACATATCCCAAACCTCAGAGTGTGCAAAAGCTTGCGTGCATCTAACTGTAATTAAAAAAACCCTAATGGGCAGAAGTTTGGTCAAGTACATTTAGAAGCTTTTGTTTTAAAAAATTCAGCATATACTATATCTTCTGAAGTTCAACAGCACATAGAGTATTCAAGCTTATAAAGTAAGAAGCTGGGTATTTGAAAAATCAAGGAATGAGGAAATATATGTATTTTGTTTTTCACTCATGCATGGAGATTCCTACCATTTGACTTTGTAACTAACCTATTGTGATTGCTAAGCCATCTCCAAATAAATACCGAATGTGAGAGAGAATGGAAGTGGCTTGGATAATCACCAGTACATGGAATGGAATTCTTGACTCCCAAATCCTTGAATGTTCCATACATATTCAAAGGGAATCAAATGCAAACAAAACAAGAAAAGTCCATAACAATTACCTCATTGGCTAAAAGGTTTCTCCCTCCTTCTTCCCCCCCGCCAAGATACCTTGAAGCTATTTAAACCATGGGGTTATTGGTCTATTTGTCTTCTTTCAAGATCTCCAGCTCTTGAGAGACTTCAAGCTTTTGAAGCTTCCCTTGCAAAATAAAATAAAACAAAACAAAATAAAAAAAAAATGGACAAGCAGCATAATTGTTGCTCACTAATTTTTCTAGGAGAAAAACATGAACTCGCTTTGTCTAGACATGCTGATTGTAATCCATCAAGTAATGATTAAAGAGTAATACTCTTCTTCATTTTACAGAGAGAATGTTGAACAGATCCTTGAATTGCAATTAGAATTCTTGAAACACAAATCATGAGGGACCGTAATCCTTCAACATCTTTTCAACGAAACAAAGGCTTTGTAGATAGACTTAGAGGAGAACTAGGTGAGCAGGATCTGCACAGTAGGCTTCACAGTAACATTTCCCCCCCATAAATCAGCAAATAAATATCTTAAAATGAACCAATATCTGGTGAGTATCAGGTGATGTGCTTTAAAATAAAATGTTGCCCTTTCCCATGGTCTAGCATCCCCTTCATTTAAAAGAAAAAAATATAAGTAGCATATGAATAAAAACATAATGCTGCATTTCTTTGAAGGAGGAGGAAGAAATGAGCCCCTCCTCTGTAGGTGCAATATTAACTTTGGGAGTTGTTACATTTACATTTGTAAAGTCTATCTTGGAACCCTTCCTGCTCCTGATTCCTAATTACTTAAGGGTCAAATATATGTCAGACTATACAGTTTCTAATCTCATATTAGGAACTGCACAATCAAGATGACTAAATTGTTAAGCAGGCTGGCTGGAGATACAGGATCTGATTTTCAACCCAGTTATCACCATGATTCCCTTGAAAAGTCTCATTTAAAATGCAATTACTTACAGGACTGTAAATAGATGTAACACAGTTCCTACATTTTAATAACATGCACTGCTCCATACTCCCGCTGTAAAACTTTTTATCATATGGTTTCCCCCTTTTATGGCTTCTGAATGCGATTCCAGGTCAACTCCATCCCAAGCCTATTACAAAGTCCCTTTCATTATGTCCACCTTGTGCTCATTTAATGAGGGCATGTCATACATAGCAACCAACCAAGTATTTGGATGAATTACCTAGTTTCCTTCTCTATAACAAGAACAAATGCTTCTTTACTTGATAATGCCAGTTGATGGGTGTCTGACAAAAGGATTATCTGCAAATGTGGTAAAGGAAGCCATGGCATTCACAAGTATTCATGGCTGCTAACAAAGTACATTATATGCAGCAGGCATCTAGAAAGTCTATTAGGTTATCAGAATGCAGGTAGTATTACACAGTAGCCTGTGGGCACTCTCTTTTAATGCAACTCCGTGGTATTAAGGGACAAACTCAGCCACTAAAATGGGAAGTCAATTGGTAGCAAATTTCCCAGAGAAATGAGCAACTTATTAAAGGGGCACAGAACACAAGCTTGTTAAGAACTGAGTGTGACATGCCCTTCCACACAGAATAAAGCCTAAAGGGAGCACCACTCATATTTGTTTCTATGAGAAATGCCACAGATTACGTGTGGAATAGGAGCGAACGTAGAGAAGCAGGAAGCCCATAGGCCAAAATAAAATCATCACACTTGAGTGTGAACATAAAAAAGGTAGAGGCAGTCATAGAATGGTCAAGAACATTTATATTTCTCCTTAAAGTTGCTGAGTTTTGGGGTGCAGAGCAATCTTTCTCTTTGTTATATGCTGATTGACCTATGGCTAGTCAAGTAAAATTAGGACTGCAGAGTACTGTGGAGAGGCACATGCTAAGTAATTTCAATGCCCTCAGACATCCATGTGCCAAGTTCTCTTATGTAGCAGTTTGAGTAAGAGGGAATAGATTTTCCTTCTAGGAAAATAATATTGGTGGTCCATGGAAGCCTAAATGACACTGTGGTCCTTGTGGTGTCTTAGATAAGTGCATGTCTAGTACTTGGTTGCATTTCTTGTGTAGTTGTGGTACAAGATAGACAAAAGGCTTAATCATAGCGACACTTGGTTGTATGCAGTGTTATAACAGATCAGTAAATTTTGGGTCAGGAATAAATTGCCCCTGTGATCATATTGGCAAGAACCATGGTTCTTTCACCTTGTTCTAGAGCATTGAACTTGGATCATCAAATCAGTCCACTATAATTAATCTTGTACTACAGCAGATGGTGATTAATGTTTAACCTATTTCCCCTCTTTTTCTTCAGAAGGGGAGAGATCCATATTCAGAAGGTCCCTTCCGTATGTAGATCTAGGGGCACAATGTAGCCCACTTCATGCAAATTCAAAGAGAAGATAGCCAAACAACCTGAACTCTGCCCTTTAGGGAAGCCAGCCTAGCCTCTTTCATTCCTTTATGTATAGAGTATTAAAATATGCACCATAGAACATAGGTTTTGTTTTATAAATACACATCTCTGATCCTAAATATGATGGTTTATCACAACACACATTATGAGGGGAGGGAGGATTGAGGGTAACAGTAATAGGTATATGAGATTTAATAGACAAGCTATGTGCACACTTAGCAAGTTGATTCAGAACTTTCTTTTCAATCTAAATAATTACAAATAATAATCCCTACTGTCTTCCTTCCAGTTTTTCTTAATTCTTTGTGCTGTTTTCTAAAAAGCCAAAGAACTATCACAGCTAAAATGTTGTTGCTAATCTTTTCTGTTGATAAGGTGTGCAATTTTCTTTTTGACAGTCTAGACCCACTAGTGTGATTTATATGGTGATGTAAGTATTATAAGTTTGTTTTCACAGTTCTGCGACTATTAATTTCTGTGAGTCTGTTGTCTGCAAAGAGAGCTGCCATTTTGTGAAGTATAATTGATACAGTGTGAAACAAAAGAGAAACTTATTATGCTCTCTTATAGAAACAATAAAATAAGAGAACAAAAACTAGAGTTGTTCAGGTTGAAAGTGTAGTTGCTCCTTGTTTATAGAAAATATATACAGAATTCTGGTGAGAAGGGTAAGATCTGAATCAGCCACAGAATTAGCCATTGAAGCTAAAAGAGATGTGGTGTGAATTATAATAATGAAATGTGCTGTTTCCAGATGCTTGGATCACATGTCAGATAAGAGATATCACTTCAATTTCTCTAGAAAAGTGGACTTGTCAGTAGAAAATTATTGTTCACCAAGAGACGCATGGGCAGTAATACCCAAAATCTTGCTTACATGTGAAAATTCTAGTTGAAACATTTTTGTATTAACAAGACATGGTGAAAATGAGAGCCCTGTAAGACTAGAACCTTGCTCCTGTGTGGTTTCACAGATTCATAGATAAGGCTAGAAAGGACCACCACAATCATCTAATGTGACCAGTGTAACACAGACCATAGGACTTTCCAGAAGTAATTGCTGTTTGAACTACAGCATAGCTTTTAGAAAAATATTCAGTCTTGATTAAAAATTTCCAGTCATGGAGAATTCACCACAGCCCTTGGTAGGTAGTTCCAATGATTAATTTCCTTCACTATTAAAAAATGCATCTTATTTCTAATCTAAAATTTGTCTAGCTTCAACTTCCAGCCCTTAGATCTTGTAATACCTTTGTTTGCTAGATTGAAGAGTTCTCAATTATCAAGTTTCTATTCTCTGAATCAGAAGACCTGAAGAAGAGCTCTGTGTAAGCTTGAAAGCTTGTCTCTCGCACCAGGAGAAAGGTGGTCCAGTAAAAGATATTATCTCACTCATCTTATTATCTTGTCTATCTTCCCCATTTAAGAATTTATAGACTGTGACCAAGTCACCCCTTAACCTTCTTTTTAATAAGATGAATAAACTGAGCTCCTTCAATCTTTCGCTATAAGGTATGTTTTCTAATTTTTTAAACATTCTTATGGATCTTCTCTGAACCCTCTCCAATTTGTCCACGTCCTTCTTGGATTATGGACAGCAGAACAGGACACAGTATTCCAGTAGCAGTCACACCAATGCCAAATACAAAGGTAATGTAATCTCTCTATTAGTACCTGATATTCCCGTTTACGCATCCAAGGATCACATTAGCTTTTTTTTTGCTACAGAGCTGCACTCGGAGCTCATATTCAGCTGATTATCCACCATGTCTCCCCAAGTCTTTCTGAGTAACTGCATCCCAGGAGGCAGTCCCCCATATTGTAAGTATGGCCTAAATTATTTTTTCCTTGATGTATACATTTACATTTGTCAGTATTTAAATACATATCACTTGCTTCCACCCAGCTTTTCAAGCAATCCAGACTGCTCTGTATCAGTGACCTGTGTTCTTCATTATATACCACTCCCCTGATCTTTGTATCATCTGCAAACTTGATCAGTAATGATTTTATGTTTTCTGTCAGGTGACTGATAAAAATAGCATAGAGTCAAGAACCAGTCCTTGCAGGACCCTATTAGAAACACATCTGCTCAGCGTTGATTCACCGTTTATGATTACATTTTCAAATGGTCAGTTAGCCAGATGTTATCCATTCAATGTGTGTCATGTTCATTTTGTATTATTCTAGTTACTTATAAAAATGTCGTGCAGTACCAAGTTGAATGCCTTACAGAAGTCTAAATATGTCACATCAACACTATTATGTTTACCAATCAAACCTGTAATCTCATGAAAAAAAAGATACCAAGTTTGTTTGACAGGATCTATTTTCCATCAGCCCTTGTTAATTGCCATTAATTACACTACTTGCTTTAACTCTCTATTACTGGAATTCCCTTTTAGCCTTTCCACTATTTTGACTAGGATCGATGTCATGCTGACAGGCTTGTAACTTCCCAGCTCATACCATTTACCCTTTTAAAATATTAGCAGAACATTAGCTTTCTTCCAGTCCTTTGGAACTTTTCCAGTGGTCCGAGACTTATTGAATAGCAAATGTAATGATCCAGAGATCTCCTTGGCTAGCTCTTTTAAAACAGTTAGATGTCTGTTATCTGGACCTGCTGATTTAGATGTCTAACGTTAGTAGCTGCTTTTATAGGTGCCCAGGGGAAGCAACTCCCACAGGGAGTACCTAAACTCTGTAGGAGTGGCTTTCTTATGATGCAGAAATAATGTGCACTGGTTATGCATTTTCATTTGGGGCAATATTTTTAGAAATATTTCTGTAATAATGAAGGTGAGCAAATGATTTCATTATAAATTAACATTGCCTCATAATTTCCAGGTTTTGTACTTAATTTTTAATTTCTACTTAATTTAGCATAGCACTTAGACATAAACCGGAGTCTTGGTGACTAATTTAGCTCTAATGTGTCACATTGTATACAGGGCCTGGATGGCTAAAAGGAGTGCACCTACTGAGTGAAAACTTACGAACTAAGGTTTATGAGTACTGAGAGGTCTGTCTGTCAGAGTTTAATCAGATGTTGCAAACACTTTGCTGGATCTCTGTATTTTTTTAAACAAATAAATGAAAACAATAACTTGTATTTTTAAATAGTAAGAATGTAGCACATTCCCCATGCTGAATTATTTGAGTTGTTTTGAAGTCATTGCCAAGTCATACACTCTCACACAACAAACCCACATTTCTGCTGATATTTTTCTACTTCTGTTTTTTATTTGTAACAGGCAAGTATAACAAAGAATATTCCTAAAGCCAATGTTATGAAATTTCAAAGCAAATACTCAAGGGAACACACTGGATACTTGATATTTCTTAAATTTTATGACCAGTTGGAAGTCAGACTAGTTGATCAAGGTATTCCTTTGTGGCCTTAAAATCTTAGGGTGAAATGCTGGTCCCATTGACTTCAATGAGAGTTTTGGTATTAACTAAGAGTCTATAAAGTTAACTAAACAAAACATACATATAAAGCAGTTCATTAGCAACAGAGGCATAGAAATAAAAAATTTACTACAGTACTAAACTTCTGTCCTAACAAAGACCACTCTGGCAATTGGTTTGTTTCACTACTGTTGCTATTGCTTTTTCATTTCAGTATCATTTCAGAAAACATATTCCTTTTATTGTGTTCTCATATTAATATCCATTTTAGTCCATAGCAAAACTCCCATTAAAGTCAATGGGACTAGAATTTCACCCTAAGATTTTAAGGCCACAAGGGACTACCTTGATCAATTAGTCTGACTTTCAACTGGCTATAAAATATAAGAAATATCTAGTATCCAGTGTGGGTATGTGTGTGTGTGTATAAAACGAAAAAGGAATTAGATTTATTCCTCTTTAATTTAGAAAAAAAATGGAACCTTTCCAAAATAAATGTGTTATTTATAATACATTCTGTTGTAACATGGAATGCTTGCTTCATTTAATCCAATGTGATTTTGATTAATAAGATTAATTACTGTGTGGGTGGCCATTATAGAATAATACTATGGCGTTAATGATCAGTTTCTAAATTCTTCCTCAGCTGTCAGTTAAAGAAACCTTACAATTCCACAGCTGCTGTTTTCATAGCCACTATAAATGTAAAAAAAACCCATATAGCTAATTCTTCTTTTTCCTGTTTCCTTAGTTTACTTGCACAAATCCTGAAATTTGTACTGTGCATGGCATGTGCCAATATTGATTGATAGTATTAGTAATAATGACTTTTTATCTATTAAAAATTATTGATAACAGTTGGGTCATTGATTCAACAGAGAAATTCTGTAAAAATGTGTGTGTTTGTCAGCTATGGTTCAGCTGATACTTTCTCTGAGGCATAACCAATTGCTGGAGTATTTTATGATCTTTTGGACTCTACAGAATACCTGGTTTTAAAACAGAATACCTGATGCTGTCACTACAGGGCATATTTTTCTCCTTGCGCATCATGTCAAGAGTGTTAGTTTTCAGTTTGAAAACATATTCCTGACTTCTGTGTTACTGTCTTCTTTCACCTTTTGCAGTGTGAGTGGGAAATCTGCAAAGCTTAAATTGTCCCCCCTACAATGGATCAACAGGATGTCCATGAATATTGATCATCGGTCTTGGTCTTGCAAGAGCTACTCAAGTCAAATTCTTCAGATACCTTTACAAATGGTTGTGTAGTTTCTCAGACATATTAGAATGCTAGTGAATTTTTCTAGCATGGTATGTTGTACCAACTGTAAGTCCAAGTGTGAGGTGGAGCTCAATTTAAGCCCAGGGCGAGAAGGTGCTTGGAGAGCTTGGGGGGTTGCTTGAAGGCCAGAAGCGGGCGTTCAAGAAAGATTTATTTCAGTTTGTGGTCCCTATAGAGTATGGGTTGTAATTTGTGTTGTCACCCACTAGGTATGAAGGGGTTAATTTTTGCCCTGGGTTAGAGGAGAGCTTTGAAGTGACTAGATAGGAGTCACCTAGACAGGTCTGCACGGGTATGAATACTCTGTAAAGAACTATCAACATGTGAATAGAAAGACAATGGAAGACCAATGAATGGACATTAACTTTAATGATGCTGGCCAAGGGGGACAGGACCTGTGAAAACCACATGACTGGAGCGTGAAACAAAGAACAAAGGTATAAGCAAACTGTAATAAAAAGGCTGCTGCTGTATTGTCTTTGGTTAGACTACTCCTAGGAAGGGAGATGCACGCAGGATAGGGTAAACACAACAGACTTCTGTGGACAATTGTTTTTCTACTTACTCACTGCTCTCAGCAGCACAGGTCAGCACATGCATGTGCACCCGCGAACCAGTCCTTCTAAGTCCCTTACTATGCCTCTCTTTAAGGGACAGTGCACTAGTCATCTTACTGCATGGATACAATGTACATACCAGTGCAGGGAGGGTTGAATCTTGGGCACTTGGGCAAGAGATGCAGGACGTGCTGGAAGTATGCATGTGTGGGTAGACTTTGCTTTACCATTCTAGCCTAAAGATCCCAAATACTCTATTGCAGTTGATTAATAAATGCGGTCTTTTTTTTTAAACGACTGTCCTCTGTCCCTGCAAACATTTGCTAGTTGTATAGCTCCACACTGGGTAAATCTCCAACAGGGATTCAAGCTCCGTTGAATCTGCTGAAGGAGCCACAATGAGAAACAGAGATGCTGAAGCCAGAGACCCAATTTTGGAGTAACAGAGTCTTCCCCTTGTAAAAAGTGGATGTCCAGGGCCTAACACTATGAAGGGGATACTCCCAGAGAGACTATATAAAGGTCAGAGGCATAGCATGTCCTGTGGATCTGAGACAGTCCCTATTTAAAAAAAAAAAAAGCTTTTACCATATCATTTGGCTCCCTCATCAAAGATGCCAAGGATCTGAGGAGTGAATTCAGCTTTTATGCCCTAGAGATGACATCTGTAGAACTAAGCTGTGATACATTGATGGCGCAGGCTGGTGCAGGGAAGTTTGGACTTCCCCTACCAATGCTGAAAACAGTAGAAGACTTAAGGCCTGCTCCAAAGCACATGGAAGTCAATGAAAAGACTCCCAACCAGCGTTAGATGAAGCCCACCATCTTCAATAATGACTATATGTTAAGGTATTGCATTTTGTTAGTGTCTTGACCATGAGAGTCATAATGGGGCCAAATCCAGATTCCATTTGGCTTGAATTGGAAATGCATGATTAAAGCGAGCAGGATTTTGCCCAATGTGATTAATTATGTTACAGGACAAATGTCTTTGAAAGGGTTTCCTGGTCTTTTCAGGGCTGAGTTTTAAAATAATCAAAAAAGGACTATGCTGGCATCTCAATTTGAGCACTTAATATATGAGAAGGAAAGACAGGAATTTGATTGGTCTATTTTATTACTATGTGTGGAACTCAAGAGACATAACTAGGGATGAAACAGCTGGAGTCCTGTTATTTCTTTGAATGTGTGACACTCAATTTTATCTGTAGCCTTTACTTTAAATATTGTAATTTCTTAAATTGTTGGAAGGGAAAAAGAACAGGATATTGTTCATTGTGAAGTTGTTAATGCTCTTGTTTTCACAATTCTTACTTTTCTTATTACAGCTGTATGTAATATGTAATATTCTCTCTCTTTATGTGCACTGAAGGAATTATTCTGACAGCATAGCAAATTTTGAGAAGGACTAAATATTTCACAGATTTTTTTTCCCGGTTATGAACTTTTAAATGTTCACTGTATTTGTTTAACGTAATAAGAAAGCTTCTTGAATATTATTTGCCTGCAGAGAGCTGATTTCCAAAAGGTAGTTTATTGCCTTCACATTTATTCTATTTATTTGGCAATTGAAAGGTTGCGTTTTTTGTTGTATTTTTCATGTATGAATGTTTAATCCATTTTTCCGTGAAAACTGTTTTATGGTGATTGTGGCAAAAGGTAGGGAAAAAAAGAATGGATACATTTAATGAAATGTTTTTTACAGGATGGGAAGCAATTTCTCAGTAAATAATTAAAAACATTGCAGTACAGCTGCAGACAATTGTAACTAAAGGACAGGTTAGCTCAATTAATAGCCAATTAATGAACAGTTAAGATAATCTACAGACACTGAGCCATATGCTTCCATGCTGCCATGACAGCTGACTAATAAAAAGTAGTGCAACATGCAGGGAAAAACTGATGTCATCCAAACATTGCCCAGTCATGAGACATCCCAACTCAGAACTGATCCTCTGTAAATTGTTCGTGGAAAAAATCAGCAGAGAGCACAAAAGGAGGTGTGGTACGTGGCAAAGTAGAGGGAATCTGCAAATACAATAGAACTTCCATAGGAAACAGCAAGTATCCGTACTTTGCAAGAACTAATGATGATCAACCTATGAACTTTTCTTGTGAGGCCTATATGTAATGCTGGTGTAAACATGTGGGCTGCTTTGCGGGACAGTTTTGTTGTTAAGACACTGAACTGGGACTCAGAAGGTGTGAGTTCAATTCCTAGCTCTACCAAAGACTTCCTGTGTTACCTTGGGCAAGTTTCCTGGTCTCTCTCTATGCCTCAATCCTCGATCTGTAAAAGGGGATGCTAATATTTTCTGCCACTATTTGTCTGTCATGTCAGTTTAGACTGTAATGTATTTGAACAAGGATTATCTTTTATTATGTGCTTGTGCCAATGATTAGCACAATGGGTCACATCCCCGATTGGGCTGGACATTACTAGACCTATACATCCAGGGAGCATAGGCAGAGGACATCATGCTTTGGCCATGCCACCTCCACACTCTTCCCTGCCTCCTATACCAGGGCTAGATGGTATAGGAGACAGGGATGTTGGTATGGGTGGCACAAAGGATTATGGGGTTATGTTAGCACCATCTGAGAGCTTCCCTGTATTTGGGGGAATTCTCATCTGGCCAGATTGACCTCAGTAGAAACTGAGGAGTGCTCAGATCTTTTGATAATCGGGTAAGGGCTAGAATATATCGTATATAGGAGCCTCATTTTAGGCTCCTGTTTTTGAAAATCCTGGCTAATAATAATAACAACTGCAGGGGCTTTATTTAGCAATGTTTCACAAATGAAGTGCAAGATAAGATAAACATGGAACACAGTTGTCTGTTTATCTGTCTCTAAGTACAGTTTGTAGGTAGAGTTCAAAGTATTGCTTTTGGTTTATAAAGCCCTTTATGGTTTAGTTCCAGAATACCTAAGAGACTTTCATTTTCTCCATGCTTTACCTTGAGAACAGTGAGCAGCAGGGGTAGTGAAGTTAACTGTCTCCCAGTTTTATACATCATATCCCTGGAAAAGGCTATTTTCAGAGGAATTCACTTCCATCCCATGGTCAGATATAACCTGAGTTTGATAAATGTCATGGCATGCTCCAAGATTTGTGTTTACTAAGGCAGTTAAAAAAAGGAGTTGAAAATTATTTGAATCTAATTTCTTGCTTGCTTGCTTGGATTGGTGTTTATTTGGAGGAATTTCCGATTGACACTTTTGTTGACAAAAGCCCTCATCTTGTAAGCCTTATTTCATATGTTCCCATGACTTCCATGGGACAGATGGTATGAGTAGAGATTGTTCACGTGATGTAATATAATACCGGTTCTGAGCTTTAGGTGATATTGCCTCTAGTGGCTAGCCCACAGAAAAGGTAAGGAACTTACTTTGACGACTGCTGCTAGCTGCGGCGGTCTCTGTGAGCTCAAATGGCTGAAGCCTGTATTTTTGAAGATGAAAGCCCAGGGTTCTCATCCTGGTTCCTGAATAGCATGTAAGATTTATTTGCAATGTGAAGCACATGACTTGGTTACAGGGGATAGTCTGAAAAGATAAGTGTCCATAGTATAATTTTTTTATCAGTTCAAATGGTGGGTATTTTTTATCTCAGTGTATTGTAACATGAAGGCACAATCATTCCTTTAATATCTGTAAAAGAAAATGCAACAGAATTATCAAATTTTAATGTAGCATTTGTATGGCTATACAGCATCTTTCAAAAATAACAATCACCTGAAAAATCATTGGTATGTCTAATTTTTTTAAAAAAAATTCATAATCACTTAATAATGTTCTTTGCCTCAGTTTCCATTTACGTGTTGCAACTATGCTCATTTTAGAACACAGTGAGTGACTCATTGTTCCACATGAGTGAGCTCTTGGAGTTACCTATAAATAGCCTGGAATCTTGCCCAACTCCTAAAAGGAATGCAGCCCTGACAGTCCACTGTAACAGCTTTTAGCATTCTGCTTATAGGGAGGAAAACTATAAACTTGTGCAAAGGAAGAGGATGCTGACAGGGTGCCCTCTGTTATAGTTCTGAAAAAATGATGACTTCAAGAAACCCATTTTGGAAAATCATTTCAAAGGAACAGAGTAGGCACTGAAAATGGTAACTCACTCTTGGCTTTTTAGTAAAGCTGCATAATTTTTCATTCTGTTCAGTACCATTTATTTTGGTTGTTAGACTGAGCCAGTCTTTCCAAATAGGTAGTGACAACCAGGGAACAATGACAAAGGAATTATTAAAAAAAAAAAAAGATTCAAGTGAATGCTGTCTACCTGCTATTCCAGGATTGGCTGACAATTCCAAAATGTATATTAAAGAATATTTTCCTCAGTGCACTGCTCATTTACTTGAGCTTTTTCTGATGATTGGGTGCTAACTATTAAAAACAATAGTTATATAACAATTCTCAGAGACTTCAATGGATGTGCATGGAAGGCAAGATTTAATCCTAAATGAGTTAATGACAGTATTCAAGAGTTTAATATTAAGTAAGATGAAACTGATAGAACAGTAAGACAGAAAATTGCTGACATATGATAATTCAACTAAGATTGAAAGAAGAATCATCAGATGAAGAAAGACAAGCTATTCATTGACAGTACTGGTGAGAAAACATATTTTGCCCAATAAGCTCATTCACACTATATGAATATATGTCTACATTGGGCCTGAGTGAACTATGGTTTTAAATTTAATTTGAATGTTAGCATGAGCAATAGGCCCAAAGAATGTGAGCGTACAGAATAAGATCATGAGAAAGAGGGACTTTCTTTTCAGGAAACAAAAACCAAAAAGGTCCCTGATTTCCTGGAATAAAACTAGCACACCCCGTACATTTAGGGGAAAATAAACTAAAACAAGTCCTTTACTTCAGGGAGTAAACATGGACTCCATTTTCCATTAGGGAAAGGTAAGTAAAGTTGGCCCACAGGATTAGCTAGGTACAAAATAACACAGAGATAAACAAATAAAAAACACACTTCTTCTCTAACCTAAGGTTTTATAAACTAAGTCCTCTACCAGCAAGGGCAGAAAAAGATTCGTCTAGAAGGGAAGCAGCCTGCTACATCTTCCTTTTTTTATCCCTGATTCTTAAGGACTCTCAGATGGAAGATACTCCTTCTCTGATTGGTAACTCAGGCAATTTCTCCATAGTGGAGCTTCTCCTGATGCAAGTTTTTAACTCCTTCTTTGTCTGTCCACACACCCTATCATATGCAGAATGGGGTATTTGCCATGGACACTACTAGCTTGTCGCTATTGTTGGAGAGAGCAACCAAATCTGGAAAAGACCATGTGTAAATTGTGGAAATCCAGTCCATAAAAACTGTTGTTTTCCTTTCAGGATACTTTCAATCTAAACTTCAGCAATCAAAATGAAGGGGAAAATTCCCCTTAATTTTTGAAGTAATTTAAAATTGAATTTCTTTAAATCATTTCTTGCTCATCATGCATAGACCATTATTGGTAATTAGATAATAGACCATATCAGTCCCTGTAGAAATACCAGGGACAAGAAACAGATAAATAGCTACTGTAGATTTTCATACGTAAAATAAGGGGATTTATATACATTTTACTGTGTTGTGTTTAACCTTCCTAAATGTCTATAAATATTTTTTCTTTTCCTAAAAAAAATTGAAGTATGAAATACACAGTAGTGGGGGCCTTCATGCCATACCAAAAAGGGTACAATATACATCGCTATAGCACTGTGCACTCATTTGCCAGTAATTGCTCCATATCCAGATGCAGGTAATTCACGGCAGGTGTGAATAATCTGGGAATTGATATGCATAAGTCTCATTGCTGGATCAGGAAATGTACATGTGCAAAGATGTGGACCACACTATCTAGTCACTAAGGCCTGCCCTTTGCAACTCCTGTTGTGGAGAGCATGCCATGCAGGCTTTCTGCCAATGGTAGGAGGAGCCAGAATCACCCTGCATTCCTTCCTACTGCAGTTTCACCAGAGTGGGCCTCTGTGTGCATGGCACCCACAATTTGGCTTCAGGTCTGGGAAACAAATATAGAGTCATATTGTGAACCTCTTATTCACCCTGATGGGCAGTTACTGAAGTCAATGAGACTATTGGTATGAATAACTGCTCAGTAATGTAATAACTGCTCAGAATAAACGGTTTAGCACTTTGCCCTTTGTAATAAAGAAATTTTATCAAGTTCTGTCAGCCATGACAAGGATTGCCATTCTGGCCTCCATGTCCTGATTTTCTGACAATTGTCCTGCTGCCTGCTCCATCGTATCCTCCCTGTCTCACAGGTTCTGTGTTCAGTCTGTAAGTGTTTGCCACTTCCCCAAGTGGAAGCTAAATATTTTCTGTGTGTATGCTCCGGAACTGAGTTGGAAGCAGGGACATACCACCCAGGGAGAAAGGGGGGTGGGGGTGGAGGGAAAGACTGGGAGATCCCTCACCTTATTCTTAGATACTAAGGTCAGAAGGGACCATTATGATCATCTAGTCTGACCTCCTGCACAACACAGGCCACAGAATCTCACCCACCCACTCCTGCAAAAAACCTCTCACCTATGTCTGAGGTATTAAAGTCCACAAATCATGGTTTAAAGACTTCAAGGAGCAGAGAATCCTCCAGAAAGTGACCCATGCCCCATGCTACAGAGAAAGGCGAAAAACCTCCAGGGCCTCTTCCAATCTGCCCTGGAGGAAAATTCCTTCGCAGCCCTAAATATGGCAATCAGCTAAACCCTGAGCACATGGGCAAGATTCACCAGCCAGATACCCAGGAAAGAATTTTCTGTAGTAACTCAGATCCCACCCCATCTAACATCCCATCACAGGCCATTGGGCCTATTTACCATGAATATTTAAAGATCAATTAATTACCAAAATCATGTTATCCCATCATACCATCTCCTCCATAAATTTATCGAGTTTAATCTTAAAGCCAGATAGATCTTTTGTCCCCACTGCTTCCCTTGGAAGGCTATTCCAAAACTTCACTCCTCTGATGGTTAGAAACCTTCATCTAATTTCAAGTCTAAACTTCCCAATGACCAGTTTATATCCATTTGTTCTTGTGTCCACATTGGTACTGAGCTTAAATAATTCCTCTCCCTCTCCGGTATTTATCCCTCTGATATATTTATAGAGAGCAATCATATGTCCCCTCAACCTTCTTTTAGTTAGGCTAAACAAGCCAAGTTCCTTGAGTCTCCTTTCATAAGACAAGTTTTCTAAACCACGGATCATCCTAGTAGCCCTTCAAAGTCTTGGCCGCAAAAATCAGGTGGTGATCTGCCCACCACAGTAGGTCATCTTAGATTTGTCCATTCTTTCAGACCACTAGCTTCTCCTAACAGGTTCCACCTGTGGATTTTTTTCTTAATCTAGTGTCTTGGTGGGGCTTACATCACAAAGAGGAAAGGTTTGGGAGAACTGGAGCTGGGGGAAGCAAAGAGCAGGGAGGCATCCAGAAAATGGAGAGGAGTATGTAAGACTGGAGTAGTGGCAGGTTGAGGGCTAGGGTTTCTGTCATAAGAGGGGTGTAGGAACATGTACACATTATAGGTGCTATGGAAATCTCTAAGACAGGGTGGCCAACCTGAGCCTGAGAAGGAGCCAGAATTTACCAATGTACATTGCCAAAGAGCCACAGTAATATGTCAGCAGCCCCCCATCAACTTCCCCCCCACTCCCAGTGCCTCCTGTTCACCGGCAGCCCTGCTGATCAGCGCCTCCCCATCAGCTGTTCTGTGGTGTGCAGGAGGCTCTGAGGGTGAGGGGGGAGGAGTGAGGGCACGGCAGGCTTAGTGGAGGAGGTAGGAAGGGGTGGAGTGGGGGCAGGGCCCGTGGCAGAGCCCGGGGTTGAGCAGTGAGCACCCCCTGGAACACTGGAAAGTTGGCGCCTGTAGCTCCCGCCCCGGAGTCGGTGCCTATACAAGGAGCCGTATATTAACGCCTGAAGAGCCGCATGTGGCTCCAGAGCCATAGGTTGGCCACCCCTGCTCTAAGAGCTTGATTGTGTCACCCTTACTTTCACTGAATACCATTTTACTACATTTATTTAATAGGAGTGTGCACAAACTAAGTCATTATTCAACATGAGTACGGCTGGCAGACTTTAGCCTATTCATAGATGTACAGTACGAAGTATGTGTGTGAGAGAGAGAGGTAGGGTAGAAATGGTACTAGAACAGTGGGAGGCAGAATGCAAGGAGTGGTGTGTTGAGGATTGAAAGCCAGATTCTACCATCCTTGGGATTGCTCATGGAGTAAGGTATTATTCAACCAGAGTGTGGATGGCAGAATCCAGGCCTAAATTCTTAGAACAGTAGCTTAAAGGAATGATATGATAAAGCAGGCCTCTTATGGAGAACCTTTCTACAATTAAAACAGTATATAGCATTTCAAATTGAAACAATGCACTGTTTTAAGACTTCACCTTCTGCTGGTCATCCTGTGTATATGTCTAATCCAAGATTTAAGCCCCTCTGTCTTCAACCCCTGTACACTGCAGCCTGAGGTGTAATATACAGCTCAGTTTGTGCCAGTTCTGATGTGAGCATGATAAAAATAGCAAGCCTCATGAATACAATCCCATCCAAGACCCTAGGCATGTACTCAGGCAGTTGGCCAATGCCAACTGGTGTGGCTACACTGCTATTATTAGTAAAGAAGCTCAAGCATAGCTAGTACATATATGTCTACCCAAGCTAGTCAGTACACCTCCAGATGCAATGTAGACTTAACCGTAGAGGCAGGGAGCATATCTTCCTCAATATTTTGACAGCCACCTGACAAAACTTAATAATAATGTTAGAAATTATTGAAGTTTTAAAAAAAGATCCTTGCTCCTGCAAGCACCGATACGCGTGCTCAACTTTACATGCACAAATATTGCTATTACGTTAAAGGCACTACTCATGTGCATGAAGTTAAGCATGTGCACAAGTGCTTGCAGGATCAGGGCCATCATCAATAAAGGTTCATTTTTAGAGTTATGTCATTACAATTTAATATTCTGAGATTTTTCACTCTATCAAAATGGTCACTGAATTCCCACAGCATTCAGTACTGCTCTACCACAGACAGTAGGGAGCTTTGCCACAGAATTTAGACCTGGTGTGGTCTTTGAGGTTCTAGTTATATTGTCACTATAGGCTAAGAGTGCAAGGACCCAAAGCTTTAGGCTTTGTTTTTGCTACCTAGAAGATCCTTAATAAAAAGTCAGGCCCTTATTCAGTCTTTTAAGTCTGTTCCTCTTATTTTCTATTTTCTGCACATTCAGCAAAGAGGATCCATATAGCCAGGAAATTGCCTTCCACTTGTTTCATATAAATATATTTTCCTTAACCAATGTAGCCCAAATTCTTATAAACAAGTAGGTAAATCTTCCTGGTTTATTCAACTACCCTATCCAATAACCCAATAATTTCAGTTGTCAGGCTTTTTAGATTAACAGAATGCATACTCTGGAGTCCATTGACTTCAAATAGAACCTTGCGAATTGAGCTAGACACATAATGATATATTCAGAAAGTATATAAATAGTAGGTTAGTCATTCCTCAGTGAATACCTTGAATAATTTAGCTTGTGCCCTTACTATTCACTGTAGTCAGTTTGACACAGATATCATCTCTCTAAATTAAAGGCAGGTACCAATCAGAAAAAAAAGGGTTCCTTAATTTAAGCCTCATTATTGGCACTGCATTACACTTCTTACTCCATATTTTAGAGGAGAAATTCAATGCCTCATAATAACAATATTTTAAAAGCCACCGTTGATTTGTCAACACTACATTTTCACTGGCTGATAGGTTGCAAACAGCGTGGTCAAGGGAAAACCACGGCATGCTGAAAAATCCCAAGTGACATCTTGGATGCAGAAATTAAGGTTGTCAAATTTCCCCTTATAGATTCATAGATTCATAGATATTTAGGCCAGAAGGGACCATTATGATCATCTAGTCTGACCTCCTGCACAATGCAGGCCACAGAATTTCACCCACCACTCCTAAAAAAGACCTCACACCTATATCTGTGCTATTGAAGTCCTCAAATTGTAGTTTGAAGACCTCAAGGAGCAGAGAATCCTCCAGCAAGTGACCCGTGCCCCATGCTACAGAGGAAGGCGAAAAACCTCCAGGGCCTTCCAATCTGCCCTGGAGGAAAATTCCTTCCCGACCCCAAATATGGCGATCAGCTAAACCCTGAGCATATGGGCAAGATTCATCAGCCAGATACTACAGAAAATTCTTTCCCGGTAACTTGGATCTTACCCCATCTAAAAACCCATCACAGGCCATTGGGCCTATTTACCATGAATATTTAATTACCAAAACCATGTTATCCCATCATACCATCTCCTCCATAAACTTATCGAGTTTAATCTTAAAGCAAGATAGATCTTTTGCCCCCACTACTTCCCTCGGAAGGCTATTCCAAAACTTCACTCCTCTGATGGTTAGAAACCTTCGTCTAATTTCTAATCTAAATTTCCTAGTGGCCGGTTTATATCCATTTGTTCTTGTGTCCACATTGGTACTGAGTTTAAATAATTCCTCTCCCTCTCTGGTATTTTTCCCTCTGATATATTTATAGAGAGCAATCATATCTCCCCTCAACCTTCTTTTAGTTAGGCTAAACAAGCCAAGCTCCCTGAGTCTCCTTTCATAAGACAAGTTTTCCATTCCTCGGATCATCCTAGTAGCCCTTCTCTGTACCTGTTCCAGTTTGAATCCATCCTTCTTAAACATGGGAGACCAGAACTGCACACAGTATTCCAGGTGAGGTCTCACCAGTGCCTTATATAACGGTACTAAAACCTCCTTATCCCTACTGGAAATACCTCTCCTGATGCATCCCAAGACGACATTAGCTTTTTTCACAGCCATATCACATTGGCAGCTCATAGTCATCCTATGATCAACCAATACTCCAAGGTCCTTTTCCTCCTCCGTTACTTCTAGTTGATGCGTTCCTAGCTTATAACTAAAATTCTTGTTATTAATCCCTAAATGCATGACCTTACACTTCTCACTATTAAATTTCATCCTATTCCTATTACTCCAGTTTACAAGGTCATCCAGATCCTCCTGTAGGGTATCCCTGTCCTTCTCTAAATTAGCAATACCTCCCAGCTTTGTATCATCTGCAAACTTTATTAGCACACTCCCACTTTTTGTGCCCAGGTCAGTAATAAAAAGATTAAATAAGATTGGTCCCAAAACTGATCCTTGAGGAACTCCATTGGTAACCTCCCTCCAACTTGACAGTTCACCTTTCAGTAGGACCCGTTGTAGTCTCCCCTTTAACCAATTCCCTATCCACCTTTCAATTTTCCTATTGATGCCCATCTTATCCAATTTAACTAATAATTCCCCATGTGGCACAGTATCAAACGCCTTACTAAAATCTAAGTAAATTAGATCCACTGCGTTTCCTTTTATCTAAAAAATCTGTTACTCTCTCAAAGAAGGAGATCAGGTTGGTTTGGCACGATCTACCTTTTGTAAAACCATGTTGTATTTTGTCCCATTTACCATTGACTTCAATGTCCTTAACTACCTTCTCCTTCAAAATTTTTTCCAAGACCTTGCATACTACAGATGTCAAACTAACAGGCCTATAATTACTTGGATCACTTTTTTCCCCTTTCTTAAAAATAGGAACTATGTTAGCAATTCTCCAATCATACGGTACAACCCCTGAGTTTACAGATTCATTAAAAATTCTTGCTAATGGGCTTGCAATTTCTTGTGCCAATTCTTTTAATATTCTTGGATGAAGATTATCTGGGCCCCCCGATTTAGTCCCATTAAGCTGTTTGAGTTTCGCTTCTACCTCAGATATGGTGATGTCTACCTCCATATCCTCATTCCCATTTATCATGCTACCATTATCCCTAAGATCCTCTTTAGTCTTATTAAAGACTGAGGCAAAGTATTTGTTTAGATATTGGGCCATGCCTAGATTATCCTTGACCTCCACTCCATCCTCAGTTTTTAGCAGTCCCACTTCTTCTTTCTTTGTTTTCTTCCTATTTATATGACTATAGAACCTTTTACTATTGGTTTTAATTCCCTTTGCAAGGTCCAACTCTACTTGACTTTTAGCCTGTCTCACTTTATCCCTACATATTCTGACCTCAATAAGGTAGCTTTCCTTACTGATCCCTCCCTTCTTCCACTCCCTATATGCTTTCTGCTTTTTCTTAATTACCTCTCTAAGATGCTTGCTCATCCAGCTTGGTCTACAACTCCTGCCTATGAATTTTTTCCCCTTTCTTGGGATGCAGGCTTCCGATAGCTTCTGCAGCTTTAATTTAAAATAATCCCAGGCCTCCTCTACCTTTAAACCCATAAATTCTTCAGTCCAATCCACTTCCCTAACTAATTTCCTTAATTTTTGAAAGTCAGCCCTTTTGAAATCAAAAACCCTAGTTGCAGATTTATTTTTGTTAATCCTTCCATTCAGTTTGAACTGAATTAGCTCATGATCACTTGAGCCAAGATTATCCCCTACAACCATTTCCTCTATGAGGTCCTCATTACTCACCAAGACCAAATCTAAAATGGCATCCCCTCTAGTCGGTTCAGCAACTACTTGCTGAAGGAATCCATCAGCTATCGCATCTTAATATGTGACATTTTTAACCCACAAGGAAAGTGTGCACTGAATGCTTTTCTTGATGACCATTTCTCTTGTCTCCATCGACATCCAAACTGATAAGGTGGTCCTGTTTCTTGGTAACCATTTTATTTCAGACATTAGGAAATAGACCTTTAGGAGTTTGTGTAGAGTGGAGATCAGTGCAGACTGGTGCTGCTGGGAACCAATAATGGAGAAAGGAAGGTTTAAACTAAAAAGCAATGTATGGTGTATAAAGTTGCCTCTACCAGCGGTAATAGGCTACATGAGGAAGTACATTGTGAGGAGAATGGAAGTAAATGAGGACCGTGACACTCTGTGCCCTCAAGCAACTCCCTGGCACCTCCCCCCATCATCATTGTCATATAATTATGATATGTTCTGTACAAAGTATGCCTTGAGAGGTATTATTCTAAAACTCTTGATCCGTTGAACATTAATATCCTGTTGGATTGTATGTGCTGTCATTGCAGGTGAAGTTATGAGGTTTTGCTATGTGTGTGTTACTGAAAGATGTTGTGAAGTTGGAAACAACCATAACTAGCCTTTCAGGTACAATAACGGAAGAAGCTAGACCAGCGGTTCTCAAACTGGGGGTCAGGACCCCTTAGAGCGTCATGAGATTATTACATGGGGGGGGGTCGGGGGCTGTCAGCGTCCACCCCAAACCCCACTTTGCCTCCAGAATTTTTAATGGTGTGACATATATAAAAAAGTGTTTTTAATTTATATGCGGGGGATTGGGGGGTCACACTCAGAGGCTTGCTATGTGAAAGGGGTCACCAGTACAAAAATATGAGAACCACTGAGCTAGACAGTGCTAATGGCCCATCAACAAAGACAATATACCATAGAAAAGTGCTATCCTCACCTGGGGATGGTTCAGACTGCCTATGAATAAAAGCTGTCATGACTCATCAAGCATTCAGGGGCATGTGATTAGATCACATGATATTGAACTCCATTTTGGTAGCTGTATTTTTCCACAAACTGGTTCAGAATTTGGCTTGAAACAAAGGGGTTCCCGCCATATGAAAGAAACTATAAAAGGGGAAGTGACATCACCAAAGGCCCCCTTCCCACACAAGAAAACACTTGGAAACACTTGAGGAACAAAGACTGAACTGGGGGAAGTGCTGGACCCATGCAGGAAAGAAAGAAGCCTGCTTGTGTATAAAGCCTTCGTGGACTGTTTATACTATCTAACAAGGTGAGACACTGCTTAATTCAAATCCTATCTAGTATATTAGGCTTAGATTGCAATTTTGTTTATTTGATAGGTAATCTACTTTGATCTATTTGCTATCACTTATAATCACTTAAAATCTATCTTTCTGTAGTTAGCAAATTTGTTTTATATTTTACCTAAAACAGTGTGATTTGCTTGAAGTGTGTGGGAAACCTCAGCTCAGTTAACAAAGGCTTGTGCATGGTCCTCTCTACATCAAGGAAGGGGCAGACTGGTAATAAATTCATATTGGTCAGGCTTTAGACCAGGGCAGAATGGTACAGCCCTGGGATCTTAGTCTGGGGAGCTGGGGGTATTTTGCCTGGAGACTCTTTATTGTTGGTTCATGCAGCGACTGGCAGAGCATTCATGAACACACCTGGGTGTGGCCCCTGCCTGCGGATGTTGGTATGAGTGCAAGCTTGGAGGGCTTTGCAGCTTGTGACAACATCACAGTGTGAGAGGGAACCCGATCGGTGAGTCAGAGGGCTCAGCTGTACCACAGTTCCAGGTGGCACCCCGGCAGGAAGGGGTACCCATCACAAGGAGAATGGATTTTTTTTTTAGGCTTGGCATGGAATGCATAGCAAAAACATATGCAGGCCATCAGTTGCATTTGTATGTAGTACTACAGCCTTCAGATACATATTCTGGTGAGAAGTAAAGATGGGAAACCTGGAAAGATTCTATTACTTATCCTGAAGACTCCGACCTTCTTCTGCTCTGTCTTACATAAATGTAAATCTACGCTAAAGTCAATGAGCTACTGAAGAATATCTACACTCATTTAAATAAAAAGTAATTGAGCCCTTAGACTAAGCCTAGAATTCAAATTAATTCTGGTGTGACATTACCCAGGGTACAATCTGGACTGATGAATAGCTGTGTCCCCTCCATTCTCTAACCTGGGGTGCCTTTCACACTGCTTCACTGTGAAAGAAACCACTTCAGGTTTGCTCACACACAGCCTCCAGCAGGTAAGTTACTCCCATTTATACTGTATGAGTGCTATGGCCAGCCACTCATGAATTACACTGCAGAGTAACACCAGCAAATTCCCAGTCCCAGACTTTTCCCCAGCAATGTGTGTCTTGTACTGCCCAGATCTCTCCTGAATGATACAAGCTCATCTAAAGTCCATCATTTTATTAATAGAAAACAATATGCACCATTTATTAATAGAAAACAATATGCACCATTTATTAATAGAAAACAATATGCACCAATCCGGTTATCTCAAATGGAGTTTCCCAAACACTTCAATCCAAACACAGTGGCTTAGATTAAACAATAAACAAATGTATTAAGTACAGAAAGATAGATTTTAAATGATTACAAGTAATGAGGCATAAAAGTCAGAATTGGTTACGAGAAAATAAAGGTAAAACACAACTAATACCTAACTTAACAAGGTAATTGGATTCAAAGCAAAAGTTTCTCTCACCACATGTTCTAGCAGTCTTACTGGCTAAACTTCTCTAAGACAGGATACCTCCCCAGTTCAGTGCAGTTTCCTTTGTCCTTCGAGTGTTGTTCATGCTGTGAGTAGAGATGTAGGAGGAGAAATAATCTGGGGCATTTACTTCCCCTTCTTATAGCCTATCTTTTCTTTGAGAATCATCTCCAGCTGAGGTACAGGAGACATGTGGATGGGAACTTCAAGCTGTTCCATTGTGATTTTGTTGACCTCTGGCTGAGGCATCAGTTTGCATTTTGTCTCTGAGGAACTGGTTTGTGGCTGCCCTTACTAATATCATACAGTATATTCTTATAACTTTACATATAATATTGTCATACATACTTTACCAGGACAATAATTAACAGCAAATTATGAGTTTTCAAACGATACCTCACAAGGCATATTTTGTACAAGATTTATCATAGTCCTATGAAAGGGTGAAGATAGGGGTACAGACTGTCACATCTGGGGAAAAATATTTCCAAGAACATCATGATATAACAGTATCTTTATATATGATGTCATTTTAAATATTTTGGGAGAATAAATACATTGTGATAATTTTGCAGATGGATAGATCAGCGTATCACATATTAGTATTGTGAAGCTTGGTCCCTTTTCACAAATGAATTGTATGTCATGGGGAGGGGAGGAATTCTGCTTCAAATCATAACCATTTGTCTACTCTTAGAACAACAAAATAATAGCACTTTTCAAGAGCAGAGCATAGTACACTTATTGGGAAAGAAAAACAACAAATAGATAAATCTCCCAACCAATGTTAAAAGGACATTCATTGTCCAGGGTCAAGCTGGAGGGCCTAAAAATATTAGAATTTCCTACTATATTTTGGTCTGCAAGTGTATGTTTTGCTATCCTTTTATTCTCCTTGCATGTTGCATGCTTGTGAGCTATATCTTATTTTGTTAAAGTGTGGTCAAAACTTAGAGATATTCCCACAATATGACAAAAGTAGAAATTATTGCCAATTGCATTGGCATGCTTCTAAAGTTGCCAACTCTGGATTTAAAAAACCTCAAGGTTATTACACTTACATCTGGGATTAAAGGAAAGATATCAAAAGAAAGACATAAAGCAGGGAAAGAACATACCGTGGGGGATGTGGCCTAATCAGTTGTGACATTTTTACATTCATTTTCCTGGAAAGAGAGCTGTCATCCATATTGAAATATAAATATCCTATAAAAATGAAGTCCCTTTGGTATTCTGGAATCCCAGTATTAACATGGTGACCTTTTGGTAATGGGATATGAAGCCTTTAATTTCTAAGCCATAAATTCAAATCCAACCCAAATCAGTAGTGACTGAAATTGCTATCCTCTGACAGTTGTTAGATTGACAGTGTAAAATGATTCAGTAATCTTAATGCAGTTCTCATATAGTGGCAAGTTATCACAAAAAGCACAGTCACATTACTCACCCATTTTGGCAGTCTCAATAGGATGCAAAATAGTCAATAAGTATAGAAATTAAAATCCCCTTTCAGCCCTAGTGATAGTTCCTACAGCACAGGGATGAGAAACATTGTCAGCAAAGTGTGAGGAGGCGTGCTCTGCTCATTTCTTTGCTTCTGTGTTGTGTGGATAAACAGAAGATTTCAATCCCCAGGGCTGACAATCAGACACCTTCAGGATTCCTAAATTCAAAAGAAAAGAGAGAAAAGCAGAAAGAGAAAAAGTGTGACCATGCACCGATTTCAAAGAGAGATTGGAAACTCTACATCTATTAAGAGGAAATTCACCTAGGAAAATGATGAGAACAGCTCTTTTCCTCTTGTATAATGACTTTGTTTTAAATTTCTATAGCTCCTTTCACTCCAAAGGACCTAAAAGCATTACACATACCATGTACAAACAGTGCCATTGAAATGCAGCCATCTCTGAGGTTTAGTTTAGCAATCTACCAGAGCACAGCACATTGCATAATAGTATATAAAGGAGAAATGCTAGCTAAGGACACTTACAAATTCTTGTTCTTACAGAAAGTGTCATGGAGATCTACTGAGTCCACTCTAAAGCAGACAGAATCTCACTCTTTGATTATTTTTTAATAAAAAGTTGCTAACTAATTATAGGTTTCAGAGTAACAGCCGTGTTAGTCTGTATTCGCAAAAAGAAAAGGAGTACTTGTGGCACCTTAGAGACTAACCAATTTATTAGAGCATAAGCTTTCGTGAGCTACAGCTCACTTCATCAGATGCATATTGTGGAAACAATGCATCTGATGAAGTGAGCTGTAGCTCACGAAAGCTTATGCTCTAATAAATTGGTTAGTCTCTAAGGTGCCACAAGTACTCCTTTTCTTTTAACTAATTATAGACAGCACACATTATTTTCATACATTAGTAGTAAAAAAGAGGATGATAGTTATAAGAATTAACAGAATTATTCAGTAGAGTTGAGCAGTGTAGGTTGAGTTACAGTAAATATCCCTATTGATATTATAAAAGTGATATCAATTATATTTTCTTTATCAGTTTGTCCTATTTGACCCACGTTTCTTCAAATTCTTCAGATGTTCATCTAATACAGCCAGTGACTCCACTTCTCTTAAATCTTTCATTCTGCTCAAAGACACTTCAATAAATGGAAGCTTGTTTTTGCAACCATAGTGATAAATACATTTAATGGGTTAAGTCACAATAATTCTAAACAAATATCTTTGTTTAATTTCAGAAAATGAGGACATTTTCCTAAAATCATAGTAATTGGTGTTTGGGCGATAAATCCCTATGATGTTTTGAGTCAAATTTCTGATATCAGATTAGCTGCTTTTCAAGTGGGAAAATGCCAATGCCTGGAAGATGCAATGTTGTTCCCTCCAGTGTTATTTTTTTCTTCATTGCAGAACTGATGGGAATCTCTATGCACTCCCTTCCTAGAACCCCTTTGATCTGCTACTGGGAAAGACGATACAGGCTGTGTGAAAGGTCAGCCTTAATCTCACATACATATTATATTTTAATTTTAATTTCAGACATTTAGGAGCTTTCAACTGATGCTCCTTTTTTTGCCATTTCTCAGGGAACAGCACTTTTGCCTGCAGACCTGGGTCAGCAGCAGATTTAAGTCAACCTGTGATGAAAAGAGAGGAGCATTTGTTCTCCCTTCCCCCTACACCCAGAGCAACTGGGGAAGTATAAAGGAGGGATGAAGTGGAAAAAAAAAACATACTCCTCAAAAATGGGATACACAGCAGAGGGCAAGCCAGGTGCATCCTGGCCCAAACCTCCAGGGAATCTGTAACAAACTGCTGGACAGGAAGGGATGCACCCTTCTCCAAGTAATAGACACCCTGGTAGAAGGAAGGAGTATAACAATACCCATCAGGGGATCTCCATAGTGATTAAACCTTAAAGCTTCAGTAACAAACCACAGATCTCTACTACTTGTGCTAAAGGAGGAACTCAATTAGCTGGCAGCTATAGTAAGTTCTTATCTTCTCTGTAGTCCAGGGGACATGGAGCGTTTAGTCAGTGTATTGCAGAAGCATTTGAAACAGCGCTCTTTCCCATCTGCTTCCTAAAATAGGAACCTAGTGGTACAGGAGAAATCTCCTTCCAAAGAAGATGGCAGACAAGTGAGGGGGAAGAGTTTCCATGGAGTGGAAGAACTGACAGGAGCCTCTGTGCACTCCCTTCCCAGAGACCCTTTGATCTGCCACTGGAAAAGAGAAGACAGAATACAGGGCCTTTGAGAGCCCTCCTGAAGGCTTGTCTCAGAGTGGAGGATTCATCTACTGCCGCCCGGAAAGAAAAGCCCTGGATGTTTGATGGAGGCAGGGGAGACTCGTAGGAGCTGTCTCCTCTTCCCATTCTCACTATCGCAGATCAAAGGGCTTTCCATCTGTCAGCTCTGCAACAAACAGTAGAAGTACTAGTTAACTTACAGCTGGGGTAATGGTAAACAGCCTGCTGGCTCTGGTGCAGCAATCTCACCTCTTCTCACAGCCCATTGTTACAACTGGAGACAAACAGAATTGGGGCCAGGGACAAAAGCAAAAGATATTTTAGAATCCAGTCATAAAGATAAAACAGAATTCATACCTAAATGAAAGACAAGTCAGTTACTTTATACTATAAAGAGATTTCAGTTCATGTGACGAGAAGCAACAACATGAACACAGCATCCTTTGGGACCACAGATGAACGCCTTGACCGAGGTGGGTCAGGGTCAGACCAGAGAACAGATATTTGGAAGCAGTCATTTGAGAGATTCAAATATTCCTTCAACTTCACTAGACTCTAGAATTTCACTACATTGCTTTTATGACAATTAGAGTGTTATCAACCATAGAAAAGAAAGATTAACCATTATATATAGATATATCTATATATATCTATGAAATCAGAAGACTTTACTATATTTTAAAGCTCATTCGGTGCAGTAACAGGATGATATGAAGATTTAAAAACCTGTGACCTAAAATTAAAGTTAATGCTTTTTATTAAATTGGTCACAGTAGGAGCAGGAATTTCAGCAATAAGGCTGAATTGTAGTGGCAGTTTGGTTTCTTGAAATGATCCAACATTACAAGATATTTTCAAAGGGTAGCTAAGAGTGGGTGATTTAATGTACAGATGTAGTTCTGAATGCTCACAAGGAATTAGGCTCCTATTATTTAGTCTTGCATTCCATTGATTTCAATGGAAATTAGGAATCTAAATAGAAGTTAGGAGCCTAACTCTGTGTGAGCATTCAGCCTGTAGAGACTATGGAATGGATTAAAAGCTCAACTATGAATTTCCTTCCTTTTTTCCATGGTAAGACATACCTTTAATAATCACATAAAGGGACATTAGCAAGGCGAGGAGGTGAGAAGTTCACCTTAGCAGTTGATTAAGGTGTTTTTATATGTTTCATAAATCTGTTCACAATATTCTACAGATCCATTAAACATCTATAGAAAGCACTGAAGGGGCACCATGTGTCTGAGGAGATTACTAATGGTATTTATGGCCTTTCACCTCTAGCTTGCTCTTTCAACTCCAGCCCAGGTTGAGTGTTGTCCCTCTCTGATGGCTGTTGTCATGGTTACCAGTCTAACTGCATCTCTGAGTTCTCCTGGTTTCGCTGAATGACCTGCCTCTCAGGTCTCAAGCCCCAAGCCATCACGTCTCTCATGAAATCATGTGATTTTCCCACTCTCTCACCAGGACTTGGGCTGCAGTCCCCTGTGTACTAATTGTGATTACTTCAGCAGACCCAAGTTATATTCAGATCCTGCAGTTTTGCTTTTCAGGACCAGTGTGTAGTGGTACCTACTAACCAGATGACATTCTTAAAGCAAAGTATTGTTTTATTTAGAACCAAAGTATTTCAGAAAAAAATTATTAGGTATCTAGCCATCTGCCTCTTGGGGATCCAAGTAGGCCTAAGCTTCCTATAGACTCCCCAAGACCTGTAGGGTTTGATCAACCCCATTCATAGAATATCAGGGTTGGAAGGGACCTCAGGAGGTCATCTAGAATCATAGAAACATAGAATATCAGGGTTGGAAGGGACCCCAGAAGGTCATCTAGTCCAACCCCCTGCTCAAAGCAGGACCAATTCCCAGTTAAATCATCCCAGCCAGGGCTTTGTCAAGCCTGACCTTAAAAACCTCTAAGGAAGGAGATTCTACCACCTCCCTAGGTAATGCATTCCAGTGTTTCACCACCCTCTTAGTGAAAAAGTTTTTCCTAATATCCAATCTAAACCTCCCCCATCTAGGCAAACCCCGGCTCAAAGCAGGACCAATCCCCAATTTTTGGCCCAGATCCCTAAATGGCCCCCGCAAAGATTGAGCTCACAACCCTGAGTTTAGCAGGCCAATGCTCAAACCACTGAGCTATCCCTCCCCCCATAATTTTAAGATAGGGGTCAGTTCTCCCCCTCTTCCATTCTTTATTTTCAGCTAAGGAGCAGTTTTACTCAGCCTCAAGTTGCTGTTACTGGTACTCAAGTCACTATTTAACTGTTCATAACCCAGGTACCCAGTCCCAGGTACCAAGTCACTATTTAACTGTTTATAACCCTTTTATCTATTAGCTCCCAGCATTGTCTTGTAATTGCCTCCCAAGTGTTGGCTGGGAGGCTTCTTATCTATAACCAACATGTTGTTTCCCTGCTTGTTTTTTCCAGCAAGTCCCTATTAATCTAAATCATTACATTCATACAGGAAAGTCTAATAAGCCAATATAGCTTTGGTCACCTAAAGCGTTCATAAAATTATCACAGATCATTACATAGCAGCTCCAAAGCTGTGATGTGATGTAGTGGTTTTAATAAAATACCTTGAGGACAGATGTCCACATGACAAAATCCAATACCACAATGGGCATCCTTGTTGACAATCTTGCTCTAAAGAGTAAAAAATTATGGACTGGACTATTTGGGGCCAGTCTTACCCACGGGTGATGTGGTTGACTGCCTAGGGCACTGTGGTTGTGGGGGAGCACCTTGGTCAAGAGGCTGCAGAAGGGCCATAGCCACCTGCTGCCCTCTGCCTGCTGCCTGCTGCCTGCTCGGGGAGCAGTACTTAAAGATCACCAAAGAGAGTGCACCATTTTCCCTAAAGTCAGCCCTGGGACTATTCGCTCACCTTCTGTTGTGATTCCCGCAAGCCGTGCTTGAGGTAAATTGGAAAGTAGTATGGGATAACGCCAATCCAGGCAGTGATAGCTATACATCTTCTGAGGATAAACGGAGGACTTCAGGTTCTAGGAGTATGAATCCTAAATATTTTATGAATGCCATTACATTTAAAATAACTATATTGAAAGAATGTTATTAAGGTTGTAAAGTCAAGCACTTAAAAGTTAGGAACCACCACCAGAATTAAGGTTGCCTGTGCAATTTTAATTTGCCCCACTTGTGGGTATGCATTATGAGACAGTCTTTAACTACATGATCACACACTATTTTTTTCCACAAGGCTTTCATTATTAAGCAGAGCTCTGTGAGATTGAGGAAACTTGCTTGACAAGTGAACTTTTTCTTTGAAAACAATCCTGTCAAGGTTCCTTCCCCACTCTGAACTCTAGGGTACAGATGTGGGGACCTGCATGAAAACCTCCTAAGCTTATTTTTACCAGCTTAGGTTAAAACTTCCCCAAGGTACAAACTATTTTACCCTTAGCCCTTGGACTTCCACTGCCACCACCAAACTTTATCTGGGTTTACTGGGAAACATGGTTTGGACATGTCCTTCCCTCCCAAATCCTCCCAACCCTTGCACCCCACTTCCTGGGGAAGGTTTGGTAAAAATCCTCACCAATTTGCATAGGGGATCACAGACCCAAACCCTTGGATCTTGGAACAATGAAAAAGCATTCAGTTTCCTTATAAGAAGACTTTTAATAGAAGTAAAAAAGAATCACCTCTGTAAAATCAGGATGGTGAATACCTTACAGGGTAATTAGATTGAAAACATAGAGAATCCCTCTAGGCAAAAAAGACACACAGACGGGAATATTCATTCTATTCAGCACAGCTATTTTCTCACCCATTTAAAGAAGTCATAATCTAACGCATATCTAGCTAGATTACTTACTAAGTTCTAAGACTCCATTCCTGTTCTGTCCCCGGCAAAAGCATCACACAGACAGACACAGACCCTTTGTTTTTCTCCCTCCTCCCAGCTTTTGAAAGTATCTTGTCTCCTCATTGGTCATTTTGGTCAGGTGCCAGCGAGGTTACCTTTAGCTTCTTAACCCTTTACAGGTGAGAGGATTTTTCCTCTGGCCAGGAGGGATTTTAAAGGGGTTTACCCTTCCCTTTATATTTATAACAAATCCAAATACAAACAAACAAATCTTAAAAAACTCCCAAGCCTGGAGGTAGCTTAATTAAAGCCCACAGAGGTTTAAAGTTTGAGGAAAAAATGGGGGAAGTGATACATCAATACAGTTACATCTTTACACCAATCCAGAAAAAAAAAGTAGCCTGATGCCGATCATCATTAAATAGAAGTAATGGGTTACATCTAGGACAGAGAATGCTATGTGAGAACTACAGTAATAAGGTAACGTTGTGTGTGTATGTGTTTGGGGGTGAATGTGAATGAGTAGTATCCATCCACTCACAGGAGAACATGGAAGATATAGAGTATCTTGAGTTATATGCAGCTTGATTTTACTGACATGAAGCCATTTCTCCTTTGTTGTAATTATTTATAGTACCCTACTGAATTCCCTCTAATCCTCAGTTCATCCCCAATTAAAATTATATTTCTCCCTATACAACATGTTTTAAATTATGACTGGCATTTCTAATCCTATTTATGGGGATGGATGCCCATTTTGTGGCAAGCTGATATTATTTGTGACACCAGCCATGTGAAAGCTCAAAGAGGAGACTGTAATTCATTTTCCAATGTGTTTTAATAATGTCTAAAGAAAACGATTGTGCTAAATCTTTCTCCTGTGCTGTGTTAGTGCACAAGGTTGGGGACAGGACAAGAAGAGGGTAAAGGGGGATCTTTTCCTCCCATGCTCACAGCAGGGCAAGATCACATTAAAGGACTAGCTAGGCGATGTGGCCAGCTAATTATCAGTCTTTTACCCTGCATTCCCAAAGGGGTGTAGTTAGTGTCTTTGGGAGCTTGTTTAGCTACCATCTTTCTACCATGCATGCTGCACTTAGCAGCTATTTGGTAGTGCATTGTACTCCTGTTGAGAGCAGCAGTAAAGTGCTGTCTATTATTAGCTGATGTTAAGAGCTGCCAGATGAAGCTGAGTACAACAAGAAGTTTTACTGGCCCTACAAAACCTAGGAACTATACTACAGATTCTTGCTCACTACCTACTGATGGCTTATCTATGAACTATTTACTGATATACAGATACAGTGCATGCCCCATAGTGCGTTTAGCTGGCTCTCACAAGGAATCTAGCCTATGAGGATTTTTTTTCCCCATAGGGATGCACCAGTCAGTGTCTTTCTTACTCTTATAGCTTTTTGTATACTTGCCAAGCCATTAATAAAGCAGGTTGGAAACAAACAGCATCACTTTTTTTAGCAAGATGGCCACCTCCAGCCCTATGTACAGAAACATTAATGATCACAAAAATCTTGTAAAAAACAAGCCCCATACATTTCACAGTTTATTCATAGCAACAAGTGCTTCTCACCTGGTGAGCTTATAGACTGCTTCTTGGACAAAATTGAGTGAGATAGTCCTTTATTCTAATGGGTAAGGAAATAGTATACAAATATTTTTCCCTGTCTTGGCAACAGATAAGCTGAGATGGTCCCATTGCAAAAAGTTCAGGTCTGATCCATCTGAATTCTAGGCAGAGCTGGTCAAGATATTTTGCATGAAATAACTTCCCTATCAGGGCAATTGAAAAGAAAAATGTCAATCTGAGCATATGTTTTGAAACAAAATTATATTTTTCATTTCCAAATATTGATTCAACATAAAAAAGTTATTTTAACAGATTGAATCATTTCATTTCAATTGAAAAAGTTGACATTTTCTGTTTCCATAAATCAGTTCCAAACTTTTCAGAATTTTTCACTTTGCAAAAACATTTGATGTTTCAACTTTTCTAGATTTAGGGGTGTATAGACTGGAGTTTTTTATTGGGTGCTACAAATAAGTGCTTTGCATTCAGTCATCTCCCAATGTGTAGTCAGGGTTCTATGTTGATTCTATAATGTGAATGAATTTATGTTGAGAATGCCTTTTCAATGTGCTATAGTTTTTCATCTTCATCTTATGAGATACATGACTCATCACTGTCAGCATCAGAAACTAGATCAGCATCTGCAGCACCAGAAACAGCATCCTCTAGATAAAAAGTCTCAATGTTTATTTTTAAAGCATGTCAGTTATTCTAAATGTTTCCACATGTTCATTCTTCTAGCTTCTTTATGGGTCAGAGGCAATATTTTTCCACTGACTTGAGAGAACTGAATGAATGCTGGAAAAAGGAAACACCTCTAAATATTTGACTGCAGTTATTTTTCATTTCAGAAAGATCTTTCTTATTGGTTGTAAATTTTTTGTTACTGATGCATGGGCACCTTCCACCATAGAATAAGCAGGCAGAAATACATGAAAGCATCTATTTTCTGACATCAATTGAAGAATTCTCAGTTTTGAGCTATAGTTTAGGAACAAAAGCTGCTTCAAGTAACAGAAGTGGCATCTATAATCCAGTTTTAGTAACATCACCTGCCAGAACCTCAAATAGAATAAAACAGCTTGTCATTTCCTGGTGTCCCATTTATTATTCTCTATATAATTCTGAAAGCTAACTAACAAACACACATTTGGAAGTGCGTATACTCTGACTAGCACCTGAGTAAAAAAAAAAAATTGCACAATTTTACTCCACGGATCTGTTCCTTTTGTTTACTCAGTTAACTCTGATGACTTGATTGAAAAAAAGATGTTTTTACGACTTTTGATCACTGTCATCCCTACACAGACAACATAGTAATGAGGGAGTGACAGATTTCACATTGAAAGGTCACTTGTGCTACCTTAATATCTTCAAAATCACTTTAACAATCCCATGAAAGTAAAAAAAGGGGTTTGCAAGTGTAACTAAGATCAAAGTTGAGGACAATGAGGGTACACAAGTCCAATTGCCTATAGAATTTGCAGCCTACAGAATCTTCATTACTGATGATGATGTGCAAACCACAAATGTGTGAGTCTGACTTTCAGATCCCAAGGTGTGTGTGGGGGTGCCAGTTGTGACCCTAAGCACCGTTGTATTCACACCCTACATACCATTATAATCTTTATACAAAATATGCCTTGTGAGGTATCATTTGAAAACTAATAACTCACGGATCAATAATATCATGGTAAACTGTATGTAGCTACATTATATGTAAAGTTATGATTTTCCCCAGTATGATGTTACGAGTATATGTTCAGGACCAAACAGCCTTGCCTAGATAAAGGTGTTAAAACAGGTGTATCCTTGTGACGCATGGCTAGAAAGGGTTAAACAGCTTGCAGGCTGAATGACCCAAAGCCTACCTTTAAAGTCATGTTAGAAAGGTATGCAAATGATAATTAGGCCCATTCATGCTAAATAGGCTAGAACTTTGAAATGCAAACCTATATGGTTATAAGTAATACTTATCTGAGGAAGTGAGCTGTAGCTCACGAAAGCTTATGCTCTAATAAATTGGTTAGTCTCTAAGGTGCCACAAGTCCTCCTTTTCTTTTTAAGTAATACTGTGTGTATCTTAGATGCTACCTGTAAACAGACAGTTCTTGTCTGTCATTATAACTATTGATCCAGAGATTAAAAGGGAATATTAACATTTGGATGACTCTTGGGTAAAATAATTTCATTGTCTATATGTCTCTTTGAAGTTTGTAATAGGACAATTTATCCATTAGGCAGTCTATGTTAATTTGTGTAATTACTTACTGGTGGTGTTTAGAAAGCAAAAGCAATTAGGAGTCCTTGTGGTACCTTAGAGGCTAACAAATGTATTTGGGCATAAGCTTTCGTGAACTAAAACCCACGTCATCAGATGCATTGAGTGGAACATACAGTAGGCAAGTATAAATACACAGCATATGAAGAGATGGGAGTTGCCTTATCAAGTGCGGGGGTCAGTGCACTTGGTAAGGCAACTCCCATCTTTTCATACGCTATGTATTTATACCTTCCTAGTGTATGTTCCACTCCATGCATCTGATTAAGTGGGTTTTAGCCCATGAAAGCTTATGCCCAAATAAAAGTGTTAGTCTATAAGGTGCCACAAGGACTCCTCATTGTTTTTGCTGATATAGACTAACACAGCTATCACTCTGAAAGAAAGCAAAAGTTTACATCAAATGCCTATTGTTTAACCAGGACTGTGTGGTCAAGTGGATGCTAGAACACTGTGTAAAAAGACTCTTGGGTCCTGATTGTGTTATCTCAGATCTGCTTAAGCTTCATCAGGGGAAGTTTGAGTCGCAAGACTGAGGTCCCAGTTGTGCTGGTATGCCCTGAATATGATATTTGGACATTGGACTATGACCTATTAACTGAATTCTAAAGGAACTCTTTGCAACTACAAAGCTCACCATCTCTGCTATGAATCTGAACCTCAATGGACTGAACTCATGTCTGAAAATATATTGATCTTTTAACCATACTCTCTCTCTTTTGTTTTTTAATAAATTTTAGTTTAGTTAATAAGAATTGGCTGTAACGTGTATTTGTGTAAGATCTGAAACATTCATTAACCTGGGAGGTGATGTGTCCGATCCTTTGGAATTGGTAGAACCTTTTCTTTTACAGAAATTATCATATTTGATGTGTGTACCTGGATGGGCACCTGAGGCTGTATCACTTTAAGGTAACTATGTTGTTTGGACTTCTGAGTAATCAGTCAGGTAGTAAAGAAGCTGTTTTATGCTGGCTTGGTGAATCTAAGTATTGGAATCTAAGCATTTTGGGGATTGTCTGCCCCATTCTTTGCTGTTCACACTAATTGAGTGACCATAGCTGGCTCCCTACCAGGACCCCGGTCACAATCCAAAGCAAAGGAATATGGATTTTCCTCAGTTTACATAAAAGCAGTAAACAGGGTCAAACTAACAAGGGGAGGAGAATATAGAAAACAGAACTATTTACATTTCAGCAAACACCTGTGAGGGGAAAAAACTCCATGGACTTTCCTTCATGACCAGATTCTGTCACCGTCCTCACAGCTTGAATTAACTTTATTTTGAGGGGTAACCTTCAGAAGAATCCATTTCAAAGGTTCACTGGACTATAACAGAAAGGGGCAGAAAACTGCAATTTCTCTCTTTCACCTAAGAAGACAAAGGAACCAGCACCCTTGCTCTTCTGGAGAGATCAGCCATTGTCTTGCTGGAAGACTGTAGGTGAGAACAGCTATCTTGAACAAAGCCTGGACCTTGCTAGATTGTTTTAGACGTGTTTTCATTTTTATTTGCTTGCAACCATTTCTAACTTCATCTCCTATACCTGAACTTACTTAAAATCCTATCTTATTTGTTAATAAACTTTTTACTTTTAATCTAGCCCAACACAGTGTTGTGTTTGATTTAAAGTGAATGTTAACTCCAGGTAATGTGGCAAGTTGTTGAGTTTTGTCTGTTTAAAGGAGCAAACAGACCTTTTATTCCTCTGGATTTCCAGTAGAGGGCTGGACATTGCAGGGCACATGGGTCTGGGAAAGGTTGCACTCACTTGCTAACATCAATCAGGTCTGGTAAAGGCAAGAGTGTGTCTGTGATGACTTGGATTCAAAATGATTGAATCAGAGCAGTACAGCATACTGAACACAAAGTACATGCTGGCTGCTGGCTGTCTGCGTCTCCCAGGCAGGAAACCACAAATATCAGAAGCATTTTGGGGCACTCAGGGTTCTAAAACAAGCTGTGACAGAACCACTCACTGGTCTGAATTGCACCCCAGATCATGACAGCAGTTAGAAAATTTTTTTTTAACTTTTGAAAAAAGCAACACTGAAATGACAACAACAAACCGCAATAAAAGTGAAGCCACTTTTCTTTCTAGAACCATACTTTAAATACAGCCACTGAGTTTGGAGACTGGAGATTATGAGCCTGACTCTTGGATATGCAGAGGCAGTTTTGTATTGCTTTCAGATTAGCAGCCGTGTTTGTCTGTATCCGCAAAAAGAAAAGGAGTTCTTGTAGCACCTTAGAGACTAACCAATTTATTTGAGCATAAGCTTTTGTGAGCTACAGCTTATGTTCAAATAAATTTGTTAGTCTCTAAGGTGCCACAAGTACTCCTTTTCTTTTTGTATTGCTTTGTGCATGCAAAGCTGCCATAAAGGTGTTTAAGTAAAATACAACAAGCTGTGGGTTGATGGTCAGTGCACTGATAATATCTCTGAAGACTTACTGATTATAATAAAGAGAGACAAAGTCAGTGAGGTAATATGTTTTATTAGACCAGCTTCTGTTGGTGAGAGAGACAAGCTTTTGAACTACTCGGAGCTCTTCTAGCATGTCACAGCTAAGTACAAGTTGGAACAGATTGTTTAGCATAAGAGTTAACACATATTCTAAGGGACCATTCAAGGTGAAGTGGCCCATTAACCATAGCAAACTTTATCTGACTTGAGATATACTTAAAGTGAACCATCAGCTCTATTTAGTTAGTATGAATTTTAACTCATTCTGGAATTGTCTCTTCAACTTGGTAAAACATCTATCACTTGGATCTCCAGCTCCTCATCCCACTTCATACACAAATGGTGGACGTATTCCAAGTAGTTTACAGTTGAATGTAATAATAATGACAAAATATTGACAAAATAATGAATGACAAAATAATTCCAGAGGTGTTGTAGCACTTCAGCAGAAAGCTTTGGATTGGGTATTTCTACAATATACACTGTTTTAGATTTTAGGTCATGAATAGTGTCCCTTGCCTCTGTTTGACAGAAGCTGGGAATGGGCGACAGGGGATGGATCACTTGATGATTACCTGTTCTGTTCATTCCCTCTGTGGCACCTGTCATTGGCCAATGTCAGAAGACAGGATACTGGGCTAGATGGACCTTTGGTCTGACCCAGTAGGGCCATTCTTATGTTCTTATGGTTTTTTACTTTTTTCCCTAGTCTTTCTTTATCTAGTCTTTACTTTTTTCCCTAGTCTTTCTTTATCTAGTCTTCTTCACAGAGTTCAGTCTTACTTTTTCTTCTCCTATTTTTGGGAGGGCCTCGTAAGCCCCTTTCTTTTCTTTCTCCTACTCGCACTAGCAAGCACTTACAGCTTCTATTTACTGCAATGGGAGTTGTGTAGAACTGGTCAGAAAATTGATTTTCCATTCTGTGAAAAATGTTGAGATTAAAAAAAAAGTCCTGATTTGGGACAAAAAAGCAAACTTTAAAAAAAATGTTCATAAAACAAAATAAAGAAAATCATTTTGCATCAATCAAAAGGTTCAGTTTCAATTATATAAAATAATACAACCTTCTAAATGAAAAAGTCATTTCAAAATGAAACACAAGCTTGGTGAGGTAATATCTTTCATAGGACCAACTTCTGTTGGTGAGAGATACAAGCTGTCAAGGTTCCTTCCCCACTCTGAACTCTAGGGTACAGGATGGGGACCTGCATGAAAGACCCCGTAAGCTTATTCTTACCAGCTTAGGTTAAAAACTTCCCCAAGGTACAAACTTTGCCTTGTCCTTGAACAGTATGCTGCCACCACCAAGTGTTTTAAACAAAAAACAGAGAAAGAGACCACTTGGAGATGTCTTTCCCCAAAATATCCCCCCAAGCCCTACAACCCTTTCCTGAGAAAGGCTTGATAATCCTCACCAATTGGTACAGGTGAACACAGACCCAAACCCTTGGATCTTAAGAACAATGAAAAATCAATCAAGTTCTTAGAAGAAGAATTTTATTTAAAGAAAAGGTAAAAGAATCACCTCTGTAAAATCAGGATGGTAAATATTTACAGGGTAATCAGATTCAAAAATAGAGAATCCCTCTAGGCAAAACCTTAAGTTACAAAAAGACACAAAAACAGGAATATACATTTCCTCCAGCACAGCTTATTTTACAAGCCATTAAACAAAAGAAAATCTAACACATTTTCTAGCTAGATTACCTACTAACTTTACAGGAGTTGTAAAGCTTGCATTCCTGATCTGTTCTCAGCAAAAGCATCACACAGACAGACAGAACCCTTTGTTCACCCTCCTCCTCCAGATTTGAAAGTATCTTGTCCCCTCATTGGTCATTTTGGGTCAGGTGCCAGCGAGGTTACCTTAGCTTCTTAACCCTTTAAAGATGAAAGGGTTTTGCCTCAGGCCAGGAGGGATTTTATAGCACTGTATACAGAAAGGTGGTTACCCTTCCCTTTATATTTATGACGCAAGCTTTGGAGCCACACAGAGCTCTTCTTCAGGTCTGGGAAAGGTACTTAGAGTATCACAGCTAAATACAAGATTGAACAGATAGTTTAGCATAAGTATAAGAAGTTAGCACATATTGGTCCAATAATAGATATTACCTCACCCACCTTGTCTCTCTAATATCCTTGGACTGACACAGCTACGCCAACACTGCATACAATATATTTCAAAATAAGACATTTTCAAAACATTTTTTCAATTTTTTTCCAAAATGAATTTTTGTCAAAACAGATATGATTTTAGAAAACAATTAAACTTAATTAGGATAGCATTTTCTAATGGAAAACTGTTTTGACAAAACATTTCCTGCTGTACTTGTGAGTGACCTGAACCCTGGAAAATCAGACCCCCTGACTTTATCAGTTTTATGATATATTGATGGTATGATGATATAATATATTTAAAACATTCAGTTTTATAATACCTGGAAGATGAAGGGGAGATTACTAGGAGCCAGCATGGATTTGCTAAGAACGTATCACGCCAAGCCAGCTTGGTTTCCTTCTTTGACAAGGTAACTGGTTTGGTGGATGGGGAAATGCAGTGGACCTAATATACCTGGACTTTAGCAAGGTATTTGACACAGCCCCACATGACATTCTGATAAGTGAGGTGGAGAAATGTAGCTGGGTGGAACTACCATTTAAGTGGATACATAACTGGTTAAACAATTGCAAAGAAGAGTAACTATTAATGGAATGATGTTAGGTTGGAAGGAGGTCTCAAGTGGGGTCCAACAGGGATCTGTTCTGGGTCCAATGTTATTAAACATCTTTATTAATGAGCTGGATATAGGAATAGAGAGTGTACTGATAAAATTTGCAGATGACACAAAGTTAGGGGATTGCAAACACTTTGGAGGCTAGAGCTACAATTCAAAGTGATCTTGATAAATTGGAGAACTGGGCTATAAACAACATTTGTCAAAATGAAATACAACAAGACAAATATGAGGTGCTACACTTAGGGGAGAGAAACCAAATGCACGAATACAGAATGGGGGATAACTGGCTTGTCAGCAGGACTATTGAGAAGGATCTAGGAGTTGTAGTGGATCACAACCTCAACATGAGTCAGCAGTGCGATGCTGTTGCAAAAAAAGCAAATGCAATTTAGTTTGTATTAACAGAGGTCTAGCATGCAAGTCATGGAAGGTGATGGTACCGCTCTCCTCGGTGCTGGTTAGGCCTCAACTGGAGTACTGTGTCCAATTTTGGTCACTGCTGTATAGAAAGGATGTAGAAAAACTGGAAAGGATCCAGAGGTGATGAACAAATATGATCAAAGGGATGGAATGCAAACCATCTGAACAAAGGCTGAAGAAACTGAGTATGTTTAATTTGGAAAAGAGGAGATTGAGGGGGAACATGCTAACAGTCTTCAAATACTTGAAAGGCTGCCACAAAAAGATGAAAAGTTGTTCTCTCTTGCCACAGAGGGCAGGAGAAGAGGCAATGGGTTCAAACTACAGCATAGCAGATTTAGATTAAATCTCAGGAAAAACTTCCGAACTGTAAAAACAATAGGATATTACAACATACTGCCTAGGGAAGTGGTGGAAGCTTCTTCACTGGAGGTTTTCAAAAAGAGGCAGGGTAGCCATCTGTCTTGGACAGTTTAGACACAATAAATCCTGCACCTTGGCAGGGGGTTAGACTAGATGACTCTTGCGGTCCCTTCTGACCCTATAGTTCTATGATTCTGTGAAGTACATTCAAATAAAATTATTAGGGTTGCAAAGTGAAGTACTCAAAAGTTAGGATATGCCAAATTTAAGCATGCCCACATAACCATATTTCACCCCTCCCCTTGTGTATATGTACTATAATACAGACTTTAATTACATTATCACATATCTCCACTGGACTCCTGTTTTATTTAGTTAGTGAGTAGTTATTCAATATTTTTTTTCCTCCTCATTCAGAGTGTGGCCCTAGGCCTTATTTATACCACCCAAATCCTGTAATGGACACATAATTAACTTCCTCCAGAATTTTCTGGTGGTGCTCATCACTATAGTATCTTCACAATCAATCAATTTATCTTCCCAATATCCCTATGAGAGTAGATGCTCTTATTATCCCATTTTACAGCTAAGGAACTGAGGCACAGAGATAGGCAAAATTGGCAAGTATCCATTAATTTAGGGTATCCAACTTGTAACACCTACGCCCTGATTTTCTGGAGTACTTAACATTTTAAAAACACATTATACGTTCAAAGCACAGCTCCAACTGATTTCAGATGCAGCCATGAGTGCTCAGCACTTCTGAAAATCTGGCCGCTCAGGCATGTCTCATTGGGTACCAAGACAATAAGAAACACACAATTGCTACTGAACGCATGCAAACTGAGATTTTTCTGAGGCTTATAACTTGGGCCAAGCTTTTATGGGGACAGTAATAGGTACATCAGTGTGACCATCCTACCAAACTGTAAATCCCTGCTCCAAAGCCCATGGGCTGAAGAGCTTGGTTTAAAAACAAACAAACAAACAAAAAAGCCTGAGGCAGATATGAATGGAAAATTTCAGTCTAAATGGTTAGTTTGGCAGATTATGAGGAATTGAAAACAGGGTCTTATAATGGGAAACACTGGATAACCTTAAATATAGGAGTTGCTACTTGCACTGCCAATAATAAATAACAGTGAACTTTAATACATAATAGTAATCATTATAAGAAATTCACTCTAGGTGAAATCCACACTTGTGGCAAACCACTTATGTCCAATTTAAATCCTATTGTGACCTAATTTGATGTCTACTAGAGTCTCTCTTCATTCTACTTCCATGTTTTTTGAAGAGTGAATTCATTGCTTTCTCTTCTTTTAGGCAGCACAAATTTCAAAGGCATTGCTGATTTCTCACTCAATTTTGTTTTATTTTCCTCCTTCCTTTAAAAAAAAAATTCTGCAGACTTCTCTGTATCCAATGGGCCAACAGCCATTTCTAGATTCACTCATTATTGACAACTGAATAGTTGAAAGGCAGCAAGCTGCTGAACCTGCAGAGACATGTCTGTCAGTTTGAATCTCATACCAACATCATGCTTTAGCTCTAGTTTCAGTGTAATTTTGCCATCTCCATTTGTTATTTCTTTACAGGAAGTTCTTCTGAGCAAGGCTTTTGTTGACGTTATTCTTCAGGAAAGACTGTTTCTACTTGGAATGTCAATGAATGAGATTTAAGGAGAACACTTGTGGCAATAATGGTTGAGCATGAAGACTTAGTACAAGCACCACAGCAACTGTATGCTTGTTATTTTTCATTCTCTTTTAATGTATACATAGAAGGCCCTGAAAAGATGAGGCAAACTATTTCAGACTAAAGCACATCATTGCTCAGCTAAGGCTAATACAATCATTTGAAAGCTGGAGAGTCCTTACAGCACAATTGAATGGAGACCTGCAGAGGTTTTTTATAGCAAGGTGGTACATGTTGCTGTTTAAAGATTTGTGTTCCTTAGGGGTTTATATAAAGAGCCGCCCATGTAGATTTTATTCTGATCACATTTTATGAGCTTGTGAAGATGAGTTAAATAGTCTGGTTGGGGAGAGGAGGATGGATATTGATTCCATAAGAGGTGGCTAAGGCTAGGTTATATAATTTCCAAACAGTGTTGCACGTTCATTTTTGTATTTGGCATCACTGCAGACTTTGTGAATGTATTATTTTTTACTATGTGCTTAGCTTGTACTATTTCTGCTTAACAAAGGGTGATGTGAACAAGCTAGCATAGAATTAACATGGCAGCAAACATATATATATTCTTAATCTAGATAGGCACATGAACATTTTATCAATTATTTCTCAATCATTGTTGATTTCTTACTCAGGTTGTCTTCTGTTAAACATTGGTTTTCATACTGCAGCCAAATGAACATTTTTATTTTGCTCAATGTATTTTTTAAAAATACAATCATCCTTAAATCATAAGGGCAACTGTCCCTCAGCCTGCACTTTTCTATACATCCCTGACTCTGGATTATGGGTCATCAGATGCAGGGGGATGTGGGTATTGTGTACCCACTACTCCTGTGTCTCACTCCTGGAGCTCACACCTGTGACTCTGCCAGCTTGAGGATATACGCAATGAGTCTGCTCCACCTCCATAATACTCTGACCAGTGGAGCAGAGCCAGCAGTGGTGGAGACAATAGAGATATGTCATGGGTATGGTTTGGTAACTTTGAAAAACATGTTTCAGAGTAACAGCCGTGTTAGTCTGTATTCGCAAAAAGAAGAGGAGTACTTGTGGCACCTTAGAGACTAACCAATTTATTTGAGCATAAGCTTTGTACAACTACAATACCCACCTGCGGAAGTGAAGAAACAGATTGATAGAGCCAGAAGAATTCCCAGAAGTCACCTACTACAGGACAGGCCTAACAAAGAAAATAACAGAACGCCACTAGCCGTCACCTTCAGCCCCCAACTAAAACCCCTCCAATGCATTATTAAGGATCTACAACCTATCCTGAAGGATGACCCAACACTCTCACAAATCCTGGGAGACAGGCCAGTCCTTGCCTACAGACAGCCCCCCAACCTGAAGCAAATACTCACCAACAACCACATACCACACAACAGAACCACTAACCCAGGAACCAATCCTTGCAACAAAGCCCGTTGCCAACTGTGTCCACATATCTATTCAGGGGACACCATCACAGGGCCTAATAACATCAGCCACACTATCAGAGGCTCGTTCACCTGCACATCCAGCAATGTGATATATGCCATCATGTGCCAGTGATGCCCCTCTGCCATGTACATTGGTCAAACTGGACAGTCTCTACGTAAAAGGATAAATGGACACAAATCAGATGTCAAGAATTATAACATTCATAAACCAGTCGGAGAACACTTCAATCTCTCTTGTCACGTGATTACAGACATGAAAGTTGCAATTCTTCAACAAAAAAAACTTCAAATCCAGACTCCAGGGAGAAACTGTTGAATTGGAATTCATTTGTAAATTGGATACAATTAACTTAGGCTTGAATAGAAACTGGGAGTGGCTAAGTCATTATGCAAGGTAACCTATTTCCCCTTGTTTTTCCTAACACCCCCCCCCCCCCCCGACATTCTTGTTAAACCCTGGATTTGTGCTGGAAATGGCCCACCTTGATTATCATACACATTGTGAGGAGAGTGGTCACTTTAGATAAGCTATTACCAGCAGGAGAGTGAGTTTGTGTGTGTGGGGGGCGGGTGTGAGAAAACCTGGATTTGTGCTGGAAATGGCCCAACTTGATTATCATACACATTGTAAGGAGAGTGATCACTTTAGATAAGCTATTACCAGCAGGAGAGTGGGGTGGGAGGAGGTATTGTTTCATGGTCTCTGTGTATATAATGTCTTCTGCAGTTTCCACGGTATGCATCCGATGAAGTGAGCTGTAGCTACGAAAGCTTATGCTCAAATAAATTGGTTAGTCTCTAAGGTGCCACAAGCACTCCTTTTCTTTTTGTAAAACATTTAACTTTGACCACATCACCTTTTGCCACTTTCTGCAAGCAGGGTTTTTACAACTACGTCTGCTAAGGCCCAAATGTGAGGAAAACCCGCAAATGCAGGACGCCCAAAAATTATTAAGTTGGGAAACTGAAACTGTGACGGGATTCATTTCTTTAATATGAACAACTCTTTCTGTAAACTCAACTTCCAAATTCCGTATTTCTAATGTAAATAATTATCAACAATAAAAATGAGGGGACACCAACTTTGTGTGGAACACTGGTGACTAAACACAGCAATGTCCTTCAGAATAAGGTGCACTTCAGAGGTCTGACTGACTGATTGTAGGTGACAAATTTGGGGCTTATCATACTAGCTAGATGGTAATTTTACCACAAGCACTTTGGATAGGGAAGCCGTGGGTTTGCCTTACAAAGAGCAGCACAGGGAAGGAACCTCAAGGAGCTGTGATTCCTTCCTTGCTCCTCACCTTACTAGCACAGTAGTACTTTGCTACTGGTTCATACCAGTTTCTAAGGAGAGGCCCATGTGTTGCCAAGAGCCAGAGGGCAGTAGGATGATTCATGGAGTATATGTTCACTGGCACCAATAACTGTAATGCAAAGTCACCCTGCAGCTCTCTAATAACACTGACATATACTTGTGCTATAGCTAGTTACAGCTATCATGAAGCTTCTGCTGAGACCGGCGCCGAGCAGCACTGTTAATCTGACTTCCATCTTCTCTGATTAAACTACATAGAGAGATTTCTTCTAGGATTTGAGAATATTGTTTTTAATATTTATTTTAATATGAAAGAAGGATATGCTCATTCATCACAAAGGATGTTGTTAAACAGCACTTCTTATCAGCCATCCCAATGATCAATGGGGATATGCTTTTTTAGCAGTGTAATAAATATTACAGAAATCATCTTGAATCTCAGAGCAAATTTTTCTTCACATAAACCAGCTTCTAAAGTAGGAGCTTTTCAACTGAATTGACAAGAACAATTCAACTCACTATGGGGGTCCCACAGATAATCTCACGGAGTGCATTCCTGCCCACCATGCACAGATACACACAGAATCATTCATATATATATATATATATATATATATATATATATATATATATATATATATATATATATATATAATTTTAAATGAATTGTAGCCATTTTTCAGGAATCAGTCTTCTCTTCACAGGACAAGGTATTAATCTACATGGTCTCTATGAAGGATACATCTTTTTATAAAATATCATCTAACTTCTGGGGAGCTGTAGACCAGTCAACATTTCTACCCTTCCTTTTTATGCATTTATACTTGAAGAAAAAAACATTCATGCTTCTTGCTTATATTAAAACATAAAGTGATAAAATATAAAAGATGAGCAGGGTGTGCCACTAGGTGATGTGGTCAGAATAAGCTGGAGTCTGCTGAGCTTCCAGGCCCGCAGTCTAGTTAAATAAAAGTCGTAGAATTGAAAATTTATCAGCTAATAGAAAGCTTTATTGAAAAGAACGTGTTCCACTGGTGTTGAAGAGCCAGGAGACTGCTGCTTTTAGGGTTTCTAGACTGCCTGCTCTGTGGCTAAAAGCCTGGAAGCCCTTGGAGCCCCATCTTGAGCTGGGACTGTCAGAGTTTCCAAGCTTCTGGCTTCTAGATAGACCATCAGGTGTACAGTTAGAGCTTCAGGCAGCTTGGAGAATCTCATAAATTTTATTTAAAAAACATCAAAACAGAGCATCATTTTGATTTTTTCAAAACAAATGTTTCTGGCTCCTCCCATTCTGTGGGAAATGTCAAAATGGTGAATTCTTATTCCAACATGGAACATTTTATTTTTTATTTCAGAATTTCCTGTGGAATGGGAATACCAGGTGCCAGCAAACACTCTACCATACCTCTTTGTCTTGGCTTGGACAAATCTAACAATCTGTGTTGTGTACCTTGCTCAATACCATATTATCTGAGCATGGACAGATGCCACCAAAGCAGACAACAAGAACACAATGTGCCTTTCTGTAAACATTTCTCAGGATATTTCTGTTCACATTAATACCTGCTCATAATGGAGATTTATGGTCTCCCTGGAAGCTCCAAAATGCTGATGGCAGATGACATAACAGAAATTAAGGGGTGCCTAGACTGCTGCAGTATGGTTGAGAGACCAGAGAATGAACTTGAAGATTTACTGAGTTGTGCATGGTGTAATAATATTTGATTGATTGGCTCCCCAAAGGGAATAGGGGGAAGAAATGCTGTAGATTCTTCCAACACCTGCCTGGCTCAGGTTACATGTCTTGAAATTAAACTTGGTCTTATTCAAGTGCAGTACTGCTCTGAAAAATGACACTATGGGGATCTGTGTTTACTCCCATGTTATTTTACATCAGATCTTTTCAGGGTTTCCTAAAAGCTAGGTCTACTGAAAATTCTACTGGGATTTGAAAATCAAACTGGGTTCTTGCTTGTTTATTCACCAGATATGACTATGTTTAGAAATTGGTGAGGAGCTGTTTGGTAAGAAAGTGCAATTTTGCATAGTCGACTACAGTTTGACACAAATACAGAACCCAACAGACTCCCCCTAGTATACAGAGAGGCTAAGAATCTATTTTGAAGAGGCTACCTCAGCCCAGTGACTTGTCTACAGAGCTTTATACAACCCTCTGGTAGGGATGTGTAGAGTATGACACCATTTAAGGAGCCTTGTATCCTCCATTCTTGTCCCTACATTGTCCCACTACACAAGGGATTAATATGGAACAGTGGTGTACAGAGAGTGAGCATAACCTGGCAGACTCCCAGCACCAAATCACTGCTTGCATAGAATTGCAGAGGTTCTGCTGCTAAGGGGGCTTCTGCATCAGTTGAGGAGGGAAATGGACTGGAACTTTCAGGACTGAGACTACTTTTGACCCTAGGCTGGCAGTCAAGAACTGCTCATGGCCTGTGACAACATATTCTCACCAACATGGTGATAAAACACAAAGGTACTCTAAGCTTACCAGGAAAAGCAAGAAATACCTTTTAATAGTAAGTATATCCTGAATAGGAAGACTTCTGTGCTGCCATACCTTAGAAGTGCCCTGATTTTAATTTCATTTTCAGGAAGTTGGTTGAGCTAGGGGCATAAGGTTTATAATTGGCTACTATACTAAGTTGGTGATTTTCTTGCTAGATGACAGAAAACAATGTGTCTCACCTGTCAATGATGATTCTTATCTGAAGGGCAAGGCTGGCCCACAACATTTTGGCACCTGAGGCGGGGAGCTCAAATGACGCCCCCATGCTCTCTCGCTTGGGCCAAAACTTTGAAAGGTCTCACTTCTGCCTTCTTCCTGTTCTAGTCCTCTCATGGTACTGCTGTGCTACCTACGCCAATAAAGGAGAACTAACAACTTAAAATGCCTTGTTCAAAAATTTTAAGTAACACTTAACTTTCAAACTCCTGAACAGCAAATGTAACTTTTCTTGTCTGCATAAAGAAAAGGAGTACTTGTGGCACCTTAGAGACTAACCAATTTATTTGAGCATAAGCTTTTGTGAGCTACAGCTCACTTCATCGGATGCATACTGTGGAAACTGCAGAAGACATTATATACACAGAGACCATGAAACAATACCTCCTCCCACCCCACTCTCCTGCTGGTAATAGCTTATCTAAAGTGATCACTCTCCTTACAATGTGTATGATAATCAAGTTGGGCCATTTCCAGCACAAATCCAGGTTTTCTCACCCTCCGCCCCCCCGCCCCCCAAACTCACTCTCCTGCTGGTAATAGCCCATCCAAAGTGACCACTCTCTTTACAATGTGTATGATAATCTAGGTGGGCCATTTCCAGCACAAATCCAGGTTTTCTCACCCTCCCCCACCCCCAAACTCACTCTCCTGCTGGTAATAGCCCATCCAAAGTGACCACTCTCTTTACAATGGAAATGGCCCACCTAGATTATCATACACATTGTAAAGAGAGTGGTCACTTTGGATGGGCTATTACCAGCAGGAGAGTGAGTTTGGGGGTGGGGGAGGGTGAGAAAACCTGGATTTGTGTTGGAAATGGCCCACCTAGATTATCATACACAACACAAATCCAGGTTTTCTCACCCCCCACCCCCATACACACACAAACTCACTCTCCTGCTGTAATAGCTCATCCAAACTGACCACTCTCCTTACAATGTGTATGATAATCAAGGTGGGCCATTTCCAGCATAAATCCAAGTTTAACCAGAACATCGGGGGGGGGGGGGGGAGGAAAAAACAAGGGGAAATAGGCTACCTTGCATAATGACTTAGCCACTCCCAGTCTCTATTCAAGCCTAAATTAATAGTATCCAATTTCCAAATGAATTCCAATTTCAGCAGTTTCTCGCTGGAATCTGGATTTGAAGTTTTTTTGTTTTAAGATAGCGACCTTCATATCTGTAATTGTGTGACCAGAGAGATTGAAGTGTTCTCCGACTGGTTTATAAATGTTATAATTCTTGACATCTGATTTGTGTCAATTTATTCTTTTACGTAGAGACTGTCCAGTTTGACCAATGCACATGGCAGAGGGGGGTTGCTGGCACATGATGGCATGTATCACATTGGTGGATGTACAGGTGAACGAGCCTCTGATAGTGTGGCTGATGTTATTAGGCCCTGTGATGGTGTCTCCTGAATAGGTATGTGGGCACAGTTGGCAACGGGCTTTGTTGCAAGGATAGGTTCCCGGGTTAGTTGTTCTGTTGTGTGGTATGTGGTTGTTGGTGAGTATTTGCTTCAGGTTGGGGGGCTGTCTGTAGGCAAGGACTGGCCTGTCTCCCAAGATTTGTGAGAGTGTTGGGATGGGCCCAGTTCATCTCTACCTTGGACTTAACCAAGGGGTACTGGCAGGTACCGCTAGATGAATTTGCCAAGGAAAGGTCAGGCTTCACCACACATCTCGGGCTGTATGAATTTAATGTACTCCCTTTCGGGCTGCGAAATGCACCCGCCACCTTCCAAAGACTTGTAGATGGTCTCCTAGTGATATTAGGAGAATATGCAGTCGCCTACCTTGACAATGTGGCCATATTTTCGGATTCCTGGGCAGACCACCTGGAACATCTACAAAAAGTCCTTGAGTGCATAAGGGAGGCAGGACTAACTGTTAAGGCTAAGAAGTGTCAAATAGGCCTAAACAGAGTGACTTACCTTGGACACCAGGTGGGTCAAGGAACTATCAGCCCCCTACAGGCCAAAGTGGATGCGATCCAAAAGTGGCCTGTCCCAAAGTCAAAGAAACAGGTTCAATCCTTCTTAGGCTTGGCCGGTTATTGCAGACGATTTGTACCGCAATACAACCAAATCGCCGCCCCACTGACAGACCTAATCAAAAAGAAACAGCCAAATGCTGTTCAGTGGACCGAAAAGTGTCAGAAGGCCTTTAACAAGCTTAAAAAACACTCATGTCTGACCCTGTACTAAGGGCCCCAGACTTTGACAAACTGTTCCTAGTAACCACAGATGCGTCTGAGCGTGGTGTGGGAGCAGTTTTAATGCAGAAAGGACCTGATCAAGAATTCCACCCTGTAGTGTTTCTCAGCAAAAAACTGTCTGAGAGGGAAAGCAACTGGTCAGTCGGTGAAAAAGAATGTTACGCCATTTTCTACGCTCTGGAAAAGCTACGCCCCTATGTTTGGGGACGGCGTTTCCACCTGCAAACCGACCGTGCTGCACTGAAGTGGCTTCACACCGTCAAAGAAAATAACAAAAAACTTCTTCGGTGGAGTTTAGCTCTCCAAGATTTTGATTTCGACATCCAACACATCTCAGGAGCTTCTAACAAAGTGGCTGATGCACTCTCCCGCGAAAGTTTCCCAGAATCAACTGGTTAAAATTGTCCTTGAGATGTGGAAAATATTGTTAGTCTTTATGTACTTGGTAGTATATTTAGAGATGCATATGTCTTATTAACTCTGTTTTTCCTAGAGCTCCAGGAAGAAATCCCAGCCAGTGTTTCACCCTAGCTGAGATTTGGGGGGAGTGTCATAAATATAAAGGGAAGGGTAAACCCCTTTAAAATCCCTCCTGGACAGAGGAAAACTCCTCTCACCTGTAAAGGGTTAAGAAGCTGAAGGTAACCTCGCTGGCACCTGACCAAAATGACCAATGAGGAGACAAGATACTTTCAAAAGCTGGGAGGAGGGAGAGAAACAAAGGGTCTCTGTCTGTCTATATGCTGTTTTTGCTGGGGATAGACCAGGAATGGAGTCTTAGAACTTTTAGTAAGTAATCTAGCTAGGTATGTGTTAGATTAGGATTTCTTTAAATGGCTGAGAAAAGAACTGTGCTGAATAGACTAACTACTTCTGTCTGTGTATCTTTTTGTAACTTAAGGTTTTGCCTAGAGGGATTCTCTATGTTTTGAATCTAATTACCCTGTAAGGTATCTACCATCCTGATTTTACAGAGGGGATTTCTTTACTTCTATTTACTCCTATTTCTATTAAAAGTCTTCTTGTAAGAAAACTGAATGCTTTTTCATTGTTCTCAGATCCAAGGGTTTGGGTCTGTGGTCACCTATGGAAATTGGTGAGGCTTTTTATCCAACATTTCCCAGGAAAGTGGGGGTGTAAGTGTTGGGAGGATTGTTCATTGTTCTTAAGAGCCAAGGGTCTGGGTCTGTAGTCACCTAGGCAAATTGGTGAGGCTTTTTACCAAACCTTGTCCAGGAAGTTGGATGCAAGGTTTTGGGAAGTATCTGGGGGGAAAGACGTTTCCAAACAACTCTTCCCCAGTAATCAGTATTTGTTTGGTGGTGGTAGTGGCCAATCCAAGGACAAAGGGTGGAATATTTTGTACCTTGGGGAAGTTTTGACCTAAGCTGGTAAAGATAAGCTTAGGAGGTTTTCATGCAGGTCCTCACATCTGTACCCTAGCGTTCAGAGTGGGGGAGGAACCTTGACAACACCAAAATGAAGTGGGCAGATTTATGAATAGTGCTCAGCTTACATTGATTTTCATTAATGGGATCTGCTGGGTGCTAAAGACGTTTCAAAACTTTGCCCACTTCATTCAGGTGCTAAATGGGACCTGAGCTCTTTTGAAAATCTGGCTTTTGAAAATACATGTTTTGCTGCATAACTGCTTTGCCAGTGTAATTCTCTATGATCCTTTGTCTTTTCTCTATTTCCCTGGGAGGACAGCATTCCTTTTCTACCTGGGTTTTCTGGTGTCAAGTTTTTATTTGGTTATTTTTATTCTCTCTCTGTCTCTCTCTCTCTCTCGTGCTTTATAATATGAAAAAAACCCTACCTGGAGTTCATAAGTTTACTCTAACAACTATCATGCTAATAATCAATCAAGAGGTGTGTTAGAGAGAAAAAAGGGCCCACATGAGTAAATTAATACATTTACTGTTGCACATTTCAGAGAGTTCTATTACTAATGCTTCCACATTGAGCTTAAACTGTTGCTAGCCATTCTGACTCTGCATCATTTTTCTTCATTATCCACACAATTACTTGACATCTCTCCCCTATTATTGCAAATTCCCACTGTTGTTATCTTCTATTATCCCTATGTATCTAATACCTGATCTCTGGATCCGAACCTGCACTGGCATCTTTACTTCCCTAAAATCCCACCTGTCCCTTTGGACACTAGGGGCACACTACGAGTGACTGGGAAATTAAAGTTACTTTAAATGCCATCACTGTGAGCTGGACTGGTCCGAGTATGGAATTTTCAAATAGTCATATCTTTGATCCACTAGTTATAAGGATTTTTGTGCAAACTTTTTGAAATAATTCACTTTTGGATATAGTCCAAGCATGGAAAATTCCAGCCCAAAATGACAATGTTACTGAAAGTTATGGATGTGGAAAAACAGGGTGTTTATTATGTGACCCTGTTAACCATCTGTTACTCCAAGAAGTGGCAAGTTGTTGGAGAATTTATCTAATTAAACATTTATTTGTTTATAATGAAATGAAAACTGATTAAAAGTATTAATGGGTTTTTTTCTTCCATTGCAGGGGATTGACAGGAATGACTCCCTATAGCATTAGTAGGAATTATGTGCATAAATCTTCTTAATGATGAAGATTTCATGACAGCAAAGCAGTGGAGTTTCAGTTAGTTTAGGAATACGTGCATGATACCAGTATAAGAACACTGTTAACCGAATGACATAATAAATATATGCAGTATTGCTAAGCATAGCTGTTAACTTCTCATGGCTCAAATGTAATGCTAGCTTTTACAATGTGTCAATTTCTCAACAGGAGTAACATATATTTAAAATTAAAAGACAGAAACATAGACACGGAAGTGAAATAGGGCTAGTTGCCTTACCCTGAATAAAGCCTCTCTATGGGTTCTATTTTAAGAATCATCTTCTCTGCTACAGTTATTTGAAGTTAAAAAAAAACTGTTTTGCTAACATCAGTTTCTGTAGAAAATAAGTTAGTTTTGTTCTAAATGAGAGATATGACTCATAAAATATGAAAAGAAAGCAGACAAGTCACTTATTTTAATAATAGATAAAACAACATGAATTGTTGAGGTACTATAAAAGATTGTGTGATACAATAATTACTCTTAAAAAGTTAGAATGTGCTAATCAGAGTTACCAAACACTGAGACAACACAATTATTAGAATGGGAGATCAATGGTGATATTTCAGACACCAATTATTGGCAAATATTGAATTTTAATGGCTGCCATTCTAAATCACCAAGAAGAAGACAATTGGTCAACACTATAGGCAGTGGTCTCAATACACCAGCAGCTTAATTGTTGTCTAGTTACAGTTGACAGTGAATCTATGCTTGCTGATTATACATATCGGATTCTACAAGCCAGTACAGTTAAGATGCAATAGGCAGATAAACTCTGTATAGAGAAAACTGATCGGCGAATTCTGCAATGCCCCACTCAGGTATTTTTGTGTGTGGATCAATTAAAGAGCATTCAAGACAAAGAAAGCATCAGAATACAGGTCTGTATACTAAATTCCCCATTGTCTTGAACCTCATGCACAAAAGGAGTGCACAGTTCTAAATAACTATACAAAGGGCAATATAGAAGAGATTCAGCTCTCATGTATTCTCTCAAGTGGACCATGTAATTCCCATTAGTAGTAACCTGTGTGTCATGAGAAGAATTCAGCATTACATTCTGCATATATTTTTTCTTCCATTAAACTCCATTGCCTTTCAACTTGTACTGTTTTCCAGCATGGGGAGCATCAATGAATTTAGAGATAAAGTCCAGAGTAAAATTGAGTTATACGGTGAAATATCCTCACGTTTTAGATTGTAAGCTCTCTGAGGCAGAGATAATCATGTTTATATGGTCCCCAATACAATAGGGGCCTGTGACACAGAGGCCCATTGGTGGTTCACTACTCTGTGTCAGCAACTCTTGTCAGGCTCATGTACTCATTACACCTAACACACTATTGTAATGATATATACTAATGATATATACCCAAGAGGTGGCATGTAATATATCACTGGAATACTAATACTTCACTGATCATTAATATTTTTGAGTGATATATGTATGCATGTGTACAAAGAGTTATGGATATGTGCTAGAATTGTGTTCTTAAAATATGTTTTGCAATCAATGCACAAGTCCAGTCTGCTTTAGACTAAGGAATGTGTGTTTGTCTGACCAGCCTGGTCGTCAGGCAGAGACAAGGAAGGTACATTTACATAAAAGGTGAAGAAAGCCCTCAACCTAGTGAGATGGGGGAGATAGCCTCTTGTAGGGGTCTGGACCTCAAATGATAAGTAACTGAATCAACAGATATATACAATATTACTGTATTCTAAAATGTGTTGTCTTTTATGAAAGCTAATAACACTGGTGATTAATATAATTGTAAAATGTATACATTAACACTCGCTGAAGAATTATGAATACTCACTAATATTTTGTTTTAAAGTCTGCAGTTAAATAAAGGGAGAAACAGGTTTTCTCCCAGATAGGAGAGATGGCAGCTATGGAGCTGTCTACAATGAAATTAATCAAGATGTGACCAAAAACAGTGGAAGCCCTATTTACAAACAAATCAGTAGCAGGATGGGAAGTCCACAAGAAGGGAAAAAGAGCATAAGCTCATCCTGAGCCTGGGTAAAAAACAGTGTGTTTGGAAAGATATAAAAAGAGAGAAGACACCATCTTGGCTTCTAACATGAGACAGAAAAAAGGGGCCAGAGCTCTTACAAGCTGAGAAAGATGGGTCCTTCAACCAGATTAAAGGAAATTAAAGTCTCTGGGAATGCAAGACTGATAAAGAAACTACCTTGAACAAAGACTACAGGTTGTTATGTTAAGGCTTAACCATTAGAAAGTGTATTTTACTTTTGTTTGTAACTAACTTTATTCTTTCTACCTGGTATCACTTAACCTATGTACTTTTGTTAAGCAACTTGTTTTATTTTTACAATAAACCAATTTGCTGCTGTATTTGAAGGGAAAAAAGTTTTACCCCAGTTAAATTAATAAGCTGTAATGTGCCTTTGTCTCTTCAAACAAGCAAAAATTACTTTATTTATTTCTCTGAGTGTTCCAGAGAGGAGAGAGGGCTGGACACTTCAGGGCAGATGGATTTGGGAAAAAAATTGGGACTGGGGGTGTGTTGACCTCAGTTAGCTAGTGGTAACCAAGGCGGGTGGAGACCAGAGAGCGGTTGTGCTGTAGCAAGCAGGCTGCTACAGTCAGAGTTGCTGAACCAGGGCTGCATAACACCCAGGTAATTTTTTAAGATAAAGTTTCAGGCAGTTGGGATATATGCTGCAATTTGCCATATATGGAGTATAGTATTTCTGAGTCTTAGTCACGTCCCTGCTCTACTAAATTCAATGGGGCAAATTTTCTATGGGTATGTATTAGTGCTTCTCCATTGACTTACACAGAGTTGCACTGCTGTATGCTAGCACAGCATTTGCTCCTAAAAGTTTTGTAGTTTTCTACAGGACCTTGTGTTTGAATGCTGGGCCAAAGTCTATAGAAGTCAATAAGAAAACTCCTATTGGCTTCAAGAAACTTTGAAGCAGGTTCTTAAGGCCTATTAAATTCTGTCAAACTTTTCCAGCCAGAGTCTGATGAGTACTCTCTCATCCCACATTGATTATTGTTGGGATGTCACGTCTTGTGGGGGAAAGATCTTAGGCTTCTTGGGGATTGACTTAAATGGAAGCAGTGTTAGGATATCACTGAAGTCCTCCTCCAAAAGCCCAACATGGTCATTTGAAAGACTCCTATTGACTTCAGTGGACTTTGGATCAGAGCCTGAGTGTTCTTATAAATGTCACACCTCATCCTTAAAGCGGTGTTCAAAATCAGATCTGAGGGGGAAAACATTTTCTGCTTTCTGTCTGCCTCATACAAACAATATATCTGAAATGAACCAAATATTCTTTCCATTATTTTTTTTTTTAATTTGCAAATTTGACTAGTCTTATTCAGAGCCCAACCTGAAACAGCACTCTCTTATAAATATGTTAGTGGCACTGATGTGCTTCCTGGCAGATAAAATATGTCCTCAGAAAAAGGCTAGGTTATCTTGATTATGTGATTTCACCTTAGGCCTTATTTTATCTTGAATGGTTTGAGTTTCTAAGAATGAGTTTAAAATGAAGACATCTGGCTCTTCTCTTTTATCCCTTAAGCATGAGTAAAAATGGCAACTTTGATGAAAACTTTGCAGCATTGCTGCATAAGGGAACTTAACTTTGGCCAGGAAGGTTCATTCTCCACTTTTCCCTTTTGCAGATCAGAAAATTCATTTTCTAGACTAGCTCTGACCTAATATCTTCTCAGAGATTGACAAATTCAGTAATGGTGAATTATTTCCGTAATCTGACTCTTATCCATGTAAAGTGGAAAATGGAACCCTGAAAGGTATCTAATATGACTGAGTGATGTTAAATATACCAGGCATACAAACAAGAATGCACTTTCAGCCCAACCCCAGCTACCATATCTAGTATGGTCCGTTTGATTTGTCATCATTCGAGCAGAATCCCAGCATTTTTAAAAAATTCCCCCGTTATATACAGAACCTGCACTTGCAGATAAGAGATGAAGACTGCATATGAGATTGAGATTACTTTCTCAGAATATAGAAATGATTTAGAATCCACTTCTATAAGCCACAAAACTTCAGTTTTGAATTTGAGTTGGGAAAAGAGTTGGCTAGCAGTAACTATGTTTGTGTCACCGTCAAGTAGACTGAGGATTGTCTCAGGTTGCACTTAGAATAAGGATGAGGAAAGATTAATATTATTTCTATTAATGCCTCAAAAAAGCTCTTTCAAAGGCACTGTCAAAAAAATACCCCCTGTATAGCTTTCAGTAAATACCATTATCCAAAAATTGTCAACGCTGGTTCAGAACTTTAGTAAAGCAATTTCAGCACAGTAACGAAGAACAAGAAAACAATCTCAAGATATGACAGGTAATATTTTTTACTTGACTCACTAAAAGGTATAACCTAAAACTTCAATTGTTTTTTTTTGTCTATGTATTCTGAACTAATACACTTACTATTTGTAAATTCTGATGAATAAGATGGTATACTACATTTCTGACTATACTTAAGAATATATCAATTATGTATGAGCCTTGATCATGGAAAGAAAAATGACTGATGAGTTTATAAGAGATACCTTAGTAGTGCACAGACATATTTTAATGGCTTATACTGATTAGTCTACAAACTCCAAATATTTCCCAATTTAGCTACTAACAATGGCAGCTATATTTTATTAGGTCTTTACACTGGGCCCCTAGTTGACAGGGGTCTGTTAACAGGGTGGTGATTCTGCTAGGTGGTTCCCAGATTACCTTAAAAAGAGCTCTCTTGTTAGGACAGCCATTGAGAACTCTATGAAATAGTCCTGCTGATATTCTAGGGGAGTGCTGCACTGAATGTGAATGGGAACACTTAGTGGATAGCTGTTAAGTTTCAGTGCAAGTCACCTAGAAAAGAAGACAATATACATTTGAGAAACCACACCGTGTGGTTGGGACCCTAATGTCATTCCAAATATAAAGCAGCCTAATGGCTGGATAGGTGAAAGAGGGATGTCCCCTGTGCATGGCAGAATGCACAGTATGGAATCATGGCATGTGTATGTAGCTCCAGAGTGGTGAAAGACAGCTTGTTTGACATTCAGAGGGATGAAATAGAATTAGAAAGAGATTTCTTGCGCTGTTTTCATCTTTGCCATCTTGCAATGCTATAGTGTATTTCTGGCAACCAGAGTTTGCCTCAGTTCAGTAGACAGGCCCTCATGAATGTGAATATCTCAGCTTCATATTTATGTTCGTGTTGATGTATATCTTCCCTTCTCCTTCCCTTCCCCTCCCCTGTCTCTGGAATTGCTCAAAAACGGCTTTTGTGTATGTGTGTGAGTATGTGCACTATTTGTATAGTGTTCATAGAATCATAGAATATCAGGGTTGGAAGGGACCTCAGGAGGTCATCTAGTCCAAACCCCTGCTCAAAGCAGGGCCGATCCCCAATTAAATCATCCCAGCCAGGGATTTGTCAAGCCTGACCTTAAAAACTTCTAAGGAAGGAGATTCCACCACCTCCCTAGGTAACACATTCCAGTGTTTCACCACCCTCCTAGTGAAAAAGTTTTTTCTAATATCCAATCTAAATCTCCCCCACTGCAACTTCAGACCATTACTCCTTGTTCTGTCATCTGCTACCACTGAGAACAGTCTAGATCCATCCTCTTTGGAACCCCCTTTCAGGTAGTTGAAAGCAGCTATCAAATCCCCCCTCATTCTTCTCTTCCGTAGACTAAACATCCCCAGGTCCCTCAGCCTCTCCTCATAACTCATGTGTTCCAGTCCAAATGTGTTACTGTTATATATTTAAATTATAGTGTATTTTATCACAAAATTAAAATAAGTTTATGAAATTCATTCCCAACATTGCAAAACTTGTAACTCACAATCCATCAGACAAAAGGAGACTAGTACATAATGCACATTTTTAACTGTCATTCTGCCCCAGGAGTCTTAGTATGGAATTTGTTTAAGTTGAGACTTCTTCAGAAATTGTGTTAGGCTCTTATTTCTTTTAGGTCTAGATACTTTTGGAATGTGTCTGGATCATCACTGTTACACAGAGCTGACAATTAGAACATTGGGAAGCTCTCAGTACAGAGATGACACTATATCCTTCTGACATTTTTAATATCAGCAGATGATATACATATAAATAAAAAGGCCATTATTTTGATATTTAATTTGTAAGTGACTGGATTTATACGGTCTAAAAATAATTTTCACATAATGACAAGTGTCAGAATGTGGTTCTCTCTATTAACTTATGGAACATTTATGTTTGGCCACCTGGAAGTTGGGATATCCATCCAGATACAAATCTTTGACCAGATTGTCAGCTGGTGTAAAATTATAGCTTTCCATCTGGAGCTAGGATGACCAGCTGAGGATCTGGCCCTTGATCTATACCAGAAACATAGGAATTACAAAAGGGAAAGATTCATATTGAGAGAGAAGATAAACTCACAAATACAAAACTACTGTTCAGCCAATAATGTTCAGCCATTCTGTTATTCAAACAGAAGTATGGGGCAATTTATAAAAAGAGCCATGATGTTTAGCTCTTCTGTGTCAACTCTGAAGGGAGCTGCCTCTATTTTCCTGTACACCTGACAGCTTAGCTAAATACAAGTAAGGGGAGAGATTAAAGATAGACACCATCTTTGCCTTATGCTAGAGAAAAATAACATGGAACCCACTGCTTACTTTTTCTGTTCCTCATTGGAAGGAAAAGGGGAGGGTTTCAATAAGACCTTTAATGGAGTAAAGTAGTACTCAGTGAAAGACAGGGCAGTGGAACTGGGCCTGAAATAATTAACATCTGACTTAATGCAAGTTTGCGTTTTGAAAGAGACAACAGTATTTACATATTTAATAACTCATTTCATGGTAAAAATATTTTTAAAACCATAGGCATACTTGGTAGTCAGGGGCTGATGATGAGAGGGTTTAATAGGAAGACATAATTCGGTAGCTGTTTCCTCAGTTATGGAATCAAAGGAAACAGACTTTGCCTGTAATTTAGCTCTGTTAAATTTATGCACGTAATAAGGGTAAATTTTTAAAACTGGGGTGCCTAAGTTTAGGCAGCTACATAGATATTTAGATGTTCAAATAGAAGAATTAATTTTCAGAGGTGATGAGCACTGATAGATTTCAGGGGAAGGTGAGGATGTTCATGGAAAACTCAGGACACTTTTATTTAGATATCTAAATATGTATTTGGATACCTAAGTTTAGGAACCCAAGTTTAGAAACTGGCTTGAATAAAAGAAGAATGTAAAAATATAACTTTGAAAAGCACAAAGAGTTGCTAAAGATAACATTTACCTTGCAAGTTCTAATATAGTATATATATTGATCCAGGTATTCTGAGATTTAAAAGTGAAATCTTTGCTCTATTTTGCTTTGCACTTTATCAGTGTTCCACTTGTCTGAGGCTTCATGAAGTGGATGGAGCATGACTAGCTATTCAAAAAATACCCTCCCTCCCCCCCCGAACACTGTATTTTTATGGAATATACAAAGTAAAAATCTTAGTGATAGAATAGCATCTCTTTCTTCCTATTACTCTGTTTACAGAAGACTGCTTTTCTATAATCAAAAGCTTAAAAAGAGATGGCATCTGCAGTGAGAGATATCAGAAATGTTACACTTATGGCTCATTCAAAGGCTGTTAAAGGAAATGAGACTTTCTATTTTGCTGTCTAAACTCTGTGTTTTATTCCAAACCAATAATTCAAAATTCTCAGTTCCCCCAAAACAGTGTTATTCAGAAAGAAAGGATGTTTCTGTTATATGACTATTATGTAGTTGTAGACTTACATATTTTGCTAGAGCTAATTTATTAACGAGCACAATTTGGCACATTTTACTTTAATTTGGATCTACATGCTGTCAAGTTCTCAGTAGTGGGAATGAAATGGAAACAGACATTTTAAAAATCCATCTGAACCAAAAGCTAAGATCAGAATACCCTCAGATTTTGCATAAGTTTGACACTGCATATAAACTTTGTGGCTCAGACCTAGTATACATGGTATGTTTTTATAATTCCATAGGTACTCATAATGGGTGAATTCTAGGCTATATGCAGATACAACCAATAAGAAGTATGAGTGGCATGTAACTGTACTCACTGTTAAAGTAATTTGCCTCAACTCCTTGATTAACAGTTTGAGAAGACACTGAAGGGTCACAAAGACTGTAGAAAAAATAGAATACTCTCTAAAAAGTGAACATATCACATTCATTTTCATAGCCTTTGCACAATTCATTATGCAGTTCTCACAAAAGCAGCTTTGGATCTGTTGCAACTCCATTGAAGTAATGGCCTTCTCAACAGGTACTAAGGTGGGAATACAGGAGAGAAGCAAAAATGAGAGATAGGAGGTAGGCTCCGCAGTGTAGAGCTACCACCCATTCATTGTCAAAATCTTGATTGGCACACATCAGAAGTGCAGATCAGACAATGGGAGTGACTTAACACACCATGATGTGGAGTTAATATTTTAACAAACAGCTTCCATATAAACTTCACCTCTTAGCCCAGAATTAGCTTACAGTCCCAGGGGCCTGGGCTAGTGAAAGGAAGGATGGCCTACTGCTTCGACCACTAGCTGGGAGTTCTCTGCTCTGCTACAAAGCTTCCTGCAGGCAGGTCACTTATCTCTGTGTCTCAGTTCTCCCTCTGTCAGATGGGGATAATAGCATTTCTCTACCTCACAGGGCTATTAAGAGAACAAATTTATTAAAGACCGTGAGCTGCTCAGATACTACAGTAATGGGGACCTTTGATAAATAGGAGAGTGATGGACTAGGCAATCCATTAATTTGTTTCCCCATTTAAACATAAACATTCTCTCAGGATGAGAGCTAAGGCAGAGAGGACAGCACCTGGGAAACAAATAGAGCTGCACTTTGCTGGAAATATTTATATATCATTCCGGAAGATTATACCAATTTTGTTGATAGTACAGCACACTGTTCAGTTTGAAGTGCCCATGTTTGAAGTCCTTGCTTTTCTAGGTATTTCCTCCTCCAGAATAATTTTAGATGCCTATCGTTAGGAGAAATCTGACCCCGAGAAACCCAGCTAGCATACCAGTGCTAAAATTTCCCACTATCTAGTTAAAGTAATGTGATGTACCGAGATAAAAGCACCCCAAGGACACTGGCTGCAGAAGTAAAACCAATTTTATTCAGTGACGGGGTCCCCATAAGAAAGAGAGGTGTTCCTAAACAAAAGAAAGGTCACATTAATAGCTTTCTTAATAGCATGTACAGTATCTGAGCTGGTTTACCAGTACAACATGTGGCCTCAAGGCCAATGCATGGCCAACAAGCTGTCCATGAGGTCTTTGTGCCATCTTCTTTGTGCTTAGTGCTATGTCTGCCATATGGCAACTAAGCTGTTGCTGGCCCAGGAACAGTATTGTGCACCTTTGTTATGAAGTGGTAGGGAAGTAACCATTGCTGCTTCTGTTTCTTCAGTATGGGGGGGGAACGGGACTGGGCAGATTCCTCCTCTACCCAACAGACTCCTATTGGATTTGAGGATAGTGACTACAAAATGAAGGGGGGAGGGGAAAGGGAGGGAATGCCACCTGAAAGGGAGAGAAGCTTGAGGGGAGGAAAAGGCCAAACTGTCCTTGAAAGGTGGTACAAAGGTGCACAGCAAACCTTCCTTTATATACATTTACATATTATATTGCATTTACTATGCTGCATCACTGGCTTTGGGATTGGCTTGATTGCTTTGTAGGAACCAGTCCCTGTACAGCATACTCCATTGATGCACTGTCCAGGCACTACTTACTTTTTACCTCATCTTTATGTTCCTGCCTTATCTTATTCATTAGTATCTTGTCCACTGCAAATGGTTCCCTGAGTGTTCCCCTTATCTTAGCTAGTACAAATATTCTGTTTCCAGCCTACTGTTCCAGTGACCTTCCTAATCCTGTCTCCCAAGAGATGAGGCCTCACTCATGGCCAGGGCTGGCTCTAGCAATTTTGCTGCCCCAAGCAGTCGCTGCTGAATTGCCGCCGCGCCAAGAGTGGCGGAGCTGCCGCCCAAAAGCTGCAGCGGCAGGAAAAGTGGCGGAGCTGCTGCCGAATTGCCGCCGCGGGACACTGGCTGCCGCCACATTCTAATGGCCATCCCAAGCACCTACTTGGAAAGCTGGTGCCTGGAGCCAGCCCTGCTCATGGCCAATTACTCATGTCAAGCCGGGCCTACGTCTAGGGAGCCCAGTGGACATGGTTAGGGGATGGCAACTCAAATGCTCATGAGCTTTTTTGAGTGCTGTTCAGCTAAATTTAGTGCCTGTAAATAAGCAGACATTCAGGAAATATTTCCTTTAAGTAGTCGATCCCTGGTACAGTACCTGGTATCAAGCAGAAAGGTCTATAAATCAGGTAGTTCATCTCATGGATGTGTTTTAAGATGTGGCACAATGGGACCTTTTAAATGTGGATATCTATAAACACAGAATATCTGTTTTAGTCCATCAAGCAAGTAAAGTTTATAGAGCAATTAATTTTCACATCTCAGCTGTCCAGAACACTGATGATAAGTTTATATAGTAGGTCAGGTCCCTATGGTTATCAGATTCATGAAGGGAATAAAATGATGATCTAGAGCCTTAGCTCTCCAATAAAAGTCTCCTGGGATGATAATAAGGCCTATACATTTTGCAGAACCTGGAGAGATAAAGAATTGTCCATGACAGTGTTGACTGCTAAAATGGTCATATTTTGTTTCATTTCTTTTGTTGGAGTTTTAAATAGACCTATAGGTATTTTTCAAAAATAGTTTATTCCTTCTCTTTGTTCTGGGAAACCAAGATTACCTCTCATCATCTATATACTTTTTAAAATCTAAGTATTAACCATGAACCAGTAATTACTGAAATTACTGCCGGAGACATTATATCTGCTCTTCCTTCTCTGTGCACTCAAGAAGAACCATAGTTTTTAATCTACTTTGTCAGTCTGTTTGGTTTCCTTATGATTGCCATCTAGAGGGTGGTTATGGTGAATGATAAAACTGATCATATTAGACCTACCTGTCCACAATTGGGAGCTTGATGTGAATCGGGATTTAGGCTGTTTTGATTGAAAATATCCTTAAGATACTTAGCATTTTTTACAATTATTAAAACCCTATTTTTGAATCTGTTTTTTATAGATATTATGAAAGCATTGCCATTGGTGTCAGTAACCAGAGTTCCTAGGAAATGGATGGATTTTATTAAATACTTGTAGGTAAAGGGTTCACAGCCTCTTTATAATTACCTGTATTTGTTAGTTCCCCTTAGAAGACCTACTGTATCTCACTTGATTCCTCAGGAAGTTTTCTGAGGGCTTTAGTGATAATTCCAAACTGCAAATTTCTTTAAAAGATTCCAGTCAAATTAATGTCTGAGGATGATCTGTCAGATTTTATGGAGCGTAAATTAGATTATCAAACATACTGAGGAAGACTATGGTTGGCATGTACACAGTATAAATATGTTTTGATTGTAGGTTGAGATAAGACAGCCTGAGTGCCCAGTTAACACAGCACCCTCTTTGTTATGTGCCCTGGAATGCAACACGCTTTTTAAATTAACTAAAATGACAACAACTGCTCCAGAATAAAAACAAGAAGAAAATATAAGTGAATTTGGAACAGTAAGAAGGCAAGCTATACCAAGTCCCCTTCTATGCTTGGTTCAGTCTCAACCCTCAACTCCAGATCCAAAGACTTTTAACTAATAATTCTCTTGCAACTCTGCTACATGAAATGTTCCATACCTTAAAAGCACAGTAACCAAATGGAGTTCTTAAAGTTCCATATACCTCATGACAGGTTTCAGAGTAGCAGCCATGTTAGTCTGTGTCAAGATTCCTTCCCTACTCTGAACTCTAGGGTACAGATGTGGGGACCTGCATGAAAACCTCCTAAGCTTACTTTTACCAGCTTAGGTTAAAACTTCCCCAAGGTACAAAATTATTTTACCCTTGGATTTCCACTGCCACCACCAAACTTTATCTGGGTTTAATGGGAAACATGGTTTGGACCCCTCTTTCCCCTCAAAATCCTCCCAACCCTTGCAGCCCACTTCCTGGGGAAGGTTTGGTAAAAATCCTCACCAATTTGCATAGGTGACCACAGACCCAAACCCTTGGATCTTAGAACAATGAAAAAGCATTCAGTTTTCTTACAAGAAGACTTTTAATAGAAGTAAAGGAATCACCTCTGTAAAATCAGGATGGTAGATACCTTACAGGGTAATTAGATTCAAAACACAGAGAATCCGTCTAGCAAAATCTTAAGTTACCAAAAAGACACACAGACAGGAATATTCATTTTATCCAGCACAGCTCTTTTCTCAGCCATTTAAAGAAATTATAATCTAACACATACCTAGCTAGATTACTTACTAAAAGTTCTAAGACTCCATTCCTGTTCTGTCCCCGGCAAAAGCAGCATACAGACAGACACAGACCCTTTGTTTTTTTCCCTCCTCCCAGCTTTTGAAAGTATCTTGTCTCCTCATTGGTCATTTTGGTCAGGTGCCAGCGAGGTTACCTTTAGCTTCTTAACCCTTTACAGGTAAGAGGATTTTTCCCCTGGCCAGGAGGGATTTCAAAGGGTTTTACCCTTCCCTTTATATTTATGACAGTCTGTATTCGCAAAAAGAAAAGGAGTACTTGTGGCACCTTTAGAGACTAACCAATTTATTTGAGCATAAGCTTTCGTGAGCTACAGCTCACTTCATCGGATGATGAAGGTGCCACAAGTACTCATGTACCTCATGCTTTCCTAAAAATAAAAAAGTACTGACCAGATTACCTGATTAAGGTCCTGAGTCAGCAAAGGACTTAACATAGGATTTTCAAAGGAGCCTAATGGAATTAGGCCCCTAATTCCCAAGAACAACCTTAAGAACTATCTATCTTTCTATCTGCATTTCTTACCCTAGTATCCAGTCATTGATCCCATCACCTCTCTCTCCACACATTTTGCATTGCCTTTCTACTTCAGCACAAACACTGATTAATACTGAATAACCTCTCCATTGTTTTACATTTTATTTATTTCTGGTTTTCACCCTAGTTACTGTACTTAAGAGACAGACAGAGAAAGAGAATAAGAGGTATCAAAAAATCTTCAGCAAACAAAACAAAAACTCAGCAAGGACAATCAGCAATGAAATAAGAGTAAAGCTGCTCAGAAAATAGCATAAATTGGTTTACAAATGTTTTCACAAAAATGTGACCCTATTTAAAAAAAATGGAATTTTTCAACAAGCTCTAAATAAATATATATATATTCTCTCTTGCTCTCTCTCTATATATATATGTACACAAAAACACGTTCTTTTTTGAGTGTTTCTTTACATTTCGGTTTTGTTTTGATTTGTGTTTTTTGCTTTGTTCTTTTTCTGACTAAGTTACATGTCCAGCAGTTGCCCTGTTCCTGGGCACAGACTGACTGAAATAGTGGCACTAATTGTACAGTTATTCTGGAAGCAATTTCCCAAACTGAAGAGTAGGTCAGAAAGACCTGCCAAATGTAGTTGAGTCCTTGCCTGAGTGATTAAAACATGGAGGGGAGCTTCATTTCTTGAAGACAGAATTACGGAGATAAAAAGCTCATTAGGCTAAAAAGACAGCATTTCTGAACTGGCTAAGATAAGAGGGAGAACACCCCGGGAACCATTTACAAACATGATAACAAGGAACCAGACAAGTTAGGGAATGTAGCAATGATGTAAAGAGGAAATTGAACATGGACAATGAATGCATGGACAGAGCATGTTGCACAGGGATTGGTTCCTGCAAAGTAACCAAGGCAATCCAAAAAGGTGCAATGTAATGTATTGTAAATGTAATGAGATGTGTGATGTATATAAAGGAAAGGGTTTCTTTGTAACTTTGGATGTGTGGTATACTCTGTACTTACCCCACTACATTTGAGTCTGGTCAGCTCAGCGTAGTGTTGCTGTAAATCAAATAAAGATACGTGAGTGATGAAGTCTGGAGTCGAACTGAGTTCTTGGGAAGCTGAGTGGACGTGGAGGGAATCCCAGCACCATAATGGTTGCCTGTCATAATGACAACAGTCTTCTCTTCTCCCAGCCCCTAAGTTCAGTGATACCAAAATATCAGTATGTTTGCACAACACTATTCTTTTTTACTAGTGTCTTTCAAAAAATGTGAAAATTGTCCCTTTCAACAGTTCCATCTTCCTGGTTGCCCAGTTTGAGTTGCCAAATCTATTTATCATTATCTATGTAGTTTACCAGTTAATTTACATGCTGCAATTCTAAATGTCAATTGTCATTGAGGGAAGGTTTCTACTCACATCCTTATGAATAAACAGAATTGGGTACTTTATCATCCCTTAATGGGATAAGAGAAAAGCAGTACTAAGGAACGGAGCAGTTATGTGTTCTTGTAGCAAATAAGTGCTCTGCAATGATAAATTCTGTAATAATGCCCATCTACTGTAAACACATGTGTTACAGGCCTGAAGTTTATGAATAATGGCTTCATTTTGAAGTAATTAGAATTCAATACCATTAACAGCAGGATGTCTGGATAATTATATTTTAGAATGAAATGTCTGAGAAAAGGCATTTCTGTTCTTATGACAATTATGTTTATGATTAATGCTATAAATGACAATATCCAATATAAATACAGAACAGCAAAAATTAACGGTATCCATCATGAGTGACAGTATGAAAATTAGGCAGAATCATAGGTAAAGAACAGCTTCCATAATATTGTTTTACTCTATATTGGGATAGTCCTGTCTCTTTTTGCATCTGCCAAAATCTGTTCAAGATGTAAGCCTTTTGGTTAGTATATGTTGATTCATATTGTGCTCTTGATCTGAAATTGTGAAGATGATTACATGAGAAATAAAGTTAGATTGCCTAAGCCAGTTATCAGTTGTTTCGTGGACTCCTGCCGGAGCACAACCTTGAAGAGGGTAGTGTTGCCACCCTTGCATGCCAACAGAACTCCGCAACTAGAGCTATGACTGTTATTATTACTAAACTCTTGTACAGCACCATAAGTTCATGCAGAACTTTAGATAGATAAGATACATTCCCTGCCCCAGAGATCTTACCACTTGACTAAAAAAAGACTGACACAAGAGAAAGCACAGGATAGCACTTCAGAAAAGGAATGAAAAGGAACATAATGTATATCAGAAAAAACAAATGGTGAGATTTCCAAGGTCACTGATGAAGTCTGTGCCATAGCAGAGACCAGAACTCAGGAATTCCTGTCTTGTCAGCTCACTAGATCACAAGAACCATACGCCACCCCGAGCTCATCCCCACTTCTTGTGTAACATCATATCCTACAACAAAAAATAGGTCCCACCCCATTTACTTCTCTTTAGGTGTCTTCAAGGGCTGCTAGCTTTTACTTGGCCCCTGCTCTTCCAAAGACTTTGGAGGCAGCTGGAAGGGGGCCTCTGCTATTCCCTGCTGTGCTTGCCTACATTTACATAAGCGTGGGTATTGGCATACCAGCGTGAGTTGGGCAAGTAGGTGCTAATTTAATCAATGTAATTAAAGCAAAACAGACAAAAGCACTTGGGGAATTGTAAAATGGAGGAAACTGACATCCCCATCAATCAGAACATCTTTGAAGTTTTAAAGTATCCAAAGTTATTTTTCCAACCACACACTACTGCAGATATTTTCAGAATAAAGGTTCCTGAAAGAATATCTTCACTCAATTGGTTTTCAAAGTGAAGTTTGCTAATAGTATTCATTGTCTTAATTTATAGAAATAGTTTTATTATCCCACACTTAATTGGTTGATTTGCTCCATTCATGAGTTTATATTAAAATTAGACTGTTGTACGAAAGAGTAGCTGCCTCCATCCCCAGTTTCATTAGATGATTGGAACCTTTATGTACATGGCACAAGATCAGCTCCTTTTGGTAGTAATAGGCTGATATCAAAACCCCACTTCAGAAGTATTTTCATTTTCTGAAGTCTGTTTTAGGCGGATATTGTAAACAATCTTGCCTACCATAGTTCAGAGGTCCTTCTCAGCCTAAAGTACTTGTCAGGAATACCTCACTGGCCATCTATCAATGAGTAACTGCTAGTTAGTTTATCAATTTATCAGTTAGTTAATCACTTTGACATTCAGAGGAGAAAGTAAAAATGTGAAACTGACGATATAAGTAATAGCTGTTTGGGGAGCTGAAAATTGACAGAGTGGGCTTTTGCCCCTCAACCACCATGTATTTTTTTATAATACAGGTGAATCCATTACCTAGAATTATACTGCTTTAATATTGGACTATGAGAACCCATAAAAGTTGCAAGAAGTTCTCTCTTCCATTCTATGATCCTGGGAGCTTCTTACCAACTTTTTCACAAAATTGATGGACTTCCACTGAACACTTTAAAAATGTTATCCACAATGGATTATGCCTTCTCTACTACTCAAACTTGCTGGTGCTACAGTGAACCTATTTTCATTCCCTATAATATCTATCACTCTGAGGGTTTCTATAGCACTGAAGTATCTAAGTGCTTCCCAGATAAATTATTCCATGAACATTTATTTGCAATTTGGAATTTTGTTTACACAAATGTTGGGGAATGGCTGTACTTCACATGGATATCTGTCTTACCATGCAGACAAGGGTTGTGAAAAACACAGGAATTTGTTATTTGTCCTGAAAGCATTATCCTCTTGCTTGTTCATTTGCGAAGCAGAAACAATGACATCTACTTGGCGAGCAGCATTACTCCACTGAGTTTCAATTATACCTATTAGCGATAAAAGAAAGGAAAGTTGTCATGGGATAAGAGGGAAGTTCCTTCCATGGATTGAGAACTGGTTAAAAGACAGGGAACAAAGGGTATGAATAAATGGTGAATTTTCAGAATGGAGAGGGGTAACTAGTGGTGTTCCCCAAGGGTCAGTCCTAGGATCAATCTTGTTCAACTTATTCATAAATGATCTGGAGAAAGGGGTAAACAGTGAGGTGGCAAAGTTTGCAGATGGTACTAAACTGCTCAAGATAGTTAAGACCAAAGCAGACTGTAAAGAACTTCAAAAAAATCTCACAAAATTAAATGATTGGGCAACAAAATGGCAAATGAAATTTAATGTGGATAAATGTAAAGTAATGCACATAGGAAAAAATAAACCTAACTATACATACAATATGATGGGGGCTAATTTAGCTACAACTAATCAGGAGAAAGATCTTGTAGTCATTGTGGATAGTTCTCTGAAGATGTCCATGCAATGTGCAGTGGCAGTCAAAAAACAAACCGGATATTTGGAATCATTAAAAAAGGGATAGAAAATAAGACGGAAATATCTTATTGCCCTTATATAAATCCATGATATGCTCACATCTTGAATACTGCATACAGATGTGGTCCCTTCATCTCAAAAAAGATATACTAGCATTAGAAAAGGTTCAGAAAAGGGCAACTAAAATGATTAGGAGTTTGGAACGGGTCCCATATGAGGAGAGACTAAAGAGGCTAGGACTTTTCAGCTTGGAAAAGAGGAGACTAAGGGGGGATATGATAGAGGTACATAAAATCATGAGTGGTGTGGAGAAAGTGAATAAGGAAAAGTTATTTACTTGTTCCCATAATATAAGAAGTAGGGGCCACCAAATGAAATTAATGGGCAGCAGGTTTAAAACAAATATAAGGAAGTTCTTCTTCACTCAGTGCACAGTCAACCTGTGGAACTCCTTGCCTGAGGAGGTTGTGAAGGCTAGGACTATAACAGGGTTTTAAAGAGAACTGGATAAATCCAGGGAGGTTAAGTCCATTTATGGCTATTAGCCAGGATGGCTAAGGAATGGTGTCTGTAGCCTCTGTTTGTCAGAGGGTGGAGATGGATGACAGGAGAGAGATAACTTGATCATTACCTGTTAGGTTCACTCTCTCTGGGGCACTTGGCATTGGCCTCTGTCGGTAGACAGGATACTGGGCTGGATGGACCTTTGGTCTGACCCAGTATGGCCGTTCTTATGTTCTTAAAGTGTCAGGGAAGTGTCCATAGTGGCAAAGGTTGAAGCCTATAAACAAATGATTTATTTAAAGGCTGTAATTTTAAAAAGAAAACACTATTCCCTCTCTTTTAAAAGGAGAAAGCAAAAAATACAGGTTTCAGAGTAACAGCCGTGTTAGTCTGTATTCGCAAAAAGAAAAGGAGTACTTGTGGCACCTTAGAGACTAACCAATTTATTTGAGCATGAGCTTTTTTTGAGCATGAGCTTTTTTAGCTGTAGCTCACAAAAGCTCATGCTCAAATAAATTGGTTAGTCTCTAAGGTGCCACAAGTACTCCTTTTCTTTTTGCAAAAAATACAGAATTCCAGTGAGACCTCCCTCCTTCCCTGTGAGGTTAATCAGTATAAAAAGGTGATGATGGAGAGGGCAAGCCTCATATAAGGGGATGTAAGAAAATGTCAGAGGTCACTAAGCAACAATCTCACTTAACACTCAGATGTCCACAAAAATACTCCAAGGACAATGAGCACTGCCTGGTGGAAGTTCTTAGATGCACTCTTGACAGGGTCAAAGGGACTATCTGTCACTAGCTTCTAGGTCCATTACATAGACACTAAATGATCTTTCCAGCTTACAATATCCTCTCCAATACAAACAAGTTTTAATATAGTTTAAATTATGTAACATTTTAAACATTTATAGTGATTCTTGAGCGGCTTTTGAATTAGCCACTTCCATAGGTAAAGATTTTGTGCCCACTAAAGTGAGTTTGGACCCTGTTTCCTTAAAGTAGTCTCTCCATAAAGAGATGGGAAAGATGAGGGTTGGAAGGGAGCTCATCTAGTCCAATCCCCTGCTCAAAGCAGGGCCAATCCCCAATTTTTGCCCCAGATCCCTAAATGGTCCCCTCAGGGATTGAACTCACAAGCCTGGGTTTAGCAGGCCAATACTCAAACCACTGAGCTATCCCTCCCCCAATGCTACAATATTCAACCCGGATATTGAATCTTTATTTAAATGAGTAATCCCATTCAACTGAAGAGAATAGACCTACATGTGAGAAAGAGTTGCAGAGTTTATTATCCCCACAGGTAGGTAAATATACAGCAATAGTATAACCTTTTATTCAGAGGTACCCAGATGTTCAGTCATCTCTGATCTTGCCAAACCATTTTAACGGGGTTCCTAGATTTTAAGGCCTTTAGGAACCATTGGACTATTTTGGCTAACCTCATGTACAACACAGGCATTTCTATTTATGCTGTGATATGAAGACCTTCCCTTTTCCATCCTACCTTTCCTATAGCTTCCTGGCAGTCCAGGTTTTCTGTTCACTTTGTTAAACCTGCATCATTATGTGTGAACTTTTAGTTTTATTTTTCTGGTGCTGAACTCAGAGTGACTGACAGGTGTCCTGAAGAGGTATCTCCCAGTACAGAGAAAAGGAGGGGTAAAAAACCAGTGAAAAGACAAGACCAAGCCTGAGCTCTTACCAGATCAGTATTGCTAGAGGGCCATTTCATTAACACAGAAATCCTTTTCAAAGATTTTTTTAAAAGTAAGAACATTAAAGTAGGCCCTATCTTAATACATTAATTACCCCCCAAAAAAGTTTGTGTTAACAGGGAGGAAAAGCTTTGAGTCCTGAATCAACAGCATAAAGAGCAGAAAAGAACCTTATAGGACTCACAAGAATTTACTTTCCTGAAGCACACTTTTGACCCTTTCCCTTTGAAGCAATCCTGCGTCTCTTTTGATTGCAATTTTAGATCAGCAGTCTTGATATCCCATAGAAATTGGGACTGAAATGCTTTGCTATAGTCCTATATGTATATTGAATATTTTAATAAGCACTTTAGAGATATTTGGGCCTTTGAGTACATCAAAGCTAATGTAATTAAATGCAAAATTAATATTTTTAAGAAGATAAAAGTAACAATGAAAATAACTGAAACTATGGGTTTAACGAAGAGGGTTATTTATTTTAATAAAACATGTCTTTATTTTTCATCCCTACTGTCAGAGTTTAGGATTATGCTATTCTAAGTAATTCCACAAGATTCCTCTCTGATTAACTGAGGTAAATTGAGCTCCAGCTATCATGTGCTAAGCCCCTTTTTTTCCCAAGAACAAATAATGAGTAAGAATCAAACTATCAAGGCAAAAATCCTAAGGAGCCCACTTTGATGGAGATAAAATTTTGTAAGTACAGTTCTGTTTAGTATTCAGTACAGGCATGAAACTACATATACTGACTTTAAAAAGCCCAATGGTCCAGAAATGCAGTGAGAGAATATATAATTGGGAACTTGTGGTTACTGTACTGTGAAACACTTTCCCAAATAAATGTAAACATTTCAGATGCTGTCCTTTGCAGAAGTTTTACTAGAGGGTTTAAAACATATTTGTAGTGTGTACTCTGATATTTTGAAGAAATGTATTTATTTCAAAATATGGATTTATGAGCAGCTAAAGGGGTCACATTTACAGCTAAATTCTGCCCTCAGACACAGGTGTGTGGTGTCCCTTAGCAGACATGACAGCCATGCTCACACAACTTCAAAACTTCCATCCTAGTTTTTGATTGTTGTTTGTGTTCTGCGTGTGCTTGGATTTGTATGTATACATCAATATAAATATGTGTATGTGTTTTGTATGTACATATATAACAGACAAGGGAGAGAGTGTGTGATGAGGTAGACAGATTTTGTTGGCATGAGTTTGGATGGTATTCCTCCACGGCATTCTTCTCTTTCCATTCCTCCACTGGCTCCCCCTTCTCCATCAAATCAAACACAAGCTTACTTGTCTTCATCTTCAAGGCCCTTCATGGCTACTTATCACATCTCATATACTTTTAAGATGCTGACTCCTACCTCCAATCAGCCAGTGATGCCAGTCTTTATTGCACTCTTGTTAAATTATCAAACAAGCATCTTTGTGCTTTCTCCCATGCTGCCCTCATGCATAGAATGAGGTCCCCATAAACATTAACAAAGCTACCTTATTGTCCTTCCTCTAAACATAGAAGTATAGGACTGGAAGGGACCTCAATAGGTCATCTAGTCCAGTCCCCTTCACTGGAGCCAGGACTAAGTAATAACTACACTATCCCTGACAAGTGTTTGTCTAACCTGTTCCTAAAAACCTCCAATGATGGAGATTCTGCAACCTCCCTATGCAATTTGTTCCAGTGCTTAACCACCCTGACAGTTACGAAGTTTTGCTTATAACTCCTTTGCCATGATGCCTACATAGAACCTAACGATGGTAAAGCAGCTGGTGTGTTGATACCATAGCTTATCATGCTGATTGCTGCTGTCTCACTGTTTCCTTGTACTCCCTCATCTGTCTGTATCCATGTATTATCTCCTATCTTATACTGTATATTCCCAATTGTCTGAAACCCTATTATCCAAACTCATTCCTTGTCTCCCAGGATGTATCTTATGCTGGGGGACACTGAAAGAATTCAGAGATTCACATAATAGAGCAGAAAGAAAAGGAGTACTAGTGGCACCTTAGAGACTAACCAGTTTATTTGAGCATAAGCTTTTGAGAGCTACAGCTCACTTCATCGGATGCATTCAGTGGAAAATACAGTGAGGAAATTTATATACACACAGAACATGAAAAAATGGGTGTTATCATACACACTGTAAGGAGAGTGATCACTTAAGTTGAGCTATTACCAGCAGGAGAGCGGGGGTGGGGGAGGAGAAAACCTTTTGTAGTGATAATCAAGGTGGGCCATTTCCAGCAGTTAACAGGAATGTCAGAGGAGCAGTGGGGGGGGGGGGAAATAAACAATACCTACCTTGATTATCACTACAAAAGGTTTTCTCCCCCCTCCCGCTCTTCTGCTGGTAATAGCTCATCTTAAGTGATCACTCTCCTTAAAGTGTGTATGATAACACCCATTTTTTCATGTTCTGGGTGTATATAAATCTCCTCATTGTATTTTCCACTGAATGCATCCGATGAAATGAGCTGTAGCTCACGAAAGCTTATGCTCAAATAAATTGGTTAGTCTCTAAGGTGCCACTAGTCCTCCTTTTCTTTTTGTGAATACAGACTAACACGGCTGCTACTCTGAAACCTGTCATAATAGAGCAGGCATCCCTGGCCAGGACTGTGAGGAGGAGGCAGCTCCAGTTTTGTGGTAAGCCACCCAGCTGCAGAGGGCTCCCTGCAGACACAACGTCTGGTGGCAGGCTGGTATTTGACCGGCCTGGCCTTTTTTTTTGCCAGTTGCCAGAAAAATAATTTAATCTGATGGGTATAGAATGGCTTCTGTATGAGGAGAGATTAATAAGACTGGTACTTTTCAGCAAGGAAAAGAGGCGACTGAGGGGGGATATGCTAGAGGTCTATAAAGTCGTGAATGGCATACCACTCATAGTACAAGAACAAGGGGCCACCAAATGAAATTAATAGGTAGCAGGTTTAAAACAAAAACAATAAAGTATTTTTTCACACAATGCACTGTCAACCTCTGGAACTCCTTATGAAGGCCAATACTATAACGGGGTTCAAAAGGGAGCTAGATAGATGCATGGAAGATAGCCACTGATGGACCTATTAGCCAAGATGGGCAGGAATGGTGTCCCTAGCCTCTGTTTGCCAGAAGCTGGGACTGGGTGACAGGGCATGGATCACTTGATGATAACCTGTCTGTTCATTCCCTTTGGAGCACCTGCCATTGGCCACTGTCAGAGGATAGGATACTGGGCTTGATGGACCTTAGGTCTGACCCAGTATGGCCTTTTTATGTTCTTATATTGCGAGTGATCCTAGTACACGTCTGCCAAAAAAAGAGGTCACATTTGAAACTACACATTCAAGGACAACTGGTTAAACGAAACAGACTATATAAATTGGCTAGCAAAACATGTTGATAAAACAAACACCTGTTTGTTATCAGTGATGTTGTCAATCTTATCTACATGTATTATCTCTTTCTAGATACTGTAAGTGGTTGTTGAAGGGGGGGGTTGTGGAGTTGCTTTGTGTTTGGGGCTGTCTTATGGCAGGCTTGTCTTGTCAGGCAGTGGGGTAGGGGTTGCTGGGTTTTTTGCATTTCAAAAGGTGGTAACCCTATGCAATTGGGAGCCTGTGGTCCTGGTCGGATGGAGCACAGGCCCCTGGCCAAGACTCTGCTGTGCCCCCCGGTCACTCGACTGCAGCCTTCCCTATACCTTGTGCCTGTAGGGAGTGGGTATAACTGGTCCTGTGGCAGCACAGGGAGGCCTCTGTAGCCCCACAGCCACGGGAGTGAATGAGCTGCACATAGCAGAGGCCCCTCGCTGAGACAGTGAGGAAGAGGCTGAGCCCTCAGCTGAGGAGGAGGCCACCCCAGTGCTGAATTGCTGAATGACTCCTGCCCTCTCAATTATCCAAACTTCCAGTTATCTGAATAAAATCTGTGTGTCCCCCATGCTATCTGAATAATTGGGAGGATATTGTACATAGAATGTAAGCTCTTTTGAGGCAGGGACCATTTTTTTTTTCCTGTGTTTGTACAGCACCCGGGCCTGGTCCATGACTGACCGGGGCTTCTAGGGTACTTCTACACAGCGAGTGGCAGTGAGTCTTAGTGCCCAGGTTGACAGATGCTATGGCATAGTATATTACCACAGCCGCAGCCTGAACGTTTACACCGCGATTTCTCACACTGTAGTTTGAGTCCGAGTCTCTTGACCTTGCTGGTGCAGGCCACTGCTCACTCTGTAGATGCACCCCTAGAAGCTGTGACAATAAAATAAATAATAATAATAATGATTCACAACTAATAATTATGTAGTTATACATGAATTCAGGCTACACGATCATAATGGTCCCCTGTGTCCTTATAATCTATGACTCTCTGAAATGGCAAAGTCATGAATGAATTATGCAGCTCATCTCAAATGAGCACAAAAAGACTCTTTCATACCATGCCATAGCAGCATGTGTTTGATATATGCTACAGATATTATAGCAAAACTATTGTAGCAATGTGATAGAGTTTTGTGTGTCTCATGGCTACTATTTTTATATGCTTCTAACTGTATAGCCAAGCCTCTTAGTACCATCTCTAATTGCCCAGGATTTTGAGGGAGAGGAAAACTAATACATATTTAAACCCCCCAGAAATTACCAAATACCCTAAATCAGATTTCAGATCGATAATATTGTATCATATAATATAATATTTTATGCCTGAAATATCAGTATATACCATGCTAGAAGCAAATTATATTTCCCATTAGGAATCTCCTCTTTTCAAAGCTGTAAGATTCCCATTTGTGTCTCTGCTGAGTCAGCAGTTTTCAGGTCTTAAACCTTTCAGAAGGTCAGGACCAAATCTTGCACCTCAGACCAATAGATATGTAGACATTTTCCATCTCAGTTATACCATCATAATTCAGGGTCAAGGCCAGGCTCACAGCTAGAAATTACTATTACTAAATAGTTTATATCTTCAAAGTATCATACAGACAACTGTTAGCATGAAGGTTCCCTTGCTCCATGAGTAGCCTCCTATGGAGTAAAGTTGTGCTCCACATTAGTAAAGGTGGAAGAATCTGACTCTAAGTATTTAATTTTAACAACATTCTTGCACAACTGCCTAACCCCAGAGTAAAACAAAACAAGCAAACACCCCCACAAAAAACACAAAAAAGCCAAAAAGCCTGAGTCACATCAAAAGAATCACTCATGAGATGGTCTTGAAAAATCATGAATTGTTTTTTAAGAAATCCCATTGCTTTTGAACTGTCTGTAGATACTGTAAGCTGGAAGGGGGATTTCTGAATCCCTAGTTTGTATTTACTTCCCTGGGTTTCAGAGTAACAGCCGTGTTAGTCTGTATTCGCAAAAAGAAAAGGAGTACTTGTGGCACCTTAGAGACTAACCAATTTATTTGAGCATAAGCTTTTCACAAAAGCTTATGCTCAAATAAATTGGTTAGTCTCTAAGGTGCCACAAGTACTCCTTTTCTTTTTACTTCCCTGGGGGTGCTAAAAGGATCCTTTTCTAAAAGCTGAGCTTGATGTAACTAAATTTATTTCCCTTCCTCACATCTCCTTTTGCTTCAGTCTTCTGATCGCATCTCCTTCACCCTCACTAATCCTACACTTTACCTGGACTTTCATATTCTTCCACCCTTCCCCTCAGTCTCCTTCCATCCACAGCCCCTGCCTGCCTCCTGCACTCCCCTGCACAACACCCCTTTACCAACTGATATCAAACCTATCCTGTTATGCCTCCCCCGCAGCCTGCCCACCACACCCTTTTCTCTCCCAGAGTTTCAGCCCAGTTCCACTTGTTACCCTGCTCTTCCTCCACTTTCCCTCCTTTTCCCTACATTCTCATTTGTACAGTTTCCTTCCCTCTCCCTGAGTTCCCCTGGTCTCTCCAGTCTCACTACTTTCTCCTTTTGCCTACAGCCCCATATTATAGGTGGTAAAAAAGAGACACAGAGGTTGTGAATTTTTCAAAGGCATCATATGAGTCATTGGCTGAGCTGAGGCTAGAACTAAGCCATTCCTGTTCCCAATCATTAGCTGCAAAGAAAAGGTAATTATTACAAGTTTCCACATGTTGTAGCCAATTAGCTAATGGTCAGGGAAAACAGAGACATACAGGGGGCCTGATCCTGCAGGTGCTCAATGCCCATAATTTGCATTAACTTTAATGGGAGTTGAGGGTCCTCTCTCCGTGGCAGCATTATGAAGGGGCATAATGCAGTGCCATATATTTGCCAACTATTAACACCAACATACATTTCAAAATAAATTATTTCCCAGTTTTGTGAGGTGCTCATTACCATCAGTTCCCATGGATGTCAGAAGGGCCTGTATCTACTCAGCCTCTCTCAGGATCAGTCCATAAGTCTGTGCATTTCCTGAAATTCAGGTAATTAAAATACAACACATGCTTTTCTGGATATTCATAGCCATTCATTTAAATTCAGCTATATTATTACAAGACAGCTACTTCTTTTGTCTTCATGTACAGTAGAAAGTCATCAATTCCTAAAACCTCTCACATGCTCACAGGACATTTGTTGTAAACCAGTTCAGATGAATGGAAAGCAAACTGTTTAACTACCTGTGTCTTGTCAAATCAGGACATTTACACATCTGAAAAAAGGTTGTAATAAAAAGCATGTTTATCAGTGCTTCACTGAGAAACATTATTAAAATGAGGCATACATGTATATTTATGAAGACAATGAGAAAATTATTATTTTATTTGGGGCGGAAAAAATGTGTGAGACTATTCTGCCATTTCAAGAGATTCTTCTCCAGAATACCACCATGCAATTGTGTATCTTAGCTGCACACCTTTTGGTCTCTAATTAAGCACATCTTTCCATCCTTCTCCAGATACTGAATGGATCCTTCCTTGCCTTTTCATCTTTAATGACAGTTTTGAGACACAGAAATTGTCACAGGCAATGCCCTTAATACTGTATTGTTGAAATTACCAAATACTTAACTCTGCCTAAAGGATACTTTGGGATAAATGTATTATTCACCAAAATGTCGTTATGGATATTCATGATCATATTTTTCCTTACCTTCCTGCTCTATGCTGTTGTGTTGTGCTGCTAAAAAAAAGCTCCATTCTACCTTGTAGATGGCTGCATTTCAGTGACGGATGAAAATTCTTTGCTGTATTTACTCATCCAGTCCTATTACCTGCATGTGAACAAGTGCTTTCCCAGTCTTCTTAACAAACATGCAGTAGCCTTGGATTAGTTTGGGGTGCAAATGCATTTGTCACTAAGAACAGGTTCTTTTACTTGGATGGCTACATCAGACACTGTCATAAATATAAAGGGAAGGGTAAACCCCTTTGAAATCCCTCCTGGCCAGGGGAAAGCTCCTCTCACCTGTAAAGGGTTAAGAAGCTAAAGGTAACCTCGCTGGCACCTGACCAAAATGACCAATGAGGAGACAAGATACTTTCAAAAGCTGGGAGGAGGGAGAGAAACAAAGGGTCTGTATCTGTCTGTAGTCGTCTTGGCCAGGGATAGAACAGGAATGGAGTCTTAGAACTTGTAGTAAGTAATCTAGCTAGGTATGTGTTAGATTATGATTTCTTTAAATGGCTGAGAAAAGAATTGTGCTGAATAGAATAACTATTTCTGTCTGTGTATCTTTTTGTAACTTAAGGTTTTGCCTAGAGGGGTTCTCTATGTTTTTGAATCTAATTACCCTGTAAGATATCTACCATCCTGATTTTACAGGGGGGATTTCTTTATTTCTATTTACTTCTATTTTTTATTAAAAGTCTTCTTGTAAAACACTGAATGCTTTTTCATTGTTCTCAGATCCAAGGGTTTGGGTCTGTGGTCACCTATGCAAATTGGTGAGGCTTTTTATCCAACATTTCCCAGGAAAGGGGGGGTGCAAGTGTTGGGAGGATTGTTCATTGTTCTTAAGATCCAAGGGTCTGGGTCTGTAGTCACCTAGGCAAATTGGTGAGGCTTTTTACCAAACCTTGCCCAGGAAGTGGGGTGCAAGGTTTTGGGAAGTATTTTGGGGGGAAGGACGCGTCCAAACAGCTCTTCCCCAGTAACCAGTATTAGTTTGGTGGTGGTAGCGGCCAGTACAAGGTGTAATATTTTGTACCTTGGGGAAGTTTTGACCTAAGCTGGTAAAGATAAGCTTAGGAGGTTTTTCATGCAGGTCCCCACATCTGTACCCTAGAGTTCAGAGTGGGGGAGGAACCTTGACATGGTGGCACAGTGGTGGGATTAACCTGAAATCATTTTGAGATCCAGTTGAGATTTTTTTTGAACTAGAAATACAGATTTTAAAAAGGAATTTTTAGGAAGTCCAGAAGGCAGCTTTGAAACTGAAAGCAGCTTGGTTTTATCTCTGCTTTGTGGCCAAGCAGAGACAAAAGGGGATTATCTTGTGAATTGCAGGTTTTCTTTGCCTGGAGGCAGGGTACTTAACTCCTGCAGGGAAATTCACAGTCTTCCAACCCAGAGGTTTTTTTTTCTTTTCTTCCTAAAAGTAAATAGGGGGTGTGTGCTCTACCCATTTGCCTGGAGACAAAAGTGGCAGGGTTTTTTTTAGGATTTTGATTTTTTGTTTTTGTTTTACAAGGAGCACAGGTTTGAAAAGAAATTTTTTTTTCTTTGGGCTGGGTAAGCAGGTTTCCAAGTAGTTGGAGGTTTTTTGCTTTAATTTGGGCCCAGAGCAGAGACAAGGGAATTGTCTTTTTCTGTAGGCTGACAATCACTATCAGAGAATAGGTATTCTATTCCAGCACAGCAAAATTTTACAGCCAAGTTTTGTTTGTTTATTTCTAAACCTCGGGTGTAAAGTTAGTTAAAAACAGAGAGGTTAGAATGGCCAAATCCTCGGCTCGACTACAGCTGGAATTAGCCAAATTTCAGGCTGAGGAAAAACAAAGGGAACATGAAAGACAGATAGAACTCATGCGGCTGGAGAAGGAGGTACAGGAGGCTGCCCACAAGAGGGAAATGGAGGCAAGGAAGCATGTGGAGGAGATGGAGAGGATAAAGGCCCAGCAGAATATACCAACAAACCCTAGCAATCCTTCTCCAGGTACCACTTCCCATCCCAGAAAGTTCCCCACCTACAAGGCAGGTGATGATACTGAGGCCTTCTTAGAAAACTTCGAAAGGGCCTGCCTTGGGTACAACATCTCTACTGACCAATACATGGTAGAGCTGAGGCCGCAGCTCAGTGGACCCTTAGCTGAGGTGGCAGCTGAAATGCCTAAAGAACATATGAACAAGTATGAACTGTTTAAATCCAAGGCGAGAGTCAGAATGGGGATAACACCCGAGCAGTCTCGTCGGAGGTTCCGAGCCCTAAGGTGGAAACCAGACATGTCATTTACCCGACATGCCTACCACATTGTGAAACATTGGGATGCCTGGATATCAGGAGCAAGTGTTGAATCTCCAGTAAATTTGCCCTTCCTAATGCAAATGGAACAATTCTTAGAGGGTGTTCCTGAGGAAATAGAAAGATACATCCTAGATGGGAAACCCAAAACTGTAATCGAGGCAGGAGAGATTGGAGCCAGATGGGTGGAGGTGGCAGAGAAGAAGAAAACTGGTCGCAGTTGGAGCGGAGACCAGAAGGGACCACCCCAGACCACACCCTATTACCGGGGGCCGCCCAAAGCCCCACCTACCTCCCAAAGAACCCTCCAGACCCCTTATCGTCCCACCACCCCGTTCTCCAGCAACCCACCTCGCCCCGGTGACCCGTCAGCTGGACGATGTTTTAAATGTAATGAGCTGGGGCATGTAAAGGCCAACTGCCCCAAGAACCCCAACAGATTACAGTTCATTGCACCGGAATCACACCAGAGGTCCACAGGCCCAGATACCTCCCAGATACCCTTGGAGCGGAGGGAAACTGTGAGTGTGGGCGGGAAGAAGGTCACTGCGTGGAGGGACACCGGAGCACAAGTGTCAGCTATCCATGCTTCCTTAGTGGACCCCAATTTAATCAACCCAGAGATCCAAGTGACGATTCAACCCTTCAAGTCCAACTCTTTCAATTTGCCTACAGCCAAGTTGCCTGTCCAGTACAAGGGCTGGTCAGGAATGTGGACTTTTGCAGTCTATGATGATTATCCCATCCCCATGCTGTTGGGGGAAGACTTGGCCAATCACGTGAAGCAGGCCAAGAGGGTGGGAACGGTCACCCGCAGCCAGGCTAAACAAGCCGTGGGGCCTAGCTCTGTTCCGGAAACTTCTATCAGGGCCCGGTCAGAGGTGATGGACCCGGACCCCAGGCCAATGTCTGCAACAGCAGTAGTGGATCCAGTCCCAGAGACCCAGACGGAACCAGTCCCAGAACCGGAACCAGCCAAACAACCAACACCAGACCCCGTGCCAGCACTGAATCCAGTACTTGCAACCTCAACACCAGAGGGCCCCACTGAACCTGAACTGGCAGCAGCCGATAACCCTACACAAGAGGCTCAGCCGGAGCCTGAATCCCAACATAGTGCACCAGCGGAGAGCGGTTCACAGTCAACAGAAACAGCTCCATCCCTTATATCGCTTCCAGAGGGACCAAGCCTATGTCCCCAATCCAATGAGGAACTGATGTCTCCAGCATCAAGGGAACAGTTCCAGACCGAACAGGAAGCAGATGAAAGCCTCCAGAGAGCTTGGACGGCGGCACGGAGCAACCCACCGCCTCTCAGCTCTTCTAATCGATCCAGGTTTGTTGTAGAAAGAGGACTTTTATACAAGGAAACTCTTTCTGGTGGACACCAGGAAGACTGGCATCCTCAGAGACAGTTGGTAGTTCCAACTAAATACCGGGCCAAGCTCTTGAGCTTAGCCCATGATCACCCTAGTGGCCATGCTGGGGTGAACAGGACCAAAGACCGTTTGGGGGGGGTCATTCCACTGGGAGGGAATGGGCAAGGATGTTTCTACCTATGTCCAGTCTTGTAAGGTGTGCCAAAGAGTGGGAAAACCCCAAGACCAGGTCAAAGCCCCTCTCCAGCCACTCCCCATCATTGAAGTTCCATTTCAGCGAGTAGCTGTGGATATTCTGGGTCCTTTTCCGAAAAAGACACCCAGAGGAAAGCAGTACATACTGACTTTCATGGATTTTGCCACCCGATGGCCGGAAGCAGTAGCTCTAAGCAACACCAGGGCTAAAAGTGTGTGCCAGGCACTAGCAGACATTTTTGCCAGGGTAGGTTGGCCCTCCGACATCCTCACAGATGCAGGGACTAATTTCCTGGCAGGAACTATGAAAAACCTTTGGGAAGCTCATGGGGTAAATCACTTGGTTGCCACTCCTTACCATCATCAAACAAATGGCATGGTGGAGAAGTTTAATGGAACTTTGGGGGCCATGATACGTAAATTCGTAAATGAGCACTCCAATGATTGGGACCTAGTATTGCAGCAGTTGCTCTTTGCCTACAGAGCTGTACCACATCCCAGTTTAGGGTTTTCCCCATTTGAACTTGTATATGGCCGTGAGGTTAAGGGGCCATTGCAGTTGGTGAAGCAGCAATGGGAGGGATTTACACCTTCTCCAGGAACTAACATTCTGGACTTTGTAACCAACCTACAAAACACCCTCCGAACCTCTTTAGCCCTTGCTAGAGAAAACTTACAGGATGCTCAAAAAGAGCAAAAAGCCTGGTATGATAAACATGCCAGAGAGCGTTCCTTCAAAGTAGGAGACCAGGTCATGGTCTTAAAGGCGCTCCAGGCCCATAAAATGGAAGCATCGTGGGAAGGGCCATTCGTGGTCCAGGAGCGCCTGGGAGCTGTTAATTATCTCATAGCATTCCCCACCTCCAACCGAAAGCCTAAGGTGTATCATATTAATTCTCTAAAGCCCTTTTATTCCAGAGAATTAAAGGTTTGTCAGTTTACAGCCCAGGGAGGAGACGACGCTGAGTGGCCTGAAGGTGTCTATTACGAAGGGAAATGTGCTGGTGGTGTGGAAGAGGTGAACCTCTCCATGACCCTTGGGCGTATGCAGCGACAGCAGATCCAGGAGCTGTGCACTAGCTACGCGCCAACGTTCTCAGCCACCCCAGGACTGACTGAACGGGCATACCACTCCATTGACACAGGTAATGCTCACCCAATTAGGGTCCAACCTTACCGGGTGTCTCCTCAAGCTAAAACTGCTATAGAACGGGAGATCCAGGATATGTTACAGATGGGTGTAATCCGCCCCTCTGAAAGTGCATGGGCATCTCCAGTGGTTCTAGTTCCCAAACCAGATGGGGAAATACGTTTTTGCGTGGACTACCGTAAGCTAAATGCTGTAACTCGCCCAGACAACTATCCAATGCCACGCACAGATGAACTATTAGAGAAACTGGGACGGGCCCAGTTCATCTCTACCTTGGACTTAACCAAGGGGTACTGGCAGGTACCGCTAGATGAATCTGCCAAGGAAAGGTCAGCCTTCATCACACATCTCGGGCTGTATGAATTTAATGTACTCCCTTTCGGGCTGCGAAATGCACCCGCCACTTTCCAAAGACTTGTAGATGGTCTCCTAGCGGGATTAGGAGAATATGCAGTCGCCTACCTTGACGATGTGGCCATATTTTCGGATTCCTGGGCAGACCACCTGGAACATCTACAAAAAATCCTTGAGCGCATAAGGGAGGCAGGACTAACTGTTAAGGCTAAGAAGTGTCAAATAGGCCTAAACAGAGTGACTTACCTTGGACACCAGGTGGGTCAAGGAACTATCAGCCCCCTACAGGCCAAAGTGGATGCTATCCAAAAGTGGCCTGTCCCAAAGTCAAAGAAACAGGTTCAATCCTTCTTAGGCTTGGCCGGTTATTACAGACAATTTGTACCGCACTACAGCCAAATCGCTGCCCCACTGACAGACCTAACCAAAAAGAAACAGCCAAATGCTGTTCAGTGGACCGGAAAGTGTCAGAAGGCCTTTAACAAGCTTAAAGCGACACTCATGTCTGACCCTGTACTAAGGGCCCCAGACTTTGACAAACCGTTCCTAGTAACCACAGATGCATCCAAGAGTGGCGTGGGAGCAGTTTTAATGCAGAAAGGACCCGATCAAGAATTCCACCCTGTAGTGTTTCTCAGCAAAAAACTGTCTGAGAGGGAAAGCAACTGGTCAGTCACTGAAAAAGAATGTTATGCCATTGTCTACGCTCTGGAAAAGCTACGCCCATATGTTTGGGGACGGTGTTTCCACCTGCAAACCGACCATGCTGCACTAAAGTGGCTTCACACCGTCAAAGAAACTAACAAAAAACTTCTTCGGTGGAGTTTAGCTCTCCAAGATTTTGATTTCGACATCCAACACATCTCAGGAGCTTCTAACAAAGTGGCTGATGCACTCTCCCGTGAAAGTTTCCCAGAATCAACTGGTTAAAATCGTCCTTGAGATGTGGAAAATATTGTTGGTCTTTATGTACTTGGTAGTATACTTAGAGATGCATGTGTCTTATTAACTCTGTTTTCCTAGAGCTCCAGGAAGAAATCCCAGCCAGTGTTTCACCCTAGCTGAGATTTGGGGGGCGTGTCATAAATATAAAGGGAAGGGTAAACCCCTTTGAAATCCCTCCTGGCCAGGGGAAAGCTCCTCTCACCTGTAAAGGGTTAAGAAGCTAAAGGTAACCTCGCTGGCACCTGACCAAAATGACCAATGAGGAGACAAGATACTTTCAAAAGCTGGGAGGAGGGAGAGAAACAAAGGGTCTGTGTCTGTCTGTAGTCGTCTTGGCCAGGGACAGAACAGGAATGGAGTCTTAGAACTTGTAGTAAGTAATCTAGCTAGGTATGTGTTAGATTATGATTTCTTTAAATGGCTGAGAAAAGAATTGTGCTGAATAGAATAACTATTTCTGTCTGTGTATCTTTTTGTAACTTAAGGTTTTGCCTAGAGGGGTTCTCTATGTTTTTGAATCTAATTACCCTGTAAGATATCTACCATCCTGATTTTACAGGGGGGATTTCTTTATTTCTATTTACTTCTATTTTTTATTAAAAGTCTTCTTGTAAAACACTGAATGCTTTTTCATTGTTCTCAGATCCAAGGGTTTGGGTCTGTGGTCACCTATGAAAATTGGTGAGGCTTTTTATCCAACATTTCCCAGGAAAGGGGGGGTGCAAGTGTTGGGAGGATTGTTCATTGTTCTTAAGATCCAAGGGTCTGGGTCTGTAGTCACCTAGGCAAATTGGTGAGGCTTTTTACCAAACCTTGCCCAGGAAGTGGGGTGCAAGGTTTTGGGAAGTATTTTGGGGGGAAGGACGCGTCCAAACAGCTCTTCCCCAGTAACCAGTATTAGTTTGGTGGTGGTAGCGGCCAGTACAAGGTGTAATATTTTGTACCTTGGGGAAGTTTTGACCTAAGCTGGTAAAGATAAGCTTAGGAGGTTTTTCATGCAGGTCCCCACATCTGTACCCTAGAGTTCAGAGTGGGGGAGGAACCTTGACAGACACTTATTGAGTTTTTGAGACTAGCGAAACACGCAGAAACTTTACAAGCTCTAACTAATACAGACAAGTTTAATTGAAAATATAGGAAAATAAGATAAAGTATCATAAGCATAGCAAAAAGAACAAGGAGTCCTGTCATAAATGTAAAGGGAAGGGTAAACCCCTTTAAAATCCCTCCTGGCCAGAGAAAAAATCCTCTCACCTGTAAAGGGTTAAGAAGCTAAAGGTAACTTTGCTGGCACCTGACCAAAATGACCAATGAGGAGACAAGATACTTTCAAAAGCTGGGAGGAGGGAGAGAAACAAAGGGTCTGTGTCTGTCTGTAGTCGTCTTGGCCGGGGACAGAACAGGAATGGAGTCTTAGAACTTTTAGTAAGTAATCTAGCTAAGTATGTGTTAGATTATGATTTCTGTAAATGGCTGAGAAAAGAATTGTGTTGAATAGAATGACTATTTCTGTCTGTGTGTCTTTTTTGTAACTTAAGGTTTTGCCTAAAGGGATTCTCTATGTTTTGAATCTAATTACCCTGTAAGGTACCTACCATCCTGATTTTACAGGGGTGATTCCTTTACTCCTATTTACTTCTATTTTTATTAAAAGTCTTCTTGTAAGAAAATTGAATGCTTTTTCATTGTTCTCAGATCCAAGGGTTTGGGTCTGTGGTCACCTATGCAAATTGGTGAGGATTTTTACCAAACCTTTCCCAGGAAGTGGGGTGCAAGTATTGGGAGGATTTTGGGGGGAAAGACGTGTCCAAACTATGTTTCCCAGTAAACCCAGTTAGACTTTGGTGGTGGCAGTGGTTATTCTAAGGACAAAGGATAAAATTAATTTGTACCTTGGGGAAGTTTTAACCTAAGCTGGTAAAAGTAAGCTTAGGAGGTTTTCATGCAGGTCCCCACATCTATACCCTAGAGTTCAGAGTGGGGAAGGAACCTTGACAAGTCCAGTGGCACCTTAAAGACTAACAGATTTATTTGGGCATAAGCTTTTGTGAGTAAAAAATCCACTTCTTCAAATGCACAGAGTGAAAATTACAGATACAGGCATAAATCTATACTGGCACATGAAGAGAAGGGAGTTACCTTAGAAGTGGAGAACCAATGCCGAAGGCCAATTCAGTCCGGGTGGATGTTGTCCACTCCCAATAATTGAGGAGGAGGTGTCAATACCAAGAGAGGGAAAATTGCTTTTTTAGTGAGCCAGGCACTCCCAGTCCCTATTCAAGCCTAAATTGATGGTGTTAAGTTTGCAAATGAATTGTAGCTCAGAAGTTTCTCTTTGAAGTCTGTTTCTGAAGTTTTTTAGTTGAAGAATGGCTACTTTTAGATCTGTTATTGAGTGTCCAGGGAGACTGAAGTGTTCTCCTACTGACTTTTGTATGTTACCATTACTGATGTCTGATTTGTGTCTATTTTTCTCTACATGTGCCAATATATATTTATGCCTGTATCTGTAATTTTCACTCCATGCATCTGAAGAAGTGGGGTTTTTTACCCATGAAAGCTATGCCCAAATAAATCTGTTAGTCTTTAAGGTGCTACCATACTCCTTGTTGTTTTTGTGGATACAGACTAACATGGCTACACCTCTGATAAGTCTAGCAAAATGGCACCCTGGATTGTGCATGCTCTCAGCCTTAAACTGGTACAAGATAAAGCAATCCCCATTGTTGACATTTGTACATAGTTACTACCTTATGGAGGCCATTAGAAACAAAGACAGAAGAAACCATCAGGGAAACACACCACAAGAGGAGATGAGGTTTTGGACTGCCTACTCGATTACATCAGGTGTCCCACTTGTAATTAATGTATCAGGTTGTGTATCACCTTTTTTATACATTTACTTATCTGTGACCATATGCTCAGCCTCTTACCCATATATGATTTCTAAGGATCCATAATTGGGGTTCCGATTGCTGACATAAGCTATTTGAGTCAGTGTTGTGTTAATACATTTCCCAATGTTTGCAATACATGAATGCAGTTAACTTTACACATAATAAAAACCCCTTAGAAATCTTTTATTTGAAGAATAAATTATTTTGTGGTTATTTTGGTTTCCGCCAGGATAGGCGGGGATGCAAAACTATGCTCTGAAGTGTCCCTAGCCTCTGTTTGCCAGAAGCTGGGAATGGGCGACAGAGGCTGGATCACTTGATGGTTACCTGTTCTGTTCATTCCCTCTGAAGCACCCGGTACTGGCCACTATCCAGAAGACAGGATAATGGGCTAGATGGACCATGGGTCTGACCCAATATGGCTGTTCTTGTGTTAGTGTTTTGTAAAAAAAAAAAAAAAACAAGCTGATTGATAAATCTTATAACTTTAGGTCAAGTTGCTTCTGCTAACTCTTATACCCCTTCTGCTAAAACATTCTCACTATTAAACTACTACAGGCCGCACTGACCCTTAGCTTGCTGCCAGGCTTTTTTTTTTTTTTTTTTCGCATTACAACTCCAATGGCTTCCATTTTATCAGCTTACGGCATTTTAATAAGCCTTAGTATCTGATACATAATTTGATCTCGCACCCTCAGATAAGGTCGGGGGTTACAGCATCACAACGCTACATATTCCAAATCTCTCCACCTCCAGGTGTCTGGTTTTATTAACTCAAACATTAACAATCCTATAGCATAAGTGCAGCTCAGAGCTTTTCCCCAGGGTTGGTTATACACAAGTTTCCCATTACAGGACAGCTTAACGTACAACATAGGTCCTCTCTTTCACCTTTATACCTAGGTGGTGCAAAAACTACCTGCGACATGATCAAAACCTGTCAACGATGTGGGATATTCTAGCCAAACACTGCCAGCTTGCTACATGGGCATTTCCTTCTTTTGAGTGTGTGCTTTCTTATCTTGGCATTCAATGCTAAGTATTTCATAGTTTGTTGCTGTTGCTCTTCTTGCATAAAATATATAACAATGCAGACACAAAGAGAGTACATACACATCATCATCATTACTTAAATTGAACCCATCATATAATTTGGGGAGACATATCTTATTTCACACCTATACATCATAAGGACAGAATGATTCTAGTTATCTACATGTAATTGGGAGGAGTCCTTCCAACTCTGAAGGATAAATTTAATTACAGCCCTTACAAAGCTATCTATACATTTTTCTCATGTTCTTATATTATTCCAACCAATCTTTTATGTTTATTGATTTGTAAGTTTATACAGACATATTCAATGTTCATTTTGTCTTTGTGATGGTTAGGGAATGCAGAAGTCTCATACTTTGCTCCAGAAAGTGTGTGCGTGAAAGGATAGAGGAGCAGCTGTCTGACATGACCAGCATAAATCTATCAAAAACCCAACTTTACTCACTGGTTTCTATTCAAGCTTATGGAGCAAGAAAGAACTAGCTCCTCTAGGTTGCTCTAGCTTAGTATATATTTGGAGCTGAGGGTGTAATTCCGAGGTCACGTAGACATTCCTATACTAACTCAAGAGCTAGAGTTAGGATGTCACGAGAGCTGGGAGTCATAGCCACAGCTCCAAATGTAGACTTAGCTTAGAAGTTTTCCCAAATCTTGAATATTTTCTTTCCTCAACCTTCTTCCTTGCTAAAGTAGAAGCAATTGCTCCAGTATAATCTTTCCACGTATTCTGGAAGCAGACAAAAGGCTGAATCAGACTAGGTGTCACAATTCTGATCAATATGGGTGTCAAGGTTCCTCCCCCACTCTGAACTCTAGGGTACAGATGTAGGGACCTGCATGAAACCCCTCCTAAGCTTATCTTTACCAGCTTAGGTCAAAACTTCCCCAAGGTACAAAATATTACCCCCGTTATCCTTGGACTGGCCGCTACCACCACCAAACTAATACTGGTTACTGGGGAAGAGCTGTTTGGACGCGTCCTTCCCCCCAAAATACTTCCCAAAACCTTGCACCCCACTTCCTGGACAAGGTTTGGTAAAAAGCCTCACCAATTTGTCTAGGTGACTACAGACCCAGACCCTTGGATCTTAAGAACAATGAACAATCCTCCCAACACTTGCACCCCGCCTTTCCTGGGAAATGTTGGATAAAAAGCCTCACCAATTTGCATAGGTGACCACAAACCCAAACCCTTGGATCTGAGAACAATGAAAAAGCATTCAGTGTTTTACAAGAAGACTTTTAATAAAAAATAGAAGTAAATAGAAATAAAGAAATCCCCCCTGTAAAATCAGGATGGTATATATCTTACAGGGTAATTAGATTCAAAAACATAGAGAACCCCTCTAGGCAAAACCTTAAGTTACAAAAAAGATACACAGACAGAAATAGTTATTCTATTCAGCACAATTCTTTTCTCAGCCATTTAAAGAAATCATAATCTAACACATACCTAGCTAGATTACTTACTAAAAGTTCTAAGACTCCATTCCTGTTCTGTCCCCGGCCAAGACGACTACAGACAGACACAGACCCTTTGTTTCTCTCCCTCCTCCCAGCTTTTGAAAGTATCTTGTCTCCTCATTGGTCATTTTGGTCAGGTGCCAGCGAGGTTACCTTTAGCTTCTTAACCCTTTACAGGTGAGAGGAGCTTTCCCCTGGCCAGGAGGGATTTCAAAGGGGTTTACCCTTCCCTTTATATTTATGACACGCCCCCCAAATCTCAGCTAGGGTGAAACACTGGCTGGGATTTCTTCCTGGAGCTCTAGGAAAACAGAGTTAATAAGACACATGCATCTCTAAATATACTACCAAGTACATAAAGACTAACAATATTTTCCACATCTCAAGGACGATTTTAACCAGTTGATTCTGGGAAACTTTCACGGGAGAGTGCATCAGCCACTTTGTTAGAAGCTCCTGAGATGTGTTGGATGTCGAAATCAAAATCTTGGAGAGCTAAACTCCACCGAAGAAGTTTTTTGTTAGTTTCTTTGACGGTGTGAAGCCACTTTAGTGCAGCATGGTCGGTTTGCAGGTGGAAACGCCGTCCCCAAACATATGGGCGTAGCTTTTCCAGAGCGTAGACAATGGCATAACATTCTTTTTCAGTGACTGACCAGTTGCTTTCCCTCTCAGACAGTTTTTTGCTGAGAAACACTACAGGGTGGAATTCTTGATCAGGTCCTTTCTGCATTAAAACTGCTCCCACACCACGCTCGGATGCATCTGTGGTTACTAGGAACGGTTTGTCAAAGTCTGGGGCCCTTAGTACAGGGTCAGACATGAGTGTCGCTTTAAGCTTGTTAAAGGCCTTCTGACACTTTCCGGTCCACTGAACAGCATTTGGCTGTTTCTTTTTGGTTAGGTCTGTCAGTGGGGCAGCGATTTGGCTGTAGTGCGGTACAAATCGTCTGTAATAACCGGCCAAGCCTAAGAAGGATTGAACCTGTTTCTTTGACTTTGGGACAGGCCACTTTTGGATAGCATCCACTTTGGCCTGTAGGGGGCTGATAGTTCCTTGACCCACCTGGTGTCCAAGGTAAGTCACTCTGTTTAGGCCTATTTGACAGTTCTTAGCCTTAAGAGTTAGTCCTGCCTCCCTTATGCGCTCAAGGACTTTTTGTAGATGTTCCAGGTGGTCTGCCCAGGAATCCGAAAATATGGCCACATCGTCAAGGTAGGCGACTGCATATTCTCCTAATCCCGCTAGGAGACCATCTACAAGTCTTTGGAAAGTGGCGGGTGCATTTCGCAGCCCGAAAGGGAGTACATTAAATTCATACAGCCCGAGATGTGTGATGAAGGCTGACCTTTCCTTGGCAGATTCATCTAGCGGTACCTGCCAGTACCCCTTGGTTAAGTCCAAGGTAGAGATGAACTGGGCCCTTCCCAGTTTCTCTAATAGTTCATCTGTGCGTGGCATGGGATAGTTGTCTGGGCGAGTTACAGCCTTTAGCTTACGGTAGTCCACGCAAAAACGTATTTCCCCATCTGGTTTGGGAACTAGAACCACTGGAGATGCCCATGCACTTTCAGAGGGGCGGATTACACCCACCTGTAACATATCCTGGATCTCCCGTTCTATAGCAGTTTTAGCTTGAGGAGACACCCGGTAAGGTTGGACCCTAATTGGGTGAGCATTACCTGTGTCAATGGAGTGGTATGCCCGTTCAGTCAGTCCTGGGGTGGCTGAGAACGTTGGCGCGTAGCTAGTGCACAGCTCCTGGATCTGCTGTCGCTGCATACGCCCAAGGGTCATGGAGAGGTTCACCTCTTCCACACCACCAGCACATTTCCCTTCGTAATAGACACCTTCAGGCCACTCAGCGTCGTCTCCTCCCTGGGCTGTAAACTGACAAACCTTTAATTCTCTGGAATAAAAGGGCTTTAGAGAATTAATATGATACACCTTAGGCTTTCGGTTGGAGGTGGGGAATGCTATGAGATAATTAACAGCTCCCAGGCGCTCCTGGACCACGAATGGCCCTTCCCACGATGCTTCCATTTTATGGGCCTGGAGCGCCTTTAAGACCATGACCTGGTCTCCTACTTTGAAGGAACGCTCTCTGGCATGTTTATCATACCAGGCTTTTTGCTCTTTTTGAGCATCCTGTAAGTTTTCTCTAGCAAGGGCTAAAGAGGTTCGGAGGGTGTTTTGTAGGTTGGTTACAAAGTCCAGAATGTTAGTTCCTGGAGAAGGTGTAAATCCCTCCCATTGCTGCTTCACCAACTGCAATGGCCCCTTAACCTCACGGCCATATACAAGTTCAAATGGGGAAAACCCTAAACTGGGATGTGGTACAGCTCTGTAGGCAAAGAGCAACTGCTGCAATACTAGGTCCCAATCATTGGAGTGCTCATTTACGAATTTACGTATCATGGCCCCCAAAGTTCCATTAAACTTCTCCACCATGCCATTTGTTTGATGATGGTAAGGAGTGGCAACCAAGTGATTTACCCCATGAGCTTCCCAAAGGTTTTTCATAGTTCCTGCCAGGAAATTAGTCCCTGCATCTGTGAGGATGTCGGAGGGCCAACCTACCCTGGCAAAAATGTCTGCTAGTGCCTGGCACACACTTTTAGCCCTGGTGTTGCTTAGAGCTACTGCTTCCGGCCATCGGGTGGCAAAATCCATGAAAGTCAGTATGTACTGCTTTCCTCTGGGTGTCTTTTTCGGAAAAGGACCCAGAATATCCACAGCTACTCGCTGAAATGGAACTTCAATGATGGGGAGTGGCTGGAGAGGAGCTTTGACCTGGTCTTGGGGTTTTCCCACTCTTTGGCACACCTCACAAGACTGGACATAGGTAGAAACATCCTTGCCCATTCCCTCCCAGTGGAATGACCCCCCCAAATGGTCTTTGGTCCTGTTCACCCCAGCATGGCCACTAGGGTGATCATGGGCTAAGCTCAAGAGCTTGGCCCGGTATTTAGTTGGAACTACCAACTGTCTCTGAGGATGCCAGTCTTCCTGGTGTCCCCCAGAAAGAGTTTCCTTGTATAAAAGTCCTCTTTCTACAACAAACCTGGATCGATTAGAAGAGCTGAGAGGCGGTGGGTTGCTCCGTGCCGCCGTCCAAGCTCTCTGGAGGCTTTCATCTGCTTCCTGTTCGGTCTGGAACTGTTCCCTTGATGCTGGAGACATCAGTTCCTCATGGGATTGTGGACCTAGGCTTGGTCCCTCTGGAAGCGATATAGGGGATGGAGCTGTTTCTGTTGACTGTGAACCGCTCTCCGCTGGTGCGCTATGTTGGGATTCAGGCTCCAGCTGAGCCTCTTGTGTCGGGTTATCGGCTGCTGCCAGTTCAGGTTCGGTGGGGCCCTCTGGTGTTGAGGTTGCAAGTACTGGATTCAGTGCTGACACGGGGTCTGGTGTTGGTTGTTTGGCTGGTTCCGGTTCTGGGACTGGTTCCGTCTGGGTCTCTGGGACTGGATCCACTACTGCTGTTGCAGACATTGGCCTGGGGTCCAGGTCCATCACCTCTGACTGGGTCCTGATAGAAGTTTCCGGAACAGAGCTAGGCCTCACGGCTTGTTTAGCCTGGTTGTGGGTGACCATTCCCACCCTCTTGGCCTGCTTCACATGATTGGCCAAGTCTTCCCCCAACAGCATGGGGATGGGATAATCATCCTAGACTGCAAAAGTCCACATTCCTGACCAGCCCTTGTACTGGACAGGCAACTTGGCTGTAGGCAAATTGAAAGAGTTGGACTTGAAGGGTTGAATCGTCACTTGGATCTCTGGGTTGATTAAATTGGGGTCCACTAAGGAAGCATGGATAGCTGACACTTGTGCTCCGGTGTCCTTCCACGCGGTGACCTTCTTCCCGCCCACACTCACAGTTTCCCTCCGCTCCAAGGGTATCTGGGAGGTATCTGGGCCTGTGGACCTCTGGTGTGATTCCGGTGCAATGAACTGTAACCTGTTGGGGTTCTTGGGGTAGTTGGCCTTTACATGCCCCAGCTCGTTACATTTAAAACATCGTCCAGCTGACGGGTCACCGGGGCGAGGTGGGTTGCTGGAGAACGGGGTGGTGGGACGATAAGGGGTCTGGAGGGTTCTTTGGGAGGTAGGTGGGGCTTTGGGCGGCCCCCGGTAATAGGGTGTGGTCTGGGGTGGTCCCTTCTGGTCTCCACTCCAACTGCGACCAGTTTTCTTCTTCTCTGCCACCTCCACCCATCTGGCTCCAGTCTCTCCTGCCTCAATTACAGTTTTGGGTTTCCCATCTAGGATGTATCTTTCTATTTCCTCAGGAACACCCTCTAAGAATTGTTCCATTTGCATTAGGAAGGGCAAATTTACTGGAGATTCAACACTTGCTCCTGATATCCAGGCATCCCAATGTTTTACAATGTGGTAGGCATGTCGGGTAAATGACATGTCTGGTTTCCACCTTAGGGCTCTGAACCTCCGACGAGACTGCTCGGGTGTTATCCCCATTCTGACTCTCGCCTTGGATTTAAACAGTTCATACTTGTTCATGTGTTCTTTAGGCATTTCAGCTGCCACCTCAGCTAAGGGTCCACTGAGCTGCGGCCTCAGCTCTACCATGTATTGGTCAGTAGAGATGTTGTACCCAAGGCAGGCCCTTTCGAAGTTTTCTAAGAAGGCCTCAGTATCATCACCTGCCTTGTAGGTGGGGAACCTTCTGGGATGGGAAGTGGTACCTGGAGAAGGATTGCTAGGGTTTGTTGGTATATTCTGCTGGGCCTTTATCCTCTCCATCTCCTCCACATGCTTCCTCTCTTTTTCCTTCTCCTCCTCCTTCAGCCGCGTGAGTTCTATCTGTCTTTCATGTTCCCTTTGTTTTTCCTCAGCCTGAAATTTGGCTAATTCCAGCTGTAGTCGAGCTGAGGATTTGGCCATTCTAACCTCTCTGTTTTTAACTAACTTTACACCCGAGGTTTAGAAATAAACAAACAAAACTTGGCTGTAAAATTTTGCTGTGCTGGAATAGAATACCTATTCTCTGATAGTGATTGTCAGCCTACAGAAAAAGACAATTCCCTTGTCTCTGCTCTGGGCCCAAATTAAAGCAAAAAACCTCCAACTACTTGGAAACCTGCTTACCCAGCCCAAAGAAGAAAAAAAATTTCTTTTCAAACCTGTGCTCCTTGTAAAACAAACAAAAAAAAAATCAAAATCCTAAAAAAAACCCTGCCACTTTTGTCTCCAGGCAAATGGGTAGAGCACACACCCCCTATTTACTTTTAGGAAGAAAAGAAAAAAAAAAAAACCTCTGGGTTGGAAGACTGTGAATTTCCCTGCAGGAGTTAAGTACCCTGCCTCTAGGCAAAGAAAACCTGCAATTCACAAGATAATCCCCTTTTGTCTCTGCTTGGCCACAAAGCAGAGAGAAACCAAGCTGCTTTCAGTTTCAAAGCTGCTTTCTGGACTTCCTAAAAATTCCTTTTTAAAATCTGTATTTCTAGTTCAAAAAATCTCAACTGGATCTCAAAATGATTTCAGGTTAATCCCACCACTGTGCCACCATGTCAAGGTTCCTCCCCCACTCTGAACTCTAGGGTACAGATGTAGGGACCTGCATGAAACCCCTCCTAAGCTTATCTTTACCAGCTTAGGTCAAAACTTCCCCAAGGTACAAAATATTACCCCCGTTATCCTTGGAATGGCCGCTACCACCACCAAACTAATACTGGTTACTGGGGAAGAGCTGTTTGGACGCGTCCTTCCCCCCAAAATACTTCCCAAAACCTTGCACCCCACTTCCTGGACAAGGTTTGGTAAAAAGCCTCACCAATTTGTCTAGGTGACTACAGACCCAGACCCTTGGATCTTAAGAACAATGAACAATCCTCCCAACACTTGCACCCCCCCTTTCCTGGGAAATGTTGGATAAAAAGCCTCACCAATTTGCATAGGTGACCACAAACCCAAACCCTTAGATCTGAGAACAATGAAAAAGCATTCAGTGTTTTACAAGAAGACTTTTAATAAAAAATAGAAGTAAATAGAAATAAAGAAATCCCCCCTGTAAAATCAGGATGGTATATATCTTACAGGGTAATTAGATTCAAAAACATAGAGAACCCCTCTAGGCAAAACCTTAAGTTACAAAAAGATACACAGACAGAAATAGTTATTCTATTCAGCACAATTCTTTTCTCAGCCATTTAAAGAAATCATAATCTAACACATACCTAGCTAGATTACTTACTACAAGTTCTAAGACTCCATTCCTGTTCTGTCCCTGGCCAAGACGACTACAGACAGACACAGACCCTTTGTTTCTCTCCCTCCTCCCAGCTTTTGAAAGTATCTTGTCTCCTCATTGGTCATTTTGGTCAGGTGCCAGCGAGGTTACCTTTAGCTTCTTAACCCTTTACAGGTGAGAGGAGCTTTCCCCTGGCCAGGAGGGATTTCAAAGGGGTTTACCCTTCCCTTTATATTTATGACAATGGGTAATGCAGGAATTGGTAGTGTAGCACTCATCTTGTCCCCAGAATAATCACCATCCTGCCTCATCGTCTCTTGCTCCACGTTTCTGCTCAACTCTAGTGCTGACTGGATTCTTTTCAAACCAATTATGTTCACTGAAATATGGGTTTTTATCACCTTTTCATTTAAAAAAAATCAATTTTTTTTTAAAGAGAAGCCTGACATTTTTGGCTTTGAAATTGTGGCTATGCCATCTTCTCTGATTGTCTCATTTTTCCACTATAAAGTGGGGAAAGAGGGTAAAAGAGGGGGAAGAAGAAAAGTTAAAACGTGAAAGAAAGTAATGCTTTAACTTTTAAGTGTTGCTATTGAAAAGATGACACTTAAAAGTAAAAGTAACACCTTCACTTTCAAACTTTCTTTTTAAGTGAGAGAGAGAACCGCCCCTCTCCCACAGTTACTAACACTTCAGGAATATTGTACAGAAAGGGGGAAATCCTGGGAAAGGGGTTGGAAAATGTAGTTTTAAGCCATTTGTGCTCTTTCCTTGACTATGCCAGAGGCTGGAATGGGACCTGACATAACTTGGGCAGCCCTGGTGGCCTGTTTAAGTTAGGATAGATTCCCTGGGCTGCCCTGTGGGCTGCTGCACTTTTCAGAATCTCTTCAGTCATGTGTGCTGCAGACCCACTCTGGCCACACAGCCCTCTTGTCCCCAGGCTCACCCAAAGGGTTGCAAGGAGGTGATCAGGACGTAACCTTCTCATGGTTATCGTCCCTGGCTGGATAGGAGGCTTTTAGAGCCTCTTAATATCACTCTGGCCTTTTTATGAAGGGGCAGGGTAGGGCTGAGATCTCACCCTTTCACCTTTTTGTCAAGTGGAGAAAAAAAATTTTAAAGGGAAATGAAATGGAGCTTCTACTGCTTCCCCTACACCTCCAATTATGGGAAAAGAAAGAGACATTTTAAAAATAAATTGTAATAAATCTAAAAAAGCCCTTCAAAATAAAAATTGCCGAGACATTTAATTTACAAATTTTTCATTGAAAAACAAAAGACTTCATAAAAATTTTGAACAAAACTAAAACTCCCCCCTCCCTCCACAGTTTTGGGGGAAACAAAAGAGATCAGTATTAACCAACCTCTAGTCAATAGCTTTTCTTCCTTCCCTCCATTCTCAGAACCCAAGGTGTCTGTTCTATGGCTGAGTTCCAGATAGAGCAGGCCAGGAAATGGAATTCCCATCCCATGAAAAATTCAAAGTTTTAGAAAGATTTTTGTCCTGACTTGGGGGAAAAAAGTAAAAAAAAAAAACAAAAAAAACCCCACACCCAGACATTTTCTCTCTCTTTTTTTTTTTTTTTTTTTTAAGGGATTGACAATTCTGACCTATTTCATGGCAAAACCAGAAAAATGTGCCTGCTCCCAGGAATCCTATGCTTCCTGGGATGCCCAACTCCCTGGCTGTCATAGAAGCCAGCCAGTTGGGTAGCTTGAGGAGCTGGTTTGCAGGGGAACCAGCTGCCCAGGGAACCCAGCTGCCATCCAGGGAGCTCAAGAATCTGGCCAGCTGTAGAGCCCGGGACTCTGCTAGCTTGCCAGATTTCCCAGACAGGCAGCTGGGGAGCCCCACAGTCCATCTGCCAGCTGACTGGCAGGAAAACAGGCAGGGAGGCAGGTCAGCCACCTGGTTTCCATTAAAGATTGAGACGGTATCAGTACTGTTATGTTATAAATGTTTTGATCAACCCTATATCCAAGCCTTCAGCCTTTCCTCTTGACCCCACCTGTCCTAATTCCCAAGACATGATGATTCCATCATCTGAATATGTGAAACTCCCATTGACTTTAATGGGAGTTGGCTAAGTGCACTTGAAGAGATCATTAAACCTTGTAATCCCTCACTATTCTCTTATCACATCTCTCCCTTTCTCACCCTCTCCCTTCCCCTGTCCCCTCCAAAAACATCTTCTCCCAATGCTCCCATGGTAGCTGGTCTGGACTCTCCGCAGGCATTCTTCAGGGAGAGAGTGAACAAGCGCACTTCACTTATTTTCAATCCACAGAGATCATTTTCAAGGGAGTGGGCTGAATGCTTCTTCCCAAAACCCCATTAATAATCAGCAGGACACTAAAGGAAGCTGCTCTTCCTATAATATTTTGTAGTCCTTCCTCAAGATTCTCACCATCACTGGTATTTTGATTTCAATGTGAGATTTTTCTCAGTAAAAACTGAAGATAAAACGAATACAGAACTTGATCCAAAGTCACTGGCCCCATGGAGAAATGAAATGGTCTGATGGCTTGTCTTGTCTGCCAATTGTTTCCTATTAAGGTACAAGAAACCATTTAGGAATCATTTTGCCCTTGACACTTTTTTAAAGCTAACTCTTGGGTTGCTGAATCTTTGTCTGAGTGTGAAACATGGCATTTGTGTTAAAGATAATACAGAAACTTGGAACATTCGTCTCCAGGCTGTAATTAGAAATTAGATGAAGTTTATCATCACGAGAAGCACAGAAACAAAAGACTTTACACAAAACCAGAATATTAATTTTAACCTCAGGAGTACAGCACAAGTTTTATGTCAATTGTTTTACTACTACATCAAGAGGCAGCAATATACTTTTAGACTATCATTGCTAATTCTTAAAAATTTCTATGGCTGAATAGTTCATAAATATTCTTAGTCTGACAACTGTGCACTTAAATCTCTGTGACATGTCGGAAATACTTATGAATTTCTCCATGTGCAAAAGAAGTACATATTGGTGGAAGACAAAAATAATAAATATCTCAAGAAAAAAACACTTGTATTGTTTCATTGAAGGATGGCATACACCCCGATAGACTCTTTTCCCCCTTACTTTCTGTCTTCATCTCTCTTTCCCCTTTCCATCACACCCCTATTTGTTTTTTCACCCATTTCAGGTATGGTACTGATAATTCCACAAGAAGTTTCCCCATGCTGCTCTACCATCTGCCAACAACATCAGTTCTGACAGGAATAGCCAATATCTCAAGGGTGTAAAACAATTTAGTCTTAATTCTGGATCTGTTCCAGTGCATTTCCTCAGCAGAGATGAAAAACTGTGTAAATTAAGCTGTGTTGCATATGTTTTTTATCTGCTCTTGGCTGAGGATAGAGGTAAAAACCACTAAATTCATTTAACTTACAATCTTACTTAGATAGCTGGTACCGAATCTTATCTAGTATTGTATGTATAAAATGCAGAGCATAGGAGAGAGACATCAATAGTATTGATGGGCAATTATGGAATATAGTGATCCAAGGGTGTACAGTGAGGAATGATGGGATATATAAGTGAATGTGGGTGATGACAGAGGAAAAAATACAATGAAATTAAGAGGAAGTAAATTTAAAGTTAGAAAATCAAGGTTGCCTCCACAGAACACAGCTCCTCTTGCTGTGAGGAATTATCAGTTTATTGCACAAAGCAGGTAACCCACGTCCACTATGGGCTCTTAACAGCAACAAGCTAAAAGTAGGACCAGGCAAACAGTACTTTGCTTTCAAGGATCTAGCCCATTCACACAAGGATTCATGGAAGCTGTGATGCCAATCAGGTTCAGCACCTATGATGCTGATCCCTGCCCTTCCTGGATGGTAAAAGAAAATAGAGAACATTAGTTAAGTCCTCCTAATTGAAATTGTCAACTTCTCCTTTGATGAGAATTCTCTCTGTATCAGACTAATACAAGCAATAGTGTGATCAGTACCGAAGAACTGCTTACTCATTGTTATTGACCTTGTAAACTACCCCCTAGTATCTAACCTCCATTTTCTAAGTAATCTGATTACTATCAGAACAAAACAAAACAAAACAAAAAATCCAGTGCCCCCTGTCAGTTGCCAAAATCCTGGATCCCTCTCAGTCAGACTTCAAGCCAGAGCATGGTACAGATATAACACTTGTTGCTCAGCCTGGTGACTACTTCCTGTCCATAGACAAGGGAAGTACATCCATATTCATCCAGCTGGCTCTTTCTGCAGTATTCAATACCAATTGATCACTATGTGCTCCTCCTGCCCTGTCTTGCAGAGGCTGTAGGGTGAATAGAAGCACCCTGAAATGGTACATGTCTTTTTTTCCCCACGTTGAGTCAAGATGGTTGTTAGGAGCTAAACTTCCAAAAGCTTCACCAACAGAGTTCTACAAAACTCAGTTCTCTCCCTCATCTTATTCAGCATCTATGTGAAACCATTGTACAACACCAGATGAAAGGCCTGTAGTACATGGCCAATACCTCAAACTCTCTCTCCTTTATGAAAAAGGTGAACAGCAGCATCTACTGGTTTCTTAATGTCAAGTTGAAATCAGCACTGGGATGCATAGCAGCCAGCTAAAGCTTAACACAAGCAACATTGGATGCCCAAATATTCATGGCAGCAGTAACATCAGTTTCCATCTGTGACACTATAAAAATTGTGACCCTTCTTATCAGATTCAGACCTGGCCGTAATGACCTATGTACTGTATTTGTGATATCCAGGTTGATTATTGCAACTGATATCTAAGAATGATTAATTGAAAAACTCAAGGTGGGAAAAAATGCAGTAATCCATCTGCCTAGCAACACAGATCGCTATGATCACATCACCCTGGTACTCAGGTTTTTGCATTAGCTCCCCGTTGGGTCTAGTTCGAGGTCTCTGCTGTGATATTCAAAGCCCTCCATAGGACTGGCTCTAGGTACATCTGCAGCCATGACTTCCAAGAACAGCTATGATCTTCCAGAACCATGAAACTACCAACAAATTAACAGAGAACTTTCACAGGAGCTTGGCCTAGGCTCTGGAACTAATTCCTGAAAGAAATAAAAATGACCACTGCACAGGTCACTGCACAGAAAGGAAATTGACTTCTATCTAGTAAGATGGATTGGCATCAGCCAGTCCACAGATCTTGTGTGAGTGGAGGGACAAGAGTATACCCACAGGGCTGTGGTGGAGTTAGAGGTACAAGAAGGCCAGAGTAGCTGAGTGAGAGTTAGAGTGCTGAGGAGCCTCTCCATGGCCTATGATCCTGGGCAGAAACTGGGAAGGTTTCTCAGCCATGAAGCAGCAGGGAATGTGAGCCAGTAGAGGAGAAATCTACCTAGTTTGTGGAGCTACGGTCAGGAATGCTCAGCACTTCTGGGTGCACTGAAGAGGGTTGGAGGGACTTGTTAGATCACATGGAGACTGCTGAGAGAACTAGAGAGGAAATCTGAGGTATCTTCATAGCCTGGAGGAACAACTACAGGAAGGCAGGAAGACTTGTACTTGGCACATGCCTCTGTTGCCACTATCAGTGCACCTGTGGCTACATTGCTATTTATACTTATGCTAGCTTGATGAGAGCTAGTGTGAATATTTGTACATAAGCAGAGGAATCACAGCCCTAGCTCAGAGTGCAGATGTAGCCATAGCAAAGTTATTTTGTGTGACAAAAAATTATTTCACTGGAAGACAAGATGGTTTCACTTTATTACAAATTCCTTCTAGAATAAATCTCAAATATTATCCAGTGCTTCATAGTTTAGATAAGCTTAATCCAGTCAATTATTCTTCCAACTCAACCACAGGTTTGAGAGTATAAGAATTCTGTGTCACAAATACCTGAGTATAGTATTTGTAGTACTACAATTCCTCAAAGTCCAGTATTGACTATACCACTCTGGAGCACTGTTCTTGTGATTGTAGGCAGTTTTGATGTTTCAGAAACCTTCACAAAAGGTCAAATTCAATCATTCTCTAGAATCTTGAACTTAAAACTGAAACCTGAAAACAAACAAAAACAACTCGTCATCCCTTTGAAAGTGTTCCTCTTATCACTGCTGTCTAGCTGCACAACTGATAGGAACATGTAGAAGCTGCAGTAATGCAACTGTAGTAATGTTATTGTTAGGTTTATAACGGAATACATTTTCTTTTAATCTGAAAATAAAAGAAAAAGTTGGAATGTTTCATAGCTCTAAAACAAAGCTCTCCAAAATTTACGGCACTGTATATTGCTGTCTGTGTACTGTACTATCTGACCTTGCTCATTCAAAGATGCACTTGTTACAGAATGTCAGTCTCTAATGAGGCCTAAAGTAATTGAGCCTGATTGAACTGGCAAGATGCTGCCTAATTAAAATGATAAATGGAATTGGCTGATCATCTATGGAGGGCGAATGGCATGGAGGACATTAAACAAGGTCATTCTGTCAAGGAGAACCACTAATGCTATGAGTTTCTATTCTTTGGATGGCATCCTCCAAATATGGGCTGTCCCTCCTGCTGTGTAATCATGAGCATGGTGTATCATTTAGAAGGCATCCACTACAATATGGCAGAGGTTCACAGCTTTAGGGCTGTTCTGGTCAAAGGTCACTGAGTGTTCATCCAGTCCATCCATGATTACCTTCCTCCCTTATCTACACTTGAAGATGCAGGTAGAAAATCTATAAGAATTGTGGCTGAGAGGACTGAGGGACTTTTATAGACTTTTATAATAGATAAGGTACCACAGTATACCTTCCATTGCCACAAGACGGGGAACAAAATCTGTGTTGGCACGTGGAAGATGACTTCAAATTTTTGAACAGGTCAACTGAGCCTTTGGCTTTGGTCCTTTTGAAGTCTATGAGCAAAACCTTGATCAGCTTGTGAAATATAACAGCTGCACTGTATCAGTTAAGTACAGATCCAGTTAAGGAAGAGGTGTATAACCACACCACCTCAGGAAGAACTGGGAAAGGCAGGCACAACTTCTTTATGTTTCCCAGTGTGCAGGGGTATTATTCAAGCTGCATCATCATTTTGCTACTCCGCAAAGTGCACCCAATCCATTCTGTGACTGATGTGGAGGGGGAATCATGGCCATGCCATCTCCTCGCTCTAGTTGGGGACATGTATGGCCCCAAGAAGTACATAGAAGGAGCAGTCCCTACAGTTCCCTCAGCCAGGGACTGCAATTGTCTCTGTGCTTGTGTGGGGCATGCATAGGAGTGGCGAAGATTCTGAATACCTTCCTTCCATGCATCTGCACGCAAGCCATAGTATCTATTTAACTGCCTTTCTGTTATACCAGCAGCAGGGCTGTCTGCCCGGTCACCCATGCCCTTCTATTCTGCAGCTGTCGGAGAAAAGATGACACATTTAAAAGTCACCCATGTCATGTAGAAAGAATAGCAGCAGCAGGAGCAGTGGCAGTGTGCTCCCATTTTTACTCGTGTTCTTTCCAGGGTAAGCCTACAGACCTGGCCCAGAGTACATATGAATTTCTAGCAATTATTGAAGGAGATTAGGCAAGAAGGCTGGAAGAATTATCTCTCTGGTTCCATAACGCCAAACAGCTTCCATCAAAGAGTTTTGCTTGCTAAGTGAGTCTGAGGAACAGGGCAGGATTAGAAAAATTATGCCAGTGGCTGTAGGGGGCAGTTTAAATGCAGGCTATTGAAGTTGTAGTTCAAAAATTCCAAGGTTTAATGAATCTCAATGGGTAGATTTATCTTATAATTGCAGATTGTAATTAGAAAAATTAGACTAATTAGAACTGATTTATTATACATATGCATTTAAGCTTATTTGAAAGTAAGATATTTGTGCCTAACTTCAGAATGTCTGGGTGTTAGTGTGCAAAGTGTTTTTTTTTTCTTTTTTAGTAGAAGGTGTTGCAAAATCTGCTTATATTTCTCTTCTATGCATTAGACTTTCATGCTGTTTCTCTTTTATTAAATATTTAAAACTTTTCTAAACCAAACAGAGATTATTTTTTGGTCCTGCAGTCTTTGACTTCAACTAATAACCAGTAATGAGCTGCCAAAATCTTAACAACCGGTTCCCTATAAAAAGTTCTGATTTTAGGGATGTGCCCCAGTATGTATTTTTTGTACCAACAGGGTTACCATACGTTCGTATTTTCCCGGGAGGAATTTTTAAATTTTAAAAATTCCTCCCGGACAGCGATTTAAGAACCAAAAAGCCTGACCTGTCCGGGAAAATACAGATGTATGTTAACCCTGCCTACAGTTCTTTTTTAAAAAGATGGTCCTGAACTAGAAATGAGCTCCGTTTCACATGTGTGGGTCCCCACCACTCCCTGGGGGTGTGCTAGGGTGACCAGATGTCCCGATTTTTTAGGGACAGTCCCGATTTTGGGGTCTTTTTCTTATATAGGCTCCTATTACTCCCCACCACCTGTCCTGATTTTTCACACTTGCTGACTGGTCACCCTAGGGTGTGCACATGTGTGGGTCCCAGCTGCGGGGGTGGCTGGAGGCAGGGGCTGGCTGCGGGCAGGGTGGTGGGTACTCACGGGGAGAGCAGCAGGACGCAGCCCAGGCCCAGCAGAGCAGCCGGGGACCCACCAGGCAGCAGCAGTGGGAGCCCAAGGGGTCAGGGGAGCAGCAGCAGCAACAGGACTCGTGCCCAGGGCCAGGTGGCAGCCCACGTGGCTCCCGCAGCGCAGCGCCCCCGGCGGCCGGAGGAGGAATTACATCACTTCCCGGCCGGAGCCCATCAAAGCCTCAGCGCCCCCTGCAGGGAAGCGGGTTAACAACCGGTTCTAAAACTGCTTCAAAATTTAACAACCAGTTCGCGTGAACCGGTGCGAACCGGCTCCAGTTCACCACTGCTAATAACCCCAAAACATGAAATTTGGATATTAATTTTATTTCAGAGGACTCCTTTTATTACAAATTCTAATGCAAATAACTAAAACATCAAAAGCACAACAAACTAAGCAGTTTTTTGAATGGCGATCTTTGTTAGTTGCATAATTGCTGTGTGAGTTGTAAAGCTTTAAAATCGGTGTAGATATAAATGTGAGTAATATTAATATGTGGGTTATATTCAGATTTAAATTTCTATTAATATTCATAAGTCTTAAGGTTATTATTATTTTATTATGGACTTTTAATATACATAGTAATGCTATTAGCTCTCATTACTGGATGGTACATAAAATGTTGTTCACTGTTAATGTAGTTAAGAATGGATTTCTCATCTTAGAAAGGGTGCGTGTCAGGGTGATGAAAAATGTGCCATTATTAAAATCTCAGTGGGCTACATATGACCATGTAACAGTTTCATGGTTGGAACTGAGCTCTAGTTTCCATGTTTAGAAGGGAACGGAGAGGGAAAGGAGAAGAGTTTAGACCTACTTGCTTTGCCTCATTCCCTGTATATTGGGAAGCCATATTTCTTCTCTACCAGCAGCACACAGGGTATCATTGTAGACAATAAAAAATGGATGGAAATAAGAAAAAATGATGTAATGTTCAGGGACTGGATTCGATTCACCCTCATCACTGCACAAAGGGGCAAATTTCATCACTACACCAACAAGATCTGAAGGGCACCAATACGAATTCATTCCTGAGGAAAGCCAGGAGATATGGTATTATATCAGAGAGCAGCAGCTTTAATCTCCACACGGGACCAAAAATCCTGCTGCAGGAGGATCCTCTAATCAGCACACCCCTGGCTGGCCTAAGTATTAATATTGGGGGTTGTGCTGGCCTCCTATCCACCTGTGGTGGTCCCTGCAGACACCTTATATTGCCACAACTTCCCCCAGTGCATTTTGTCTTCAGTTGTGACCATATTTTATTCCAACTTTCCTAACATAGACTGTAGAGTGAATTGGCCTCCTAACTATAGAAAGAGTCTTGAAATTAAAATCAGCTTTATGTGTTTCAAGCTTTTTAAAATATGGAGTCTTTCACTTGTTTGGCACAGCAATTAATATGGTTGTTCTGTAGCCTTTAGGGAATCGGTTGGTTGTTTCAGTTTTAAGTTCTAGAAGACATGTGTCCATGTCACTAAAAACAACCACCTTAACTGGCATTCTTGCTTCAGCCATTTCAGTGTAGCAGCCGAATGAACTATCTTCTTGACCTAGAAGTGGTTCCTCATGGAAATAGATGATGTCACTAGATGGGGAAGCTTGCAGTATTCATAATACTTTTATTTTCCACAGCATATCTTATCCAAAGATCACAAATGACTTTACCGCTATTAATCAATTAAACTATCTCATAACGTCCCTGTAAAGTAGGTGTTAACCCCCTTTGGCAATGGAAAAACTGAGTCACAGAAAGGTAAGTAAGTTGCCCAAGGAAAGAAAGCAAGTCTGTGGGAGGAGAATCCAGAGCTCTTGACTGCCAGGCCTACGCATTAACCATTGGATCATACATTCTCCCATGTCCCTGGTATACTTAGCATAAGGTTAAACAGCGAACTTCAATTTCCAAGTCTATCAAACTGTCATATGTCCCAAATGCTAGCTTTGCTGTAAAACCCATGATTAAAGCCTTTGCTATTTTATTTAATTTGTTGTGGAAAATCTAGGTGTTAATGAAGTGAGAAACTTTGAGAAGATTGGCTGTGCTAGTGAAAGGATGGATGTTGGTAATTCTGCATGCAAGGTACTGAAGTTTGATTGCGGAGCGGGGGAAGGTTTGGAACGAAGGACAACAGCATGTTTAATGGCTATGGGACCAAAGTTCAAGTTCTCCGTAAGAAGAGTGTTACCAGGATAAAAGATATGGAATAAAGGGAACTTTTCACCCAGAGGGAGAATTTTTCCCTTCAAGTATTCAGCAGAAAGAAGATATGGAATAGACACTAGCTCAGGGAGGTCTTGGCCCTTCAACTGATAGTATGCCAGTTGTTGCGCATGTCCAGGGTCCCACTGAAGTTAACAGGACTCCATGAGCCAAAATGAGATGCCTGTGAATGATCAGTTTCAGGCCTAGGGCCCCAGTGAATATGCTGCTGGAAAGAGACAGAGAGATAGTGTGTGAGTTGAGGGGAAATGTAAAGTTGGTTGACATAAGAAAGTCTGGAAACGAACACAGAACAGGATAGCATAGAATGCAACAAAAGATGTTAATCAACAACAGCCATTGAGATCATGAAGAATGGTGCAATTCGGAAGTTACAGCTGTTGCTTTTAGAAGTGACATACTGCAGGTAGAAAAATGGGTGTAGAGGAAAAAATTCTAATTTATTTAGTAAAAGAATTCTTAATTATTAGTGATTAGAATGATTAATTGTAAATTTTATGAGTTTCCTTTTATGACTTTAGAAACTATGGTGACAAAATGTGACATTCTATCATCCATTATTTATTTCAACTTCATTATAGTCTTCCCAACTTCCAAGAAAATTCTGCTTGTAATGAAGTTAATAATACCGATATTACATCAGGAAAGATCACATCAGGCTGGCATTTTAATTTAGCCACCTTTTCTTAATGTGGTGGTAGGAATTTAAATAAAAATCATTAGATCAGATAGAATAACTCATCCAATACAGCGTGGAGAAATGTCAATATTGACACTTGCAATGATCTTATATGCACATTTCATGTATAATTGATTAATGCTGTTATATATATGTGATCATGTCTTCCAAATAAGAAATTTCTATAAGGTTAAATACAATGATCCTTACTAGATGCAATAATTACAAGGCCCAAACATTTCTGATAAATTTTAGATTAATAGATGAGATGACATTTAAGGACAAGACGTGGGTAAAGTTTAAAAGAACATTACATCTCCCCAGTGTGTCATTATTTATATAATAAAAATGGTTGTAATAGTAGTCACCTTCACCCCCGGGTAGTCCTTTTCTGATAGACAAAAGAACCCAATGGCAAAACCTTATTGCTAATGTAGCAATGGGCCCAATTCTCCACTTCTTTCATTGTAAAAATCATTTACAACTGTGAAAGGGTAGGTGTAAATGCTACCTGATCATAGTGGTAGCAATTTATGCTAACTTGCACCCCCTTTGCACAGCTATAAATGACAACACAAGGTACAAGGCAGTAACTGTCCCTATTAAAATTAAAAAAGCCACCATTTATAAGCCCGAAAGGCTTTTCTTTAGGTATGTGCCTATTGAACATTAAAGGTCCGTTCCTAAAGTCCTGAATTTTGTTTTTGTAAGGAGTGCCAGGTCAGGCCCTTAATTATCTACATTCTTATGAGATGTTTACAGGAAGGACTCTATGGAGGTGATAACACCATGGTTCCTGAAGCCAGTAGTAACACTTTTCTCCCTAGCCTCATCTCTGATGAACACAATCTAAAAGGAGCTTTCTTAATATTAGTAGTCCATTATTTGTGAAATCATAAATACTCATGGAAGGCAGTCCATAGGGAAGCCACATTCTGAGTATGGGTAGGTGAAGAAGGCTGAAATTAAACAAAAAACAGCTTTCATGTCAACCTGAACTCAATTCTATCCTGCTGTCCATCAATCCATCACATTTACAATGTGCCTGCCACTGTAATATCTAGACTGATAAGGAGAGCAGTGTAAGGTACTAGGAGTCAGGACTCCTGGGTTCTATTCTTCACTCTGTCACTGACAGCCTTGGTAAGGCAATTTATCACTTCTGCACTTCAGTGTACCTGTTTGTAAATAGGGATAATACAACGCTTGCCAACTTGACAGCGGTGTTACGAGTCCTAATATTTGTAAACTGCTTCATGTTCATGAAAGATATACAAAGTATTATTATATGACTTTTGCTTTAAAATCTCTCCCCTAGCTCCAATTTACCATCTGACAGAAGACTATCTTTTCAGTAACTGTTGATTCCTGCTGTTCCCTCTCTTCTCCCCAGCCAGCTATCCTGGCTATATTTATAGGCTGAACCTTTGGCTCAAAGATAAGTTATCCTTATCAATTTGATCCTTTTCTATCCTCCTAGCCTTGCTGACCTTCTCATTTTATCCTTATATCATCCAAGTCTACACCCACTTCTAATGAAAATTTCACTTACTGGGCTGTTGCCTTGAGTCAGTGTTATGACCTCAGACTTACTGAATCTTCTCTTGTGACATGAAACCCCAGAACTGTGTAAGATATATGACTATACGCTAGGGACTGGGCTAAGCTGATGAGTCATTTATCACTCTACGTTTCTTTAGCGCTATTTTATGTTTGCCACAGCGCTTCATTCTGTGGGCACAAAAATGTTGTTGGTGCTTTGGCACGCTATTATAAATGAAGTGAAAGCTGAAGTTGTAAAATAAAAGTTGGAACCTGTCTACTAAATGAGAGGCTCCCAGTGAATGTTGGCGTCTTTCTCTAGTGGCTCTCTCATGCCTCCAATTAATAAAAGGCACCTAAAAATAAACACAGTGAAAGTTATGACACCAGATCCATCGGCACAGCTGAGCTATGCTTTGCGGAGGGGAAGTAATATGCCACCTTTATGCCCCCTTGTTCCTGGGGCTGCTGGGAGCTGATTTGGTCCTCAGTGAAAACTAGAGCCTATGTTGGCTGCAACGGTCTCCTGGGGCTGTTTTGCTCTCTCAAAACCACTGGAGCATTGTGCATTAAGGCCATGCTCTTTTCCACACCTATCTTCTCAGAACATCCCTACACTGTGGATGAAAGCAGAAGAGCAGGAGCAACTGGTGTATAACTAACTTTACTGGCTTTATGTCATAAGGGATTCTCCTATGCCAGGGGAATCTCCAATTGGCTGTTTAAATCAGATTTCCACCACAACATCCTAAGGAAGACAGAAATGGGCTGTTTCAAAAGTCAGATAAGCTCTTACATCTCAGGCCTCCAAGAGATTAAGCTACTGCATGTTGTCCCCATCGTGGCTCACTGCAGCAGGGTGGATAGCTGCTGCCCCACATTAGTTTTGCTCCCAGGTTGGAAGATCGGTCAGGCCCATGACCACAGGGAGTTCCCTCAAAATGCAGGGTCCAAAGCAATCCTTTGTGCTTATGGTTAAGACTAGATTTGCAGCTAATAGTTTCACAATTTTAAAGACGTAAGTCTTCAGAAGACATAGATTAGCACCTGAAAGCATGGCTCTTGCCTTTCATTTCTGAAGAAGGACTTTTCTAACTCATTTGCTCCTACAGTTCTCATAATTTTTGGCATTTTTTGATAGCTGTGAGAGGAATACAGGTTATTATCCCTTTACATGAGGGATATAAGATGCTTTACTCCCAAGTACAGCTGAGACCACTTTGGATACACTATTTGATGGGCTTAAAGCAGAATTCAATGGTATACTAGATAAAAGGGAGCTGGGAAGGGGAAAGGGATGGAAAATTGATGTTCTCACCAAATGAACAGATGATTCTGGCAAGATTTCCAGGAAAAATATGACTGTAGCTAAAATGCAATCATACTGAAATGGATCTGTGGTGACTGACCTCACAGAAGACCAATCTACTATACACTAAAAGAGAATTACTTTAAAAAAGAGGTGGACTGACCATAAAGCAAGTTGTCAGTCTGACCAAATACAAGTATTTTACCCACTGCCCATTCCAACAGTGTCTATTTGTGTTGACAGTTTTCTCTATCTGCTTGAAACAGTGCCTTGAAGTTAAGGAAGCACTTGCATTTCATTAGAAGCTCTCAGTTTCTTAGCAGTCTAACACAATTTGTTACAGTACTTAACTCTGAAATAGGAACTGATGTCAATGTCATCATTACCGAATAAAGAGGAAAAAGGAGGGGCAAATAGTTAAACTATCTGATTTGCTGGGATGCTAGTGAGTGGTATAGAGGGGGAAAGGAAAGGTGGGGTTTTTAAAGTGAAAGAAAGCATTTCTTATCCATATAGGCCCAAATCCAGCAAAACATTTAAACATGTGAGTAGTCCCATTGACATGCATGTGCTTAAGTGATTTGATGGAGTGGGGCTATATTATCCTCCAAACAAATTTAGGCCTAAATTCATCCCTGACGTAGCTCCAGTGAAGTCAATAGAATTACATCAGGGGTTAATCTGGCTTCTTGTGCAAAATCCTGATTTGGGCTATGATGGGGCGGGCTCCCCATAGCGGCCTTGAGAGAGTTGAATTGGGCCAGGCAGGCCCAATCAACCAAATCCACAGCAAACTGGGGAGAGATTTAGGCTACAAGGAGGTCACTAATAGCAAGCAAGTTCACCTCTGAGGGAAAAGGTGGGGCTTACATAAAGCTAAGAGACTAGTAATGGAGAGGTTGCAGGGTAGTGGTCAATTACCCTGAGGGAAGGAGAGATAGGAATCCCTGGGGCCTAGTAGACCCTATGAGACTCAGATCTGGCTAGGAGGAGTGGAAGCAAGTGGAAGATAGGACGTAGTCCAGAGGTGAGAGCAGTAATGTTAGGTAAGCTGCAGACTTTGACTTCCCTGGACTGGAACCCAGAGTAGACGGTGGGTCTGGGTTTCCCTACCAACCACTGCAGAGTGGTACTGCTTGGGGCAGTGAATTAGAAGACTGCCTGGGTCACTGCAGGAGTGACCGGGTCAGGCTGTTGGACGTGAGGGCTGCTGATGCTGCTTGAGCAGAAAGATTTTGAAGGACTCCACCCTGGAAGGGGAAACCACTTAGTGACCTGGCTGGAGGGCCAAGCTGTGAAGAGGAAGCTTTAGCTCCTGGAGCGAGAGAGGAGCCGCAGAGTGAGCAAGAGACAGAGAGTGATGGATGGGGTGTTAGCCTGGCAGAGCTAATCCCCAGAACAGCCACGAGGAGGCGCTGTTGAGTGGTGAGTAGTTTGCCCTGTCACAGGGGCCAATTTAGGAGTGATGTAAATGGTAATATAAATTACGTATGTGGTGTAAATGGGTCAGAAAACAATGTAATGGGGAAAGGACTAACGTGCACCAATACGGCAATCAGGGAGTGTGCACATTGAGTGTAATTGACATTCTGAGAGAGCATAATGGGGGAATTTAATCAAGAAACTTTACCAGGAGAGTGCAAGATAAACAGTTTAAGGTTTACTTTGTTTTACATGATCTTGTTAGTAGCTTTTCCTGTTAAGCTCACTGCAAGTTACACTCACTGTGGCCTGAATCTCAGTTACACTATGATCCCGTTATTCTGACCTTATAGGGGATGGAAATGGCTGCTTGAGAAAGGCCCTTTGCAAGGAGCTGTGGTTGGTGCAGAAATGATTTAAGGAGTCTACACTAGCCCAGCTCCTTGCTCGTGTCATAGGGGGTATGCTGACTAGAAAGAATGGCCCATAAGGGGTCCCTAGAAGTGTAGGTTGCTCTAACTTACACTGGGAGCCAGGCACAGCCCTAGCATACAAGGAGCACTGGGGTGACCAAAAGCCAGTTTTTGTTCCTCTGTCCCTATGCCAGGCACAGGAATGGGACAACTGAAAATCGGCCCCCTGTGAGTCAAATTGGTGCAGGTTACATGGCTACAGTCATTTTCTATCCCAGTGTTCAATCCTGCCATCATTTACATGGGTTGACATTATCCACAGAGGTTAATGGGAGTTGCATACCCCATAAACATCAGCAGAAGTAGTAACTTATACCACCCTTTGCATCATTGCAGAATCTGATTCATAGACAAGAAAAGGAACTCAATCATTCAGGTGTGTGTGTCACAGAGGGGAGGGTTAAATTTTCTACACAACAGGGTGCCAAGCAAGGTGGCATAATTATTAACAGCAACAAATAAAGGTTTTCCTTTTCGCAAAAAAAGAAAAAATTATATGTCACTCGAGTCATGTGCAAACACTGTAAATCATATCAAGGCTCCCCTCATTCCTTTTGCTTTTTAAATTTCTTTAGTATATCTGAAGAGGCAGAGACAGGGGCCCCAAAAGCTTCAATAAAATGTTATGTGTGACAGAACAGACAGCTGGTGAAAAGAGGAGACTCATCTTACGGCAAAGTGACACTGAGAGCTTTCAGAGATGCTTGCTGTGTTCACGCTAGAGAAAACCTTGATGTGTGCAATAATCTACAGCCACAGCCTTGAAGATTTCTCTCTCTCTCTTTCTTTTTTCCCATCCCCAGTTCTCAATATACCAGTAAAGAATCAAGATGAGCTGAAGAGCACTCGGACAGTTTGTATGTAATTATGTGGGCAACTATAAGGGAGAGATGTTTGGCATTATTATGACCTTTTCCTTTCTTTTATTTTTGTAAGTTGCTCTACACCTGTGCTGAGCTCCTAGCACCACTGAGCATCAGCAGTAGCCCAGCCATCATGCATAATTCATGCAATCAAAACTTTGCAACTGTGCAAAATTGTGTACCCCACATCCTGTGCGTCCCAATTGGCTTTCCATAGACTGTCAGACTTTACAACAGCGTGGCTCACTCAGTAGCCATAAACTGAAGCATTAATGAAGCTGCCTGAACTGCAGAGTGGAGAGTTGGTTAATAAGTCTCTGTTTTTCATTTTGATCAGCTGATGGGAGGTCCAAAGTGTTGGAAAAGCTTTAAAACAAAAACCAACAGCAAGAACAAAAAAAAAAAATCATTGTTGTAGAATTGAGTAGGAAATGGACACAGATTTTAATAAAGGTTTTTACTTCTAATGCACAAAATTAAATATAACTTTGGAAACACCTACATGTTTCAAAATCAACCATCTCTTTTAGTAAGTAGGCAGTTAGATATGAATTGCCGAAATAAATGCCTTGGAGGCATTGTGACCATGGAAGTGTGTTATCTTAAATGTGTATATGCCTTAGAGTGGGTATGTCAGCCCAAAAAAAAAAAAAAAAAAAAGCATCAACCTCCCAGATTCCCCCCACTCTGCCTATGTTCTTTTTCCTTCATTCCCCTCCTTTCCGATATGTATGGATAGGCACTGAGTGTGTTGCCTCTAGAGAGAACAGCAGAACAATAGGTTTGGGAAATCTCTTTTGTCATTTGCTAAACATAGGGAGTGAAATCCAGTCTCATTGAAGTCAAGGGGAGTTTTCTCTTTGACTTCAATGGGGTCAGGATTGTACCCATGAGACATATCCTCAGTTGAAAATGACACCACTCCACTGATGTCAATGAAAGGAAAAATTTCTTCCTAGCTTCTGGCACTCAGTGGTTGATTTATGCCCAGAATAGGAGTTTTTCTATTCTAATTTTAACATACTGTATTATATGTCTGTAGATATATGTATATATGATCCATATCCATTTCTAATTCACTGTTTGAATCCTACTAAACTCCTGATGTCAATGATATCTAGAAGCAATAAGTGCCACATGTTAATTATGCTTGTGTAAAAATGTATTTCTTTTTCAAAGTTTTTAAGCCATTGGCTTTCAGTTTTATTGTATGCCCCCGGATCTAGTTTATGAATTTGCCTTCCATTTTTATCCATCTATATTATGGCTCTTATTCATCTTCTCTGTAGACTAAATAGTCTCAAACTTTTCAATCTGCCCACGTACCCAATTGTCTTCATAAACCTAATCACATTTGTCAGACATTTCTGAAAGTCAAAACCAACACCTTGAACGTCACTGGTAAGTCATCAGGAGACAGTGTTGCTCTTAGAGTATTGGGGTCATATGTACCCTGGAAGGTGCACCTCTCAATGGATAGGTAGTCACATTCTGCACTAGCTTAAACTTCTTACTGGTGCAACCATATGTGGAGAACATTAGAACACTAGTGTGGAGGTGACAGAGACATGGATGATGGTAGAAAAGTGTGTATCAGAAAGGAAAAGTCACACACTTATAGACAGAAGTAGATGATGAAACACCGAAACTCCAATACTGCAAAACTTTGTCACAAATGGCAGCTGCATTTCTTCAACCAAGTCTCACATATCACTCATGCCAGCGCAACCACCCGCCCGCAAACCGTTTTGCCCTTGCATGAATTAAGCCACAGCCTGCTGGTCCCCATCCATTTCCTGATTTCACAAATATATTAGGTTATTCATTCCTCTGCTTCAGTTGGGCCTGATGTGATGTGGTTATTCAGCTGAATACAATCTGCACAGTGAATACGCTGAAGACCATGTTACCTTACCAACACTTCTAACAACCTCATATACACAATGATCTGTGACAAAATCAACCTCTGCAGTATTCAGATGTGAGAACAATCAGGGCAAATGGGCATTGCCCAAAACTACATTTTGGAACATCCCAAATGGATATCAACAGGACCAGTCAAAAACAACTGTATTCACCCCTAACAACTGTAAACACCCCAACCAAACATGGCCAGTACTATAAAAGTTAGCTCCTAAAGCAAATAAAATCAATTTGTAAATATTATCCTCCTCTATTACCACTGACTAGCACAACCAATACATTTCCAACTTCAAATCGAGTTCTAAAACCTGACTAATCAGAATCTAGGAAATCTGAAAATTCTAAAAATTTCCAGAGTTGATTTGCCACAATCTTCTCAATAGATTTCCCCCAGTAACTGGAAAGATAATCAGCATCAAGCAATGGGAAAGGAGTACTTGTGGCACCTTAGAGACTAACCAATTTATTTGAGCATAAGCTTTCGTGAGCTACAGCTCACTTCATCAGATGCTGTAGCTCATGAAAGCTTATGCTCAAATAAATTGGTTTGTCTCTAAGGTGCCACAAGTCCTCCTTTTCTTTTTGCGAATACAGACTAACACGGCTGTTCCTCTGAAACCCATCAAGCAATGGTTTCTTAAACAGGGACCTCACAGTAGTTCCTTTATATGTTGACAATCTGAACCAATCTGACAATCTGAATTTATGCTACGTGCCTCAATGTATTTTTCTAATTTACGTGTTTCCCTCTCAGCAGTTTGGTTACTGGTTACGTTGCCAAACAAAAGGGTTTTTTTTGTTTTTAGTTTTTTTTAAATAGTAGAAACTGCTACTGCTGCATTGACTCTTTACTCTCATCTATGCTATAGAGACTTTGTCTCCAGCTTCAATCTTCTTAATTAAGAGTGTACATTTAAAGTACCATGGCCACTGGTGCAGGGCTACTGACAGACAGTGACGAGCTAATGATCTAGAACAGGAAGGGAAATCCAAAGTAGTCTATTAAAAAAGTTGTGGAATGACCTGCACCTCTGGAGTTATTCTGAATTATAAAAAATGCCCAAGCTGATAAAACAGTGCTACCACATACCATTGCCAGTGTCAAAAGATACCTCTCCCTGCCTCCTCCTCCATAGAATTAACTGAAAAAACAAAAACCAGCTGCTGAAAAGCTTCTATCATTATATAATTTCTAGAAGAAGTGGCCCCGGTTCTCCAGTAGGTCCAAGAGGCAGCTGCCGGGAGTGAGTTACGACTCCTTGATCCTTGGCCACCTGATCCAGATGGAAGTTAGAGTAGGCTCCTTTTGTTCTAACTTCCACCACTGGTGTAAGCTTCCATAATGGAGCTTATGCCACCAGAGGATCAGACATAGTCAAGCTCAGCTCAACCATGTTCCCCTGTTCCCCAGCCTTCCTCCCCCTCGTTCTTACATTGGAGGTTGGGGGAGAAGCTGGGATAGGAAGCAGCTGATCTGTCTTTGCCATCTATATGCTAGTGGAGGATCTCCCTACACTGGGTGATTTGTGGGGGAGGGAGGAATCTCTGGTAGTTTTTAATAGGCCTTGCAAAGTGCCTTAGAGGACCAGAGAATCTGGCCCAACGTTCTTAGAATTAGTTTATACTGCCATATTATCCTTGAAATACTTCCCACAGTAAATCTAGAAAATGTGATGGTGACTGGAAAAAGAAAACAATATGTTGCTGATTCTTCCAAAGTGGCCCTCCAATATTACTAAAAATTTTGTAAAGACCTGAATGGTAAAAAGTGGGTGTCTAACTTTAGCCTCCCAAAGCTGGAAAGCACTGGCCTTTTGTTCGCTTCTCCAAGCTTTGAACTTGCTCCATTACACTTCATCAGTGCAAAAGAATCTTTAAAATATCAAACAGGGGAAATACGTTGTCAAGAAGACTGGTGTCTTAAAATAAGGGAGCAGAACTCTATTTTTGACTGCAAAATAGACCTGTACCTGAACTTTGTTTAATTTGCTCAACTGATTGCAGGACAGAAATTTGGCTAATTTAATTGATTTTATGATAATGGTGAAATATTGTAAATGTTGCTGCTGCATTCCATTCTTGCTTTTCTTATCTTCCTTTTACTGAACAGTAAAATATTATTATAGTATTGCAATAGTTTAAAACAATTTTTTCACTGTTGTGAAATTGAAAAAATTTTAACTTTAGATTTTACTATTTTTACATATGAATTGTAACAATCATAACCCTCTAAACAGGGAGAGCTAGGGAATTCCAGCTACCATACAGATGGTAAATTCTTTCTGGATGGGTCCCTATGAAATTTACAAAGCAAGAATATTCCTTATCACACTTTCAGTAGTCTCCTCCTGCACAACAACATAAATCAGATATTTTGCTTGCTTGCTTGCTTGCAAGGGTAAATACCTCTGCCCTTCTTGGGTGTGCAGTACAGTGAATGGCTGTAGCTCTGTCCAAGGTTCATTTTGGAGCCCAAACAAAGAGGCACTGGTCATTTACATGCCATGTAAATTTTTGAGTCCAAATCTTGGACATTGGCTCACACCTATTGCTGACTTCTGTGCACAACTGCCGGGATGCTGCAGCAACAAAAGTGCCATTGATTAGTTTCTATAACCATTACTGATCTGGTACTAATTGAGTAATTCTGTGGTATTTTTGAAAAGAGCAGGAAGTGTCTTGGCCATCTACTTCTCACTATAACTGATATGATACACTAGGATTGTGTGCAAGCCATTGCAGTATTCATCAGATTATGCCATATGCCTACACTCACTGCACCACTAATATTTAATGTATTGCTTTGGGATATTCTGAGTATAAGAGCCATTATATAAAACCAAATTCTGTCCCAAAATCTTCTATGATGCTTGCATATGCATGTACTGGCATTGATTCTACAAGACATGCAGTGAAATGTGACTATGTATCTGACAGCAGAAATGAGCCCTGAAGTGCTTAGAAATTAGGGAAGTGTTTGCTGTTTCCAAGACTGCAGCTTTTCTTGACTTTGAAGTGTGAAGTGGTGAGTATTTTCATCACACCGTAAGAATTAAGGTTGTAACAGTCAGTACAGCCTGAATCCCCAACAGAATGGCTGTTTTATGCAGCCTCATGTTTTATGCAGATTAGGTTTTTTCCTGGTTTTTACTTTTTTTGCATTGCTAGAGCATATTAAACTTTAGTGAACCTAGACAGGAATTGGATTACAAAAATTACAGCTCATGTCATAATCTTTATGAAGAAATGAGGGGGAACAATTGGAAAAAGTATGTGGAGTGGGAGATATCAGGGATAAGAGGAGGTGACATACAGCAAACAACTTTCTGGTAAATGATGTGAAAACTGATTAAATATACAACACTACTTCACAGTCTATCTAGCAAGATCAAATTTACAGTATGAACACAGAATGAATTTTCTCAGAAGTGTTACTATTAAAAGTGCATCCGATGAAGTGAGCTGTAGCTCACGAAAGCTTATGCTCAAATAAATTGGTTAGTCTCTAAGGTGCCACAAGTCCTCCTTTTCTTTTTACGAATACAGACTAACACGGCTGTCACTCTGAAACCTATTAAAAGCTGAGGTAAGTTGTATGAAAATGTTTACTTCCTCCAGATCAGACTATCATAGCCTATATATAATTAACTGCTTGTGTTTTTTATATATAAAGATATTGGAGATACTGAATACTTCCCAAACAACAATATATGCCTCACTGACACTCACAGTTAAGGAGAGTGTATGAAGTTTAAGGCCCTGGTGGTGCAAAAATGTATGCACCTGTTTACTTTGTGCACTGTGAGTAGTTTCCTTGGGGACCTGATCCTGAGCCATTAAAGTCAATGGGAGCTTTACTATTAACTTCAGTGGGCACAGGCTCAGACACTGGGTGGAAAAAAATGCCTCCCGCAAGTTATACTGCATATTTTAGGCCCACGCATATTTCTTTGCAGGATCAAGGCTTTAATGTCGCTTGATGAGAATCCCAACCTGAAAATTATCTTAAAACTTTGTTACAAGTATTATTAATGATTATTTATTTGTATTACTTTAGTGCCTTGGAGTCCTGGCCCATGACCAGGGTTCCTTTGTGCCAGGCACTACAACTTAAAGAGATAGAGGGGGAAAATACATATTTCTCTCTCCCCCCCCCCCAGTTTGTTTACTTCATGCATTCACAGCATCTTGTATTCAGTCGGTTTCGGATTGTGGGGTGGGGAGAGGAGGAATTTGCTGACTGTGTATGCGCCTCTTGGCTCTGCAAAAAGAGTTTTGACAGTAATACCATGCTGAAAGTGAACATGCAAAACAGATAGCAGGGGACTGACAGGAGTAGGCACAGAAAGAAGGGGAAGAGAGGTGAGCCTGAGTTCTTTTAGTGGTCTTCTCAGACCAAAACAAAAAAAACCCTGCTAAATGTAAACAGGGGAGCCAGTATACTTATACCTTTTTTGAAAATGGATTTTAAATACAAATAATTCAGGACATGACAGTTAAAGGAAGCTCTATCAGAAAACAGTATTTAAAAAAACACTCAGTTTTAACATGTAAAGGAACACTGTACATTTGTATCATATATGCCATTTCAAATTACAATCATTGTCTCAGTATGGCACTGATTCAGTAAGGTATTAAACAAGGCAAGATAAAGCATGTAAGGAGCACCCTGGGACTTAAACCGGACTACTTATATGTTTAAAGTTAGGCATATATTTAAGTAATTTGTTGAATCAAGGTGTGTACTTAAAAACATTATCTTGGGCTCTAATGTTATCATATAGATAAGCTCTGGTCTGGTAAAAACTTGGATGTAAGGCATCCAAGTTAAACCCAAGTGCTGCAAGAAGCGAAGGTGGTCACCAGGTATACTCTACTCTGATGACTGGGCACTGGGTTGTTGAAAATGGTTTAATTAAATGAGACAGAGGGGAAAAAAAAAGGGTCCTCACCATCTGTGGCCATTAAGAATCCTATGGCAATTTTCCCATGTATAATTATTATATGTCCCCAGTATCCTGCAATTTCAATCTTATAGGGTATTATTCTGCACTTCCTGATCTAAATAATTGTGTGGTGTAGCTGTTTGCTGTTAAACATCTGTCATGTTCCAAGTCAGAGAGGGTTGCACTTCATTAGCTTGCAGGAGGTGACTTACGTGTAAAATATATAGTTTGTAAAGTACTTTTGGATCCATCAGGATGAAAGGTGCAATATAAATATAAAGTAATATTATTCCTTATAAGGCAATCAACATCTCGGATTCACAAATATCCTGATGGATCCTGGTACTATAAAGCACTGACTTGTAACAATGTGAAATATTCAGTGGTCAGTAAGATAATTTTTCTTTTCTTGGAACACTCAATAATTCAGAGGTGTTCTCCCCTTAAAAAGTAAGTGTGTGTGTGTGTGTGTTTAATTGCATAGAAAACTGTGCACAAAAGAAAACCCCATGGCCGAAGATTACAGTCTTGTTTGCACTATGAATGTTAGATTGATTCTTTTATGAGGTAACATATTTATGCTGTAACAAGTATCTTTTACTGAATATATTAACTTATCTGTGTCATATTATGCTACAGTAAACATCAGTAATTTTGATTACTAATGGGAAATCATACCATGGTCGTCCTCTATCATTTCTGGAAGTGCTGCCTTATGTCTTTAGAAATCAGTAATTCTGAAAATGACATTATAGTGCAGAGGAAATACAGGTAATTTCACAATGACTTATTTATCTTAGGTAAAGGCACATAATAGGTACAGATTTATTCATATGTCTGCACTAGTTCCTAACAAACAAGAACTGGGTATTTCCTGCTGCACATTAAAAAGAGAGAGGCATATTATAAGAAATTATCCAGTAATATCTGTATAAAGTAAATTGGATTAGCTTTTGCAATACAACATATTGTTATCTGCATCTCTTTAAGATTACAAAGTTAGTCCCAGATCCTGCAAACGCTGACACATATGCTTAAAATTCAGCAGCTACGTAAGTGTTTGCAAAGTCAGGGCCTTAGACAAATGAAAAATGCTTGGGCTCTCTTTGAACAACACACCAACCCAATACTTTTCAGTATCTGTTCTTTTTAAAAATCAGTCCAAATATGTCACACTCCTTTACAATATACTCTCATTCTTCCTTTTAAAATTATACTTTTATTTTTATTTTGAGGATAATGTCTTTTTTTTTCTGCATCCCTGCATGCAACTAAGCAAATGTGCTGGACTTTTTAAGGTTGTCTCTTTTTTTAGTTCCTTTGCTCCTCTGCTGTTGTCTAATCAAGTGTTTCATTTTACTATCACAGGCTACTCTCACAACCTTGTCACTACAATTTACCCTGTGCTTGTGCATATTATATGTTTAACTGAAGTCCCATATATCTAGCCTCCTGCCATAGGCTCATACTTTGAGCAAAACTTAGTCTCAAACATAAAGGAAAAGGGAAATCTCCAAAGAGAAATTTAGACAAAGTCTTTATTTTATCCCATTATCATTAGGCTCTCCAGGCTCAGCAACACCAACCAACAGTGAAATAGAAGGGCATGAAGTTAGTGCTACTACCTCAGCTACTAGGCCTAGAGCCACCAAGCAAAGATGAGCAATGATGATTACAACCAGAGGGGGGAAAGTGAAAACTCCACATTGCAAGATCTCTCTTTCTCCCCAAAACACTGGTTAAAAAACCAAGACCAGCAGCGGCAATAACAGAAACAGGAAGGTTCGTTGCAGTTGTTATACAGAACGCTGTAACATTTATGATACTGACATCTGTCTAATTTCTGCTAAGCAGATACGTAAAATAAACTCCACCTGGTTGTATATAATGGTAGATAATCTTATTGTGAATGACAAGTGAACCAGATGGTAGGCAGCAGGTGAAATACTTCTGGTGGTAAAGGATGTGAAAATGCTTTCTCAAGAAGATCATTACTCGACTGGGGGTTTTCTCCAAGTGAAGTAACAGGGCCCCCTTACAGTGTGCTAGCTTCTATGGGTTAGCTGTCAGATAATATTGAATACACATGCCTAATACGCACATACTTTTCTAGGGCAAGCAACATGACATATAGGTGGATCTATCCCAAATCATTCAATACCAGCCTGTTCAGACCCAGTATAAACGTACTGAGATTCCTCGTCTTTATATCTGTTCTAATTACTTACAAAGGGCAGGTGGAGGTCATTCAATTTCTCTCTGATCATTACCACATAAGAATTACATTAGGTTTTCACAGTTGGCATATTTCAGTTCTTTTTAATTTCAGCTGCAGTTATGGAATGCTATGCCTCACTCTTTCCCACTTACAGGAAACCCCATTACTAAGGGAATGATCAGTATTCAAAAGCATTCTAAAAAGTCCCATCCAGTGTCCTTTACAACTTCACAATTCATACTTAGCTTCCCAGATGAAATTTTGCTCAAATAAAAAAAAAATCTTACTGATTGTATACAAGACTGAATAAAATGTCTTTCAGAGCAATTAGCAAAATACAAAGAGAAAAATCTCAATGTCTATGTTAGAAATTCACACTCAACTGGCTAAATTCTAAACTTTCTCTCTTAAATTAAAATATAAAGAAAACCCAGTAGTTAAATAGGTTCCATTTTGCAAACAAGGCTTTGGCTTGACTCAATCTTTTCATTTGTTTTATTTTTTTAATGGTACATACATGTACTTGGAGGAGTGTCTGGGAAATTACACAGAAACCAACCAGTATGATTCAAAGTGCATAGAACTTTGTAATAGTAATATATAATATGTGGTATTATTCAAGTATCATGCATTAATCATTCATATTAACTAATGTCTTCACGTAACTCAACTCACTTCATGTAGAGCCTGTGCAATCTATGTAATTACGTGTGTATATAATATTGTAGGTTTCAGAGTAGCAGCCATGATAGCCTGTATCCGCAAAAAGAAAAGGAGGACTTGTGGCACCTTAGAGATTTTGCAGATACTGCATTTTCTGCAGATACTGCGTTTTCCATATTTTACCTGAGGCAAGCACATTGTTCAGAAATAAGATATTAAGGCTATGTCTACGCTACACAGCTTTTAGCAACACAGCTGTGTTGCTACAGCCGAGCCGCTAAAAGTCGTGCAGTGTAGCTGCTGTTTGTCGGCTCTCCTGCTGAGAAAAAACTTCCACCCTCAACAAACAGCGTTTGCATTGTCGGCAAGAGAGTGCTCCTGCCAACAACTCACTGTTCACACTCGTGCTTGTTGCGGCAAAACTGTTGTCTTTTGGGGATGGGGGGGGGGGTTAATACCTCTGAAAGACGAAAGTTTTGTCATTCAATTGCCTGTGTAAACATAGCCTAACTGTCTGTCATCAGACCACTTCAGAAGCTCTCCTCTTGCTGGAGAAGTAGGTGTTGAAGATATTCCAATAATTTGATTTAGGACAGCATTATTGTAGCCTTTCAAAATGGGATGGTTTGTCTAAAAGATATGCTCTAGGAATTATTTTGGGAAAGTTCTATGGCCGGTACTATGCAGGAGGTCTGACTAGATGATTACAATGGTCCCTTCTGGCCTTAAAATCTATGAAATACAGTTCACAGAAGCCCACAGATTGTGGGTTCTGGCTGGCCAATAGGTTTAGGAGAAAAGTCTCCTATAGAAGGTCAAGCCAAACTTTTGCCTTGCCCCATGTGGCTAGCAACCAGCTGCACAGACATGTGAGTGGAGGAAACCTTGTGCAAATGAGCTATGACTCACAGAAATAAATGATGGCCTGATATTTCCAGTATAAAACACAAACAGTGCTTTAAGTTTTCTCAGGTTAGGAACCCAAATATTGACACCCAAAGCTACTGGTTAAATATGAAAATCTTGGCCAAATTTTTTTCTTCTGTTCAGTGATTCAAATTTAGTCAAACTAAGATGATTTTGGACCATTAATTGCAAAAGGACATCAGGATCTGAAACCTGGGATCATTAAGTCTATTTTGGTTTTGCTTTCAGTGCAGAGTGATAGGAAACTCAGGCTTTCTACTTCCCTTGGGTTTGTGTGAATATCTCTTTAGGGTATGTCTACACTACGAAATTAGGTCGAATTTATAGAAGTCGTTTTTTATAAATCGTTTTTATATAGTTGATTGTGTGTGTCCCCACACAAAATGCTCTAAGTGCATTAAGTGCATTAACTCGGCGAAGTGCTTCCACAGTATCGAGGCTAGAGTTGACTTCCGTAGCGTTGCACTGTGGGTAGCCATCCCACAGTTCCCGCAGTCTCCACTGCCCATTGGAATTCTGGGTTGAGATCCCAATGCCTGATGGGGCAAAAAACATTGTCGTGGGTGGTTCTGGGTACATGTCATCAGGCCCTCCCTCACTTCCTCCTTCCCTCCGTGAAAGCAAGGGCAGACAACCGTTTCGCGCCTTTTTTCCTGAGTTACCTGTACAGATGCCATACCACGGCAAGCATGGAGCCTGCTCAGCTCACCGTCACCGTATGTCTCCTGGGTGCTGGCAGACGTGGTACTGCATTGCTACACAGCAGCAGCAACCCATTGCCTTGTGGCAGCAGACGGTGCAATAGGACTGGTAGCCGTCATCGTCATGTCCGAGGTGCTCCTGGTCACCTCTGTGAGGTCAATCAGGAGCGCCTGCGCAGACATGGGTGCAGGGACTAAATTTGGAGTGACATGATCAGGTCATTCTCTTTAGTCTTGCAATCAGTCCTATTGTACCATCTTCTGCCGAGCAGCCATGAGATGTGGATGGCACACAGTCCTTCTGCACCGTCTACTGCCAGCCAAAGATGTAAAAGATAGATGGAGTGTATCAAAACAAGAAATAGACCAGATTTGTTTTGTACTCATTTGCAAACACCCTCCCCGCCCCCCGTCTAGGGGACTCATTCCTCTAGGTCACACTGCAATCACTCACAGAGAAGGTGCAGCGAGGTAAATCTAGCCATGTATCAATCAGAAGCCAGACTAACCTCCTTGTTCCAATAAGAACAACAACTTAGGTGCACCATTTCTTATTGGAACCCTCCGTGAAGTCCTGCCTGAAATACTCCTTGATGTAAAGCCACCCCCTTTGTTGATTTTAACTCCCTGTAAGCCAATCCTGTAAGCCGTGTTGTCAGTCGCCCCTCCCTGCGTCAGAGCAACGGCAAACAATCGTGCATCTGAGTTGAGAGTGCTGTCCAGAGCAGTCACAATGGAGCACTCTGGGATAGCTCTCGGAGGCCAATACCGTCGAATTGTGTCCACAGTACCCCAAATTCGACCCAGCAAGGCCGATTTAAGCGCTAATCCACTTGTCAGGGGTGGAGTAAGGAAATCGATTTTAAGAGCCCTTTAAGTCAAAAAAAAGGGCTTCATCGTGTGGACGGGTGCAGGTTTACATCGATTTAACGCTGCTAAATTCGACCTAAAGTCCTGTGTAGACCAGGGCTTAGTTTCAATCCATATGGATTCATACAGACAGCTTTCTGTACAGAACCTTGCCTGTTTTTACCTTCTCTGTAATCTATCCAGGTACTTATATTGTCTTCACTGCCACAGTACCTCAGCACTTATTCCTATTGCAGTGTCTCTGCTATTTAGTAATAAATAGATAGTTACCAATGTGCTTTAATTTGGTAGCTAGGTCAGTATTAAAAAAGGGTAAGTTTGATACAATTAGAACAGCAATTGTATTTATCACTCGTGGGTGGCATCAGAAATGGATCATCTAAAAAGTACGATAGCTTCTGGTGTGGTCAAAGTCTAAAGATTCTAAATATATTTAAAAATGATCAATCCGTCAGCATCTCTTCCCAAAGCAGATATCCCCTCTTGCTAACAACTAAAATTTTTAAGAATCCTTGCTTGCCTGAACAATCCAAACCCCATGACTTTTCATCATTCCCATGCTTTGTCTCCCACTTCATCTGTATTTCATCCAGCTTTCACTGCCATACCTTTGAGGCAGGTATGCCTCATTATTAGAGCTGGTCCAAACTTGGACTTTCCGTTGTGTGGGAAATTCTAACATTTCAAAAAAAAAGTTACTGTTCTGATACAGAATAAAAGTAGAAACTCTGAAATTTCCCATGTAAAGGAAATTCTGAACATTTTCCTTTTAGGAAAAAAATGGAAACCCTTTCATTCATTTTAAACAAAATGGGGCAGCCCATTCTTGGGGAGTCAGAAGTAGTCTGGAGAGCACCTGGAAGTTGGGGATAGTATAAGAAGACCCCAGGAGTTGGGGAGCCTGGAAGCCTTCCAGGTGGGCTGCCAAGGAGACAGAGGGTACGTTTACACAGAAAGCAGGATCCCATGGTAGTGAACTACAGAACCCAGGTCTACAGACTTGGACATGCACGATGGTGCTAAAAGTAGCTGTGTAGATGTTCGGGCTTGGGCTGGAGCTCAGTCTCTGAAGCCTAGGGAGGGAGGCATGAAAACTTCACTGAAATCAAGATGTTCCATAGGAACACTTCTATTATGGCAAATTGGTGTTTTCTGAGAAACTCTTTCTGTCTGAAAATGTCTGATGTCCTTAACAGGACTGGTGGGGGGGCGGGAAAGGACAAATTTTTCACAGATGTTTTAGTCTCAAGTGTTGCACACTTCTATTGCACTGTTTAAATAGTAAATCATAACAAGTTTACTGTTAACTCATGTTTACTGACTGAATAAAGTCTAGTTGATAAAGTCTTAGGCATTTCCAGTGAGAAATGATTGTTCGATTTTGGCCTGAGCATATCTAGGGACAAGCAGCTAAATAAATATTATAAAATAATCCAGTGTTGAATGCAGTCAGGTTCACCAATTGCCACAAACTGTCAACCTCCGAACAACAAAGCTCTTTTGACTGTGTGAAGCTGGTGTATGAGTCCACAGCCTGGTTAAACATTAAAAGTATACACACTGTGGCTGATTTGTTGTTGTTGACCTAAACATTCTGCTTTATTTGTCTCTGCTTGCTCTTTATCTTTTCAAATTAAACAGCACAGCTATGCTTTTCACTGTTCATCACTGAGACTGCCTGAGCAAAAGTTGTTAACAAGGAACGTTTAATGATTGCGTACATGGCTCTCTTAGGTTTCTATCCTGTTAGACTTCCTACTTCATAACATTTATTAAATGTATTTTCCCCAATTTGTGTAGCTTATATAGAAAATTTTTGTAAATGACTGTAAGGATAGCATTTGACTCCCATGAAGATACATCGTTCTGCTACTGCGGAGGTGCTCTGTTGGAGAGGTTGCAGGGAAAGGGGAACATACCTGGACTTGTGGTGGTTGTTTCCAGGAATTAGATGGGTTTGGGAGGAAATTATGAAAGAGATTAATTTTATAACAAAGCACCAGCTTCCCAGAGATCTCCTAACCCGCGTATTTAATGCTCCAGTAAAAGATCTACATTCCAGACAGAACAACACATTTTTCTTTTTTGTTAGGAGCAAGACTTTGTATTGCACATTATTGGAAAAATGTGAATTCTCCTCCCTAGGGAACTGTGGTATATTTTAATATGGCCTGTCTTTCTTATGGAAAATCTTTCACATCAAATATATATTCAAGAGAAGCACCAACATAGGATAGATATTTAGAAATTTGGACACCCTTTTTTAGTGCGCTCCAGAGGAAGCGGTATACTCAGCCAACAAGGCAGAATATTTAGCCAGGTTCTTTGAATATTAAACTGATCCTGAATAAGTAACAAGTAATGTACAATGCAGAAGGGTTTAAATTCAGTCAGAGCCATCTGGAATGGAGCACAGGTAAATATTTTCAAACCCGCGGGAGACATGGTGCGCTTCCTTCCCCAGTTGGGGCTGAAGCCCCGAGCCTTGCGTGCGTGCGTGCGTGCGGGGTGGGGGTGGGGGGGATTGGGTAATAGGGAGCTGTGGGAAATAATCTCAGAGAATTTAAGCCCTGGTAGTATGTTAATGTTTTATGGTAACTTTTGGATTAGTAAAAAAGAAAACATAGCTCATTTATTTTGTTTCTAGTTCAATTAATGATTGCATTAAGTAACTGACAGATAACTAATACAGAATGGGCTGAGGGGGCTACAAAACTGGAAAATTTCAATGGGAGGGTTTGCAATTAAAAGCTTATCTGCAGCCACTTTTGTTATCATTTAATGCTATCCTGAATCCTCCAGTGAAAACCTTCAAGTAATTCTGTACAATTCAAGGGATCAAAATGATTTTTTTTCTTTAAGTTATAACAAGGCAATTTTAATTAGTAATCACTAGCAAAATACAAGACAATGCCTTGTTTATACAAAGATTATTGTTCATGTCAACTTCATGAAAATAATTACACACTTAACACTTGGGAGAATTTTTCATCATTATGGAAACCTCAACAATGGACTCCTTGTATAAATTCCTGTTTAACAAACCAGCTCCTGGGCATTTTAACTCCTTCCATAGGGTAATAATAATTGGAAGTCTGCATGGATACACTGCTTGGTAAACTGGCTCCCTGTTTAAGGGATTGAAGAGATGCTGCCACTGCTGCAAAGTTCCCCAGGGGGAATTCAGCTTGTTCTAAATTGTACCTTTTCATGTAACAGGTCCATGCTGTACAATCTCACTACTTGTCAATTAAAGAATGGCGTTGTTAGGATTTAGCCAATGGCACTGATGAAGCTGGAAAATATCTGTTTCCCTTGGGTGCTTCCAAATATGGTATCTTTCAGCCCAAGGGATATAGCAAATTCAATACCATTTCTAGAAGTACCAGCTCTGGAAGACTCTATGATTGGGATTGCATCAAAATGTCAGACAAATGGGTTTTCTGTTCCACATGCAGAATAATTCTACCTACCTACCAGAAGATGTACTCACAAAACATGATGCAAAATAGGGCCAGTGTTACTTAACCTTCCTTCCTGTGCTTTTAAGGTAATTATCATCAAGCTCTTCAAAACTGAAACATGCATGAACAGAAACATATGTATTGTGTTGTAGGCCTCTACACAGTACTAAACCCTTGACGGTCATTAATCATTTTAATCTTGTACTTGAACAACTAGCCATTGATTTGATCTGTTTGAATTTACAGATTTAATCTCCTCCGGATAATGACTCCTGCAGGAACTCTAAACCTGAAAAACAATACCTATATTTTCTAACACATTGATCTTTGAAGTATTTGTATGTAAATCAGACTCCTCTGTGCACTTCCACTATACCAGTATAAGGAGTCTTACGAGATCTTGAAAGGTCACTTATTTATTATTAAGTCTATTAGAAGGTTCTCATGGGTTTTTATTACCTTACCTGCCTGATACAGTACTTTCTACAGTCTGTAGCTGGCTCTACTGGTTTTTCTAGTGGAGACCATTGTCTGCCCTTTTCTTTATACCCAAACTTATTGGTGCAGCAGTCACCAATACAAACTAAGTCAGAAGAGAAAATAGAGTTAAGAGCATTGCCCTATAAATACCCTAGATGCAAAAGATGGACTAATTCCAGCAATTTCATAAGAAAATATCAAACAGGTCAGGCTTGAACCAATTCCAGTCAGCAGCAGGCCTCAAACAGGTTCTTTTTTCATAGGGCAAGATGCAAATTGAAGGGGAAGGATTTTAAAAGGCAATTCTCCTTGAAAAATGAGAACTTTCCCCGGTGCATGTATTTTAGATGTTTTCAAGTGCATTTGTGCAATATTTGTAACTGTGTAAGAAAACATGTGGCACTAATATGACTTTTTGTGGGTCTGACCAATAATGAGATGAAGTAACCATTTCCATAAGATAATTACCTTTTCTTCTCTCCTCTTCCTCTCATAAATATGCAAATATTCATGTGCTGGTGTATACAAGTCATTCAGTATAGTACATTATTTTTCCACCATCTATGAAGGAAATTGACTTTGCTGCAGGTAACCGTGGTGCAGGTGTATATGAAGGGGCCTTTCTATAGATAACATTGACTCCATATTTACTTAATTTTTAAACTCCAGGCAGAGGGGGATATCTTGGTAATAGTAAACTGTATCATTTAATGTACTGTTTGCTTTTAGAATGCCACAAACATTAACTGTATATAGTTTTATAAAACAAACAGAACAGAGATATTGCTGTTACTATTAGTGCTAAAGTGGAGGTGCTGAAATTCTCTTTTACAGCATCGAGGCCCTAATTCAGCAAGGTGCTTAACTGCATGGTTACCTTTAATGATGGGTATAATCTCATTTTTGTACTACAATAGCAAAGGTTCTCATTTCTCAAGGACACTATTTTATATCTTAAAAACGAGACCGAATTAATATAACCTGCTCTTAAAGGCCTTATCAAACACCATTGAAATCTGTGGGAATCTTTCTATTGACTTCAGTGGGCTTTGGAGCAGACTGCTAGGCCAGATCCTATACCACTGAGGATAATGGGAGCTTGTCACGTCAGTGGGATTGGGCCACCAAAGAGAAGTCCACCACTCTGATACAAAGCTCATTGCAGTAATCTCCTCAAACAGAAGTGGCGCTACAGTGCTTCCTACCAGAAAGTTCTTCTTGAAGCTCAGACTGAGTATTGCCAAATGAGTTGGGCAGGTGGAATAGGATTTGCTGTGCTCTGTAATTTTTACATTTTGAATGACAGTAAATAGTGGGTGTTGACTTCCTGTTGAATAGTTACTATACCTGCAACTCCTGCAAAGATCTCATCCTTCAATGAGTGTCTCTGATATTTTTAAGGTAATATTTAACTTAATTATGTGACATAGATGTAAAAGTAAAGCTGTTTGGTGGAAATAAAACTGTTCCTATCCATATGTTGTCAGGAGACCTTTTTAAGGGTAGCTAAACCAATTCCCAAACACAAAGACTGAAATCTGAGTAATATAAAGCAACCTAACTTCCAGCAATTACAGATGCTGTATTACAACAAATCTTTGAACTCTATAACAACTTCCACCAACTAAAGGGACTTCAAAAATCATTTTAATTATACAGACAGACTCTCTGACTCTGTACCACAGAAGTCAGAGGGAGACTTACCATTGACTTCAACGGTAAAAGAAGCAGGCCCATGATTTACAAAAAGGATCCTGTAACTTGTATGGTTTTGCTGTAGGAGATACTTGCTTGAATTCCTAATTCATCATAAATCTTCTAACCTGACAACTGAAAACTTGAGGTGGGAAAGATGTGATAGATGTCAGGTATATCATCTTCGGGTGGCAGCACTCCTCTCAGTGGAGTACTTAAGGTACAGAGTGCAGTTTTTCAATTAATTCAATGAGCAGACTGGTTTTTATGGTATAACACACTGTTTCATTCCTGAAGATCTCCGATCTTACCCTAAATCAATGAATACAAGAAATACAGGGTCCGATGCTTCCCTTACTGACACCAATTTTACACAGAAGCAACTCCATTGCCTTCAATGGAGTTACTCCTGCTTTCTACCAGAGGGGATAATCAGAAACATAATAGTAAATGCTTATTATTATTAATAATAATAATACTTGTATTGCAATAGCATCTATGGGTTCCAAGCAAGATCATATCCCATTGTTCTAGGAACTATACAAACATACAGTGAGACATTCCCTGTCCTGAAGAGCTTGCAGTCTAAATAGACAAGACAGAGTGAGAAGGAAACAGAAGCACAAGGAGCTAAGTTGTACAGCTCAAGGTTCTACAGGAGATCAATGGCAGTTGTAGGAATAGAAGCCAGCGCTAAGTTCCAGGTCACTGGAAGACATCCTGGCTCCCTTTTCACACCCATAGAACACCTGGGCGGAGTTAGATGCCACATGTCAGCTGGAAGGAAAAAGTTGGTAAGAAAGTAATAAAAGCCCCCGCTAATGTGGAGATGATTATGAGCAAAAATGTTAGCATCCCTCGCTCACTATGAATTGCAGTGAGTGTGTGATATGTGAGTTTAATTTGAATTAATAGGCATATCGTTAGGAGTCCCTCTAGACGTGTGACAAGTTTAATGTGGCTGAGTGACATTATAAAGTGCTAATGGAAGAAACACAACAAGAAAAATTATGAGTTTAATTAAGAATAGAAACTGAAGAAGCTCTCTAGAGTGGAAAAACACTTTTATCGGCTTTCCTCCTCCCCTCCACTTGCAACCTTGAAAACACTCTGTTCAGATCAAAGTTAAGAGCTATGTATTGAAATCTACTTCTCTAAGATTCTTGCATCTTAGAATGATTTTTCTGTATCCTTTATCACAGAATGGAATTAAATCACTCCAAACATACATTAAAAGAGAGAATATTCCTTCCAAGCAGGTTGGAAAGGAGCCTGAGTTTGCCAGAGAAATAATTTAAAAAGGGGATAGAGGGAGGCTCTCTTTTTTTAAAGGCATTGTGTGTTTAAATTGCAAATAGAGATTTTTATCAAATGTCTGAAACATGGCTTGGCAGCTCTGAATACATGATGAAAGCAATACAACTTTCCTCCCTGCCACCCAACTGCCATCAACAACTCCCCTTTTTAAACAGCAAAGTTAATTATTCTGTGTGTGTGTGTGTATGCAGGAGGAGGGAGTTGTCCCTTCAGATCTGTCAGTTTTTAAAATATTTCACATTTCCAACAACTGAGCGGTAAATCAGATTATCTTTTAAACAACAATCTACAAGAAATAAAAACAGTAACAAAATAGGCACTGGACAAACTTTAAGGATTGTGTTAGTAAAAATAATGAAATTTCCATTTAATCAGAGTGAGGTAATTGTGAAGGATTAACCAGCCTGGGAAAAACAAAAGGAAATGAACATATGCTTCACTGGTGCAGCTCCTCTAGATAGGACAGCGAGCCAAATGTTTCAGTTTAGACATTTCAGGGGCTGTCATTCTAACATACATAAATTAACAGGTTTCAGAGTAGCAGCCGTGTTAGTCTGTATTCTCAAAAAGAAAAGGAAGACTTGTGGCACCTTAGAGACTAACAAATTTATTTGAGCGTAAGCTTTCGTGAGCTCACTTCATCGGATGCATTCAGTGCATTAACAGTTCATATTAATAAATTAATAAATTAACAGTACATATCCTCTTGTAATGTACTTACACAGTAATTGCAACTATTTGATACCTTTACACAGCAAATGGAGGGATCGGTGATAAGAGTCTTGTTCTTTCTTTGCACAGAATGCCACATACATATTCAGCGCTACACTTTGTTTTGTTGTAAAACAGCACCCTACACTAAGACTAAACCCATGTAGAAATTGAGATTACCTCCGCTGCAGGCTGAAAAAGAAATAATAAACAAATCCTATTTCCAAGCCTGATTACTCAGTCTGAGCTTCAGTTTAGAGGGAGGCCTCTTATTAACTGTCCCTGCCAAAACGGGCCAATGGTAAGTGGATGAATTGCTGAAGATTGTTGCACTCTCACCTGAATCAGCATCATGGCTTTAACAAAATTTACCATACACTCTACTAGATACATTTAGAAAGGTCAAGGAAACAGGGGTTTTTTTTGTCTTATTGCCTATTATTTCAGCAGCTCTTTTATCTGTACGTGGTGACATTTCACAGAATTTCTAAACCATACTGTTTAAAACGAGCAACCTCAAGTATTGAATTTAAACGTAAGAATCCAATGGAGCTTGAAACCCCTTGTTCTTGTGGAAGTAGGAATTCAGTCTGTTTACCATGACTATTTCCCTCTTCTTCTTTTTTTTAAAAAAAAAAACATAATTCAATCAAAAACATGAAATAGAGTAACTGACACTGAAAATAAAAAAATGCTTGATTTCCTTGGAATTTAGGCCATTTATGAAGAAAAGATATTCTCTCTCTCTCCCCCCCCCCCCATTTCTATAAATAAATATTTCTATAAATGCAAATTTGACACCTATTTTCTTGACTCCTCTACACACACATTCCATAAAATGGAATTATTAAAAAAAAATCCATTCATATAATATGTCTGCCCTGAAAATCCCTTATCATAGGCCTGATCTAAACCTAAAATTAGATTGATATAGCTGCTAAAAAATGGGTGATTAAACAACCATGAGATTCTTGTGGTATTTGTGAACATGTAGTTAGGTCAATCTAACCCCTACCATAGACGCAATTTGAGCGACGGAATGTCTTGGAATGTCTTGGAGAGATGGATTAACTCCAGTGATGGAACTCCCTTTCTGCTGATGTAGGAAGTGTATACACCAGGGATCGGCAACGTTTAGCCTGGAGCTTCCCACAGCCCCCGTTGGTCTGGAGCAGCAAACCGTGGCCGGTGTGAGCCGCATTCTGCTGAACCTGTGGACACGGCAGGTAAACAAACCGGCCCGGCCCACCACAAGGGGCTTACGCTGGTGGGCCGCATGCCAAATATTGCTGATCCCTGGTTAGATGCTTCCTGCCTGTCAGGTTTATCTTTTTTAAAGTTCTGCTGATACTTTGGTAAGAGAAGACTGTTAATCTTGGTTACATGCCAACTCAGGTAACTACATTCTGTCTATATAATTTCCTTTTCTAACTTTACTAGGAAAAGCTGGCCTTTACTTTCTGTCCTAAATAATTGTGTAATGTTGTTGCTTACCATTATAGTTTGTCACTTAGCTGAGACAGGGCTGTGTTTTAACAATGGACGAAATTATCGCAGTGTAGCTTGCAAAGAGCTCAGAGATCAAAATTGCTATATTAACATAGAATCATTATCACACATTTCTGATAAAAAAAATTAGTGGAAGCATCTTCATTAGCATGTCAGTTGCTAATAGAACTATGGAGCTATCTCAAATGTATGTATGTTGAAAATGGAAAAATAAACTTACAAGCATGACCCTATGCTCTTCTGCAAATATGATGCATATATAATACAAGAAGGAATGATGCAGCAATGTGGTATGTAGTAAGTTTTAAAAGAGAATAAATATAGGTGAGTATAAAAGTAAAAAAACATATTCAGAACTTGATTTTTTGCATTATTCTAATATTGAGACCACAATGGCATTCAGTTTGTTTTCTATTTTAAAAATGATTGCTTTCTCTTAGAGAAATCTTAGATTTCTCACAATTTCAGGGTAACTGCACCTGTATTCCCCCTCTGTTGTTCTTCAAGGGCTCACGCTTGATGGCTGGTACCCTGAAACATTATCTTGGATGGAGACATGCTTCTCTCCCTCCTGACTGGGGTTTTAAGGCTGCACCACTCCCTGCCTTACACTGTGATATCTCTAGCAAGCCAGTCTACCGAAAGACATTGCTTTCTCTTTCCAAGTTCTATTAAAATGTATTGTCAGAAGTTACAAGTCACCACACAGCTCTTTATAAGCAAGCACATTTATTCTTAAAGTAAAGCATTACAGAGAAAACACCTGTTAAAAGCTTACCAGAAGTCACCCATCTCTTGAGGCTCTGGTAGGCCAAAGTCTTTCCAACTCTTCCTGAAATGGTTGAGGCCTTGTTGATCAGAAATAAGGCTCTGAGTCAGTTTAAATGCAGCCTTTTATGCCAAAAGCCCTTTCTTTGTTTTCCTAGTCTCTAGAAACCCAGTTTGAACCAATATATGCATATCCAGGTGTGATACCTCTCTGTAGGTGTTTACAATGTGAGTGATTAATCTTTATAAGCCCCCACTGTTTTTAGTTGCTAAAGGAGCTGTGGTAACCCTCTGCCATAGAGTATGACACAATCATATATACAATCCCTGGCCCACAGTGATACATAAACTTAATACAATATGTTCCCTCAAAAATACTAGATGTCACAATGGCCTTAAATCTAAACCTCAGATACAAATACCCTTTCCCTGGAATTTTAAGGAAAGTCATTTCTGGATCCAAATGATTGAGACTTGATCATTTGGATCCAGACATGACTTTCCTTAAAATTCCAGGGAAAGGGTAATTGTATCCATCTCTGATTTCTATCTTTCACAGACACAGTTTTTTATCTCTCTGCTATAAGTTTGCCAATCTTTTTTTCTTCATGGAGAGTTTATAGAATGACCTCATCCAAGCCGATCTTTAAAGCACATTAAAATATTGACAATAAATAGCCATATGTGACTAGTTAAACAGAAATTAAAAGGTACAGTGACTAGAGTGAAATCCCTGCAAGCTGCATGGACACTTTTCAAAGACACCATAATAGAGGCTCAACTTAAATGTATATCCCAAATTAAAAAAAAACAGTAAAAGAAATAAAAAAGAGCCACCGTGGCTTAACAACCATGTAAAAGAAGCAGTGAGAGATAAAAAATAGGCATCTTTTAAAAGGTGGAAGTCAAATCCTAGTGAGGTAAATAGAAAGGAGCATAAACACTGCCAAATTAAATGTAAAAATGTAATAAGAAAAGCCAAAAAGGAGTTTGAAGAACTGCTAGCCAAAAACTCAAAAGGTAATAACAAAATGTTTTTTAAGAACATCAGAAGCAGGAAGCCTGTTAAACAACCAGTGGGCCCCCTGGACGATCGAGATACAAAAGGAGCACTTAAAGACGATAAAGTCATCACGGAGAAACCTAATGAATTCTTTGCTTCAGTCTTCAAGCTGAGGATGTTTGGGAGATTCCCAAACCTGAGCCGTCTTTTGTATGTGACAAATCTGAGGAATTGTCACAGACTGAAGTGACACTAGAGGAGATTTTGGAATTAATTGAGAAATTTAACAGTAACAAGTCACTGGGACCAGCTGGCATTCACCCAATGGGTCTGAAAGAACTCAAATGTGAAATTGTGGAACTATTAACTATGGTTTGTAACCTGTCCTTTAAATCAGCTACAGTACCCAATGACTGGAAGATAGCTAATGTAACCCCAATATTTAAGAAGGGCTGTACAGGTGATTCTGGTAATTACAGATTGGTATCTCTAAATTCAGTACCGGGCAAATTAGTTGAAACAATAGCAAAGAATAAAATTGTCAGACACATGGAAGCACATAAATTGTTGTGCAAAAGTCAACATGGTTTCTGTAAAGGGAGATCATGTCTTACTAATTTATTAGAGTTCTTTGAAGGGGTCAACAAACATGTGGACAAGGGGGATCCAGTGGACGTAGTGTACTTAGATTTCCAGAAAGCCTTTGACAAGATCCCTCACCAAAGGCTCTTACGTAAATTATGTTGTCATGGGATAAGAGGGAAGATCCTTTCATGGATTGAGAACTGGTTAAAAGACAGGGAACAAAGGGTAGAAATAAATGGTAAATTTTCAGAATGGAGAGGGGTAACTAGTGGTGTTCCCCAAGGGTCAGTCCTAGGACCAATCCTATTCAACTTATTGATAAATGATCCGGAGAAAGGGGTAAACAGTGAGGTGGCAAAGTTTGCAGATGATACTAAACTGCTCAAGATAGTTAAGACCAAAGCAGACTGTGAAGAACTTCAAAAAGATCTCACAAAACTAAGTGATTGGGCAACAAAATGGCAAATGAAATACAAGAAATATAGGGCCCGATGCTTCCCTTACTGACACCAATTTTACACAGAAGCAACTCCATTGCCTTCAGTGGAGTTACTCCTGCTTTATACTTGCTTTATACCAGAGGGGATAATCAGGAGTCATCGTGAATAGTTCTCTGAAGACGTCCACGCAGTGTGCTGCAGCAGTCAAAAAAGCAAACGGGATGTTAGGAATCATTTAAAAAGGGATAGAGAATAAGACCGAGAATATCTTATTGCCCTTATATAAATCCATGATATGCCCACAACTTGAATACTGCATACAGATGTGGTCCCCTCAACTCAAAAAAGATATCCTGGCATTAGAAAAGGTTCAGAGAAGGGCAACTAAAATGATTAGGCGTTTGGAATGGGTCCCAAATGAAGAGAGATTAAAGAGGCTAGGACTTTTCAGCTTGGAAAAGAGGAGACTAAGGGGGAATATGATAGAAGTATATAAAATCATGAGTGGTGTGGAGAAAGTGAATAAGGAATAGTGATTTACTTGTTCCCATAATATAAGAAGTAGGGGCCACCAAATGAAATTAATGGGCAGCAGGTTTAAAACAAATACAAGGAAGTTCTTCAAACAGCGCACAGTCAACTTGTGGAACTCCTTGCCTGAGGAGGTTGTGAAGGCTAGGACTATAACAGGGTTTAAAAGAGAACTGGATAAATTCATGGAGGTTCAGTCTATTAATGGCTAGTAGCGAGGATGGGTAAGGAATGGTGTTCGTAGCCTCTGTTTGTCAGAGGGTGGAGATGGATGGCAGGAGAGAGATCACTTGATCATTACCTGTTAGGTTCACTCCCTCTGGCATTGGCCACTGTTGGTAGACAGGATACTGGGCTGGATGGACCTTTGGTCTGACTCAGTATGGCCATTCTTATATTCTTATGTGGTATGTTGTAAGGTTTTTTTTTATTATTATAATTACTATTGTTATTTTATTTCTGTAACTTCAATTACTTGCTTTGTATTTCCCAGTATCAATACACAAGAATCTCATGGTTCTTTAATCACCCATTTTTTTAGCAAAGCAATTCTGGAGATAGTGAGGAGCCATCACTAACTGTACTTGTGCACTTGCAATATCCTAGACCCTTCCAAGTTGACCTTCAGACTGGTGTGTGCTGCAAAAAAACATTGATTATGAACATTTTCATATTATCTGGGATTCTGAGATGGTCACCCATCAACATTCTACTGGATCACTCCAGTAACTCTCACATTTAACTTTGTCAGCCATGAAGTACTGTTCACCTCATGGTACCAGCTGGGGCAGATAAAAATATGATGAGATGGTTCCAGTCCTTCCTCATGGACTGATCCAAGGGTCATGGTGGAAAATTACACCTCAACCTCCAGCACTTTCACCTGCGTTTTCCATAAGATTCCATTCTGCCCCCTTCTGTTCTATGTCCATTTTCCATCAAGTACTACTCTGTTTTCCAGATATCCATTCACATAGCTGGCCGAAGCTTACCCTGCAAAAAGATGGAGGTGATGTAAATCTGAAGAAGAAAACATTTTGAAGAACTATGCGACATTCAGACATCACCATCCAACTATGCAACATCCAAACATCATCAACAGAACCCATTTGTTTCACCACTCCTTCTCAATCTGGACTCCTTGCTTATAGATACATTGATAACAAATATCATCTTTCAAGCAAGCAAATATCATCTTTCATCCATAGGTGGACAACATACTGGACACTCATTTTGACAGACATGGACTTGGCCACCGTAACCCTTGCATTTGTGACCTCCAGATTTGGATATTATAGTGTGCTGTAACTGAATTGGTTCAGCTTCACTGAAGTCAGTAAGACTGCTCCATGATCTCCTGGGGCTTCTCCTCTTTTCTAATCTAATGCAAGAATCTCTAAAGTGGCTCAAGCTGCTTCTGCAGGGAGATGTTTTTCTTCTCATAACTTGTGATATGAATGCTCTAAGAAAACCCTTCTAGAGATACTGAAACTCTTAAATCAGTGCAAGATAATGTGATCAGAGAATGGATATAACAAGAGATAATAACATAAAATAATAAAAAAAATGTATAAAAACTCTTGCCTCCCCCAGAAATGTGAAGATCTTGGAAAGAGACATTCCCACTAAGAGCCAGCATGCAAGTACAAATATAATGGATCAAATTTTGCATTGACTTACATCTCTTTGAGAAGACTTGGACACGGTACAAGGGAATGCAGAATTTTTGGTCTCATAACTCAAACTCATTGTACAATGCATCTGTTTATCAGGTACACAGTATTCAGTTACATTTACTAGTGCCATTGTAGCATCATTGTTACATCAAACTAAAAAAAAATCATCCCACAGGAATATTTAAAGGACTGGAATAAATCTGTATTATCCCTGCACTTGTTAACCCTATTTATTTGTATATATTTATTTGTTTGAACAGGGTGTATTCTGTGCCCAAGATTAAATCAAATCAAGCAGAATATCACTAACCTATCAAAATCCTCATAGTGACTTGAGCCTCTGATTTTCTGTTTTCAAATGGTCTTTCTTTAATTGGTTAGTGCTGTTCATTGATGTTGATGGCTCTGACAATTCGTTTCATATTTCAAACAACCTTTGTGTGAAGAAACAGCACCTGAATTACTGATAAGCATCAACTTTCCTAACATCGATCCATGACTTCATGTTTGGGGACAGCTGACAGGTCAGTGATAAAGCATACACTATGTGTGATTCCCTCTGTCACTTTATCTGTCCCTTTGAAATAAAATAATGCAATCTTCCCTTCAGAGTATCCATTAAATTTTGCATCAGCTTTTCACATAAATGGTGGCAAAGGATTTTGATGTAAAAAATTGAAGCCCCTCAAACGTTGCAGGTTCAACTACCTATTTGGGGGTCAGAGGTCTAACAAATGAGACTTTGATATCACATTTCACCTTCTTAATATAAACATTTCTCACTTGTATAATCTTTACTCATGCAAGCAATTTCATTGATTGCAGTGGGACTACTCTGAATGGATACTTGCAAGAGTAACAGTTTCCAGAATTAGCCCCAGAATTTGTACCTAATAAGTTGTTCAGTCAAACATCAAACATTTTTCTATTACCAGAAAAAATATAGTCAAATTTAAAGTAATGTCACTATTATGTCCATATCTGTTCCAATTACAAACAAAGCTAAGCATTTAAAAGTATAGAACAAAATGTTAAAGGAATGGCAATACACAATTAATTAGTTAATATAATCTCAATATTTAAATGTGCATGTAAAAAAAAATATGACATTACATGTTCCCCAAACCACCATCCTCTGTCTCTGTGAAACCATTCACAATCTGTTTAACAAGGATTTGGTTAGATCATAAAAATCGCAACTTTTGACATTTTTTAAATCACTGAACCCTAATTAAAAAGTAATACATTTTCTGTGGTAAATAAAAAGTATTGTACTGGCCTGGCTTGGTAAGCAGGGTATGTTTATATCTGTGGCCAATATGTGGACAGTGAATGGGATGCAGGTGAATATGTAGTCAATGTGAGAGCTATAGCAACCACATGCAGTATCTTTGAGGACTATGATGTATTTTACATTGAAAGCATGAAAACCTCAAAAAGCCAGATGGAATGAGCTATAGAATATTCATAGCCCTTTGTACCAATACTAGTTACATGTATTTGTGTGTTCCTGGCTCACTGGAGACAGGGATGTTCCTGTGGAACCTGGAATCACTGGAGGTGGTTAATGCAAAATCCCAAGGCTGGCTGTGTAGATATCCAGCCTTTGAAACCCGACTTCTTGGGGAATAGAGCGGGCGATGACTGATTTTTACCTGTTTTCAGGAGGCTGGGAGACAAAAAGCAAGACTTAGTATAAAAGGCTGAGTTTCAACAAACTCAAGGCCTTCTTTTTTGATTCAGAAAATGGACAGAACCTTTGGTCCTAGGGTTCCCAACCCTTGGTGAAAGGCTGGAATGACTTTGGCTTACCAGGACTGATGGGCAATCTCTGGTACATTTAGTATGCATGTAGAACATTTCATTGAGGGTTTTCTACATTTTCTTGGTATGTGTTGTTCTTTAAATAAATGTACTCCGCTGAGAAAAAGCGGTGTGGTAACTTGTAACTGCTGGTAATACACTGATCATAGCCCTTTAAGAGAAAAGAACTCCACAGGTGCTGGCCATTAGGCAGACTGGCTTGATGGGGATATCTCAGTGAACCAGAGTGGGCTGCAGCCTAAAACCACCAGTCAGAAGGGAGTGGGATATGGGTCCCTGTCCAGACAGAGGGGAAGGCCAGAGACTTGAAACATGAAGAGCAATCCTGGAATGGACTATGGAAGAGGGGTTAAAGATACAGTTACCCTAAAACTGTGTCAGTCAGTATCTGGCCAATTGGGTTTCTTACCTTTAAAAGGAGGACAACTAGAGAAATGCAAATAATGAGAGTAGCTGGGTCAGACTGAGTTTTAGGCTTTATGCAGGAATAATTGTTTCTACACCATATATAGAAGAGAAGATCTAGTATTTGGTGAACTGTACAACATAGTTTGGATAAGAAAGGGTCAAGGCTCTGGTCTTTATATGAAGTTAAGAAATGGCACACAGGTATTTCTGACTAATAAGAGATAGGTGAATTAAAGGATGGTCTGTGGGAGAAAAGGGATGGGTGGATGTTGGTTTGTGAAAATCTGTAGTCTATGTTGAAATTGATAGGATGAGAGATGCGTGGGTATATGAAGGTTTTTTTTCTCTGTAGTTCTCTGTAGTTCTGTGGTTCAAGTTATAATGGATAGATTAAGGTAAGGTGTTAGAAAGAGTAGGCAGTGCTACAGTCATCAGAACAGGAGATAATTCTCCACTTTCTTGACTGGGATCTGGGAAGGTTAGCGCCTGAGGATAACTCCTTAAAGAATTTAATACATTTCTCTCCCATTTTCATCTATTAGGTTCAGTTCCAAATGGTCTGGTCTGTGGTACAGATATTTTGTTACAAAGATAAAGTTACATGATCTCTGAGTTCATTTAGAGGAAAGATTGCTTGCTGGTCTAGAGAAGGCTTTGCTATTGTCTACTACCTTGTTCATCATTGGCAACATGAACAATATGCAAATATTTTGTGCTGAAGGCAGATAAGGCATTGCAAACTGACAAAAGGACCCAAATTAACCTAGCTAATGGTGAGAACATCACTTTTCTCATACAACTTATTAATGGGGAAAACTTTAACGAGGTTGGAGGTTTGTGTGAAATCCTGGCCTCTTTCAAATCAATAGCAGAACGTCCATTGACTCAACTGGTTCAGATAAACACTGAAGGCTAGATTCTCATTTAGGCTAAGGCCCATTTACACTGCTCTGGTAGTGTAATTGGGCCCCTAAAGTTCAAATGTTTTCTATATAAAATATGCAGTGTAGAAACAATTTGGGCATGCACAACCAGGCTTTAAATCTCCCAATTCCAGTCTCTTTCAAGGTATTTCATGCTTTTGTTTCCGTCTGGAACTGGAGATGCAGAAGCAGAAGCAGAAAACAGTAAAAAAACATGACAAATTGCAATGAGATTTTTGTGAACCTCATAAAAAATTGATTGGAGCTCACTTTGAATTTTGCACAAAATTTCAGGGTTTCTGTTCTCAGCTGAACCTCTTTTCTAGTTCTCCCTTTCTTTTTCTTTTTTTATATTTCAGTTCATTATATAAAATACGGGTTGTTGTGAGTCACTGGGAGCATATAAAACTGATATGGAGATTTACTTAGTGTGTCACCCTTTAACTTAGTCTAATTAAAGAAAAGCCTTGGAAATGTACACAGTAACCCCAAATGTCAAGTCTGAATTATGATCTATCTGCAATTCATGTCAGACTGAAGCAGATCACCCATTCTTTTCTCCCTTCCTCCTTCCTACTCCCATGCAGAACATTAATTGACTTCTCGAGCCTCAAATCCCTCAGGTTGCAGTTTTAAGTTTAACCTAGAACTAGATTGTCTCTGGTTAGGAGGTTATTAACTTTTCTCATTTGATACAATACAACCTCGAACACAAATGATGAAGCGTTCATAAACACATTTTTAGCGGCGGAAAAGTAATTTTCTGATGTGGAAAGAAAACAATTCAAAATATTTGTTTTCTATAAGAAATTTTCTTTGTTAAGAGTTCAGCTATGGCCTAATTTAATATTTGTGTGTGTTCCCTATTTTGTTTCCTTCATTGTCCTGTTGAAATCTTTGTTGAAAGCACAAACTTAGGTAGGCAACAAAATATATTTGAAAAGTGATTCTTTGCTGTGAAATTGTAAGGTCCTAGCAGTCACACCTGGGCTGGAGTCCACAAGTCAGGGATGGTAGTCAGTGAGGCGGGGTTAGAGGAATCACTAGAGCTGGGTTCAGTAAGCAAGAGTCAGGCTCAAACTCAGGCTGGAGTCAGACTGGGGATAGTACCAGGTTAAAGTCAGGGTACGACTGGAGGCCAGAAATCAGGAAACTAGGTGAGATCTGGAGTCACAGCAGACCCAAACACTGGGTTGTTGCCCAGACAACTTCCTGGAGCCAATCTAGGTTAGCCAATCAGAGGGCCGCAGGGTACAGTCACTCTGTCTTCTTTGGGAGGTACTTCCTGCAGTACCTATTCTCTACAGAGCTCCCGAGAATAGCTTTGCATGGCCTCCAGCTGACACTATGGGAATGTCAGCCACTCTAGGCTGTACAGACATGATGTCTACTCCCTGCATCCTTACAGGAATTTTTGTAGTCACTATGATAAAAGTTTCTTGGAATGCATTGCAGATTCACTGTCTACAAACCACTTGCATATATATCTATCCTTTACTGATATTTGTAGCAAATGTGACATACTCAAGTGGCATTTGCAATATTCATTGGCTATTCTTAATGTTTGCTGTGTGTAAAAGTAACCATGTTGGTAGTTTGCTTCCTTGAATAAATACACAGTGTCAGATTCTTCCATCACTTACACTCATTCAAACCCAAGCAGGCAGTGCTAGAAGTCAATGAAGATACATGAGGCAGAGTGAGGGAAGAATCTGGCCTATGGCATTTAAGATCCAAAATAAACTATGGAAAGAAATATGATAAATTACCCATATTCTGACATTTGGACCTTTGAAAATAAAAGGCTCTGCTTTGTCAGATGAGAAGATTTTCAGCTGTATTTACATGACCTATGCTGACAACCAGTGATCAGCTGCATTACCACTTCATCTTGTTTAATGTCATGTCATATCATGAGCAGATGTGACAGTCTAAACACAATGGAATGTGATGTTAGACCATTTAAAAGAGAACCCTTAACTGTACATACAAAAAAGTTATAGTTAGTGTGAATACTGGATAGACTCTTACCTGGAGCTGGCCGAGAATATTTTCTCATTTTAAAATAATTTCACTTGACCCCTATTTTTGTTCACTTTTCATGAACATACAAGTGATGTAGTTTTACGGGCACAAATTTTAGAATTATGGGCACATATACTTCTCGAAATGAAGGTCCCAATCATTCAAAGAGCCCCACACAGGCTTGGGACCTGCACAGAGGCCACAGACTTCAATGGGACTCAGTGGGTGCATGCTTCTGCCCACACACAGCTCATTGCAGAATCAGGGCATAAAATTACACATGCAAGTACTCATACTTGGAATGCTTGTGCAGTCATCCAAACAGGAAACAAGAAAAATATGAAATAAATTTTCTAACCAGTCACAGCTAAGAAACAGACTTAATTTTGAATATTCAAGATCAATCCACACAACAAAAAAAGCAAAAGGATAGCTGTTGAATAAGTTAAAATAATGACTACTGTTTAGGAAACGGCGATCTGCTTGCAGATATCTTGTGAATAGAAAAAATGAGCTAAATTTGTCAAAATACTTATTCACTGTATATTACTCACTTTCCTAGCCAGTATTCACCTCAAGAGGATGTCCTTTTTCCAAATCTATTACCAGCTCACAACCACAAACCCTAGACTGTCTGCTCACCTCTAATCAAGAGTCATTAATGCTAGGTCAAAAGTAGTAAGTGAGATAGGCAAAATTATAGATTTAATAATAAGTATGAAATTATTATAGGTGATTTTTAATCTTAATTGGTTTTGAAATTATTTGGGTGGCAGCAAAAGCTGGCATAAAGCTTTTAATTTAAATCAGATAATTAAAAGCCCTAGAAGGCTTGTGGCTGATAATACTAACACGTGTTTAAAGGATTAAATTTTGGTTTCAGAACCAGAAAGGATTCTGTAATATGCAGGCAAATTATTCATTACTGTTAGTAACTATTCCATTGTATTGCCAATTGAAGATCAAATGTCTGCTCCTATAGTTAAATACCATCTTCCCAGGCAAACTAAAATCAATCTGTATAAACTGAGTGTAATTAAAATTTGGTTTCAGTGTTAGCAATTTTCTGAGTTTTAAAAGAAATATTACAGTATCTCTAAAGTGAAGATTTTAGTAATTGGCAGTTTGGTGTATGGTATGAGGGAGAATTATTTGCATAGCTAATTTCACGAAGGTGCCTAAAGTTTCATCCTGCTTTCCTGGTTTGTTTGGTAGTAGTTTGGCAGACTGTCAGAATAGAAACAAAAACATAATTAGCTTTTTTTTCAACACTATTTGTGCGAAGTAGCTTGGTTTGTGCTATTGGTTCTGACTCTATGTCCACATTCCAGCAGAGCTAGGGCAGCCTCCTGCCACTCTATAATTGAAAAGCTGCCCTTACTACAGACTTAAATGGCTTCTCCATAGGAGGATGCTTGAGGGGAATAGACCCACCAAAGGGGCTCCATCACCACTTCCCCCACCAACTGCAGCTGGCAAAAGGGTCATGGCTGGAATAAAAGGGGAGAAGAGGAAGCATTTTCATCATTTCGAACTCCTGAGATTTTATCACATCTGATGACATTTGTCATCTTAATGCCCCAGCTCCCACAGGGAGGTGATTATGTGAGAATTGCAGCTTTCATTTAAAAAAATACATAGAAAATAAACTTTTAGCCATCATGATTGCAGAGATAAGCTTGAAAAGATGAACAAAATGTATCCCAAAGGCTCAGAAGGCATAGAAAAAGAATGCATTTTTTTTTAATTTCATGATTTGGGGCTGGGGTTTGATTCATCCATTTTGAATACTTGGGTTTGTCAATACTGTATCTTTATGACCAGTGACCTCTGGCTGCTGAAATAGTCCCTTAGGTACATAAACAGTCCCTGCAAGTTGCAGCAGTCCTTCAGGTTGCTCTAAGTAGTGCCAGGAGGGCTGGGCTAGCAAAAATCAGCCCAAGACTGGAGGGAAGAAAAGAAGCCTGAAGGCCACCTTTTCACTTCCCTCCCTGCTGAATGATGCCAAGGTGCTACTGATCCTCTGCTCAGAATCTTGCTCCAGATTTCCATTCTTGGTTTTTGTTTTGAATGATTGATATTAATTAAGATCTTTGTTCTGTTCTTTGCTTTAATATGCAGGAAAGCATATTCAGAACAGAGCAAATTTCCCCTTATGACCAAATTTAAAAATCCCTTTATGAACCAATCACTCAGCAAAACAGTCTTTATTCTAAACACACATTTTGCATTGTGTATTTGTAAGAATTTTTAAAAAAAAAATCCTTTTTTTCCCCATCTTTGAAAGAACTGGAAATTAAAATCACAAAGTACTTAGAAACAAAGATGACAAAAACCAAACAACCCAAACCAATATTTGCTGGAAGTGAAGTGCATATATTATTTCAGCAAACCAGCTAAATTTTGAGTTTAAATTAGATCTAAAAAAATCCTCAGAATGTCTGAGCTTTTATAAATTCATTATGAGTGTTTGTTTTCATGATTCCATAGCCTTTCTGTGAAATCTGTGACAACCTCTTTATGTCTAAAGAAATTTAAAACCCCTTTGAAATTCCCTGAGCTGCTAAAAGATCTCATCAAAAGATACTGCTGTAGTATCAAGAAGAGTTTGAAGAATTCTGCCTTAAAGTTTTGCCAGAGATTTCAGCTTCCCTCTGTCTTTCTTTCATTATCAAACAGAATTCTGGCTTGTCTGCCTTTGGGCTAAGCAATTCCTGAGATACTTCCAGTTCCACAGCTTGCTGCAAAGTTTTAGATAAAAAGGTGTTTTCTCTCTGCTCCTCTCTGTCTGTATAATCTCTGAACTTTCATGGTGCATTCAAAATAATTGAGAGTACAGTGAGGACATAACAGGAAAAAATTGTTGGATGATTCTGACATTATTTGCTTCCCCAGTTGGCAACAGCAAAACATGTCAATAATCTATTAAACAAAACATGCATGAACCACCTGTCAAAAATGTTAACCTAATTTTACTGTACAAATTTATCATATTTCTTTCTAATTTTACTGTACAACTGTAACAGCTGCTTTAAAGATGCCACTTGAAAGTAGTGAAAGCTGCCTGCATGGTTGCATCACGATCTAGAGGTAGTTCAAGCACAGAGTGATCTTGTTGAATCACTCTTCCCCCACATTAGCAAGATCAGGAGATCATCACCATCCACAGTCTGAATGTCACTTCTGTGACAAACCAGGTTTGGCCCCTTACAGAGTCCTATGCCACTGCTAGCAATGAGAGAACCAGTTTGGACAAAATAAGACATAAATGGAATATTCTGGACATTCAGAATGGTTCCTTCCTTCTCTCTTCTCCCTCTGTCTCTCACTGCCCTTGTTTTTGCGTATCTCTGCACTTGGTTTCATTTCAGGCCACAAAGTGGCTAAGTATGAACAGAGAAGATGTTCTTGTGGTATTTCTAAACTAAATGGAATAGGAAGCATCACAACACTCTGTAGAAAGCCTGTCCCTGCAACATATGTGTCTTTATTTCTAGACCAACGAATTCCAGATAAAATTGAATTTAGAGATATTTTTACTAAAATGGATCCAGTTTACTGTGTGCTCTTACAGTAACAATTAATGCAATAGCACTGACCAAATGCTCATGCTGTGGCTGGTTTGCTGCACGCTCTTACCTGCATTTTGGCTATACTGGGGGCTGTGTCCCATAATATTTTTATTGTGTGCAAGTAATGTGTAGTCACAGAGTTTAGCGGCCTTCTAGTACAAATGAGCAAAACTAAGGAGCCTGTAGTTTCAGTGGTCCATGATTGCTGTGGGTTTCTGCAAGGAATTTATTGTATTAGTTGCAACCTTTAAGTCCCTGTCTGATTTGGGTCCAGGTAAAAAGAGACATCACCCCTTTCCTTGCTACACGTGGAGCCATGGGAGGCACACAAGCTGTCCAAATCTCCCTGAGCTGTCTAGCTCTCTAAGGTTTGCCTTTTCACTGAGTCTAACATTATTTTCAAGGTTAGCAACTCAGAAGTTTCCCCAAACTGGATGAGAGCCCAGGAGGGAACCAACTTTGGAAGGCTTGTGTTTAAACTGAGAGATTAGGTCAGCCTACCTTTTTCTCTTCTAAGAGATGGATCCATCCCCATCTGACAGCAACTTCAAATATCTGCCACTATTGCATTAAAATATTCTGTTCCTCTTGAGTGAAGTTGGAGATGAAAGCCTGCTCAGCTGTCCAAAGGGCTGACTATGCAGATATCTTCTGGGGCGCATCAGACTAGATGGAAAGTTCAGTCTTTATTTAGAAAAAAAATACTACTACTGAATTGAAGGAGATAGAAGTCGTGTAAATTAACTGAGCACAGTGTGGGCAGTGCAAGCTGATACTGCTTTATTGCCAGCATTTTGCTGTAAAATAAAACCAAAACCAGTTTGTGGCCATTAGAGAATTACTTGGCAGATATATGTGTATATATTTTTACCCCAATTTCACTTGTGTTTGTTCAAAACAGTTCCTTACTGAGGCTATGTCTAGACTACCACTTACGTTGATGTAACTTGTGTCGCTCAGGGGTGTGAATAAGCGACATAAGTTACACCACCCTAAGCGCCGATGTCAACATCACTATGTAAGTGAGAGAGCTTCTCTCGCTGGCATAGCTGCTGCCGCTCATTCAGGGTGAATTAATTAAGTCGATGGGAGACCTCTCCCCCGTTGGCTTAGAGCATCTACGCTAGCCATTGTGAGCTCTCTAGTTTCTCCATAGCCTGAATAGCTACTTGTGAAACAAGAAATAAAATGAAAGGCAAGTTTTCATTAGTCATCACCTATATCCTGGACCCATTTTCAAGACTGACTGCTTTGTATTATTATGCTCAAGTGAGATGCACATAGACATGCAAACAGGGCAAATGCTCATTTGTATTTGCAAATGTGAGATCGGAGCATGCACCTTAAGCGACTATTTGGGGATTGGGCTTCATGGGTTTAGAACCAAATGGCCTGTAGGAGATAATGGAGTTACACTAATTGATCCCCAGCTGACTATTTAGCCTTCAATTTGTAATCAATGTGTAAATTTTATAATCAGTTAATATAGTCAAAAATAAAATTTTCACACAGTTGATTATGCATTTCTTAAAAAGTTATAATTTGCAATTTAAGTGCAGTGGTAGTGATGTTTTTTTTTTTTTTTGTGGGATTTGTTTAATCTGCATACAACAAGAACAGAATCTTTTGTTTCCATTTGTTGGGTTATTATAAAGATGAGATAGCTAGATCCGAAATCGCCATTGATATGTACTGGTGAGATATTGTCAGTACATATGTAAAGATAACTTTCATTATTTTACTTTTATATATTTTTAATTACATAATAGTGATTTACATAAATGTCAGCAACATCAGATTGCAAGGATACAAAACATTCCTAAAGCAAATATTTGCAAATTTCCAGTTTCTAAGGTCAAAATAGTTTTCTGCTGATAACAGCAATCTAAAAAAGTTCTTAAATCTTTATCACAGTGCAACAAAGTAACAACTAATTCTTAATTTCCAAATTTCACAAAGGCAAAATAATCTGGTAATGTTTTTGACAGTGATACTAACAGGCTCTTCACATTGGCATCCAATTGAAATATGCATCAAAATACATCATTATGAATGTATCCATTTCACTGTTAATTAATGCAAATTAAACCATCCTAGATGATATGTTTTGCTTTTTGCCTGTAGACTAACACTAATACTAAACACAGCATTACCAAAAGAAGCTCAGGTACTGTGTACAGCTCTGGAGGGTTTATCAGATCTTAGGTTTTATATAGAGAATGCTAGTGTGCAATGTCTTCTTAACCTTCTTTTCAGGCAGGAATTTTTTTACATGGAGTACAGTCAAAGCCCCACTGAAATTAACACAGTACAATCCTGGTTCATGATTAGAGTTCCTAGGCACTACACTAATACAAATAATAATAATTAATAAATAATATAACATAGGAGGTCAGGCTCATGGAGAAAATACAATTTCACGAAGAAGTGCAAGTCAGGAATTACTCCTCCCAAAAGTATTTATCCACAGTGAACCAACTGGGGGATACTTTTTCCATGGACCCTTGTAAGTCTTGGTCCTGCTCTCAGTTGTGCAACAGAGGTTCAGTCTTACAAGATAATGAGCTCATTAGCACACAGTGAGTCCCAGTGAAATCAATGGGATGCCTCATATTCTTACAGTTAAGCATGATGCTTTGTTGCTGAGAGTGCTCAGCACCTTGCAGGATCCAGCCCATGAAGCTCCTTGCAGGATCCAGCCTATGCAAGTCACCAAACACTAGCTCATGGTGTGAGTGATATTTACACAGGAGGATATAGCTCTGAAGCATTCAAACATCTTCAAAAGTATTTGTTTACTCACTGAGATTCTCCCCAAAAGGGCGTGCTTCGTGAAAAGTGGGTCATTTTATCCCTAAGCATCATTTATTCATATCCTATCATCTCAAATGAGTGAATTAGGAACTCATTTTTTAGAGTGTGTAAATTATTCTATACATATGGTGGAATAAACAAGACACATGAATCTCCCCAGATGCACAGTGATTCAATCGAGAGCTGTCTGCCTTCATACCATTCTACACATCTTTGAGATAAATCAGAGATTCAAATGCAAAATCCAGGATGATAGGGACATCATGTGGATTTGTAAGAACCCCGTGGGGGCCTTGGGGTCTATAATCTAATGAATGGATTACACTCATCCATTTCATATGTCCTATAAATATGGGACGAGGTTAGGCTAAAAAAGAGAGCCGTGCAGGTAGCAGCGTTTTGTGGCATGTTGCATGAATGTCAGTGAAGTGAAAGGCAAAACTGAACACTAAGAGTCATCCTGTAGATTTGTAAGCTTCCCTTTTGGTTGTATTACCCATAAAACAATGAGTGGATCATACACATCACTGTACAACATGCTAATTTTCATCACTGATCATTAAAAATTGAGATTATTTCACAGCTGTAGCTCACGAAAGCTTATGCTCAAATAAATTGGTTAGTCTCTAAGGTGCCACAAGTACTCCTGTTCTTTTCACAAATGAAGAATTCTAAATACAATGCAATCCAGTTACTAATATATTTTAAGGTTTTCATCTTCTTATTCAGCTGTTTCAAACCATCACATGAGAGACAATCCAAAGAAATGGAGATTCTTTCTAAAAATGTGAAAGAGATTGCAGCATTTCCTGGCATGTGATATATGTTTCTCAAAGAACGGTCAGGCATCACTTTAAAAAAACAACAAAAAAACCACACACTTTGTCATGCTTTTTTCTTCATTGACCTGTATGCTACATGCCAATAAAGTACCACAGAGCTTCCTGTTTCTTTTTGGAAACTAACCTTATAGCAGCAGTAGGCTGATTATGTTAACTGAGAGATGTTAAGTCTAGCATAAACTTTCATGATATTTGTTTTCCATTAATATTTTAGTCAATAAGTTTAGTGGCAAGAATATTCATAGAGAACCAGATCAGGAAAGCATCCCTATTCAGGAAAGGAAAGCATCCCTATTAAACATGGGTCTAACTTTAAGTACTTGCTTTTGTCTCATGGATGACAATGGGACTTAAGGACGTCCCTAAATGTAACCATATGCATAACCGCTGTTTTCAATAAGCATGACCTTCAGTGTAAATTTGTGCTTTTCCTGAATCAGGGCCAGAAACAGCACATTTTAAGCAAATGTTGCAGAAATTGAATTTCAAATTTCCAATCCTTAAATTTCACCAGCAACCTGATTCTATGAGTTACACATATCTAATGAGGCCACAAACACATGCCATGTGTCACTTGTTCAATCTAAATAACTCAGACTTTGAATATCAAACGCTCTCAATGAAAGACATCCAAACATGTTACAGGTTATGGAAAATTTCAGGGAATTTTTTTGGTAAATAATTCTGAATAATGAATAGATTCAAGAAAATCCCAATTTTGTGGCCAATTCAGGAACAAGATAAAGAAAAAAAGGTGAAATTTCCTGAATAAATTATTTCTTATGAATTATTCACGCAGGGCTGTTTAGGATTATCCGTCATGACAAACTATGTCAGATTATCAGTTGAGACCTTGTTCCATCAACAGAGACATAGTCTGCAGTAATTGTACTTCAGACAATGCAGTTTCTAGTTGCTGTAATGGACAAGGATGAAGGAGAGATGATGAGACAGTGATATAGATGATAAATATGAAGGAACAAGCACGATCTATTGTACACAGAAAACATGTACAATCCCTACTGAAAAGTGTGGAAATTGGGTTTGTAGGGCAATACACAAGGAAGAGGCCCTTCAAAACACATAACTGCAGCAACTAAAACAAAAATAAGAGTCAAGATATTGTATAAACCCTGCTGCCCTAATAATATGCAGATACATCCTGTACAATGTTCCCTAGTGCACTTCATTTTCAGCATTTGGCTCTTAATCTGACATTAAAAAGGGAAAACATGTTTCCCATGCTGCTGTCATGCTGTTTTTGAGTCTGTTCTCAACCCCACAACTTTCAGGAATGCATAGCGAAATCTGCAATATTTAAGTGGCTTACTATGTTGTTGTTGTATGAGCCACATGCAATCCTTTTGTCACATAGGCAAAACTCCATGGCTTGTCTCCCTTGTTTATTTTTCTTTAGTGATGGCACTGGACTATCACACTTATCACTACAAATAAAACTGAGAATTTGTTTCTGTTGTCCTTTTATATTCTTTGTGTTGGGTGATGAGGAGAGAAAGGGACAAGAACAATATAATTAAAAGTGTTTAGGAAAAATACTGCAGCACTCACTGTTAAACCTGGGCCTTAGCTGATTTTAGATATATGTAGGATAACTCTTCTGTACTATAGTTTTTCAATACGTGTCATTAGATTCAGAATTTAAGCAGGACAGCATCAAAAATAGCCTTTTGCTCTCTCCTTGACCTCACTGGTGAAACCCCTGGAAGCCACTGATCAGTCCCTACCTTTAATGCTATCCCATAGAACAAACGGTCACCCACTGGAATGAATAGCAGGTAAATGAAAAATTATTTAAAGCAAATACTTCTCCATTTGCATTCTGTGTGGATTCAGTTTGTGGTATTCCTGCTGGCAGAGTCAGAAGCTGTAACTGATTTTTTTAAAAGGACTGGATTATTGTAGTTACCCATTGTTAGCCGACGGCCAAGGATGTTTGGTGAGGTACCAGCTATGCCTGTTTATACCATCCGTGACTTTAACCGCTAGGACGCACTGTCCCTTCGCAGCGGGCAGCCCGGGCTAGGCTGACGGATGCCCCAGGGTCCTAACCACCCGTGACTTTAACTGCTAGAGCTCAGAGCTCCTTCGCAGCGGGCAGCCAGGATTGACTGACAGATGCCCCAAGAGTTTGCCCCGTGGAGGCGGCACAACTCAATGCTAGGCTCTTAGTACTCTCACCTAATGGCCAGGCTTTAGAGCCAAAACGGCTGAGGTTCTTTAATTGTGTTGGCTGCTTTACAGTAAACCAGAGAAAACAAGTCAGGCTTATGCATAAATGGTTACCAAAATTTATTAAGCTAGATTCTAATCATGTGGTTACAAAATTGCTAGTGCCTACTTATTTAAATGTAGAGATGTTTCACACACAAACAAGTTACAAAACTGAAGCCACAATCCCAAAGAAAGAAAAACAAAGTATAGAGCTCTATTTCAAAATATGTGTACACTAAAGATAGGAGATCAGGTGTGGGTGCTTCTTACCCTCCTTGCATCTCTCGATTCCAGCGGTGCCAAGCCAGGATCGGTCACTCAATTCCGCGGAAAGACGAATAAGGGACAAGGCATAGGGACCCTCTTAGCTGCAGAAGCCTTGGGAGGCTGTCACTTATCTGACCAGCAGATAGATAGTGAAAAGCACTCAAAAATCATGGTGCTGTAGGTCCCCTACTTATACCTCTGTACTCCTTTATTCTCTTTCTCCTTTCTTATGCCAAATTGAGGCTGGTCTGTCGGGGTGACGCCAGCTTTCGCAAGAGTAGTTTACACTTGCAAAGGAGAGAAACAATAAGTGTCGACGACTGGACATTTCTTTTATCAGGGTAAATATTTTCCCAACTAGGATGTTGGTGTGTGTGCATCACGCTATTTAGTAGGGGCTAAGAGCCATGTCTGTCACAGGGCCTCTGCCTGCTGTGAGTTTAATCGTTGTATCTGTTCCCAGAGGCACATTGTAGCAGCACACCTGTGCTTTCACAGCTTCAAAGGCTGTGCTGGAATATATGTTAAGTGCCCTGTTCCTGCTTCCTCCTGTGTTTCCAGCAATGCTGGTCTGAGGGGCGGGGGCTGGCTGTCTGGCTACATTCCACCCCCTGATGCACCACACTACATCCCAGATTGCAAGGTGGCGGTGATGCCAGCACCTCTTGCCCTCCTTGGGGAAATCTAGAAATACCCAACAACCAAATTAGAGGATGAGGGTTCGCGGAATTGGTTAGGATCCCTTTTTAGCTCTAGGTATCTGATTTGCGTGGAGGAAAGAGCAGTTTGAATCAAACGCTTCATAATACATAAAGTTACACAAAAAACAATTACAATAATTAAAATGGTTAAAACAGTTTTCACAACCGAATGTAAAAACGGGGAGAGGGAGAATCCCAAGTGTTGAGCTAACCATTGCATCCATGAGGTTTGTCCATTCTCAGCCACTGCATGTAGTGGTACAAATTCAACTCCCAGTCCATTGGTTGAATCCAGCAAGGTGCACATCCAGCAATTTGTAGCACCAGCAGCTGAGGCGATGGTTTGGATTGCTCCCCGAAGAGGATGTTCTGGTATTGCCAAGGTGACTGGAGCCAACAGAAGGATCATGAGGGCTTGCAGGAACATATCTCTGGTGGGTCGTGTTCTAGCTAAAAAACTTATTTTAAAACCAAAAGCAAAAATTACACCTGCTATTATAAGTAATGGCAAATATATCAACAGTCCATAGTAGTCTCTAGTGATCAAACAGGTCTGCTGCATGATCCATTTTGCTGACAGGTTAGCTGGCAGGTTGCTCAGAACCATGGGACCATTCCTGCAATAAATCACATGGTCATCCGGTCTTGGATGCGATCCAAGCCTCTGTAATGGTTATTAGCCTTTTATCAGCATTTAAGGCACTCCATACACCTTTCTCTTTATAGGCGTGCAAAACGCAGGTAAAGGTTCCCAGGGCTGGGTGTTTAATCACAACAGTATCTCCGGGAGCATACTTGGAACTGTGCAGTGGTGTTCTGGCAGGGGAGATAGCTTTCCCTGTAGGGAAGAATCCCCTGCTGATTGGACTTCCTGTAGGAGTCTGTCTGTTGTTTAATCTCTGCACCACTTCGTCCAGTCTGTCTCCCCATGTGCCATCAGTAGGCTTCAAGTGATTCTTTAGCAACCCATTCCAGCGCTCGACCATGCCATTAGATTGAGGTCGATATGGAAGGTGGAAGGTCCATTGGACTCCATGGTTAAGGGTCCATTCCCTTACAAGTTTATTCTTAAAATGCGAACCATTATCTGATTGGATTTCTTGAGGCATTGGGACAATTGCTGTTAAGCGGTTTAGTCCCATAACTGTGGACAACCCTGTTGCCAATCGGGTTGGATATGCAAAACCAATCCCTGAAACAATTTCTACTCCAGTCAAGATGTATTTCCACCTCTGCCTTGTAGTGGGCAGTGGTCCGACATAGTCGACCTGCCAGGTTGCCCATAGTGTTTTTCCATCTCTTAGCCTGGCAAACCTTTGTCCTTCTACTATATGTTTTCTAGTCTCAGCACAAATAGTGCAGGCTTGTACCAGGTCTCTAGCCTGTCTGTGGGTGATAGGCCACCCCCTGATATGTGCTTGCCGCACTAACTCATCACTTCCTGTGTGTCCTAAATTATCATGTAACCATGAATATAAGCGTTCCCATTCTACTTGTGTGGTAAAGAGCTGGGCAGCTGCATCGGCTAAATTGTTTAACTGTGCAGCTGGGGTATTATTCCTCTGATGAGCTGAGACATGTCCTATAGACAGGGGTTGTTGCAGGGCATGCTGATATAACCACTTCCAGTATTCCAGTCCCCAGACTGGTTTACCTCCTATTTCCCAGTGGTTATTTTTCCAGTTAGTGATCCACTGAGTGGCACCTGCCCATACCGCATAGGAGTCCGTATATACTGCGGTGGCTCCTGCTTCACAGGCCAGTTTAATTGCAGCCAATTCTGCAAGTTGTGCTGACCCATCAATTTCAGCAGTTAGGGGTGCTGCAGAGGTGTCTGCAGGCACTGCTGCAGCTTTTCCCTTCCATTTTCCTTTTACCAGCCTGGCACTGCCATCAGTGAACCATACTCCCTCAGGCTTAGAAGGATCAAATGGGGCAGCATCCTTAATGGGAGACTGCTGTGGAGGTAGGCGGTATTCATCAGGCATTCCTACTTTCCATAGGGATTCCTGAATCATAGTGGGGTTTTGTGCAGTGTCTGCACTCCCTACCCTGTGGTGTATGTAAAGTGCCCATCTTTGGATAGTCATCTTTTGTGCTACACCAGGTGGTAACTCTTTCCCTTCCAATATAGGTTTAATGATTGGAAGAGGAGTGTGAATTGTGATGTCCTTATCCTGAGTTAATTCCTCAGTTTCTCTCAAGGCTGTGTAAGCTGCCAGAAGCACCTTCTCATAAGGCGTGTAGTTAGCCTGTGACCCTTGCCATGACTTGGAACCAAACTGAATTGGTCGTCTGGGAGCAGTGTCACTTTCTTGCCAGAGAGCATAAGACATTCCAGTGGCTCCCACAGTTAGGTACAAATGGAGTGGGGCTTCAGGATGTATGGGACCCAGAGCCTGATAGGTGTGTATCTCCCCTATCAGTTGCCTGAGGGCTTCCTCATGGGCAGGAGCCCATTCCCAGGCAGCACTTTTCTTTAACAAATTGTACAATGGTCTGGCTATAATGGCAAAGCCAGGTACATGTTTTCTCCAAAACCCCAGGGTTCCCAAAATCTGTCTCAATTGATCTTTACTTTCAGGGGAGGGTGCCTGATTTAGCTCTTGCACAGTGTCATTAGGCACAGACCTCCTACCTCCCATCCATACAGTACCTAAGAATTTTATCTCTTGGGAGGGACCTTGGCATTTCTCAGCTGGTAACTCTAAATTAAGGGCTTCTAGTGCTCCTTTGATTTGATTCATAGCCTCTTGTACCTCTTCTGGGGTTTTCCCACCTATTAAGATGTCATCAATGTATTGCACAGTTTGTACATTGGGTGACAGTATAAGGTCATCTAGGACCTTTGCCAGTGCCCCATGGCAAATAGTGGGTGAGTGTTTAAACCCTTGTGGCATTCGGGTAAAAGTGTATTGTACACCTTTCCAAGTAAAAGCAAATCTTTCCTGGTCAGCTGGTTGCAAAGGGACCATGAAGAACATGTCCTTTACATCTAATACTGCTAGCCAGGGTTTATCCCAGGTTTGTATGGTGTTTACAATATCTGTTATGCTAGGGACTGCTGCAGTTAATGGTCCAGTGTTACTGTTTAGCTTCCTATAGTCTATAGTGAGTCTCCATTTGCCATTTGGTTTCTTGATGGGCCACACAGGAGAATTAAAGCGAGAGTGGGTACGAATTAAAATTCCTCGCTGTTCCAAATCTTTGATCAGGTCAGTAACAGGGCTTATGGCCTCAGCTGGGGCATTATACTGCTTTATGTTTGTTACTGTTGAGGGCGGGAGAGCAGGCACGCTGCTAAGTAAGTTTACAGAATAGTGGGGAGGGCTTTCCTCTTCCAGGTCGGTGGCATGAGGAACAGAACTGACTCCAAAAGCCCATCTTTCCCCATTAATCCTTCCCTTCTTTCCTCTTAAAACGTCCATGCCCAGTATGTTGGCATTGCCCAAAATCACCTCATATTTTCGGGGCTGATGGTGGGGTTGCAAGGGGATATCCAGTTTTATCTTAACTAATGGGTAAGTTATGGTACTGCCATTTACCCCTGTAACAAGTACCTGCTTTCCGCCAGTAGGTGGCGAGCCCTGAAAACTTTCTCGCTTAATCATGGACCTTTGAGCCCCTGTGTCCATTAAGAAAGGAATAATGTGTTTGTCATTTACAGTTACATGTATCCGGGGGTCTTTTGCTGTTGTTTTCTCCTCTTTGGATTTAAGCTGGTTTATTAGGAGAGGAGATTGGCCCCCGCAAGCTAGTTTCCCTGCTCTGGTAACTCTTGCAGTTGCTGCAGCAATGGAGTATACCGGGTGTCTGCAGGTGGGGAAAGAGGAGAGAGCTGCAGAGGTGCACTGGGAGTAGCATTAGTTGTCTCCCAGTCAGCTCTTCTAAAGGTGGTGAATAATTTTAGCCGCTCTGTGGGCAGTCCATTTATCACATCTCTGGGATAACCTAAAGCCAGACATTGTCTCCACAACTTGGCTCTAAGCTCCTTTTCCTCCTGGGTTGGCTCTCGCTTGTTTTTATGTCCTTTAGATGGTGCCCCCTTGTTTCCCTGAAGGGAACGCATCTTAGCTTTGCCTGTCAGTGCTCTGATGTCTCCGAATTCTCTAAAGTATGACACCAGAAGGTTTAGCAGTGCCCGAAAGGTACTGTTATGTGCTGCAGCTTCTGATCTAAGGGACAGTGCCATAGCCCTGTGGTTACTCGGAACTCCCTTAAGCAGGGGTCTGAGATCATCTACATCTACCTGACCCTCCCATGGGCTTTCATAGGCTAACTCTTGAGGGTTTTGGCCAAGCATGCTAATGACAGCCACAGTTAATAGAGCTGTTTTTACCTCATCTATGTTGGTCCAGTGCATTACTGTGGGTTCATCTCGGTCTGCTGGGTAAATACCTCTTGCCCATCGACAAGCCAGAGACCAAAGTGTTTTAGGGGTGTTCCCCTCTGAATGTTCCAGGAATATTCCTGCACCTAAGTTAAGGCGCTCAGTTTCTTGGGCTGTCAGGCGTATATATCCACCCCCAGTGTCCCAGAGGCGGACCAGCCACTCTATTATACCTTCCTCAGGCTTTTTAGCAAAATCTCCCTGGATTGTTTTTAACTCCATGGGAGTATATTGGCGGGTGGTAATTTTGGTAAAGTGTGTTGGAGCTTTACTCCCTTTTCCCTTTTTACCTCCCTTCTTTGTTTTTGAAGAGGTGGATGGATAATTGTCATCCCCTTCTTCATCCAGCTCTGCCCCACTCAAATTTTCCTCATGTTCTTCTGATTTGTGATGTGTGATAGCTGGTCTTAATTTTACAGAGGGACCTTCCTCCTCAGAGGAGGGGGACTCATTTGCTGAATCCCAAATGTCTCCATCCCATTCCTCAGGGTCTAGCCAGAGAGCAGTCTCAACTTTAGCCCGGTTGATACTGCGTGTTTTAGTCTCCAGCTTTTCCCTTCGTTCTATCCCTTCTTTCTCAATTAAGGGAAGTAATCTTTTCTGAAGATGTTTCATATCCCTATTCAGTGTTCTTACTCTGGTATCTAAATTCTGGCATTCCTGGCGCAGTGTGTCCCTTTCCTGTTGCAGCCTATTAAATTCTATTGCCAGACTATGATAATCCTTACAGGCAGCTTGCCAAATGTTAGTAAGCAGCCATATACAAGCACCTTTTCCTTTCCCTTTCTTCATCTTGCAGGCAGTTCTCCAGTTACAGAAATGCTGCCAGATCTCTGCTGGTTTTCCCCAATATTTCTCCAGCAGTTCTTTGCTCCACAGAGGATTTCCCCATCCCTCTTGGGTCAAACTTTTCTCTAGCTCAGAGAATTCTGTGGTGTTTATCATGACTGGTTTCATTGTGTTACTGTAGTGCAGCCTATATCACAATCCTGTTCGTGACGCCAATTTCTGTTAGCCGACGGCCAAGGATGTTTGGTGAGGTACCAGCTATGCCTGTTTATACCATCCGTGACTTTAACCGCTAGGACGCACTGTCCCTTCGCAGCGGGCAGCCCGGGCTAGGCTGACGGATGCCCCAGGGTCCTAACCACCCGTGACTTTAACTGCTAGAGCTCAGAGCTCCTTCGCAGCGGGCAGCCAGGATTGACTGACAGATGCCCCAAGAGTTTGCCCCGTGGAGGCGGCACAACTCAATGCTAGGCTCTTAGTACTCTCACCTAATGGCCAGGCTTTAGAGCCAAAACGGCTGAGGTTCTTTAATTGTGTTGGCTGCTTTACAGTAAACCAGAGAAAACAAGTCAGGCTTATGCATAAATGGTTACCAAAATTTATTAAGCTAGATTCTAATCATGTGGTTACAAAATTGCTAGTGCCTACTTATTTAAATGTAGAGATGTTACACACACAAACAAGTTACAAAACTGAAGCCACAATCCCAAAGAAAGAAAAACAAAGTATAGAGCTCTATTTCAAAATATGTGTACACTAAAGATAGGAGATCAGGTGTGGGTGCTTCTTACCCTCCTTGCATCTCTCGATTCCAGCGGTGCCAAGCCAGGATCGGTCACTCAATTCCGCGGAAAGACGAATAAGGGACAAGGCATAGGGACCCTCTTAGCTGCAGAAGCCTTGGGAGGCTGTCACTTATCTGACCAGCAGATAGATAGTGAAAAGCACTCAAAAATCATGGTGCTGTAGGTCCCCTACTTATACCTCTGTACTCCTTTATTCTCTTTCTCCTTTCTTATGCCAAATTGAGGCTGGTCTGTCGGGGTGACGCCAGCTTTCGCAAGAGTAGTTTACACTTGCAAAGGAGAGAAACAATAAGTGTCGACGACTGGACATTTCTTTTATCAGGGTAAATATTTTCCCAACTAGGATGTTGGTGTGTGTGCATCACGCTATTTAGTAGGGGCTAAGAGCCATGTCTGTCACAGGGCCTCTGCCTGCTGTGAGTTTAATCGTTGTATCTGTTCCCAGAGGCACATTGTAGCAGCACACCTGTGCTTTCACAGCTTCAAAGGCTGTGCTGGAATATATGTTAAGTGCCCTGTTCCTGCTTCCTCCTGTGTTTCCAGCAATGCTGGTCTGAGGGGCGGGGGCTGGCTGTCTGGCTACACCCATGCTAAAATAAAGGTAATCACATGTCATGCTTCAGGGAATCAAATGATCGCTACAGGGGTAAGAGAGGAATTTGGCTCCCCCATGTACAGCATTGCATAACTGGTGAAGTGCATTATTTTGTTTTATCTTTCTCTGAAGCATCTGTATTGGCCAGTGTCAGAGACATTTGGCTGCACTTAATGGCTCAGTAATCTGTTTTTTTATAGTGATTTCTACATTCTGGTGCTTCCTAATTTGAAAAGTGTATTTGCAGGTTTATGAGATTTGCTGCTGCCCCCTTTCATTTTGAGAAATGTGTGAAGCAAAACAATAAAAACATATATACAAACAGACCACTACTAGCACAGAGGAAAACTAGATGGCTTTCTTTAAAAAAAGAAAGCAAGCTATTTCTTTTAATTTACTAGTCAGACTTTTTCTTGTTGTCATCTCATTTATATGTTTATAGTGAGAAATGGAGAAATCCCATAAAGGATAAATCTTTAATCAAGCATAGAGCCAAACTTGTAATTCCACTAACAGAAGGCTGAAAATAGCTCTCAAGTGCACCAGCACTTTCTGCCCACACACAGTAATGACCTGTAGGGATAAATGTGCCAAAAGGGAAATCCATGCACTCTTTTTGATTTACTACCTCATTTTTAATGACAGGGGACAAAGAAATAGCAACAGAATGCACTTGTAAATCCTTCTAGTTTTCAGAGTCAGCTTTCAAAAGGCGAACATGATCTGATAATTTAAAGCTGTTTGAGTCAAAATGAGAGTGGCTGTATGGACTGTGGTTTTACGAATGCACGGGGCCTTATTTAATGCACCAGTCTCTCCTTCCACAATAAAGAGAGTAAAAATCTGCTCTAAAAATGAATTCTGAGCTGGTGGAGGTCAGGCAATTTATCTCATATTGTGCGTATCTCCTTTGGTAAATGCAGGAACACTTGGTAAAAATGCCTTTCATGGACTTCAACCAAATTAGTTCTGTCACACAGCACTGCTCCATGGTCTCACTTTTCTGGTCCTGGTCAATGTCGATAGGATTACTCATGTGCTTAAAGTTAGGCATGCACTGAAGTGCTTTTCTGGATTGGAGCATAAGCTATCATAGTTTTTGGCTGATTTGTCCTTAAAAAAAAACCCAAATGAACTTTTGTATACTTTGGTAAGAATCTAAGACACTTATAAGACACATGCCAATTGAACAGCATATGTATTTACTTTATTAAATCTCATGTATTCCATTATAAGGAAGACAGTTATGTCTATAAGTGTTATAGCTAAAGTTATAGCAGAGATGGAGCACAACTTAGTTGTCCCTAAATGGTGTCAAAGGGAAAAGGCCAGATTCTGCTCTCAGTTATTCTGGTAGAAATGCACAGCTTCGGGGATGTTACTCTACAGTGGCATGGAACTGAGGGCACAATATGGCCACATGTATTTAAAGGTCTGTGAACAGATGAAGCATTTTCCCTTCTATCTGAACCTTCAAACACAAGGCTGTCTTGTAGGGACTACCCGTGAAAAAGATACTTCTAAACAAGTACATTCCCACCGCATATGGCAACACTGACTAGATTTTACTATTACACTGTTCCCAGGAGAATTGGCTTTTAGGTAGTACTGGTGACAGGGATAGAAAAACTTGGTCACCATGGGCTCAGTATACCTGTGACTAGGTGGGGGTGTACAGATGCTCTTTTAGGTTCTCTGTACTGGCATTTGAGGTCATGCTTAGAAAATATTTTACAATTCCAGTTTTACAATTTCTACCCACAAATGACAAGCCATATCCTACATCCAGAGTTTAACAAAGCAAACAGGGCCTTATTAAGTCAGTGTCTGAACTATGAACAGCAAACAAGTTTTTCCTATAACTCACTCTCAGCCCATCAAACTTCAATACATTTCAAATCCATACATGTTCATGCTAAGCCCAGGAAAGCCTATTATGTTGTGTAATTTATTGCAAAGACAACATATTTAATTAAATCTACTTAGGGAAAACCTTACATTATTTTGCTTAAATTAAAAAATGGAAAATCTTATCTCATCTTTCTGCAATTGAAAGATACAAATAAGTTACACAATAGTTTAAAAGAGGAAAGCAATCACACAGCATAATGTGACTGGATAATCCAAAGGAAAAATACTTTAATTAATATGTGAAAACAACTTTATCGTATAATAAGCAATTATAAATAGCTGTGCAAAAAGTAAATATTAAAGAAGTGTGACAAGCAGAAAAGTTACCTGCATGCTAAAACATTACCCTTCTCTAGTAGCAGATTTAATATTCATCAACAATGTCAAAATAGAATGATAATAAAAGTATAGCTAAAAGGATAGAAAATATGTAACATTTCTATAGTGAACGTCTTGCAAAATATTTTTACCATATGTGATACAATCTCAAACATGGTGGAGTATGGCACAGATTAATCAATAAATATTTTCCATCTTCACTAGCACAAAAATGCTTTTAATGTTCCTGATTACTTGGGTGAAGCTCACGCTGAACAAGGCCTGTTCACTACTTATCACACACATAATATTAAGGACATTACAGTGATCATTTAGTACTGAAAGTCTAAGATCAGTGTTTTACAGGCAGAGAATGAGAAGATAAGATCCTTGTCCCACAGGAACTTGCAAGCTGAACATAAACCAAAGACAAAACAGACAGATGAGAGATGTGGAGGGATGTGAGTACATCAGTGTTAAATAAAAGTATTTTAGTTCATGGGTGGCATATGGTGAGGAGACCAACTTCACATTCTTTTGGCCACACAAATGTCTCCTTGAGGTTAAAAGATAATGTAGACAAAATATAAACACCTAGATATTCAGAGTCAGATTCGATCATCCTTACCACCCTGTGTAGTACCTTAGCCTTTGAGTAGTTCCACTGACAACAATGGAGTTACTTATAGTGGAAGGCACTACTCAGCAGTCATAAAGATAGGAGAATCTGACCCTCAAGCTTATACAGAACCTGAGTATGCAAGTTTTCAGAGCTCTAGACCAGAAATAACTTTTTGGATCAGCTGTGTAGGAACTCCATAAAACTCTGGAATTTAATAATACACACTTTTCAAAATTCAGTGTGGAAACAAATCTTGAAGACAAAGAAGATGCTGTGGAAGAAGTTGGAATACAGTCAATCAATAGTCAAGTAGGAGGGCATCCAATTAAAGACATTGTTGTAAAACCTGATAGGGATTACTATCTAGAATAAATCTGTTGAAGCAGCTACAGAGAACATCAAGACAAGAGAAAACAGTTGCAATCAAAACAAAGTTACTATTGTCAGTGATTGGCAATGGTAATTGAAATGTTGCTATTTTCCTGATATTTAGAGCTAAGCAAACCTGAGTTCTACACTGTTTACTCCCATTTTAACAAGGAATAAGTCAGAACAGTTAGCTTTATCACCAGCTGTGCACAATTTTATAAGGCATACTAAAACTAATGATGAATGTTTGAATTCATATTTGCTGTCTCATGATTCACCATCTGAAAAGCTTTTTATTAGATCAATAAATACAGCAGCAGTCATGTAGCTCTTCTGTTTCTTTCCTGAAGGTATATAAGATATATTACTAGGGTCTAAACCCGGATTTTGAAAACTGATTAATGTACTGCACATAGAAAAATGATGTGAAAGAGCACCTCGTTCTTCAGGGTAACTGGAGAATATGCAAATAATTTCAAACTCGTAGGCTTAGTAGTTGTAACACAAGCACATTTCCCCATCCATCCTTTAGAACAAATCTAAATCTTAGCAATTGGCATGCAAAATAGGGGAACCTATCTTGTTCAGAAGAAACAATATTTAATCTCATGCCCCTTCCAGTTTGGGAACAAGAGAAGAATCTAGCTGCAGCAAGTATCCTAGATGCAGTACAATCTGGATGAAGACCAAGACATGCGATGGAAACAACACTAATGGCACTGATGAATGATGGCTGGTATGTTGATGGATGGAGGCAAGATAATTATTTGCAAACCCCTGGAACTCTTGCAACATCTGACACATGTGGTCATGGGAAATTGCTGATCTGCCAGAGGAATGTGGCAGGGTTGCATAATGAATGTATAAAAATGTTTTGAGTCCTTCCTGGCAGTAGGTGCCCATTGGGTAATGACTGGAAACTGCATCTTTGCCACCAGACCTCTTACCTGCAGAATCTCACAGGGATCTCTCTCTCTCTTCAGTCCTATTCAACATCTCTTTTGCAGGCATTAGGAGAACTAGATCATGGACTCAAGTGCCAATAATTTGCAGATGAAACAGAGCTCTGCCTATCCTTGACAACGTATGATACCACTGCCACTAAGCAGGCCCAATGCTTAGCCAAGATCATTTCATGGATGAAGAACAGCTAGTTGAAGATAAATCTGAGCAAGATGAAGGTATGAGGATTGGAAGAGGAGAACACTTTTAGGAATTTGAAGGTACAGTGCAGACTCCATTGGTTGAAGATACACCCCACCAGCTGGTCAATTCAGTCCACAGTCTAGGAGTTTAGGATCTCTAAGGGATCTAAAAAGGATGATATCAATACCCAATATGTGTCTGATTTCACCTGTAATGAAAGACACTATTACAATGCATACACACAAAGGGGGCAGATTAAGGTTGCAGAGGCCACCTTAATTCTGTATTCCCAAATTGTTGAGAGCTTGACTTTGGAACCTAATTAATGCTTTAACATAGTGTGTATGTGCATAACTTTCTAGATTTAAAAAAAGCAAACTCCATCATTTTAAAATCCTATAGTGTAAAGTCAATCAACACCCCAAAGGGTCATCAGCAGGGATGAAAGCTATAGAGGCCCAAGACACACTTATGCCCCTGAGCCAATGCAGTAACTGATAGCAATAGTAGACTGTCATCCCTTAAGTAGACCAGCACTAGAGAGGATGAGACATTTTGCCAGTGGGTTTCACAGATATTTGCTGACAGCACAGAAATGGTGAGACTCAGGAATCATAGAATAGAATCATAGAATATCAGGGTTGGAAGGGACCTCAGGAGGTCATCTAGTCCAACCCCCTGCTCAAAAGCAGGACCCATCCCCAATTAAATCATCCCAGCCAGGGCTTTGTCAAGCCTGACCTTAAAAACTTCTAAGGAAGGAGATTCCACCACCTCCCTAGGTAACGCATTCCAGTGTTTCACCACCCTCCCAGTGAAAAAGTTTTTCCTAATATCCAACCTAAACCTCCCCCACTGCAACTTGAGACCATTACTCCTTGTCCTGTCCTCTTCCACCAGTGAGAATAGTCTAGAACCATCCTCTCTGGAACTACCTCTCAGGTAGTTGAAAGCAGCTATCAAATCCCCCCTCATTCTTCTCTTCTGCAGACTAAACTTCTGTATAAGTAGGGGCATAGCGAGCAGATCAAGGGACGTGATCGTTCCCCTCTATTCGACATTGGTGAGGCCTCATCTGGAGTACTGTGTCCAGTTTTGGGCCCCACACTTCAAGAAGGATGTGGATAAATTGGAGAGAGTCCAGCGAAGGGCAACAAAAATGATTAGGGGACTGGAACACATGAGTTATGAGGAGAGGCTGAGGGAGCTGGGATTGTTTAGCCTGCAGAAGAGAAGAATGAGGGGGGATTTGATAGCTGCTTTCAACTACCTGAAAGGGGGTTGTCATAAATATAAAGGGAAGGGTAAACCCCTTTGAAATCCCTCCTGGCCAGGGGAAAGCTCCTCTCACCTGTAAAGGGTTAAGAAGCTAAAGGTAACCTCGCTGGCACCTGACCAAAATGACCAATGAGGAGACAAGATACTCTCAAAAGCTGGGAGGAGGGAGAGAAACAAAGGGTCTGTGTCTGTCTGTAGTCGTCTTGGCCGGGGACAGAACAGGAATGGAGTCTTAGAACTTTTAGTAAGTAATCTAGCTAGGTATGTGTTAGATTATGATTTCTTTAAATGGCTGAGAAAAGAATTGTGCTGAATAGAATAACTATTTCTGTCTGTGTATCTTTTTTGTAACTTAAGGTTTTGCCTAGAGGGGTTCTCTATGTTTTTGAATCTAATTACCCTGTAAGATATATACCATCCTGATTTTACAGGGGGGATTTCTTTATTTCTATTTACTTCTATTTTTTATTAAAAGTCTTCTTGTAAAACACTGAATGCTTTTTCATTGTTCTCAGATCCAAGGGTTTGGGTTTGTGGTCACCTATGCAAATTGGTGAGGCTTTTTATCCAACATTTCCCAGGAAAGGGGGGGTGCAAGTGTTGGGAGGATTGTTCATTGTTCTTAAGATCCAAGGGTCTGGGTCTGTAGTCACCTAGACAAATTGGTGAGGCTTTTTACCAAACCTTGTCCAGGAAGTGGGGTGCAAGGTTTTGGGAAGTATTTTGGGGGGGAAGGACGCGTCCAAACAGCTCTTCCCCAGTAACCAGTATTAGTTTGGTGGTGGTAGCGGCCATTCCAAGGATAACGGGGGTAATATTTTGTACCTTGGGGAAGTTTTGACCTAAGCTGGTAAAGATAAGCTTAGGAGGTTTTTCATGCAGGTCCCCACATCTGTACCCTAGAGTTCAGAGTGGGGGAGGAACCTTGACATGGTGGCACAGTGGTGGGATTAACCTGAAATCATTTTGAGATCCAGTTGAGATTTTTTGAACTAGAAATACAGATTTTAAAAAGGAATTTTTAGGAAGTCCAGAAGCAGCTTTGAAACTGAAAGCAGCTTGGTTTCTCTCTGCTTTGTGGCCAAGCAGAGACAAAAGGAGATTATCTTGTGAATTGCAGGTTTTCTTTGCCTGGAGGCAGGGTACTTAACTCCTGCAGGGAAATTCACAGTCTTCCAACCCAGAGGTTTTTTTTTTTTCTTTTCTTCCTAAAAGTAAATAGGGGGTGTGTGCTCTACCCATTTGCCTGGAGACAAAAGTGGCAGGGTTTTTTTTTAGGATTTTGATTTTTTTTTTTTGTTTTACAAGGAGCACAGGTTTGAAAAGAAATTTTTTTTCTTCTTTGGGCTGGGTAAGCAGGTTTCCAAGTAGTTGGAGGTTTTTTGCTTTAATTTGGGCCCAGAGCAGAGACAAGGGAATTGTCTTTTTCTGTAGGCTGACAATCACTATCAGAGAATAGGTATTCTATTCCAGCACAGCAAAATTTTACAGCCAAGTTTTGTTTGTTTATTTCTAAACCTCGGGTGTAAAGTTAGTTAAAAACAGAGAGGTTAGAATGGCCAAATCCTCAGCTCGACTACAGCTGGAATTAGCCAAATTTCAGGCTGAGGAAAAACAAAGGGAACATGAAAGACAGATAGAACTCATGCGGCTGAAGGAGGAGGAGAAGGAAAAAGAGAGGAAGCATGTGGAGGAGATGGAGAGGATAAAGGCCCAGCAGAATATACCAACAAACCCTAGCAATCCTTCTCCAGGTACCACTTCCCATCCCAGAAAGTTCCCCACCTACAAGGCAGGTGATGATACTGAGGCCTTCTTAGAAAACTTCGAAAGGGCCTGCCTTGGGTACAACATCTCTACTGACCAATACATGGTAGAGCTGAGGCCGCAGCTCAGTGGACCCTTAGCTGAGGTGGCAGCTGAAATGCCTAAAGAACACATGAACAAGTATGAACTGTTTAAATCCAAGGCGAGAGTCAGAATGGGGATAACACCCGAGCAGTCTCGTCGGAGGTTCAGAGCCCTAAGGTGGAAACCAGACATGTCATTTACCCAACATGCCTACCACATTGTAAAACATTGGGATGCCTGGATATCAGGAGCAAGTGTTGAATCTCCAGTAAATTTGCCCTTCCTAATGCAAATGGAACAATTCTTAGAGGGTGTTCCTGAGGAAATAGAAAGATACATCCTAGATGGGAAACCCAAAACTGTAATTGAGGCAGGAGAGATTGGAGCCAGATGGGTGGAGGTGGCAGAGAAGAAGAAAACTGGTCGCAGTTGGAGCGGAGACCAGAAGGGACCACCCCAGACCACACCCTATTACCGGGGGCCGCCCAAAGCCCCACCTACCTCCCAAAGAACCCTCCAGACCCCTTATCGTCCCACCACCCCGTTCTCCAGCAACCCTCCTCGCCCCAGTGACCCGTCAGCTGGACGATGTTTTAAGTGTAACGAGCTGGGGCATGTAAAGGCCAACTGCCCCAAGAACCCCAACAGATTACAGTTCATTGCACCGGAATCACACCAGAGGTCCACAGGCCCAGATACCTCCCAGATACCCTTGGAGCGGAGGGAAACTGTGAGTGTGGGTGGGAAGAAGGTCACCGCGTGGAGGGACACCGGAGCACAAGTGTCAGCTATCCATGCTTCCTTAGTGGACCCCAATTTAATCAACCCAGAGATCCAAGTGACGATTCAACCCTTCAAGTCCAACTCTTTCAATTTGCCTACAGCCAAGTTGCCTGTCCAGTACAAGGGCTGGTCAGGAATGTGGACTTTTGCAGTCTATGATGATTATCCCATCCCCATGTTTTTGGGGGAAGACTTGGCCAATCATGTGAAGCAGGCCAAGAGGGTGGGAACGGTCACCCGCAACCAGGCTAAACAAGCCGTGAGGCCTAGCTCTGTTCCGGAAACTTCTATCAGGACCCAGTCAGAGGTGATGGACCTGGACCCCAGGCCAATGTCTGCAACAGCAGTAGTGGATCCAGTCCCAGAGACCCAGACGGAACCAGTCCCAGAACCGGAACCAGCCAAACAACCAACACCAGACCCCGTGTCAGCACTGAATCCAGTACTTGCAACCTCAACACCAGAGGGCCCCACCGAACCTGAACTGGCAGCAGCCGATAACCCGACACAAGAGGCTCAGCCGGAGCCTGAATCCCAACATAGTGCACCAGCGGAGAGCGGTTCACAGTCAACAGAAACAGCTCCATCCCCTATATCGCTTCCAGAGGGACCAAGCCTAGGTCCACAATCCCATGAGGAACTGATGTCTCCAGCATCAAGGGAACAGTTCCAGACCGAACAGGAAGCAGATGAAAGCCTCCAGAGAGCTTGGACGGCGGCACGGAGCAACCCACCGCCTCTCAGCTCTTCTAATCGATCCAGGTTTGTTGTAGAAAGAGGACTTTTATACAAGGAAACTCTTTCTGGGGGACACCAGGAAGACTGGCATCCTCAGAGACAGTTGGTAGTTCCAACTAAATACCGGGCCAAGCTCTTGAGCTTAGCCCATGATCACCCTAGTGGCCATGCTGGGGTGAACAGGACCAAAGACCGTTTGGGGGGGTCATTCCACTGGGAGGGAATGGGCAAGGATGTTTCTACCTATGTCCAGTCTTGTGAGGTGTGCCAAAGAGTGGGAAAACCCCAAGACCAGGTCAAAGCTCCTCTCCAGCCACTCCCCATCATTGAAGTTCCATTTCAGCGAGTAGCTGTGGATATTCTGGGTCCTTTTCCGAAAAAGACACCCAGAGGAAAGCAATACATACTGACTTTCATGGATTTTGCCACCCGATGGCCGGAAGCAGTAGCTCTAAGCAACACCAGGGCTAAAAGTGTGTGCCAGGCACTAGCAGACATTTTTGCCAGGGTAGGTTGGCCCTCCGACATCCTCACAGATGCAGGGACTAATTTCCTGGCAGGAACTATGAAAAACCTTTGGGAAGCTCATGGGGTAAATCACTTGGTTGCCACTCCTTACCATCATCATACAAATGGCATGGTGGAGAAGTTTAATGGAACTTTGGGGGCCATGATACGTAAATTCGTAAATGAGCACTCCAATGATTGGGACCTAGTATTGCAGCAGTTGCTCTTTGCCTACAGAGCTGTACCACATCCCAGTTTAGGGTTTTCCCCATTTGAACTTGTATATGGCCGTGAGGTTAAGGGGCCATTGCAGTTGGTGAAGCAGCAATGGGAGGGATTTACACCTTCTCCAGGAACTAACATTCTGGACTTTGTAACCAACCTACAAAACACCCTCCGAACCTCTTTAGCCCTTGCTAGAGAAAACTTACAGGATGCTCAAAAAGAGCAAAAAGCCTGGTATGATAAACATGCCAGAGAGCGTTCCTTCAAAGTAGGAGACCAGGTCATGGTCTTAAAGGCGCTCCAGGCCCATAAAATGGAAGCATCGTGGGAAGGGCCATTCGTGGTCCAGGAGCGCCTGGGAGCTGTTAATTATCTCATAGCATTCCCCACCTCCAACCAAAAGCCTAAGGTGTATCATATTAATTCTCTAAAGCCCTTTTATTCCAGAGAATTAAAGGTTTGTCAGTTTACAGCCCAGGGAGGAGACGACGCTGAGTGGCCTGAAGGTGTCTACTACGAAGGGAAATGTGCTGGTGGTGTGGAAGAGGTGAACCTCTCCATGACCCTTGGGCGTATGCAGCGACAGCAGATCCAGGAGCTGTGCGCTAGCTACGCGCCAACGTTCTCAGCCACCCCAGGACTGACTGAACGGGCATACCACTCCATTGACACAGGTAATGCTCACCCAATTAGGGTCCAACCTTACCGGGTGTCTCCTCAAGCTAAAACTGCTATAGAACGGGAGATCCAGGATATGTTACAGGTGGGTGTAATCCGCCCCTCTGAAAGTGCATGGGCATCTCCAGTGGTTCTAGTTCCCAAACCAGATGGGGAAATACGTTTTTGCGTGGACTACCGTAAGCTAAATGCTGTAACTCGCCCAGACAACTATCCCATGCCACGCACAGATGAACTATTAGAGAAACTGGGAAGGGCCCAGTTCATCTCTACCTTGGACTTAACCAAGGGGTACTGGCAGGTACCGCTAGATGAATCTGCCAAGGAAAGGTCAGCCTTCATCACACATCTCGGGCTGTATGAATTTAATGTACTCCCTTTCGGGCTGCGAAATGCACCCGCCACTTTCCAAAGACTTGTAGATGGTCTCCTAGCGGGATTAGGAGAATATGCAGTCGCCTACCTTGACGATGTGGCCATATTTTCGGATTCCTGGGCAGACCACCTGGAACATCTACAAAAAGTCCTTGAGCGCATAAGGGAGGCAGGACTAACTGTTAAGGCTAAGAAGTGTCAAATAGGCCTAAACAGAGTGACTTACCTTGGACACCAGGTGGGTCAAGGAACTATCAGCCCCCTACAGGCCAAAGTGGATGCTATCCAAAAGTGGCCTGTCCCAAAGTCAAAGAAACAGGTTCAATCCTTCTTAGGCTTGGCCGGTTATTACAGACGATTTGTACCGCACTACAGCCAAATCGCTGCCCCACTGACAGACCTAACCAAAAAGAAACAGCCAAATGCTGTTCAGTGGACCGGAAAGTGTCAGAAGGCCTTTAACAAGCTTAAAGCGACACTCATGTCTGACCCTGTACTAAGGGCCCCAGACTTTGACAAACCGTTCCTAGTAACCACAGATGCATCCGAGCGTGGTGTGGGAGCAGTTTTAATGCAGAAAGGACCTGATCAAGAATTCCACCCTGTAGTGTTTCTCAGCAAAAAACTGTCTGAGAGGGAAAGCAACTGGTCAGTCACTGAAAAAGAATGTTATGCCATTGTCTACGCTCTGGAAAAGCTACGCCCATATGTTTGGGGACGGCGTTTCCACCTGCAAACCGACCATGCTGCACTAAAGTGGCTTCACACCGTCAAAGAAACTAACAAAAAACTTCTTCGGTGGAGTTTAGCTCTCCAAGATTTTGATTTCGACATCCAACACATCTCAGGAGCTTCTAACAAAGTGGCTGATGCACTCTCCCGTGAAAGTTTCCCAGAATCAACTGGTTAAAATCGTCCTTGAGATGTGGAAAATATTGTTAGTCTTTATGTACTTGGTAGTATATTTAGAGATGCATGTGTCTTATTAACTCTGTTTTCCTAGAGCTCCAGGAAGAAATCCCAGCCAGTGTTTCACCCTAGCTGAGATTTGGGGGGCGTGTCATAAATATAAAGGGAAGGGTAAACCCCTTTGAAATCCCTCCTGGCCAGGGGAAAGCTCCTCTCACCTGTAAAGGGTTAAGAAGCTAAAGGTAACCTCGCTGGCACCTGACCAAAATGACCAATGAGGAGACAAGATACTCTCAAAAGCTGGGAGGAGGGAGAGAAACAAAGGGTCTGTGTCTGTCTGTAGTCGTCTTGGCCGGGGACAGAACAGGAATGGAGTCTTAGAACTTTTAGTAAGTAATCTAGCTAGGTATGTGTTAGATTATGATTTCTTTAAATGGCTGAGAAAAGAATTGTGCTGAATAGAATAACTATTTCTGTCTGTGTATCTTTTTTGTAACTTAAGGTTTTGCCTAGAGGGGTTCTCTATGTTTTTGAATCTAATTACCCTGTAAGATATATACCATCCTGATTTTACAGGGGGGATTTCTTTATTTCTATTTACTTCTATTTTTTATTAAAAGTCTTCTTGTAAAACACTGAATGCTTTTTCATTGTTCTCAGATCCAAGGGTTTGGGTTTGTGGTCACCTATGCAAATTGGTGAGGCTTTTTATCCAACATTTCCCAGGAAAGGGGGGGTGCAAGTGTTGGGAGGATTGTTCATTGTTCTTAAGATCCAAGGGTCTGGGTCTGTAGTCACCTAGACAAATTGGTGAGGCTTTTTACCAAACCTTGTCCAGGAAGTGGGGTGCAAGGTTTTGGGAAGTATTTTGGGGGGAAGGACGCGTCCAAACAGCTCTTCCCCAGTAACCAGTATTAGTTTGGTGGTGGTAGCGGCCATTCCAAGGATAACGGGGGTAATATTTTGTACCTTGGGGAAGTTTTGACCTAAGCTGGTAAAGATAAGCTTAGGAGGTTTTTCATGCAGGTCCCCACAACTGTACCCTAGAGTTCAGAGTGGGGGAGGAACCTTGACAGGGGTTCCAAAGAGGATGGCTCTAGACTGTTCTCAATGGTAGCAGATGACAGAACGAGGAGTAATGGTCTCAAGTTGCAGTGGGGGAGGTTTAGATTGGATATTAGGAAAACCTTTTTCACTAAGAGGGTGGTGAAACACTGGAATGCGTTACCTAGGGAGGTGGTAGAATCTCCTTCCTTAGAGGTTTTTAAGGTCAGGCTTGACAAAGCCCTGGCTGGGATGATTTAACTGGGAATTGGTCCTGCTTCAAGCAGGGGGTTGGACTAGATGACCTTCTGGGGTCCCTTCCAACCCTGATATTCTATGATTCTATGATTCTATGATTCTAAACAATCCCAGTTCCCTCAGCCTCTCCTCATAAGTCATGTGTTCCAGACCCCTAATTATTTTTGTTGCCCTTCACTGGACTCTCTCCAATTTATCCACATCCTTCTTGTAGTGTGGGGCCCAAAACCGGACACAACTCCAGATGAGGCCTCACCAATGTCAAATAGAGGGGGACGATCACGTCCCTCGATCTGCTCGCTATGCCCCTACTTATACATCCCAAAATGCCATTGGCTTTCTTGGCAACAAGGTCACACTGCTGACTCATATCCAGCTTCTCGTCCACTGTCACCCCTAGGTCCTTTTCCGCAGAACTGCTGCCTAGCCATTCGGTCCCTAGTCTGTAGCTGTGCATTGGGTTCTTCCGTCCTAAGTGCAGGACCCTGCACTTATCCTTATTGAACCTCATCAGATTTCTTTTGGCCCAATCCTCCAATTTGTCTAGGTCCCTCTGTATCCTATCCCTGCCCTCCAGGATATCTACCACTCCTCCCAGTTTAGTATCATTCGCAAATTTGCTGAGAGTGCAATCCACACCATCCTCCAGATCATTTATGAAGATATTGAACAAAATCGGCCCCAGGACTGACCCCTAGGGCACTCCACTTGACATCGGCTGCCAACTAGACATGGAGCCATTGATCACTACCCGTTGAGCCCGACAATCTAGCCAGCTTTCTACCCACCTTATAGTGCATTCATCCAGCCCATACTTCTTTAACTTGCTGACAAGAATACTGTGGGAGACCGTGTCAAAAGCTTTGCTAAAGTCAAGAAACAATACATCCACTGCTTTCCCTTCATCCACAGAACCAGTAATCTCATCATAGAAGGCGATTAGATTAGTCAGGCATGACCTTCCCTTGGTGAATCCATGCTGACTGTTCCTGATCACTTTCCTCTCATGTAAGTGCTTCAGGATTGATTCTTTGAGGACCTGCTCCATGATTTTTCCGGGGACTGAAGTGAGGCTGACTGGCCTGTAGGTCCCAGGATCCTCCTTCTTCCCTTTTTTAAAGATTGGCACTACATTAGCCTTTTTCCAGTCATCCGGGACTTCCCCCGTTCGCCACAAATTTTCAAAGATAATGGCCAATGGCTCTGCAATCACAGCCGCCAGTTCCTTTAGCACTCTCGGATGCAACTCATCCGGCCCCATGGACTTGTGCACGTCCAGCTTTTCTAAATAGTCTCTAACCACCTCTTTCTCCACAGAGGGCTGGCCATCTATTCCCCATGTTGTGATGCCCAGCGCAGCAGTCTGGGAGCTGACCTTGTTAGTGAAGACAGAAGCAAAAAAGCATTGAGTACATTAGCTTTTTCCACATCCTCTGTCACTAGGTTGCCTCCCTCATTCATTAAGGCGCCCACACTTTCCTTGGCTTTCTTCTTGTTGCCAACATACCTGAAGAAACCCTTCTTGTTACTCTTAACATCTCTCGCTAGCTGCAGCTCCAGGTGCGATTTGGCCCTCCTAATTTCATTCCTACATGCCCGAGCAATATTTTTATACTCTTCCCTGGTCATATGTCCAACCTTCCACTTCTTGTAAGCTTCTTTTTTATGTTTAAGATCCGCTAGGATTTCACCGGGTTAAGCCAAGCTGGTCGCCTGCCATATTTACTATTCTTTCGACACATCGGGATGGTTTGTCCCTGTAACTCAACAGGGATTCCTTGAAATACAGCCAGCTCTCCTGGACTCCTTTCCCCTTCATGTTAGTCCCGCAGGGGATCCTACCCATCCGTTCTCTGAGGGAGTCGAAGTCTGCTTTCCTGAAGTCCAGGGTCTGTATCCTGCTGCTTACCTTTCTTCCCTGTGTCAGGATCCTGAACTCAACCAACTCATGGTCACTCCCTCCCAGATTCCCATCCACTTTTGCTTCCCCCACTAACTCTTCCCGGTTTGTGAGCAGCAGGTCAAGAAAAGCTCCCGCCCTAGTTGGCTCCTCTAGCACTTGCACCAGGAAATTGTCCCCTACACTTTCCAAAAACTTCCTGGATTGTCTATGCATCGCTGTATTGCTCTCCTAGCAGATATCAGGAAAATTAAAGTCACCCATGAGAATCAGGGCATGCGATCTAGTAGCTTCCGCGAGCTGCCGGAAGAAAGCCTCATCCACCTCATCGCCCTGGTCCGGTGGTCTATAGCAGACTCCCACCACTACATCACTCTTGTTGCTCACACTTCTAAACTTAATCCAGAGACACTCAGGTTTTTCTGCAGTTTCGTACCGGAGCTCTGAGGAGTCATACTGCTCCCTTACATACAGTGCTACTCCCCCACCTTTTCTGCCCTGCCTGTCCTTCCTGAACAGTTTATAACCATCCATGACAGTACTCCAGTCATGTGAGTTATCCCACCAAGTCTCTGAATCTTGGCTTCAATTCCAGGTTCTGGAGGGGAGTGTGCTCTAGTGATTACAGACTGTTCTGACCTTTCCCTCCAAACCTGATCACTTCTGCCCCTGTACCTGTACTAACTGAGTCTCTCTTGCCTTGCCACTGTCTCCCCTTTCCAGTCTGTCACCTGTCCCATGCCTCCTTATCTCAGTCCCAATCTCTTCCTGAGTCTTTTTGCCTAGACAGTCCCAATCTCTCCTTCTGGGATACCAATCGAAATCCCAGTCTTCCATTTACCCCAGCTCCTAATCCCAGTCTCCCTCTCTAGGCTTCTCATTTCAGTCTCCCATCCATCCCCAAACTCCATGAGGCTCCTCATAATGATTTAAGTCTCCCCCTCACCCTCATTTCTACCAACACCTGGATCCCAATCCCAAATCTTCTTGTCCAGTGTCAGGCTGTATCTCCAGGCTCCTTGTCCCAATCTGCTCCTTCTACCACCTCCTAAACCCTGGCCCACCTCTTATTCCCTCTGCATTCCAATCAGAATGCTTCCTCCTCCACCCGGCATGGGTCCAGTATGAGAAATATTGAAAGCACAAGCAAGAGAATCTCCTTGCTCTCAGTTCTGGTGCCTGTGCCCAAGAGAATTTCGCTATCAAACTAACAAATCTCTACTGAGTATGTTTGAACTAAGACTTTTCAAAGGTTTCTAACTTGGCCAAAATTATTTCTTCCCCCACTCTCCAGGAACAGCAGAAGGGACACATCCCTGGTACCAATACAGCTCCCGCACCAAATTTCATCTCTGATCCAAAGCATAGGTGTGCTAGAGCTTCTCATTGAAACTGTGGCAGTATTTTTTTTTTAAACATGGATGAAGCAACTGATTTCCCCTAAGCTCTGTCTCAGTAAGGGATGAACCATTTTTTTTCTGAAGATTCTGCCTGAGATTGCAGACACTTGGCAGGAAGAAATTATAAATGACTGAAAACAGCTACCAGCTCCACCCATAATAATATAGCTGAAATACTGGCCTGCCGTGAAAACACTTACCCCCCCCCCCCGTAATCTCAACTAGTAAAACAAGTAAAATAACTTTTCTTTATGTCAAAACACACGACTCCATAGGGTATTACAGGAACACAGATCCTTATCACCAATGAATATACAAGCTAATCTAAGACATTGGCTCACATGGTAATAGAATGCCCTGAAAATACTATATAGAAATCTTTTCCTTTTGTAATCACAATGTTTGGTCAGATCAGGCAAATCAAATAAGGGCCTGGAGAATCAACCCTTTTTTCCATGTTACTTTCCCCCCACAATTTCATTGCCTAGTAATGGAGTCAGTCAACATCATTGAAAGGGTTTGATTCAAAATAACACCAGCAGCTATGTTACACAGTAAAATGATGGGTGTAACTTTCATCACCAGTGCTGTTGCTGCACAACTTTTGCACAATTCCACCCTGTGACATTTTGCTAGGGATTTTTTGGATGGCATCCTGCTCCAATTATTATATTTAAAATTCCCTCTTGACTTTTAATCCAGGTCACCCACATAATTATGGGAATGAAATGCCCTTGATGAAAAATGTCCCCAATGAAATGGGCATGCTTACCAGCTGTGGCCATGTCAAGACATCCCTGAAAAATTTTTACAAGATGGAAAATAATGGAATTACAAAGAAGATAGCACAGCGCTGAAATCAGGTAACATAACTCACATATACATACGAGAGCGCACGCACACACCACACATTCAAGTTGTTCCTTACTCCTAAATTAACTGTAATTATCATAACCTTTAATCCTTTTGTTTCCCTTTCAATAAGAAACGAAGAAAAACCAAGGGTATGTCTACACTACCCACTGCATCAGTGAGCAGTGATCGATCCAGCAGGGGTCAATTTATTGCGTCTAGTTTAGATGCGATAAATCAATCCCCGAGCTCTCTCCCGTTGACTCCTGTACCCCACTGCAGCGAGAGGCGCAGGCAGAGTCGATGGGGGAGCAGCAGCAGTCGACTCACCGTAGTGAAGACACCGTGATGAGTAGATCTAAGTATGTCAACTTCAGCTACGTTATTCACATAGAGAAGTTATGTAATTTAGATCGATCCCCCCCACAGTGTAGAGCTGGGCAAAGAGAAAAAATGAAACTGACATCAAAGATTTAATTCATTTTCACAAACTTGTGAAAACTGGGGAAAAAAGAATGTTCAAGAAAGTTTGTTTTTTCATTGTGTATTACAAAGAGCAAATTGTGCTATTAAGACAAAATTCCAAGGACCCACCAAGGTGGAGTAGTATTGGGTGGGAAATGGTTTTCCTGTCCTGCAAGAATTTTCAAGAGTACAAACTTTTTTTCCCATCCAAATTTGAATGAAAAGTTGAAATCTCAAAAATTTTCACAAACCACCACCTGAAAAAAAACAAGCATCAGTTTGGGTCAATTGAACTACTTTGTTGAAACAACGTTGAGCCATTTCATTTCTATTTTGACCTTTTTTTTTGGTAAACATTTTTAGTAAGAATTAAGTTAAATTTCAAAACCAAAAGTCACTTTGAACCAAAAGCAAATATAAAAAAACCCAAACCCTGAAACCTTCTGAGACACAATCCTGCCCAGGCAGCCCTGGATAACTCCTCATTCTTGGTGCACGATCCCCTAGTAATGTGCATGCAATCACTTCTGAGATTGTGGTTCCACTTCTTGACTCTTTTGGCATGGGCAGTGTCAAAGGGAATGTTACCAGGGAACTGGTCCTGAGCTCAGGAGAGTATAGGCACTGCAGTGTACCAGCTACTGTGCAGGTCTTTTTGCACTCTCCCCCCTTGAATGCTATGCAAGTATTGAACACAATTTGCCCCAGAATGTTTACACTAGAGGAAAACTGTGTTCACTTTTTAAAAATAGTGTTCCCTTATCTGTAACAAATGGCACCTTCTTATTAAGAGGAATATGATAACTAGAGCCCAAAACTTGGGGGGTATCCGAATACCTGTGACAATTCCAACCCCATATGACGTCAATGAGTTTTGCGCTTACTTAGCACCTCTCAGGATTTGGAACCAGTTCTCCATACTGCTCTTCTATAATTTTGCCAGTGTTGTGTACTTAAACAACAGATCCTTAAAATTATAGTGGTCACACTCCTTTCCCCCCCCCCCAAGTTTTCTGTTTTAATGAATATAGGTCAGCTATCTCATAAGTAACGGCTTACTCAGCTATTTTTTCCAGCTGACTCTACTATGCTCTCCAGTAGTGCTGAGATAAGATTTGCCCAGTTAAGCATAGGAGAGAAGTAGATTTGCAGTTACACTAATGGGCTGTATCCTTGCATAGACATCCTTTCATAACTCCAGTTCTTAAACAGAAAATGGTTTCTTTAATGTTGCAACCAAAATATTCAGAGATTGAGTAGCTCCCTTGCTGAATTTTGCTGATGAATATGACCCATGGCATTTTATAAAAGGGATATTGTGAGGCTAATTAATTAAGGATCACAAAGTACAAGAATTCTGAGATCTTTGGAGGCAAAGTACTATATCAGTGTACAATAATTTTTATTTTTATTAATTTGTATTTATTAATAATTTAGCCTTAATTCTGATGTCATAACCCAGGCTGTGACCACCTGCATTACCCAGTGCTTAAAGTGTGTGTGTGTGTCTGTGTAAGTGGTCAAACCATTGAGGGGTGCCCTTTAAGTACCGTTTTATCAAAGTTGTTGTTTCCAGATGATCATAGATCCCTGTACTCTTTTTTAGGACCATTTAAAGCACTAACAATACATACACTTTCCACAGTTGGGACAATTTAATATTAAGGGTATTTAATGAACTGTTTAACCCAGTAATATAATAGATAAATTAATTTTTATAAAGCCAATTAATTTAGGATTCAATCCTGCACACACTTTTGTTTGAAGTTAATGGGACTATTCACAGGCTGATGTTCTCACACATGATGGATCAAAGGGCCAGAACAGTGTAAAGGGGCCCTAAAAGATCCAGGTCTGACCAGGGAAGAATTCTCTGATGCAGGGACTGAGGAAAACAGCAGTAAACTGTCTTACAAAGACCCCCTCACTAGCTACAGTGTAAGTGCCAAGTGATGGGGCTGGAGGTGGGAAGGGCATGTTAGGGTCAGGCCACAGCAGTAGCCCTGCAGAGATTCTGGGTAGTGCTGCTGCCCCTAGGAAGCTCGGACAACCTCTGAGAGCTAAATTACACCATAGGCCAATCTGGCCAGTGGACAGTTGAGAATTGGAGGGCTTAAAGCCACCATAGCCTCCACTCCTCCTGAGCTGCAAGTTCTGTGCTCAAAATCTCACCCACAACACATGAAATCAAGCATGAGCACGGATCTTTGCAAGATCATGATGTCAGCATGTACAGCAGTTAGTGAGGTAGTAATGCCCGCACTGTAATGTGTTGGCTTCATTGAAACACATAAAGAAAAAAAGAATTACAGGTATATTGCAAAAACTGTTCTGGCCCATCCACACTTTTCCTGTGTGGGTGCATTGCATCCTCTCTTTAAGAAGATAATATATTGTCAGCGTGTTAATATTTTGTGAGGCTTTCATGAAAATAATACATAAGTTAGATAAGGATAAGTTAATATCCTTGCTTGCGTAAGAGAACGGTCCTCAGATAATCCTATATTCCCTCATATTTCCTAGAAATCTCTTATTTTCCTCTTTCTTCTCAGGCCCCCATGGAAAGTTTACAAGATTCTAGGGAATCGGGAAAATAAATATGTAAATTTCAGACATCTTCTCTATTTATTTTTTTCAATCATAATGTCAGTATGTACATAAACAAACATACATATTTCAGGATATAATATTAATTTTTTTAAGTTGTATTGTATACTTCCTCTTTTGCAGTTTATGATTAATGCCTACATATAAAAACCTTCTAGAATGTATTACTTTATAAATCTACTCCAGCTGTATTTACACAGCATGACCATGACAGTTTTGATTGTCTTCCCTTTTTAGAATTGGAATGAAGTGTTCCCAATGACAGGTCTGCTGTCTAATCTATTCTACCTAATTTATTTTTTTACCTGTGCATGCCAGAGAGCTATACCAGAAAATATTATGACATTTGCAATAATTTTTGCAAGAGAAACAAATTCCCCTGGGATACATTAAATGTGTTGTGAATATTGGGAAGAAAGGCATTCAGTATGAGTGTTACTGGGTAATGTACATTACAACAGTACTTGGGTTAAATGATACAGAAGGACTTATTTCATTTTGCTGTGTAAAATTATTTGTTCTTAAGAGTCTGTAAATTTTCTAAGCAGAAAAAAAAAAGAAGTCTGATAAAATCATAAATGGCTTTTCCATTATTGCTGAAACTCTAATTTTCTTGCTTATTACTTGAGTTGATAAAACAAATAAAAGAAGGAATCTCAGACAGATTTCTTTAATTTGCAAAATGAATTTCAATGTACTCTCCTGCTGGTATTTTTATGGAAAACTTGACTAGATGGTACACATGGAACACAAAAATCTGCATTTAGATGGAAATATTATGAAATGCATGATGTGGTACAAAGTAAGTCTTTTAATGGTGATAGCAAAGTGTTGTATTATATGGTTGAGTGGAAAGACAGCATGCATATAGGCTTTCATGTCCTAGGGTAACCAACTGCCCTGATTTTCACAGAAGGGTCCCACCTTATTTGAATCTGAACCTAATATTGATAAAAATAAATCAATAAAATAAAATAAAAATCAATGGGGAAATGGCAAGTGCTTTTGCTACATAAAATGTTGAGACTTGCATGAATCATAACTGTAAGCAATAATATTTTTACACTTGTATAGCACCTTTTATTAAAGCATCTCAAAGTGCTTTACACTCATCAGGTGAGCCTAACAACAACACTCATGTGACAAAGTAAACTGGTGTAGCCAAAATTGGAATCTACCCAATTTTTAACAATTAGGTTTTAACAATTAATTTGAAAAGAACTGCAAATGATTGATTCAGTCTGAGTGTGTGTCTACAGAACTATACTTCAGGTGTTTGTTTGTTTGTTTTTTAATATAACCGTAAAAAGGACTTGTATTCATTAAACAGACTGGGCGGTTATCCCTGTGAGGAGTCAATTATACATTTATTTTTAAAAAAATAAAGACATCACAAATCATAACAAGCAAAATTATAGTTGGTATAAGGTAAAATCTGCATTTATATGACAGGATTGGAATTTACACCCTGTCAGGCAGTTGCAACTCTTTATTAAGCAAAGCTAAGCAAAAGTGAATTAACAAGAGTTTTTCCCTCCCACCCCAAATAATTTCACATTTAAGATTTTGATGTTTCTAAGATCTTAATTTACATTCCATGGTGATGACATTAAGAGGGTGCAACTCTGCTGAAGTCAGTGGAAATCCACCCAATAGGGCTAGTTGTCAATATGACCCAAAGTGCATTTTGGTGAAGTGCATTGTACTTTCTCAGGCAATGCTCCCCTTAAAACCAAATGTTTGGTTGTTTGATATTTCTCATGAAAAATTTAGAATTTTCCAGTTTAGGACACCCCTTCAAAATCTGTAAAATGAAAAATGTTAAGTACTTAACAGTGTTTTTCTGGTTTCCCCCCCTTTCCTTCCTTTTTTAAAACTCCCCTGCCAGTCCATTCATCCTTATTTCTCCTTTCCCCCCCTTTTCTCATTTTGCCAATGAAAAAAGGGAGGGAGAGCAGAGAGGTAAGAGAAAGAAAAGGGTAGGAAGAAATACTGAGGGCCAAAACCCCCAAACCATTGTTGATTTTCCATTGGAAAAAATGGAAATAATGAAAATTTTCTGTGCAATTTAGGTTTTTGGAAAGACATTTTTCATTAAAAAATTGTGAATGAATAATTTTGAGATCATTGGACTGCTTACGTACGTACAGGTGCATATGTACTTATCAGGTACTACTTACATGAGTATGAGTGCATTGGACTGTTTACATTGGACTCAGGTGCGCATGTAACTTACATGCTTGGCACTGCAGCATTTAGTGGTATAAATAAGAGAACAAACAGTTCAGATGATACATAATTTCTTGACTTTGTTGCGGGGCGTTGTGTGTGCCTACAGACTTGCTGGAAATGAGCAGGGTGATTCTTCTGGATGCAGCAGAATCATCCAGAAATTGGGTGGGCCAGGCACTAGACCTGCTCATTAGCTGCTTGATAATACCTGGTGACTTCCATGGTGGGTTTAGCAGACTGGCAGGACTCCTCCAGAATCATTCTGTGACAGTGGAACCAAGGGCACTCAAGGGCCGGGGGAGAAGTTTATAAATAGGAGGAGCAGGAGCCAGACTGGAGTATTCAGTGTTGGAACAGAGGATGGACCAAAAGGGTCTGTAAGGACTGTGCTTTAGGGACTTTGCCAGTGTGGTTGTATTAGAGTGCAGGCTCCCTCATCCAACTGAAAAAAGAAGGAGACTAGAACATTGTAGGCTGTGTGAATTGTAGACTGTCATTGCCAAGAGTCTAGGGGTGTTTAAAGGCAATTGTGAGGGAGGGATAACTCAGTGGTTTGAGCATTGGCCTGCTAAACCCAGGGTTTTGAGTTCAATCCTTGAGGGGGCCATGTAGGGAGTTGGGGATTGGTCCTGCTTTGAGCAGGGGGGTGGACAAGCTGACCTCCTGAGGTCCCTTCAAACCCTGATATTCTATGATCTGTTTCCCAAATTTAAGGGGAAAGTGTCCTGCAGAGGGTTTCAACACTATTCTACAGAGACTTAGAAGCATGAATCCCTCTATAAGAGCCCTAAGAGAGTGTATGGATGAGTACGTGCATTGTGTTTTTCATTTGAACTTGTGGAAAACCTGGGGAGCCCCCTTTTTGTCCCCCCAAAACAGTATTTTCTGAAAGCAAGGTTTGTTATTGACACTGTTCACAGTTGTTTCAAGGGTTATAGGTAAACTTTACGCATGCATACATAGACAGACTGATTTATTTAGTAAATGTTCTCCTTTAGACACTATGTGTCACTCTCCTTCTATCAGACATTGAACTCAGTATAGTACATTATATATATAAAAATATATACATATATATCAAAGTCCTGAAAAGACTAAACTGTAGTCTGTGCCACCACAGAGAGGTACAGGAAAGGGGAAAGAAACATTGTAACTAACATTAGCATAGTGCTTTCCCAAGCCTGGTACAAATAAGGGTTTGTAGGATCAGGCCCTTAGATTGTACTGCCAGCCTCAAGAGATCAAAAATAATAAAACCAGACTCCCAAAAATCATGATATTGACCCCCCCAGAATAATGAGATTTAAAAATACTAGCAAATCATATTTTTAGTGTCATGACTTTAATTCCCCTCTATTCATCTGCCAATATGCATGTGTGATCATTTTAGATTGAAAAGTCAACCTTTAATGCTCACAAAAATGCATACCTGTCCCTGGTTGCTCAGATGGAGATTCCATTAAATTCTCATCACCCCTAATATAGAGGAATAGCCAGCTGGTTCCTATTACTTTCTTGACTGACTCTCCTCCTGTTTATTCCCTCTGCTAAAAGAAGGGATCGACAGTCAATAGTTTGAGAACCACTGACCTACTTAATACATGATAATTCACAGTTATGTACAGAACCTATATTTTTAGGGTTAATCGTTACATATATGTTACTTATCAATCATTCATACAAGTGATATGGTTATGGTAAAAACAATATGGGATTGGTGCCTAGCCCCCTAAACCAGAGTAGCAACCATTTTGCCTGTGGGTCTTCTTTCAATTTCAGGTGGCAGCCAACTCTTTCAGAGCAGCCTTGCTTTCACATGAAGATAGACTATAGAAAAGGGTGGCCATCTTGCTGGTCTCAGCCCTATAGGAGATGGTGGCCATTTTGAATAAGTGAAAATTTGTGAGTCTGTGCCTTTCATCATGTTTTCATGAGACAGGTAAAAAAACCCATCCAAAAATCGCTTGAGTCGTGATAAAAATGTGAGAGTTGGCAGTACTGTGAAAGCTTTCCAAGATATGAATCGTGTCCCCCTATGTGACTCTAAGGCACCAACTACTATGGAGCCCTGCTCTTGATTGTGGTCTCTGGCCACAACAACATTTTCTGTCTGGTGTTTACAATCTCTAAAATCTAATAATTTGCTCTGTAGACCTGTGGTTGGATCACATCATCTCTATGTCTTTGGCTACACCTCAGCCAATTGCTCATCAACTCATCCCACAAGCATCTTTATTCTTTCTTCCATACCACCTCTTGTGCATAGAACACATTCCCTGAACTGATCCTTTCATCAAATCCCTTCTGAAAACTCAATTCTGCCCCAACAAAAATGAGCCAATGCTTAATGACTAACCCAAAGGGTAGTTGTGGTAACTAGTTACTTGGGTAATTATGATTTTTTAAAAGTGCTAAGTGTTTCAAGGCAAGGACCGTGTCTATATCTGTGTTTGTTCAGAGTCTAGCACTATGGCAGGTCCCGATCTTTCCTAGGGCATCTGAGCTGTATCATGATGTAAATATTAAGTAATGATAAGAGAAATAATAATAAAATGATAGAACTGGAACCATTTTATAGGCCTCTTAGATGCTAAGTTTATTTTAGTGTTGCAAAATACTATAACGTTTGGTGTGTTTTAGTGACAATCCAATTGCATCAGCTTTTCCATAGCTGTTTTCAGCTTTCTAATGTAATTGATGCATGGTTAACTCCTGAATGCCCTTGAATGTATAGTGTATGACAAATTCATCCTCTGTGCAACTACACAACTGACTTCAATGGTATTACAGCAGGGATGAATTTGGCCCTATGTCTTTTACTGAAATGGCAACAGCATGACCTTATAATGTTTCTGTATTTACTACTGCTTTTCCTATATCATTGAAAATAATGGGGACACCCTAAGTGACATGGCCTTAGGCATGTGAAGAGCAAGCTCTCTAGGGGTTAATGGATGACTGTGTTTTAGTTGAGTAATCAAATATAAAATACTCTACTTCTGAATCTTATATGAAGGCACATACATGTAGACTAATGGTTATTACTCTAATATGGTTTCAACCTTGAAAACACTTTAAAGACATTGCTTGTCTTTTCAATGTTACATTGTTACAGACGCTAAAAAACACAGTACCCTTTTCCAATACATGGTTCGATGAAAGGGAGAACTTTTATTATTATTATTATATAAACAAAGAACTGTCCTAATCAGATCTGCAAAGGCAATGTTACATTTAAGAATACAAAACCTTAGTAACTACAATTATAACCTCAAAGCTCACACTGCCTAAAAACTATTGTGAGCAAAAATTATGTTCTAAACCATACATTTTTTTTATTTAAATTATTCCTTACAACAGGCTGTGAAAGAAATTAACCCAGGGGTTAACATTATATCATCTCTGTGGGAGACATTTTAGAGTTCTGGTGCCAGTTCTTGTGATAAGCAAGCTGTATTTTTGAGGGGAAAAGTAGGCCGTACACCACCCATTTGCTCTCCAGGGCTGTCAAACAAGCATAAATTAAGCATAAATCTAAGCATAAATTAGAGCAATCTCTGTGCTGCTCTAACTTACATCAGCTTGTAACAAGCCCTCAAGGTTCTCTTATACCAACTGAGGATCAGCTGGACTTCAGTAATGTTCAGGTCACATGGTGTCTCCTTGGGCTTACCGCCTTACAGGTGGGAACAGAAAGTAGGGACACAGAGTAAGATGTGACAGCTAATAGGACTACTCACATGGTTAAAGTTACATGTTCTCAGTTTTCTTGCTGGACTGGGGTCGGAGCAAGCTCTTATACAACAATCAACTTTTTTTAAAGGCAAACTTTAAATATTTTCAATTTACTGGAGGAATCACCTAATGCAATTAGACAAGAATCAACTGATCTTAACAATTTAGTTCTAGAGGTTTTTCTCTGGCGTGCATCAAAGAATGAAGTACAACACAGTCCAAAAAAAACCCCAACCCAAAAGTGAGCAACAGAACAGATGGACCAGCTTTAATAATACAGACATTTTCAACTGAACAGTCTGGTTCCCTCATTAAAGCTTTCAATCTTCACTCTTAGATGATATGATCCAGACTCTTCAACTGAAACTTCCACTGTTGATAATTCCAAATGATCTTTTATCAACCAAGGCCTGATCCAAAGGTTACTGACGTCAAACGGAATCTTTCTATTGATGTCAATGGCGTTGAAACAAGGCCCTCCAAGATCAATAGTGTCTTTGATTCTGGTTGTTTGGTCTAGATGTTTGACATTTTTCCATAAATTGATTCAGAATTAAAATACTGCAAAAAGCTTCCATATTCTATTTACCATAGGATGGAGCTATGTTGAAAGCCATTTTTAAAATTGGCACTAACTTATTTTGCAAATAAAGACCATGACTAAATGATTGTTATAGGATTCACGGTGCCCGATTTGAGGCCTCCTTGCATCTTTCATTACTTTTGTGAGCTAGTATGAAATATTTCTCTTTAGTACCGGAGCTTATTGATGATGGAGAAAGCATTTTGGTATAACAGCCCAATAAGATGCTCCATTAAACTCAAGGATTAAACCTATTTCATTAAATTTCCTATTCCCAAAGTTCAGTAATAATTAAGACTGGGAAAGTTAACATTCTTTGATGGATTAATGACTGATAATTTTTCATGTTAGTATTGGCAACCTAAGACTACAGACATACATTATTATTATTCATTCCTACCATCTGTCATATTGAATAGAAGCAAACTTGCTTGCCTTCCCTCTGTTTAATGGGCTGTAAGGTATTGACCTGGACCTACAGTCTGCTCATTTCTGTGATTGATGTATTTCTGCAAAATAAAATTCTTTTAACATTTGGTGGTGCAGTTTTGAATGCATTAAAAGGAAACATGACATTTCATAAATCCTTCATCTGAGTTCTTGGATTAGGTGAATGTGACAGAAAACACAAGAATGACAAGGAGAAATAAGACTTGCTTACAACAGTAAAGCTCTACTATTCATTCAGAGTGTGTGTGTGATGCGGCCCTTGGGCCAACGTCCGAGTCCTCATATGGACCTTAATAGAAGTTTTTCTATAAACTTTCTTCAGTGACTGATGCACTATTACTGAAAACCAAGGCTTTTAAGCCTACTAGTTTGTTGTAAGAGAATGTAATACATATATATTAGGGCTGTCAATTAATCTCTTAACTCAAGTGATTAACTCAAAACAAATTAACTCGATTAAAAAAATAATTGCAATTAATCATATTTGTATTGCATTGTTAAACAATACAATACCAAATTTATTATAAATATTTTGGATGTTTTCTGTCATTTTCAAAACATTTTTATTTCAATTACAGTACAGAATACAAAGTGTATAGTACTCACTTTATATTATTCTTTTTTATTACAAATATTTGCACTGTAAAAATGATAAACAAAAGAAATAGTATTTTTCAATTCACTTCATACAAGTACTGTAGTGCAATCTCTTTATTGTAAAAGTTCAGCTTACAAATGTAGAATTTTTTTGTTACATAACTGCACTCTAAAATGGGTATCAAACACACGGCCCGCAGGGCTATTTCCTGCGGCCCACCAAACTCCCCGCGTCCCGCCCCCCTCCCCAGTGCGCCGCATCCCCAACCTACCTTCAGGCCAGGGGTGGGCAAACTACAGCCCACGGGCCAGATCCAGCCCCTCAGGGCTTTGGATCCAGCCTGTGGATTTGCCAAACCCATGCGCCATGGGCCCTGCACCGCTCTGGGAAGTGGCTGGCATGACATCTCTGCTGCCCTGGTGGGAGGGGTGGCAGAGAGCTCCACGCACCGCTCTTGCCTGTGGGTACCTCCCCCGAAGCTCCCATTGGCCGGGAATGGGGAACCGTGGCCAATGGGAGCTTCGGGGGAGGTACCCACAGGCAAGAGCAGCGCACAGAGCTCTCTGCTCCACCTCCCCTCGGTGACGCGGTGCTGGCTGTTTCCTGGAGTGAAGCAGGGAGCCTACCCTGGCCCCGGGGTGCACCCCTGCCACCCCGGATAAATGGTGCCGGGTAAATGGTGCCAGGCTGGAACCCACACCCCTCCTGCACCCCAACCCCCTGCCACACCCCACATTCCCTCCTGCACCCCAACTCCCTGCCTTGAGCCCCCTGCCACACCCCACACTCCCTCCTGCACACCAACCCCCTGCCTTGAGCTCCCTGCTGCACCCCACACCCCTCCTGCACCCCAATCCCCTGCCACACCTCGCACCCCTTCTGCACCCCAACCCCATGCCCTGAGCCCCCTGCTGCACCTGCACCCCCTACTCCCTGCCCTGAGCCTTCTGCTGCACCTCACACCCCTCCTGCACCCCAACCCCCTGCCCTGAGCCCCCTGCTGCATCCCGTGTGCAGGGGTGGGGATGGAGGGGGGGTGGGGCCAGGGGCAGTGGGAGTGTGTGTGTGATGCGGCCCTTGGGCCAACATCCGAGTCCTCATATGGCCCTCCTGATGATTGGAGTTTGAGATCCCTGCTCTAAAACAAACCAGTGTAAAACTTGAGAGCCTACAAGTCCACTCACCCAATTGCTGAGGACATACTTCCATGCTGATGATGCTCATTACAAAAATAATGCACTAATTAAATTAATAATAATTCACTAATTAATTAAAATTTGTGACTGAACTCCTTGAGGGGGGGGAATGGTATGTCTCTTGCTCTGTGGTTTTACTTGTATTCTGCTATATATTTTGTGTTATGGCAGTCTTGGATGACAATCCAGCACACATTTGATTGAAGAACACTTTTACAGCAGAGCTGATAAAACACAAAGGAGGTACCACTGTGAGATTTCTAAAGATAGCTACAGCACATTTCCCAAGAATCTGAAGTGCCTTCCAAAATGTGAAAGGGATGAGGTATGCAACATGCTGTCAGAAGTCTTAAAAGAGCAACACTCCGATGCAGAAACTACAGAACCCGAACCACCAAAAAGAAAATCAATCTTGTATGTTGGCATCTGACTCAGATGATGAAATTGAACTTGCATCAGTCCGCACTGCTTTGGATAGTTATCGAGCAGAACTTGTCATCAGCATGGAAGCATGTCCTCTGGAATGGTGGCCAAACCATGAAGGGGCATACAAATGTTTAGCACATCTGGCGTATAACTACCTTGCAACGCAAGCTAAAACAGTGCCATGAGAATGCCTGTTCTCACTTTCAGGTGGCATTGTGAATAAGTGGGCAGCATTATCTCCCATAAATGTAAACAAACTTGTTTGTCTTAGCGATTGGCTGAATAAGAAGTAGGACTAAGTGAACTTGTAGGCTCTAAAGTTTTACATTGTTTTATTTTTGAGTGCAGTCACATAAAAAAAATCTATATTTGTAAGTTGCACTTTCACAATGAAGAGATTACACTACAGTACCTATATGAGGTGAATTGAAAAATACTGTTTCTTTTGTTTATCTTTTTAACAGTGCAAATATTTGTAATAAAAAAGAATATAAAGAGAGCCCTGGACCCTTTATGTTCTGTGTTGTAATTGAAGTCAATATATTTGAAAATGTAAAAAAATTCAAAGATATTTAAATAAATGATATTCTATTAAAACTGTAATCACAATTATTTTTTATCTCATGATTCTTTTTAATCATTTGACAGCTCTATGTATGTATATGTATAAACTCAAAACAGGAGTTTATACATATATTGCAACACCACTTTCTACAAGCCATTACCCTCTGATCCCACTGAGGGTTACCAAAAGAAACTACGGCATTTGCTCAAGAAACTCCCTGAAAAAGCACAAGAACAAATCCGCACAGACACACCCCTGGAACCCTGACCTGGGGTATTCTATCTGCTACCCAAGATCCATAAACCTGGAAATCCTGGAAGCCCCATCATCTCAGGCATTGGCACTCTGACAGCAGGATTGTCTGGCTATGTAGACTCCCTCCTCAGGCCCTACGCTATCGGCACTCCCAGCTACCTTCGAGACACCACTGACTTCCTGAGGAAACTACAATCCATCGGTGATCTTCGAGAAAACACCATCCTGGCCACTATGGATGTAGAAGCCCTCTACACCAATATTCCACACAAAGATGGACTACAAGCCATCAAGAACAGTATCCCCAATAATGTCACGGCAAACCTGGTGGCTGAACTTTGTGACTTTGTCCTCACCCATAACTATTTCACATTTGGGGACAATGTATACCTTCAAATCAGCAGCACTGCTATGGGTACCCACATGGCCCCATACTATGCCAACATTTTTATGGCTGATTTAGAACAACGCTTCCTCAGCTCTCGTCCCCTAATGCCCCTACTCTACTTGCACTATATTGATGACAACTTCATCATCTGGACCCATGGAAAAGAAGCCCTTGAGGCATTCCACCATGATTTCAACAATTTCCATCCCACCATCAACCTCAGCCTGGACCAGTCCACACAAGAGATCCACTTCCTGGACACTACGGTGCTAATAAGCGATGGTCACATAAACACCACCCTATACCAGAAACCTATTGACTGCTATTCCTACCTACATGCCTCCAGGTTTCACCCAGACCACACCACACGATCCATTGTGTACAGCCAAGCTCTATGATACAACCGCATTTGCTCCAACCCCTCAGACAGAGACAAACACCTACAAGATCTCTATCAAGCATTCTTACAACTACAATACCCACCTGCTGAAGTGAAGAAACAAATTGACAGAGCCAGAAGAGTACCCAGAAGTCACCTACTACAGGACTGGCCCAACAAAGAAAATAACAGAACACCACTAGCCATCACCTTCAGCCCCCAACTAAAACCTCTCCAACGCATCATCATGGATCTACAACCTATCCTGAAGGACGACCCATCACTCTCACAAATCTTGGGAGACAGGCCAGTCCTTGCCTACAGACAGCCGCCCAACCTGAAGCAAATACTCACCAGCAACCACACACCACACAACAGAACCACTAACCCAGGAACCTATCCTTGCAACAAAGCCTGTTGCCAACTGTGTCCACATATCTATTCAGGGGACACTATCATAGGGCCTAATCACATCAGCCACACTATCAGAAGCTCGTTCACCTGCACATCTACCAATGTGATATATGCCATCATGTGCCAGCAATGTCCCTCTGCCGTGTACATTGGTCAGACTGGACAGTGTCTACGTAAAAGAATAAATGGACACAAATCAGATGTCAAGAATTATAACATTCATAAAACAGTCGGAGAACACTTCAATCTCTCTGGTCACTTGATTACAGACCTAAAGGTCGCAATATTACAACAAAAAGACTTCAAAAACAGACTCCAGCGAGAGACTGCTGAATTGGAATTAATTTGCAAACTGGATACAATTAACTTAGGCTTGAATAGAGACTGGGAGTGGATGGGTCATTACACAAAGTAAAACTATTTCCCCATGTATATTCCCCCCCCCAAACACACACACATTGCTCCTCGGACGTTCCTGTTAACTGCTGGCAATGGCCCACCTTGATTATCACTACAAAAGGTTTTCTTTCCCTCCCCCTCCCTTGCTTTCCTGCTGGTAATAGCTCATCTTAAGTGATCACTCTCTTTACAGTGTGTATGATAACACCCATTTTTTCATGTTCTGTGTGTATATAAATCTCCTCACTGTATTTTCCACTGAATGCATCCGATGAAGTGAGCTGTAGCTCACGAAAGCTTATGCTCAAATAAATTTGTTAGTCTCTAAGGTGCCACTAGTACTCCTTTTCTTTTTGCGAATACAGACTAACACGGCTGCTACTCTGAAACCTGTCAAAACAGGACCGTGGTTCCTGGCTAAAGCCTTGATTTCAGCAAGGTATTTTGGCACATGCCTGACTCTAATCACATGAGTAGACTTAAATGGCTTCAGTTTGACCACACAGACTTAATCTTAATGGACCATATTCTTAGGCTGTGATTTAGTACGTTATTTAAGCATGTGCTTAAGATTAAGTATGCATGATCACACTGAAGTCATTTAAGGCTAGTCATATCATCTGAGACAGGCATGTGCTAAAAATGTTCTAGGCCTTATTAAATGGCAAACAAACCAGTTTTACACACACACACACACACACACAGAGTTGTTTTCCTGGAAGCAGCAAGCCATTATCTTGGAAGAGGAGAAGTGGAACCACTTCTTTCAAGGGACCAAACTGGCCTTTGCTGAGCTGTTCAGGCCGGAGCAGAAAGACAAGTTCCCAACTGCCTTACCTCTCTCTGCCCCTGCTACAATCTTTACCTTGTCCTCTTCTCCCATCAGGGCCAATCAGTGCAACTTAATGGTTTCAATCTGACCAAGTGCAGGCCTGAAAAAGCCTGCAGGAAGCCAATTCTCTTCAATAGCACCACTAGGAAACCCATTACAAACTGAAAAGGAGTACAAACTGTGGCCGTACTGAGCACAGATCTGCAAGATACAGTCAGTAACTTTTGCTAAGTTATCTCTTATCGAGAATCCCTGGAATCTTTAACATTAATCACTCATTACAAAATGTGTTTTCTACGTGATTGTAGGGAGGAAATAGTGTTCTGAGTGGGGCACCAAGATGCTTTATTTCCTATGTTCTGTCCCAATTCTGTCTCTGACTCACTATGTGAGTAGAGCTGGTTGATTTTTTTAAATTAAAAATTCCAATGATTTTTTTTTAGTTAGCATTTAAAAAAACTGGGGAGAAATTGTGATTTCCCAACCCCCAGTTTTTCAAACAGGTCTGTGTGTGACCTTGAGCACCTCACTAAACCTCCGTTTACCCATATATAATAAAATTAGTTAGTAGTGCCGACCTGGGATGTTACAAGGGTTCATAATTAATTAGTATAAAGAATTTTAAGATCCTTAGATGTAAGCCCCAAAATTAGTTATTATATGATATTCCTTCCATTTTCCTCAGCAAGCCACAGCAATGAAGATAGTTTTAGTGGTTTCCCATTCAATGTTTACTTTAGAATAGGAGGTATTTGTATGTTCTTTTGTTCTTTTCTTTTATGGTCTCACAGGATAGTGTTAGCATTATTAGGATTTTGCAATCTATTCATCAAGTATACAAAAGACCTCATAGAGAATGTGCCCAAGCCCATATTTGACACTAATGAAGCATGTTGTGGCAGAGATACAATATGAGTATTACAAGAACTGCAGAATTAAAATGATCTCCTTTCTGTAAAGAATAAGTCAATGTGAGGATATCATCAGGGTATATAGGAACATAATGTGTAATCAGGCATATAAAGATTTATCATGTGCCATCAACCTACTGTATCAAGTTGAGGCTCTCTAATATTTTATTAAATACACGTGAAGTTTTAGCAATGCCTTCTAGTTAGAGACTGAAACTTTTCTCCTCGTGTAATTGCATGCCTTTTTAAAAAAAAAATGGAAAAGAAACAGTATGGCATTATTTCCAAATGTTTCTTTGAAAACATAGAATACAATTGAACATACAGCCATTTGTTTTAACAGTGAAGTTCAACAGTCAGACATTACATAGCCAATAAAAAGAATCACTCACTTTGGTCCCATCCCTCATCTTCTTTCACGTAAAAAAATACATTTATAGTAAAGGGGACAAACGTATACATATTTTAGATACATTTGATTAGTTATCCTAAAATACCCTCACATTGTTTAAAATGCATAATATTTATCTCTGGCCTTGTAAAAAGGAAAGAAAAGAAACCATTTTTAATTTTAGATAAAGAAATAAATTAGATGTTTTTGGGTGTGCAGGCATCTTAGCTTTTTTTTCTCCCCTAGCAAGATAAAGATGAAGCCAATGAAACCAGCCGTATGATTAAGACCCTTGTTGATTCAAGGCCATACTTATTATCAAAAATGGCCTCAAACTGGTGCTTGCTAACTGCATACATTATCACTTCCATGTGCAACATGGCATTTAGAGACACAAATATCATTAACTTGCATCCAAATAAAAATCAAATGGAAATTCAGTTTCTCCCACCCTAACTTTCATGATTGTTCTCATCATCTACTCCACTTCATTAACTGAAGTCCTCTGCAATAAATGCTCCATTCATTTCAAACTCTTGGGCTTAGATCTGTCAATTATTATCAAAGGTGGTAGATAGAAGAAAACAGTAATTTTCCCATTTATCCCTCTGTGACCTTTCACGGTCCTAACCTCTCCCCCTGCAAGCTAACACAGACCACACCAATTTATCTTCAACGCCATTCACCAAATGCCTCCATTTCTCCCTGCCAGCCCAACCCATCCCCTTCCCAGCTCAGAATTTCCCAACCCTTACCCAGGTGCACCGACCAATCATTTCCCACCTGTTCAGAAACAACCTCCACAACACACTTATGAACCCAGGGTGGGCAGGTCTCAACAACAACCTGCTACTGTGAAAATCTCCAGCTGCATCTAACACCATCTAATTGCATATGGCGATATAGTAAATTTTATAGCACAATTAAAACATCAGACCCTTCTGCTTATAAAAGCATACATAACTTTGTTCGATCCCACCCACACAATCTGGTACCAGAGTTTAGTTTAACTAATTGTGTAGCTGCTGTCACGAGAATTATAATCTGCATCATTAATTTTATTAAATTTGGCTTGACTAAATTAACCCTTGAAAGAGAAGATATTTTCTGTCACACATAAAAACCAAACAATTCCTACTCCCAAAATCTTATCACTTATTATGTATATGTCTGCCTGAACTTCACCATGCATTTATATTCACCTGTGTGCTTCTTTGAATTAGAATCTCGTCAGTGGTTACATGTTAAGCTGGCAAGTAAATAGTGTGGTTGAAAACCTAAGGAAGTGGTGTGTGTGTCAATATCGGTCTCCTTTGGCTGAGTTAATACTAAACTTCCTCAGAATGGCATTTCTGAAAGTGACATCTTTCAGAAGGAATAAAATCAAACCCAGAAAACCTGGAGTCATTAAAGATCCCATAAGATTTTCTGCAAAGAGAGAAATATTCACTTGGAATTCATCAAGGATGACCGGTTGAGTTATCATTTCTTCCTACTTAAAATTTCTCCCCTTTAAATTTTATAGAAATTGTTCTTTCCCTATCTTCTTAGGAACAGTTGGGCAGTGTTCCTGTCCAGTACAATTACAGTTTTCTTCTACTCTACAATAAATGGACAACTATGTAGAGCTGGTTAGAAATTTTCCAATGGAATATTTTTCTGTTGGAAAATAACAATTTGTTTAAAGCAAAATGTTTAGCAGAAACATGTCAGTTCCAAAGAAACTTTGTTTAGAAAGAAAAACTGAAAGAAAGCACTTTTGAAAAGGTTCAAATGCTATGTTTCTAACTTTTTTTTAGAAAGGAATCTTCTTATTTTCCATTTCAAAGTGACTGCCATGGGATCCTTTACTCACTGCTGGAGCACTTCCTTCTGGCTGCATCTGGGGATTAGCTCTGCCAGTCCAACACCCCTTCTGGGGTTGCTCACTATGTCATTCTCTCAGTCTTGCTCTCTCGGGACTTAACTACTCCTGCTTCATGGCTTGGCGCTCTGGCCAGGTCACTGTAATCCTCCCTTTCTTGGGTATTGATGTGTCTTAGAATCAGCTGTCCCACCGTCTTTTCTCTGATTGCCCCTTAATGATGCCACTGCCCAGTGGCTATAGGGAAACCTAGGCCCAACTCTACACTGCGTTCCAGCCCATGGGAACCTAAACAAGTAGTAAAGGACTGCACCTTATTACTGTATCGGGGCTACTTCCTCCCTTATCTTCTCTCACCCTGAGAGTGACTGCCCTTTCTCTCTCTCTACAACCCCCCTCTGCTTTCAGCTACTGGCCTTTATACAGGCTCCTCCTGTTCCTGTCCCGCTGAGCACAATCTCTAGTTAGTCCTTGCTCCCCAGCTCCTCCTTCAGGTGCAGCCTAGGTGGTTAACTGGCCCATTTAGCCACGTGAACTTCTTCAGGCCTTGTGTGAGGTGGACACACCATCACAATGACCTTTTGTTTTAATTTTTTTTAATTTCATATTATATAATATGTTCAGAAGTCAAAATTGGAATCCAAACACAGAATGATTGTTTTCAGAATTTCATTTCATGGGAAATTTTGATCTTTTTTGTTTGTTTTCATTCCGTTTCTGAATAGAAACAAATTTGAAATTGTGGATTTTCCCGTGAACCAGAAATCCAGTTCACAGTCTGCTCTACTTTTATGTATAATTGGCAAAGTACTTTGGGATGCATGTGGGTGAAAAAAAACTCTAGAAATACAAAGTACTACCATTATTTCCAAGTGAGCTGCCCAAGTTAGGTTTAATAATAAATAATTAGGAGATTTGGTAATGCACGCTACATTTTTGCCATTTATTATTAGGAGTAGGGAATGTTAAATTTTGGGTACTCATTGGCAGAAGCAGGGAGATGCATATTCTAATTCTTACACATTATTCCCTGCACACTTCCCCTGGATGATTTGTACCATATAGAATGCTCTCCTTTAACTTTGGATTCCTCAATTGTTTCTTTATAAAATCAAATGATATTAGAATTCAGCACTTGTCAATATCATCATCTTTTATCTCAGCCACTAAAAAAAAAAAAGGCAAATTCAGAGGCAGATATTTACAGCTGGGGAAGGCTTGATAATATATTTGGAAGAAGGTAAGACACTAAACATTTAATATACAGAAAGTGGTTCTGTAGTCAGTACACATAGCTATGCTGCATGAAATATCTGCTTTGAATAAGCTCTTAATTGTGGACCAGATGAAAAGACAAAAGCACGTTTTGCTCAAGTTCAGCTAGTCTCTGTTTCCTGATCAATAAAAATGTCTTGGCTTTCATTTGTAAGCTTGGTATCATGTAAATGTTCTTCCACTACATTAGAAGCTGACTGAGTGTATCTATTGATGTCACAGTGATGTGCCAAGTGTTCAACTTTCCAAACATTCAAGCAGTATTTTCTCTTCTTTATTAATAACCAGTGGTTTCACCTGGGACATTTCCATCATTGCTTCAGTTCTCCAAAACTAGTTTTTACTTGGGTCACTTTGCATAAAGTGTAATATTTGCCATTCATCTTAAAGGAATAGGCAGGAAATAAGAAAGTGAATAATTTGCCATCGGTTAGCTTCCAAAGTCTCATTCCCAGTGAAAAACAAACATATGACTTTCCCTTTAAATAAGGATGACAGGATGTTTCCATACTTATTCTCTTTTGTGTGGTTTATCTTTTTCTATTTCTTACCATCTTTCTCTCTCCATTCTTATTGCCTCCAATGAAAATAATGGAAGAGACTTTATCCCCATCCATCCTATTTGAAAAATTGCAAGACTGAGCTAATTTAAGCAATAGCTTGTGAAAATAGTGAAAAAATGATTCACAGTTTTTTCACATAATATATCCCCACTGGTCCAGTGAACAGGAAGCCTTGAAAAACAAAACATATTATTTCAGGGAGTCACAGGAAGTGATGGCATAATACGAAATAGTAGTGTACAAATTTTCTAATTTTCCAAGTCTCTGATGCATTTTGCAGGACAAAGTTTTGTTTTAAAAATGGATAATTTCCCTACACCTATTTTTTACTAAAAGCCAAATTTGTGATAGTGAAAGTGCACAGACAAGGTTAGTAAGCCTACACTTGCTATTTGCCATATTGAGGGGAAGTTGTAATGTTATCACTGTCGCTTTCCCTTGATTCGAGAAATTGATTGTGTTTCCAAGATCATCATTATTATTATAGTAGCATCTAAAGGCTTCAAACAACATCAAAGTCCCATTTTATTAAACATTGCACAAACACAGAAGAGGCCGTCCTTGTCCTGATGAGCTTATGTTCTAAATATATCATGCTGGTAAATATTCTTGTGTGTACTTATCCTTTGCAAATTATATTCGTAATTAAAAGACTCAAGGAGGAGCTTATGGTATTTAGGAATATAATTGTATTGTGTAGCATTCACAACATAACAGCTTCCATTATTCCTGTGGGAAAGCCAGTAGTGGACATGAGTGCAAAGAAGCCTTTAAGAACTTATTTGATGGAATAAATGGGAGGAATTCAGGATAAAAACTGCATAACTACTATCAATAATTGTTTTCTTTGTTTTTACACAGGGTGAAACTTCTTTTCCATTTTGATTTAGACTGTTAGGGCTGGTAGACCAAAAACACACTGCAAGTGATTCATTTGTCAGCATTTCCTTCCCCAGAGAAAATAATGTGCCATTACAACAGCATAAGTGAGGTTAGCAACGCATCTGTAGATCCAAAAGCGTATAAAAAAACCCTGAAAGTAATAAAAACAAATGTATTGGGACTTCGGAGAATGTTCCAGCCTTCCTCACTTATTGAAAGAAAAAGTATGCTTCAAGATGAACTATTTGGTGGGCATGAAAATCCTGAAACACTTGTCATTTTGCTTGATTTAGAACACATTGTATTGAAATCAAAATGGCCATTTTTATCCAGCATCAATTGACTTACATGTTTTATTATATATAGTTTAAATGTAGACAAATAAGACTGTGACCGGAGTCCCAATGGGGAGCCAGACATGGTCACTCAATTAGGGTGAACGGCAAAGAATGGGGCAGTCAATCCCCATAAAGCCGGTGGATATTCCAATACTTAGATTCACCAAGCCAGCATAAAACAGCTTCTTTATTACCTTGCTGGTTATCAGAAGTCCAAACAACATAGTTCCCTTAAAGTGATCCTACTTTAGGCCTCCATCCAGGTATGATATGATGAAATATGATGAAAATTTCTGTAAATCTTATTTCATCGTATAAAAGAAAAGGTTCTACCAATCCCAAAGGATCAGACACATCACCTCCCAGGTAATGAATGGTTCAGATCTTACCCAAATACATGGTACAGACAATTCTTATTAACTAAACTAAAATTTATTAAAAAACAAAAGAGAGAGTATGGTTAAAAGATCATTATACATACAGACATGAGTTCAATTCATTGAGGTGCAGATTTATAGCAGAGTTGGTGAGCTTTGTAGATGCAAAGAGTTCCTTTAGAATTCAGTAAATAGGTCATAGTCCAATGTCCAAATATCATATTCAGGGTGTACCAGCATAACTGGGACCTCAGTCTTGCAACTCAAACTTCCCCTGATGAAGCTTAAGCAGATTGGAGATGACAGAATCAGGACCCAAGGATCTTTATACAATTTCATGTCTTTTGACAAGTTGGAGTTCCTCAGGAAACAGAAGGTAATCAGGATGACTTTGAAGGAGGTCCATCACTGGTACTTAGCTATACAAATTAACATAAGGCCATTTGCTTGTTCCTCCACCATTCACAGTACATTTCAAAGAGAAATGAATACCAAGATATCCCGTGTTTGCAATTCATTTAAATGATAGCATGTTCTTTTGACCTCTTATTTATCAGAATACAGCAGAGACAGGGACTGTTCATTACTTTGTCAACCCTACTCAGACATATTTAAATACACAAAAACACAAACATTATCTCCCCACATGGCTTCTGAGGGTTATTTATTTTGCAGGATGTTTAACCCTTTCTAGCCATGCGTCACAAAGACCAATGTCTTAAAAATCATATATTCACTCAATATAAATTTGAGTTTTTAGTTTTGTCCAGTTACTTGTGTAAAACTGAATGCAAATCCCTTACCCTCCCACTCTTATACTGCTGTTTGCTTTGCTTTCTGCCATGTAAGCAACAGGTAGAGGGTAGAATATTTTGCTTAGAGCAAGGAGGTGCAAGGTAGTAGAGGGCCACAAAATCCACTGAAATCCTTTTGCAGGCCAGGGTGGTGGGTCACAGGGGCTTGAGCAGCCACCCAGTGTCTGGGTCCCCCAAGAAACCAAGAGTGATTTTTCTTACATTTCGTTCATCTGTTTGTATGCTACCCAACCCCTTACTTTATAATGATTGCATTTTAAGTGGTTTTGTTTTGATTCGTTACCTTTAGCATAAGAAAATCCTTTGTACATACATTCACAATAAAAATGAAACTGGCTAGAAGGGAAATGGAAGCAGAGAGACATTTTGTGCATTTCATTCTGAAGGGCTTTTCAGTTCCTCTGTTGGGTTGATAGAATACTATATCTCTTAGGTCAAAGTGAAAAAGCTCCAGATGTTTTACCTATATAAATGCACATCTGCTGGAAAACACATGGAGATCATGACACTTTTTTGGGATCAGAATTCCATAACTGGAGAGAGCTTAACACCTGATCCGACATGGTGCTGCTGGCTCCTCCTCTGAGGTGTTCAGAGCTTTACCCTTGATTGCAGCGCATAGGATAGGATCATACAATGTAGCAGCTGTATACTGGACAAAATCACTGATCCATCTACTTCAGTATCCTGCCTCCGACAATAGCCAATAGTACCAGCTCTTGGAAGCTGCAAGAACCCCATAAGTAAGGAGTTTTGGGATAACCAGCCCTAAGAAAATCTTTCTCCCAACACCAATAGTTAGCAGTTGGTTTATGTCTTGATAAATGATGGTTTAAATGCCTCCCAAAATTCTTGTTTATTTTTAATACAGTATTTACTAAGGTAACTGGATATTTGTAAATCTCTGATCCTTTTTCAAATTCAGTTAAGCTCTTGGTTTCAGTGATAGCCCATCCTAATGTCAAGAAGCCCAAAAGGTTACTGCTCTTTTGATTTTCAAGGAAGAAGCAATTTAACAATATATAATCTCCAAACTATTTCATCTTTGAAATTATATGAAGTTTCTTTACATGCCTGGGGAAATTTTTGCCTTTTAGTTTGTAACATGGAAAAAGTTCAGTTTCCCCCTATTTAATCTTTTTCTCCATACCTGTGGGGCGGCGGGGGGGAAGGGAGGGGAGGGGAGGGAAAAGTACTGACATTCTAATGTATTTAATTACTGGAGTTTTTCTAATATGAAAAAGCAAATTTCAGTCTAATTCCTGATCTTCACTTTGAACAAAAATAAGGGGGTGGAGGATGGAATAATCTTTGCCTTTCAGATCAATAAACCTTTCATGTTATGCTTTGCTGTGGATGATAACGAAAAAACCACAGAGCACAGTAATAAGGGATTTGGGGTTTTCTTGTCATTGACAAATCTTAGCACCCATGCCTGCCTTGGCGCAGGTGGATCCTAAACATATTTTCATACCTCCAATTGTTTGCAGATTATTGATTTCCATCTGTTATCGCAGTACTTGAAGCACTTTATTAGATTTTTTTAAGTTCTCAGTAAACTCCACTGAAAATTCCCTCTGCTTCTTAATGGTGATTTAAGATAAAAAATGTAGTACATTATATAGAAGAATGCCAGGAGTCAGCTAAATTACAGCTAGAGCTGCTTTTCCAAAACACATTTCAATTTGGTGGTGGTGGTGTTGAATCTAATTCCTTTTAATTACACAGCAGTCATGTCTTTAGGAGGCCCATCATTCTTGTGAGAAACTAATTTCCAGACTGTTTTAGAATAATCACGGAGCTGGAAGATGAACAGGCACAAAAATGGCACCATCAGCTCTCACATTCTCATAAAACTACTGTGAATGTCTCTGGTATTGGGCTGGAGGAGAAAAATTAGACAACTTACAGTACAGTTTCCAAAAGGAGGAGGGAACTCTGCTGGAGGCATTGCAAATCTTTCATGAAACCAGACATGAAGAAGAAAGAAAGCAAAACAAACTCCAACTCATTAATTAAAACACTGAAAGCCCTGATTTTGACCATTTTCTCTCTTATCTTCACATAAAAGCGGCAAAGTGTCCTGTGGCACCTTATAGACTAACAGACGTATTGGAGCGTAAGCTTTCATGGGTGAATACCCAAATTCTACATGCCACTTTCCTCAGATCCCACTGAGAAATACCCTAAGAAACTGCAACATCTACTCAGGACACTCCCTATACTAACACAGGAACAAATCAACATACCCTTAGAGCCCCGACTGGGGTTATTCTATCTACAACCCAAGATCCACAAACCTGGAAATCCTGGACGCCTCATCATCTCGGGCATTGGCACTCTGACTGAAGGACTGTCCAGATATGTGGACTCTCTACTCATACCCTACTCCACCAGCACTCCTAGTTATCTCCGTGACACCACTGATTTCCTGAGAAAACTACAATGCATTGGTCATCTTCCAGAAAACTCCATCCTAGCCACCATGGATGTAGAAGTTCTCTACACAAACATCCCACACACAGATGGACTACAAGCTGTCAGGAACAGTACCCCTGATGATGCCACAGCACAACTGGTTGCTGAGCTCTATGATTTTATCCTCATGCACAATTATTTCAAATTTGGTGACAATATATTCCTCCAGACCAGTGGCACCGCTATGGGCACCCGCATGGCCCCACAATATGCCAACATTTTTATGGCTGACCTGGAATAACCCTTCCTCAGCTCTCGTCGACTCACGCCCCTTCTCTACCTACAGTACATTGATGACATCTTCATCATCTCGACCCATGGAAAGTAAACCCTGGAAGAATTCCACCACGATTTCAACAGCTTCCAACCCACCATCAACCTCAGGCTGGACCAATCTACACGGGAGGTCCACTTCCTAGACACCACTGTGCAAATAAGTGACGGTCACATTAACACCACCCTACACCGAAAACCCACCAACCGCTATGCCTACTTTCATGCCTCCAGCTTCCATCCCGGACACACCACACGATCCATTGTTTACAGCCAAGCGCTGAGGTGAAACCTCATTTGCTTCAACCCCTCAAACAGAGACCAACACCTACGAGATCTTCACCAAGCATTCTCAGAACTACGATACCCGCATGAGGAAATAAGGAAACAGATCAGCAGAGCCAGATGTGTACCCAGAAGCCTCCTGCTGCAAGACAAGCCCAAGAAAGAAACCACCATACTCCACTGGCCATCACATACAGTCCTCAGCTAAAACCTCTCCAAAGCATCATCACTGATCTACAACCCATCCTCGACAACAATCCCTCACTTTCACAGGCCTTGGGAGGCAGGACAGTCCTCGCCCACAGACAACCCACTAACCTGAAGCATATTCTCATCAGCAACTACACACTGCACCATAATAACTCTAACTCAGGAACCGATCCATGCAACAAACCTCGATGCCAACTCTGCCCACATATCTACACCAGCGACACCATCACAGGACCTAACTACATCAGCCACACCATCACCAGTTCATTCACCTGCATGTCCACCGCTGTAATATACGCCATCATGTGCCAGCAATGCCCCTCTGCTATGTACATCGGCCAAACCGGACAGTCCCTACGTAAAAGGATAAATGGACACAAATCAGATATTAGGAATGGGAATATAGAAAAACCTATAGGAGAACACTTCAATCTCCCTGGACACATGATAGCAGATTTAAATGTAGCCATCCTGCAGCAAAAAAACTTCAGGACCAGACTTCAAAGAGAAACTGCTGAGCTTCAGTTCATTTGCAAATTTGACACCATCAGCTCAGGATTAAACAAAGACTGTGAACGGCTAGTCAACTACAAAAGCAGTTTCTCCTCCCTTGGTGTTCACATCTCAACTGCTAGAATAGGGCCTCATCCTCCCTGATTGAACTAACCTTGTTATCCCTAGCCTGATTCTTGATTGCATATTTATACCTGCCTCTGGAAATTTCCACTGCATGCATCTGAAGAAGTGGGTATTCACCCACGAAAGCTAATGCTCCAATACGTCTGTTAGTCTATAAGGTGCCACAGGACTCTTTGCCGTTTTTACAGATCCAGACTAACACGGCTACCTCTCTGATACTATCTTCGCATAGTAACTTATCATTTTTTTACACTTCAGAAATCAATGATTTCAGTTAAATGTATGCTGTGCCAGCTCAGCACAAAACAGCTGAGTGCTGTAAGATTCCACATACTAGACCAGATCTCTCATCATATAATCTGGTCCTCCAGCCCTTTCAGCTGGGCCAGGGAGGTCCACTTGTAAGGCTGTTGTTCTGATGATGTAGAGTCAGCATCAGGGTTCTTATGCCAGTCACCCTCCCTGCTATGGGCATAGCATGGAAAAGGGGATGTGATTGGAGGAATCACTTGACTTGGTTTCAGCCCCCTGTAGCTACTCTAGCCTAAAGTAAATTAGAGAAGCCTTAAGGCTAGGCTCTTTCCCACAATGGAGGGACCAGACTGCGTAGAACATCACCACTCCAGGCCAATGGGGGCTGCGGGAAGTGGCGGCCCCCATTGGCCTGGAGCGGCGAATCGCGGCCAGTGGGAGCCGTGATCGGCTGAACCTGCAGACGCGGCAGGTAAACAAACCGGCCCAACCCGCCAGGGGGCTTACCCTGGCATGCCGCATGCCAAAGGTTGTCGATCCCTGGTGTAGAGTCAGGATAGTGAAAAGGTGAGCTTTAAGCCCCCTTTGTACACGATCTGCTGATATGGACTCTGTGCAGTGTAGCCACACTCCTGGTACTGCCCCCCTTGCATCCAACTGAAATCTATGGCTTCATTGCTCCTCAGGAGGGCATTTTGTGTAGAGGCTAGGTATCTGTCTAGATGGCTGACACCTTAAGGCTACAGGCCTTGTGATAACCTTAGCATTTAACAAAAAGTTGGACAGCTCTCACCTTCCACCGGGTTCTCAGTAAACCTGATTTTCAGAGAGGACACAGAATTCTTAACAGATCTTCACCTACTATTACTTTTGGGCTCCTTGATGGCTCTACATACTGAATATATCGTCAAATCCTCTGCTGCCAAGTGTGACGGGTTGGGTCACAGAGACCCCCTTGGGACTGTCACCTGATGTGCTAAGACCACCTCTGAGCCCGTTTTCTCTGCCAGTTTGGGCCTCCAGAACCGTGCCTGGTTGAGCCAGACATGTAGTCTGCTCCAACACAGACCTAGGGTCTGAACCACACCCCCAAAGCTGCAGACTTTACTGAAAACAATTTGAGAAGTGCCCCTGTCTCTAGCACCCAGACAGCCAGCTCCCAATGGGATCCAAACCCCAGATGAATCCGTTTTACTCTGTATAAAGCTTATACAGGGTAAACTCATAAATTGTCCACCCCCTATAACACTGATAGAGAGATATGCACAACTGTTTGCTCCCCCAGGTATTAATTACTTATTCTGATGCAAAATTGTGTGTCACTGCTGCAACAGTCAGTTCAGCCTGCAAAACACCAGTTTCCATGTGTACTTTAGCTAAAGGCGCAAAGACTTTGTAACCTGCTACCAATTCTAATTGTGCCATTTTTCCTGGTAGTAAATCCTTCTCCTGGATCAGGTCTCTCCTGACCACAGAAATTTCTGCATCCGTGTCCCTTAAACCTTGGAGCACTTTACCATTAAGTTTAACAGCATGCATGTACTCGCTGCTTGGTTGTGTAGAAGCAACCTTTACAAATCCTGTGTGGAAAGAGGCATTAGCCTGGGATATTCCTGTGCTCTGAGAAACAGCAGCTCCATGTGTTCCCTTCTGCCTGTTCCCACTCAGCCAAGGACATTTATTCCTCAGGTGCTCAGTGGACTTACAATGAGAGCACCTCTTGGGCTGCTCTGCTTGAACAGGAGATTTTGGACAAGAAACCAGGGAATGTGGAGGTGAATGTCCGGCCTCCTTTTTCCCAGAGGTAAAATGGTGATTCTGCTTTCCCACAACTCTGTACCCCTCTGCCAGTGGTTTATATTTAATTGCAGCTTGTGACTGCCCGTAAGAGTCTGCAAACTCAGCTAATCCACCCATTGCATCCAGCCATTTGTCCCACAAATACTGTTTTACATCATCACTGCACATATTCAGGAATTGTTTCTGAGTAACCAAATCACATATTCCTTCAAAGCTCATAATGCCTTTTCCCCTCTCCCACTTGTCTAACAAATCTCTCATTTCATTTATATAAGCCACATTACTCAATCCAGATCCCCTCTTAAAACCCCTGAATTTAACCATGTTGGTTTCAGGTGTAATCTGAAACTGTTTTAAAACCAGATCCTTAAATTTACCATAGTTTGAAGCATCATCAAGAGGTATCTTATTGAATATGTACAGAGCTCTTCCAGTCTATTTTGCCATCAACTTAGTCATTTTTTGATCCTCAGGAATTGCATGGAAGGTGCACAATCTCTCAAAGGTGATGAAATATTCAGCAATATCACTGGATTCATCATACTACAGACATAACTGTTGCCATTTGTGGATTTTTGGGGAAGTGGAGCCAGCTGCTGAAGGGTTTTGTCTCTTCCAGTGCATTACAGTCAGTTCATGCTTCTCAATCTGCGCCTGTATTTCTCTGTCTTTTAACTCCAGGGCTAGCCACCTCTCTCTTTCCTTCTCCTGCTGAGCATCTTGCTGTGTTAGCCTCTGGGCTTCAATATCTTTGTCTTTTAACTCCAGGGCTAACCTCTGGGTTTCCATGGCTCTTTTGTGAGCAGCTTCCTCCCTGGCTGTCTCTGCTTCTTTGAGCTTCATTTGAAACTTGCTGTCCTTTGCCTTCTCTTCTGCTTCCAGTCTGGCCAGCTCTCGTTTTGTAGCTGCCTCACTGGTAGTCATTTTCCTGCTTTCTTGTGCTAATTTCCCTCTTCCGAAATAAACAAACAGAAAATAACAAACCAGTAACCACTCTGTCTGTTCTCCAGCCACCACACTCAAAACTCTCGTAAAATCACTACCAGTGTCTCAAAGCAATCAGCTGTGCACAGACCCTGCTTGACTATGCCACTGTGTCTGGCTCAACAAGACTGGGGTCTGGAGGCCCAAACTGGCAGATAAAATGGGCTCAGAGGTAGTCTCAGCACATCAGGTGACAGTCCCAAGGGGATCTCTGTGACCCAACCTGTCACACCAAGTGTCATAAATATAAAGGGAAGGGTAAACCCCTTTGAAATCCCTCCTGGCCAGGGGAAAGCTCCTCTCACCTGTAAAGGGTTAAGAAGCTAAAGGTAACCTCGCTGGCACCTGACCAAAATGACCAATGAGGAGACAAGATACTTTCAAAAGCTGGGAGGAGGGAGAGAAACAAGGGGTTTTGTGTGTCTGTCTGTAGTCGTCTTGGCCGGGGACAGAACAGGAATGGAGTCTTAGAACTTTTAGTAAGTAATCTAGCTAGGTATGTGTTAGATTATGATTTCTTTAAATGGCTGAGAAAAGAATTGTGCTGAATAGAATAACTATTTCTGTCTGTGTATCTTTTTTGTAACTTAAGGTTTTGCCTAGAGGGGTTCTCTATGTTTTTGAATCTAATTACCCTGTAAGATATATACCATCCTGATTTTACTGGGGGGATTTCTTTATTTCTATTTACTTCTATTTTTTATTAAAAGTCTTCTTGTAAAACACTGAATGCTTTTTCATTGTTCTCAGATCTAAGGGTTTGGGTTTGTGGTCACCTATGCAAATTGGTGAGGCTTTTTATCCAACATTTCCCAGGAAAGGGGGGGGTGCAAGTGTTGGGAGGATTGTTCATTGTTCTTAAGATCCAAGGGTCTGGGTCTGTAGTCACCTAGGCAAATTGGTGAGGCTTTTTACCAAACCTTGTCCAGGAAGTGGGGTGCAAGGTTTTGGGAAGTATTTTGGGGGGAAGGATGCGTCCAAACAGCTCTTCCCCAGTAACCAGTATTAGTTTGGTGGTGGTAGCGGCCATTCCAAGGATAACGGGGGTAATATTTTGTACCTTGGGGAAGTTTTGACCTAAGCTGGTAAAGATAAGCTTAGGAGGTTTTTCATGCAGGTCCCCACATCTGTACCCTAGAGTTCAGAGTGGGGGAGGAACCTTGACATGGTGGCACAGTGGTGGGATTAACCTGAAATCATTTTGAGATCCAGTTGAGATTTTTTGAACTAGAAATACAGATTTTAAAAAGGAATTTTTAGGAAGTCCAGAAGGCAGCTTTGAAACTGAAAGCAGCTTGGTTTCTCTCTGCTTTGTGGCCAAGCAGAGACAAAAGGGGATTATCTTGTGAATTGCAGGTTTTCTTGCCTGGAGGCAGGGTACTTAACTCCTGCAGGGAAATTCACAGTCTTCCAACCCAGAGGTTTGTTTTTTTTTCTTTTCTTCCTAAAAGTAAATAGGGGGTGTGTGCTCTACCCATTTGCCTGGAGACAAAAGTGGCAGGGTTTTTTTAGGATTTTGATTTTTTTTTTTTTGTTTTACAAGGAGCACAGGTTTGAAAAGAAATTTTTTTCTTCTTTGGGCTGGGTAAGCAGGTTTCCAAGTAGTTGGAGGGTTTTTGCTTTAATTTGGGCCCAGAGCAGAGACAAGGGAATTGTCTTTTTCTGTAGGCTGACAATCACTATCAGAGAATAGGTATTCTATTCCAGCACAGCAAAATTTTACAGCCAAGTTTTGTTTGTTTATTTCTAAACCTCGGGTGTAAAGTTAGTTAAAAACAGAGAGGTTAGAATGGCCAAATCCTCAGCTCGACTACAGCTGGAATTAGCCAAATTTCAGGCTGAGGAAAAACAAAGGGAACATGAAAGACAGATAGAACTCATGCAGCTGAAGAAGGAACAAGAAAGGGAGGCAGAACAACACCAAGAGGCTGCCCACAAGAGGGAAATGGAGGCAAGGAAGCATGTGGAGGAGGAGAGGGAAAAAGAGAGGAAGCATGTGGAGGAGATGGAGAGGATAAAGGCCCAGCAGAATATACCAACAAACCCTAGCAATCCTTCTCCAGGTACCACTTCCCATCCCAGAAAGTTCCCCACCTACAAGGCAGGTGATGATACTGAGGCCTTCTTAGAAAACTTCGAAAGGGCCTGCCTTGGGTACAACATCTCTACTGACCAATACATGGTAGAGCTGAGGCCGCAGCTCAGTGGACCCTTAGCTGAGGTGGCAGCTGAAATGCCTAAAGAACACATGAACAAGTATGAACTGTTTAAATCCAAGGCGAGAGTCAGAATGGGGATAACACCCGAGCAGTCTCGTCGGAGGTTCAGAGCCCTAAGGTGGAAACCAGACGTGTCATTTACCCGACATGCCTACCACATTGTAAAACATTGGGATGCCTGGATATCAGGAGCAAGTGTTGAATCTCCAGTAAATTTGCCCTTCCTAATGCAAATGGAACAATTCTTAGAGGGTGTTCCTGAGGAAATAGAAAGATACATCCTAGATGGGAAACCCAAAACTGTAATTGAGGCAGGAGAGATTGGAGCCAGATGGGTGGAGGTGGCAGAGAAGAAGAAAACTGGTCGCAGTTGGAGCGGAGACCAGAAGGGACCACCCCAGACCACACCCTATTACCGGGGGCCGCCCAAAGCCCCACCTACCTCCCAAAGAACCCTCCAGACCCCTTATCGTCCCACCACCCCGTTCTCCAGCAACCCTCCTCGCCCCAGTGACCCGTCAGCTGGACGATGTTTTAAGTGTAACGAGCTGGGGCATGTAAAGGCCAACTGCCCCAAGAACCCCAACAGATTACAGTTCATTGCACCGGAATCACACCAGAGGTCCACAGGCCCAGATACCTCCCAGATACCCTTGGAGCGGAGGGAAACTGTGAGTGTGGGCGGGAAGAAGGTCACCGCGTGGAGGGACACCGGAGCACAAGTGTCAGCTATCCATGCTTCCTTAGTGGACCCCAATTTAATCAACCCAGAGATCCAAGTGACGATTCAACCCTTCAAGTCCAACTCTTTCAATTTGCCTACAGCCAAGTTGCCTGTCCAGTACAAGGGCTGGTCAGGAATGTGGACTTTTGCAGTCTATGATGATTATCCCATCCCCATGCTGTTGGGGGAAGACTTGGCCAATCATGTGAAGCAGGCCAAGAGGGTGGGAATGGTCACCCGCAACCAGGCTAAACAAGCCGTGAGGCCTAGCTCTGTTCCGGAAACTTCTATCAGGACCCAGTCAGAGGTGATGGACCTGGACCCCAGGCCAATGTCTGCAACAGCAGTAGTGGATCCAGTCCCAGAGACCCAGACGGAACCAGTCCCAGAACCGGAACCAGCCGAACAACCAACACCAGACCCCGTGTCAGCACTGAATCCAGTACTTGCAACCTCAACACCAGAGGGCCCCACCGAACCTGAACTGGCAGCAGCCGATAACCCTACACAAGAGGCTCAGCCGGAGCCTGAATCCCAACATAGTACACCAGCGGAGAGCGGTTCACAGTCAACAGAACCAGCTCCATCCCCTATATCGCTTCCAGAGGGACCAAGCCTAGGTCCACAATCCCATGAGGAACTGATGTCTCCAGCATCAAGGGAACAGTTCCAGACCGAACAGGAAGCAGATGAAAGCCTCCAGAGAGCTTGGACGGCGGCACGGAGCAACCCACCGCCTCTCAGCTCTTCTAATCGATCCAGGTTTGTTGTAGAAAGAGGACTTTTATACAAGGAAACTCTTTCTGGGGGACACCAGGAAGACTGGCATCCTCAGAAACAGTTGGTAGTTCCAACTAAATACCGGGCCAAGCTCTTGAGCTTAGCCCATGATCACCCTAGTGGCCATGCTGGGGTGAACAGGACCAAAGACCGTTTGGGGGGTCATTCCACTGGGAGGGAATGGGCAAGGATGTTTCTACCTATGTCCAGTCTTGTGAGGTGTGCCAAAGAGTGGGAAAACCCCAAGACCAGGTCAAAGCTCCTCTCCAGCCACTCCCCATCATTGAAGTTCCATTTCAGCGAGTAGCTGTGGATATTCTGGGTCCTTTTCCGAAAAAGACACCCAGAGGAAAGCAGTACATACTGACTTTCATGGATTTTGCTACCCGATGGCTGGAAGCAGTAGCTCTAAGCAACACCAGGGCTAAAAGTGTGTGCCAGGCACTAGCAGACATTTTTGCCAGGGTAGGTTGGCCCTCCGACATCCTCACAGATGCAGGGACTAATTTCCTGGCAGGAACTATGAAAAACCTTTGGGAAGCTCATGGGGTAAATCACTTGGTTGCCACTCCTTACCATCATCAAACAAATGGCATGGTGGAGAAGTTTAATGGAACTTTGGGGGCCATGATACGTAAATTCGTAAATGAGCACTCCAATGATTGGGACCTAGTATTGCAGCAGTTGCTCTTTGCCTACAGAGCTGTACCACATCCCAGTTTAGGGTTTTCCCCATTTGAACTTGTATATGGCCGTGAGGTTAAGGGGCCATTGCAGTTGGTGAAGCAGCAATGGGAGGGATTTACACCTTCTCCAGGAACTAACATTCTGGACTTTGTAACCAACCTACAAAACACCCTCCGAACCTCTTTAGCCCTTGCTAGAGAAAACTTACAGGATGCTCAAAAAGAGCAAAAAGCCTGGTATGATAAACATGCCAGAGAGCGTTCCTTCAAAGTAGGAGACCAGGTCATGGTCTTAAAGGCGCTCCAGGCCCATAAAATGGAAGCATCGTGGGAAGGGCCATTCGTGGTCCAGGAGCGCCTGGGAGCTGTTAATTATCTCATAGCATTCCCCACCTCCAACCGAAAGCCTAAGGTGTATCATATTAATTCTCTAAAGCCCTTTTATTCCAGAGAATTAAAGGTTTGTCAGTTTACAGCCCAGGGAGGAGACGACGCTGAGTGGCCTGAAGGTGTCTATTACGAAGGGAAATGTGCTGGTGGTGTGGAAGAGGTGAACCTCTCCATGACCCTTGGGCGTATGCAGCGACAGCAGATCCAGGAGCTGTGCACTAGCTACGCGCCAACGTTCTCAGCCACCCCAGGACTGACTGAACGGGCATACCACTCCATTGACACAGGTAATGCTCACCCAATTAGGGTCCAACCTTACCGGGTGTCTCCTCAAGCTAAAACTGCTATAGAACGGGAGATCCAGGATATGTTACAGATGGGTGTAATCCGCCCCTCTGAAAGTGCATGGGCATCTCCAGTGGTTCTAGTTCCCAAACCAGATGGGGAAATACGTTTTTGCGTGGACTACCGTAAGCTAAATGCTGTAACTCGCCCAGACAACTATCCCATGCCACGCACAGATGAACTATTAGAGAAACTGGGAAGGACCCAGTTCATCTCTACCTTGGACTTAACCAAGGGGTACTGGCAGGTACCGCTAGATGAATCTGCCAAGGAAAGGTCAGCCTTCATCACACATCTCGGGCTGTATGAATTTAATGTACTCCCTTTCGGGCTGCGAAATGCACCCGCCACTTTCCAAAGACTTGTAGATGGTCTCCTAGCGGGATTAGGAGAATATGCAGTCACCTACCTTGACGATGTGGCCATATTTTCGGATTCCTGGGCAGACCACCTGGAACATCTACAAAAAGTCCTTGAGCGCATAAGGGAGGCAGGACTAACTGTTAAGGCTAAGAAGTGTCAAATAGGCCTAAACAGAGTGACTTACCTTGGACACCAGGTGGGTCAAGGAACTATCAGCCCCCTACAGGCCAAAGTGGATGCTATCCAAAAGTGGCCTGTCCCAAAGTCAAAGAAACAGGTTCAATCCTTCTTATGCTTGGCCGGTTATTACAGACGATTTGTACCGCACTACAGCCAAATCGCTGCCCCACTGACAGACCTAACCAAAAAGAAACAGCCAAATGCTGTTCAGTGGACCGGAAAGTGTCAGAAGGCCTTTAACAAGCTTAAAGCGACACTCATGTCTGACCCTGTACTAAGGGCCCCAGACTTTGACAAACTGTTCCTAGTAACCACAGATGCATCCGAGCGTGGTGTGGGAGCAGTTTTAATGCAGAAAGGACCTGATCAAGAATTCCACCCTGTAGTGTTTCTCAGCAAAAAACTGTCTGAGAGGGAAAGCAACTGGTCAGTCACTGAAAAAGAATGTTATGCCATTGTCTACGCTCTGGAAAAGCTACGCCCATATGTTTGGGGACGGCGTTTCCACCTGCAAACCGACCATGCTGCACTAAAGTGGCTTCACACCGTCAAAGAAACTAACAGAAAACTTCTTCGGTGGAGTTTAGCTCTCCAAGATTTTGATTTCGACATCCAACACATCTCAGGAGCTTCTAACAAAGTGGCTGATGCACTCTCCCGTGAAAGGTTCCCAGAATCAACTGGTTAAAATCGTCCTTGAGATGTGGAAAATATTGTTAGTCTTTATGTACTTGGTAGTATATTTAGAGATGCATGTGTCTTATTAACTCTGTTTTCCTAGAGCTCCAGGAAGAAATCCCAGCCAGTGTTTCACCCTAGCTGAGATTTGGGGGGCGTGTCATAAATATAAAGGGAAGGGTAAACCCCTTTGAAATCCCTCCTGGCCAGGGGAAAGCTCCTCTCACCTGTAAAGGGTTAAGAAGCTAAAGGTAACCTCGCTGGCACCTGACCAAAATGACCAATGAGGAGACAAGATACTTTCAAAAGCTGGGAGGAGGGAGAGAAACAAAGGGTCTGTGGGTCTGTCTATATTCTGTCTTTGCCGGGGATAGACCAGGAATGGAGTCTTAGAACTTTTAGTAAGTAATCTAGCTAGGTATGTGTTAGATTATGATTTCTGTAAATGGCTGAGAAAAGAACTGTGCTGAATAGAATAACTATTTCTGTCTGTGTATCTTTTTTGTAACTTAAGGTTTTGCCTAGAGGGGTTCTCTATGTTTTGAATCTAATTACCCTGTAAGGTATCTACCATCCTGATTTTACAGGGGGAATTTCTTTATTTCTATTTACTTCTATTTTTTATTAAAAGTCTTCTTGTAAAACACTGAATGCTTTTTCATTGTTCTCAGATCCAAGGGTTTGGGTTTGTGGTCACCTATGCAAATTGGTGAGGCTTTTTATCCAACATTTCCCAGGAAAGGGGGGGGTGCAAGTGTTGGGAGGATTGTTCATTGTTCTTAAGATCCAAGGGTCTGGGTCTGTAGTCACCTAGGCAAATTGGTGAGGCTTTTTACCAAACCTTGTCCAGGAAGTGGGGTGCAAGGTTTTGGGAAGTATTTTGGGGGGAAGGACGCGTCCAAACAGCTCTTCCCCAGTAACCAGTATTAGTTTGGTGGTGGTAGCGGCCATTCCAAGGATAACGGGGGTAATATTTTGTACCTTGGGGAAGTTTTGACCTAAGCTGGTAAAGATAAGCTTAGGAGGTTTTTCATGCAGGTCCCCACATCTGTACCCTAGAGTTCAGAGTGGGGGAGGAACCTTGACACCAAGACTCTCCTGACTTCAATAAGTTATGCAGCAAAGAATCTAGCCTCTAGCATAGAAGAAGTCTCACTGGACTATTACCTATAAGATAAACATTATGCCTGTCTCTGGATTCAGAAGAATTGGAATCCATAACACAACTAATAGATTCCTATGGGACACGTGGGATTAAATTCAGAAGTTATGCAAAAAGTGGTGTAAATTATAACCGTTTTCACTCAGCAGATGTAAGACTTTGTAAGCTAAAGCAGGATGTACTTATATGTCCTTCTAGTTCCTTGGTGTAATTTAGACCCACTTAGATCTCCTTACACTACAGTAGAGCTCGTCTAGGAAGGGCTAGGAGTGTCTGAAAGAGCACAGGGAAGTGTAAACTCTACAAGCTTTGTCTGAACAATTTATTAAGTTATCTATCACACAGAAACCACAATTTCCCTTATGTTCTATTAGTGAGGTGTATTACAATTCCAGGCCTGGTTCCAAACTGAATTGGGTTAGAACCAGGACTGACATTGCATTAGAATTTTCCAGAATGCAATTTCAGTCTGTGCATAAGTATTTTGCTAAATGAAGGCTTAAGAGCTGAGGTAGGTTTTTTTTGTTTGTTTGTCTTTTTATTTTCTTTTGTTTTTGTAGTTGACAATAGCAAAATGGATTGCAACAAAAAAGAAATTAATTATACTAAGAAAAATGAAAGTTCATGGTGTGAGAGCAGTCAGTACATTTTTTTAACTGTCAGTATCAGCAGCAGTCTTATGAAAATTCATTCAAAGCAAAATGTGATAGCCTCAGAAGATTCAAAGTAAAAGGAAAAATCTTCCCAAACTAGAACTTAACTTGATTTACTGAATTCCTTGGTCAGAAGCCACTAAATGAGATGACAATAACAGAGCTTACAAAATGAGCAGAATCAAAAAGCTTTTTAAAATGTATATTAATATATATTACAGATAGATGCACTTCATTCAATATGTTATTTGAGACACTGGACGATACAGTACATTTCTGTATGAAAAATAAGATCTCTTTATTTGTAATTTCCTTGGCTTCATTTTGATTTGTTAGACGAGGAAGGGAGGAATTTTATCTGGATGTTCAGAGAATGTAATATGGGGTAACTTTCACCTTTTTAATTTTAACCTTTAACTGTGACAACTGAAGGATGCAGAAGCAAATTTCAATCTAGAAACATTCCAGCTGGTTTTCTGATTTGGGGCAAACTTTTCAAAAATGCCCAAGTAACACAAATACAGCAAAGCACATTCAAAGAATGATAGGCATATTATTTTGACCATGATCCACTATGGAACAACTAATTAAATGATCTTGGATTTTGATTAACCAGGAGAACCAAGATTTAGGACAGGATTCCATCAGCAGATTAGTCCCATATGATATGTGAACTACTGTGGGAGATGAGAGAATAATATACCTCCATGCATGTTAGTCATCAATTGAGGAAACTTTTCATTGAGAAGAATAAGCTGTATATTAAATTCACTGGCTCTCAATGGGACCTGGACTTCTAAGTTACGTAGGGCTAGATTCACAAAGGTACTTAGGCACCTAAGGTCCAGTTTTAGGCTCCAATGTGAGTCAAATCCCACACCAAATCCTGTAAGTGCCTAAACTTACTCAGTGCCTACATTTTCAGGTAAAAGGTCCATAGGCATCTAAGTTTCTGCCTCTGAGCACATGCACTGCTGCCTCACTCTAGGAGTCTGGACACAAATCTCCCACCTAAGCCCCAGAGCAATCCATGAACTGGGGAAGATAAGTGTTCATCTGCCTTATCTTGTAGGCATGGCCTGATCTGGTAGGCATGCTCAGAGGCCACCTACCAGATCAGATCCCATTCTGGCTAGAGGAGGAGCTGCTGCCTGTATAGAACTAGAACACTCATCTGAGATTTAGGACATCCAGCTTCAATTTCCTCCTCTGCCTGATGCTGAGAAAGAATTTGAACTGGGAGCTCCCATACCGTTCAGAAATGTGCTCTAACCATCAAACTCTAACCTCAATCTCTCCTATTGAAGGCATTCCATTTTAGATAAATTCTTAGTCACTGGGCCAGACAAAGAGAGAAAGCACAAGAGAGAGCACAAGAATGACTCTGTAGCCTGATGCTTAGAGCACCCACCTGCAAAGTGTGAAACCCAGATTTCAGTTCTCCCTGCTCTAATGACTATTTATCCATAGTAGAACTGCTTCAACAGGAGAGACTGAGGAAGCCCTATATCAGAACATCCCATAGATCAGTGGTTAGAGCACTCTCCTCAGAGGTGAGAGACCCCTATTCAAATCCTTTCTTTCCCCTCTGGCAGAAGAGGGAATTGAACCACATTACAGACAAGTGCTTTAACCACTGAGATAAAAGATTGAAGGTGGCTCCTCCTCCTTCAATCATTTTGTGTGGAATTAGGCACCTGCTTAACTTCTCACAAAAAAAATCTTAGGCACCTAAGCCACCTGACTCCAGGAGAGGGTTCCCAGCTATAGATCTCTAGCAGAGATAGGTGCCAGCCTGCAGCCTGGACTTAAGTGCCTACTTCTGGGAGGGAGGTGGGACTTAGGACTTACCCCACTCCTAAGCATCTCTCATTGGCTAGTTTAGGCAGCTTAGACTGTGATCCACAAAAAGTCAGCATACTAGAGGGGAGCTGCCTATGTCTCCCCATTCATTGCATAGGGATTTTAGGTGCCTAATTCAGGCTGCGTGGATCCCAGTGCTGTTCCTTGTGATTGGCCAGATGCCTAAAAGTTAGGCTTTGCAATGCATAGAGTAACACTGCCTAAGCTCTTATGTAAATCAAATCCTTCGGGTTTTTTTGACAATGTCACAATTTATATTTACATGGATTTGTCTGTGTGTGGTTGGAACGGGTACATGCTCAGCTTTGTGAGCTCATTTATTGCACCCTCCTTTGAAAATGTGGCCTATAGTCTCACTTCTGGTTTTTATGATATAGATGCTTGCTTTACTGATTTATACTACAGAAACTATGTTGTCAGTGAACAGAACTACATGGAGGCATGAAGGAGTATAAGCAGGGTCTGAATGAATTCTCCCCTGACAGCTAGCTGGGAGGGGAAGAGACTTTAGGAGTAGATTGCATTTACATGAACACACCTACTCTGCTTAGATATCCAGCAGATAGAGCGGTGTTGCTCAAAGTGATCAACTTTGGTTGGTGTTGGGTTACAAATCACTTTAGTACTGAATGCAGGGCTAGTGAAATGTTACCAATGTTGTTGTCATTATTGTATGAATAAAGGGGAGCAGAACTGTGCTTAACCTGTCCCAAAAGAGGGGGTCACCCACAGCTGAAAGGACCTCATTAAGCCAGGGGATAGAATGCCAGAGCCCCGTGAAAGTAAGAGGGGTGGGGACAGGAGTCCTGGACAGGAGGTGTGGAAGCTCTTTAAGGGTCCCGGGTGTGGTTAACCTGTTCCTCCCCACTGCTCAAAGAGAGAGTTAAATAAGCTTCATTAGGAGCCTCTTTGTTATGTTAAAATGCTTAAATGAGAGCAGAAATCACTTGAGATGGGACAGTGCCCAGCCTGCAAAGAGCTGAAAATTACTAAGAGAGGGTCACAGCATAGAGGCAGGTGGCAGCAGAAGGTGACTGACCGTCAACTGGAGAACAAGTGGCTGGTGAGGCAGTGAGCAGAATGAGAAGCTGGCGAGGCAATGAGCAGCTGGTGAGGTGGTGAGGAACCACAACTGATGGGATGGCCAGCGAAGAGGAACCACATGGCTGGCAGGGTGGCGAGGAATAGCAGCTGGCAGGGCTGCCAGGTGGTGAAGAGCAGTGGCTGGCAGGGCAGCCAGCCAGAACAAGCGCAAGCAAGGTGCCTTCTTCCCCATGTGAGAGGTGAACTCACACAGATGCACCTCTGAATCCTGGGTCCTCACTGACCAAGGACAACCACAGTGAGTGGGGTATGGTGAGGGAGCAGAGAGGGGCACAGAAAAAGAACTTTTGGTTGTAGAACTCAAGAACCTGAGGTAGAAGGCTCTGCCCCACGCACTCTGGGTGTCCTGCTCACAGTTTTATGATTATGAATGCTGCTTGTGGCATTTCCCCTAATTAATATTGGGTGACTTCCATCCTTTCAATAAAAGATTCTTTTCTACATTCAGACTTTGTGCTCGCAAGTGGGGAAGTATTGCCTCTCAAAGGAGCCCAGGGTGGTGTGTAATTTTCCCAGGTTACTGGGTGGGGGCTCAAGCTGGTTCTGTGTTGTATTGTTGAAAAGGAATCCCTCCTAGATATTGAACCCGGCCCTGGTTGCTGCAGCTCCAACTGACAAAAGGGTTACAGGAGTATGAGATAATCCCTTCCCAGTTTTCCCCCATGTATGATTTTGTTACATTTGTGACAAGCAGTTGGAAATGTTGTTTCCTTGCTTTCCTGTGTAATTTTGACCTCTCCTCTAGGTCAAACACTGGAGATCGGCTTTTTTATCTAAGCCTCTTTTTAAAATGAATGTATCCTTTACCTTGGGTTTAATATAGAGCTCATTTTACTGAATCAATAGCTCCCTCAGAATTGATTAATAGTATGCATAGTGGTATATTTTATTCACTCATCTCCTATAATAGTTCCTGTATCCTGTGTCACCTGGGACTGATCTTCTCCATTGAACCCTAATCTAAACCTTACTTCCTGAGGTTAGTCAAAATCTCAATTCACTGGGTAGCTTGCTCCATAGTGATCTTGCATTAAAATAATATCTGCCCTTTAGAGTAGGTGGACTGCAGACAAAGAATGACAAGCCTTTCATTCCTCAAAATTATATGGCCCCTGCCAGCCAGTTGACATTCCTGTGTAAGATTAATTGGTCCATATATGACAAATGCATGAATAACTACAGCGTAATTTTCAAACTAAGTGTCTTAATTTTTCCAACCTGTAGTGCCAATTAATTTCAGTCAATGGGACTTTGTCTGACCATTCTGACATTAATGGGAGTGGTATGTAGCTGGCAATGCTGATAAGTCACACAAGGTTTACACATGCACAGACACCTGTATTTGAAAATGGCCTTACTGTATATCAAAACACAATACTGTTTTTTCCTGTTCTGAATCACTCTGCTCATATTTGTGATTTTCAGGTATCATGATATTTTGTGTGGCTGAGTTTAAATTTACTCTTTCATAAGCAGGCATTGTCTTGATATTACAAACTTTTTGACAATGCCTAGGTTATTTTTTATAAGTACTCTTTTACTCTGCTAGTGTGCAATTTCTCTCTATCTGCATAGCTGAATGATCATTGTTCTTTATGTAGAGCATCTCATTATACAATCTCTACAGACAGCAGTTCTTGTTTTGCACTAATATATGTCCTACACCATCATGATCATCTTTCTCCTCACTGTCACTCACAAATCAATATATTTAACATTCAACCATTTGCCTCACACTCAAGTTGGCATCTCTCCAATCACCATATTTTTTATTCCCCATGACGGCTTCTTGATTATCTTGCATGTTGCACTCACCTTTCTCATCAAATCCCTTGCTTGCTCTTGTGATTTTTTGCTACTGTTTGAATTGTCAAGTAGCTTCTGTCATTCAGGTCTTGTTCTGTTTCTTATTCTTTGGCTCAAAACAAATTTCTTCCTTCATTTCAGTGTATCTTATCTATTACCAGCTCTTTCCATCCAGGCTCTTCCTCATTCATCCAATCCCCAGTTTCAATACTTAAAAAAAGAAAAGAAAAAGAAAAATCTCTATTCTTTACAAGGTGGGGCTTGATACTTCATTCCGACTGGGTAAAGCATACTGCTGTGTATCAGAAAATCCATCTCATTCCTGGCTCCATGCACACATGCACACTAAGTAGCTGATTTTACAAGATAAACATCTGATTATTAAAGGGCAAGAGCAAGCTTTTAAGAACTATCAAAGCACATGGCAGGAGACAGATGACAATTTTTATTTCTTTTATTTATAGGCATGTCTATGATGTTTAGGACTGAGTACTTCAAGTGCATTAATTGGGTCTCACAGAACCCATATAAGGTAAGAGCAGTGTTATAATTGTCTATTTTACAAATGGGGATCTGAGTCACAGATGAGGTAACGTAGGTCAATGTTTTCTGAAGGTGGCTACTAACTTTGGGTGTCTCCGTTTTTGGTGCCTAACCTGAAATACGTTGGCCTTGAATTTCAGAAGTGCTGAGTGCCCACAACTTCATTTCAAGTCAATAGGAGCTGCGGGTGCTTGATATCAGCAAAAATCAGTGCAAAACTTATTAAGCCGGGAACCCATGAATTGAGGCATCTAAAAATGTTGCCTGATTTGGGTGGAGGTTTGGGCCTCACTGATTTGCCCAGGGTCACAGGGGAAGTCTGAGGGAGAGCCAGAAGTCAAAACAGAGTCTTCTAAGTCCCAGACCAGTGTAACTGCAACAATTACATATAGTTTTATAACTTCAACTATCAAGCTTAGTTATTTTGAATTATACAGTGAACAACCAGATCAAATGAATCTCAGTGTTGAGTGTATAGCATTTCATAAGTTTTGTGTTACATGGCCTTGCATCTCAGCTTCTACCTACGGTTTGTCTGACCTGGCAAGTTTTGTCACTAAAAACTGCCTTTTGTCAACCAAACAGCAAGACTGTGCATGCTACAATGGGACTTTTGTCACAAAAAATGCCCAGTCTGAGTGACAAAAAACATCCACTGCTACAAGAGACTTTTGTCTTTTCCCCTCCCTTTATTGTCGACAAGGAGCCAATGTAGGCACTGCTGATTGTTTTGTCGACAGAACTGGCTTCTGCCAGTATCCCACAATGCCTGCCCTGACTGCTCTGCTCAGTGTTTTGATCTCTGTATGCGCTCCTCCCCTTTGAAAGCTCCAGGAAGTATCTGTGCGCTGCTCCGTTTGGGAAACAAACAAAGAGCAAATCATTGGAATGCTCCTGTTCTGCCGGCACTAGGAACACAGCAGCAGGTAGACTGCTGCTGCAGGGGGAGCGGGACAGACGGCTGAGCAGCTTTGCCATTCCTCAGCACGGAGAGCTCACAGAGCTGCTCATGATGCTGCTCTCGGCAGCTGAGGGGGCTGTTGGAGAACTTGGAGAGAATCCCAAGATGCGCAGCGATCAGTTCTTCCTTCCCACAATCCTGCATGGTGGGATACATACCCACAGTACATTGCTCACCCTGTCGATGATGGTGTTCCCAATGTGGACATGATCTGTCGACAGAGGGAGCAAGTGTGAACACCCTTTGCTGATTTTTGTTTCGTCAACTTTTGGGAGTTGACATGAGTTTCGTCAACAAAACCTGGTAGTGTAGACAAGCCCCTAGCCAAAAGAAGTTTATGCTGCATTGCAGAATGACAATGGCCCCCATTCAGCAGAGTACTTAAGCACTTGCCTAATTTTAGCATAGGCGTGATCTCACTGAAATTAAGAAGACTACTCAACTTACTCCTTAACTACTACTTAACTACACTTAAGGTTAGGCAAATGCTCATGCACCTTGCTGAATCAAGGGCAATGTCTACACTACGAAATTAGGTTGAATTTATAGAAGTCGGTTTTGTAGAAAGTTTTTTTATACAGTCGATTGTGTGTGTCCCCACACAAATGCTCTAACTGCATTTAGTCGGTGGAGCGTGTCCACAGTACCGAGGCAACCGTCCACTTCCAGAGCGTTGCACTGTGAGTAGTTATCCCACAGTTCCCGCAGTCTCCGCCGCCCATTTGAATTCTGGGTAGAAATCCCAATGCCTGATGGGGCAAAAACATGGTCGTGGGTGGTTCTGGGTATATATCGTCAGCCTCCCCCCTTCCCTCCCTCCCTCCATGAAAGCAATGACAGACAATCGTTTGACGCCTTTTTTCCTGGGTTACCCGTGCAGACGCCATGCCACAGCAAGCATGGAGCCTGCTCAGCTCACTGTCACGGTATGTCTCCTGGGTGCTGGCAGACGGGGTACTGCATTGCTACACAACAGCAGCTCATTGCCTTTTGGCAGCAGACAGTGCAGTATGACTGGTAGCCATCGTCGCCGTACTCCAGGATGCTCTTTTAGCTGACCTTGGTGAGGTCAGTCAGGGGCGCCTGGGCAAACATGGGAGTGACTCAGCCAGGTCATTTCCCTTTTAAGTTTCATCTCATGGCGATTCAGTCCTGCCGGCAGTCCTACTGCACATCATGGTGTCAATTGGGCAGGTTCATGGTGTGGAAGGCTGATTCTGGGCCCAGGAAACAAGCACAAAGGGTGGGATTGCATGGCCAAAGAGGAAATGAGATTCAAAAGTTCACGGGCCTTTCCCTGTATACCCGGCCAGTGCATCTGAGTTGAGAGCGCTGTCCAGAGTGGTCACAACTGAGCACTCTGGGATAGCTCCCGGAGGCCAATAGCATCGAATTGCATCCACAGTACCCCAAATTCAACCCGGCAAGGCTAATCCCCTCGTCGGGGGTGGAGTACAGAAATCGATTTTAAGAGTCCTTTAAGTCGAAAAAAGGGCTTCATCGTGTGGACGGGTGCAGGGTTAAATCAAGATAACGCTACTAAATTCAACCTAAATTCCTACTGTAGACCAGGCCAAGGTCTATGTTAGCAAATGTGACCTTTAACACACAAGACATTTCATTCTTTAGGACCAGTTCATAACTAACAGTAATTCAAGAGAACTAATTGTACAGTACACCATGAATGTGTTTGTGCTTTGTTTGCATAAAAAGAAGCACAAATCAACTACCTCAGTGCTGTAGAGACAGTGCCCACAAAAATCTAAAAGTTGCAGTGAAAAATTTAAACACTGTAGTGACAAAATCCAGTACTATACTGTTTTGAACTCCACCTGATTCCCTGTTTCATTCACAGTTCAATTATCCACTCACCCAGAGAATTCCTCATTGCTGAGAAAAGAACTTGAATACTGGACATCAGAGGTAAACAAAAAACTCAGAATTCTGTTCCCAATTTACTAGCCTGCTAATGTAAACAAAAATATATGGCCCGTAAGCCATTAAGGGCCAGAATTTTAAGGTGCCTAAAGATGAAGATAGGCATTCAATGGGAGTTAGGAACCTAGGTGCTTTTGAAAATCCTACCAGACATCTCTCTGCATCTTTAGGTGTTGTGAATATCTTTAGGTGTTCATCACCAGTGCCTCTTTGTGTCATGGCAGCTCTCTCTCTGCTTGGTGTGTCCTGTCAGTGGCTGCTCTGTCTCTCCAGTGGCCTTTCTGTGACTTGGGCCTCCAGGTCACTTCAAAGTCTCTCCTCTTCCCAGATAGTCTGAGCAAGAAGCAAGGGGAATTCATGCAAATAAACAAACTTAATAAGAGATAGAGTGGAATGATTTCCTCACAGGATTCATCAGGATCTAGCCCTTTCTTACCTCAGGGAGGAGCCATCTGGTGGTGGTTGTCTGGGAAGCCCCTGCCTGAAGTCACCCCTTTCCTTGGGAGCTGAGGGTTGATGGTCTCTTCTCTTCCCTAGTCTGCCAACAAATGAGCTGCTTTGCTCCGCCCTTAAGGTCCTCTCCCAGCCTGTGCATGACTTGCTGGTGTGTGGAGGGGAGGACGGAGAGAGGAGAGAAGAGAACTGGCCAAGCCCAGAGCAGCTCCTTAATCCCTTGTTGTCGAGTGTGGGGTTTGTATACCTCATCACAGTGCCTGAATATCATTAAAAAAAATCTAGATTAAAATCCCTAGGTTCTGAACTGTCCCCACCATCCCTCTTAATGCAATGGAAGGAGGGAGTACAGCAATCTGGAGACTTAAGTCAGTTTTGCAACCAATGTACATAGTATGAAGTATTATGCCTTTGGTTAGAAGGTTTTAGACATTATGCCTTTGGCTAGAGGGTTTTGAATAATTGAATTCAACTACAATATCCAGTTAGGTTCGTCCTAATGGTAATTAGCCAGGAACTGGCATTTTTGCACTCTTCAAATCCATTTTCCCTGTGTTGCATAGAAATGTCTTTCAAATGTCTGAATGTGTTTAGACCTCTTCCTTGTTATTTTTAAAATGAACAGACACTTCCTATTTGGAAGAAATTTGTCACAGAAAACTTTTCAGCCTTAAATCTATTATATTTTTGTAATGAGCTATACTGTAACATTGTGTACTGTGTGTTATATTATTTCTAGTATATATTTTTTTTAAAATGACATTTTTCATGACCTTCTTACATCTTCATTGCAGCAGGTCTTGGGCAATTGTATAAAATATATTTGGGGAGAAAGAGAGGAGAATTTGGGGTGGAATAATGGCAGCCCCCAGTACAGACCTTGCTGCCATTGCTGCAGCTGTTATTAATTCCTTTGTGTTCTCTCTGCTTTTTTTTCTTCCTATGGCATAGAGTATGTCTTTAAAATCTGGTTTATTTGCCATTATATTTCCTTATAGTATTGCCCTGTTTATTCTCTATCTATGCAGTATATTGAAACTCTACCAGCAGATGAGGTTTTCTGGTAAAAAAAACAAACAAACATAGTTTACAAATAACCTGGCTCTACCCTGGTGCTGTGAAGTAATTCTAAGCCTTGGAGGTTTTTCTAAACCCATTTCTCTGTAGTTCTTTTGTCTCGGTGAGCACTAACAGCACTTCTTGACTAGGTCTACCAGACATGTACAGAGGTCATATAACTCCCCAGAGCTCTCTCCTTTTTAAACCACTGAGAAGGCTAAAGAAACTGCAGAGAGTGATGTACTCTAGAGGAGTTCAAAAGGGAATAAGGGCAGTCTCCTCTTGGGACTACCATGAATCCTCGCTCCAAAGCCATTGTGATATACAATTATTGTACATTGTAGGTTTTTGCAGAAATGAAACAATTGCTGAAAAATACACCTTACATGTACAGCGCTGCTACCACAAGGATGTGGCATGCATGCAAAAAATGGTTAAATATGTAGCGAAGAACTGCTTTTTTTAAAAAAAGAAGTGCTAGCAATATCACTGGGCTGGTCAGTCAATCAGCTAGATTGGAGCGATCCCGAAGTGTTAAGGCTGTTAGCGTTGGAATTTTAGTTTGGATACATTTCTATTTTTCCGTTGTAAGTAATTTTCAATAAATTATTTTTTTCAAATGTAATTTTAACAAATGGACCTGCCCTATTTCCGACATCTCTATTTGAAAGCCAGAGATCAACAAGCATTCCAAAAGGAAAAATAGGTAAGTTGCCTTAGAAAGAACTTGTTTGTTTCTGTCGTCTGTCTGTTATTCTGTTCAGGGACACAAATTACGTTTGGCTGGGGTTGAGTCAGAAGTCAAATGGCAATTTCACAACCTGAAAAATGTAACTCCTCTGAATCTGAACTTGCCACATTCTGATATAGCATTTAAAAAGAAACAAAATTAAAATATGGTGGACTAGTAGTATTTTTACATGAGGAACTGGGATTATAAACATCCACAGTTGAAACAAATCACAATCCCTTGACCTCTCTACAGAAGCAGGGCTGGCTCCAGGCACCAGCTGTCCAAGCAGGTGCTTGGGGCGGTAATTAGAATGGGGCAGCAGTCCGTGTTCCTCAGCGGCAATTTGGCGGCGACTGCTTGGGGCGGCAAAATTACTAGAGCCGCCCCCTGTACAGAAGGGCAATTTTGCAAAAATATTATCCTTGCTGATGCTGGCTCAGCTCCACCAGTGTTACCTGTATTGGAGCCTACTGTAGATGGGCTGGGGGCAGCTGTTGCTGTAAAGCACCATGTCACTTATACCTGCTGTGAGCTTAGCTGGTGTAAAAAGAAGCTACGGGGCAGGTGAAACTTTATATGGAAAATACCCCTGGCTAGGGTGACCGGATGTCCTGATTTTATAGGGACAGTCTCGATTTAGGGGGCTTTTTCTTATATAGGCACCTATTACTTCCCACCCCCTGTCCCAATTTTTTACACTTGCTATCTACCCTACCCCAGCACAGGTTGTTTCTGTGCTTTTGCCCTTGGAGCTTCCTCCAAGGACAGGGGTCACTACAGTACTGGAGAAAGGAGGGAGTATGTGGGGCAGAAAGAGTCAAGGTCACGTGGCTTTTATGCCCAGGCACCACTGCTATGGCCCAAAGGGGTCATTGCAACTAGATATGAAAGGAGGGTCAGCAGGGGCTAGAACTCAACTCATTCTTGAAACTTAAAAACCAAAACCACCCCCTTGATATGAACAAAACAACAGCAAAGGAACCAGCCGCAGGAGTAAAAAGAGAAAGCAGGCAGAAGCCCAGCAACTGAGTGCCAGCTGCCCAGTTTATTGCACCCAATTCAGCATGTACGATTACCTGCCCTATGGGCGGGTGGCGTATGTGTGCATTCGGTGTAATTTGCTCCTGGCCCTCAGAGACCGTGTACGGGCTTTGGAGACCAGAGTGGCTGAACTGGAGGAGCTGAGGGAGACAGAGAGATACATAGATGAAACTTTCCGGGACACAGTAGAACAGTCCCAACCCTGGTCTGACAGCCTCTGTGCTGTTGAGGAGGATGAAAGTCCCAGGGAAGGAGAGCATCTAACTGGAGCAGAAAGAAACAATCCCAAAGTTGGGACCCCCCTTCCAGATGATGTTGTGGTATCCTCTCACACTGAGAATACCTCTCTGCGGGAGGGAACTCTAGCTATTAGAAAGAGAGAGTTACTAGTAATGGGTGATTCGATCATTAAACACATAGATAGCTATTACCAGCAGGACAGTGGGGTGGGAGGAGGTATTGTTTCATATTCTCTGTGTGTATATAAAGTCTGCTGCAGTTTCCACGGTATGCATCCGATGAAGTGAGCTGTAGCTCAAGAAAGCTCATGCTCAAATAAATTGGTTAGTCTCTAAGGTGCCACAAGTACTCCTTTTCTTTTTGTGAATACAGACTAACACGGCTGTTACTCTGAAACCTGTCATAGATAGCTAGGTTTGCAATGACCAGGAGAACTGCATGGTGACTTGCCTGCCTGGTGCAAAGGTTGTAGATATCTTGAGACATCTAGATAGACTTATGTGTAGTGCTGAAGAGGAGCCAGCGGTCATGGTACATGTAGGTACCAATGACATAGTGAAGGATAGGAGAGAGGTCCTGGAGGCCAAATTTAGGCTGCTAGGTAAGAGATTGAAGTCCAGGACCTCCATAGTAGCATTCTCTGAAACGCTTACAGTTCCACAGGCAGGGCCAGTTAGACAGGCAGAACTGCAGAGTCTCAATACAGAGACGATGGTGCAGGGAGGAGGGGTTTAGATTTATTAGGAACTGGGGTAACTTTTGGAAAAGGCGGAGCCTATACAGGAAGTATTGGCTTCACCTAAACCAAAATGGAACCAGATTGCTGGCACTTAACATTAAAAAGGTCATACAGCAGTTTTTAAACTAAGGGCTGGGAGAAAGTCACCAGGTGCAGAAGAGCACATGGTTCAGACATCCCTTAGTGGAGGATCTTTGAATAGAGAATCTCTATGTCCTAGTGAGCATGGGAGTGTGGAAAATGATAAAATACAGGCAGATCAGCTCAGAAACAGTCAAATAAAAAGAGTCCCATTCAATTACATTGTGTAATGGCACACAGCTAAAAGGAGACATATTTTTAAAGGGCTTATATACCAGTGCTAGAAGTCTAAATAATAAAATGAGTGAACCAGAGTGCCTCGTATTAAATGGGGATATTGATGTAATAAGCATCTGTCATAAATATAAAGGGAAGGGTAAACCCCTTTGAAATCCCTCCTGGCCAGGGGAAAGCTCCTCTCACCTGTAAAGGGTTAAGAAGCTAAAGGTAACCTCGTTGGCACCTGACCAAAATGACCAATGAGGAGACAAGATACTTTCAAAAGCTGGGAGGAGGGAGAGAAACAAAGGGTCTGTGGGTCTGTCTATATTCTGTCTTTGCCGGGGATAGACCAGGAATGGAGTCTTAGAACTTTTAGTAAGTAATCTAGCTAGGTATGTGTTAGATTATGATTTCTGTAAATGGCTGAGAAAAGAACTGTGCTGAATAGAATAACTATTTCTGTCTGTGTATCTTTTTTGTAACTTAAGGTTTTGCCTAGAGGGGTTCTCTATGTTTTGAATCTAATTACCCTGTAAGGTATCTACCATCCTGATTTTACAGGGGGAATTTCTTTATTTCTATTTACTTCTATTTTTATTAAAAGTCTTCTTGTAAGAAAACTGAATGCTTTTTCATTGTTCTCAGACCCAAGGGTTTGGGTCTGTGGTCACCTATGCAAATTAGTGAGGCTTTTTATCCAACATTTCCCAGGAAAGGGGGGGTGCAAGTGTTGGGAGGATTGTTCATTGTTCTTAAGATCCAAGGGTCTGGGTCTGTAGTCACCTAGGCAAATTGGTGAGGCTTTTTACCAAACCTTGTCCAGGAAGTGGGGTGCAAGGTTTTGGGAAGTAATTTGGGGGGAAGGACACGTCCAAACAGCTCTTCCCCAGTAACCAGTATTAGTTTGGTGGTGGTAGCGGCCAGTCCAAGGATAACGGGTGTAATATTTTGTACCTTGGGGAAGTTTTTGACCTAAGCTGGTAAAGATAAGCTTAGGAGGTTTTTCATGCAGGTCCCCACATCTGTACCCTAGAGTTCAGAGTGGGGGAGGAACCTTGACAGCATCACAGAAACTTAGTGGAATGAGGATAATCAATGGGATACAGTAATACCAGGGTACAAAATATATCGGAGGGACAGAACAGGGCATGCTGGTGGGGGAGTGGCATTATATGTGAAAGAAAGCATAGTATCAAATGAAGTAAAAATCATCAATGAATCAAACTGTACCATAGAATCTCTATGGATAGAAATTCCATGCTCTAATAATAAGAATATAGTAGTAGGGATATATTACCAACCACCTGACCAGGATGGTGATAGTAACTGTGAAATGCCCAGGGAGATTAAAGAGGCTATTAAAATAAACAACTCAATAATAATAATGGGGGATTTCAATTATCCCCATATTGACTGGGTACATGTCACCTCAGGACAGGATGCAGAGATAAAATTTCTTGACACCTTAAATGACTGCTTCTTGGAGCAGCTAGTCTTGGAACTCACCAGAGGAGAGGCAATTCTTGATTTAGTCCTAAGTGGAACACAGGGTCTGATCCAAGAGGTGAATATAGCTGGACCGCTTGGTAATAGTGACCATAATATGATTAAATTTAATATCCCAGTGGCAGGAAAAACACTATAGCAGCCTAACACTGTAGCATTTACTTTCAGAGAGGGGAACTACACAAAAATGAAGAGGTTAGTTAAACAGAAATTAAAGAGTACAGTGCCAAAGTGAATTCTCTGCAAGGTGAGTGGAAACTTTTTAAAGACACCATAATAGAGGTTCAACTTAAATGTATACCCCAAATTAAAAAACATAGTCAGAGAACCAAAAAAGAGGCACTGTGGCTAAACAACAAAGTAAAAGAAGCAATGAGAGGCAAAAAGGCATCCTTTAAAAAGTGGAATTAAATCCTATTGAGGAAAATAGAAAGGAGCATAAACGTGGCAAATGAAGTATATGTATACTATTAGGAAGTACAAAAAATAATCTGAGGAACAGTTAGCCAAAGACTCAAAAAGTAATAGCAATTTTTTTTAAAAGTACATTAGAAGCAGGAAGGCTGCTAAACAATCAGTGGGGCTACTGGGCGATCAAGGTGCTAAAGGAGCAGTCAAGGACAATAAGGACATAGTGGAGAAACTAAACGAATTCTTTGCATCATTCTTGTTGGCTGAGGATGTGTGGGAGATTCCCAAACCTGAGCCATTCTTTTTAGGTGACAGATCTGAGTAACGGGCCCAGATTAAGGTATCATTAGAGGAGATTTTGGAACAAATTGATAAATTAAACAGCAATAAGTCACCAGGACCAGATGGAATTCACCCAAGAGTTCTGAAGGAACTCAGAAGTGAAACTGCAGAACTACTAACTGTAGTTTGCAACCTATCATTTAAATCAGCTTCTGTACCGGTTGACTGGAGGATAGCTAATGTGACACCAATTTTTAAAAAGGGCTCCAGAGGTGATCCGGGCAATTACAGGCCTGTAAGCCTGACTTCAGTACTGGGCAAACTGGTTGAAACTATAATAGGCAGTAGGTTTAAAACAAATAAAAGGAAGTATTTCTTCTCACAATGCACAGTCAACCTGTGGAACTCCTTGCCAGATGATATTGTGAAGGCCAAGACCATAGCAGGGTTAAAAAAAGAACTAGGTACATTAATGGTTTATTAGCCTGGATGGGCAGAAATGGTGTCCCTAGCCCCTGTTTGCCAGAAGCTGGGAATGAGTGACAGGGAATGGATCACTTGATGATTACCTGTTCTGTTCATTCCCTCTGGGGCATCTGGCACTGGCCACTGTTGGAAGACAGGATACTGGGCTAGATGGACCTTTGGTCTGATCCAGTATGGCCGTTCTTATGTTATGTTCTTATATAAGTTACGGTGGACTTCTTGGCTGCCCTAGCCTTTGCCCAGGGCCAGAACAGCCCCCAACAAACCCTGAATGGGGAATGGGGAAGCCACTTATCTATCTAATCTGTCTATTGGGCTTAGGGTTTTTTACTGCTGCCCATCAGCACAGTATCGGAGTACTTTCCACCTAAAACCAACAGCAATAGTAAAGCTCCTACTGGACTTCATGGAGTCTGATGTTTCTTTTGGGGGTAAAATCTCTACTTGGAGTATGGTTTGGGTATTGTTTTGCTTGGAAAGGATTTGTGGTAGAAGGGGTGTCTGTCATTCTTATGGTGGAAAGCTTTTTTCAAAGAGGAAGGTTTCACACCTTTTCCTAAAGATGGCCAAACTCTGGATTCTACCTCCCCTGGGTCTCTGCTCCAGAGTACTTGACACATTGCCGAATATAGGTAGCTTGGCTGCACTAAGGTGCCCAAGACTGTCAACAGTGGTAGGAAATATTTGTAAAATGGCTTTTAGCAACTGCTCTACATTGGGAACAGGCAGAGCCACACCGCTCAGGAGCAGCTCCCTGATGGACAGATAGAGCTATTCCTTTATGAGGCCATGGCATCTGGACAGCTCCGATTTCTGGTGCAGGATGGTTGGGGCATTTATAATCTCTCATTATTAAACCTCAAATAACAGATTTGGTTTAGCACTGGCTTGTTTTTCCAATTCTCTCTTTTTAACTCAGGTAACATTAGCCTGTGAGTTATTCAGTCCCACAAGCAGGTAGTGTGCTGCAGCTCGTTCACACACATAAGGCCAAGTGAGGCAGATGTGTTTAAGTAAAATATTTTTAAAAACACAGCAGAGGAGCTAAACAAAGGAGACAGTGGTAACTGACTTTGCCTTTCCCAACTAGGCTGAGGTCCAACTGTTGTTCCTGGCAGCAGTAACCCATACTCAATCAAGCCCAGGTACAGACTCAGCCAGCTTGGAGAAGTCTGTTTACATCTGCCCTTTCCTCACTCCAGGACTCTGCTCAGAGGAAGGAACATGCTGTTGGGAGATAAATTTCCCCCCTTCTAATTATGGGCCTTGCCATCTTCTGCCCACTTCAAGTGTAAATCACCTAATCATAAACAATTTCCCGTCAAAGCTGAACGCAGATTGGATGTAATTCCCTGACAACATCAATCTGTTTACAGCATTGCATGTGAGGGCCAGAATTACATTAAAAATCCTCACAGTCTTCAGAAAGAGAGAGGAACAAAGAAAGAAAATGAAGAATCAAAAATAAAAAAAACAACTGCTGCTCTTCCAGTGCTTTAGATATGGAGTTTGATACCACTGGAATATTGCCATTCGTCATCTATTAGGGAAAAAAAACAACTGAGAAATCCTTATTGTCTATTTAAAAATATTGTATAGCCTCTAAATTCCCTCACAGGAATTAGTAGAGCTAGGTAGAAGGCAAGGGAATTTCTGATATTTATTTACATTCAAAAATAAAAAGCTTAATCATTCAGATCCATCAAGTTACACTCATGGTTAAACTATGCAATTTGGTGACCTTATTACTGCTACTCTTATCCTTCCTTTCACTCTTTGCTCCTATGAATTATCACACTCCCATGTTGTCTCTTGTCATAAATTAGGTCCCTGATCCCATAAAGAGTTACATACATAAGTAACTTGCTTCACGTGAGCCATCCCATGGAAGTTCTGACTTTGTTTGAAAGTTAAATTTGTGTTGCAAAGCTCTGCAGGATCAGAGCTTTGTGAGCTCTTTGGAGCAGAGGCAGGCCTGCTGACGGGGCAAAGGGGGCAATTGCCCAGGGGCCCAGGCAATTTAAAAGGGCCCAGGGTCCCCTGGCCGCAGCTGCTGCCGCAGTAGTGACAGCTGAGAGCCCCGGGCCCTTTTAAATTGCCCGGGCGGGCTGCCAGGCTCCTAGGCACTTGTGACTTCTTCAGGCCCCGTGCTTTGGGGGACCCCCACGGGCCGGCATGATTGGCCAGCATGGTTGGTCCTGGAAGTGATGGGTGGTCCCGGAAGTGACAGATTCGTCACTTCTTCCCCACCTGCGCCCCCTGCCCCCCAACACCCTACAGACGGTCCTGGGGCCTGGAACTGCTGTCAGTGAGCCTGAGTAGAGGTCATGTTTTCCTAAGAGTTTGTACAGTGGCATGCCAACCTTGTCTGAGGCTTTTGGGAGCTACATAAGAATGGCCATACTGGGTCAGACCAATGGTCCATCTAGCTCAGTAGCCACTTCAGAGGGAATGAACAGAATACAGCAATTACTGAGGGATCAAATCCCAGTTGGTCAGTCCCGGCTTCTGGCAGTCAGAGGCTAAGGACACCCAGAGCATAGGGTTGTATCCCTGACCATCTTGTCTAATAGCCACTAATGAACTCAGTTATAGTTTTGACCTACTACCACAATGTATTATTTGTTAAAAAAATGAAGTTAACAATAACATTTAAAAAGCAATGGTTGATACTAAAACCAAAGTCCTGATTCTGATCTAATTTACACTGATTTTATAGTGGTGGAACTCCACTGACTTTAATGGAATTCTTCCTGATTTCTTCCTGTACAGTAAATGAGAAGAGAATTAGGCCTTAAGTCAGAATACTTTGGGATTCATCTATCACTAGGAAATTGGGACAGAATTTTCTTTTTTCCATTTTGAGAATATTCAGGTTGCAGAGGAAATGGTAATATTTAACCTATTTATCTGTTTTCAAAATGTACTGATTTTTTTAAAATGATAAATAATTACTGGCTATCTATATTTATGGGAAATTGACACAGACTGTAGCTGGTGAGAATAACTAAATCCAATATTTATGAAGTACAAGAAATAAAAGAGAAAAAAATAGCCCAGTAAATCAGTTCACAGTTACTTAGTGCTAGTATTTCTGTTGGTGTAATACACATGGGGGAAATCATTGGACTTCTCTCATTTCCACTGGTAGGTCAATTAAATACTGCATATAAAGAACCTGAAATGTTTCTCTCTTAACATTATAGCTGTTACTCTGCAGAAAGAGCAGTAATGTCTCTCTAAGTTATCAAACTTACTTGTGCTTCATATGTGATCAAAATACTTGGTCTAAAATTGTACGTCTGGTGACCTTAAAAAAAATTACCTCTTATAATATTCCTACATTTAGAATTTAATGTCATGCTGAGGTGACTTTACTGAGCAAATGTTTTCTTGCTAAGGATTATATGAGTCATCTTTATTTCTAAGAATGCAATAAAGATGATTTTCCTCTTAAAAGTTGTTTCTAGTTATTTAGTCCCCTAGTCTCCATTTTCAATAGTATCTTTATAACACTATTAACAAATTGATGTAGAGCGGGGTGTTAAGACCAAAACTTTATGGTGCAGTGAAAATTTTAGAAGCAACGTATCCCGCCATGTTGGGGTGCATTTGGATTTGTTCTTGTCTCAGTATGCATTGCTACATCTCATGGAAAGGTCTAATGTGGACAGATGGCCCTGTAATATAAAATAATGCTGCCATGGTAAAGACAGTTTTTTTTCACAGTATCTGACTTTCTAGAGGTGTTGGTCTTTATTTCAGAGTTTGTATGCAGCCCAAGTATTTGGAAAGGGTCAGAAAAGTTACATTTACTGATATAATCACCACAAGAGGGCTCAGAACAGATATGTAAAGTTTGTTAACTATTTTTCTAATAATCACACTTTTATTTTTCAGTGCCTTGTAGTACAGTAGATGTACATGGCACTCTAGAAGCATATAGGAAGAAATGGTGCTTATCCACTCTGTCTTCATTTGATTAGCGAGTAAAATGACCTTCACAAATAGGAGAAATGGTCTGTAATCAAGAAGACGGAAGTGACTAAAGACATATGGGAAGTACTACACTTAGGAAGAAAAATTCAATTGCACAAATACAAAATTGGGCATCACTGCCTAGGCAGTAGTACTGCTGAAAAGGATGTGGGGTTATAGTGGATCACATATTGAATATGAGTCAAATATGTGATGCAGTTGTGGAAAACGCTAATATCATTCTGGGATATATAAACAAGACTATTGTATGTAAGACATGGGAGCCAGTTGTCCTGCTCTATTCAGCCCTGGTAGGGCATCAGATGTCTAGTTCTGGGCACCACTTTAAGAAAGATGTGGAAAAATTGGAGAGAGTCCACAGGAGAGCAACAAAAATTATAAAAGGTTTAGAAAACATGCTCTCTGAGGAAAGGTTAACAAACTGGGCATGCAAAGTCTTGAGAAAAGAAGACTGAGGGGGGACCTGACAACAGTCTTTAAATATGTTATAAAGAGGATGGCGATCAATTGTTCTCCATGTCTACTGTAAGTAGGAGAAGTAATAATCACCTTAATCTGAAGCAAAGGTGATTCAGGGTAGATATTAGGAAAAACTTTTTGATTATAACTCTGGAATAGGCTTGCAAAGGACGTTGTGGAATCCCTATCACTGGAGGTTTTTAAGAACAGGTTGGACCTATCAGAGTTGGTCAAAGTATATTTAGTCCTGTCTCAGTGCAAGCAGCTGGAGTAGGTGACCACCTGATATTCATTTCAACCTAACATCTCTATGATTCTATGATTCATTAGGAGCTGGCTGATCAGCACCTCTGGAAACTGAGTCACTAATTTGGGCATGTAAATCACCCTGTTTTGGAAGTCTTGCTCTGAGGGTCTGACCCTAAGAGATGCCGAGCACTTGAGTTCAATGGGTGTTCAGAGTATGTGGCACTAGACTGGACGGGACCTCTAATTAAGCAGATAATTGTAAAAAAATAAGGACTGCCTATGGAAGTGGGAACAGACTGTGTCCAATAGGAGATCAGTATTGGAAGACTATGAGAATGAATTGGACTTTAGGGGAAGAAATAACGTGATGATGCATAGAATGAAGTCGTCTATTCCAAGCGCAGGAGCATTGTGGTTCAGGGGTGAATTGCACTGGATATCCCTCTTTGTATTGCCATGAATAGGCCTGTACCTGCACTTCTCTCAAAGTGGAATCCTGTGATCACCCCACCTTTAGTCTACAGCACCCCCGTTTACCAACTGATTTGCCTCCAGTAGGTGCAACTGGATTTAGCCCCTGCTTTAGAATCCTTTCCAAGAGCAGTCAACAGCTGGTAAAAGTAATGACATAAAACAACTTGCTCAAAACAGACTGATTTATTCATCCATACACCATCACAAGCAGAGAGATGAGAGTTAAAAATGACAAAAGCCTAATCTCATATGGTCTTACCTAACTTAGTCATGTCGTTGACAGTTTAAATAGTTTCCACTTAACTCAGACACTCACTGAGCATTGGGACTCGGTGGGACAGGTTTCACTGTGCAATTGCTGCCTTTAGGCCTGTCTGACCCCCAGTCAGTGTATGTCCAAGTTCACAGGCTGTCTTTTATCCAATTCAAAGTTCCTCTTTCTGACCAGGAGCTCTGAACCTGGCACAGACTGGTTTATGTGTTTCTCCAGAGACGACTGGAGGTAATTTTCATGTAATAGGTTGTCCATTTGAGCACAAGGCAATTTAATTCTTTCTACAACTACTGTGTTGAGTTCCTGCAGGATTTAACTCTTAGCTACCTTTTAGCCAGCAATATAAACCCACATACACTAATACACATACACCATACCCACATACACACATTTGTGCATAGACATTTACAGAAATTAAAGCAAATAACTCCTACATTCTTCACAAGTGGCTAACAGGGAAAAAAAGCATGAAACTGAGATGAGGCAAGGGAAGCAGTGGGGGCAAAAGACCTATCTGGCTTCAAGATTAAACTCGATATGGTATGATGGGATAACATGATTTTGGAAATTAATTGATCTTTAACTATTCATGGTAAATAGGCCCAATGGCCTGTGATGGGATGTTAGATGAGGTGGGATCTGAGTTACTACAGAGAATTCTTTCCTGGGTATCTGGCTGGTGAGTCTTGCCCATATGTTCAGGGTTCAGCTGATTGCCATATTTGGGGTTGGGAAGGAATTTTTTTCCAGGGCAGATTGGCAGAGGCCTGGGTTTTTTTTGCCTTCCTCTGTAGCATGGGGCACGAGTCACTTGCTGGAGGATTCTCTGCACCTTGAAGTCTTTAAACCATGATTTGAGGACTTGAATAGCTCAGACGTAGGTGAAAGGTTTATTGCAGGAGTGTGTGGGAGAGATTCTGTGGCCTTCATTGTGCAGGAGGTCAGACTAGATGATCATAATGGTCCCTTCTGATCTTAATATCTATGAATCAAAGGAGAAAAAGAAGAAGTAACATGAAGCTTGGGCAGAGGACAGGACTTGAGGGGGGTTGTGAGGAAACAATCGCTAATAAGCGGGGATGGTGGATACAAAGGCTGGTACTGAACCTGAGAGTGTTTCATGTTGCAATCAAGCACTCTGCCAACATGTCATGTGGTTAGCTCCTGAATACTAGTCTGAAGCATGTAGTACTGATGACAATTGAGTCCATATTATACCCAAGTTGTATTTGTTTTTGCATCTGCATATCTCTATCATCTTTTACTGTTAATTCTAGTGGTAATTAGAGATAAGCATGATGAGCAAAATTATCTGAATTCAGTACCTAACCTGCAAATTCTACACATGAACACATAATGTACATGAAACACACACATTTGGATGTTCTATATGGCTAAATACAACCTGGCAAGGACAAATTTGTGCCTGCAATTTCAGCATCCAGTACCCCTTCCAGAGATAGAGCAACCCAACCTGTAGAGTTTCTTTCATTAACAGAGAGCCCATGGAATAAGTTTAGGCCAATAAACCGCACAGATTAGCTTTGCGTGCCTTATTGCCCTCTCTCACCCTGTCAGGGCTACTCCTATAAATGCATGCTCCCAGGGACACATGTTAAGGGGACTGGACATCCTAGCAGTGTATTACATTTCTGAGGAATATCTTTGGAGGATGGGTGGAGAAATGATGTGAGTCTCCCTAGATCCTTCCCTCAACCTCGCCAATAGTCCATGGTTTATGGATTGCCAACTCCTTCCCCAAACACAGGTTTGTGAAGCCATGAAGCACCATCTGGAAAATGGTCTCTGCAAGGGGACCTTTTCCCTTTGAGTTGGAAGAGCAGATCCACTTACAGAGAGTGCCTTCTTTGCACAGCTCAGGATGAACATTTCGGCCCACTGTTTTTAATTGTCTTCATATTAAAGAAATACTTGGAGGTGGCATAAGGATAGTGAGTTCTGTAACTCTGGATGATTACAAGAAGTATTTCTAAGTATATCAATGGATTGGGGCTATTTAAAGGTTAAGAAGTCTCTTTCTCTCACTTTAACTGAAGTCAATCTCCAAAGACGATGTGCAAAGCATAAGTCATCTTAATAGGATTTCAAGTTTTATATCATAGTATTATCTCAATAGACAGGATCTTCTTTTATAAGTACTGTCCTGAAACTGATTTTTAAGAGAGACTGTTACTGTACCTTCTATTTTATATACTGTAGTTATATTATGTATTACAATCTGCAAGAAGTGGTGAGCACAGTTCAGTTGAAGGCCATGCTGATGATTTATGGAGCTGAAAGTCCATAGACCCTAAATTAGGTTTCAGAACCGCAGTGTAATTTTTATCATGTAACAAGGAAATTTCATTTACGAAAGACTATCCCACAGCTTTGAAAGTAACTCTAAGGATTAAGTTCGCTTTGACAGACGGTGGGTGATTTAATTTAGAATTTTGGTGGAGGTGGGAAAAATTAGATTACCAATCACCTTGAAAAATAGTGAACTCGTCAGAAATGCTGGTCTTCTTTTCAATTGGTTGCTTTAAGCATTAATGAAGGATCAGTGTCTATATCAAATTTCAACATTATTCCTATCCTCACCATCACACTAAAGATGCAATGGTTACTGTCTAGATATTAAGGTTTTTTAGAGTGAAAGCAGAAAGACAGCAAAGGACTCCTGCTTAATAACCCAGTAACATTGGAATGATTAACTTTTTTTCAAATGAATAAACGGGACTGTTTTTAGTCTCCTGATATATTTCTAGTGGTTGCAGCCTTCCAATCTCTCCCCTGGATATCTTTTGGTATTACACAGTTGCCCTTAACACACCATCTTTATTTTATAGTAGGATGAATCCATAGGATCTGGGTCTCATGTCAGGAGATGTCCTCCTAACTCACCAATGAGACAAAGTTATAGTAGCAGGAAGCACAAAGCTCTAGAGTGAACTGGGCTGCTTCACTGAGGAAGAAGACCAATTAAATAATGAAAACAAGAAAGCACTGGGACAGGGGGTTGGGGCATGGGAGGGGGTCATGGGTGCAGGCTCTGGGTGGTGCTTACCTTAGATGGCTCCTGGAAGCAGCAACATGTCCCCCCTCTGTCTCCTATGCAGAGGTGTGGCCAGATGGCTCTGTGCGCTGCCCCATCTGCAGGTGCCGCCTCCGCAGCTCTCATTGGCTGTGGTTCCTGGCCAGTGGGAGCTGGGGAGCTGGCGCTTGGGGCGGGAGCAAGGGCAGCATAAGGAGCCCCCTGGATGCTCCTAGGTGTAGGAGCCAGAGAGGGGATATGCCACTGTGTTTGGGAGCTGTGTGGAACCATGGCAGGCAGGCAACCTGCCTTGGCCCCGCTGCACCACCAACCAGACTGTTAATGGCCTGGTCAGTGGTGCTGACTGGAGCTGCCAGGTTCACTTTTCAACCGGGCCCGCAGGGAGCAGAAGGCTGTACCTTGTGAGTACTAGCTCATGTGCCATACAGAGACGCCTCCTGACCCTGGCCCTTCAGTATGTCCCCAGCCCCCAGGAAAGGGCTCTGTCCAGTAGGGGAGCTAGTACTCACAGATGTAGCCTTCTGCTTCCTTCCTGACCCCAGGCCTTCAGCATGGCCCTGTACACTTCCTCTGTGCATGGGGGAGTAAGACAGGGAGAGAGCTATGTCCTGGCAGCTGAGACCACCTAATCGTGTCAGCAACAGGCTTCAGGGAATGAAGACTTCCTCACCTGCTACATCATGAGTACCTCCCCCAGGACCCAGGGCAACATGTGAGTACTGGGCACTCCCACCCCACCCACTGCCCTTCATTTTTGTTTTTTACTGATTTTCACCCATTTTTAAAATTTTGAAATAAACACTGATAAATTTTAAGCAAAATAAAAACTGAAAATGAAGGGACTTACATGACGTATCTAATTAACCATAGCTAAGCAACAAATCTTAAATTTCAGATATTTGCAATCAATCCTTGGAATAAAATATTAGCAAAGATATTTATTAAGTGACAGAGACTAGAGAATTGTAATATGCTCAGAAATATGATGTGAGCAAAGTAAGTTAATCTAATATAATAGTATTCATTTGGTTCTCTGCAATATGATCCTCTCACACAGAGGGAAAATCTCTGTAGGGGATAGGAAACAAAGTTCCCTCTCAGAGAGCTTTTCTGTAGGAGAGGCAGGGTGTGTCCAAGCCCAAACTGCAGAACAGGAAATGGTGTCTCAGAATCCATGCAGATTTCAGGACAATTCCCAGAAGATAACGCCATCTATGCAAGGTCACATATCTCAACCCTCCTCAGCCTCACAGTGGTGCCATGGCCTATCCACTAACATCTGCCCTTGAATACCAATCTCCACATTTTCCCACAGGTTTTTAGAAGGAAAAATGCTAAGGAATGGCTGCCCCGCTGCTCCAGACATCTCCTTATACACACATTGGCAACTGAGTAAAGTGTTTTACCCTAGTTATCCTTCTAGCTCAGTCTAATAATACAATCCCCTATTCCATGAACTATTTGTTCTTTTCTCCCCATGCTTTGGTTCACATTGCTAGTCCAGATCAACTCAGAGTAACTCCCCCTGCCTGTCTATCTACCCACTCTCTCAGGTCCAACTCCTTCTGCCTTTCCACACTATGCAGGCAACTTCTAAGCCACCTCCTTTTAATAATAATAGCTTCTGCTGACAGTCACACAACTTCCTTTGTTTTGGAGGTACTTTTCTTCCCATCCCCACCTCACAAGCCGATGATCCTTCATAGGTAGTCCTTTCTGAGTGATTTCAGTGGGTCAGTCTGGGTTAGACTGAGGGCCCATGGTATCATTCTTCTAAAACAGACCAAATCAGCACTATCCTACTTGCTCTTCCACTTCTTGTTCTGAAACCTCCCTCTAAAGAAAACAAGGAGAACACATATGGGGCTTTAGAAGCCTTGGTATAACAGTTTGCTCTACTCACCGCTGGATGGCACCACTTCTTGGTGGTTTTGTGGATTAGCTTGGTCAGGCCGATACCACTTCCAGCAATTACACGCCATCAATTTAGCCTCTGTAGCCCCTCTCTCGCTCTCAGGAGCTGCACCATCCTCTTTGTGGCTCAGCCCTCTGGCCTGATCACTATTGTGGTTTCTCCTTCCAGGGGGAAAGTGTATCAAAGGTCCTGCTCTCCAGCTGTCTCAGGCTATCTTCTGCTACATTGCCTCACAGTACCACTCCCATAGTGACTGGCAGGGGAACACTGGCCCACCCTCTGCTCTGGGATCCAGCTCAGGGACTCTCTACACAGCAGCCAAAGTCCATTAAGAACATAAGAATGGGCAAAATGGGTCAGATCAAAGGTCCATCTAGCCCAGTATTCTGTCTCCTGACAGTGGCCAATACCAGGTGCTTCAGAGGGAATGAACAGAGCAGGTAATCATCAAGTGATCCATCCCCTGTTGCCCATTCCCAGCTTCAGGCAAACAGAGACTCGGGACACAATCCCTGCCCATCCTGGCTAATAGCCACTGATGGACCTATCCTCCATGAACTTATCCAGTTTTTTTAACCCTGTTATAGTCTCAGACTTCACAATACCCTCTGGCAAGGAGTTCCTCAGGTTGACTGTGTGTTGTGTGAAGAAATACTTCCTTTTGTTTGTTTTAAAACTGCTGCCTATTAATTTCATTTGGTGACCCCTAGTTCTTATGTTATGAGAAGGAGTAAATAACATGTCCTTATTTACTTTTACTACACCAGTCATGATTTTATAGACCTCAATCATATCTCCCCTTAGCTATCTTTTTCCAAGATGAAAAGTCCCATTCTTATTAATCTCTCCTCATATGGAAGCTGTTCCATACCTTCAGTCATTTTTGTTGCCCTCTTCTGTACTTTTCCAATTCCAATATATCCTTTTTTGATATGGGGCAATCAGATGTGCATGCAGCATTCAAGATGTGGGCGTACCATGGATTTATATAGAGGCAATATGATATTTTCTGTCTTAGTATCTATCCCTTTTCTAATTATTCCCAACATTCTGTTAGTTTTTGTTTGTTTGTTTGTTTTATTAAACTGCTGCTGCTCATTGAATGGCTGTTTTCTGAGAGGTATCCACAATGACTCCAAGATCTCCTTCTTATACCTTGCTACCTTTCCAAGCCTCTTCTATACTTTCTGGCCATCCCTACTCCTCTGGGTTTGCCAGTCTCTTCACTCCCTTCTCCCTGGGAGTGACTGCAGACTCTTTCCCTACAGATGTATCCGCTGCCAGTTTCCTGTCTTTTGTAGAAGCCCTGTGTTAAGGTTCCTCCCCCACTCTGAACTCTAGGGTACAGATGTGGGGACCTGCATGAAAACCCCTCCTAAGCTTATCTTTACTAGCTTAGGTCAAAACTTCCCCAAGGTACAAAATATTCCCCCATTGTCCTTGGACTGGCCGCTACCACCACCAAACTAATACTGGTTACTGGGGAAGAGCTGTTTGGATGCGTCTTTCCCCCCAAAATACTTCCCAAAACCCTGCACCCCACTTCCTGGACAAGGTTTGGTAAAAAGCCTCACCAATTTGCCTAGGTGACTACAGACCCAGACCCTTGGATCTTAAGAACAATCCTCCCAACACTTGCACCCCCCCTTTCCTGGGAAATGTTGGATAAAAAGCCTCACCAATTTGCATAGGTGACCACAGACCCAAACCCTTGGGTCTGAGAACAATGAAAAAGCATTCAGTTTTTTACAAGAAGACTTTTAATAAAAAATAGAAGTAAATAGAAATAAGGAAATCCCCCCTGTAAAATCAGGATGGTAGATCTCTTACAGGGTAATTAGATTCAAAAACATAGAGAACCCCTCTAGGCAAAACCTTAAGTTACAAAAAAGATACATAGACAGAAATAGTTATTCTATTCAGCACAATTCTTTTCTCAGCCATTTAAAGAAATCATAATCTAACACATACCTAGCTAGATTACTTACTAAAAGTTCTAAGACTCCATTCCTGGTCTATCCCTGGCAGAAACCAGCATATAGACAGACACACAGACCCTTTGTTTCTCTCCCTCCTCCCAGCTTTTGAAAGTATCTTGTCTCCTCATTGGTCATTTTGGTCAGGTGCCAGCAAGGTTACCTTTAGCTTCTTAACCCTTTACAGGTGAGAGGAGCTTTCCCCTGGCCAGGAGGGATTTCAAAGGGGTTTACCCTTCCCTTTATATTTATGACACCCTGTCTGTCCCTCAGAGGTGAACTTCTCTCTAATTACCTGTGTCCAGCCTAAAGCTCCCCTATGTGCAGCCTAATTAGCTGATTGGGCCCATCTGGCCTAATTCAGTTCTTGCAGGGCCAGTGTTGGTAGCACAATCCATTAGACTTGATACAATAGAAGTGCATATGTTCTCTCTGCAGGGGGTCATCTCTGCCAGCAGAAACCCATTTAATTTCCTCCTTTCAGGAACCAACCTTCCACCAGTTCCTTGGGTGTCAATCACCCTTCCACAATGCAATGGTCCTGGAGAAATCTGAGACTCTGCACACTATCTGGCCCCTGGTAAGCAGCTCCCAGCAGTGGGTGGGCTTTTTCCCTTGATAAAAAAAGGGAACCTTGGGTGTGCCATAATCAGCTGATAAATACATCAGAGATAAATACCAGGGAGGGAGAGGAGTTATTTAAGTTCAGCGCCAATGTGGACACAAGAACAAAATGGATATAAACTGGCCATCAACAAGTTTAGTCTTGAAATTACGTGAAGGTTTGTAATCATCAGAGGAGTATCGTTCCTGGAACAGCCTTCCAGGGGGAGCAGTGAGGGGAAAAAACCAAACTGGCTTCAAGACAGAGCTTAATAAGTTTATGGAGGGAATGGTATGGATGAGACTGCCTCTCTGTATCCAATCTGTGACTGCTAGCTGCAAATATATCCAACAGTTGGTGACTGGACACAAGATATTGGGCTCTGAGTTACCACAGAGAATTCTTTCCCAGGTGTCTGGCTGGTGGGTCTTGCCAAAATGTGCAGGGTCTAATTGATTGCCATATTTGGGGTTGGGAAGGAATTTTCCCCTTGGTCAGATTGGCAGAGACCCTGTGGGTTTTCCACCTTCCTCTGTAGTATGTGTCACTTGCGGGTATAAACTAAAGTAAATGGTGGATTCTCTGTAACTTGAAGTCTCTAAATCATGATTTGAGGACTTCAGTAACTCAGCCAGAGGTTAGGGGCCTATTACAGAATTAGGTGGATGACGTTCTGTGGCCTGCAATGTGCAGAAAGTAAGACTAGATGATTATAAGGGTCCCTTCTGATCTTAAAGTCTATGAGCCTAATAAATATAGGATTTTAGATGGACCAAGACTGGTAATATCTGTCACAACCCTCACTCTTCTGTAAAGGGAGCCAGATGATTGCAGTCACCCTTTAAAACCCTTTAGAAACTATTAACCTGTGAATGTCTCATGAATTCTGGAAAGTACAGTCATTCAAAGAGTTAAAGTTCTGTCTGCCCTTCTTGTATTATAGTACCTTGTAGTAAATATAGTTAGTGATATATAACAGTCTGTAAGGATTGGCAAGGACAGTTCAGCTAGTTGAAGGCTGTGCTGATGATTTATGGAGCTGGAAGGACACAGATCCTAAATTAGGGTTCAAAGCAGCAATGATTTATTAAAGAAAAAAACCACCATGGAACCAGAAAATTTATTTACTTTAGGACTATCCTGCTGCTTTGAAAGTCACTGCAAAGATACTGTCCTGTTCAGCAGAAGGTCAGGAGGGGTCTTAATTTGAATTTGGGAGAGAAAAAAATCAGATTACCAATCATCAGGAGAAAAATGAAAGAGTTTAACACACGGGGACCAAGCACAAGAGACACTACAAAAAAGTTCGGTTCATCTTTATTTATCTGTGCCTATGTACATTATATCAAGTTTGTCCTAGTGCTCTTGACTGATTTACTTGGCCTATGTGTACATCACACTCATGTTAGTAAAACTTTTGTCGTTCAGGAGTGTGAAAAAAAGTTATTGATGTAGAAAAAAATGTTAGCTATTGATATCAAATGGCAATGATTCTAAAGTAAATAATACTGGGGAACAAGTCATGGGCCATAATTCCAAATTAAATATGAGAAGCTATTAATTTTCACTCCCATATCTTTTCTTCAAGACTTTCGGTTTTATAAAGATTGGTGTATTGCTATTTTGGGACAAGTTAACCTTTCTTGTGCTTTCTCTGACTTTTATTCAACATGTCACACTGTGTCCCTTGGTGCCTGACACACCTCCTCATATGCATGTATAAAACTGCAAGAGAACACTGACTTCAGGTAATTTAAATGAGAATGTATTAAAACTTCATTTTTTGGTTCAAATTATTCAATGAAATGTGCAACGTGCCGGGTGTAAGTAATGGCAAAATTAGGAGCCCTTTATCTCTAATTGCATTATGTGAAGTTGTGCATGAATAAAACATAACAAAATGTTGATATAGTTTGTAGCAGACATTAATTGCTCTATGTTGACTAGCTGTTCAGTGCTGCAATATTTGAGGGGTTAATTAATTAAAATAAGTTAGATCTTATTGCTCAGACTCAACAGAATTCAGATTACTCACAACATGTGGTTTGATCTTCTCCAGCAACATGAATGCAAGTCCACTGCTTGAATTGAGAAGTACTTACCATTCAAATAAATTAATTTCTCACAACCTGTGAGGTATAAACCATTTAGAAAGTGAATATAACAACCAATGTCAGATTAAAGTTTTGCAAAGGGGACCCATGAATGGTGATCAGTCAGAAATGTGACTTTGCAAAACTTCCATCACATTTAATGTTGTCCTGAAGGCTGAAGCAGGGGACTCACAGGAAAAAAGATTTGTTAAAAATTGTAGCTTTAGAAAAAAATATAAAAAATTTGGGAACTTTAATGTTATTCTAAGGTGCTACAAGTACTCCTGTTCTTTTTGCAGATACAGACTAACACGGCTGCTATTCTGAAACCTCTCCTCCAGATCAATTTCTTTGTCCAAATCCCTCTTCTGTCTTTTTAGAAGCTGACTTTTAGGCACACAGTTTTGAAAATTTTCGTTTATCCATAAAAGCAGGCCTTTATATTCAACTGCTCACCATACCTCTTCAGTAAAAAGACTATGTCAAACCATCAATATTTAAAATAGTGATCCTTCAACTATAGCTGTTAAATTCAGCTATCTAAAAATGTTAAAATAGATAAAAGTTTGTCCCTTTTCCCTGTATTTCTCAAGTTGATATGTTCATAAATAAGGATTAACATTAATCTAAATCAAGATTTTTGGACAGTTTTTTAATTCAACAAAGAAGTACTACTCAGAGTTTATTAATCTTTCCATAAATTCACTGCTGCTTGAAGTCTTTGAAGATAAATTGTCATAAGCCACATATGATTAATGATTCTTAGAACATTGTCAGGGATATGATAAAGTTTCACCTTTAATAGTCCCAGGAACTGAAGTTGAATGCAAACATAAAAGTATATGGTTTGTCTAAAACTTTATTCATGTTATCCTAAAAATGCCACCAATGACTTTACATATCTGATTGTAAACAAAGTCATGCCAGCTTCAATCTTTAAATCTTCTACCCTTGTGTTCTGATATAAATCCCAGTTTAAAAAAAAGTCTCAAAGTTAACTGATGGTAAAAATTATAAATATGTGGTAGTTTCCCTGAAGTGAAGGTAATTTTTTAAATGTCTGGAGAGTTTTTAATTAGGAAAGAGAAATAATGTTTAAAAACTCATTCCAGAAACAATACATGGGAAGGAAGATATCATGTTCATTTCTGGGAAAGGAATTCATTTCTCTTTTGATTTAAACAAGAATTTAAGATAGAGGTATCCCAAACTTTACCTGAGGTCTTCATTGGCAACTTGCCCCATGCCAGAAGACTCCATCTAATTTGCATGAAATGTAACACATTGCAGACATCCTTATGTTACTATAGAGCAGCGGTTCTCAAACTTTATTGCGCCGTGACCCCCCTTCTGACAACAAAAATTACTACGTGACCCCAGGAGGGGGAGACTGAAAATTGAGCCACACCACCCAAGCTCCACCGCTCCAGGGAGGCGGGAGTAAGAGGAGGGCAAAGCTGAAGCCTAAGGACTTCTGCCCTGAGCAGGGGGCATGTAACCTTAGCCCTGGGTGGTGGGGCTTGGGCTTTGGCCCTGGGCCTCAGCAAGTCTACACCAGCTGTGGCAACCCCATTAAAATGGGTCCCACTTTGGGGTCCTGACCGACAGTTTGAGAATCCTTGCTATAGAGACATGATTCATCATGGAGACTACAAGTCCCAATATGCAATTCCCTTTCTTGATCCGAGTGTCCTCCTCTCAGAATGAGAAGGGGAATTATGTGTTGGTGCCTTTAATCTCCCAGTGCTGTGCTTCTGTATTAAAGAGGAAGGTGGCTTAATTGTAGAACTTCAAGGGCTGCATTTATCCTGTGGGCTGCACTTTGGCCATCACTGATTTAAGACAAATTGACAATTAAGTATTCCTGATTTTAGACAGCTGGCTCCTCCTTTCCAAGTCATAGAATGTCACCTTGAGTACGGACAACCTGTGAGTCAAATTCCTGAAAATCAAACCTTTCTGAGTGTGTGTGCAGAATGAAAAGTTATTTTAAGGCAAAAATATTCCCTTATCTACTTTTTAAAATCTTCAAAGAATGTTTCTAATCTCCTGAGGAATTTTTTTTTCTTACACAGAACAATCTGAGAGGAAAAGAAAAAGAAAGGTTATGAAAAAAGGAGCATGTCTTCCCAAACCAATATGTTGAAAAGTCTGTCCTTATTCTCCTTGGAAGTTCAAACTCAGATGTGCTTTCAGTATCCTTGAAGTGACACTGATAAATTCAGAACATTGAAACCAAATAAAACTCTAGGAGGTTAAACTTTTCCATAAAATAAAAATCCTCTGTGCAACACACCTCCTTTACCTCACCTGGTTGAATTAGTTCTGTCTTTGAAACATATACACTTTATAACTTGGAGGTGAATAATTATCACTGAGCTAAAGTTAACTGTATATAACTAATAAATTCCAGGAAGAAAAAAAGAAAGAAAGGAGAATTTTCTTTATCTTATTTTCTGGTGCTCATTTGTGTAATCCAGCACTCATTTATAAAGAGACAGTGCTGTCTATTGTATAGAGCAGGAATTGGGAGTTAGGCCTCCTAGTGTTCCACTCTCATTTCTATTACTGACTTGCTGTGTGATCTTGGTAAAGTTACAGTAATATCTCCTCTCTTTACATAGGGGAGAAAAAGAAAAATACAAGACAGGAAAAGTTATTTACCAAAACCATGATGTTTCTTAAGTAATTGTCCTCTCTAGTAAGTGAGAACGGCAACCTTGTGAAGGGGAAGAGAATTGGGCACCTTCAGGAAACCAAACCCTCTGGATCCCAAACCAGACTCCAGTTGTGCTCAAAGCTATTCTGGCCTATCCCATGCCCTTGTCTCTGACGAGCTTACATGCTCTGCTGCCATTAGCTCCTCCATTGTGGCTATGCAATGACAGAATCAGGGAGATTATGATAATAGTATTTACATCGAAGGCAATTTTCTATTGAATGGACTTTTGCTGCTCCCTGGGTCCTCCCAGGGTCCACTCCTGGCTGTTTTCCTCCATTACTCATGGACTCTGACATGAGCAGTGTGTACACAGAGGAGCTTCAGACATGCAGCTTTTGTCTACCCTTCCTATAGCCCTCCCTTCCTGCAGACCAGAACTGTTAAATCTCCTGTCTGCATGAGGAAGGGTCTGTATCTTAAATATTATGTCCCTCAGTTTACCCAGCTGCAAAGTGGGTGTAGTAATATTTACCTCACAGAGAGAGTGAGGCTTAGTTAATGTTTACAGAGCCCATTGAGGAGCTTACATAAAAGGTGCTATAATTGTGGAAAATGTTAATACTGTTTATTGTTAAAGGAAGCTGAAGATTCCTAGTTACAGTGGATTGGTTTGTAATGATTAAAGAAACCATCAAATTCTAAGTTTGTGAGTTTAACAAACAAAAAGTGTTTTTTTGAAACTCTAAATTGAAAGAGCTTTGAGTCTGTAAATTTCACAAGTACTGCAGTGGCTATTATATACGACTACTGCTGTTTGAGCGATGGTGTACCACTTTTTTAAAAAAAGTTGTTACTTAATAGATAATACCATTTTCTATTGTAATATTTTCAGTGTTGTAAAATATTACAATTTACAAGTAAATAAACTGGGTTCCAAGTAGAAATATTTTAAGGTAGCCTATTCAAGTGAGAGAACTGGATTATTGCTAAGGCAAATATATCACCATTCTTATCATACCCCTTATATTTATAGCTAAATAACTTTTTAAAAATATATAATATTTCCCTCTCTTTCCTCTCAGTTTCTTGTTCTGCTTACACTCTTTGAAATCTTACAAAATTGATTTCTAAATAATAAAATTAATGTTTCCCAGCACTCTGAATAAACCTTAAATTGTGTTATTGAGGAATAAATTGGCATTAGCTTTTGTCTGATTTCCTTAGAAATAGTCAAATGATTTGAATGTTTAAACCTGAGGGCCAAATTCTATTCTTAGATGCATGTATATGACCTTGCACTATTTCAACAACACTCAGGAAGTCCAAACTGTGATTTGTCTGCAAATAATTTTCAATTTTTTTGTTGATAAATCCCAGTTCAGGCAGTCAGTGCACATATCTCGATTAATGCAATAAGAGGTGAGAGGCTCCCTTACTCACAAAGATGGTCCTATTTGCATTGATGGGATTACTCATGTAAGTAAGCACTACATGATCCAATCCAAAGTGATGTGTTGTCCAAGGATGTATATTGGATCATTATTTTGTAACAGGATCACATTTAATTTTCTCTAAACCAAAACAAATCCAAATGTATGTAAATTTTATTTAGAAGGATGATCTCGTTAATAGAATTTTATTCTAGTGCCCTTTTATCAAAGATAACAGTGTTTCTGATTGTTTCATTTATAGTTTGGAGCAATTGTTTCTCTAACTTGACGGGACCGGTAGTGAACAGGGACAGTCCCAACTGCATAGGAGGTAGACATTGCCAAGGGACAATAGGTAGCTCCTCCACCTGAGAATCTCTGGCACTCATTGGCCAGCTGGGAGAGAAGGGTCCTAATTGGTCATCGTTCCCCAACTCCCAGGATTTAACCCAGTGCCGGGGCAACGTGGACCCTCTTTTGGCTCTGTTTCAGCAGCCCACCCTACCCACCCAAATTGGGAATGGGAACCCGACCGACAGATGCTGTGGGTCTAGCTGATTGTCTGTTTAGGAGGTAAGGAAGGAATTTTTTCTCCTCTGGATCAATTGGCAGAGAACCAGGTAGCTTTTTTGCCTTTCTCTTGGCACCTTCAAGCCAGAGTGGGTTAAGTGGGAATGAACTTAATACCTAACCGAGGTACTGGGCTGGAGTTTATTCATCTCAACTTGCAGCCGGTTTCCAATGCGGTTAAGGGAATAAAATGAACGGTTCCCAGAGGTAAAAGGGGGTTTTGGTGATGGACCTTGGGCTCATGTGATAGGATGAGACCTTGTGGCCTTTATGTGCCAAAGTCCCCATCCTCCCGCACCCTCTATCCGCCTCATGTGTGGGAAAGTGCTTGGACTCGGAGAGAGCTGAGCCTAGGGGGAGGAGACCCTACCCCATGTTATGGGTCTTACGTTAAGGAGCTTTGTAACCCTGGTGCTAGTTTCAGTTTACATGGCAAGGAGCCATGTAACCCTCACACTGGAACCAATTAAATGCCTGATATGGGAGAGTATGGGTGATGCGCAAGTAGAACCTTCTCCCCTGTGTTAAATTTAATAAAAATTGTGGTGTGCTGCTTAATTCCATACATGTGTCTCTCCTCATTTTGGTGCTGTTTGTATAGCAATTTACTATTCTTCCTATTGTTAAAAAGGCACTGTTACTTGCAATTCTCTATTTGAAAAAAGAGATTATTTTAACATTGTCTAAAATTGTTCCAAAAAACTTGGCCTACATTTTCAAACTTGGGTGACCAATGTTAAAGTAAGCACCTAAATCCACATTTCAGCACAAAATAAGTGTCCTGACTTTCACAGAGACCAAGCACCTACAACTCCTGTTGAAGCTAATAGGCAGTGTAGGAGCTCAGCACCAATGAAAATTAAGCCGCTTTTTAAAAATTTAATGAGTTTTAACATGGATTCAGGAGTTTAACTTTATACCTCATAATTTCAAAATGCTGGCCACTAAGTTTTGTTACCTGTACACAATGCTAGGAATTACTTGTTTACAAAAGAGAGGAAATCATGTCTGGTTTGCTAACTTACTAGTTCAGTATTGCTGATTAAGCACACTGACTTTGATTCTGGTTCATGTCCAAGCAGCATCTGGATGTAGTAGAGAGTAGAAGAAGCAGTGAGAAGTTTTCAGATCCATGATCTGTGACTGCTTGGCCCTGAGGGAAGTTTGAACAGCAGATCTAATAGATCTTACATCAGTGGAGAAACAGGAATAGCAGAGTTCCACTCCACCATGCCTCTGGAAAGCCCTGTGACAGCCTATATTCCATGTTCACCACTTTTATATGGTCATGATATATTTTGTACAAAGTACGCCTTGTGAGGTATCATTTGAAAACTCATATCTGCTAAACATCACTGTCCCATTAAAATGTGTATAACAACACTGTATAAAACTATGAGCTTTTACTGTATGATTGTTACTGAAATCTCTTGTAGTTCTGGGTAATGCTCACAAACCAATTTTTCAGAGAGAAGGACATACTGGCACATCAGCAAACTAATAAAGGGCCATTACCTGTTTAATCAACTATTCAACAGCCAGGGGTGGGAAAGGAATAAACAAAGAATTTACCTTTCCCCCAACCTTTCCTCCAGAGATGCCTCAAACCTCACATTCACGGGAGACTATTTGTCTACACCCTAGTGGGGGGTAATCCTCAAAGAGAGGAGGAAGATATAAAAATGAGAGACAGAGACCTCCATCTCTACTCATGGCAGTGAGATCACTGGAAAGAAGCATCATTGACTTGGGAAGTGTCCAGCCAGTATAGACTGTGATAGGCTTTTGGTGAGAAATTCCTTTCTTGCTTTTAAATCTACTAGCTTTGATAACATTTAGGAATTATCTTGCATGTTTATCGTTTTATTTCTTTTGTAACCAAACCTGATTTATATGCATCTATACTTGTAATCACTTAAAATCTATCTTTCTATAGTTAATAACTTGTTTTATTGTTTTATCTAAACCAGTGTGTTTTGGTTGAAGTGCTTGGGAATCTCTACTTAGGTCAACAAAGCTGGTGCATATTCATTACCCTATTGTTGGAATGATCGACTATTTATGAGCTTATACTGCCCAGGAATGTCCTGGGAGCAAGGTTCCAGGGAGCAAAGTTGGGGCTGAGGGAGACATAGGTGTTGCCCTGTATGTGATTCATGGATGGCTGGGCATAGCGTTCATGTGTTCACCTGGGGGTAACTTTATATGCTGGTGGCTGTGAGTGAGCAGGTCCTGGAGCAGTATGCTGTTCACCAGCAAACAGCATAAAAAGCATGCCAGGCTGGAGAGCTAAGGGCACACAGCAGTCCAGCAATTCAGAATGCACCCTGGGGATTGCCTTTCCCTCCCTTTATGCTAGGCACTGGAGGTGGTAGAACTACCTCTGCCAGCTTTATGCCAGTGGAGAGTTCTGGTATGCAAAGAGAAAAGTGATATTATGTGAGTTACCAATAAAAGCATACTGCAGGGTGAGAATAAGTTTGATCTCATACAGTATTTATGGACTTCACTTGGAATAGGATGGGAATGCCACATGCTCACAGACTCACAGAAGATATGTACAGGTGTTCTGTTGTAACACTGTGCCCATCAACACATCTATACCAATGCACAAAGAATAATACAGGGCCCTTGATTGAACTGGTGGTCTGATAGCATAGCTAAATAAGGTTAAACTGAAACCTCCATATTTATTTAAGATTCCATATATTGTATTGATATTTGTAACAGAAAGAGTTAATAATAGTCACAATGTAATTTTATTATGTATCTGCAACCTGTGAAGTACAGGAGGAAATAAAAAGCTTATTGTCTGTGCAGTTGTAGAAGGAAGCATAATGTACATGGTAACTCAGGAGGAAAGAGATTACAGGCAGATTGCAGAGAACATTTTACAAGAAACTAATGGATTTTCTGTTATGATAATGCAATAACACTGCAACAGATGAATAATTAGAGAAGGATAAGCACAGAGAAGCCTGCATGGCAAATAAATTGATGTTTTAAACAAATATTGCTCCATTTTTGTCAGATTTTCACTGAAAAATCAATAAAGAAAAATATATTAAACACAAAATTAAAAATAAAATTAAAGATTTACGTTTTGGGGCTCACTAAATAGTCATACGGTGTATCACAAAATGGTAAATATAGTTAATTTTTTTTTAAGTAAGGAATTTTCTCAGTATGCTGTTTGATTCAGCTATTCTATTACTTCTATCATGGAGGTTCTTTTGTGAATAAGTCTTCTTTTAAAAACACAACCGCTGAAGTCTTAAGTCTCAGTTTTCTAGCTTTTAGTGGTTTGCTATCTTTTTACATAATATCCTATATATTATACTATTCATTATCATTATGTTTATTGCTCATAGTGCATTCAAAATATTTTGTGCATAGTGCATATGTAAGTGCTATATTTGTTGGGGGGTATTTAAAAAGTTCTTTACAGAAAACTACATTCATTTTATATTTTCAGTGCAATTAGGTTCAAAGCCAAAGTGAACTTTGTATGCAGAATTCCTGAGCAGAATGCCACCATAATAGGTGTTTAAACCTAACATGCTTTTGTCCTAAAACACAGGGTCAGATGCCAGTACGGTTACTTTATATTGAGTACCTTACTAAATGAATAACTATTGACCAATGGGACTCCATATAGAGTAAGTGTATCAGAATATGGCCCAAAGTTGGCAGCATTTACAATGGAAATATAAAGAGGGGTACTATACTATATATACAACAACCAATTATGGAAACACTCCATTGCACTGACCAGTGTAAATGATCTCACACCATAACCTTCATTAGGAGAAAGTATTAAAAGAAAATCCTTTGGGAATCTCATTTCTTATTCTGATTCTATTTTATGTTTGTTTGTAATTAATATTTTAAAGTGATTGTTATTTAAAATGTTACTATGTGTAGCTAAGAGCTAGAAGCAGGAGGATAAAGAGATTTTGGGTGTCGTATGACAGTTTAGAGTTTACAGTTATTTATAATATAAAGGAAATTACTCAAAATACAAATGTCAAAATAAGCAGAGCCTCTCCCTCAATATTCATCAACTTTCAGGAAATGTGATTAATTGCTAGCGAAGGCAGAAATATTACAGACAGAAAATTCCTTAAGAATCCTGCCTTTCTTCATAGGTATACTTTAGATTCTTAGATTCACTATTAAAGGGTGCCAATTCACTTAAAAATGTAAAACAAGACTTCAAACTTACATTTAAGCAAACCAAAACAACAGTATAGACAAGTGATCTGTCAGCATATTTAAATCACTACTCCACTATTACTATATCACTGAGGTTCACTGGTTAGAACACAGGACTTGGCATTTTCTTCCTTTTCTCTGTTGCCTGTACTGTCCCTGATTCACTCTTTGACCTTAGACAAGTAATTTAGGGCTCAGCTACACGGGGAAGTTAGTGCACACTAAACTAAGATGTAAATTTAAAGCTCACTAACTACTACATACCAACTCCCTGTATGGACACTCTTACCACACACTCCAGCTGTTTAGTTTAGGACTCACCTACAGGACCATATAATATGTGGCAAACTGGGTGTGAACCTACCCGGCATTAGCCAGGCTGCATGCACCCTGCTGACAATTCATCAGTGTGCTTTAATCTAGTCCTCTTTGAAATGGGAGTAGATCAAAGCACATTAACACACTATACAAGTCATCAGGATGCACACAGACAGTTCATCTGTTCACACTCTACATAAACATTAAGTTTGAGGCAACCTAAACAAGCCCTTAGTATGCTTCCAAAGTGAATTAAGCCAATTCATTCCAAAGGAGTTTTGGTGCACAGTGTGTCCATACAGGGAGACAGTGAGGAATAGCTAGTGCACACCGGATACTGCGGACTTTTCCCCATGTAGATGTAAGCAGAGTCAGAATGAGCTCTACCCTGACATCTAGTGGTGAGCTGTGGAAAAAGACTCCAGAAGCTAATCTTATTTACATGGACACACCTACTCTCCTAGGTGCTCAGCGTGATGGGATTGCTTGACCAAATGATCACTTGTGGCTAGTGTTGGATCTCTAGTCTCCTTTTTATTGGGGCAGGAGTAATAAAGCATTGTTATCTTTGTTGTGTGAACCGAGGGCAGGCGAACTGTACCTGGCATACCCCAATGGAGGGACTCACCCTCAACTGAATGTCACTCACTAGGCAGGGGACATGGGTTCCAAAGCTCAATGAGTTCAGAGAAGGTGGGGAATAGGTACTTGTACCTGCTGGTGTGGGCTCTGTTTAAGGGTGCTAGATACCATTTGCCCCTTCTCTCTCCATGGTATAATAAAAGAGCTAATTTAGACTCAACTGAGAGTCCGGTTACAAGCTGCAGAGCTGAAATCACTGATACCTAGGTCTAAGTATTAGACCTACTTTAGGACAATGTCTTTATTGTAAGAGACTGCCCAGTGTGCACCAGCAGTGAGCTTTCCTCTACTAACAGCTGAAATCACTGAGAGCTGTGTTAAGGGGGGTGGGGGGTGGGGCTGAAGATATCTTGGGAAGTGGCCAGCCAGGTGGCTGATGGAGAGGCATGGGCAGCTGGCAGAGAGTTGTGGCAAGCAACCAGCAGAGAAGCTGGTGGAGAGGGCCAGAGCACAGCCCTGATGGGGTGTGGCAATCAGCTATTGGGGTGACGAGTGAGTGCCTGAGCAGTGCATCATGTAAGGTGCCTCCTTATCTGGGTGGAAGGCGGGGGCGGGTGAACTCTCTGGATGAACCTCTGGGGCTGCACTGGCCAAGGACAGCAACTGTGAATAGGGTACAGAGAAGGGACGGGTGCATTAAAGGGACTTTTGGGTTAGAATCATAGAATCATAGAATATCAGGGTTGGAAGGGACCTCAAGAGGTCATCTAGTCCAACCTCCTGCTCAAAGCAGGACCAATCCCCAATTAAATCATCCCAGCCAGGGCTTTGTCAAGCCTGACCTTAAAATCTTCTAAGGAAGGAGATTCTACCACCTCCCTAGGTAACACATTCCAGTGTTTCACCACCGTCCTAGTGAAAAAGTTTTTCCTAATATCCAACCTAAACCTCCCCCACTGCAACTTGAGACCAATTCTCCTTGTCCTGTCCTCTTCCACCACTGAGAATAGTCTAGAACCATCCTCTCTGGAACCACCTCTCAGGTAGTTGAAAGCAGCTATCAAATCCCCCCTCATTCTTCTCTTCTGCAGACTAAACAATCCCAGTTCCCTCAGCCTCTCCTCATAAATCATGTGTTCCAGACCCCTAATCATTTTTGTTGCCCTTCGCTGGACTCTCTCCAATTTATCCACATCCTTCTTGTAGTGTGGGGCCCAAAACTGGACACAGTACTCCAGATGAGGCCTCACCAATGTTGAATAGAGGGGGACAATCACGTCCCTCGATCTGCTCGCTATGCCCCCACTTATACATCCCAAAATGCCATTGGCCTTCTTGGCAACAAGGGCACACTGCTGACTCATATCCAGCTTCTCGTCCACTGTCACCCCTAGGTCCTTTTCCGCAGAACTGCTGCCTAGCCATTCGGTCCCTAGTCTGTAGCTGTGCATTGGGTTCTTCCGTCCTAAGTGCAGGACCCTGCACTTATCCTTATTGAACCTCATCAGATTTCTTTTGGCCCAATCCTCCAATTTGTCTAAATCCCTCTGTATCCTATCCCTGCCCTCCAGCATATCTACCACTCCTCCCAGTTTAGTATCATCCGCAAATTTGCTGAGAGTGCAATCCACACCATCCTCCAGATCATTTATGAAGATATTGAACAAAACCGGCCCCAGGACCGACCCCTGGGGCACTCTACTTGACACCGGCTGCCAACTAGACATGGAGCCATTGATCACTACCCGTTGAGCCCGACAATCTAGCCAGCTTTCTACCCACCTTATAGTGCATTCATCCAGCCCATACTGCTTTAACTTGCTGACAAGAATACTGTGGGAGACCGTGTCAAAAGCTTTGCTAAAGTCAAGAAACAATACATCCACTGCTTTCCCTTCATCCACAGAACCAGTAGTCTCATCATAGAAGGCGATTAGATTAGTCAGGCATGACCTTCCCTTGGTGAATCCATGCTGACTGTTCCTGATCACTTTCCTCTCATGTAAGTGCTTCAGGGTTGCTGGACTTAAGACCCTGAGGGGAAAAGGACACTGCCCAACTTACTTGGGGTTGGGTCTTTTGCTCATGGTTTGTGTTTATGAACCCTAGTTGCAGTGTTTTCCCAAATTAATGCTAAGTTAATTCGCTCCTTTTATTAAAAGGCTTTTGCTATACTCAGACTGTGCTTGTGAGAGGGGAAGTATTGCCTCTCAGAGGAGGCTGGGGAGTGGTGTGTAATTGTCTCAGGGCACTGGGTGTGGGCTCGAGCTGGTTTTGTGTTGTATTGGTGAAAAGGATCCCCTAGATACTGAACCCGGCCCTTGTTGCTGCTGGCTGCGCCTGGCAGAAGGCTTACATAGATAAACCCTTGGTCACTCTGTGCCATAGTTTTCTGAGCTATAAAGCTGGCATGATCTATGCAGCTGCACCACTGTAGCACGTCTGGTGAAGATGCACTGGGCCAACACAAGATCACTCTCCCGTCAGCATAATGACTCCACCTCAACAAGAGGAAGAAGCTATGTCAGCGGGAGAGCGTCTCCTGCCGACATAGCATGGTGTAGACACCGCTTTAAGTCAATGCAATTTACATCACTCGGGGGGTGAGGGGTTCTTCTTCACACCCCTGAGTGACGCAAGTTACATCAATCTAAGCAGCAATGTAGACAAGCCCTCAGATAAAGTCATTATAAAAAGGCAATGTGAGATTATTAACATCAAATAGTTGTGTGTCAAATTAATTGGAAATTTGACCAGTAGGAGTATAGGATTTGGCACTAGGGCATCATAGGAAATGCTAAAACATGGTTTGAGTTAACAACCACAAAAGCAACAGACATAGTAACTGTCAACTGTACCATGACAAGTCCACAATTAAGGACATCTAAGGGTACATTAGCAACTGTGCATGTTTACATGTATGTGATTGTGCCATAACCCCCTGTGATGGGGTGTACTTGCCCTGCACTGGACAGGAAGGGGTTAACCTCACGCTCTGGGTAGAGAAAGCCATGCCTTCTTGCCCTTGCTGGGCATGCTCCAGTGGGAGCAGTAGTATAAAAGGGAGCAGCTCAGCTCAGTCCGGGCTGACCGTTGAGGAGGGAGGGCGCACATTGCATGCTCCAGTCTGGGGAACTGCTGAAGCCCCAGAGATGCTGAGACCCAGACAGAGACCCAGGCCATTGCGGATGCCCAAGAGAGGTTGGAGTTGTCAGGAGCCACACATGCCAAGGAATTTGGAGATCTCTGAGACAACTGCATCAATAGGCAGGGAAGGAAGTAGCCCAGGAGAGACTAGCCATAGTCCCGAGTGACATCAGCGTTTTGTGGATGGATCCCCACTGACTCAGTGGTGAACACACTCACCATTGACAGGGCCTTGGGCTGGGACCCAGTGGAGCAGGGAGGCCCTGGGTTCCCCTAACTCATCTGCCACCCTCCCCTAAGTGGCGACCCTCTTCCATGACTAGACACAAGGCCACACAGCCCCACTGAAGGGAGCAGCCTTATTGACTCTGGCCTCCCGGCCACACAGCCCCGAGGGAGGAGGCTGTTGTATTGACTATGGCTACTAAGACACACAGCCCCGATAGAAAGGGCAATTATATTTACTCTGGCCATTAGGCCACACTGCCCTGATGGAAAGGGTGGTCATATTGACCGCAGCCACCTGGCCTCATAGCCCTGTGAGAAATTGTGACTTTACAGACTTGAGCCGTTAGGCCATACTGCTCTGAGGATAAGGGTAACCAGGAAGACTTAACTGCAGGGCTACAACATGCTTTCCCCCAACCCAAAGAGGGATGGAGTGTATTTGCCCTGTGACATCCCCCTATTGTCCACACCTAATCCCCAGAAGCACAAGTCTGAAGGCAAGTAGAGGATGAGTTAGCTAACAGACCTGAGGGGTAAGAGTAAGTCCATGCCTTAGGTTGTGGCACAGCCTCATACCCAAGCCAATTTGCGGTATGATTGGCAGGGAAGGGATGTTTACTAGACCTTGAGTTCCAATAGTCTTCCCCCACCATTCCCACAATGAACTGAAGCCTTTTCTTCCTGGCCCAGAAGCAAATTTAAAAGGTCCCTATCCCCACAGTTTCACTGGTAATAGTGAGCTGCACTGACCACATCAGCACAGCTTTCCATTGCACTCTTTTGATCAATACAATGAAAATGGATCCTACTCTGAGAGTAGTCGCTTGGCCCACAGACCACACTTGGATGCTGATCAGTGTGTGGTCAGAGTACAGCGTCCTCCTTGATGTCATCCGGAGTTTCCAACCTAAAACTCCCTTGCTGCAATTTAGGCCCATTGCTTCTTGTCCTATCCTCAGAGGTTAAAAAGAACACTTTCTCCCTCCTCCTTGTAACAACCTTTTATGTACTTGAAAACTGTTATGTTCCCCCTCAGTCTTTTCTCCAGACTAAACAAACCCATTTTTTTCAATCTTCCCTCAGAGGTCATGTTTTCTAGACCTTTAATCATTTTTGTTGATCTTATCTGGACTTTCTCCAATTTGTCCACATCTTTCCTGAAATGTGGCACCCAGAACTAGACACAGTACTCCAGATGAGGTCTAATCAGCATGAAGTAGAGTGGAAGAATGACTTCTCATGTCTTGCTTATAACACTCCTGCTAATACATACCAGAATGATGTTCGCTTTTTTTGCAACAGTTACACGGTTGACTCATACATTAGCTTGTGGTCCACTATGACCCCCAGATCCCTTTCCACAGTACCCCTTCCTAGGCAGTCATTTCCCATTTTGTATGTGTGCAGCTGATTGTTCCTTCCTAAGTAGAGTACTTTGCATTTGTCCTTATTGAATTTCATCCTACTTACTTCAGACCATTTCTCCAGTTTGTCCAAATCATTTTGAATTATAATCCTTCCTCCAAAGCACTTGCAACTCCTCCCAGTTTGATATTGCCTGCAAATTTTATAAGTGTTACTCTCTATGTCATTGATGTCAAATATGAGCCCCAGGAGGATACAGGATGGGTTAAAAAGGATTACAAGGGAGAATGGGAATGGAAAAAACTTGCAGCCAGAGGGAACAGGGGATAGACTGGAGAATAGCACCGTCACTAGGAAAAGGCAGGTCTATGTGATTGGGGACTCTTTACTGAGAAGAATAGATAGGCCTGTAACCAGAGCTGATCCAGAAAATAGGAGGGTGTGCTGTCTTCCAGGTGCTAAGATACGGGATGTAGACCTGAGGTTAAAAAGGATTCTAAAGGGAGCGGGAAAGAATCCCCTAATTATCCTTCATGTGGGAACAAATGATACGGCTAGATTCTCGCTGGAAAGTATTAAGGGAGACTATGCTAGGCTGGGGAGGACGCTTAAGGAAATTGAGGCTCAGGTGATCTTTAGTGGGATTCTGCCTGTTCCTAGAGAAGGGCAACAAAGGTGTGACAAGATTATGACTATCAATAGATGGCTTAGGCAGTGGTGCTATAAGGAGGGCTTTGGGATGTATGGCCATTGGGAGGCATTCATGGATAGAGGACAGTTCTCTCGGGATGGACTTCATCTGAGTAGGGAAGGAAATAGACTTCTAGGATGGAGGCTGGCACAACTGATTAAGAGAGCTTTAAACTAGGAATTTGGGGGAGATGGTTGGGAGATGTCCAGGTAATCTCCACGCCAGAATTTAGCATAGAGTGGAAAGAAAATGAAGTAAGAGTGGATACAGCTGTAGGTAGGAGGAAGGGCAGTGTAGATACAAGTCTAATAGGTTATACTGGTAGTAAAATAACCGTGCCTAATAGGGTACAGAATGTGAGTGAGGCCAAACAGCAAAAATTAAGATGTTTGTACACTAATGCAAGGAGCCTAGGTAACAAAATGGAGGAACTAGAGTTACTGGTGCAGGAAGTGAAACCAGATATTATAGGTATAACAGAGACCTGGTGGAATAGTAGTCATGACTGGGCTACAGGTATTGAAGGGTATGTGCTGTTTAGGAAAGACCGAAATAAAGGTAAAGGTGGTGGAGTAGTACTCTATATCAATGATGAGATAGAATGTAAAGAAATAAGAAGCGATGAAATGGATATGACTGAGTCTGTCTGGGCAATAATTAAATTGGGGAAGAAAACTATTAGAGCCTCCCCTGGGATAGTGCTTGGGGTGTGCTATAGACCGCCGGGATCTAATTTGGATATGGATAGAGCCCTTTTTAATGTTTTTAATAAAGTAAATACTAATGGAAACTGTGTGATCATGGGAGACTTTAACTTCCCAGATATAGACTGGAGGACGAGTGCTAGTAATAATAATAGGGCTCAGATTTTCCTAGATGCGATAGCTGATGGATTCCTTCAACAAGTAGTTGCTGAACCGACTAGAGGGGATGCCATTTTAGATTTGGTCTTGGTGAGTAATGAGGATCTCATAGAGGAAATGGTTGTAGGGGATAATCTTGGCTCAAGTGATCATGAGCTAATTCAGTTCAAACTGAATGGAAGGATTAACAAAAATAAATCTGCAACTAGGGTTTTTGATTTCAAAAGGGCTGACTTTCAAAAATTAAGGAAATTAGTTAGGGAAGTGGATTGGACTGAAGAATTTATGGGTTTAAAGGTAGAGGAGGCCTGGGATTATTTTAAATTAAAGCTGCAGAAGCTATCGGAAGCCTGCATCCCAAGAAAGGGGAAAAAATTCATAGGCAGGAGTTGTAGACCAAGCTGGATGAGCAAGCATCTTAGAGAGGTAATTAAGAAAAAGCAGAAATCATATAGGGAGTGGAAGAAGGGAGGGATCAGTAAGGAAAGCTACCTTATTGAGGTCAGAATATGTAGGGATAAAGTGAGACAGGCTAAAAGTCAAGTAGAGTTGGACCTTGCAAAGGGAATTAAAACCAATAGTAAAAGGTTCTATAGTCATATAAATAGGAAGAAAACAAAGAAAGAAGAAGTGGGACCGCTAAAAACTGAGGATGGAGTGGAGGTCAAGGATAATCTAGGCATGGCCCAATATCTAAACAAATACTTTGCCTCAGTCTTTAATAAGACTAAAGAGGATCTTAGGGATAATGGTAGCATGATAAATGGGAATGAGGATATGGAGGTAGACATCACCATATCTGAGGTAGAAGCGAAACTCAAACAGCTTAATGGGACTAAATCGGGGGGCCCAGATAATCTTCATCCAAGAATATTAAAAGAATTGGCACAAGAAATTGCAAGCCCATTAGCAAGAATTTTTAATGAATCTGTAAACTCAGGGGTTGTACCGTATGATTGGAGAATTGCTAACATAGTTCCTATTTTTAAGAAAGGGAAAAAAAGTGATCCAAGTAATTATAGGCCTGTTAGTTTGACATCTGTAGTATGCAAGGTCTTGGAAAAAATTTTGAAGGAGAAGGTAGTTAAGGACATTGAAGTCAATGGTAAATGGGACAAAATACAACATGGTTTTACAAAAGGTAGATCGTGCCAAACCAACCTGATCTCCTTCTTTGAGAGAGTAACAGATTTTTTAGATAAAGGAAACGCAGTGGATCTAATTTACTTAGATTTTAGTAAGGCGTTTGATACTGTGCCACATGGGGAATTATTAGTTAAATTGGATAAGATGGGCATCAATAGGAAAATTGAAAGGTGGATAGGGAATTGGTTAAAGGGGAGACTACAACGGGTCCTACTGAAAGGTGAACTGTCAAGTTGGAGGGAGGTTACCAGTGGAGTTCCTCAAGGATCAGTTTTGGGACCAATCTTATTTAATTTTTTTATTACTGACCTGGGCACAAAAAGTGGGAGTGTGCTAATAAAGTTTGCAGATGATACAAAGCTGGGAGGTATTGCTAATTTAGAGAAGGACAGGGATACCCTACAGGAGGATCTGGATGACCTTGTAAACTGGAGTAATAGGAATAGGATGAAATTTAATAGTGAGAAGTGTAAGGTCATGCATTTAGGGATTAATAACAAGAATTTTAGTTATAAGCTAGGGACGCATCAACTAGAAGTAACGGAGGAGGAAAAGGACCTTGGAGTATTGGTTGATCATAGGATGACTATGAGCTGCCAATGTGATATGGCTGTGAAAAAAGCTAATGTCGTCTTGGGATGCATCAGGAGAGGTATTTCCAGTAGGGATAAGGAGGTTTTAGTACCGTTATATAAGGCACTGGTGAGACCTCACCTGGAATACTGTGTGCAGTTCTGGTCTCCCATGTTTAAGAAGGATGAATTCAAACTGGAACAGGTACAGAGAAGGGCTACTAGGATGATCCGAGGAATGGAAAACTTGTCTTATGAAAGGAGACTCAGGGAGCTTGGCTTGTTTAGCCTAACTAAAAGAAGGTTGAGGGGAGATATGATTACTCTCTATAAATATATCAGAGGGATAAATACCAGAGAGGGAGAGGAATTATTTAAACTCAGTACCAATGTGGACACAAGAACAAATGGATATAAATTGGCCACTAGGAAATTTAGATTAGAAATTAGACAAAGGTTTCTAACCATCAGAGGAGTGAAGTTTTGGAATAGCCTTCCGAGGGAAGTAGTGGGGGCAAAAGATCTATCTTGCTTTAAGATTAAACTCGATAAGTTTATGGAGGAGATGGTATGATGGGATAACATGGTTTTGGTAATTAAATATTCATGGTAAATAGGCCCAATAGACTGTGATGGGTTTTTAGATGGGGTAAGATCCAAGTTACCCGGGAAAGAATTTTCTGTAGTATCTGGCTGATGAATCTTGCCCATATGCTCAGGGTTTAGCTGATCGCCATATTTGGGGTCGGGAAGGAATTTTCCTCCAGGGCAGATTGGAAGGCCCTGGAGGTTTTTCGCCTTCCTCTGTAGCATGGGGCACGGGTCACTTGCTGGAGGATTCTCTGCTCCTTGAGGTCTTCGAACTACAATTTGAGGACTTCAATAGCACAGATATAGGTGTGAGGTCTTTTTTAGGAGTGGTGGGTGAAATTCTGTGGCCTGCATTGTGCAGGAGGTCAGACTAGATGATCATAATGGTCCCTTCTGACCTAAATATCTATGAATCTATGAAAAACAATACTGAACAGAACTGATCCCTGCAGGACTCCACTCATTATGGCCTTCCAGCATGACTGTGAACCACTGATAACTACTCTCTGGGAATGGTTTTACAACCAGTTATGCACCCACCTTATAGTAGCTCCATCTAGGTTGTATTTCCCTAGTTATGAATGGTGTATAACTGTCTGGTGCCATGATACTACAAACTTTTCTGTCTGTCCCAAACCCCCTCACCATATCCACACCTGGTTCAGAAATGTCCAAACTCCTAGGAAAACAAGAGGGACAGGGAGAGTACTGTTAATGTGATGTGCTCAAACAAACCACTACTAGTTTTCAGCATAGCAGAAGTTTACCCATAGAAAAGGGACAGATGAATGTCTTTATGGCTTAGCTCACATCCAGAAAATCAAAACAATTCCAGTAACAATATAGGCAATGACAGCATCTGCCTCTACCCTGTGCATAAATGGCCTTCATTCCCACCAATACCTTAACCAGTTTCATCTATAGTGCGCGTGGAGGGTCATTACGGGGAGGGGGGCAGGAGATTAGTGCTGTATAACAGCTGGGAAGTGCAGTTCCACACTGCTGACAATGAACAGTTTGAAAAAAGAGTGCATGAACCCCCCAAAAGCAAATGTTGATAAGGTCATTAAGAGAGATTGAGTGCTCCTGATAACAGAGGTTTGTAAATAATTATGAATGGTGAAGAGAAAAACATTGCACAATGACAACATTACAAGTCACCACCCTCCACAGCACACACCCAACCCGAGGGTGAAAACCTAATAGAGGTGTGTAAGGGTTCAGACTCACCCAGCAGCACCTCCTGCTGGGTATCATCAGGAATTAGCTCATCCAGTCACTGGAGCACCCTCTGTAGGCCAGTGATCCACCTTACCGCCAGCCCCCATGTCCCTCCCAGAACTCAGTGCCCCTTCTCTGGGGTGCTGCCCCCCTGGCAGTACCCCCACACTCTCAGGTTCTGGGTCTCCCCACCTTCTAACCCCACTTCACCTCAGTCTAGGCTACTGCCAGTCCCCACTTAGCCCCTTGTATCAGGGACAGACTGCACTGTATACGCTACTCATCACAGGCAAGGGGGTTTTGGACCTGCTGCCTCTGCCTACCCATGCACTGCCCCTCTGCAACCCTGCACGTATTCGGCCTGTAGTCAGGCCTGCAGCTTTCCAGGCTGGAGCTTCCAGCTCCTCTGGTCCTTCCCCAGCTCTGCTCCAATCTAGGGGTCCTGCTTGGCACCCTTGCAGCCAGGCCCTTCTCCCTCTACAGGCAGAGGGAGATTGATTGGGCTCCTGGCTCACAGCCTCTTATAGGGGCCAGCTGGGCCTGACTGAGCTGGCCACAGCTGCGGCTGTTCCCTTAATCAGCCTTGGCTTTTCCCCACAGACCCAGCCCTCTACCAGGTCTGGTCTCAGCCGTGTCAGGGTCAGAGCTGGTAACCACCCCCCTACAAGGTTCCCTGTTTTAATTGTCCTTAATGTGTTCAATGTCAAAGGAATGGATGGCTAATGACCTTCGACTACAGGGGAACAAAACCCTCACAAAGCTGTGTAACCACATAAGTATGTGCTAGCATTCCCTCATGTGCATTTCCAGCAGTTGTACCAGGTGTGAAAGTATCCTTCTTCGTAGGCAGATGTCAGTCTCTGCCTCCCTGCTATGCCAAGATATATGCACATATGGCATCTTTGATTTCCCTTCCCTGCTGAGAACCGGGACCAGTGTGCATGGGGTGGGACCAACTGCCCATACAGAGTTTGTAAACCAGACTTGTCCTGAGCCCACTTGGGCTGGAAACACTCCTACAACCTCACAAACATTATGGCGTATGCAGCAGGCAATGATTATACAAACAGATTTTGCCACATTGGCATCCAGATGGGTGTGTAGGCAGTGCCAACAAGCATTAAGCCTACCAAACGCGCATTCCATAGTCACTGATGTCAGGGTAGTAGTAGGAACTGTCTTGTCATGAGAGAAGTAGGAACAGGTCTGTGAGCTCTCCCAAAATAATGGTTGGCACAGACACACCACACAGAACAAAATTATTTCTAGGGAATAAAGTACTTTCTTCCTCCTTCAAGTACAATCCTGATCTCCTCAGCACCCTGGCCCCATGAACCTTCATAAGTCTACCACTGTGGTTCACTAAGCCTTGCAGAATGAGTGAATAGTAACCTTTTTGGTTCACATGCTTGCCATTTGTAGTGGTGAAAGTATTGGGATATGATGCCATTAATGGCCCCTGCACCATTTGGAAACCCCATCCTCTGAAATCCAGGTATTACTTCTGGAACTTTTCTTATGGCAACAACCTGTGGCAAATGTGTGAAGGCAGTGGACAATACCAATAATACACAGCAAAAGTGGTTCCCAGAGTGCGTTCCTGTGATGCACGGAACCTTGGGATACTGCTGCTAAAATGGTAGCGCTACCATTGCATAACAACAGTGGCAGTGTGGACATGGGCACATGCATGTACACTGTATTATACCTGTCTCCGCCACAGCATATGTGGACACTTGGTGTTGGCATGGGAAGCATGCGTGAGCATGTTTGTGATCCAGTGCTCAAGTATACATACCAGTAGAGCCATAGCCCAAGACATTCAAATTGTAATTACATTTTCCAGTGTGCATAGTAACCAATATAAGAGAGTTTAGCCATTTTAACAAGACTGATCTAATTGTAGTCCATGACTAAAATCCATAAATACAGAAATCTAGCCAGGATATGGACTTTTCTTTTTTGCTCTTACTTTTTGCTACCAGAAATCTGGGTGCCTTGATGGGTATTTGGCTTGCACTGACTGCTGGCAAACCTATCACTTCCCCCCCTTCTTGTCTCTTCCTTTCAAATTCATTCATTTTATTTTGTGTAGATTTAAAATATACACACAACACGGCTCTTTCCTTAAAAAAGGTATCACAATATATATAGTCATACCTTTTTTAAGGAAAGAGCCGTGTTATGGTGACATTACTTGTTCCAGTATTGCCCCACTTTCCCTTTTAAAATTAAAATTCTTGTTTAATTTAGCAGAATAATTCCAACTGTAAAGAACACCATTTTCCACATTTAAAATATTCCCCAGACTATCTCTCACCCATCCACTGCTTCTGCAATCCCACCCTCAGGCAGAAAGTCATGAAATAAGAATATCACTTCCTGATCTCTCTTTCCTGTCCCCCATAAAAGAATCACCTTTGCCCTTTCATCCACACTATCTTTCCTCTGGCTCAAGCAGCCAGGCTCCATTGCGTTTCTCTTCTCCTCACCTCTGCACCAAGAAATGACTGACTTATTCACTCACTGATCTAAAGATAAACTCTCCATCTTCTTTTTATCTCCTTCTGACCAATGGCACAGATGTACTACTGTGTGTCCCTAACACTTCTCTGATTATGGCCATTCCATTCACCAGGGCCATAAGTGTAACAGGATCAGTCAGAGAAGCAGCTACTCGCAATTCATCCATAGGAGCTGAGGAGTCAGAGTATGGATGAAAGTGAAGGCAAGGTATGATGAGAAACCTGTCAACTGGAGAGGAGGAACTTTCCTGCCAGAAACTTTGTGTGTGCGTGCATGTGTGTATGTACCTGAGTCATATTCATTTCTTGTGAAATAGTTTACAGTGTTAGCACAACATACATTTTTGTGGCATTGTGTTGTGTGACCGAGCAGGGAAGGGAAATGAGCGGATAGGTGAAAACTCCACATACAGAAGCATTAATAAGTATTAATTTAGGGGACAAGAGAGAAGAGAGATAAGCATTCTTCTCTAATCTTTCAAGACTTTTGACTAACTGCAATACTTTATCATTCAAAAGTAAATAAGATGATTCTGTATTTACTTCTCTGGCAGATTTTCAACAAACTGCTATTGCTGTTTTCAGGAAATTAAATGCTAAAGATTTTTAATGGATTTCCTAACAACACAGACATCCATTAGGAAGAGGATGTCAAATGGAAACATCTACTTTCAAGGCTGCTTACTTCCATGAAACACAAACATGAATAATTTTTTATACACCTTAGCAGAACTAAGTATTAGCCTTTGCAATTTTTACTGCAATCCTGTGAAATACGGCATGGGATTTTTTGACAACATTGCACAGTATGTATGCAGTTACTCTGATGGAAAGGGTGGCACCTTTATGGAAACTTGCAGAAACACTGATAAATAAAACTTGTCAAAGTTCCTGAAAGTTAACACTTACTAATGGTGAAAGAACATTGTCTATCGCTGTGTTTTCAATACCTAAGTTTACAATGTATATATTAATTATTGCTCGTTTTAATTGATTATATGTGTTTAATGAAATTACCATATCAATGAGATATCCATTCTAGCAACGTCAATGTTGTTTAACAAATTGTATTGAAAGCCACAAATACACAAGTAATTGAAACATCATTTCAGCTGTAGCTGATCATTGGCATAATTGTTTTATCCTTCCCAATCAAAGAGCACATCACACCACATTTCAGTTTGGAGGCTTTTGCCTCCAGGACGAGATGCTAAGAAGCAGCCTGTCTCATGCTTCAATAATCTCAATTCTGATAGTTAACAAAATAAAATCCCCCCTCAACTGGAAAGAAAACAGAGACAGAAAGACAAAATCTATTGTGTTCAAGAACACTCTGGTTTTCTGAATATGAATAAAGTGATATATTTTTCCTTTTTCCATTCCCAGCTAAATGATTTTGCATTTGTCACTTGAAGTCATCCTTCCTGATGCGAAAAGGAGCGGCTGGAACATTCACTGACAACTCAGAGGCTGCTCAGTCTAGTAAATGGTCTTAGTTAATAGCAACCTGTGGGCTTGAGGCAACAAATTAGAGATGTCTGTGTCTGAATGATCCAAAACCATTTTTCTCTTTGTTTTTGATAGGGTTAATATACTACAATCTTCATTCCCTACTGTAATGAGAGCACTCACTTCTTGAGTGCCTCTTAGTGGCTGGGTATGGTATTGTAATCCTTTTTTGTCCCTTTGAGCTCCCTGTAGGCTGCAGGCTGACCTTCCTGGATCACCAAGTGGCAAAGTCCAAACCAACCCCTTTCAGGGTAGTAAAGTGTCGAATAAATGAACAGTCCCATTGCCCAAGCTAGGGTCTTCAGATCCATTTCTGGGTCCTTTAAATAGAGCTCTTTGTTTGGGCTTTCAAATAAGACCTGTCCCCTTCTTGGGGCTTATGCCACTGTGGCAAGTAGGGGAACCTGGGCCCACCAACAATTCCAGGTTTCAGCCGAGGGACTCTATAAATAGCAGCTATACCTTGCTTGATTTCAGTGCATTGTGCTCTTCAGTAGACCTCTTCCTACTTTACCCCTTTTAGCTTCACCCCTAACTCAGGGTTAAGGTTCTTAGGTCCTCTCTCTCCCTGAAAACAGCTTAAGCAAATGCAACCAGAAACAACCTCTGGTCATTTATTGAGCTCCTTTGGCCCCCCTCCTTGCTCCTCTGGTCCCAGCCAGGAACTAAACAGCTAAGGGCCTGCAGCTCCTTTTCTCAGATCCTTTCCTGTCACTCACTGCTTCTTGGGGCAGGGTGTAGTAGGATCACAGTGCCTCCTGTAGGGAGCTGCATAGTCCAGGTACATGCCATCATACTTACCTAGACAATCAACCTACATACATTAGATGGAATCACTACGGGATCACTATAGTAAAGAGATTCTATTTAAATCTATACAATCAACTTGATTCAGAGAAGAAGTAAATCTTAACATTAATGAAGATTCATTAGCTTTTTTGTTTTTAAGTTCCTTATTTTATGAAAACAGTAAAAAATATACAACTTATGCATAAATTTTACCTTACTTATTAACAATAAGGGGTGAAATACTGGCCTCACTGATCTTCTTGCTGTTGCTCATACCAGAATAGAGCTTTAATTGACACACAAATAGGAATTCAGATAACATAAACAATATGCGGATTAGTAGCTGAGAATTTTGGATGACCTTGCAGATGTACACAGAGTGACAGATACCTGGCAAAGGTTCTGGACCAAACTAACTAAATATCTCCAGTGGTCTATATTAAGTCTCCTCTTTCCACAATGCCTCTCTTCTATGCCTTAGTCACTCAGAAGGAGGGATATGGAGAGACCATTTGTCCTCATACACGTTACCTACATTGAACTCCCTGGTGAGAGAAAGGTATAAGGTCTCGATTCTCATACATGGGGTCTCTTTGGAAATGAGGCCTGAGGGAACTAAGGGAAAGGAAAAACCATTAATATTATACTAGTTCACCACCAATTGCCAGGAAGGGTTCTAAACAGTGGTTCTCAAACTGACTTGCAAGTCAAAACCCCTTCATAAGAATCACCATCTTGTGGGGTGAGGAGTCACTAGTCTTCCCCATTCCCTGTCTTTGTTTTTTTACTAAAGTTCATTTGTTCTTTCACTTGCAACCAGCCCTCCTCACTTAGCAGAATTGTCCCATATGCCATTGTGTTGATATTGAACTAGCTCCTTCAAAGTGTCATTGGATTCTATGGCACATATAAGGAAGATTAAAAGCAAGAAGACAAATACAGGATTCTCACGGGATGATGGAAGTTGAGACGAGTCTGTGCTGACAAGTCTGAAAATCAACTTTATCATTAAAAAATTCAATCATAGATCCTATGATATATGTAAGATTTTGGAATTCTCCTCCTGTTTTATTGAAGGTTCAGAATGTACGCTCGAAAAGGTTGGAATAATTTTTGGGAATACTAGAGGGATAGAAAACTCCATGATCCCCACTTTATCTCCATAAGAATTACAGAAGAACATAGCAAGTGATGGATTTTCTTAATTAGTATATTCCCCATTTGGAAAGGAATGTGTTTTACACACATAGTACATGTTATTTATGTGTGTGCACACAGAGGGAGTATAATTTACAAGACAAACTATTTTCATATTAGTTAATACATGATTTTATATAAGTAAAACATATAATATATATGTTACTTAGATATCATTCATATGTAAATCACATGAGTGCCATTTCACATGGATCATTACTCCGTGGAGAATATGAAAGACAAACATAACTTAGGGAGACTCAGCTACTGGAAGAAACAAGAACAAGAATATTTTTTTGAAGACTTGTTTAATAACTTCATAGCAGCTCATTAGATCACAATGTGCGAATGCCTGAAACAAATGATTTCTCTGCTGCATTCCCATCTTGCTTCCCTCCTTTTGATACCTGGCCTACTTTACAGGACTTTTCCCAGATAGGCCATATAAAACACTGGAAATCCCTCAAACCACCAAGTTCTCCAGATACAAATCTTCACGTAAGTCTGCCATCACTGTGTACAAGTGTATTGGCCGCTGCTGGACGTGGTGAGAGGAATGCCAGGAGATGGGAGTCCTAGTGCCACAGGTGAAGAACATGGAGTGCACCATCATCACTTTGAGAGCCAGAACCAAGCTGGAGAGGACCCTGAAGGATGCCATCCACTGGCAGTACGTGGAAACCCTGAAATGGAAGCTGGACCACGGCAAGGCCTTCGAGGTGACGTGCAAGAGGGACGCCAGCAACCACTTCCTCCCCAGGGGCAGTTTCACCCAATTTGCCGACTGGAGTTTCATCCACCATGTCCCACTGAACAGAGCCATCCACCACAGGAATTGGGCCAAGCGATGCAGGAAGCGCAGCTCTGCCAACGAGACACTACCCCACGTTCCATGTAGCTGCAAGCCCCATTCCAGAGCCTGGCAACTGCAACACAACACCATCCAAGATTGCCTGGTCAGAGCCATTCCCGTAACCGACAGCCTAGGGAAGGTAGCCATGAACTCTACCATCCCTGGAACTGACAGCCATCTGTGACTGGACATCGTCATCACAACGAGGACAGGAAGAAAATCATCATAGTGGACATCACAGTGCCCTTTGAAAACAGGATCCCAGCTTTCCATGATGCCCAAGCTCAAAAGCTGGAGAAATATTCCCCTCTGGCCAACCACCTGAGAACTAGGAGCTATGAGGTCCAAACTCACATTCTGATTGTCGGAGCCCTGGGTGCATGGGACCCCAGTAACGAGCAAGTGCTGAGAGAAGGGAAGGGAAGGCCCTCTGTGGAGAAAGAGGTGGTTAGGGACTATTTAGAAAAGCTGGACATGCACAAGTCCATGGGGCCGGACAAGTTGCATCCGAGAGTGCTAAAGGAATTGGCGGCTGTGATTGCAGAGCCATTGGCCATTATCTTTGAAAGCTCGTGGCGAACGGGGGAAGCCCCGGATGACTGGAAAAAGGCTAATGTAGTGCCAATCTTTAAAAAAGGGAAGAAGGAGGATCCTGGGAACTACAGGCCAGTCAGCCTCACCTCAGTCCCCGGAAAAATCATGGAGCAGGTCCTCAAAGAATCAATCCTGAAGCACTTACATGAGAGGAAAGTGATCAGGAACAGTCAGCATGGATTCACCAAGGGAAGGTTATGCCTGACTAATCTAATCGCCTTCTATGATGAGATTACTGGTTCTGTGGATGAAGGGAAAGCAGTAGATGTATTGTTTCTTGACTTTAGCAAAGCTTTTGACACGGTCTCCCACAGTATTCTTGTCAGCAAGTTAAAGAAGTATGGGCTGGATGAATGCACTATAAGGTGGGTAGAAAGTTGGCTAGATTGTTGGGCTCAACAGGTAGTGATCAATGGCTCCATGTCTAGTTGGCAGCCGGTGTCAAGTGGAGTGCCCCAGGGGTTGGTCCTGGGGCCGGTTTTGTTCAATATCTTCATAAATGATCTGGAGGATGGTGTGGATTGCACTCTCAGCAAATTTGCGGATGATACTAAACTGGGAGGAGTGGTAGATACACTGGAGGGCAGGGATAGGATACAGAGGGATCTAGACAAATTGGAGGATTGGGCCAAAAGAAATCTGATGAGGTTCAATAAGGATAAGTGCAGGGTCCTGCACTTAGGACGGAAGAACCCAATGCACAGCTACAGACTAGAGACCGAATGGCTAGGCAGCAGTTCAGCGGAAAAGGTCCTAGGGGTGACAGTGGACGAGAAGCTGGATATGAGTCAGCAGTGTGCCCTTGTTGCCAAGAAGGCCAATGGCATTTTATGACGTATAAGTAGGGGCATAGCGAGCAGATCGAGGGACGTGATTGTCCCCCTCTATTCGACATTGGTGAGGCCTCATCTGGAGTACTGTGTCCAGTTTTGGGCCCCACGCTACAAGAAGGATGTGGATAAATTGGAAAGAGTCCAGCAAAGGGCAACAAAAATGTTTAGGGGTCTGGAACACATGACTTATGAGGAGAGGCTGAGGGAACTGGGATTGTTTAGTCTGCAGAAGAGAAAAATGAGGGGGGATTTGATAGCTGCTTTCAACTACCTGAGAGGTGGTTCCAGAGAGGATGGTTCTAGACTATTCTCAGTGGTAGAAGAGGACAGGACAAGGAGTAATGGTCTCAAGTTGCAGTGGGGGAGGTTTAGGTTGGATATTAGGAAAAACTTTTTCACTAGGAGGGTGGTGAAACACTGGAATGCATTACCTAGGGAGGTGGTAGAATCTCCTTCCTTAGAAGTTTTTAAGGTCAGGCTTGACAAAGCCCTGGCTGGGATGATTTAATTGGGGATTGGTCCTGCTTTGAGCAGGGGGTTGGACTAGATGACCTCTTGAGGTCCCTTCCAACCCTGATATTCTATGATTCTATGATTCTATGAATGTGTAGTCAGTCAACGCTACGCTCGGCTGATGCAGCAACTCATGGTGTCGGACGCCATCAGGTGGTCAAGGGACATCTACATAGAACACATCACTGGACATCGGCAATACCAGGATGGATGGAGTGCCGATGAGAGGTACAGTCGGGAAAGTAACTCAAATACTTTCCTCATGGACTGTTTTTTTTTTCTAAATGGACAACCTATCCTAAATTCTCGATTACTGAGGGACAGTCTTCACTCATTGATATATTTTGCTTTCCACCACCAACTCTCTGTATAACATTTTTCATGAGTAATGTACCTGAATGCATGGATGCCAGATATCTAAACTGCATTCTTAAATTCATTCACCTAAATTTGTGTTATTGCTGATTATGCACTATCTGTAACTTACGACTTTAAAAATAAACTTTGTATTTGCGGATAATCTAAGCACTGTACCCAGATGTACAGACACTCTTTTCTCAACTCTTTATTTTTTTTTAACATTAGCTTTATTAAAAATTTTAAAGCTGTGCATGCCAATGGCTCTTCACAGAGATAATTTCCATATGGTGTCAAGCAACAGTTTCAGTACCAACTACCCTATCTGTTGGGTACCATATAGTACCATAGTATTAGATGCAGATAACGGTTAGAGCAAAGCATTTCAGTAGCTGTCTCTCCTCTCTAGTTAGAGCATATAATCTGTAATACTATTATTACTCTGATAAAGATATATTAGTTAACACTATTATGCAATGATGTAAAAAAATTCCACTAATTCCAAGTGCCAAAGATGGACTACTTCTGAACAATAAATATAGAAAGGAACAAAGATGTTCCTGAAAGGAGCAACTCATTTTTGACAGTTCATGTGGCTAAACAGCCACACACATCCCTATTTTCTGTTGCGATTACAAACCACCTCAAAATATGAAAACAGAAAGGAAAGCACAGAAGAAAATGTTTGGGAAATTATGACAACTTTCTTAAAATGGCAGAAATTACTGAGAAACCACATGAAAAAGTGAATATAAATTTATAAGTTTACATAGAAATACTCACAAAAATTGTTGTGAAATTGTTAGGTTACTACGCAAATAGACCTGACACAAAACTACAAATGCAAGGAAATGGCAAGTTAGGTTAGCTAATAATACATTTCCTGTACTCTTTTACCTATAGGCACACCTTATTATTACTGCACTTTACATCAGAAAACACATATCACAACCTTAATTCTGCCACCTTAAGAATGCCAATATTTCATAACCTCCTTTACCAAACAAAATCCAAACACACTGGACTAACCTTTAACCTTCCCTTCTGCACACCCCCTTCACTACAATACCCTTTCCTAATACTATTACTTGAGAATGTTAGTATACTAGCAGTGGTGCCACCCCTAATCACCTCAGACATTTAAGATTAGGCTGGACAAAGCATTAGGAAACAGAGGACAGCAGGGGTGAAATCCTGACCCTGTTGAAGTAAATGAGAGGTTTGCCACTGACGTCAATGGACCCAGGATTTAGCCCTATTAATATTATAATGAACCTGCTGGCTTCTTACTGAGCATGGTGGTAACTCTAAATGAAACATTTAGCGTGCTCTGGGCTTCATAATCCCCACAGTACAGGAAAGGTAATTACTCCCACAGGTCTGATGGGACCTGTACACCAGGGAGCTGGAGGCTGTGGGTGAGCAAGAAGAGTAGGTCACAGGCAGTCTCCTGGGAGCTGGCCAGGGGAAAATGCTGGATAGCTTAGGAGCTGGGAGTGAAGGGCTGAGAAGCAGTTTGTTACTGGCAAGGATGACAGGGATAGTTATGGCTGCTGGACACCCAGGAATGGCCTGAAAATAGGTCGGGGGTGTTGGAATAGTGCCGAATTAGTATAAATTGCTGTGACTGATATGAATAAATGCGGTAAGCATAAGTTTGGTATGGTTTGGTATGTCTAAACTTGCTAGAGAATTCTGGGAGCAGGATTCTCTTAGCACCAAATATGATGTGGAAAGTATGATGTGGAAAATTACTGAAAGTGCTGGAATTGCACTGGAATGGTTAAAATAAGCTCGATATGCGTGTATGCTTTAACATCAAACTTTGAAATATCAGCTGGGGAACCAGCCCACCAAAGTAAAGAAAATGTAAAATCATGCAACCAGTGGGCTTGGAACAGGCTGACACTGGTCAAAATGACCCCTCTGCATGGCATCACATTAAGAGCCTAAGTGAATGATTGATAAGAGGGTAAACGTTGATTGACCTTTCGTCTAGGTCTGTTCTGAAGCCCCTTCTTCCCAAATATTAATTAGGAAAAGCGAGTAATAAATGCCCATGAGGCATATTTCTGAGACATGTAACTCATGTCATTTGAGAACAAAGGGTATAAATGCTAAGCAAAGTAAATGAGTCAGTCAAATTCCCCAATTAACATCTGAAGAGGTTTGAGACTGTGAGACAGAAGTCGTCGGGGTTACCGAGACCCCGCCTCAAGGGACCTTTGATCTTAGAACCAGAGGTTGTCAGAGTAACCAAGACTCTGCTTCAGGGGACCCTTCACAGACTAAGTACCTAAAAGGGGAAAGAAGAGAAGAAAAAAGTTTCCATCTAGAACTGGTAGCTATACCTGCTTTGTTTGCCAATCAGGATACTGTGTAGAGCTAACATAGTTGCTGAAGGTTTGTGCTTGGGGAGCTAAGGCTTGTAGAAAAGAATGTATACCATATAACCTTAACTGATTGTGTGATTCTTTCTCAAATAAATGACTGGCATATTGATTTCTGAATTTTCACTGGTGTAGGTAAACTTCTGCCTAGCTGTGGGCCGTTAAAGATCCATTTCAACAGGGTTGGGGGTGGGGAGCAGAGAGTTATGCAGATGGGCCTGAAAGAGACCATAGGTGGTGGATGAAGGACTGGATTCTGGCCAAGGGAGCTGCATGGCAGTGAATGATTGCTCCAAGAGAGGAGCAGCTTGGAGTGAGAACCCTGGCACTCCATCTTCATACTAGGTTGCCAACCATCCAGGATTGTCCTGGAGTCTCCAGGAATTAAAGATTAATTTTAAATTAAAGATTATGTCATGTGATGAAACCTCCAGGAATGTGTCCAACCAAAATTGGTAACCCTACTTCTTACTCCTGCACTGAATTGCCGTTAGGGTGTAGACTGGGGCCTGCTGTGTGTTGTGTTTAGCATATTTTTTGGTAATTTAAGGCCATCATGCCTAAGGTAATTGCATTGTTTATTTCTGGCAGCCCAGAAAAGCAACCTTTCCTTAGTCATTAGTGTGACATTCCAGGGTAAAATCCAGACTAATGAGCAGCTGTGTCACTCCTGCCCTGTAACCTTGGGTACCTTACAATTACTTGCTGAAGTAGCTCCCATCTGGGCAATTCATAAAAAGCCTTCTAGAATGCAAGCCATACCCTGAGTGTGTTTGTGTAACTGCAGCCTGCCAGCCACATTTGGGTTACACTCAGGCTCTCTTCCACCTTGGTTATACTGCAGGGTGACCCCGATGCATGCCCAGTCTTAGATTTTCCCCCAGAAATGTAAATCCTGTACTTCCCAGCTCTCTCCTGGACAAGACAAGTTCTATTCAGTCGGTCATTCCTTTAAGAGAATAATATGCACACAACTTGTCACCCCAAATGGAGTTACCCAGACACTTCAATTTAAACACAGTGAATTAAATAAAACAATAAAACAAGTTTATTCACTACAGAGAGAGAGATTTTAGGAGAATACAAGTAATGAGGCATAAAAGTAATAAATGGTTACAAGAAAAAAAAAGATAAAATGCTACTGGTGCCTAACTTACCAAACTATGTTAAATTAAAAGCTAAATTTTCTCACCACATATTCTCAGCAATCTTACTGACTAAACTTATTAGGTCAGGACTTCTTCTCCCAAAGTTCCACAGATGCTTCCTTTGTCACTTCAGGTGCACTGAATGTGATGGGCGGGGAGAAAAAGAGAGATCCCTTGGGGTGTTTGCCCCTCCTCTTTATAGTTTCAGTCCCCCACTTGTAAAACATTTCCTATTAGGCACTAGGAGACAAAGAATCTATGTGGAAGGATGTTCCCTGCTACTTTTTCCACCTGTTTGAACTTTCCTTTTTTTCTCCTCCCTGCTTCGTGACTCTGTTTTCTGCTTAAATGCAAATTAAGCAGAGCACACATTCCTTTGTTTAGGACAGACCTGTTTGGGGTTTGGAACATGTGTTAATAATGCCAGAGAGTGGAATCTTATAACTTCACATACAATGTTATCACTCACATTTTATCAGGACAATACTGAGCAGCAAATTATGAGTTTTCAAATTATACGTTACAGGCATACTTTGTAGCAAGATTATTACTATAGTGTGCAGGGTGTGAATACAGGGGTGTATTCTGTCACAATCAGCCACTGTAAGTGTTCATGGGAAGCCAGAGAGGATTATGGCTTGAAGGGTCTAGAGTTTGGAGCACCCTTCAGTGCTTGCCTTCAAGCATGTGATACACACAGCATGCTACCAAACATCTACGGAACTGGTGTATCACCGTACTCACAGTGACTCCGTACCATGGAGTTGGTTAAAATAAATTAGGAAAAATCTTGCACTGAATCTCTCAGGATTAACTGTTGTAGGTCTTTTCTAACTTATTTCTATGGATTATCTTTGTGACATTCTGAATTCAAAATTTCCATTCTGCTGTTATACTTCACAGTATAACTGACGGAGAAGAAATTGGCACACAGCAGGTTTTGTACTTCCTGCACTATTATTTTATTGTGTCCTTCATTCTTGCTCTTTCCTCCTGTGCATCCTACATTTGGAAGGTGGTAAGTGGAAAGCCCTGGTCACTCCAAATGCCAAATTAATTTATTGTTTATATTAAAAATCAGCCATTGTCTTGTTTGAAATGAGCAGGTGCAACATGGAGATGCTGGTTTTGACAATCTGTGGATACTATTTGGCAGTTTGGTAGAAGTACTAAATAAATATGGCAGCCAAATTTAACCAAGTCAGCTGTTCTATTGCTACCTTTAAGAGGGGGAAAAAACTTTAAATAAGAGCTATGGTTTATTTGAACCAAACAACATTAATTTTTGAAAACAGGGTACCTAAAAAAAACTTTGTCCTGGCTTTCAGCACTCAGATGTAATAAAATTGATGAGCCCATCTAATAAAATTTATGGAACCACAGTGAATTCAATTTATTGGAATATGCTCAGTTATGTTTTTGTTTATTCCCATAGCAGATGTTTAATTTAGAAACCAGGCAATTATCACAGCTCTTCCAAACAAATAAGAGCAGATTAGTCAAACGTTCACATCAGTTTTTATGTTTATCATTAGTTTTATGATGTGTCATGAATATTCATTGGTAAGAAAAACTATCATTATGGTACCTGGAAAATCTCAAAATGATGTTTTGTGTCTGTAAATGCTATTTCCCCCTCCTTGATAAAGCTGTTAGTGGTTCTCCTCATTACTACTAGTTGGGATTATGTGCTAATGAGGCGTGCTCCGAGATCCTCCTGACGTCTCATATAGACTTGACATTGTGTTTACTGTGCTTGAGTCTGTATGTGTCCAACTTAGTCCATTCTTGCTACATAAATAAGGGCTGCTTTTTATAGTCATCCAAGAGTATTCTTGAGATTGAAGTGTTTTCTAACACAAAAGGAAAAAAAAATCCAACCCCAGTTTCCTCGTTAAAGGAAATCTGTTCTGCCTCCATGTTCTAGGTATAATCAGTATTAGCCTTTGGTTTGTTTTATATTTTCTAGAGTATCTCCTGTTGTATCAGGAAATAACTCTGGCAGTTTCACTGACAATCACCAGCTGCATACTCTTGTTAATGCATACCTGTTGATGGAGGGGAAGTCCTTACTAGCAATTTTGCTTTTGTTTCCTTCCTAAGCATTCATGAGTTTCAGATCTCATCTATCAACGACATTGCAGACCTAGTGTGAGGGTGTATGTGAAAGAGAGAGAGAGAAAGTAAACCATGTTTTGTTTTCCTTTACATTGATTAGTGTTGCTGTGTTTTATTTTAAATGAACCAAAAACAAACTCAGGGTATATCACTTTCCTAGTCCATTGTAACGACAAGCCCTCTTTCATTAATTTGCAAGATAGCTAACAAAGGCTTCAGGAGATCAATTTATTAAACAAATTCTTGTGGGAATATGTTCAGTGGAAATATGTTTTGCAATGCAAGACAAACCAAATGGTACAACATAATCCAATGGAAAACAAAAGTGTAATTGATAAAGGTGTTTTGTACATTTTGTCTTTTATTCACTAGTACTCTTTGTTAACAACAAAAAACATCTGCTTCCTCTTTATGAGTTACAGTACAAAGCCCATTGGAGTGCTTATCTTTAAAAATAGCTTCAAAATAAACATGCATACAGTAATTATACATATTTTGGTCCAATGCCATTTCAGGATTCTTTTGGATGCTAAATTGATCATTAATTTGGTCAGTTTTTACCTCCCGGATTATAAGGGGAATTTCATAAACTTTTGGTATGATAGAAATATAAGGAAAGAGTATGTCATGTTTCCTGCATGCCTTCCCATTACAAACACTGCCTCTATAGCAGCACAGAGACTGCATTCTTATGTTCTTATAGTGGCAAGCAGAGCCATAGAATCATAGAATCATAGAATATCAGGGTTGAAAGGGACCCCTGAAGGTCATCTAGTCCAACCCCCTGCTCGAAGCAGGACCAATTCCCAGTTAAATCATCCCAGCCAGGGCTTTGTCAAGCCTGACCTTAAAAACCTCTAAGGAAGGAGATTCTACCACCTCCCTAGGTAACGCATTCCAGTGTTTCAGCACCCTCCCAGTGAAAAAGTTTTTCCTAATATCCAACCTAATCCTCCCCCACTGCAAGTTGAGACCATTACTCCTCGTTCTGTCATCTGCTACCATTGAGAACAGTCTAGAGCCATCCTCTTTGGAACCCCCTTTCAGGTAGTTGAAAGCAGCTATCAAATCCCCCCTCATTCTTCTCTTCTGCAGGCTAAACAATCCCAGCTCCCTCAGCCTCTCCTCATAAGTCATGTGTTCTAGACCCCTAATCATTTTTGTTGCCCTTCGCTGGACTCTTTCCAATTTATCCACATCCTTCTTGTAGTGTGGGGCCCAAAACTGGACACAATACTCCAGATGAGGCCTCACCAATGTCGAATAGAGGGGAACGATCACGTCCCTCGATCTGCTCGCTATGCCCCTACTTATACATCCCAAAATGCCATTGGCCTTCTTGGCAACAAGGGCACACTGTTGACTCATATCCAGCTTCTCATCCACTGTCACCCCTAGGTCCTTTTCCGCAGAACTGCTGCCTAGCCATTCGGTCCCTAGTCTGTAGCGGTGCATTGGATTCTTCCATCCTAAGTGCAGGACCCTGCCCTTATCCTTATTGAACCTCATTAGATTTCTTTTGGCCCAATCCTCCAATTTGTCTAGGTCCTTCTGTATCCTATCCCTGCCCTCCAGCGTATCTACCACTCCTCCCAGTTTAGTATCATCCGCAAATTTGCTGAGGGTGCAATCCACACCATCCTCCAGATCATTTATGAAGATATTGAACAAAACCGGCCCCAGGACCAACCCCTGGGGTACTCCACTTGATACCGGCTGCCAACTAGACATGGAGCCATTGATCACTACCCGTTGAGCCCGACAATCTAGCCAGCTTTCTACCCACCTTATAGTGCATTCATCCAGCCCATACTTCCTTAACTTGCTGACAAGAATACTGTGGGAGACCGTGTCAAAAGCTTTGCTAAAGTCAAGAAACAATACATCCACTGCTTTCCCTTCATCCACGGAACCAGTAATCTCATCATAAAAGGCAATTAGATTAGTCAGGCATGACCTTCCCTTAATGAATCCATGCTGGCTGTTCCTGATCACTTTCTTCTCATGCAAGTGCATCAGGATTGATTCTTTGAGGACCTGCTCCATGATTTTTCCAGGGACTGAGGTGAGGCTGACTGGCCTGTAGTTCCCAGGATCCTCCTTCTTCCCTTTTTTAAAGATTGGCACTACATTAGCCTTTTTCCAGTCATCCGGGACTTCCCCGGTTCGCCACGAGTTTTCAAAGATAATGGCCAATGGCTCTGCAATCACAGCCGCCAATTCCTTTAGCACTCTCGGATGCAACTCGTCCGGCCCCATGGACTTGTGCACGTCCAGCTTTTCTAAATAGTCCCTAACCACCTCTATCTCCACAGAGGGCTGGCCATCTCTTCCCCATTTTGTGATGCCCAACCCATCCTTTGGGTAGGGCGAATCGGGGTGATGGCTCCGCGCTTTGGGGGCCCCCTCAGGCTGGTGTGATTGGCCTGCGCACTGAGTTCTGGAAGAGATGAATCCATCACTTCCATCCCAGACCCCTCCGCTCCAGGCCCCATGCTTTGGATGGCCCCGCGGGCCAGTGCGATTGACCGGTCCTTGAAGAGACGAATCCATCACTTCCGCCCCGGGCCCCCGTACCCTCCTAGGGACAGCCCTGGTGGCAAGTGTAGTTTTAGCTTAAGGCATGTTTTCCAGATCGCACATTTTTCTTGTAGATCTTCTCTGAACCCTCTTTGACTTTTCTACATCTTTTTAAAAGTCTCATTGTCACCACAATGAGCCACAGTATTCCAGTGTTCTAATAATGGTCTTTCCCATGCCATGCACCTCCCTTTTCCTATGCACCATTCCGCTGTTTATACATCCAAGAAATGTGCGAGCTCCCTTGGATACATCATAACCTGGGAACGGGAAAGGTCCCTGCCTGAGGAGAATGTGTTCTTAACAGACTGACTTAGCAGCAAGGAAAGGGGAGGGAAAGCAACAAAACCACAACCTATTGGATCCAGGATTTTAAACATTTATTTTGTTTCATTCATTCTGGATCTCATGCAAAGATGATTGCAATCGATGGGAGTCTTTCCACTGGCTTTAATTAACTTTTGGATCAAGAAAAAACAGTTTTGAAATGTAAAGTATTAAATAAGGCTTTCATTTTAACAACATCCCTTGTTCCTTTTCCTTTTAGCTGGAGAGAGATTTCAGAAGGAAACAAAATAGTTTGATAGTCTTTTAGATGGTATCAAAGATGGTAATAATTATCCTCTTGGGGAAAAGAGAAAAAATTAGTTGAGATGGACTGGAGCTGTGATTGTTAAAGTCCGCTTCCATTTTACTCCCAGTGGTATTAGGGATTCAACTGGAGCTGGTAGAGGTCGTCTGGGTCCCTCTCTCTGGCCTGGTCTGGTTAGCACATCTCTCAGTATGACAAAACCCAGGGTCCTAGGAGATTGTGGGGGCGGCAGCCATGATGGTATAGCTTGCTCCAGTAGCCAATTTTTCTCCCCAAAGTCTTTCTTTAAGGACCCACAAAGTGACTGGTGGGTGAAATAGCCCATCACCTCATTATTTTGTCCGCCAATTAGGCCTAGCTTCCACACACAAATTTTGGTTCACTGATTTCTGGTTCTTCACTTTTCTTTTTTACCAGGCATAATTTTAAGACGGTCTTTGAGTTATATCAGTAGGAATTTTTGTTTGGACCAGTTCAAGCTGTCTCCCTTTTGCACCTTCTCCCATCAACATTTGTTATTATAGGCTATTGTGACATCTTATGAATTTTCATATACTTTTAATAGTAGAGTTCATAATTAGGGTAAATTTATAGGCCCATTTATTACAACAGGTCTGCACTCACTAATAAAATGCCACTACAGAGTTGATGTCTGCAAACAAAAATTCACATTATTTCATATTGTGTTCTATAATCTTGGACTTCAGGGACAGATAGGTAGAGTAGAACAAATTAACTCAGATTCAGTTACTGAATAGCTAGGCTACTTTTTAAAACCAATATTTTCTAATGATTTAACCGCACTGGGATTCTGACATGTTTTGAAAAATGAGGAGCATTTTAGGACATGGGAATACATTTTAGCTCTTGATAAGGAGTGTGGCATCACCCTTGTGCACTATTCTCTGGACAAAGGAGTTAAATGCAAACTCTCAGTCACAGTCTGTGGTGAGCTGGGTGTGACAAGGTGTACCAACCATGTACTGGCACAGCAGGGGTTAACCAATCACTTTGAGCCCAAGAGCCCATACACTCTCGCTCTTGCTGGGTATTCTCCAAGTGGAGACAGAGTATAAAAGGAAGTGGCTCAGCCCAGTCTGGGCTGACTGAGGAGGAGAGCTGATGAATGCTGCAGGCTCCTGCCTGGAAGCGGCTTGAGCTCCAGACTGCTGTGGCTGAGTACATGGAGCGTGCCGCAAGACCGCAGCTGTGAAAGACAGAATGCTGCTACTCAAGGAGGAACTGCCATAGTTGGAAACAAGAGTAGGAAGTGGCCCAGGGAATGTGTTTGCTGATATGGAGACCTGAATCTGAACCTGAAACTTGGGCTACTGGTTTAACAGGGCCCTGGTACGGGACCTGGTGGAGTAGGATGGGTCTGGGTCTCCCTACCCCTTCCAGTGGAGACCACCCAAGATATCAGGTGCTACAGTTTGAGACTAAAGATATTGAACACTCCTGCATAGGTTTGTGGATGTCAGGTACTACTGCCTGGGACTAAGGACGCTGGCAGCTAGGCCTCACTATAGGCGGCTCTATAGACTCTGGCCAGTAAGACTTACTGCTCCTGCACAAGAGGGCAGCTCAGTAGACTCTGGCCATTAGGCCTTGCTTCCCTTGCACGAGAGGGCAGCTCTATAGATTCTAGCCATTAGGCCTCACTTCCTTGAAGGGAAGGGCAGCTGAATGGATACTAGCTGCTAGGCTAACTCCAGTGCAAACAGAGAGGCTTCAATACAGCCTTTCGCAAGCTCTGATTGGATTAATTAAGCAAAAAGAACTAACACAGATGGTGTCAGGTTTCTTGCTGCTGTTCTCCTGGGTTGCTCACCACCTCCAACTTTCTTTCCTAGTGCTTAAAAATTACTAGAGGAAAATTCATTTTGGATATGATGGAAATGTTCCTAACAATAAACCCTATTACTTTGTGACATAGGGCTTCCCCGCTTTTCTAGGAAGCCTATTACTTGGGATAGTTGCACCCAGATTACATTGTTTCTAATGTAGATAATCCTGCATTGATAGGGGGATGAATATGAGAATCAAACATATCTTTTTTTAATAATGCCCCAGTATGGATTTTTTCCTACTAGCTGACCACAAATTAATTTGTGAGGTATTTTAAACTGACTGCTGCCCTCTCCACCTGGTGACTGCATACTTGTGTGCTCCTGCTACCCTGCCCACCTGCGCTCTGTTTGATACTTCTCTGCTTCTGACTGGTTCACAAACAGACTACCAGGTGTTGCCTTCTTGCTGCCCAGTCCTCATGTCTGTTGCCAGTTACTGTGCTCCTGCTGCCCTTTTCACATGCTGACAGTTTCATGCTACCTTCTTGCTGCCCTCTTGCCATGCTGAGTGGCAGATGTTGCCCTATTGTCTCATTCAACTATTGTAAATTTAATTCCTAAATGCCCTGTTTTACTTCTCATCCTCCTCCCCAACAAGTTCTATTTTTAATATAGTTTCTCTCATGGGTCTCTGAATATTTTAATGTGGAGTAACAGGGCCTATTTAATGGCACACTGCTACTACCATTGGTGTCTGATTTGGATGTATATCTACAGTAGTGATTACCGAGAGAGCAGTTTTTGCTGTAAAATGCAGTGAGTCCCAAGACCTTTTTCTGAATGAAGCTGCAGAAAGCAGTTGTGGTGGAGCTGTGAATTCCTTGATTCCCTGCAGAATCTCAAGAATACCTCTAAAACAACAAGGAATCCGGTGGCGTCTTAAAGACTAACAGATTTATTTGGGCATAAGCTTTTGTGGGTAAAAAACCCACTTCTTCAGATGCATGCAGTGAAAATTACAGATACAAGCATAAATATGCTGGCACATGAAGAGAAGGGAGTTACTGTACAAGTGGAGAACCAGTGATGACAAGGCCAATTCAATCAGGGTGAATGTGGTCCACTCGCAATAATTGATGAGGGGGTGTCAATACCAAGAGAGGGAAAATTGCTTTTGTAGTGAATCAGCCAATCCTAGTCCCTATTAAAGCCCAAATTAATGGTGTTAAGTTTGCAAATGAATTGTAGCTCTGCAGTTTCTCTTTGAAGTCTGTTTTTGAAGGTTTTTTTGTTGCAGGATGGCTACTTTTAAATCTGTTCTTGAATATCCAGGGAGATTACTGGCTTTTGTATGTTACCATTCCTGATGTCTGATTTGTGTCCATTTATTCTTTTACATAGAGATTGTCCTGTTTGGCCAATGTACATGGCAGAGGGACATTGCTGGCACATGATGGCATATATCACATTAGTAGATGTGCAGGTGAACGAGCCTCTGATAGTGTGGCTGGTGTGGTTGGGTCCTATGATGGTGTTGCTAGAGTAGATATGGGGACAGAGAAGGCAACGGGGTTTGTTACAGGGATTGTTTCCTGGGTTAGTGTTTCTGTGGTGTGGTTTGTAGTTGCTGGTGAGTATTTACTTCAGGTTGGGGGGCTGTCTGTAAGCGAGGACTGGCCTGCCTCCCAAGGTCTGTGAGAATGAGGGATCATTTTCCAGGATAGGTTGTAGATCGTCAATGATGTGCTGGAGAGGTTTTAGCTAGGGGCTGTACGTGATGGCCAGTGATGTTCTGTTATTTTCCTTTTTGGGCCTGTCCTGTAGTAGGTGACTTCTGGGTACCTGTCTTGCTCTGTCAATCTGTTTCCTCACTTCCCCGGGTGGGTATTATAGTTTTAAGAATTCTTGATAAAGATCTTGTAGGTATTTGTCTCTGTCTGAGGGATTGGAGCAAATACAGTTATATCGTCTGCAGACAATGGATCGTATGATGTGTCCTGGATGGAAGCTGGAGGCATATAGGTAAGAATAGTGGTCAGTAGGTTTCCGGTATAGGGTTGTGTTTATGTGACCATCACTTATTTGCACTGTAGTGTCCAGGAAGTGGATCTCTTGTATGTACTGGTCCAGGCTGAGGTTGATCGTGGGGTGGACCACATCCACCCTAATTGAATTGGCCTTGTCATCACTGGTTCTCCACTTGTAAGGTAACTCCCTTCTCTTTGTGTGCCAGTATATTTATGCTTGTATCTGTAATTTTCACTCCATGCATCTGAAAAAGTGTTTTTTTACCCACAAAAGCTTATGTCCAAATAAATCTGTTAGTCTTTAAGGTGCCACCAGACTCCCTGTTGTTTTTGTGGATACAGACTAATAAAGCTACCCCTCTGATAAGAATACCTCTGGGATTTCTCCACACTGCATGCCACAGAGTAGGGATTTCTCTTTTTGAAAGCATAAAAGGACACATTCATTTCTAGAGGAAGTTGCAGAGCACTGGTACAGAGTTACTTAATAAAATGAGTCATCATAGTTTTTTCAGAGCTGCCAAAAACGGAGTGTTCCACACTGCAGGATTGTTTGACAATAAAGGGCCTTTATTCAAGAGCCGCCTGAAAATAAGGAGTGGCTTTCACTTCTGCAGCCCTGAAGAGAGTTGCATGGGAAGCTGTGAAGTGAAAAAATGAAAGACTCTATTAATATACAGTACCCGGCCTGCCCATGAGTACTGGGAATTAGATTACTCATTCTCCCTTTTCACGAGTTCTAAATCAAAGTGCTGGAGAAAAACTAACCACCTATTTGTTCCCTCTATACTACTCATGTCTGGCTGTAATGACTGACCAATTCTGGGTAATACAATCTTTATTTCATTGTTTAACAAGAGATACTATAAGCCAGATTGTCACAATCTTGCTCAAGGATATCACTCTGCAAGTAGACCCACTGAAATCAATGCATCTACTTGGATTAAAGTACCACTTAATGTGACAGAATCAAGTCTAGGACCTTAAGGCTAGATATTACAGGGTATTTAATATTAGATTAGTGCATATATTCATTTCAGGCTATTTGAAAATATGATTGATTGCAAAATACAAGGTATAAGCTACTTATTAGTACATTCATGTTTTGTTTAGCTGGCTGTTTACTCTAATTTCTGAGAACAGAACCAAGGATATTAATCCACACACAAAAAAAAAGGCTTTGGAAAACAGAGCAGATTCTGCAAAAATCTGGGAAATTAGCCCACACTTAAATGTGAGTTTTCTTTAGTCATGCTTGTGCTCCTTTTGTATTCTTTCTGTGCTAACGTTTGAGTGAACTGGCTTTACATGAATTAAATCTGTTGGTTATAAAAGAGGGTTGTGCACTGTAATTTGCTACCAGCCATGGGAAAGCTATTCCTTACAGAATCTTGGTTCATACTACTGTTCCAGGCCAATAAAGTGGACTTAATTAGCATAGTCCTGATTTAGTGGTTTGGGACACAGTGCCCAATTCATCTTTGCCCTAGAGCCCATATCAGGTAGCCTGACACAAAGGAATTATAGAGCAGAAGGAAGTTTCCACTGTGGATTTCCCCAGGTACAGGTCTTCCCCAGGCCTCTAAACCAGGTGCAGAACAAAGGAAGCAGTAACGTGAAGGTAGGATGGAGGCTAGAAGGAGTGGATCAGCATTGCATGGCCAAGGCTGATCTGCACCTTGGCAATTCTCCATACCTGTGATTGCTCATGTGGCCTGCTGAAGCATGGGTGCAAGTTAAAGGGAGTAACAGAGTACTTTACTCCAGTGCATGGTCAGATAGGCTTGCCCACAACTGATTTCTAATGAGGGAAAATGGTGAATGTCAGAAAGAAGAGGGGAGGTTATCCTGGGGATCCTGCTTTGGCAATCAGTTAGAAACATGGACACATAGACAAGCCAATGGTAGAATTTCCAGTGGTGGTTGTTTTACCTATTTTCATAATGACAAAGGGCGAGGCTGTGATTCCTGGTAAGATACTATTCAAGGTGAGTAAAAGTAAGCAGTAATATTAATAGGGTTGCTTCCAGAGTAAGCTGCTACTGGTCATGAATATGAGTATCACAGCAAGGCCTAAAATGTCTATTCTGCTATTGTTGTTTTCCTGCAAGGGCCCCTGGATCAGTAGATACCAAATTGTAGTAACACATTACTGGAGGTACATGAGCGGTTTTTTCAGAAAATAGAATCCAGTGATGCTGCAATGATAAATGTTACAAGGGTGGTAATCCAACTGCTGATGGAGTTTTAGCTGTGGCATGTTAGGTCTTAAAGTTTGAAATCCAGTGACCTAGATGATAAATGTAATATTGCTAGGGTGTGTCAACTCAGACTACAGAAAGCAAAGTCAGTATTTTGCCTCTGAACTTAAATGCCATATGGACCTAGATGTCCTTTGGCAGCTCTCCTCATCACCCTTTTTCAAGACTCAATTCAGCAAGTGTTCTGTTTGTCCAATGACCTCTTTAGGAGAGCCAGACACTAGTCACTAGAAGGACCACATCCCTGCTAAATTCTGGGAGTCACACAGGCCCACAGCAGTCCTGAATAAGGGAAGCACAAGCAACCTCCCCTCTGTCCCTGCACTAGCAGCTGTGTCAGCCCAGGGATGACTCTGCCCCACAGTTTATATATTGTTATACTGAGAGTTACTGATAACTGTATGCCTCATAAACCTCTTTGAGACTGGGTGTGAATGCACCCTTCAATTAACAGAGCTGTCAGGATAAATTAATCACAAACCCCTCATCTAAGACAAAAAGGGTTGTGAACCTGCCTAGGAGTTTTGGACTGAGTGGGCAGAGGGGTTTTGCTGAGTATTGTTTGGGTAAGGCATGAGGGAAGGCAGAACACCCAGAAACTGAAAGACACTCAGGAGCAAGAAAGCCACACAGACATCCTTGAAGGAAAGCTATGTATGACCTGATTGGAGACAATCGGAGATGCAGGCTGAAAAGAGTGTTCTTGGTGCTGTGAGTGAAAGAAGCAGTTTCTTATTGTCTGATCCTTCAAGTGTTGAGTAACACAGGACTGTTGCGGTTCAAATACAAGACAGCACAAAGCTTTAAGCAAGCAAACAGGCTGGTCTGCCAATGGACTGGACCTGTCTGCTTTCCGCCCTCTCCTTTATTCTTTCTCTCCCCCCGCGCATTACATTCTCCAACAGATAAAAGGAATACACTGGCTTTGTTTAACATTCTTATTTACCAATTTCTATCTACCGCATTCCTTGTTCTCGGGCCTTGAGCCCAGTCCTGGGAGGCTTCCCACGGTTCATGTCATCTGGGCGAGATTCCAAGGTTCATGCCCTTGAGAGGAGCTGTGTGTGGACTGCTCCTACACAACACTCCGGGTGTGCCCTGAATGTTGCCAAGTGCATGAACCCTGTATGAATCCTACACAGGACTTTGTACATTCTTTGTAAATAACAAAACTGCTTCAAAGAAATACCCAAGAGTGGTGGAACAATTTGTATAGCGAGGGTGCTAAGAGCATTGTACCAAACTGTAAACCCTGGTTTGACGGAAACCACTTCAAGCCAGGGAATGCTGCCACACCTAAGATTACCAGCAATTTCTCCTCCTAACTGGAACAATTTACTACACCCTGAATTTTTGGTTTGCTGTTTGGGTCTAAAGGGCTAACAGTATGAAGGGAGTTGAAAGTCAAATCAGGTCCATAGACAGCTTCTCTAGCCAGGTGAACTACAGCAGATTCTCCTTATGACTGAGCCAGTAGAAGCTGTGCTATGCTTTTGTCAGTGGGAATACTTGCTTCTTAACTGTTTTATCTCACATTCAAGATTAGTTCCTAAAAAGCACCTTAACAAGTTATATCACTCAAGAGCCTCCTAAGATTTTATTGTTCGCTTGTATATTCTGTTAAATATAATTTGTGAATACTTGCTGTTATTTTGCTAGCTTGCTAAGTATTCTTCAACTATCCATTTAAACCTCCTAGAATAAATTTTAAATGTAATCTTAGCAAACAAGTATGCAATTTCCAACGAAGGCTGAATAATTTCCCACTTAAAGCTATGAGAGAAGACTCGTCCCTGAATAATGTACAAATCTTTAAACGGCTTTTCTCCCATAAAATGCAAGAATTTTGCTGCCTGCCAGGAAAAAATAAACAAAGACTAAACCTTTGTTTTTTGCAGTAAGACCCATCTGATGAATTTACATTTCCTTCTCACACAGCAAATCTTTGGATAATCTTTGGATAATTTAGAGATGCAATCTGTAGAGCTGTGTTAGGAGACTAGTGCTTGTTTCTACAGCTGCTAGGGGAAGTAGAAGAGAGAGCAACAGTGGCCCAGATCCGCAAAGGAATTTATGCGCCTAAACTGCAGATTTATGTGCCACTGAAATCCACAACCCCCCTGCTCAGTGGCTCCTATCTCTATAAGTGCCTAAACTCATTTGGCACTTAAATTCTTGCTGTAAAAGATCCCTTGGTACTTAAGTTTCTGACTCTGGCATGCACACTGCTGCCTCAGGCAGTCAGTGGTCTGAGCACAACTGCCAGACCTGAGCCCATGCAAAATCCAGGAGGCTGAGATGTCTTCCTTACCACCTTTATTCCAGTGGTCAGCACACTCACCTGGGATGCAGAAGAGCCAGGTTCAATTTCTCCCTCCCCACTCCCCCACAATGAAGAGAAAGAGCACTTTCCTATTCAGAATCTAACCACTGGGCTATGGGATAGTCCAATGGGGGAAGGAGATCTCCCACAATCTGTCCTGTTGAAGCTGTTCTACTTTGGACAGCTAATTAAATCATCATTGGAACAGGGGACTAGACATTGGTCTCCTATCTGCCAGGTGAGTGCCCCAAGCTATAGAGAACCTGTCTCTGGCCCAGTAACTATCTATCCAAAGCAGAACAGCTTCAACAGGACAGTCTTGGGGAGACCAACTTCAGAATGTCGCATATGCCATTGGGTACACAGAGGTGGGAAAGGCAGAAAGAGGAATTGAACCTGGGTCTCCCACATCCCAACGGGAGTGCTCTAATCACTGGGCTAAAAGTAATAAGGTGGGCACCTCTTCCTCTGTTGCTTGTAAGAGTAGTTTGGGCACCTAAGTTGTCTGACTCCAGCAGAGAGTTCCTGGCTGTGGTTTGCAAGCAGAGACAGGTGCTTCCTTGCAGCCTGGATTTAGGTGCCTAACTCTGTGAGAGGGGAAGGGCTTAGGATATACCCCGCTTGTCAGTGTCTCCCATTAGCTAGCATAGGCAGCTCCCTGCCTAGTGTCCTGGCTTTTGGGGGCTCTCATTGTATAGGGAGCCTAGGTGCCTAACTCAGACATTGTGGAGTCTACTGATTTTCAAAGCATCTAAAACTCAGCATTGCCATGCCTAAATCCCTTTGTGGATCTGGGCAAAGGTGAACACTTGCACAAATCCCCCTGAAAAAGCATTTTGGAGTGTATTAAGTATATAATATTTACCTTAAAGCAAATTACAAACAAAAATCATTTCTATATTTGCTGAAAACTTTAGATGAGAATTTGGTTTCAGTTACTCTGCTGTAAATTCAGATTATTTTTGTTCCTAGATATCAGAATCCAGCCTCTTTTCTTTTATATATATCGCAGACTATAGTGACCAATTTCCAGTGACACTAAGGTCTGTTTACATCTATTTTAAGGCCCCATTAGAGCACCAGAATGACACAAAGATTTCTTAATTGTAAATGAGAATCAGCACCTGCAGTATCTTGTTGCTGTGATGGTCTGTACCCCTGTATTCACCCCCTTTACAGGACTATGATTAATTTTGTACAAAGATAAGTAATCTTTTATGGAACTTTATTTTGGATTATAGAGCTTAGAATTCACATTGTCCCTTCCTCCCCACTAATCCCTGTGTACCTTATATATAGTCATCTGCTACCTGCTTAAAATCCCATTAACCTGCACACCTGAAATGGTTTTAACCTTAGACCACTTCATTGTATCCATTAATAATTTGCACTGCCTATTAAGTTAGTCCATTGTCTCCCCCATGTTACCTCCTCCCATGCTAAAACAGGATTTTTCTGTAAGGTATATTGTTGAGTATTTATTTCTTGTGCAGTTTTAAATAACCAGTTTTGGTCCTTAAAATTATCAGAAAAATCAATTTTCTATCCTGTGTTGTCTGAGAGGAAGGAGATTCTTTGGGAAAAGAAACAAAAAGACAGATTGGTACCCAACATTTTGGCAGCAGCACTGCATGAGACACCTGTGTTCAGAAGTTTAGAGTTAATTCTCAATGGAGCTTAGTTAAGCATGTTGTAGGCTTGTCGTGTTTGGCTGCAAGGCAGGCATGGAAAGAATAAAAGCTCTACAGGGCTATGTGCTGTCAGAATTTAGTGTGTTAAATCTTTTCTTGCCTTTATTTTTTTCTGGTAACGTTTGGCTTTCTTGACTCAGGAGAAAATTGATCTATAATAGATTCTGTGCTAATAACACCAAACATTTACATTATGATCACACTTAGTTTTTCTTTCTGGCATGAATTCTACATTTCAACAATAGCACAAATGAAATCTTTACATTTGAAAGCTTTTTAGTCTCATCAGTGTATTATCTCTATATTCAACAGAGACTAAGCTTCGCCATCACATTGTTCACTCTGCTTGTGTGTTCTACCCCTTTCTGCATGATCTATCTTGTCTAATTGGCTTGAGTAACCCTTCTGCCAGGTGGAGTCAGCAGCAATAAGGGCCAGGTTCAATATCTAGGGGTTCCTTTTGACAAGACAACACTGAACTGGCTTGAGCCCCTACCCAGTAATCTGGGAAAACTACACACCATCCCTGGGCACCTCTAAGAGGCAATACTTCCCCTCTTGCAAGCGCTGAGTCAGTGTATGGAAAAGATAACTTTTAATAAAAGGGGAAAGGAACCTGCCATTAATTTGGGAAAACACCACAAGCATGATTTGAAAACATATGACCATGAGCAAAACACCAACCCTACAGTATGTGATGGGCAGCATCACACCATATGGTGAGAGACTGAGGAAAAGGAAAGTCCAACAAACAAATGTCCCTTTAACATGCCACTCCCCTCTCCTTCCATTGCACCTCACTCTCAGTTGTTGTCAATGGTCAGCAACAACCCAGAATTCAGAAGTTGTTTGCATGATTTCACCTCGCACCCCAGGATGGGGCGGGGGGAGGGGGAAGGCGGGGAAGATGTCATGCAATGGCTCAGCAAAGCCATGTCATTCACTCTGCTTCGCTCATCCCGCCATTGCTCATTCTGCGGCTGTCAGCTGCTGTGCTGTCATTCACTCCACTCCTGCCCTTTCTACTGCAGCCTCTAGGATGTCTTGAGGTCCCACCACTTAATACAACTCAGGTTTACGGCCTAGCACTTAGATCTGGTTATCAGCCATTTCAGCACTACTGATCCACAACGAAACTCGTAATTGAATCTGAATCAGTTCTGTCCTTAAACAGTAGAGAGGGGGAGGGTCAAATGGTGTGTAGAACCCTCAGGCAAAGCCCACACCACCAGGCACAAACACCTGTCCCCAACCTTTCTCATCTCCACTGGGCTTTGGCACCTCTACATAGTAAGTTCAGTTCAATTCAGTGTGAACCCCCTCAATCAGGGCATGCCAAACACAGTTCTGCTGCCTTTTATTTATGCAACAAAGATAACAAAACTTTATTACCTCTGCACCCAATAACAAAGTGACTTGCAGTCCAACACCAGCCAAAAGAGATCATTGGGCAAAGCAGACCCATCATGCTGTGTACCTAGGCAGAGTGCGACAGTCTATGCAAACAAGGTCAGTTCCTGAAGTCTTCTCCCTCAGCTCATCACTAGATGTCAGGGGACAGCTCATTCAGACCCTGTTTACACTTGTAAGTTCTTTGGGCCAGAGTCTGTCTTTTTATTCTGTTTGTACAGCATCCAGCACAGTGGGGTCCTGCTCCATGACTAGGGCTCCTATGGGCTACAGTAATACAAATAACTAACATTAACTTCTCTATACTTTTGCTTTGGCACACTGAAAATTGAGGAGGAGGAAAGGTTACAAATAGTAGACTTGGGTTTAGAAAGTGCTGAACTGTTGTGTCAGCATTTTAACATTCCAAACAATTCAGAAATGTTTTTGGGTGCGGAAGCTTGAATTTAAAAAAGCAACTTTGTGAACTCTCTATGTAGCCTTCTGCTTTCATGCCTTTTTCTGGCTAATCCACAGAGCAATGTTGTGCCAGGAGGACTTTGTTTTCCAGAATGTAAAGGAACTCAGTCTAAACATTTCTAAGGGCAGGATTGTCACCTTACAATTTGCCCTAAGGTAGGGAGAGCATTTTGTTGAGTTGCCCCAAGAGCAGAGCAGAGAGAACCATAGAAGAAATAAGCTGCAGCAGCCCTTTCCCCTGCACAGCTTACTGCCCACTCTGTGGCAGTTCAGCTACCCTGACTGGCATGCTGGGGGCAGAGCCCTAACCACTCCCACCTGAGTGAGAAGGGAGTAACAGCCCCGTGGTATTCTGGCCCACAGTGTGAGTAGCCTGCAAAAGGGAGTAACAGAGTACTTTGCTCCAATGCACGGTCAGATAGGCTTGCCCACAACTGATTTCTAATGAAGGAAAATGGTGAATGTCAGAAAGAAGAGGGGAGGTTATCCTGGGGATCCTGCTTTGGCAATCAGTTAGAAACATGGACACATAGAGTCATAGAGTCATAGAATATCATAGACAAGCCAATGGTAGAATTTCCAGTGGTGGTTGTTTTATCTATTTTCATAATGACAAAGGGTGAGGCTATGATTCCTGGTAAGATACTATTCAAGGTGAGTAAAAGTAAGCAGTAATATTAATAGGGTTGCTTCCAGAGTAAGCTGCTACTGGTCATGAATATGAATATCACAGCAAGGCCTAAAATGTCTATTCTGCTATTGTTGTTTTCCTGCAAGGGTCCCTGGATCAGTAGATACCAAATTGTAGTAACACATTACTGGAGGTACATGAGCTGTTTTTTTCAGAAAATAGAATCCAGTGATGCTGCACTGATAAATGTTACAAAGGTGGTAATCCAACTGCTGATGGAGTTTTAGCTGTGGCATGTTAGGTCTTAAAGTTTGAAATCCAGTGACCTAGATGATAAATGTAATAATGCTAGGGTGTGTCAACTCAGACTACAGAAAGCAAAGTCGGTATTTTGCCTCTGAACTTAAATGCCATATGGACCTAGATGTCCTTTGGCAGCTCTCCTCATCACCCTTTTTCAAGACTCAATTCAGCAAGTGTTCTGTTTGTCCAATGACCTCTTTAGGAGAGCCAGAAACTAGTCACTAGAAGGGCCACATCTCTGCTTAAATAAATCCCCTATTGAAATCAATAGTTTGAGTAGAGGGGGCTGAATAGGACCCTTAAATAGTACACATTAAAGTATCACAAACTGCTTTTTCCTACTCCATATATTGTAGGAATCAATTTCAATTCCTAATAAATAGCACCCTTAGAGGTTTTTAAGGCCCTTTCTGATGAAGCCCTGGCTGGGATGATTTAGTTGGTGTTGGTCCTGCTTTGAGAAGGGGGATGGACTAGATGACCTCCTGCGATCTCTTCTAACCCTCATCTTCTGTGATTGTGTGATTTACTTCACCAGCTCTTTCATAAAGAACCTCTCAGGAAGATCCCTCTTTTCCAAGTCTATTCTGGGCAGCTGGACTTCAGCAGACTCGCTATTCCTAGCCAGTTGATCCTTTCCTTTTGTCTGTTTCTACTCTAAAACGGCTTCCAGCACTAGCTAAAGTTTGCTGGCTGGCTTGGGTACATCCTGTAGGCAGCAGCTAATTCTAAGAAAAAAGATGTAGGCAGAGAAAGTCAGAAACTAAGGCAAAGTAGAGTGTTTGGGATATATTCACCATCTAGAAAGAACTTCATCACAAATGAAAATAAGGCCTTTTTTTCAAGAGATAATGGCTTATACATTCAGTTAAAAATGTCTGATAATACTGTGTGTAACAGTGACGTGCACTCTGAGCACATCACAATGTAAGAAAGGTTTCACAAATATGAACAGGAAGATTTTTGAAGGCATAAATGGACATTACCTGCACAACTCTCATTGTCTTTCAATGAGAAGTCTGGAAACTAACTGCCCTTTGTGCCTTTGAAAATCAACCTCTTATTAATCTTTGACTCTATTCCTTTCAATTGGCAGGGATAGACTTTGGATACTTGTTAATTTTGTTATTTTTGTGGTCCTACTGTTGCTGTGGGGAAGCTAGGTTGAAGTAGGAGTTGTATTTTGCTCTGCAGGCACTAAGATTCATATTCTATCAGTTTTTGAAAGTCAAGACTTTAGGAATATATTAATAGTGTCCTCTTGACCTGCTAGTGAGGGGAAGAAACAAGATGGCAGCCATGAAGAGCCCCAGACTACCAAAATGTTAGATTTAAGAAAACTTTTTGACTATCATTTAATTTCTGCGTTTATGATGTTTTTCTTCCACTGCAATGTAAACAGATCCCACACAGTCACTTCAGTTCTCAGATTTAATTTATGCAAGGATTAGGATATTTTCAGCAATAAACACTGCTTCTTTCATGCTTAGTTAACTTCACCTCTTGGTTTTGTTGTTGTTTTTTCATTCTTCATAGAGGATTATGTATCACAATTCTGGACTATTGAAGAATGGATTTTTAAAAAAAGCTTTAAGAAACTCTATACTACTTATTCTCAAAACACTAAAAAAATAAATAAATCTTGAATCCTAAAAAAGACCTTGAGACTGGAATAAAAAGCTTACTGACAGTGGTAGCTGATGACAGAACAAGGAGTAATGGTCTCAAGTTGCAGTGGGGGAGGTTTAGGTTGGATATTAGGAAAAACTTTTTTCACTAGGAGGGTGGTGAAACACTGGAATGGGTTGCCAAGGGAGGTGCTTCTCTTCCTTAGGGGTTTTTAAGGTCAGGCTTGACAAAGCCCTGGCTGGGATGATTTAATTGGGGATCGGTCCTGCTTTGAGCAGGGGGTTGGACTAGATGACGTCCTGAGGTTCCTTCCAACCCTCATATTCTATAATTCTATGAAAGGAGAGCTCTAAGCTTTCCTTGTGAGGGTATCAAAACAAAAAACAAGCTTTTTTGAGCCTGAAAAACCCAAGGCTCACAGGAGTACTGGAAGAATTGAGAAACATGCAGAGTCAGTTAGTTCTTATTGATAATTTGCCTTGATCATGCTAATTAGCTATTCCCTGTTTCATTCTGAATTTTCTGCATCAAACATTTAAATAAAGACATTATTTGGATTTGCAAGATTTTTTTCCTCTTGCTTTGGTATATTTCTTGTCAATATGCAAAATTTAACTTGTTGAAATTTCCACTGAAACTATCTATAGCTGCTTTAATATATTGTACTGTATTTGCCAACTTTTACTCCAGCTGTAAAAACACCATTATGGAATTTGGAGCAGAACATTTTCTTTCATGTTAAATGGAAATAAAGAAACATTAGTGTAAGATTTAGGCTGAGTAATCAAGCATACAGAAGTCAGGAAATTCAAAAATTGAAGGTTTGCAGTGGACAGTGAACTCAGTTATTTGCACATCTTATATATTTTATGACATAAATTGTTCAGTTTCATATTAACAGGGAAAACATTTGTGTAAAATACTATTGTACATATGTGCAATACAGCCTGATTAATTTTGCTTTACAAACAAGAAGTGAGCTAACAAAGGTGTGCAAATCCAGAGCTAGTTTAGCTTAGGGTTCAGAACCAGTGCTTGTGTTTGGAGTCTACAACAGTGAAGCCTCATGAGCTGTTCTCCTGAGACTTTGGTCCAAAATGTCAGGAATCTTATAGTAATAAAACACCTAACCTCCTCTGAAATTTAAATGGCTTATATTTGAAGTACTGGTTTTGTTCCATTGTAACTTGTTGGGGTGCCTGATATTTTTTTTTTAAATGTTTGATTTCTCAGTCTTCATGAACTTCTACTACCACTTTGGGGAAAGGATTGTTGTTTGCGTGTTTTCTGTATTTGCATAATTCAGCTGAAACCTGGAAAATAATATTTTTTTTTTGGCTAAGACCAACTATGGAAAATGTCAGCCAAAGGACAATTTGTTTGAGAAAGTTATCATCTGAAAAAGTCTTAGAATGGAAACTGGAACTCAGACTTAATTTTAGCAGTTGCTATTTACAGATTTTATAACATCACCGTAGTGTTTACATGTATCTCAGCGGGGAAAGAGTTGGTTTCAATAAAGTAAGGTCATCTTTGCACCTTTCCCATAAGCCAGAGTCAAATCAAACAAAGGGTCTCTTTTGGAGGTCCTACAGTTTGCAGGTTAGGACTCTGAATCTACAGTACCCCCCACTCCAAGGGAGAAAAGGGAAGTGTGAACATTACCATGCTGCCCAACCACTCCCTTGAGGTACAGGAAGAAAGGCTGCTAGATGCCTTCCTAAACACTTTTGGGCCTACTGGGGAAAGCCAGTATATACCTCCCAACTTGTAGCAACCTGCCCATGAGCTCAACATCAGTTTTTAAATGGTTAAACAAACTCAGATTTTGACTGCCGGTACTTTTAAACTAGCAAACAAATAAAAGGTAGCTGTTTGGTCACAGTATTCTAAGCAAAGGCTCCTGACTTAGTTCTAGGTTATTACGGAGATTCTCCTTTCCTGTCCCAGAATTCCCCTGGAGAGGAACCAGGCAATCCTTCTTAACTGGCCTGCTGGCTCCTGGCTGGTCAGTGTCTCCTGCTGAGCCTTCAGAGAACAGTCTTATTGGTTCTCCAGCCAGATCAGGTTTTCCTTAAACAGGAGGATATCAAGCCACCAATGGATAGAGGAGATTGAGGAGGCCAGGGGATGGAGGAGGCCTGATAAACCCCATCAGATGACTCTTCAGGATTGTCTAGGAATAGACGGGATGTTCCCTAGGGGTGAGCAAAGTCTCTTGCATTCATTTCTGCTTTACATACTCATTAATACATCTTCTGGGATGAAGGAGATCCAGAAAGGATCTCCTTGAGCCCACTGCTTATTGCCCTTCAAAACATGAAGTCACTCCACTGATTTGAACTGAGTTACTCTGGAGTTATGCCAGTATGAATAAGAGCAGAAGTTAGCCCACTGCATATTTATTTATGTTCTACATACAGATACTACAACAAAGATAATGGCAAACTAGCCATTCTGTATGGGAACATTGCAAAATATTTTATATCATCTAATATTTCTTTACTTTTCCTGATCTGCAGAGTATTCAGATAATAGTGAACAATTTTCTGAAATCAAAGAGCTACTGACTGCTTTTATGGCTGTCATCTACCCTTTTCATTCAAGGAAGCATAATTTTCTCCTTTAAGGCAGCAGACTTTGTGCCTTAGGCTGGGCATGAATCAACAAGAAATGTTATAGTTCATACTGTAATTTTATAAACTACCATGTTGGGGAAAATAGAGTTTAAGATGTAATCTATGATGCAGTTACTTTTCCTCCTAGGAAAAACTGAATAATGGGCAGACAACTTCAGTGCACAGTTGCCAACTTTCATGCAGTAAATAAGCACCCCGACTTTCACAATTAGCCAAAAATCAAGCTAATTTCAAAACAAGGCCAAAATAAGCCAATCCCTAAGAACTCCAACACTCTATGTGTCTCGATCCCGCAGCGTGCAGTCTGGGACTGTGGTGCCCCTGACTCTCTCCACCTCCTTGGTCCTCTTGCCCCTGCTTGCCCCTGCTTGCCCCTGTTTGCCCCCTCTTGCCCCTACTTGCCAGGAGCTGACCAAAAACAAGAAGCAACAAGCTACAACAAGCAACAAGTTACAAGCCAAACAAGCAACAAGCTACAAGCCAAAAACTAGCCAACAAGTAATTCACAAGCCAATTAAGCCAAAAACAAGCCCAATTTCTACATTTTTTGCACAGGTTTGCATCTCTGCTTTAGTAGGCTTTTGGTGATTTGTTTTCTCAACCTCTGGAGGAGTATGGGAGTTTGATAAGTTTCTGTTGGATAACTCAACCAGGGACATCCCTCTGCTCTCTGTTGTAAAGGTTAGAGAGATGGTTTCTGGAAAGCATGGAAGGATACTCCCAAGCACAATGCATCACAGTGAAGTTTAGAAATAGCTTTTAAACAAGTTAATATAATAGATTTTTCAACTATGGTTTAGTATACTAAGATAATTGTATACTATTGTATACAATTGTATATTATACAATATGATAAGTATACTAAGATAATTGTATAATAATATACTAAGATAATATACACACACATTTATTTTCAACAGCAGTAGGATAATTTAGGCACCACTCTCTCACGAATGGTTTGATATGATATCAAGAAGAGCCATGCAACAGATTCAGAATAAAATTCAACCTAGACAAAAGCCATTAATAAAAGTTATGATCCATACACACAGGAGTGCTGTTAAGACACTAACCTTTATTTTATAGCTCCAGTGGTTACAAAGGATTATAACCCTGTCACATGGCCAGGGTTTGTAGCTACTGATTTAAGGCTATTGATACATCTTTCCTTTTTTGAAAATCAATTGCAAATAATACATAATAACTATCAGTGGAACACTAATTTGCTCAAAATGAGCTGTTTTGTCACAGCTGTAATGTTTCACTGCAACATATTAGTTTTGATGACATTTTTATTGGGAAGGTTTTTGGGATCCAGAACACTCTAGTCACACTTAGAGACCCTCGCACTCTCACCCAGTGCTTAGGACACAGATCAGAGGGAGACTCAGGTTCAGATTCTAGTTTTGCTTGATTAAAAGTAGATTTTTTCATCCTAGATCACTCTGAATCAGGGAGAACAGGAACTTTAACCTTAGTCTCCCTCACTCCATGCTAGTACCACACCCACCAGGCTATGTACTCTGAGCATCTCACACTTACTCACTTTTTCTATCTCTGTGACCAGAGAGCTCTGGACCCCAAAAATCTTCCTGAACTGAAAAGCTCAGATTTCAGTCCAAAACTGGCCATTATGACACAATCCATTTTTGCAAAGATGTTCAAAAGGTTTTGTTTCCAGTACAATGCAGAACAAAAATAAATTTTGAATCCTAAAAAGTTGCTGTGAAATGGAATTATCTTCCAGACAGCCCTAATAATAACAACCACAGACTAATACAAGCATTTGGGACCAAATAATTTGAGATGTCTAGGGAGGAGGTCAGAGTAGGTGACCTGAGCCTCCTGACACATAATAAGATCATTCTGCCTTATAGGAAACTGTCAATAACTATTTTCTTTGACCCACAACATTTCAGGATCAAATAGCTACTTCCTCATCCCAAAGATTTTCCCCTGCAGTAACTTATTTGGCTGTTGAGATGGATCTGCCATGTGAAACCTGTGTTTGCTGTTTCTAATATTTGTCATTGTCAGTACTGGACTGGACCAGTGTTAGTTCTGTCCATATGCAGCAGCACTGTCAGCAGTGGATGGGTAATCCTCAAACAGAAAAGCAATCTTCCCCTTGATTATGTCTAGATTACTCCTGTTCATCCTGCAAGACTGACCTTCTGAGGTGTGGCTTATGGCCAATGCTGCATATGGCATAGCTGTTGCCTTGACAATTTACTAGATCACTTTCTCTTTTAAATCTAACATTATCTGCCACTGCTAGTCAGAGTAATTCTTTAACATTCAGGTCAAAGCATTTCTTCTGTTATAGTTGCCTGGCATATAGCTCTTTCCTAGCTACTTTCATTCACAGATTCCAAGGCCAGAGCACTGTGATCATGTTGTATAATACAGGCCATAGAACTTCTCCAAAATAATTCTAGGATTTATCTTTTAGAAAAAACATCAAATCTTGATATATAAATTGTCAGTGATGGAGAATCCACCACAAACCTTGGTATATTGTTCCACTGGTTAATCTCTCACAGTTAAAAATGTATGCCTTATTTCCTGTTTGAATTTCTCCAGCTTCAACTTCTGGCCTTTGGATTATGCTATATCTTTATCTGATTAGACTGGAGAGCCCATTATTAAAAGTTTGTTCCTCTTGTAGATACTTATAAACTGTAATATCACCCCTAAACTTCTTTTTGTTAAGCTAAGTAGATAGACTCAAGGAGCTCAATCACTATAAGGCATATTTTCTAATCTTTTAATCATTCTCATGGCTCTTCTCTGAACCCGCTCCAATTTATCAACTCCCTTCTTGAATTGTGGGCAGTGAGACTGGACACAGTATCCCAGCAGTGGTCACACCAGTGCCAAATACACACATAAAATAACCTTCCTACTCCAAGAATTTCATTAGCCCTTTTGGCCCCTGTGAACTCATGTTCAGCTGATTATCCAATCCCACCCCCCAATCTTTTCCAAGGGACTACTTGCCAGGATAGAGTCCCCCATCATGTAAGTATGGCCTATATTCTTTGTTCCTTGATATATACATTAGCATTTAGCTATGCTAAGACTGATATTGTTTGCTTGAGCCCAGTTTACCAAGTGATCCAGATCACTCTGTATCAGTGAATTGTCCTCTTCATTATTTACCATTCTCCCAATTTTTGCGTCATCTGAAAACTTTATCAGCAATTTTTTTTTCTTCCAGGTCATTAATAAAAATGTTAAATAGCACAGGGCCAAGAACCAGTCCCTGCAGGACCCCACTAGAAACACACCCACTGTATGATGATTCCTTATTTATAGTTACATTTTGAGACATATCAGTCACCCATTTTATAATCCATTTAATGTGTGCCATGTTAATTTTATATTTTATAGTGTTTTTTTTTTTAACAAAAACTTCTGTGGTTCTGTCAAATGTCTTACAGAAGTCTATCAACACTATTAACTTTATCCACAAAACTAATCTAATCAGAAAAAGTATATCAAGTTAGTTTGACATGATCTGTGTTCATTGGCATTAATTATATTACCCTCCCTTAATTCTTTATTAATTGAGTTCCATATCAGGCACTACATTATCTTGCCTGAAATTGATGTCAGACTGAGAGGCCTATAATTACCAGGGCATCCCTTTTACCGTTTTAAAATATTGGCACAACATTAGCTTTCTTCCAGTTTCTGGAACTTCCCCTATTCAAGGCTTATTGAAAATCAACACTGATGGTCCAGCAAGCTCTTTAGCCACCTTTTTCAAAACTCTTAGATTCAAGTTATTCTGGCCTGCTGATTTCAAAATGTCTAACTTTAGTAGCTGTTGTTTAACATCCTCCTGAGATACTAATGGAATGGAAAGAGTGTTATCATATGCTATGATTACATCATCTGTTTTTCGTCAAATACAGAACAGAATTATTTATAGACCCCTTCTGCCTTTTCTGCATGATTTTTGATAATGCTACCATTCCTATCTAGTAATGGACCAATGCCAATTCTAGGATTCTTTTTGTTCCTAATATACTTTTAAAAAATCCTTCCTATTTTCATTAACGCTGCTGCACATAGATTTTGCCTTATATCCCTTTTGCTTCCCTTATCAATTTTCTACAATTCCTAGTTTTGGGTTTATACTTATTAGTACTAACTTCCCCTTTTTTCCATTTGTTTATAGCTGCTTTCACTTCTCTAAATTAAGTTGTTGGTTTTTTTAATCAATATCTCCTTCTCCCCCCATTATATCTAAAATATATCACTAGTCTGGACTCTATTCTGTTTCCACATTATAAATGTGACCAAGTTATGCTCACTTGTACATAAGTTACCATTAATTTTTTTAAGTCTGTGATCAGTTCCTTTTTATTTATCAACATGAGACCTAATATAGAATTCCCCTATGTTGGATGCAACAGTTTTTGATTAAGGAAATTGTCATCTCTGTGCATATACTTAAAGATTAAGATCCCAATCCAAAACACATTTAAGACAAAGAAAAGACTCTCATTGATTTTAATAGGCTCTGGATCATTGGTTAATTATCTTTGGCTCAAATAGCCTATTAAATGTTGGCAGTAAGGTTTTATCATTGAAAAAGGATACCAGATTTCTAATTTAATAAACCATTCTTGAACCTTTTTACTTTATTTAACTAGTTCTAGTAGTGGCTAATGCTGGTTAATTGCTGGTCTTTGGTGACTGATGTCTTATCTATTCCCTTTGATCATAGCAGACTGCAGATGCTCACATCTCTGGTTGAGGCATGCAATGTAATGGAAAAAAGTAGATCTTCTGAATCTAAGGAGAAGGGTAATTAACACTTAAAATGGGAGGAATAGCTGCATAAAAAGAGAGCACTTTATTTTAAGTGTCCAATTTAATTAATTCAGCTGGTGTTCCTGGCAAGAGCATTGATCATAATGAATTAATTTGATATTAATGTGGATGTCATATGTACTTCCACAGGAATGCCATTGTAATTCAGTATTAGCTAAATGTACCATTCAAAGAAAGTGTTACTCATAAAAAGGTTGGGTTGGTGCATTTGAATTTGTTTTATATTCTTTTTGGTAATTAGAGAATATTTATGGCTCAGATGAAAGTTAAAGGTTTTGAAGCTGCTAAGGAGGCATAAAATGTCTACACTTGCCAATTTAACACTATTTAAATTGGTTGGATTTTGCCCTTTTGTGATCTAAATCTTGGAGAATTAGCTAAAATAGTGGTATTTGAACAATCAAAAGCAGTAAAAAGAAGTGCACCAAGTTGCTGTAATATGTGATTAGCTTTGGCTTTTGTGCCAGCATTGTGCATTCTTTCTAGTCGCTCTCTCTTCTGCTATATCTCTGCCATTTAACAAATATATACTTTTTGTCTCTTTTCTCTAATAAAAGTCTGAGCAAAATTATGCTTGCTAAAAGAATAGTTCTAAATAAGGTACTTGGAGCTGTCAATACTATACGTCTCGGTTCAGTTATGTTGCTGTACTTATCTTGGCTGTACAATAACCTACCTAAGCAATCAGAGAAAATCCTTACTTGGTGTAAAATCAGCATTACCCACATTCACTTTTAGTGAAACTTCAGTGATTCTCATCAGCTGAGGATCTGGCCCATAGATTGTTCATATATAGAACACATTTGGGACAGATTAAGCCCTGCTGTAAATTGGTACATCTCCACTGAAGTTACTATGGCTGAATTTGTCCCATGTTGATCTATTTTTTTTAATTTATTATTGCAGTAGGATTGTGCCTGAGTAAGCACTATGTAAAAAATAAAGCCCTGACCCTACATGCTGTTCCATGTGGACACATCTATGTGCCTATGAAGAATTCCACCAAATTTAGTGGGGCTCTATGTAGGCACAGAAGTCAATGCACATACAGCAGCTTGCAAGATCAGGCCTCGGTAAGAACTTTAGAATTTGGCCATATTTGTGTACAGTGGTTGATCTTTTGTTTCCCTTTGCTAATTTAGATATTCATCTTTTGTAGATTGTTTGAAACATGCTTTTATACATGCTTTCCAGATTCCTAAGGAGTCAGTCAAGATGCAAATACGTGTGTCAACTGTCACACATATAGACCATACTCAGCACACTGATTGCACTCAATCAATCTCCTGTGGGTTTGCAGAGCCTCAAATCCTGCTCCCTCTGAACAAAAAGCTGTGTGAATCACAGCACCTAGCAAAATAACCTCCCAAATCATCAGTTACTAGAAAAATAAGCTGTCACATAAATGTCACAGTACCAAATACGAAGAACTTCTGTCAGGAAGATGAAAGCCTGTATGGAAGAATATATTTGTTCAATTCTTTCTCTTCCAGAAACAACTGAGAAGTTATAACCAAAGCAAAAACAGTGTAAGTAAAATGGGGTGTAAATATTCGTTTTGTGCGGACCTGGTGGGAAGCTTTGGGTACAGCATATTTTACACATTCGTGTAAACTCAAACTTTCTGACGTCAATGGCCATTTTCCTTTTGGAGTAGGAGTAATGGGGGGGGGATCAGCCTTTCTGAAATGATGATCAATACAACTTTTTTGTAAAAAATGCATTTTACTGAGAAAATTCAGGCATTTTGTAGGTAGCACTGGGCCAACAGTAAACACAAAATTTTGAATATTCAAATATTTAAAAGTATTCGCTTCACATTTATCTGTCTCCCTTTTGCATTCATTTTTCATGAATTTTCTAGTCAATGTCACGAATGTTAACTGAAAAAGTGAATTTGAAGTGATGTTAATTTATTATAGTAGTGTATAGTAGGCCCTGTTTGTGCCATCATGGTAGGCATTCTATATACACGAAGCAAACAGACAGACCTTGCTTCAAAAAGCTTACTGCCTATGAACATTACAAAATATTCACGGAAAACAAATTTTGTATTCATAAGTGCAAGTACTCTCATTGTTATGCTCATCCAATCAGGCCATGCAAATATATTGCATGACCTGCAAGCCCAAAATTTGAATTCTTAAAAGCTATTCATTAACAGACCAAGAATTATTCAGTGAAATTGTTTGGAGAATAACTTAGGATAAGTTGTCATAGAGACATAGGGTTAGAAGGGCCCAAAAGGGTCTAAACTATCGAAGACAGATAGCTATTCAGCCTCCTTTTGAAAACCTCCTGTGAAGGAGCTTCCATGACCTCCCTCGGCAGTCTGTTCCATTGTCCATTGTTCTTACAGTTAGGAAGTTTTTCCAGAGATTTAATCTACACCTGCTGTACTGTTTGAATCCATTGACTCTTGTCCTGCCCTCTGTGGCAAGAGAACAAATTTTCATCTTTTGTGGCAGCCTTTCAAATATTTGGAGACCACTGTCATGTCTCCCCCTTAATCTCCTTTTTTCCAAACTAAACATACCCCTTTCCTTCAGCCTTTGCTCATATAGCTTGCACTCCATCCCTTTGATCAACCTGGTCGCTCACCTCTGGATCCTTTCCAGTTTCTCTAAATTCTTTCTACACATTGGTGACCAAAACTGAACACAGTACTGTAGCTGAAGCCTAACCAGCACCAAATAGTGGCAAATCCCTTAATTTGCATGCTATGCCTCTATTAACGAAACCAAAAACTGCATTTGCTTTTTTTTTTTTTTTTTTTTTTTGCTGACTCAAGTTGAGGTTGTGATCCACAACTCCTAGATCCTTTTCAGCACTACTGCTGCCAAGCCAGTTATCCCCTATTCTGTATTTGTACATTTGGTTGTTCTTCCCAAAGTATAGTACCTTACATTTGTCTTTGTTGAATTGTATTTTGTTGTCTATAGCCCAGTTCTCCAATTTATCAAGATCCCTTGGAATTTTAGCTGTATCCTCTAAAGTGTTTGCAATGCCCACCCCAGCTTTGTATCATATGCCAGGATCAGTAAGCTCTCTAGTCCTACATCCAGGTCATTAATAAAGATGTTTAATAACACTAGACCCAGAACAGATCCCTGTGGAACCTCACTTGAGACCTCCTTCCAATCTGACATCATTCCATTAATAGTTACTCTTTGTTTGTGGTTGTTTAACCAATTATGTTTCCACTTAATGGTAGTTCCGCTGAGACTGAATTTCTCCAGCTTACTTATCAGAATGTCATGTGGGAATGTGTCAAAAACCTTGCTAAAGTCCAGATATTTAATGCATCTAAGGAAATCATGATTCGTTTCCAGACATTTTATGATCATAAAAAGGAAGTGGCATTCATATAAGTTTATTAATTACAATTTATTTCCTCAATTCTATTTGGAGACTACTTTGAACTACACTTTGATAACTTCTGTCAGAGAAAATATTTTCACTAGTGTTCAAATTGTGTTAGGCAGAGAAACCAGTTTAAAAAAATATTCTTGCTAAAATGGCAATAATACTGTTTCAGACATCCGAATAGACCTACCTGTGTTAAGGTTCAAATATGATAATGCTGTAACTTCACAAGCTCTTTTTTTTTTTTTTAGTTTTTACCTGAAATATCATAAATCTTGAAAGATTAGTTGGTTTTGAAAGATGTTTGACATCTTAAGCTGAAATTTCTCTAGAAAGGAAACTCATGAAATATTTTGGCTACATACAAACAGGGAAATTGGGCTTTTCTAATTTGGGATCTAACCTAAAATCCAAACCATGGGAATGCTGGTGTATTGATTTTAGAAGCCAAGAGGTGTTTGAACTGTAGGTTCCTGATTTATCCATTTTATATCAAGTAAATATATTTTCACCATAGGGATCCCACTTGCCACTTAAAGGCAAGATCACAAGACAATGGCTGCTTCACTTATTTTAGCAAGTAGCTAATATGTCATTTCCAACACTATTACAACTGAAAATATAAAATAGCGAAATAACTTCATTTAAATACAGGAACAGATCAAGTCAATTAAGACAGATAACAAAACAAAACATTGAAATACACGCGTTCAGTTACAACAGCTGCACACTATACATGACTGAGTTTTTGCTGCAACATTGTCTTAAAAGAACCTCCTACATGTATTTAGCAAAACAGAACTCAGAGCTTCATTGGTCAAAAGCCCTCTGGGGAATGGAATGTTTTCCTATATTTGATTTCACTTTGTTCATCTGTCTTAACCATTTGCTTGACATGTTAAATTTTAATCAGATGATAGAGTATTCAGATGCCTGCCTGGATGTCTTGGGGCCTTCTATCAAATAAGTAGAGAAACTCTAAGAGAAAAGACTTTAAAATATAGTGAGGGATTCTGAAGATCTTAAAATCATACTAGCCTATTCTTCTGTCAAGATACTTATATGTGTGATTAATATTAAGTTTTTTGAATTCATATTGAGGAGATTATATACCCATCAATGTCAGAACTGCTGGAATAATCACATATTTCAGAAACAGGTATTTTGACTACATTGAAGAAGCCAGTTGTGTCTCCTCATTTTACAGTTCTATGTAGAACTGAGCGAATAATTTACTCAGCAAATTAAGTTTCTTTTTCAAATTGCATAATGTCTAAGAGTGGATCATGAGTTTTTTGAATATTTATCATTCAAATTACTTAAATTTTTCATTTTTTTAGGAATTTTTGGATGGATTGATCAATTAGTTATGAGTATCCATCTGAAATGTAACCATGTTCATTGGTTATCATTGGTAACCTAAATCAGATGATATTGTTTCTGTTCTCTAATTGGCTGACCATAACTGCTTTAAGCAGGAGGAGGACTTGGGGCAGGGGAAAAAACCCACTCTGAGGGAGAGATACCAGTAGCAGATAAGCAGATTTAAGGAATTCTAGAGGAGAAAATAATCTTTTCCTTTCCGTGACACACAGGACTTGCACAAGGTATCTTTCCTAGAAAAACTAGACCACTGAAAACTTATTGGTTCGGTGTAGATCTTAAATTTAATTTTCTCACATCAACTTCTGACAAAGTAATTGCATGCACATTTGTTATAGTAATTGTGAAGGGAGGGTGGAATCAGATCCCTCCCTGGCTTGTTTAATTGGTTTTTTTTTCACTAGGTTGTAATGAAGAGTTTTGGGGAAACTGCCTGAAGTCTAAGGAAACAGTGTCCAGTGTTATATATTCTGGTGCAGGAAAAACTCAGTTGCTTGAATGGTTATTGTGAGCAAACATATAAAAGACAGTAACCTGGATAAAGGGACTTCATTATTAAATATGAATGAGTACATGCAGAATTTGTTGGAAGCATTCATCCATTTATCTCTAGTTTTTAAATAATCAGGCATTCAATTTTTATCAGATACCTTAATACAAAGTAAATAGCACATATATATGGGTGAGAGCCTCAGCTTGTAAACCTCCTTGACCTCAAAGGAGTTTAGCCAATTTACACCAGCTAAGAATCTCACCCATAACAGTTTACAAGTATTATATACAATATCAAAAATAGCAGCAAAGGGCACCTCCTATTTCAATGAGGGTTTCGTATACAACATTTCTGGAGAATATTTGGGCTAGTCTCTCAACTCATGTAGAACAGCATATCTCCACTGACTTCAATGGAGTTTTCCTGGTTTGCATCCTGAGGACTTGGCCCTTTATATTACATTTCAATTCCTGCATACTATTAGCTAGAGAATGGTTGTTTCCTTTGTCTTGAAGCCACATAGTGTCAAAGTTGTGAATACTTAATAGTTAACAGATACATTAAAGTTACTTTGGGTGAATGTAGGTTTTCTGCTTTATATGCCTGCATTATCCTCTCAACTATTGCTCTAGGAATAAGAGTTTATCTGTAGATGTATATACCATGCACTACCAACTCAAACTGTAATGTTAAATATGTATTTACCCTTAAGCTTATAGAACTGTCTCCTTAAAACTCATATGAAATATAACAGTAGAATTTTACTTTTGCCAGGAGAGTGATTTCCCAAGCACCATCTGCTTACTAATATCACCTAACAAAATTAGGATTGCCATTTACTTTTGCAATTATCAAATCATATTCCTCATGGAAAGACAACAGTTCCTTGTGTTTTGCTCTTATTGTGCATAGAGGAGGGATGATTTTCTATAACGGAGAATCAGTCAAACAAACGGGCTGCTATTTTCATTTTCAAATAATATTGCTCCTTCCTAAAAGGGAGGAATCAATTTCATTTTGAATTACATTACCAACTTTATTAGGGCATGGATGATTACTCACCTGTGCAAAGCTGCAGGTTTACAACAGATGAAACAAACTCAGATGCAGGATTTTGAAGATTTATAGAGGCATCACAGTGGCCTGCGAGTTGTTTTCCTTTGAGATTATCGAGAGCGTTAAGAGATGAGACAATCAGATCATAGGATTGAAATAATGAAATCCCAAATGAGAAATGTTTCAAATTAAGTCTGAAAATCTTTGTTGATTCTCTTTTCTTTGTCTTCTGTCAAAACAAGAGAGATTCACACTTACAAAGAAGATACAAAAAATAAAACTAGCAAAACTCTGCACCGGTGCTCAAAGGAGGGCAGTGGTGCTGCTGGTATATTTGAGGGGTGGAATGGGGATTGCCAACCTCCTTTGTTTGTGCTCCTGTGCACAAGAGTTAGATGGTATCACAGTCCTTGCATCCAGGCTAGTACCTAGAGTGGCACTAGGCTTGCCAAAGGAAGAAGTGCAGGAAGCGATGTACTTCTGAATGAATTATTCTCCCAGCATTTGTTTTCTCACCTAATCTACATTACATTGTCTGAGATATTTGTAGGCTTGTGTAATGATTCACTGTCTAACTTCCACAACCAAATAGCCTTATAGGCTGATCAAATTTTTCCTCAAAACTCTTATTTCTCAGTGGCCTTAGAGTGCAACATTTATAAAACAAACAAAGGAATAATAATAATAATAAAAGTCTGGGTTATTGCAAGAGGGAGGGAGTAAGTGGATATAGCATCTTCCTTGGTCCCAGTCCCTCCCACCCCCTTCTTTCCTCCTAGCATAATTATATGGAATGTTCTGCTGCCTGCCTCCTGAGGAGATTGATTGACCCACAGTCTCCAACCATAGATATTATGAGTCTGCATCCTCTCACAATAGCAGAAAGTACATCTTATGGACATATATTCTATTTCTGAGTACTTTACTCAGAGGCACCAAGCCTAAAGAGAGGCCAAGCAACACACAACACTCACAAGTGTTTTCTAAAAACATAACTAATCTGCTGAGGTTTCAGGCAAGTGGAAGTCACAATCACTTTGGTAGTGTTTCCTCCCAAGAAGCCATATCTCTGGAACGTGGTAGAGCACTACCAGAAACAATATGGCTGCAGTAACTCCTTAAGCTTTTATGAGAGAAGTTCCATTCCTGGAAGTACAGAGATGAGTTTGTCTGGGCCCTAGATAGTTAGTTTTTAATGACTTTGCATGTGGAAATCAACATTTTTGAAACCATGGGTTTGATTCTCTCCTGTGCCCAGGCTCTGCTTACTGCAGGACGCAGAAAGGAGAGATCAAAAGGGAACTGATTCTTATGGCCAGCCCCAGAAAAGAGATAGAGCCACTTCCTAGCAGCTAACTTCTTCCACTGACACAGTCCTGATTAGACCCTGCACCAAGGTAGGCTTGCTGTGACCAAGCAGAGTGCTGCTGAGCCCACACCCTTCCACCTCTTACTGTGAAGAATGGTACAGCAGGTGCAGGGGCCCAGAGACAGTTCCTTTGCACCATCAAAGAGTTATCTTCAGACAGGGGAATTCTCTGCAAGCCATTTGTGGTCTGTTTCTAGCCCCTTTGAGCCAAGTGGCACAAAGTTGCCAGATCTGAAGATAGTATCCATCCCCATATACTCTGACATCTGGTATCACATTGCCGTTCATTCCTCCTGTTTTACTTGCACGTAACAAGTATTCAGTTGTCTACATAAATGTGACTGGTTAAATGAGTTTTCTTCTATGAATACATATTCCCCAGTTATTTTCCTACCTTTATGTTACAAACACCTATGCTATGTTTCATGTGCACTTTTCTTTATTCTGCGTGAAGCACATTTGCAAGAGTTATTTTGCCATAAGATATATCCAGATGCTATCAGAATGAAGAACTGAAGCCACTTTGCTCTAGGCAATAGACTGGGTAAAGAGTTAATCAAACTGTGTACTATGATTCCTGATTTAAAACAAAGAAAAGTAGCAAGCCATTCGGTAGCACCTGAATTACCTGAAAAACTTGTGGTAGATATGGGCAGCTCAAAGAATTAAAGTTAGAGCCATCAATTAATGGCAACATGTATTCCTGAATGTGTTCACAAATCGTATTCATGATGCGATTCAGATTCATGCCTCTCTTTATTTTTTCTTGAACAATCAGATGATCAGTTTTTGTTTGTCCAAATGGTTGCATAATGGCTGCTATTTATACAAATACCCATATTTGTGCATGAACAAAGAGTATTCATTATGCATTATTCACAATTCACCATTCATTTTCTTCTGTTTAAAAACTTTGAAGTGTCCAGTCATGGAAGAGAAACAATGTCATATGTCCAAGATGACCAGTCAGACATAGTGAATACCTTAAAAACATACTAACAGCCTTTGAATAGGGAAAAAAATAGCTATGGGGTGTGGTGTGAAATAACAGTGTATTTTTAAAATATGGGACACATTGTCAATCTATATTTGAGAGGTAGACAGTACAGATTATGTCTAGAAGAAATAGAAAGGAACATGAAGACTTTTAAGCATGAGATTTTCAAAAGGGTTCAGTGTTGGCCTTTTACTCTCACTGAAGTCAATGAGAATTTTGCCATTGACTTCTTTGGAAACAGATTAAGGCTAACATGGAGCACTTTTTAAAATCTCAGCCAAAATTGATAGCTCTAAAGATTTCATTTACATGTGGAATGTTTCTGAGTTGACAAGTCCATGGGGCCAGATGCGCTGCATCCAAGGGTGCTAAAGGAGTTAGCGGATGTGATTGCAGAGCCATTGGCCATTATCTTTGAAAACTCATGGCGATTGGGGGAGGTCCCAGATAACTGGAAAAAGGCTAATGTAGTACCCATCTTTAAAAAAGGGAAGAAGGAGGATCCTGGGAACTACAGGCCAGTCAGCCTCACCTCAGTCCCTGGAAAAATCATGGAGCAGGTCCTCCAGGAATCAATTTTGAAGCACTTAGAGGATAGGAAAATGATCAGGAACAGTCAGCATGGATTCACCAAGGGCAAGTCATGCCTGACTAACCTTCTATGCCTTCTATGATGAGATAACTGGCTCTGTGGATGAGGAAAAAGCAGTGGACATGTTATTCCTTGGCTTTAGCGAAGCTTTTGATACGGTCTCCCGCAGTATTCTTGCCAGAAAGTTAAAGAGGTATGGGCTGAATGAATGGACTATAAGGTGAATGGCTAGATTGTTGGACTCAACGGGTAGTGATCAATGGCTCCATGTCTAGTTGGCAGCCGATAACAAGTGGAGTGCCCCAAGGGTCAGTCCTGGGGCTGGTTTTATTCAATATCTTCATTAATGATCTGGAGGATGGTATGGCTTGCACCTCAGCAAGTTTGCAGATGACGCTAAATTGGGAGGAGAGGTAGATAGGATACAGAGGGACCTAGACAAATTAGAGGATTGGGCCAAAAGAAATCTGATGAGGTTCAACAAGGAAAAGTACAGAGTCCTGCACTTAGGACAGAAGAATCCGATGCACCACTACAGACTAGGGACAGAATGGCTCGGCAGCAGTTCTGCAGAAAAGGATCTAGGGGTTACAATGGATGAGAAGCTGGATATGAGTCAATAGTGTGCCCTTATTGCCAAGAAGGCTAACAGCATTTTGGGCTGTATAAGTAGGAGCATTGCCAGGAGATCAAGGGACGTGATCATTCCTCTCTATTCAGCACTGGTGAGGCCTCATCTGGAGTAATGTGTCCAGTTTTGGGTGCCACAATACAAGAAGGATGTGGAAAAACTGGAGGGCATCCAGCGGAGGGAAACAAAAATGATTAGGGGGCTGGAGCACATGACTTATGAGGAGAGGCTGAGGGAACTGGGATTGTTTAGTCTGCAGAAGAAAAGAGTGAGGGAGGATTTGATAGCTGCTTTCAACTACCTGAAAGGGGGTTCCAAAGAGGGTGGATCTAGACTGTTCTCAGTGGTAGCAGATGACAGAACAAGGAGTAATGGTCTCAAGTTGCAGTGGGGGAAGTTTAGGTTGGATATTAGGAAAAACTTTTTTCATTAGGAGGGTGGTGAAGCAGTGGAATGTGTTACCTAGGGAGGTGGTGGAATCTCCATCCTTAGAAGTTTTTAAGGTCAGGCTTGACAAAGCCCTGGCTTGACAAAGCCCTGGCCATGATTTAGTTGGGGATTGGTCCTGCTTTGAGCAGGGGGTTGGAGTAGATGACCTCCTGAGGTCTCTTCCAAGCCTGATATTCTATGATTCTATGATCACTAAAACATTTTGGTCAATTAATAATGGTTAAAGCAAGAACTTTAAATCTGTGATAGGAGCTACGATTATACCGCCCTATGAGCTGCCAGCAAATAGGAGCCACACAGAGTATTACATTTGGGATAATACTGTCTTAGCAGAAAAAAATAAATGCTGCTGCTTGGAAAGTGGATATTACTCCTCTCCTGTTTAGGATATTTACATAATCTAGCAGCAGGTGGTTGCTTGTTTGTATTATACATGTAATCTAGTCTAATGCTGCTTGTTATCTTTGTGACTACAACTGGGAGAAGTATGCATTGCAAACAATGTATTCATTGAAATTAACTCTTTTTACTGCTTGTGAGTTGTCTGCAACCTGAGTGTGAATGTGTTCATTGTTCAGAATTATTCAACGAATATTTTATGCAAATGTATTTCAGCCTATGGGCTGCTTGAAAAGTTTTCCATGTGTATTCTATGTGTATTTGATATTTTCAATTCAAAATTTGAGCTCTTTCTGTTGGACACATAAATCACATAGTATGTTTCTGTTCTTTCAGCCTAAACATAACTGTTAAAACCAATAGAAACTTACAATCATAATCTTAAATTTGTTTTCCATTAATATTGTAGCACATGCACATAAAATAAGTTGTTCAGAAGACCAAAAAAAGTAAAGTAGCTCTTGGGGCTTTGTGAAGGAGGCATAAGCTGGTTCATGGTTTTGACTTAAACTGAGTTTCACTTGAAGAGCTATTTTCTTATCTCTGTGACAGCAGTGTAAACCCAGAGCCACTCCATCGATGATACTGACATTTGATTAATTATTGTCTAGTCTCTCATCTTTCTTTTTACAGTAATTTTAGAGAAAATGTGGTACAAGACAACTCTCACAATAGCTTGAGCCCTCAGACTTACCTGATCCCTGTCATTCCAATTTTAGGCTGAGTGCAGTATGAACTAGCATAGGCTATGCTTTTTTTCAAACAATAATACTTTTCCTTTTTTAAATTCAGGTTTTTTTCTGGAAACTTCAATGATTTTGTCCCTTTTCAATTTTTTTGTTTGTTTGTTTTTCAATTTTCCTCCATTTTCCCTCTTTTACTTTTCTCAGTGCCTATATGTACATATAATATATTTAGACACTCTGTACCTTGGGGGAACACGCTGCACTCCCATGTTCATCCTTATAATATAATTGTGTAGTATCCAATGCAAAGTTTGTCAGTTTGTCATGTCAGGTGTCTTCAGGGGGCTCATGATTCACTGAACATTGTTGTTATAGTAATGTTATAGGTTGTAATTTCATGTATGTAGTTATGAGGGTGAAAATGTGTCCTCATGGCTTAAAACAAGCCCAGGAAAACTCTCCAGGAGCAGAGGGGCAATTCACACCTCATCAAGGCCTGTATGGGACAAACCCAGCACAGCCTCACAGGAACAGAAGGCACTGGCCTAGGCAACAACAAAGGATCCGATGGACTCTTGAGCAAGTCACCCCCCTTCCCTTACTCAGTTTGGAACTGCGATGAGGTAACGCTCACCTGACTCTGAAAGGGGGAGAAGGCAAAGCCAACAGGGAAGAAAGGATAAAAAGGAGACACATTTGCCATGCTCTCTCTCTTCCACCTCCATCTACAGACACCACCACCAAGCAACTGAAGCGCTGATCAAAGGGGAGAGCTTGGCTAAAGGGCAAACAGCCAGCCTATGTTGAGAAGCTTCTAAGTTTCTAAGGGCACTGGAAGTGTTAAAATCAGCTGCATAGAATAATAGAATCATAGAATATCAGGGTTGGAAGGGACCTCAGGAGGTCATCTACACCAACCCCCTGCTCACAGCAGGACCAAACCCCAACTAAATCATCCCAGCCAGGGCTTTGTCAAGCCTGACCTTAAAAACTTTTAAGGAAGGAGATTCCACCACCTCCCTAGGTAATGCCTTCCAGTGCTTCACCACCCTCCTAGTGAAAAAGTTTTTTCCTAATATCCAACCTAAACCTCCCCCACTGCAACTTGAGACCATTACTCCTTGTTCTGTCATCTGCTACCACTGAGAACAGTCTAGATCCATCCTCTTTGTAACCCCCTTTCAGGTAGTTGAAAGCAGCTATCAAATTCCCCCCTCACTCTTCTCTTCTGCAGACTAAACATCCCCAGTACCCTCAGCCTTTCTTCATAAGTCATGTGCTCCAGTCCCCTGATCATTTTTGTTGCCCTCCGCTGGACTCTTTCCAATTTTTCCACATCCTTCTTGTCGTGTGGGGCCCAAAACTGGACAGAGTACTCCAGATGAGGCCTCACCAATGTTGAATAGAGGGGAATGATCACATCCCTCAATCTGCTGGCAATGCCCCTACTTATACATCCCAAAATGCCATTGGCCTTCTTGGCAAGAAGGGCACACTGTTGACTCATATCCAGCTTCTCGTCCACTGTAACCCCTAGATCATTTTCTGCAGAACTGCTGCCGAGCCATTCGGTCCCTAGTCTGTAGTGGTGCATGGGATTCTTCTGTCCTAAGTGCAGGAGTCTGCGCTTGTCCTTGTTGAACCTCATCAGATTTCTTTTGGCCCAATCCTCCAATTTGTCTAGGGCCCTCTGTATCCTATTCCTACCCTCCAGCATATCTACTCTCCTCCCAGTTTAGTGTCATCTGCAAACTTGCTGAGGATGCAATCCACACCATCCTCCAGATCACTTATGAAGATATTGAACAAAACCGGCCCCAGGACCAACCCTTGGGGCACTCCACTTGATACCGGCTGCCAACTAGACATGGAGCCATTGATCAATACCCGTTGAGCCCGACAATCTAGCCAGCTTTCTATCCACCTTATAGTCCATTCATCCAGCCCATACTTCTTTAACTTTCTGGCAAGAATACTGTGGGAGACCATATCAAAAGCTTTGCTAAAGTCAAGGAACACGTCCACTGCTTTCCCTTCATCCACAGAACCAGTTATCTCATCATAGAAGGCATAGAAGGTTAGTCAGGCATGACTTGCTCTTGGTGAATCCATGCTGACTGTTCCTGATCACTTTCCTCTCCTCTAAGTGCTTCAGAATTGATTCCTTGAGGACCTGCTCCATGATTTTTCCAGGGACTGAGGTGAGGCTGACTGAGGTGAGGCTGTAGTTCCCCGGATCCTCCTTCTTCCCTTTTTTAAAGATGGGCACTACATTAGCCTTTTTCCAGTCGTCCGGGACTTCCCCCGGTCGCCATGAGTTTTCAAAGATAATGGCCAATGGCTCTGCAATCACATCCGCCAACTCCTTTAGCACTCTCGGATGCAACGCATCTGGCCCCATGGACTTGTGCACGTCCAGCTTTTCTAAATAGTCCCAAACCACTTCCTTCTCCTCAGAGGGCTGGTCATCTCCTACCCATGCTGTGCTGCCCAGTGCAGTAGTCTGGGAGCTGACCTTGTTCATGAAGACAGAGGCAAAAAAAGCATTGAGTACATTAGCTTTTTCCACATCCTCCGTCACTAGGTTGCCTCCCTCATTCAGTAAGGGGTCCACACTTTCCTTGACTTTCTTCTTGTTGCTAACATACCTGAAGAAACCCTTCTTGTTACTCTTAACATCTCTTGCTAGCTGCGAACCGGCTGAGCAGCGAACAGCACAGCAGCTAACAGAAGGAGTTTGCCTGGGATCTGCCTGAGAGGAGGTACACTAAGGGCTGCATTAAGGAGGCTGTGTTGGTGAGTATCTGAGTGTTTGTTGTGAGGACAGTTTGACCGTGTGCTTGACTGGTTGTTTGAAAAGGGCGGGAACTGGGAGTGCTTTGTTCCAGGTGAGCCTTAAGTGGGCCTGACTGTATAAAAAGCCAGTCAGCTGTGAACCAGCTGAGCAGCGAACAGCACAGCAGCTAACAGAAGGAGTTTGCCAACTTAGAATGTGTTTTGCTTTTATTTCATTTGACCAAATCTGACTTGTTGTTTTTTGACTTATAATCACTTAAAATCTTTTGTAGTTAATACATTTGTTTGTTTATTCTACCTGAAGCAGTGTGTTTGTTTTGAAGCATTTCAGAGATTCCCCTTGGGATAACAAGCCTGGTACATATCAATTTCTTTGTTAAATTGATGTACTCATATAAGCTTGCAGCATCCAGTGGGCATAACTGGACACTGCAAGATGGAGGCTCTAGGGTTGTGTCTGGATCTGGGGATATTGGCTAGTGTCATTCGGTTGCACAATCCAAGCAACGGCTGGCCAAATGTGCTCACTCATTTAGCGGCGGGCAGCTTAATGCTAGAGGCTGTGTGTGAACAGCCTGGGAGTGGGAGTTCTCACAGCGGTGCAGGGTAAGGCTGGCTCACAGAGTCGAAGATTGGAGTGACCTAGCAGTTAACACAAGTGGAATGTTATATATATAAAATGGAGAAACAAAAAAACAAAACAAAGAAGGGGAGCGGTGGGAAGAGAAGGAAAAAAGGGGTGGAAAGGAGGGGAAAGGGAGAAACTGAAAATGTGATTATTTTTGGAAATAAAAACTGTATAAATGAGAAATTATTCATTTTACAAACTCATGGAATGAACACTATGTTGACTTTTTCAGAAGTTTTCATGAAAAATCTTTACAATATTTTGACGAGCTGTAGTATGGACTGTGTCTTATTTATGTTGGTTGGCGGATTGCTGCTGGTGATGACATAACCCAAGAACCAGTGCTGATGCTTTCAGATCTATCAGATATTTTTGACCCAAAAAGTGGTGTACACATGACTGCAGCCCTTGGCCAGGATAGGTGGAGTTATTTTTTCTTGGTTTGTGTCCATGGCTGTCAGCTTTGAGGCTCTCTCACATGAGGTATCATAGGGCTCTATTCTGTCGCCCTTCCTGTGCAATGTGTATGAGAGACTGTTGGAGGAGATGAGAAGGCCATGTTGTATGGACTATAATATCTCCATTATTAGATCATGCTCAGTTCTATATCTCTTGTTTGTCAGATCTGACTGGTGCAATTGCATGGCTTGCCTAGAGTTTTGTTGGATTAGGGCTTGGATGGGGCAAACTGGTTGCTTGGTGATTCAGAGGTTCTGCTGATAGGATGAAGGAAATACATGGAAAAAATGTGTAGATAATATTGTGAGTTCACCAGAGCCCTTGTTTGTTGTCCTTCAAGATATGATGCCAGGCCTGTTTTTTTGCCATGCTTTCTCTGAGTAGTGTCAGTTGAGGAAAGGAGGGAAGGAATAAGTAGATGGGTATGGCTGCTGGTCAAATTTTAGTTGTGGGAGGATTAGGGATGTCTTGTTTTGGAAAACTGGGTCATAATGATCCAATAATTTTTAATAAGAGTGTACAGGAGGCATATCTTTGGGGAAAGGAAACTAACTGTAATGCTTGTTCTCAGAAATCAATACTTAGTACTCAATCTGCCTGCCTATTTATTTTCTATGCAGAATTTAGGTACTTTGTTTTTATATTCTTTAATTACTGTTTCACTAGGAAAAGAAACTGACAGCTAAAGTAACTACTGGCTGTTATTATGTTTCCCAAAATTCAACAGCCAAGTGTACACAGTTATCACTGTAATTGGCCTGGAACGGTGAACTGCGGCCAGTGGGAGCTGCGATCGGCCGAACCTGCGGACGTTGCAGGAAAACAAACCGGCCCGGCCCGGCAGCAGATTTCACTGACGGGCCACGTGCCAAAGGCTGCTGATCCCTGGCCTACAGGATCCCCACAGCCACCACACAACTGATCTATCATTACCTAGCCATTCCCAGCACAGTGCGTGCTGCTGCTTTGGTGGTGACATGGGCCTGGCTCAAGTTTATTGTTATTTTGTCAGGCTGCTGGAATTTTCCTGAGGAATGCAAGTGAGTGAAGGGAAAAGATGATGTTTTTTACCAGTTTCTAGATCAGCTAAACCTGCATGTAATTTTATTGCATAAAGAAAGGGCAGTTTTCTAGCCTGAAGACTTTCCTCCTGTCAAATATCAAAGGCTTGAAAATAAGGGAGGGCATTACAGCTTCTCAAAGGAAAAAAAATGTGATAATGGAAAATGTTAAGAAACCTAAATAGAAGGGTTGGGACCAGCTCCCGTGATCATCCAGCCCATCTTTCAGATTATCAATTAACCTTGAATGAACCTGTTGTTCACTACGTTATCAGATTTCCTTAACAATCTCTTGCAAGACATTATCAAAAATAATAAATAAATAAATTATCAAAAATAATAAATAAATAAATTAAACCTCTATTGGAGATCCATAATTAAAGTGTGTCTAACTATGCCTACTCAGTGTTAATATATCTGATGCCCAAAGATCATCTTCTTTGAACTTTAAACCATTTATTCTGCTTCTTTGGGAACTACATGTATATCTATCTGGGATTAAAGAGGAAGGATGATTTCATTTATCTTGGGTTCATGCAAAATGATATAAAGGATGATCCTTTGCTACTTCTTGTTACTGTTTTCTTCCATGTGCGCCCTCTAGAGGGTCTTATGTTTTTCCTTTAGTTTTCTTCTGGCTGCTTGTAGTGACCACCTCTCATCTTCTAGAAGTCCATGAGACCAAAACTGCTGTCCTCTCCTCCTAAAGCTTCACTGTAGCTTTGTCATTTCTCTGAGCACCAGCATTCAGCAATTTGACATTGAAGTAAAAGTGAATCCAGGCAGTGTGACAGCTGCACACCAGTACATTTGTTTGGCTTTTCACACTTTTTAGTTTTCACTATGGTATCTGATTCACAAAAAGAAAAGGAGGACTTGTGGCACCTTAGAGACTAACCAATCTATTTGAGCATAAGCTTTCATGAGCTACAGCTCACTTCATCGGATGAATTCAGTGGAAAATACAGTATTTTCCACTGAATGCATCCGATGAAGTGAGCTGTAGCTCACGAAAGCTTATGCTCAGATAGATTGGTTAGTCTCTAAAATGCCACAAGTTCTCCTTTTCTTTTTGCTAATACAGACTAACACGGCTGCTACTCTGAAACATATCTGATTCAGTTAACTTTGTTTGTTTCTCCTTCACCCCCCCACCCCCACACTCCCCGTGCCAGTATAGATTGTAGTTCTGCATAGAAGTGCATTGAATCTGGCTTGGTAAATGTCTGAAAGTCTATAATGCTGTACACATCCAGATCTTTTCATGAAAAGATTTTGACTTATTCCTTATTCTACAATATGAGGCTAATCACAAGATATATTGGATGTTTCCTTACAGCAAGATTTTATAACAGAATGGTTTTGAGTTTGAGATGCATGAAATGGTGGCACAATGAGGAAGAGGAAGTTAATTTTTAAGTTGCCAAATAGAAGAGCATGCCCCTTTAAGAACTTCATGCATTTTTAAAAATCAATAATTCAGTAAAGAGAATGAGAGAAAAATATTCAGCAAAAGAACGGCAGAAATACCAAATTATCCACGACTCATTGACTCCCACCATTGCTGTCACATATTGTTCACTGGCAGAATGGCAGAAATAAAGGACTCCTGAAAACCAAGCAGGCTGCAGCTCCTACTTTGATCTTAAGGACCCCGAGGAAGGCATTTTGTATAATCACACATAGCAGCCCTCATTCTGCAGTTCTCCAAATGATCTAAGAAAAAATAATGTGTTGTTTTCATTTCTCCTACCAGTGCAGGATGCCTCTCTTCCCTTTTAAGGGCTTGATTCTGCAACCCACACTCCCACTGAGTAAAACTTACTCACATGAGATATTCCGCTGCAGAATCAGGACCTAAAATGGATCTGTTCTCATAATATCACATTGGAGAGGAGTTTTATGCAGACACTTATTACTAACAATAATAAAGAGTTACTCACACAAGTTTATTAGAATGTTTGCTAAGCATTATGCATTCATAAGTGAACAGTAGCAAACTGGTTAGCTTTTCCTTTTGCAATTAAGTCATATTAAAATTCACAAATTTTCATTGTTATGGTGATTTCAACTAAGTTTCCTTTTGTCATTCTTCAGATCCAAAGCTTAAAGTGAAATTCAGTGGGGGTAAACAACATAGGTCAATACTATGGAAAATGTTTGAACCAACTAGTGAAAAGTGAAGATGCTGAGTTTGGATATTTCGAGATGAGCCTCCAAAATGTTGGCATTAATTTGGAGTAAAGTAGCTCCCTTATACATATCTTCAACTATCATTTCTAACAGCCTCTCCATTCATTAATCTGGTTTTGTAAGTGGCAGCTTGAAACTTTTGTTCCAGTCTGCAGCCACTTAACTGTTCCTATATCTGGTTTCACATACAACTGTATACTGGCTTGGAAAACTATCAGCTGAGTTCAGAAGCCTTTACAAGAACACACTGACAGTGACACAGTGAACTTTAGACCTGATTCTGATATTAGATATGCAGACATATATTGTATTTTGTGAAATCAGCTACAGGGTTTTTACTGTAAATTTTCAAAAAGAAAAGGAGTACTTGTGGCACCTTAGAGACTAACCAATTTATTTGAGCATGAGCTTTCGTGAGCTACAGCTCACTTCATCGGATGCATACTGTGGAAACTGCAGCAGACTTTATATACACACAGAGATCATAAAACAATACCTCCTCCCACCCCACTGTCCTGCTGGTAATAGCTTATCTAAAGTGATCATCAAGTTGGGCCATTTCCAGCACAAATCCAGGTTCTCTCACCCCCTCACCCCCCTCCAAAAAACACACACACAAACTCACTATCCTGCTGGTAATAGCTCATCCAAAGTGACCACTCTCCCTACAATGTGCATGATAATCAAGGTGGGCCATTTCCAGCACAAATCCAGGTTTTCTCACCCCCGCACCCACATACACACACAAACTCACTCTCCTGCTGGTAATAGCTCATCCAAAGTGACCACTCTCCCTACAATGTGCATGGTAATCAAGGTGGGCCATGTCCAGCACAAATCCAGGCTTTCTCACCCCCCCCCCTTTTTTTTCCCGGGGACACACACATACACACAAACTCACTCTCCTGCTGGCAATAGCTCATCCAAACTGACCACTCTCCAAGTTTAAATCCAAGTTTAACCAGAACGTCGGGGGGGGGGGGGAAGGAAAAAACAAGAGGAAACAGGCTACCTTGCATAATGACTTAGCCACTCCCAGTCTCTATTTAAGCCTAAATTAATAGTATCCAATTTGCAAATGAATTCCAATTCAGCAGTTTCTCGCTGGAGTCTGGATTTGAAGTTTTTTTGTTTTAAGATAGCGACCTTCATGTCTGTGATTGCGTGACCAGAGAGATTGAAGTGTTCTCCGACTGGTTTATGAATGTTATAATTCTTGACATCTGATTTGTGTCCATTTATTCTTTTACGTAGAGACTGTCCAGTTTGACCAATGTACATGGCAGAGGGGCATTGCTGGCACATGATGGCATATATCACATTGGTGGATGTGCAGGTGAACGAGCCTCTGATAGTGTGGCTGATGTTATTAGGCCCTGTGATGGTGTCCCCTGAATAGATATGTGAGCACAGTTGGCAACGGGCTTTGTTGCAAGGATAAGTTCCTGGGTTAGTGGTTCTGTTGTGTGGTATGTGGTTGTTGGCGAGTATTTGCTTCAGGTTGCGGGGCTGTCTGTAGGCAAGGACTGGCCTGTCTCCCAAGATTTGTGAGAGTGTTGGGTCATCCTTTAGGATAGGTTGTAGATCCTTAATAATGCATTGGAGGGGTTTTAGTTGGGGGCTGAAGGTGACGGCTAGTGGCGTTCTGTTATTTTCTTTGTTAGGCCTGTCCTGTAGTAGGTAACTTCTGGGAACTCTTCTGGCTCTATCAATCTGTTTCTTCACTTCCGCAGGTGGGTACTGTAGTTGTAAGAAAGTTTGACAGAGATCTTGTAGGTGTTTGTCTCTGTCTGAGGGGTTGGAGCAAATGCGGTTGTATCGCAGAGCTTGGCTGTAGATGATGGATCGTGTGGTGTGGTCAGGGTGAAAGCTGGAGGCATGTAGGTAGGAATAGCGGTCAGTAGGTTTCCGGTATAGGGTGGTGTTTATGTGACCATTGTTTATTATAACTGTAGTGTCCAGGAAGTGGATCTCTTGTGTGGACTGGACCAAGCTGAGGTTGATGGTGGGATGGAAGTTGTTGAAATCATGGTGGAATTCCTCAAGGGCTTCTTTTCCATGGGTCCAGATGATGAAGATGTCATCAATATAGTGCAAGTAGAGTAGGGGCTTTAGGGGACGAGAGCTGAGGAAGCGTTGTTCTAAATCAGCCATAAAAATGTTGGCATACTGTGGGGCCATGTGGGTACCCATAGCAGTGCCGCTGATCTGAAGGTATACATTGTCCCCAAATGTAAAATAGTTATGGGTAAGGACAAAGTCACAAAGTTCAGCCACCAGGTTAGCCGTGACATTATCGGGGATAGTGTTCTTGACGGCTTGTAGTCCATCTTTGTGTGGAATGATGATCACTTTAGATAAGCTATTACCAGCAGGACAGTGGGGTGGGAGGAGGTATTGTTTTATGATCTCTGTGTGTATATAAAGTCTGCTGAAGTTTCCACGGTATGCATCCGATGAAGTGAGCTGTAGCTCACGAAAGCTCATGCTCAAATAAATTGGTTAGTCTCTAAGGTGCCACAAGTACTCCTTTTCTTTTTGCGAATACAGACTAACACGGCTGTTACTCTGAAATACTGTAAATTTTGTATTTAATTTTTTTTAAAAGAAAAACAGGTTGATGTCATAATCCCCCTTTTACAGCTGCACTGTCAATCAGAGAATCATAGAATTGTAGGACTGAAGGGACCTTGACAGGTCACTTAGTCTAGTCCCCTAGACTCATGGCAGGACTAACTATTATAGACCATCCCTGACAGGTCTTTGTCCAATCTGCTCTTAAAAATCTCCAGTGATTCCTCTCTAGGCAATGTATTCCAGTACTTAACCACCCTGACAGTTAGGAAGTTTATCCTAATGCTCAACCTAAACCACAACTTGCTGCAATTTAAGACCATTGTTTTTTTGTCCTATTCTTAGAGGTTAAGAAGAACAATACCGCCCCCCTCCTCTTTGTAACAACTTTTTATGTACTTGAAAACTGTTATCATGTCCCCGCTGTCTTCTCTTCTCCAGACTAAACAAACCAAGTTTTTTTTCAATCTTCCCTCATAGGTCATGTTTTCTAGACTTTCATCTTTTTTGTTGCTCTTCTCTGGACGGTCTTTAATTTGTCCACCTCTTTCTTGAAATGTTGCACCCAGAACTGGACACGATACTCCAGTTGAGGCCTAATCAGCATGAAGCAGAGCGGAAGAATTACTTCTTGTGTCTTGCTTACAACACTCCTCTAATACATCCTAGAATGCTGTTTCCTTTTTTTTTTTTTTGCAACAGCGTTCACACATATTTAGTTTGTGATCCACTATATCCCCCAAGAACCCTTTTCACAGTACTCCTTCCTAGATAGTCATTGTTCCTTCCTAAGTGGAGTACTTTGCATTTGTACTTATTGAATTTCTTCCCATTTACTTCAGATCATTTCTCCAGATCATTTTGAATTTGAATGCTACCCTCTAAAGCACTTGCAATCCCTCCCAGCTTGGTATCAGTCTCAAACTTTATAAGTGTTCTCTCCCTGCCATTATCTAAATCATTGATGAAGATATTGAACAGATCAGATCCAGAACTGATCCCTGTGGGACCCCACTTGATATGCCCTTCCAGCTTGACTATGAACCACTGATTACTCTCTGGAAATGGTTTTCCAACCACTTATAGTAGCTCCATCTAGGTTGTATTTCCCTAGTTTGTTTATGAGAAGCTCATATATGGAAGTAGAATCTCCACAATATAACAGTAAATAACAAGCTATAATTTATGTTATGGGGTAGGTCTTATAAGTTAAGTCCTAGCCCCCTTCAGCTGCAAGTGAAATATGTAGGTGGAAATTTTTCAGGGTAAGCTGTACCTACAAAACAGAGGCCATTTTTAAAAGAAATTTGGCCCTAAGTACTAATAAATTTTTATAGTCAAACAATATTGTAACTATATATTACTGAAGTGATAATTTCATAAAGCTCTCGGACAGCACTGATTTTAAAATGCCTTAAAACAGAAGGTTTTAGAGAGGAAGCTTGATCCAGTGGTTATGGGTGTTGCCTGGGACTCACTGGTCTACCACAGACTTTGTGTGTGACCTCAGGAAAGTCACTCTGTGCCTCACTTTCCCATCTGTCAAATGTAATAGTAAAATAATAGCACTTCCCTACCTCACAGTACCATAGATAGATTTTTTGTTTTGTTTTGTTTTGTTTGTGCACATTGGGCTAGAGGCCAGTGGAGACTCATTATCTGAAAATGTTAAACTTGCAAACCTCAAAGATCTGTGTTACAATGAATGCACAATAAAATCTTATAGCCAGATCTTCATGGGTTCCTTTACTCCAGCTGTGGGACTGGCCTTCTAAGTGATTTTACAGTAGAACAAGATGTTTTTCTTCAGTTTTTTCATCCTCTAAAATCAAATCAGGTGAGGGCCAACAATGGTAATTAGACATGTTTGTACATGTAGGTACCTGGTTTGTCTCTGCAATCAGTGTAACTATGTGTAGATTTTATGCACACAATTGTTTTCCCATGTTGTCTGAGAACTTACTCCTGAAAACCTTTTACCCCCTTCATTCTCAGTGGAACGCTGTCCTTCCCAGTGGACAGCATATCTTTTATGCTGAAGTATTCCTATCAGAGCACTTTACAAATACTATCTACAGCAGTCATTTCACCCTGCCACTGAAATGCAACCATCCCAAGTGTATTCATAGCAGCTGTTTTAACACTACACACACATTTAGGGCAGGAAGTGAAGAAGAGTACTGTATTCAACTGAAACTTCAGGAAGGTGAGTAGAATGAGATTACTTAAACTGGAAATCCAGCAGGATATTAGGCTACTCAATATGGGCATATACACACCAGAGTTGTTTAGATGAGGACAACTTCCTAATCCCGCATGTTGTCCAGACTGACACTGTAAAAATGATCCAAAGGACCAGGTAGGACAAAAACTATTTTATGTCCTGATTGGTGTGTGTGTGTGTGTGTGTGTGTGTGTAGTTTTGTGTTTTCCATGACTGGTTGAAGTAACTACAAAACAGTCTTGTAGTTGTTTGGTTGTATTTCTTGGGATATCACATATCATATGGTCTTGTGTATTGTGTTATTCCTTCATACACTTTACTTTCCTCCTCCACTCTATAAAAATCATAGATCAGGGATAATGGTAAATGTTTTTACTTTCTGCTTTGTATTCCCATTTACCACATTAATATACTAATGCTCAAAGGCTTTAAAACCTTTAAATTCTCTTGTTTGCTATTTTATAATTGTAATGAGGCAACTGAGGGTTTCAGAATTGTATAGTTTTTAAACAGGCTTACTACCTACTGAGCATCTTTGCGACTGGGAAATTGTCACTTTTATGTTATAGACCTCCTTAGTGTGCAGTCAGCTACTTTCATTGTAACACTATCTTGTAATCAGAAAAGTAGCACAATGAAGGATTTTTTTTATGACTTCTTTGGTGCATGTAGTCAGATTCCCTGTTAGATCTGATTCATTCTAGGCAATGCATTTGTCCTGATGCCAAATGCTTGTCTTTGTTTCTCAAGCCAAAGAAAATGCTTCTTTATTCCTTTTCCAAACACATTGTTAAAACAAAATGTCAACAGTTTTGAAGAAACATGGGAAACTGCTTCTGAAAGAACTTATATATAGCTGGTTTTCTTTTAAAAAAAGGTCTTTGCAAATATTAGTTTTTGTATTGCAGTTAATTTCAGCATGGATTTTACAGGTTCTTTTTGTATTTAAAATTTTGAGTCTTCAAGTCCCCAAGTGCATAACTTTCTTCCTTCTGTTATTTGATTTTAGCATCATATTTAAACATAGTCCATAAGCAAAGAAAACTGTAGAACCATCCTGAATCTCAAACAAACTACAAACTCTTTAGGTTCACATACTTTTGTGCCACACAAACACCTTCAGTCTTTTTTGATCTGTACAAGTCCCAAGGTAAAATCTGTTTTACTAAAATATATATTGAGTTTCTTCTGGGGTGTGAGTTCTTGGGTTTGTATCGGAAAGGGAAGATAGGATGTTGCAATGCATTCTTCAGCACTAGTATACTAGTGGAAAGGTCCAGAACATGACATTTGAACAGAGTGCTGTTAAAGACCAGCAGTGTCAAAATAAGAAGAGAGGCCTCCTAATGAAATGCTTCCAAAGACAGAACATCTGTTGGAGTTTGGGTGAGAGATTTAAGGCTTTGCAGAGGAATAAGGATATTGTTGAGGGTGATAAGGAGGAAGCAGATCCCATTTAAACTTTTATCACTGGAGCTGTGTAAAGAGCAGGAGTGTGTGGATAATGAAGTGATGGCCAAGATAACCAGACAGGCATTCAATGGTCAGTTTTGATCCAGAGTTCACGGCAATAGAAAGCTAACAATGATGGGCATGGCACAACCTCTGGGTCAGTGTAAATTCAAGAGATGGAGCTGGGACTGGGATGCCTCTGTAATCAGGCAATTGGCCAGGGATACAAAAGGAAGGAGTTGGGAAAAGGAGCATTGAGTTGGGAGTTGGCAGTCTCATGAGAGATTCACTGTAATTCCTGCTCCCTTTCAAGTAGTAGATACTGTGAGGCTTGCTTTCCTTTCCTTGCACATTTGCTCTGAGTCTTGGTTTGAATCAGGCTGAACGGAGGCAAATAAAAAAATGAAATGCAATTATAAAAGTTAACCATACTTCCCTAAACTTAAAAAATTGTTTGACCATGTGCTGAATGCGAAGGTTCAGGTCACTTCTTATGCAAAGAAGTTCACTCATCATTAATATTTATATGTCTGCTAAAGATAGGTCATAGTTCTGTTGTAAAGGCATTTACTATTAAAATAGGGCTTCACATTTATTCCAAGTGGTGAATTTATGTTCAGTAAGCATTTTATAATCAAACACACCATTCTTAAAACACAGTAAATGCATTTTCAGTAGTGCTGGACCCATTTATAACTCCTTCATAAACCATTCCCAGAAAACACGCAGATATCAACGTTCCCTAATTATTTAACAAGCCATTTATAATGGAATACATACCTTTAAAATAAAATAACTGCAATGGTTGATGTGTTTAAAACTATTCTGTGCTGCAAATATACCATAAATTATTCGTAAGGCATTTATGCAGTGCTGTACACTATCTGTTATGTGTTTATATATTATTAATTCTTTACAATTCTTTGGCATGCAGCTCTTGAAAATAAGGCATTGTCAGTTCCTGATAAAAATGTAAAAGCAATGATGAAGCAACTACAGTACCAGGGAGTCACTGGTTTCTAATTTAAATAGACAGCCTGGGGTTTATCTGTGATTGTAATAGGTGGAAAATGTTAACCAAGGAACTCCAGTTTCCTCTTTCGTGCAGCATTTGTTTGGTGGATATGGAAGAAGAAAGGGGGAGAGTTGCCTGCAACTGCCATTGCATGCAAAATAAGATTTTTATTGTGGTCCAGATTCTCAAAACTGACCGCCTATACTGTGCTTTCAAAATTTGTGTGTATGGCTGCCTGCAAATCCCATTTTGGCAAATGCTACCTGGAGTTGGCATGGGCATGGAAGGTGGAGTAAAAATATGCCTCATAGATGGCTTATGGTTTAAAATGGATGGCCACAACTTTATTAACCAAATAACCAAACTTTATTACTGAGCACTTTAACTATTAAACTCCCCATGGATCTTACCCAGAGTGAATCTGTCCAGGTGGAGCACCATAATTAATAATAGGCAATAAGGCCCTTAACCACCAGAGAAAAGCCACCCAGGGCTTTCTTTCTCTATATCAAACCATCAGCATCTAGCCTCATACTGAAAATCCCTATTCAATCCTTTCAGTGTGTGAAGAATTAGGACACTCATAAGATGCCTTACTTTGTGTTTCTGTGTTGTAGCTCAATACTCCAACCTGCACTTTTGGCCTCACTTATACTTCTTGTTAACTGCCTTCATCACTGTGGGATCTGAGTGCCCTCCAGTAGTGCATTAAGTGACATGACTAGCATCTGTCATGGAGAGTTCATTCTCTCTCTTATCTTGTCTTATCTCTTGATTTTCTTGAGGAAAATTGTGTGTGCAGTGTAGTTTTGTTTTGGTAAGATTTTGAGGATTTTTTAAAATGTACACGCTGTTTCAGGTTTCTTTAAGAGAAGGCAGGTGGAAGAAGAACACCTTGCACTTGGAGAGGAAGGTAATAAGGTTTGGAATATTCTTGTGGGGAGGTTGTTCCACAGTTTCAGACTCACCGCCTAGACAGCTCTGTCTCCTGCACAGACCAGCTTTATGTGACCCAGGGTGCCTGAGGTAGCCCTCCCTGAAAATGCCAAGGTCAGGGCAGTTGCAAGAAGGAGAGCAGATTCTCCCAAAACTGATGGTTAACACTGAAGTTAGACTCACCAACCAGTCACAAACTGTGCTCCTGATCTCTCCTCTCCCCCACGGGTTATCAAAAAGCTGAAAAAAGAAATAACACAGCCTCATTTATTGCATTCCAATTCTCTGGCTCCCAATCAGAACATAGGTCCAGTACAGTGAGAAGTTATTTAAAAACTCTGCTCACTACACAAAATGTTCTTCAGACCTTAAAGGTGCAGCCACATTACCAGGTCAATATTAGTTTGATCTTACCCAAAATATCACACTGCCAGACAATCCTTTAGCATCTAAAACTAAAGGTTTATTATAAATGAAAGAAAGAACAAGAAGAGAGTTTTTAAATGGTCAAGCAGTCAGATATATACATAAGATTTCAAAGTCCATATATCAGGTTCTCACCAATGTTAGTGAGTTTGCTGGCTTGAAAGTCCCTCTGGAGCACATCCACAGCTTGGATGGGTCATTGTCCTTTTGTTCAGAGCTTCAGTTTGTAGAGAAGTTGCTCCAGAGGTAGGAAGCGGGATTAAAGACAAAATGGAGATGATGCAGCTGTCTTTTATATCGTTTGCCATGTGACTTATACTTCCTGTGTCCCAAACACAAGTTTCAAAGCACATGGAATGGAAAAGTCTTAGAGTTCTGTCCATAGGCATGCCCCTACATCTCTTGCTGACTCATAAGGTTAGTCACTGGCTTTTTTTCAATGGGTTCATTGTACAGCTGATGTTTCTTGATGGGCCATCAAGCAGGTTTAGTGCTGATGCCATTCTGTCTGGGGGTGTCACCCAGAAACACAGCACAAGTTTGAAATACAGATATACCCTACATATCTATAACTCACAATACAAAGGTGATAAAACATATAAACAAGATTATCTTACTTGGCAAGTCATAGCATTTTCATAGATACCTTACATGGCATATCTTGTCAGATTCCTTGCAATTTTATAATATTGGTATCAACAATATCATAAAGTATCTCCCATATTTCATACAGTATCACACTTTACCCTTGAGGTAGAAAGTTCCATTGAGGCTGAGGAGCAGAGTTGTTGCCCACAGTCCTCACCTCAGAACTTTACATGAACTTTTATAAATGCAGGGCCCTGGCCATTGACAGCTTTGGAGATAAAGACTGAGACCTTGAGGTTGATTCAAGATTCAATGGGAAGTAAGTGTACAGAACAGATGACAGGTTTGATGTCTGGCGGGTCATATTAAAACTGAGTATTGTATTATTCACAATGAACAACCATATACATTCTGAGAAAAATGCTAACTGATATCTGATAAAAATGCTAATTGATATATTATGGGGGCTGGAGGAAGATAGTCATGTATTAAGTGACCAGTCTTAATTGGAGATGTAGTCTGTTCAGCTATCCTGTCCCTGGTGGCAATAGATCCACAACTTGCATGGATAACTTGCCTGGCCCCTTGTGTGCTTCCCACAACTGTGAGTGCCACATTGATCAGAAGGAGAGAGGGTGCTGGAGACAGGGCATGCACCCAGGCCCCATTCCACAAGGCCTTGGGGCCAGAATGTTCCTGTTGATGATGTAGTATGTGAGAGTAGCTGTGATGGGTTGGGTCACAGAAACCCTCTTGAGACTGTCACCTGATATGCTGAGACTACCTCTGAGCCTGTTTTCCCTGCCAGCTTGGGACTTCAGTACCCTGTCTTGTTCAGCCAGACACGCTAGCCTGCTGCAAACACAGACCCAGGTCTGAACCACGTCCTCCAAAAGCTGCAGGCTTAACTGAAAACAGCTTAAGAAGTGCTTCTGCATCTAGCACCCAGATTCCCAGTTCCCAATGGGATCCAAACCCCAAATAAATCTGTTTTACTCCGTATACAGCTTATATAGGGTAAACTCATAAATTGTCGGCCCTCTATAACACTGAGAGAGAGAGATGTACAGCTGTTTGATCTCCCAGGTATTAATACTTCCTCTGGGTTAATTAATAAGCAAAAAGTGATTTTATTAAATATAAAAAGTAGGATTTAAGTGGTTTCAAGTAATAACAGCCAGAACAAAGTGAATTACCAAGCAAAATAAAATAAAACATGCAAGTCTAAGCCTAATACAGTAGGAAACAGAATACAGATAAAATCTCACCCTCAGAGAAGTTCCAATAAGCTTCTTTCACAGACTAGATTCACTATGGGTACTGCTGATCGGCCATCTGCCAGGTCAGTCAGGCATGCACCTGGAGAAGCCCTTTGTCTGGCTTTTGTGGAAGGACAGCTGATCATTTTGACTTCCTGCCTTTACCTCTGGCTGGCTGGACTTTATGTGTCATGGTCAAATACCAGGTACTTGCTGGAACCTTCTATCACATGCCTCTTTTCATGATGACACTTTGTCCACTCAGAGCCCGTATAGTTCTTCTGGTCCCAACATACAATTCTACCCTCTCCTATCAAATAAGAAGAGTGAGGAAACCAGTGACATGACCAGTGGAATTTGACTGGCCAATCCCCATGACTGGGTGCCCAACTTTGTAATGGATGGGAATAAGAGCAGGGCACAAGATTCTAGGTCTTCTCCTCCCCAGCCAGTATTGCCAAAGCCCCACCTCAGTGCATCAGGATGAGCATTTGCAAACACAGCACTGGTCACTGACAGCATCGTCCTCTTTGTCTTCAAATTATACATTTATAGCTTTTGTGGGCCATGTGATTGAACAATTTTTTGGGGGAGGAGCAAAATTTAGGTGGCCAATTCTGAAAATTTTGGCAATTCCATATGTATATGCTGTAAACTAGTAACTTAAACTGATATCCCTGGATGTCTGTCTTATATATTTGTTAACACCTATGTATAGTATATATGTCAACCAAAATTTTAAAATAAATATTTACAGTGTGTGTAATATGCAATACTTGCCCATTTAATAAGGTCAGTGTGGGTAAAATTAACATTATCGGTAGGTTATATCATTTTACTCCTTGGGATGGTGGTGATGTCAACTTCTGTGTAAATGATATGTGCACTTACTATTTGGTTTTGAAGTTTATCAGTAGCAAATGTATGTGTACTGAGGATTTATATAACATTCCTACTAGTTTACTTACATACAGCATTTGTGCATTGAAAACGGGATCTTATTTGACCAAGCCGTTTACTGTCTGCCTTGCCTGTCTCATTTGGGTTGAAAGATCTTTGAAGCTGGGGCAATGTTGTCTGTATATTGTACAGTGCCAGGCATAATATCATCATTAGGCAATAATGTAAATCATATTTCATGCAGTTGTGGATCCTTAAACCTTCTTTGTCCATTTGAAATGGATACTGGAATAAATGCTTAAATCTTAGGGGAAAAAAAAACATTTCTTCCCAGCTGGAGTTAACTTGAAGAAATAAGCCATTATTACTTTACCATTGAATGTAGGCACCACCGTTTTCAGTCAAATGTGAGAGAAATCTGTTATCCCTTAGGGAGGACATAGCAGCTTGATCTACTTTTTTCATTATATATTACCTTTCAAAAGCTCTTCTTTCAATGCGCATGAAGTAACCATTTACAATACTAAAACAATGGCTTGTACCTGGTAGCAGAAGGAAATAAGAGGTGAAATCAGAGAGATAGAAAATGTTTAAGGAAACAAATACAATTTACTTTCTAACTGTTGGGCTTTGGTGAAGAAATCTGAAATACAAAGAATTAAGAAAGGTAAACCTAAATAACCAGAAATCATAGAAAAGTCAGGGGTGAATTTTATGTTCTCTTCCCACAGTATTCCCAAACATTGCAGTATTTCTTGGAGAACAGTTATAACAGATTATATTGATTTTATTTTGAATCTCTTTTTTCTTCTTCTGCAGCTAGTTTTATATCTCTGGAGTGAAGGCACTCACTGAGTTAAAACAATTCATGCAGTGGCTCATAATTGTGTTTTTCTCATGCTGCAGTTCTGTGAGAAGACCAATTCCATACCTGCACTGCTTTCAAGGACCATCTATCTGCTCTTTGGCTCTTGCAATCCCTATTACTTAACTATGATCAAAGACATTTTGAGTCCATTTTTGGATGTGCTTTTTTCCATTTATTTATTTTTCATTGCATGTGCAAAATGTTGCATTTTTTTAACCATCAATAAATTTCAGGTGCACATATTAGTAAACATCTAACTGTCTGAGTTACAGTTGAAAATAGGTATTAGATATCTAGCTACAGATATTTGTGCACACAAATGTGAGCACAACTTTTATCCAAAGGGATTTAATGGAAATGCCTTTGGTGAAATTCCATGGGTGAAATTCTCAAAAAATGCTTAAGTGAATTAGGCACCCAAGTTCCATTTCCAAAAGTGACTGATGGACAGATTTTGAAAGGTATTTAGGTGTATAAAAATGCAAAGAGATGTTGAGTGGGATATTCAGAAGCACTTGGGACATAACGATGCAAGATTTCAGGGAGTATTGACAGCAATTTATTTATCACTGGTGTGGTAAATATCAAATAATGAAAGCAGCTCCACTTGCCCCTTTGCTAAGTAGTGAAATAAAAGTGACACAGATGCAAGTGGGAAAAATCCTTAGCAACTGAAGTAAAATTCTGTGCCAAAGCAGCACTATTCTAGTCTAGTCTATTCTAATCAAGTTCATTCATTGCCCTCATCACTGCAGTATCTGAACAGTTTCCAGAAGTACATTTAAAATGATCATGTCAGCCCTCTGTTCTTTCAATATTCAACCTGAACATGAATTTTCTGTAATTCCTGATCTTTAAGTGCATGTTAAATTTTAAAAAAAGAAGGAAGGAGCAAAAGGTTTCTTTATCTGAAACATTATGGGCATTTTTATTGCCTTTAATTTTGTCTAATGAAGGTCTGTAAAATATCATATTTCCCCTTATATTCTCTACTTCCTCTGTAGATTAGTAGACATGATGTCAATATAACATTAGTGGGGTTGGATTTTATTATAATTACTGGTATTTGTACTACACATTAATGCTGAAGTTTCTTTTACTCAGTGTGGAAAATTGGGCTGTTCAGTAACACCGGTTCTAACCCAGGAGTGTTCTGCATAGCACTGAGTCTTGTATCCATGACACACTTGCCTCTGTAGTTTGCATACCTTGGTTTGGGAGTCAGGAAGTATTATTGTGTTTCCAGGTTTAATGAGAAATAAAGTTTCCTCCTTGCTTAGCCATGGAAAAGAGATTTTATTTCCTCCCTGAGACAAAGCATTTGTGTTCTTCCAGGTCGTGACCTGGGAAAAGTCATTCTTTTATTGGCTCATCTCGTGTCTTAGTTTACTCCACTGATTTATTCTTTATTTCATTACTGTCCCCCAGGGCATCAAAGTTAGTCAGTGATGTTATTATTTTCAAAACAGGAGGTATATCTCCTGTTTTTACAGCCCATAGAAAAATATTGTCTTTTCTCTTCTCCCCCCCTTCTCCCCGGCCAATCAACAACCTCCAGACTGTCAGCAGTGTATTCACTCTACAATACTTGGGATATTCATGGTTTTCAGTGGCACTGAGCAGCACACATGTGTATTAAGCATGCAGGGCCTGGTCCCTTCCTCATAGCAGAAACTGCATGCATTTTTTCCTTGCATGTTTTATTGCCCTACAGTATAAAGGAAAAATTTATAGATTCAGAACTATGTTAAACCCCAGGAAAATGAGCAGAAAGGGTAGTGAACTGTGTCATCTGCTGATCCACAGATAGCGAGGATGATTTTCTGGGCAGCCCAGCACAGCCATCAGAGTAAATTTGGGTTCAACCTTCACTATATATGTGATAAGGGAATAGTGAGCGTCAGATCCTAACCATTCATCTTTAATATTTCACAGTGCTACCTGTCCTGCATGTACCAGTTAAAAAAATGGTAACATGAGATAATGTAATGTATAATATACCACAATATGAGACTATGGGCTAATCTCCCTCTACCAGATTTCACATTAGGTATGGGCTAATCTCCCTCTACCAGATTTCACATTAGGTCAACAAAGTGTAACAGGAAATTTGTGCATCATGAATCTTAAATGAACTAACTGTGGTTTTCTGAGTTGAGAGTGCAGTAGGTGTGCATTACTTTCCATTTTCAGCAGGGAGGCAGAATTCATTATTTAGGCACATTGCAATATGTTGCTTAAATAACATGGCAAAAGAGAAAGTTTCTTGCAAGAACAAGCAAATGGAATAGAAAGGGAAACAATTGGCTCCGGAGACTGGTAATGGACTGTGAATTCTGTCATCTGTAGCTCACTGATTCAGATCTACTCTAGTATAGTAGTGACCAAAAGGCCTCTATCATCTGAAGGCCGCGTTGTGGCTCATGTGAAATGAGTTGGTGGTCTTAGCCCAGGACAGATGTACAGATTATCACTGACACCGGTTGACACATGGTGCTTGTTTACAATCTCAGAAGAGAGGCAAAGGCTGAATCAGCATGGAAACTCATACTCATCTCTTTCCTGGTTCCTCCCTCACAGAGCTGAGGTACACTGGGGGCTTGGTGTGGGTAAATTGCACTGCAGAGGATCCCAGAGCTTTAGCAAATAATGCAGTCTCATAATGGAGGAGGAGTTTATCAAATGATAAGGGGAAACAATGTATTCTTTTAAGAGAAAATAGAATTTATAACAGCAATAAAGGATTTATAGCAGCAATGAGTACTTATATATAGCAGATTATTATTAGTTTAAAAAAATCACTGATTCTTCACCTCCGGCCCTTAACCAAATCCTGTCCTATTCTCATCTAATTTATGGAAACATACAATATTTTATTCTTACTTCCTCTGTCGTCTGACTTTACTAAAAAGTCTGAGCTCCTGATTTGCGGATCTGTTGTTTAACTGCAGATTAACAATTACTACAAAACTCCAGATGTATTAAACAATTTGCACACAGTATATGTGAAAATTATCAATCTATTTACATTGCATTTGAGTAGGTCAGGATCCTATGGATGCAATCCATTTACAACAGGGGCAAAAGGAAAGATAGCTTACTGCTGTAACCCCATTATTTTCCACTGTAAAATACAGTGTAGTTATTTGAGTCTCAATACTGTACTAGAAAACATTGTCTCCATCCAACTAGCACTTAATCTCTATTACCTGGAGGTTAAAAAGTCAAAAAACAATCATCCATGTCAGTGATTCCTGCAGTGGATTGTTACTAAACCATGTAAGGTCGTTTAAATGGGGAGAATTAGCTCCCAGCAGCTTCCTGAGTCAGAGATATTACAGTACTCTTCTGCCCCATCTCTCTTCCATTGAAAGCAATGATCGAGTCCTGTGGGCTTCTTATCAAAGGTGTCCTGCAGAAGCAAAAGGCAATGTTTTTTCTTTTAATAGGCATTTCTTGTTTTATTAACTGAAAATATCTAAAGATGGATGGTGAGACTGAACACAGCAACTGTGATGACTTTCCCAGACTACTGTGGAGTTAAGCTTCGCAGGGCAATGGCTAGAGATGGACTGGATCTGGTAAACAGGGCAGCCCGTTCAGTTAGCCTTGCAGGCCAAAATATTAGCGGGGTATAGACTGTGTTTCTGTAGGCCGTTAATACATCTTTTAAACATGTGTATGTGCATGCTCGTACACACAGAGAATGAAACCTGTCGTACGTGACCCAAGGGACCAGTACAATCATTTGCCTAGTAAATGGGGTCCTTGACTAACAGCTGGACAAAACAGGACTAGAAACCTATGGGGTAGTTTAAAGGGGTCATAGGGTTACGTGTGGTAACAAGGGTGTTTAGTATAGGTTTCCCTCTTCTCCAGAATTTAAATTTATAAACTGGCCATATGGGAGGCTAATGAAGATTCTGACTGGGTTGATATCTAATATAACAACTCAGGATTGATTTGATGAGCTAATTTGCCTTCCCCCAAAGTCCTACTCAAATCAAAAGGAAAAAATGCTAGAGAAAATAGTTTCCCTACAATTTTTATGTTTAGGTGGGGTTTTTTGTCTGCCTTTTCTGTGAGGTGCTGTAGAAATCAAATATCACTTTGACCCCTCAGCAGGCAACTAGCAACCGAAATGGACAAATGAAAACTTCAGCTGCTTACTTTTTTTTTTTTTTTTAGTGGAAACAAGACTAGTAAAAAATCACAGTAAATGAAATTTTTAAGTAGTTGTTATTTTAAAACATTTACAACTTTTTGGGGAGGCATCCAGATCCCATTTCCATGGAAACAGAAGCTGAAACAGTAGTAGAGAGTTACACCTTGCAGTTTACAATTTTGGCTTGCAGCTGTGAGTGGAAAAACTCTGTTTGGCAAATAGCCACGTGCTGAAGTCTAGTGTACTTTATGGGCCAAATTCTGGTATGCTTACCCAGTAGTGCTTTACTTTGCAGATAGTTCTGTTCATTTCCACAGAACTACCCATGGAGTGAATGTCAGTAAAATCTGGCCCTAGATGTATGCCTAGAAAAAAAAAGATTTAATAATGAAAATTGAAAATTTGCTTTAAATAAAGGCAATGTATTTTTGTGTCCTAATCACCAATTAAAATACACATAATATGTCTTTAATTAAAAAAATGTAATTTAAAACAATTCAAAATGAGAAGCAATAACATATTCTGAATAGGATGCAGTGTAGTTGTAGCTGTGTAGGTCTCAGGATATTAGAGAGACAAGGTAGGTGAGGTAATATCTTTTTACTGGATCAACTTCTGTTGTCTCTCTCACCATAGAAGTTGGTCCAATAAAAGATATTATCTCATCCACCTTGTCTCTCTACTATTCTGAGTAGTGGCTTTTGCTAGATAGGCCAAATTTCTATCTCATTTATACCAGTTTTATTCCATTCTTCTTGGTTAGCTGATGGCACTTAACCTTCTTCATAGCTAAAAAGACCTGTGGATTTTCCAGCCATGCAAAGTTCTACTTGTCCTGAGTGGGTAGGGTTTTGTTTGCTTGTTTTTGACAGTTAAGTAGAAATCATTATTTTCTTCATCATCAGCATCTTGCTGCTGGTGCATAAGCAGATTTTGCATGTGGACTGGTAAGCTCTTATGACATCTTTTCAAGTCTGGTATATCCAGTGTAATTACACCTTTTACAATTATAATAAAATTTAATACAAATTCATAGATTTTTAAAGCCAAAAGAGACTACCAGATCATCTAGACTGACCTCCTGTATGGCACAGGCCATAGAATTTCATCCATTTGAGCCCAATAACTTGTTTGACTAAATCATATCTTCCAGAAAGGCATCCACATCTTTATTTGAAAACATAGAGATTGAAAATCCAGCACTTCCCTCCGTAGTTTATTCCAAAGGTTTATCACTCTCCCTATTACAAAAAAGTGCTTTATTTTTAATTTGAATTTGTCTGGCTTTAACTTCCATCCATTGTGCTTTACTGGAAATGATTACATTGTAAAAAGTGACTTATAAACAGGTTTTTTTTTCCTTTGTGGTTTACTTATTTTTACCATTTTTCCCCAAGAAACCATATTTCTTGACTTGGAACATAACTTGGGGTAAATGTGCCTTGTGTAATGTGCAGGGGAATGTGATGTGTAGTTGCTGTTAACAATACCAGAAGGGGAGGAGATGTGTACCTAATCCCCCTGCACACTGTGATGAATATTACCCCACTATATTGTGACATGTCCTGTCCACTGTATTGGGTTATGTGACATAATGTCATGTAACAGGAACTACGCAATCAATGAGAAATATTGCAACAGGACATGCCAGCAGGGAAACTTTGAAAAGGCCCATTTTTCTAAACAGTCATAGGGTACAAAAAAGTGCTTTTATATTTAATTTATAAAAAGTATAAAACCGATGCAGAAAGCTAGGGTATATTTCACTTCTATTGTCAAGTTTTATTGCTTATAGAGGACACAAAAGTATTTTGATCCAATATACTTTATTTATTTATTCAAGTTTAGACTTGAAATTAGACGAAGATTTCTAACCATCAGAGGAGTGAACTTTTGGAATAGCCTTCCAAGGGAAGCAGTGTGGGCAAAAGACCTATCTGGTTTTAAGATTAAACTCGATAAGTTTATGGAGGAGATGGTATGATGGGATAACATGATTTTGGTAATTAATTGATCTTTAAATATTCATGGTAAATAGGCCCAATGGCCTGTGATGGGATGTTAGATGGGGTGGGATCTGAGTTACTACAGAAAATTCTTTCCTGGGTACCTGGCTGGTGAATCTTGCCCATATGCTCAGGGTTTAGCTGATTGCCGTTTTTGGGGGCCGCAAAGGAATTTTCCTCCAGGGCAGATTGGAAGAGGCCCTGGAGGTTTTTCGCCTTCCTCTGTAGCATGGGGCACGGGCCACTTGCTGGAGGATTCTCTGCTCCTCGAAGTCTTTAAACCACGATTTGAGGACTTCAATAGCTCAGACATAAGTGAGAGGTTTTTCGCAGGAGTGGGTGAGTGAGATTCTGTGGCCTGCATTGTGCAGGAGGTCGGACTAGATGATCATAATGGTCCCTTCTGACCTTAATATCTATGAATCTATTTTATTTTATTTCTGACATGATCCTCATCATTCCACTGGATCTAAATCACCAGGATAACTAGTTTTGTTCTTAATATGCTCTCAAGTAGTTGGGTTCTAGAGCATTTTGTGAGTCTACTCTTTCAGCTTTTTGTTCAAGCAGTATTTGCCACGCTCAGTCTACATCATAATTCAAAGATGTTCAGACAATCAGACCCACCATCTGTAGCACCCATCATGGTAATATAGAGTTTCTTTCCAGGTAAATTGTATTGCTGCAGTAAGATTCTTAGAGGGCTTTGTGGAGATTCCGTCTCTTCTCATTTCTCTGGTTAGAAACTGTATATGTCTGCATACAAGCATGTGCCCATGCAGAGTTGGTGCACTCTAGTAGGACTGCTGGTTGCTGTTTACTGATCACCGCTTCATAGCCAGAGGTGCCTCTGCAGTGCCTTTGCTCTGTTTTCCCCTTTACAGGGCCCTTTCTTGAGATTAGCATGAGCCACTGCCTAGGGCTGGGTTAATAGCCAAAAGTAGTTCAAAATAATCCTCAATGTCCCCAGAATAAAGGCCATTACAGCAATGCAAAAGTTTCTACTCATCTCCAGCTCTTCTGCTGCAAACTGAGCTCTTACTTTGCCCCAGACCCTTGTCTATGGAGCCGCTGATCCTGTCCTTCCCGATGGGAGCTCAGCCTTCTGACTCTGGCTTCCTTCTTCCTCTCAGCACACACTCTATTCTGAGTGAGAAGGCAGCATCTATACTGCCCTCTTTTGGAGACCTTCTCTCTGATTGGTTGGGAGAGAGGGGAGCCCTGTTCCACTCTGTACTATAGAGCTCATGGTACCTGGCCCTTAAAGCGACGGTATCCTGGGTCTTTCCACCCAATTACTAGGGCCTGCTTCTTCTCTTCCTGCTACATGGCCACTTCCAGGGCCTGTGTTTATTCCACTAGTCTTAAAGAGCCAGTATACCCCATTACATTCAGGTTAAAAGTTCACTCTGTTTTCTGTGTAATTCCCTATACTTAAAATGGGAAATGCCACTGGACCAGGTAATATCTGTAGAACCTGAATACCAGAATGAACGTTGAAGTGGCACCACTGTATAGAACTTAAAAACCTTGTGCCTGTTACTCTGGAAATGCTTTCTAAAGAACAGGATTTTTCAGCATATTCTGAAAGTGTTTCTGTATAAGGTTTTTTTATCTAGAAACTCATTTGGAATGGAAACCCCTTGATAGAGAATTCATTACCTCTATCTCTCACACGCTTCATCCTGCAGCTTTGTAATTTGCTTTGGCCGAGAGAAGCACAGATGTAACGGCTGGAGATGTGGATGCTGATGCAGCTGGGCCTGATCTGTTGATGGCGTTGGAGTCCAAGACCAAGTATTTAAACTGATCATGGAAATGTACTGGGAGCCAGTGGTGGGATTGAAGCACAGATGTGGCATGCTCCTGCCATTTTGTCCCATCTAGGGAGAGGGTGACTGGATTCTACTCAAACAACAGCTTCTTCTTTATTCCCACCTCCTTGCCGGTAGACAGTGAGTTAAAATAATCCAGTCTGGAGGTAGTGTACACATGGAGGCAAAGTTTCCTAGCACACTGCAGATGGAAGAGGCTTCTTCTCCAACTGATACTACCTGATCATCTAAACTAAATAATGAATTAAATGCAATGATATACAAAAGGCTGCTGAGCATGTGCCACCTGAAGAGTTAAAGCTATATCAACCAGGCATTAAGGGCCTGATCCAAAGTGTATTAAAGTCAGGAGAAAGGTTCGTATTGACTTCAGGGGTCTTGAATCAGGCGCTAAATTACTGGATTTTAAAAATTTCTCCTCGCAGGTGAACTTGCTTGCTTGTTTAAAACCTATCAAGGCTCTGATCCTGTGAACACATCTACTTAGGAGTAACTGTACCCACGAGTTGTCCTATTTTCATATACATAAAATTATTCACATCCTGAACTGTTTTCAGGATTGGGCTCAAGTTTTTACCCCTCAAGAACATCCATTTAATTCTTTCCCAGAGCATAATCCCAGTTAATAGAAATAATAATTACAAACAACAGTTCAGTTGTCCTCTTTGTTGGAAAGATGTGAATCACTTTCCACAATCCTGACAGTCTGTCTTGAAGGTGTTCTTGCTATCAGAGGATCAAAGTAGCATTGCATCCTTACAAGTCTTTAAGAAGTACTGTAGCAAACAGCATAGAAATTGTTTTTTTGCGGTGGGGGAAGGGAGTTCCCTGGCCAGGTACAACATACTTTTATTTTAAGCATTCTTTCTTACTCACTTTTTTGCAGAGTGTGGGGTTTCTGTTCCCCGTCCCTTGTTTGATAAACAAAATAAGGCCCTTTTGCTACCCGGCTGCTCAGCTGTAATTCAAAGAGCAGGGGCAAAACAGGCCTAACCTCAATTTCCTGTGCGGAATGTGCAGCTGCCTGATTGATGGCCTGCTGAATTATTAATGAAAGGACCTTGTGTGCATATTCATGGCAACATCTCTTTATTAATTCATAAAGCAGCTGCTGCAAAGGCAGAGAGTGGAGGACTCAGTCTCCTCCCACGTGAGGGCACATAAGAAGTGCCTCTTCCCTAACCTCTGACAGATTCCTGCCCCTCCAGCAGCTCAGTTTATTTTGTGCAACAACAGCAGCTCTTCTCCATTTTTGTTTAAATCCGACTTCTTTGCACCAGCAAGGGGACGGTGGTTGCCAGCAAGCCAGCAATCAGAGGGATCGCAAAGGTTCAGCTCTAATTCCCAAATAACGTTACTTACGAAAACTAAAATGTAATGGGACTAACTAGAGTCCATGGCTCATTTCAATTATTTTCTAATTGTTTTCAGATGCTGCACTGCATGCTTCATTTAGTTCTACAATAAACACTACATGCAGCATGGTGGTGTTTGTCACCAGAGACAAAGGAGAAATAGAAATATCCCATAGGAAATGATGCAAAATAATAAGATACATTTTTCAGTGAGATGAAACAGAAAACACAAGGGGCTGGAAGGAAAAAGTCTCTGTTTACAAACTACTGTTGATTGTTAGTGAAACTTTTTTTTCTAAAAAAAAAAAAAAAGTTAAAAGCCACGAGAGCTTCCAAAACACCATGATTATGGAGGAACTACAGCATATCTGCCTGTGCATATGTGTAGCTCTTTTTTTTTGCACTCTAAAAAGAATCTGAACATCTCATAGGCCTGTCTGACCCTCACTACACATAATTTGCAAGTTGTGTAGTCACAAAACCAGGGGATAAACTGCTTAGTTACAAAAAAGGATGACACATGATAAGCATGTCTGGGCCTAGTCAGTTCTTGAATAAGGAACATCAAAGTAAAACCCAGATGATGCAGAAAATGGGGTTGGTGATATAGCAGCTAGCACTCATCTCTCTTGGGCCTTGATCCTGTAAACACTTACGTGCTCGCTTAGTCTTATGAACAGGAGTAGTCCCATTTTAGTTATATTAATAGATTCATACTCATAGATGTGAAGGCCAGAAGGGACCACTATATCATCTAGTCTGATCTCCTGTATAACACAGGTCGTAGTGTTTCATTCAGTTACCTCTGTGGGGAGTCCAAAAACTTGAGTATAAGCCAGAGGTATTTCACTTCCTCTAATTTTGCATACAACAGTTACTCTATCAAACATGTTAAGTGTCCTTTAGGTAAACAGGAAACACTACCTCATTATTTGTAGTGTTCTCTGTATTTCCCTATATAGTACTTACTACGGGAAACAGCTAGGGAATACTGCAAATTCTGAGGTAATGTTATTCGGTCGTGTAGGGCAATAAGCACATTTTTAAATGCGATCTACCTACCTTACCTTCTACTGATTGTTATAAACATGTCTACGAACATCTTCAGGTATGTCTCACTATATTAAATAGGCAGTGCCTGCTATACAGTGGGGATAATAGAACACTACCAACTGTCAGTAGTGTAAAAATATACTCAAGTAGAGGTACATGGAAAAATTGGACAGACTTGTCACAGTGCTTGCCTAACTTTAGCTATCTGTTTATCACACTCGTCACTATGACATCTGAGCTTTAGTACTGGAAGGCACCCTGTTCAGCCTCTGGCTTTTTAGTCCATTTTTTCCCTATTTACTTTTTCTGTCACTTCATAGCAAAATGTATCTATCCTGAGTGTGTGACCTTAGTGCTCATTATTAAGCTAGAGCCACCCATAGTAACATGACTGAAACACAGCAAGCGCAACATAACATTGTTTGCTTAAATCACACACCTCTTTCCTAGTAGAGAACTTATTTTTACCCAAACCCTGCAGAAACCTGCTACAACTAGCAGACTGCAGTATACATTATTTTCTCATCCTTCCCCATGGGGTGTGCAAACATTCTTCAGATTTGTGAAGAACTGCTCCAAGCAGGATATCTCTGCAGACTATATATGAATGTACATTTGTGTTATTACCATCTGAATCTTCTTGTGATATGGGAAGAGAAATATAGGTCAGTGACAATTCATTCCATGAAATAAAGGACAGGGAAATTCTATTGCATGATGAGGATAAAAATACATCTGAATTTCAATCTGGGCTGCAGGTGAATATCTTTGCTCTTCACTGAAGTAGCTGTGTAAGTGAATGCTTTTGATAAAATTTCCATTTCCATGACACACTTTCCAAAAGCTTTCATGCAGTGATGGTGTTTTCTGATACCCTACAGTATTTTACTACTGTCTGACAGTCCAGATTATCTGCTCCCCTGATGTTTTTGAAGAAGAGGTAAAATTCTTTCTTGGCGGAACACCATGTTTTTCTGTTAGATTAAGGGCCTAAACTAGAGCATATTTTGGAGACGGCTTGATCCTGACACTGCAACATAAACCTATCTCTTGTTCGTCATAGGTATTAGACTTCAAATATAAAACATTGGATCTGATTATATTAGCCTTGCATTCATCTGAACATGGGATTTTGTAACAATTTTGTAACAATTTTGTAACACATTTGATGCAATTATAATTTCCTTTCCATGTAATTAAAAATAAATGAGAAACCAAATATAGGCAAATAAATTCAGACAATATAAGAACCAACTCAGACCTTCACCTAAACTGTGAACCTCGACCCAAAACTATTGGTACGTTACTTCAAGTTCCTGAGAGAGAGTGTCAAAATACCACCAAAAATATTTCCAACTACACCAGAGGAAAGTATTTTGAAGAGCTTGCAACCATGGTGCAGTCTTCATTGGTTGAAGATATACATCCACAACTGACCAATTCAGTCTGTAGTAAAGGAGTACTCTTGGATTCCTTGCTGATGCTGGGAGATACTGTCCCTTCCTAGCTGATGAAGACCTGGCCTTAGTTACTCACACCTTCATCACTTCTCAGGTGAACTACAGCAGTCCAATATACTTAGGTATGAAGCCATGAGCACTCCAGGAGTCAGAACTCCAACTAGTTCAGAATGCTACAGAATCTCCTCAGCACCACAGGCTTCTGAAAACACATCAACCCCAGTCCTCTGCTCTCTGTGCCAACTTCACATAGAATTTTGAATCAAGTTCAAGGACTTGGTCCTTATCTTCAATGCACTCCATGGGCTGGGCCTAAGATATCTAAAAAAACTACCTAAAGCTGTGGTTGACAACTTCTTCCCTCTGGCATAGTGGAACTCTCAACAATAAGAGAAAAGCTAATCTTTGTGGGAGACAGAACTTTCTCTGAGTGCAGTCCAAGAACTCCTGCCAAGAGCTAAGGGCAATCACAAACATCTCCACTTTCTGCTTTGAACACAAGCCCATTTCTTTGACCTTGCCATCAATAATATAAACAAATAGCAAAAGGTACATTTATGTTTGAAAAAAAAAATAAAAAGAAACCAACCCACGCTACCAAAACAAGAAACGTCCCTGCACATGCTTTTCCCTCTGGAGAGGTGATGAGAGACCAAACAACGTGTGACAGATGTGTTGTTACGATTGCTTAACACACAGCTGGAAGTCACTCATACACTAAGATGTTGAGCAAGGTGTAAGAATCTGAATAGACTAGAAGTCAGAACTGGAAATATCACAGGAAAGCCTGTTTTTGCCAACTCTTCAACCATATTTTGTGGACTAAAGAGTCTCCGAACATGAGGATGAACATCTGGATCCCACACAAATATGCATCTGAACCAAACTGCTCAACCTGCTATAACTAAAACATGAGCCAAAAACTTCACTTTTATCTGACTTGCTGTTTAGATCCTTACAAAAGAGAAAATACGATTGAATCACATTCTCACTGTCTGATATGCCTGCTGTTACCCGGACTCAGGCTAGGTTTTTATTTTCATACTAATGAAGGAAAATCTGTAGCATATGACAAATCCTCCACAATTATTTTGCTTACTTCCTCGCATGTTAACCCTAGTGTGCAAGCCTTTTATTCTATATTCCTAACAATAGCTCCTTTGTTGCCACTGTTTTTAATAATGATGCCCTCTGGTACTGTAGCAGCAAGACTGCAACACCTGTTTCCATGCTGATAGACTTCCATTCTGGTGCCAACCTACTGATCTGGCAGCACACTCAGATCCAGAGTCTGACACACTCCTGGGTTTCCCCCGCTTTCTTTGTGCATGCAAATGATTAATGTAATTTCATATAGATATATGCCTAGTTGTATGAATGTCCTTTTCAGGTATTCGGAGGGTGTGAAATATACACTTGGCAGATGCTGTGTGATAAAGGTTAAATACTGTATTCACGACAAAACTGACTCAGATTGGAAAGAAAAGATATAGAAATGTAGGTGAGGGATGGAGCAGGACAACTACTGTTTGATCTAAATGATTCCCTTCCTCCTTTCCTAATTGTAATTATATTGCTCTTGCAGATACTTGAATATGGTTTAAGGAGCAAGTTCTGCTCTCAAGTATATCTGCATAATTTCAATGAAGTCAGCTGAGTTAGTCTTGATTTATGTTGATATACACAAGAGCAGCATTTGCTCCAGACTCCTATATTTTGGAAACGTTTTCAATGTTATAAAATAAGGCATTTTGTGGCTGAAACACTGAGCTTCCTGTTTGTTTATAATACGAATAAAATGTAGATTGATTTGTTTTTATTATTTGACATATGCCCTGTTTGTTGCTTAAGCAAAGACAGCTCAGAAAAAAACAACAGATATTTCAGCAGTACCCTCCAGCTTGATTTTAAAATTGTGCTTACACCTTTTCTAATGGAAATGGGAATGCTATAGGTACAAATTACCTTTACATATTTAAATAAATAATCATAATATTTTTACTTAAAAAAAGACACTCTGACAGATTCCGTCATCTGTATATTGAGTAGCATCTGTGGGAAACTCACAGCATAAAGTGTTATTCAAAATGAGTAAGGGTGGAAATATTGGGGCCTCAGCAAAGAAAAGTGGAGAGTTCTGCTCCACGTGTTCTGACAGCCTGTGCTTGAATTCGCTCCTAAGGACTTGATTTTGCTATCCTTCTTCATAATGGGTAGTTCAGTGGGGTTACGTGCAGAGTAATTAAATATTCAGCATGAATAATGGTGACAGGATCTGGCCCTTATTATTCACATGGTCATAAAATGGATGAGCCCTTGAGATTTACAGAAATGCAGCAGCATTTGCTTACTTACCCTTTCCTTAATTTTTTTTATTTCTTGTGGTCTTTGGGAGGAACAGAAATATTTAGTCAGAAAAAGTTCTATTAATCCTGTGACTCCATTGACAAAATAATCATAGAATTCTAGATTCATGGAAACGTAGGGCTGATAAGGATCTCAAATGGTTATCTAGGGCATCCCAATGTGCTGAAGCAGAATTAAGTATAATTAGACCATCCTTAACAGTGGTTTGTCTAACTTCTTCTTAAAAACCTCCAATAACAGGGATTCCACAACCTCCCTAAGTAATGTGTTCCAGTGCTTAACTATATATATATATATATATATATATACACACACACACACAGAGTTGTTTGGTTTTTTTTATAATTGCTAACCTAAATCTCCCTTGCTGCAAACTAAGTCATTTACTTCTTGTTTTGCTCTTGGTGGAGATGAAGAACTGTGTGTACTGGCCAGTGAAGCCATATATACATACTATAATATACTACAGTATACATACTATATATAATACAGCTCAGACTCTTGTGAGTTTCATATCTGAAAACTTTCTACAGGCACTAGTGAGATATGATCAGTAATCCCAAAACAACATTAGGAAACAATTAAGGAAACAATCCTGCTGATAATAGCTCATCTTAACTAATTAGCCTTTCACAGTTTGTATGGCAATTTACAACTTATCTGTATGTATATATATATATATTATATATATATATATATATATATATATATATATATCTTCTTACTATATGTTCCATTCTATGCATCCGATGAAGTGGGCTGTAGCCCACAAAAGCTTATACTCTAATAAATTTGTTAGTCTCTAAGGTGCCACAAGTACTCCTGTTCTTTTTGCAGATACAGACTAACACGGCTGCTACTCTGAAACCTGTAATGAGGAAACAATTAAGGTTGAAAGTGTGTAGCAGTGAAGTCTGCTTGAGCCCAGAAAATACTATCATTTTCAACAGAGTAAGCCTTCTACCTTAAGAAACCCCTCAAAAGTGTGAAAATCTGGAAGAGAACAGTTAAAAGAGGCAACCACTTCACCCTTACCACATTTTCCTTCTTCAGTTATCCCTTCTCCATGCAAGTCACCCCTGCCCACCAAACTTAACCTATGACTTCTGATGCTCCATAGTACTGTCAAGAAAGAGAAGTTATGTACCCTTTGTAAATGCAGTTCTTCAAGATGTGTGTTCCTATCTGTATTCCACTATGGGGCATGCATGTGCTTTATGCGCCTGAGACTGGAGACTTCTTGTAAATAGTGTCTGTTGGTCCACGCCCATGCCCTTGTTCTCTTCATGCTCTGTGCCAAGGGTATAAAGGGCAGTGAAGATCAACCATCTCTCCAGTTGCTGCCTTGCAAATATCAAGCCCAGGTACCATTTGAAGTGATGCTACTGAGGTTGCTTGCAATCTTGTAGAGTGAGCCCATACCCCTTAGGGGAAAGGGAGATGTACCAACTGATTCTAGGATAGAATCTGAGATCCATTTAGAGATCTGTCCTATAACTTGTTTAGCTATGGCAATACACAGTCTAGGTTACTTTCTGATTTGTTTTGTTCTCTGCAGGTAAAATGCCAATGCTCACCTTACACTGAGGGAATGAAGTCTCTTCTCTTCACTGGAAACATGAGACTTCAGGGATAACAGAGGTAAGTGAATAGTCTGATTTTTATGAAACACCACAATTACCTTAGGAGTGGATTTCAGGTGTAGTCATAGCGAGACATTGTCTTTATGGAATATTGTGTATGGTGGGTTTGCCATTAGGGCTCCAACTTCACCCACCTGCCTGGCTGAGGTGTTGGCAATGAGTCAACAAGGAAGGGGCATTTATTGACAGGTGAAACATCAAACATGTAGCACATCAACATGTGGGATATTGAGTGCTGTAAGTACTAAATTAAGCTCCTAAGGAGGGGTTGGCTTCATTACCAATGAAAACATTCTAAGTAAACATTTTAAGAACCTAGATGTGGCTGGGTGAGTAAAGTGAGAATAATTGTCTGTTGGTGGATCACAGGAGTTGATTGCTGCCAGGTAAACCCATAGTAAGCTAAGACTTGTCATCTTAAGGATAGGGAGGTAATTCAGAATGACAGGAATTCCTGCTGTCTTTGGAGACACGTAATACTGCTATGCCCAGATAGATAACATTTTCTGTTGGAATCCTTTCTGCTATTAAGAACATAAGAACGGCCATACTGGTCAGACCAAAGGTCCATCCGCCCAGTATCCTGTCTACCAACAGTGGCCAGTGCCAGGTGCCCCAGAGGGAGGGAACCTAACAGCTAATGATCAAGTGATCTCTCTCCTGCATCCATCTCCACCCTCTGACAAACAGAGGCTAGGGACACCATTCCTTACCCATCCTGGCTAATAGCCATTAATGGACTTAACCTCCATGAATTTATCCAGTTCTCTTTTAAACCCTGTTATAGTCCTAGCCTTTACAACCTCTTCAGGCAAGGAGTTCCACAGGTTGACCTTGCGCTGAGTGAAGAAGAACTTCCTTTTATTTGTTTTAAACCTGCTGCCCATTAATTTCATTTTTTTTTACTAAGAACAACTTCCACAGCTTTGGATCAGTAACATTATAAGTCTGATGCCCATCCAAATACCAATCTGTGAGGTGAAGGGCACTTGGGCTTGGATGTCTGACCCTGCCATTCTCTTGAGTCAAGAGACCTGGGAAGGTTTGAATGATGATGGTTGGATGGGTTGACATTTGTAGGAGACTCAGGAACCAGAACTGTCTGAGCCATTTGAGTGTGATGACGATGATTCATGCCCAAAACCGAGGTAGCAGTGAGATAAGGATGAAAGACATAGTTGAAGTGGTCTGTCTGAAGAAATAGGATAGAATCACCTCTGGAATAATGGTCTTGAGCTCCGTTGGAGCAGTATATATTTCACTTTCTGTTCACTTGGGATATGAACAGGTCTCAGGTGAGGGGCTCCTTACTAAGTGAAGATACTGTTCACAATTACATTGTGTAACTTGCATGAATGATCAACAGCAAAATGCCTGCTGAGGCTGTCTGCCAGTGAATTCTGGGTTGCTGGAAGATGCCCTGTCAATAGGGTGACATGGTTTCTGATACACCAGTTCTGTAATTTGATCACTTCTACACACAGGGGAGTGGATCTCACCCCTCCTTGTTTGTTTATGTTAAATACAGTTATTATATTGTCTGACATTGAGGATATGATGAGATTGGGTGAATGTAGGAACGCTTTGCAGGCTTCTTGGACAATTCTGAATTCCAGAAGTTTTATGTGCTTCCTGGTTTTCCAGGACATCTTGGTGCCTAAGCTGTGTGACCATCCATGTTAGCCCTACAGGAGGTGTCTGTAAATATTGTCCTATCAGGTGTGGATGATAGAAAAGGAGCACCCACACACACTTGCCCAGAATCTTTCCACCAAGTCAAAGACCCTCACCTTGACTGAAACAGTTACTATGGTGTTCATGTCATGTTTATACGTGATATATTTACTATCCAAAACCAAGCTTGTAGACAACAGAAGTGGAGTCTGGTGAATGGCGTTACACACATACATGATGCTATGTGCATTAGGAGAATAGGCAAATCTGAACTAATGTTCAAGGGTTGAGCATAATGGGATCTATCAAGTTGCTCATGGTGTGAAATCTGTCCATAGGGAGACAAGCCCTTGTCTTCATATGGATAGATTTATAAATTCTATAATCTGCATCAGTCAGGGTAGACTTTTTCTATGTTCATACTGATTTCCAGAGCAGGGATGAGGTTGATGTCAGGACTTATAGGCATGTTCTGCCTGTGAGAAGCCAGTTGTCTACATATGGAAATATGGTGGAACTGCCCCATCTGAGTAGTGCTGCTACCATTGAAAACACTTCCGTGAAGACCTTGGGTACTACTGGTAGACTGGATGGAAGTACCCTGTAATGATAGTGGTTGGAACCTGCAACAAAACTCTGGAATCTTTTGTGGGAATGGTAAATGTCCATGTGAAAATATACATCTTTCATATCAAGAGCTGTGAACATGTCCTTTTCCAGGGATAGTATTACTGAAACCAATGTAACCTTGTGGAATTTTTGTTTGTGAATAAAAACATTGCAGATCAAGAATAGGTCTACACCCTCCGGTCTTTTGCGGGCACTAGAAAATATTTTGAATAGAACCCTTTTCCCTGATGCTGAAGAGGTATCTGCTATATTGCTCCCTTGGAGAAGAGACTCTGCCTCCTGGTACCTCCTAATGAGAGTGGTCCCTGAAGAGGAATGTGATAAGGGGCTTTGGAGGGGTTGGGGAGAGAGAAACTCAGTGGTCTAGCCAGAATAGATGATATCTGGCACTTACTTGTCTGACATTAACACCCTCCAGTTGTGGGGGGGAAAATGCTAGGTGATCACCAAAAGAGACCTGGGGATCAGCTACAGATGGCAACACTCCCGATTTGCAACTCTCAAGCGTCCTGTCCAAAATATCTTTTGGCCAGGGGAGATTAGTTCGATCCTGTGGAAATGGAAGGTGCAGGATATGATGACCTTTGCACCTTCAATAACTTATGGAGTGGTTCACAAGAATTCTGATGGTAGAATGGTTGCAGTACAGGCCTTGGTTTATACGGTTGCTTATGAAATTTCCTCTTCAGGGCTGGTATCTACATACCCAGGGAGTAGAGGGTTGCCCTAGACTCTTTTAGTGTGTGCAAAGGTTCATCCATCTTTTTGTAAAAAAAGATTGGCTTTATAGAAGAGCAAATCCTGAATAATGTTCTGGACTTCGCTGGTTAACCCTGAAGAGTGAAGCCTTGATTCCCTACACATCACAATGGCAATAGCCATTGATCTCATGAAGATTTTGAGATCTGTCCTGCTGGTGTAATTTGTTTTTAAAGTCTAGGAACTTAGAATAATTTAGAAAATCACACTTAGCCTACAGTGCTTAATATTCTAAACTGGAGGCTAATAGATTTAAACACCTTCCTCCCCAGCAGATCAAGACACTTGGCCTCCTTATCTGTGGGGGTGGCTTTTGGGTGTTGGTATCTTGATTTTTCTGTGGTGCTTGAACAACTGAAGGGTTAGGTGGAAGGTGGATAAATAGAAACTCTGCTCCCTTTGCCAGGACAAAGTAATGCTTCTCTGCCCTCTTGGGAATAGGGGCATATGTTGTTGGTGTATGCCATACAGCCCTTGATGGTTCGAGTGTGATTTTGTTCACTGGGAGTGCTATTCAGCGGGAACCCATGGGTTTCACCATGTCCAGGAGCTTATGTTGTGTGTCCTGGACCTCCTCTAAGGAGATTTGGAGCTCTTCTGCCATCTTTAATAGCAGCTCCTGCAATTGCTTATGGTCATCTGGAGGAGTCGGCAAGGCTGGAGTGATTGCCTCATCAGGAGATGAGGAGGATACCCCTGTTGGTACTGGTGAAACCACTGTATCCAGCTCATACTTATCTTCTACGAGCTCAGTAGCAAGTTCTAGTTTTTTTCTTTTGGAGGGAAAGAGTGGTATAACTCCCTATTAGATCACACAGACTCTGGTGGTCATGTGTATGGGTCCCACTGATCATGAGGAAGGTGTCCCAGGATGGGTGGACGAGGGTGGTGCCAGGAAGGTCTTGATCTCCCATCTGAACTAATCTCCCTTGGTGGAAGTGATGATGGTTCCTCCTGCATTTGATTCTACTGATGCTGAAAAGATTGGCTCCAGCTCAATCGGTGGTGCCATCAGTACCATTCACAGAACGCTGCAGCTGGTAGGTGGGGATAGTGGATGGACTTCTTCTCCCAGAACCCATGTCTCCGGGCAGGGTTAAAATCTCCCTCCCAAAGATCAGTTCCATCAACAAGGGAGACTGTGGATCTAGGAAAACTAAAATTTCCTCCTCAGAAGGCCAATATATAAGGGATCGTGGCCAGTGAATGAAGTTCTTATCAGATGCTTTTTGTCAGTACAAGGAATCTCAGTCCTTTGACCTGGATGTTACCATAGATGGCACCATTCCTGGTGTGGAGTCTGGTATCAGGGGATCCTTGCTCCTGAGCACCTTTTTATCATGACCCTGATAAAAGGTTTAAGACAGTCTGCATTCTCAGAAGGTGGGCGTGAAGTCTCACCTGACCTGGACAGAGTGAAGGAGGGATCCAGTCTCTTTGCAGTGGACTTAGCGGGGAATCTTCTCTTATGCTTGGAACCCTGGTGAAGGGTCCCTGAGTTTTCTGCTTTCTGATTCTGCATCAGATCTCTTGCAAAGAGGCAAGTCGTTTGATGATTCTGGCTGGGGATGTCCCTGGCCTTGGTCTGACTGTGGCCTCATTGCTTTCTCCATGAGGTGCTTCCTCAACTGGAGTTCTCATGCCTGCTAAGTCTGGTGGGAAAACAGCAGAGATATGAGCTTCTCTAAGACAGTGGTGGTGGTCGTCGCTCACCAGGGACAGGAGACACATTTCTTAAAGGCTGACATTCCTGGAATAAAGTAAGTCCCATACCAGGGAGGCCACGCAGTTCTATATAACGGTATAAAATAATGGTATAAAACTTTGAAATATTTAGGGATTTGAAGACAAAGAAGGCAGAAGGAAAGGCTCCATACACTGGAGATTCTGATTCAGGCCATGCAGTGGTAAGAAGGAACTGAAGAGGCATTGGTCCTCCCCACCGCATATACCCTCAGTTCAGAGCAAGAGAAGAGCCATGGTGTGGGTGTGAACCAATGGACACTACTTGTAATAATTCTATGTGTCTGAGACCAGACAGAGTGTGAGTTATTCACCTTGGAATATATGTACGGAAGAGCCCTCAAATAAGAACCCGTGAGTCTGTATGCTTTTGCCCTCTACTGACAAGAATCGGAACTGCTCAACTGCATATACTTCCAGCACCTAAAAGAGAATCAAGTAGTAGGAGCTTGTGCATTGGGGCAGGAGGCTCTGAGATCAGCCACTGCTAACAGCGAAGTACCAAACAGCCTGAAGGTGAAGCACAGTGACCACTGAAGACCTAGACCAAGTGTTACAATTAAAATATGTATATTTTGCTAAGCCTGATAAAAGTAGATCATAATGAAAACAAACATTAGCTTAGCAAGGAAAAAAATCTTATTGGTAAATGTTTTTGATGGACAAAATGGATCATATAAATTATTCACAGAACATTAATGAGGCCCCTTAATGAACTAGTTAATTTCTTTTAAATCCTGAATAGCTAAAGGTTCACCTGAGCAGTCTTCATTCTGAACATCCGCACACAGTAATTTACATTTAAAACATGGAGCCTCTTTGTAAATCGAAAGGTTGAGACATTGGCTACAGCACTTTCGTTGGGTTAAATTAGCTGCTGGTCCAAGTTTATTCTCTAGCGCTCAGCTTCCTGCAGTGGGCCCCTCCCGATCTCTCTGCTGTAACAGCAGCTTCAAGGGTTTAACAACACAGTGCCTTTTGATCTCATTTCAGCAGCTGTGATTAAATAGACACACATCACTTGCTGTGCCACTATGTGAGGAGCCCATGGTTCACCTTCACTGAATTAGTACCCGCTGAGCACTGCAAATATTTGAAATGTCAATCCATTTGATAATGTCAGAGAGGGCTGCAAATACCACAAAACGGCACCAAGGAAATATTTAACACATGCAGTGGCATGTATAGCATCTCTTTACTTCTAGACAAAAATGATAGTTAAATGGAAACTGCAAAGCCCAGAAGAAGAGGTTAAGTTCAGCAGATCTAATAACCCAAAGTGGGACGTGCTCCTGCAACTTACCATCTTAATATTGTAACAAGTGAGTATATGTGCATGTGTATGTGTGTGTGTGTGAGAGAGAGAGAAACGTAAACCATCTACTGTTCTGGGGAATTAATTTCTATTGAGAAAAGATTGGGGAATTCACAATATTCCAGCTGGTTCCGTTATCATTCTACACAGACTCACTACCGCAGCTCATCCCTAAATGGAGACTACAGCCTTATTGTGACAGCTTTATTGCATTTTCCCAGTCAAGCGTCCCAAACCAGAGGAAGTACTTGGTCTGAGTAGTAGACAGTAAAGAAGCCATATGTAAGCGGGGGAATAGTCCTGCTATTGTGGGGAACTTTCCTGGCTTCTGCACTACCCTGGTGAAGTGGGCTAGCAAAAGGATCAGAGTCCTCGCTCCCACTTCCTTTACCCAGTGGCCTCCCTGCCCTTGAGGACTCCCCTTCCACTCTCCTGTCTGGCAGAGTCCTCGTAACCCCAACAAGGCTGGGCCCAGAATTCCTGGGGGGCTCGACCCCCAACCCTGCTGTGGTCACCTAGGACAGGGGCTAGGGTGTCCCCACTCTGGGGTACTCTATCTGCACTGGGCACTTCTCTGACCCACTGACCATTACATACAATTTAAAGCAAATGCAAGTTATTTAATCAACAATTAATTTTTTTAAAAGAATAAGGAAAAATGGGAAAGGTTAAAGGAAACACATCAACCCGCTCCGTGGCAGGGAACATCACAAACAGTGTCTCTAGAATGTCAGGTCAGTTCACAGTCTGTTCCTTGTAAGTCCCAGGCCTTCTTCTCAGGCCCTGGCTGTAATGCAGGGATGCTGTGGGTTGGACACTTGCTCTGGTGGTGGCCACACGCTCTCAGGATCTAAGTGGTAGAACCCTTCTTCCTAGTGTCATCCCCGCCCTGTCGGGGTTACGATCCAAGCCTGGCCTGCAGAGCCTCTTGGCTGAGGCGTCTCCCTGTGCTGGGCCCGTTGCCCAGGGTCCCCCTCGGTCTCCCCAGCTGCTCACCGCACCCAGCTCTGGACTGCTCCAGCCCCAGCTCCACCACTCTGTTTCAGCGCTGCTGCTGCTGCTCTGCCTCCAGCTCCCTGGGCTGCTTCTCTGGCCCCTCTGGCTCTGGATGCTGCAGCTCTGCTCCCAGGACAGGTCTGCTCTGCAGGCTGCTTCTGTGACTCTGCTCCCAGCACTGACCTGCTTCCTGGGCTGCTTTTCTAGCCCCTCTGGCTCTGGTTGCTGCAGCTCTGCTCCCAGGGCAAGTCTGCTCTCTCTGGGCTGTGCCTCTGGCTTTGGGGCTGCAGCTCTGCTCCCAGGACAGGGGCTGCTTTCTCTGGATCTGGCCCAGCTCTGCTCCCTAGCTCAGGTTGGGCCCCTGCTTTCTCCTTAGCTTGGTCCCACTCTGTCTGACCCAGGCAAGTCCAGCTCACATGGAGGACGGGACCTCCCTAGCCTTCTGACTACCTGATTACCCTGCCCATCCTGTCATTCAGGCTGACTTGGGGCATTGGCCTCTCCCCATTGTTCTGGGGGCTGTCAGACTCAGGGTCCTGATTCCCCATCGACCCTTCCCCCTGTTTTAGTACTGGGAGCAAGAAACTAAAACATCCCCACTGAATGTTAGTAACGGGGCAACAGTCCCCTTACACATATTTTGAGACACTGGAGTCTAAACAGGGCAGATTGCAATGTAGTAGTCAGCTCAATCACTTACAATTTCACCTGCTTTTATGCTTCTATATATATAACAAAGGGAAACAGGAAAGAGCAAGTTAAACTTGTTGCTGGGGGCTGAATCGGAATGTCATCATCCTAAAACTGTGTAGCAAAGCTATGAGGTATTGCAGCTAATCAGATGAGGTACAAAGTAATCAGGTTAATGAATTAAATTTTAAATTTATACTTTATTTACTAAATTACAATTTTAAATAACTCCTAAAAACTACTATTGCACACAGGCTAAGACTCCATTTAACTAAAGGTTTCAGAGTAACAGCCGTGTTAGTCTGTATTCGCAAAAAGAAAAGGAGTACTTGTGGCCCCTTAGAGACTAACCAATTTATTTGAGCATAAGCTTTCGTGAGCTACAGCTCACTTCATCGGATGCGTACTGTGGAAAATACAGAAGATGTTTGTTTTTATACACACAAATCATGAAAAAATGGGTGTTTATCACTACAAAAGGTTTTCTCTCCCCCCAACAAAACAGTTGCAGAATTGCTGAAGGCTTTGTCAGAAAAAGTAGAACCCAGGCAATAGCTGGTAGAGTATATATTTTGTGGGAGAAAGGGATGTTTGGTTCCTTTGTATTCTGATGAAGCCTAATGTTTCATTGAGTACAAATCCATCTAATTTGTAATTAGCAGAATGAAACCTTAGCAGGAGGAGATTGCAGTGAGACTTAGACTGTGTTGGCTTTATCCCATTGTCCAATTATTTTCAAGAACATATACATAGTTGTCTGTTTCCGCTAAAGCAGTGGTTCTCAGACTTTTATGTCTTGGTGACCCCTTTCACACAGCAAGCCCCCCGCCCCCCATAAATTAAAAATACTTTTAAAATATTTAAAACTATCATAAATGCTGGAGGCAAAGTGGGATTTGGGGTGGAGGCTGACAGCTCACGACCCCCACATAATAACTCTGTGACCCCGTTGAGGGGTCATGACCCTCAGTTTGAGAGCCACTGCTCTAAAGAGTTATTTTTAATCCAAGTAACAATGAAAATTATCAGATGCTAGTGTCTTGTAAACACTAGTGAGGACAATGTTTACCACCAGCAGGAGTCCTGCTAAAGTTGGTTTTGCAGTCAGGCCCTGATTTAGCTACAGGTCACCATTAGCTTTACCAATCACTTTAACTATATTTCTTCCCTTCTCTGCACCACTTCAGAGAGATGTAAGGGCACTGTTGCCCCCTTACTAACATTAGCTTAACTAAACCTGTACTTAATTGATCCTGAGCTATCAATCTTTGCTAAGAAACTGATCTTCAAAAACAAGCTCATTGATTATTGGCTCCCATATGCCTTCATCTAGAAAGAGGAGGGTAAGATATTGCTGTCTAATATGCAAGTTGTGAAAAGCCTTTGCATTTTGCTGATTCCTGCTAATTTATCCTTTGATCAGGTTATTAGACAATTATGTTACATATTCTTTTTCATCTGTCTAGTTTATCTGAAATCTGTGCTTTCCCCCCCCCCCATACTACTATGCGTCTGATTAATACTTGTAACTTATTGATTGTTCTGGCAAAAAGCTTAGCTGAAAGCCAGAAATGTGAATGTTGTTTCAGTGATACGGGGATTTGAAATGCCCCTGTTCTAAAGAACTTCAAGTAAAGGTTTGTTTATTTGTCCCTTCCATCACTTCCTATTTAACATAGGGTAGGGGCAGTATTTTATTCCAAATTAGCCATTTTTCTGTTTCTGCTGTTTCCTTTCATGTCCGTTTTTTTTTTTAATACACATCCGCTGTTCACTACTCCCACTGGCAAAGCTTATCTTTGAATTAAAAATGGAGGACAGGCTATTTATAAAATAGGCCCATACTTGACAATTAGGGGGTGAAACTAGTTCTAGTATATTAGTTTGTGGCTCTGAAGGATTCCAGTTTAGATTTAGCTCTAAAGGAACAGGAGAAGGCAGGCTACTTATGGCTTTGAATGGTGGGAGTCATCAATATTTTGGAGTGAATTTGTGGTTTTATATACTCAATATACTTAATACTCATTCTATAACTTGCTGATGTTTTATTGAAATGAGCTCCACATAACTGATACCTAATCATCTGGAGAAATAGGATATTTACCTTATGCTCTGTACTCTCTCTCATGCAGGGGGTGTGTGTCATTTACTTTGAGTCTCAGGCCCAAGTGTGCAAAGTAAGCTTGAAGTGATATTTCTTTGAAACTCAGATACTGTGTTGATTCAGGCTCAATTAGGTCTATGTTACTTCAATAAATAAGGAGACTGACCCCTTGCTTGCAGAAGAGAAACAGTCAGTCCATGCGTGATTCAGTCATACTCCAAGAGGTATGTGTATTAAGAATAATAGATAAGAAAATAATTGCCTACGCACACATTCTGGGAGCATAAGAAGCAAGCAAGAGCAAGGAGTGATACTAAATGGTGGAATCTATGACCTAGCAGCTATAAGTGAAATATGGTAGGGCTGCCAGGACTGGAAGAAAGTGAGAATAAAAAATTACTAAAACACATAACTAAACTGCAGGGCATTGTACTAATGTGAGATTCTAACATGATATATGTTGGGAAACAAAGTACATGAAAACATGCATTATCATCAAATAGGTTCTTAATCTGTGCAGAAGAGAATTTTATGATGAAGAAACTGGAGTCTCTAGTGAGAGAAGCTATTCTGGCCTTACCATTAGTGAAGCTCTGACGGAGAATTTGAGAGTGAATAGAGGAGTTCAGAATCAGTGAACAGCAGTTACTTGAAACCTGCACAGAGCACAGAATTCAATAACATAGAAAGGTATTAGCTGTCAAAAAAAACAAATATTGGGGAGTTACTCACATAAGAAAGCATTAAAACCAACCCTTGAGGACAAAGGCTACATGGAACTCTAGAAGATATGACAACTAGGTTACAATAGACTCAGTTCCTTCAACCGAAAGGCTGTCCATAAATTACGTAACAGACTTTTTGGACCTTTTCAAGACCTACCCACCCCTTGCAACAATGAAACAAACACGCAGAGTTCAGGACCCACCTATCCCCTACTGCATTACGTAACTGATGGACAGCCCCAAAGGTATGTAAGAGTATAAGGCCCAAATTCACAAACGGACTTTGCTGCCTAAACCTGAGTGCTGCACAGCCTAAGGGCATGTCTACACTACCTACCGAATCGGCGGGCAGTGATCGATCCAGTGGGGGTTGATTTATCGCGTCTAGTCTAGACACGATAAATTGATCCCCGAGCACTCTCCTGTCAACTCCTGTACTCCACCGCCGCGAGAGGCACAGGCAGAGGCGACAGGGGAGCGGCAGCAGTCGACTCACCATAGTGAAAACACCGTGGTGAGTAGGTCTAAGTACATCGACTTCAGCTACGTTATTCACGTAGCTGAAGTTGCGTAACTTAGATCGATCCCCCCCACCCCCCAGTGTAGACCAGGGAACAAGATTACACAGGGCTAGATCCTGTGCTGCAGCTTCTGAGACATGCACAGCAGGTTAGGTAAGTATCACTTTTGTAGAGATGGGGAAACTGAGGCAAGAATTGTATCTTGCCTAAAGCTACATATAGAGTCAATGACAGGGCTGATATTAGAACCCAGGAGTTCCTGGTTACCAGTCCTGTGTTCAGACCAAACAGCCATGCCCTTGTCTTACCACCAACAATTACTTCAAAGTATTATACACTAATGCGAACAAGCCAATTAAATGATTATCTTTTCCCCAAATACAGCTATAACTTCATTTGGCTATAACAACTTCACATATAATATTGTGTGATAAGTAAATTTCTCTCTTCTTACTCAGACTAAAAAAATAATTCTGTGAGATCCTCAAATCCCAAATGCTGAATCTCAGAGTCCAGTGTACATGAAAAAGCTACCAGTTCTGCATTTTGACTGAATTCCAAACACTCTCATTGGGTTTTATCTTATGTACTCAGGGGGAAAATGAGCAAGATGAGGAAAAAAATATGTGTACCCTCCCAATAGGATATGCACAGAGAAATCTCATCTGCTCTGCATTATACAGAATGTTCTGCATTTCAACTCTTTCTTTTAAGTTATTCCATGCCAGCCTCCTGAATGTTCTGCCTATGCCACATTCCCAGGAGGGGAGGGAAGTAAAAGGAAATGGTCCTGACTTTGTACTTGAACCTGATCTTATAAACAGTAGGAGAAATGCCCTCAAGCTAAATAACAAATTACAGCTAGATGGAGGAAGGAGTAGAGATGACTAAAGCTGGTTAAGCCATTGGACCTGGCAGTTTTTGAGTGCTAAGCATAGTGCTTCAGCTAAACCCTCTTAACTGGAAAACTATTAACAAACAGCAGCTGCTGTGGTTTCTTTTACTGATAAAACAACATAGATACAGATGCTACACTTCAACACTTGTAATAATTTTCAGTGGGTGTTGTCATGTAACTCCACATACAGCCAAACAAAAAGTGAAATACAACAAAATAAAAAAAAAATATCAAAACAACATACATCTAAGCAGGCTTAGATTTGTAAAAAAATCTGGGCGGGGGTCTGTCATTGTGGAGCTAAACAGCATAATTGTGGTCTTTAGTCAAAATTCTAAGTCCAGACACAGGGCTGGATTTGTCCCTTAGGGCTAAATTTTAAAGCATTTGCTCCTTTAACTGCCACACTTCCACGCCAAGTTAAGATGAGCAGGAAACTCATGACAAATTAATGAGCATGACTGATCAGGTGGTCATGATGTAATGACTGATGAGCTATCTAAGGGTTTTCTGTAGCACCCACCACTGTAGCATGAGAGCACTGGAATTCCAATTTGAAAATGGATTTTTAAAAGATACAAATCAAGAATTATGAAATACGATAATCAGAAAACATGATACACTTTACTCTTTAAATTCTTATCCTGAAAACACTTCCACTCATAACTTTTTTCATGTAACTAGTCCCACTGAGCTAACTGCATTAACTGAATTAAACTACTCCTGTTCATAAGTGTTTGCGGGATTGGGCCGTTAGATTAGTGAGTTTAATTATAATACTAAAAAACCCACAAATACTATTTGTTCCTAAGGAAAAAATATAGTCTGCTGAGTGCTGAATGCTCATAGCTCCTCCCAGTTCACTTGTGTAGAAATATCATAAAAATGTGTGTCCTGCACTACAAGGGTTAAATAATTACTCTCCATCTATTTCTACAAATGAATAAAATGGACATTTGCCAATATCACATTTATGGGATGTGGAAGTAGGAAGTGTACATATTATACCAGAAACGAGCATTAAAAATGTTATAAGCTGTTAATTGATAAGGCATGAGGACCTCACAACATACATCTAAGCAGGCTAAAGTACTGTAAGAAATTAGACAAACTTACACAGATCAAGAAAGGTCCATGAAGACTGGAAAATGGCCAGAATAAAGCTATTATTTAAAAAGAGACTCAGATGGAAATTTCCCCATTGCATAGTTTACTGCAGTGTGTAGAGAGATTTTAAAAGGTGTGGGAGCAGGGATTACTGAAACATTTGTAACTGATTAGTGAATTTAAGGAAGGAAATTCATGGCTTCATTGACTTGCTAGGCTTCAGCAAAGGTTATGAATTGAAAGGATCTGAAAAGTTTGCCAAACAGGGCAGGGGACTGAGGTATGGCATTGCCAGTCTTCTACCTGAGGATCAGGCATACACCATCTACCTGACAAAATGGGCTGGACCCAGACTAGCTCAGAAGAATTGGCATAAAGGGGAGAATTTGTAGAGGCATCCTCCTTCTGTCCAAAAAAAAAAAAAAAAAAAGGCAGAAGTAACGAAAGACAGAACAAGATTCAATGGTTGGAAGCTGAAGTTAGACAAATTCAGACCAGAAATAGGGTGTACTTTTTAAAAGAGATGTTCATTTACCATTGGAAGAATGTATCAAGGAATATGATGAATTCGCTGATGGATTTTTGTAGTCTTTAAGACAAATTAAACTTCTGTTTGAGCTATAGTGTATATATATATATATATATATATATATATATATTAGATGCAAAAATTACCAGCTTGTGGTCTATGGCCTGTGTTATGCAGGAGATAAAACTAGATGGTCAAAGAGGCCTTCGGATCTTTCAAATCTGAGTCTATGAAAACATTCCATCTCATGATCACTATACAACTTCTTGAGTATGCCATGATACTTCAGCTATTCCCTGACTACAAGACAGGCTACACCGTGATGTGATACCAGGTAGAAATGAACAATAAAATCCTCAGATTTATAGGAGAGAGCATATAGGTTAAAGTTAATACTTCATGCTGCAATAAGCTTTATTTAAAAGCATTGTTCTCTTTAAAAAAAATCAACGATTTTTGGAGAAGAAAGGAGTAGTTCTGTGTGTTGGCATTCTCCATTGAAGAATGGGTTTGAGAAGAGATTTGCCTAATTGTTAATGTGCATTAATTGCCCAAGTGAGATTGCTTCCTAGATCTAGAGTGATTCCACTGGCATGCATACCCTCCACAGTAAATGTAGGCATTTGGGTCTTCAGTTATGAGTACAAAATCCAATATTTTGATAATATTGGTATTCAGTTAAGTACAAAAAACAAAATCCTAAGTATTAAGTAGTTAAAAGGGGTAGCTACAATCTAACTATGCTGACCAGTGCACCATGCCATTCTTCAATGCAATGTAATGCACTGTTTTATGCTTGCTTAGCACCCAGCGGACTCCGAAGGGCTAAGTCTACTCCTTTGAACACCTTCCCTCAGATAACCCAAACTGGCATTCCTTTGTCCTAGCACCTCTCATTGTTTCACTTTCACCTTTCCCTGTTCATAGTATTATTCAATATTTGCCAAATACCATGTCCCCCTGGCCTGCCCTGTTCCTGGCCCCTTGATTGACATTTTGTCCTTTCTGCTAAGGATAGTAACTTCACCTGTTTATAGAGGTCACAGATACATTCTCTGTTGCTGTGGCCCCAAAGACCTGCTTGTCTGCTGATATCATCACATCTCTGTAGTGTAATACTGCTGTATTTTGAAATAGCAAAATATGACTCAGCATCCCCCCAGCTTGAGGCTGATATGTAAATAACATTTTCTTTGTGTTCTTTAGCTATTAAAGAACTGTTGATCCATACTACCAGGTATTTCCACTCATCAGTGCTAACCAGAGACTGCCTCTAAAGGCCTGTGAAAAATATTGAAACTGACTAGTTTTCTTTCTGTTTTTGAAAGTGTGCATCTTGAGACATCTGAGCAGTGTGAGTGTCCCTGGCTATATCCAGACTGAATATTTTATGTCTGTGTGTACTGCATATAGCACAGAACAAACCACACAGTCTTGCGCAGAGGTAGCAATTATTGTACAGGCACTGCATTTTCCACATCAAACAGCAGTCATTGAAATCTTAATGCACAGACTCTGCAAAGTCAGAAATGTACATTATCTTTTACATAAAGCAGAAAAAATGTCTATCGGTGTATATTATAGATATGTAGGACCGGAAGAGACTTCAAGGGGTCAGCTAGTCCATCCCTCTGCACTGAAATAGGATTAAGTATACCTAGACAATCCCTAACAGATGTTTGTCTAATCTCAATGATAAGGATTCCACAGCTTCCCTTTTCTCTGTGTATGTGTGTGTGTGTGTGTGTGTGTGTGTTTATATGCACACATACACTTTATCTGAAAGTTTGGAACACTAAACAGATTTCATGTTTATCATATAATATAACAGAAACTGTACTGATGGCAAAGCCAAAGAAAACATATGATAAAGTTGAATGGAAAACACAGACAAAGCTAGGAAAGATTTTTTGTTTGAAAATTTTTGCAAACTTACATCATTACACTGTAAACAGTAATACATATGATCATTGGCCCACCATGTCCAATATTCTGCTTCTGACAAGTGCCAGGACTGATCCTGATGCTTCCAAGAAAGGTTGAGCAGTGTTGTGTATGGGGAAAAAATTCCATCCTAAATCCTACAAGCTATCGGTATAGACTCTGAAGCATGACATTTATTTCCCCTAAGCTTAATTGTTTGTCCTTTTATAATTATACATGCTCCATTGATTTATGTCCAGTCTCAGTATTACAGTGTTGTCACCATGAGTCTTCCAATATATGTGTTGTTTTCCTCTTTAGTCCCCAGCTCCAGGAGTCAGGTGATGATATTCTTTCATAGGATTTTAGCCCTTAGGATTGTGGAGAAAATCTTGAAAAAAATATGCAAAATAGCTCAGAACTCAGAAAGAAAATAAAAAGAACCCAACATTTATTATCTTTAAAATCTCATGATTTTTAAGCCAGTCTAATTTTGTTTGGGTCTCAACTCATGATTTTTGAATGCTTGGGGTTGGGAACAATTGCTTAATGACCTCCTACAGTAGTGAATTCTAGACATTAACTGTATTAAATAGTATCGCCTTTAACTTGTTCTAAGTTGGCCAGCTATTCTTTTCACTGAATTACTCTTGTTCATATGAAATGCAGACATGTCAAGTCTCACTCCCTGGGTGTGAGACTCACTCATTAGCATGCTATCTCACTCTCACACACATTACTAAGCTTATCTCACTCATTTTGAGTAAATATATAAAGATTTAAAATATTTTTACTTAGGCACTGAAAAAGACAACAAACAGTGTCTGTAGGTTTGGTCACAAAGCAGGCTGTACAGACGCTGGAAGAGCAAGGGGATATTAGTCCTCTTGCAAATTGGACATTTTTTTGTGCAGCCAGAGCATTCTATACTAGTGTAGCTAAGTATGCATGTGAGAAGCTACTTTTAATGATGAAATGTTAAAGATGGCAGCATTTATGAACTTTGATATTAGAGAAAACTGCACTTTTGAACAGGTTGAGCACTTTGTTGACAGATACCAGCACATGTTTAGTCTCTCTCCACCTGAGATAGAGAAGTGGCAAGAGGAGTTTGTTGATTACCAGTTGATGCAGAAGTCAGATATCCTTCAGTGGGCTGAGGCAGCACTATAGACTTACACAGATAATGCTACTGTGCAATACAGGATGGAAACTGTGCGGGCATATCTTAGCAATGTCAAAAGCCCTAGTGGTCTTCTCAAGTTTCCATTGCTGGCCAGGGTTGCTAGCCTTGTCTTAGTTTTACCCCACTCAAATGCAGAAGAGAGAGTGTTCAGTCTTTTTCAAAAGAGTGAGGCACCATTCAGACCAAACGTTGGACTAGATGGGACACTGTGCTCCATTATCTAAGCGAGGCTGGCAAATCCCGAGCCATGTTTCAAAACAGCAAAGGGGCCTATACGGCAATATAACAACGCACATGAATAAAACGTTAAACCAAATTAGGTATTAAAAGCAATGTGGAATCTGAATCCTTTATCTATGATTTGTTAGCTTCAAATTAATTACATTCAATTTAATTACTTTATTTATTTTTACATTCATTTAATGTATTGCTTGGTTGCGTTTTACTTTATTCAATACATTTATTTAATTTTCTTTGCATTTATTTATTTTGGAATCTAATTATTTTAGTTTGTTATAAATGTAATATGAGCAATAATATACACATCAAATAACTGTCCAGTAAAGTGGGGTTTTTTTTCGAACAGATGATTACTCTGACAAGAAGAAAAGGAGTACTTGTGGCACCTTAGAGACTAACCAATTTATTTGAGCATAAGCTTTCGTGAGCTACAGCTCACTTCATCGGATGCATACTGTGGAAAGTGTAGAAGATCTTTTTATATACACACAAAGCATGAAAAAATACCTCCTCCCACCCCACTCTCCTGCTGGTAATAGCTTATCTAAAGTGATCACTCTCCTTACAATGTGTATGATAATCAAGTTGGGCCATTTCCAGCACAAATCCAGGTTTTCTCACATTGTAAGGAGAGTGATCACTTTAGATAAGCTATTAACAGCAGGAGAGTGGGGTGGGAGGAGGTATTTTTTCATGCTTTGTGTGTATATAAAAAGATCTTCTACACTTTCCACAGTATGCATCCGATGAAGTGAGCTGTAGCTCACGAAAGCTTATGCTCAAATAAATTGGTTAGTCTCTAAGGTGCCACAAGTACTCCTTTTCTTTTTGCGAATACAGACTAACACGGCTGTTACTCTGTACTCTGACAAGGTAATAGGCAAGAAAAATATTGCTGTACTGATAAAAGTTTGCTTTTTTGTTAGGTTTATATAAAAACAGTTTATTTTTTAAATATTTACCTAACTATTTAAATAAGCTTTATTAACTCTGGTCCTCGAGGATCTCCAACCATCCAGGTTTTTGTTGCAACTAGCAAATAATTGTTTTTATTAAAATCAACTGGTTTGCACTGAATACAGAATTCCTTTGTGCCCTAAGCTTTAGTATGCATTAGGACATTTAAGTGTTTCATATACAATATTAAGCAGTGTACATTTGAAAACAAACTATTAAGTGCTGTTTGGATTAAAAACCTGTACTATTCAGGGCTGGCTGTAGGCACCAGCAAACCAAGCACGTGCTTGGGCAACATTTTTCAAGGAGCGGCACTCCGGCCCTTTTTTTTTTTTTTTGGGGGGGGGGGGGGATTCTCACTTTTTGGCCTTGAATCTCACTCTTTCGGGTTGTAAATCTCACTCTGAAGGACAGCCGACCCATGGCATCTCTGATGATGTGATAGGGTAAAAGGAAAGATGGATCACACTTCAATATATCCTTCATAATTTTGGATCCCTTTAATTGTTCTCAAACAGGACTGACTATGTGTTGTATACTGTATCTAGTTCACTGCAAGTGAAGGGGAAAAAATACAAAGTTTTGCTATTTCCAAATTTTCCCTAAGTTCCCTGTATACATTTTTCATTTCTCTTTAAGAGCTTTTGCAAACTGCTATTAGTTTTTTACAGGATCACTCGTGGAGGGCTTTGCCTATGTCAGGAATAAAAATGCACCTCATGTGGCAGCTAGTCAATATCTGTCTCAATTCAAACTGCCACTTTTTAGCAGAAGGACTGTGCATATCCCCTGGGGAAGCCATAAAGAATACTCACCTATGAGTATATCCCCTGGGGAAGCCATAAAGAATACTCACCTATGATTAACCCAGTCAGCTTCTTGATAGGTAAACTGAAATGGCTTTATTAAACATAAGATAGCAGCTCTTAAACACTGATGCATGAACTCCAGGTTCAGTTCACAAGAACTTTCTGTGGTTTTCCCTGCATTTCTATGAGTCTTACCCCTTACCCTTGCCTCTGCTGAGCTCTCATCAGTTACTTTCCCATAAGGGGAGAGAGGGGCTATGACTGGATGGTGACTGGGAGAAAGAAATCTGAGAGTTTACTTTAGAGCGCTGACTAACTCCTTTGGGATTTTAAGAAATGCCAAGTACTTACAACTTCCATTGAAGTCAAAGGGAGCTGTGGGGATCTGCACCTGTGAAAATCCAGTCCTTGGCTCTTAAGGCCACAAAATATTATGTAAGAACTTAAAACGTACAAGTAAATTGTAATCAGCGAGACAATAACTTCTTGGCAAGAAAACTGACTGGATTGGGTTGGGGTGGAATTCGGTAGGTAGGCAGTAAATGGGTTCAAGCAAATTGGCAAATGTAATTAGCAGAGCAGCCCAGAGCCAATACTATTTAACATTGATATAAATAACCTTGGAGAAAGCAATACATTATATGACTCTGTAATTTCCTCATATCACCTGCAGGAAGAATAGTGGATACCACTAAGGACAAACTGCAGCTACAGGAGGATAGGAACAGATGAGGGGTAGAGAGGGAATAGTAGCAGATAGTAATTTAATGTTAGAAAAGATAAGATTTCACATTTGGCAAGAATAATGAGACGCGGTGGGTGGAAGACAGTAATAGAGATGAACTGGAATTAAATAGAATTGTCCTGGCATAAACTAAAAAGGAAACAAATCAAAGAGCTGAGGATAATATAAAGGTTAGAGCATAATATAAGGTAGCTGTTATACAAGGGGGTTAGCAATTGAAAAAAAAAAATCTAAGATGCACATATTGGGAACATGGTAAGAGTACAGACAAAATTGACAGGTTTCAAGTGTCTAAATCCACAGTAAGACTGCGGCTCTTTACCCCCCTCTAGTAAGAAGACAAGAGATTAGGAGCACTTGTGGCACCTTAGAGACTAACAAATTTATTAGAGCATAAGCTTTCGTGGGCTCCAGCCCATTTCATCGGATGCATAGAATGGAACATATAGTAAGAAGATATATATATACACATACAGAGAAGGTGGAAGTTGCCATACAAAAAATAAGAAGCTAATTAATTATGCCTAATTAAATATGGCAACTTCTACCTTCTCTGTATGTATATATATCTTCTTACTATATGTTCCATTCTGTGCATCCAATGAAGTGGGCTGTAGCCCACGAAAGCTTATGCTCTAATAAATTTGTTAGTCTCTAAGGTGCCACAAGTCCTCCTGTTCTTTTTGCGGATACAGACTAACACGGTTGCTACTCTGAAACCTGTAATTAAGGGATTAGCATATGCTACTATCTCCAAGGCAATGGTAAAGGTAAACAGCAGAGGCTCCACCAGTCCTGGAAGATGGCTCATGCAGGGGACTGACATCTACGGTAGAGCGAGAGCTTCTCTAAGCCCTAATGGTATAAGCATGATATTTACATTTCAATTTGTTTGGTTGGGCAGTGGATCATGGATTCTACAGTCCTGCTGCTGGACAAAAATAGAGGTTACTGCACTGGGTTGTATAACGAGATTATAGAAACAGGTTGTGTCATGGAGAGAACTTTGTGAGGCCTGATAGGGAGCAGCTGGTGGCAAAAAAAAAGAAGTCCTGCAGGAGAGTAGCCAACTACAGGACTTAAGGCTATAAGTATATTTTGTTTTGTAGTTTCATTTTTAAAATGACTTTTTTTTCTTGTATATGTATTTATCCAGAATAACATGAAACATGAACCTTCTTGCAACAAACCATATGTCCTGAATATTAAAAACAATGGCCCATACAAGTGTTGCAACATGTCAAGGTGCAATGATTTCTCTCACTGCAGGAGATGCTGTCTATAGCCAAACTGCTTCAGTGCGGCATGCTGAGGCTTGTCAATGGAACAGAAGATGCAGAGGAGACAGATGACTGGTACAAGAGAAGATGAGAGAGACAATGAGGCCTGCTGAAGATGTGAAAGAAGATAAAAATCAGAGATAGAAGGGATGGAAGAAAAGATTCAGTTTTCGGGATTGAGAGAAAAAAGACAATGGAGAGCGGGTGAGAAATAATGGAAAAAGGAGAGCAAATAAAAACAATACAAGGAGAAAAGGAGTGAAAAAGAAGATGTAGATAAAAAGAGGAAAGGTAATGATACTATTTATCCTACCAGAAAAGTCTCATGTCAGTTGCATAGCCATTAGAAAAGCCAGCTTAGCTTCTGGGAAGTGGCAACAATTGCAGTAATAGAGACCCAGCATACCCAAATTAAAGCTGGAGACCTGAGGGAAACCTGAAAAAGAAAAAGGAGGGAAAATAAGTAAAGGTGTTCCTGAACTACATCTACTTCTCAGAGAGTTTTCCAGGAAAGTAACCTAAACTCTCCTTATATCTGGAGTTTCAAATCCTACAACAAATTGAACTACCCTCTTGTATCTTCTTTCCTCCCTCCTCCCAGTTCAGTACATTCTGCAACAGTAGTGGCAGCGTCTGCCTTGATTTCCCCATCACAGTTGGGTTGCTAGACCTAATAGGGGCTTATGAAGCATGCACTTCACGCACATTCAGAAAAGAAAGCAAGCTTCTGTTATGTAACCTTGTCCATTCCCTGAGATGTCCGCCTCTATGCACCATGGGGTTAAAGTCTTGCAAAACTGGAGTAATCTCATTGTAAGTGGTTTTAAATTCCTCAAATACAATAGCAAGATATCCACAAAGGGGCTGTCTGATCCAAACCCCATTGACGTCAATGGGAGTCTGAATCAGACCCTAAGTCATGCGAACATTACAACTTATTTTGGTATATGTATAATAAATTTAATGGACTATTGATACTGTGTCTCTACACAGTAAGATTTTTTTTATTTGCAAAACCAACCAGCAACATGGATAGTGTATAGGATTAAATCCACGCAGTGTCAAAGTTTAGAATAAAACTAGTAAATTTACAGATAAATGGTATAAATAATGACAGCGGTATGCCAATGTAAATAGACTGACCAGGAGCATTTAGCCTTGCTTTTATTACATGGTATTACCAACATAAATCTCAGCTTAAATTCCTCTCTTGAATAATCAATACACAATACAGTCCAATAATACTAGCTAATACGGCAAAGAATCTTCATAAAGGTTTCTCAAAAGCCTCTTGGACAAATTGTCCCATTTGCTGTATGCATCAGTTTGCTTCAATTTAATTTACTTACCTCAGTTGCTCCTTGTTTCGCAGAAGAATTAATGGTTACCGGAGTTCAGTAGTTTTGTGCCCTTGCTAGTTATCACTGTGCTGTAGACAGGGCTCATCCTTCTGGGTTTCTTCCGGGTCCTTGAAATCCTTTCTTCCCTTTAAAACTCCAATTAAGGGCTGGTCTACACTACTGCTTAAGTCAATAAAAAGAAAAGGAGTACTTGTGGCACCTTAGAGACTAACAAATTTATTTGAGCATAAGCTTTCGGTGAGCTACAGCTCACTTCATTGTAAGACAGTGTAACTTATGTCGCTCAGGGGTGTTGTTACCAGATGTGCCCGTTACTTTGGGGTATGCTCATTTATTAGGGTTACTCTTCCGGGGTGGGGGTGTTCTGTAATTCTATTAATGTCACTTGCGTGTTCATATGGAGCTCTACTCCTTCCTTCTGCAAGTCTCCTCCCAATGGAGCTATCCTGCAGTACCTAGGTTCCCCAGGACTGGATTCCTCCAGCCCTGGAACTAGATGAACGCACGCTCGCTCGCACGCTCACACACACACACTAACAGAGCAAGTCTGAGCGGACCGTGTCAATCAACACTCTCAAGCTGACACCCTCATATGCCCCTGTACTCAATGGGCTGGGTTAAGTAGCACCTTCAAGCTGTCACCCTTATGTGCCCCTGGTCTCAATAGGCTGGGCTGAGCAGCACTTTCAGCTGCCCCTCCCCCTTAATGTGCCACAGATTTAACACATCCCTATCCCACTTTCACATCACAATTGTACTGGTAATAACCCACTTGATGAGCAAGCCCCACAGTATTTGAATGTTATAATTCTTGACGTCTGATTTGGGTCCATTTATTCTTTTGCGAAGAAAGTGTCCAGTTTGGCTAATGTACATGGCAGAGGGGCATTGCTGGCACATGATGCCATATATCACAGATATATGACATCTTCAAAAACAGACTCCAATGAGAGACTGCTGAATTGGAATTAATTTGCGAACTGGACACCATTAACTTAGGCTTGAATAAAGACTGGGAGTGGATGTGTCATTACACAAAGTAAAACTATTTCCCCATGTTTATTCCCCCCCACCACCACTGTTCCTCACATGTTCTTGTCAACTGCTGGAAATGGCCCACCTTGATTATCACTACAAAAGGTTTTTTTTCTCTCCTGTTGGTAATAGCTCACCTTATCTGATCACTCCCTTACAGTGTATATGATAACACCCATTGGTTCATGTTCTCTATATAGATAAAATCTCCCCCCTGTATTTTCCACTGCATGCATCCGATGAAGTGAGCTGTAACTCACAAAAGCTTATGCTCAAATAAATTTGTTAGTCTCTAAGGTGCCACAAGTACTCCTTTTCTCGATACTATTTAGTTGTTCATTTTTTTTGCTCTTATTCATTCTCAACATACATTTGACTTCAGTAATCAAACTCCCTCTTGATAATTGCCGTTTTTTTCTTCTCAATTTAACTTTTCCTCCTACAGTAAAAACTACTGTTTTCCTATGTCTCTTCAAGTTTTCTTCTATTCATTTTTCTTTTGTTATTTTTATGAAAAGTAACAAATTTAGTCAGAACACTAACTAGGCCATAATCCACTCAAAAGTGGTGCTTACCACCAGTTAATGACCAGTCAATTATTTAATGACCTAAAGGAAAAGGAGGTTAATGTGCTAAGAAATTAGCCATTCACTAAAGTAATGATGGATTTTGAAGTGATTATTGGTATTTCACAGCTGTAAATGATGATTTATTTTTCTTTTAATGGAGCAGCTATGGTGGATGTGGGCATTATTTGAATGTTAATAATTTCCTGGTGACTAACAATTGATTTCATAACAATCAAATCTCAAAACATGCTCTCTTAAAGCAATAATTTAAAGTCTAATATTTCATTTGGGATCTTTAATTAAAGGTTTAAACCCAAGCGTCAATGTTTCCCAAAGAACCCAAACCAGAGTCTATACTTTTGGGTTTCTAAATCAAAAATACCATGCTTAATCCTGGCAGAAATGAATTATTATTCAGTAGGAATATTTTATGGTTAGTATTTGTAATAAAAATTTTACAAGAATAGGAGGGGACATTTCTTCATGGTCTATAACCTTGCTAAGAGCTCCTACAAAATCACATTAAGACTCATAACTCAGCCGTGCCAGATATGCTATAACTATGCCAAAACTCTCATCCATGCCTTTATCTCCTCATGTCAGATTACTGCAATAGACTGTGAAGAAGACTTCCTGAAAGAATTATAAATCATTCTAATGGGACAAACCAATATGCATTTATTCCAGCTCTGTAAGCGAGATGCACATTTTATGTTATAAATGCTTCTATCACAAAGAACTCTTCAAAACTACATTTTTAAACTGTTGTGAATACTGTATATTTCCAAGCTCAGGCTGATAATCTTTCATCATTGCATCACAATTTTCAGACTGTATAAGAATAGCCAAAACAATATTCTTGATTAGTTAATAGATGCCAGAGCATGTCTACTGATATGTGCAGGAGACTGCCTGGTTTTCAGGTTATTCTAATATAGCCACTTAGTGATATTTGATGGTAAAGAAGTTTGAACCATATGCCATTACTAATTTGGTGTATATACAAGGCTGTTAGGAGAGCTAGTGAGAAAACAGGGGCTACAATGTATTAGTTATATTGATGATACCCAATTTTACATGTTCATCATATTGGACCTGGCTGGTAAAGTGGAAGGAATAACCAAAATCAAGAATTGTTATGAAACTGATATACAGGAGTGAAGAAGCGCTGGCTGAAGCTGAGACAGACAAGACTGAAGTAATTTGGGGGAAAGCAACCAGACAATTGGCAAGAGTGATATCTGTACCCCTGCTTGCAGTACATCCATCATTTGTGACTCAGATTCACAGTCTTGTCATTTTACTATATCTGGTGCTGTCCTTGAAAAACCATGTAGCAGCTAGAAGAAAAGGAGTACTTGTGGCACCTTAGAGACTAACAAATTTATTTGAGCATAAGCTTTCGTGAGCTACAGCTCACTTCATCGGATCCAAAGAAACACATTTTCTCATTTCAATCTAGCTGAGAGACTCTGACCTATCATGTCAGATGAAGACATTGATTTCATCATCCACAAATCTGTCATTTCAAAACTAAGCTGTTCTAGTGTTCCCAACACTCTCACAAATCTTGGGAGACAGGCCAGTCCTTGCCTACAGACATCCCCCCAACCTGAAGCAAATACTCACCAGCAACCACATACCACACAACAGAACCACTAACCCAGGAACCTATCCTTGAAACAAAGCCTGTTGCCAAATGTGCCCACATATCTATTCAGGGGACACCATCGCAGGGCCTAATAACATCAGCCACACTATCAGAGGCTCGTTCACCTGCACATCCACCAATGTGATATATGCCATCATGTGCCAGCGATGCCCCTCTGCCATGTACATTGGTCAAACTGGACAGTCTCTACGTAAAAGAGTAAATGGACACAAATCAGATGTGAAGAATTATAACATTCATAAACGAGTCGGAGAACACTTCAATCTCTCTGGTTACACGATTACAGACATGAAAGTCGCTATTTTACAACAAAAAAACTTCAAATCCAGACTCCAGTGAGAAACTGCTGAATTGGAATTCGTTTGCAATTTGGATACAATTAACTTAGGCTTGAATAGAGACTGGGAGTGGCTTAGTCATTATGCAAGGTAGCCTATTTCCCCTTGTTTTTTCCTACCCCCCACCCCAGACGTTCTTGATAAACCCTGGATTTGTGCTGGAAATGGCCCACCTTGATTATCATACACAATGTAAGGAGCGTGGTCACTTTGGATAAGCTATTACCAGCAGGAGAGTGGGGTGGGAGGAGGTATTTTTTCATGCTTTGTGTGTATATAATAAGATCTTCTACACTTTCCACGGTATGCATCCGATGAATTGAGCTGTAGCTCACGAAAGCTTATGCTCAGATAAATTTGTTAGTCTCTAAGGTGCCACAAGTCCTCCTTTTCTTTTTGCGAATACAGACTAACACGGCTGTTACTCTGAAACCTGTTCTAGTATGTTGCAGATGGGTCTACACAATACGAACCCTTGGAAACTCAAACTAGTGAAGAATGCAGCCATCCATCTAATGAGTGGTACAGAATGCACAGAACATAGAGCACGGGTAATCCAAGTATTGCAACAGTTTCCCCACATATTTCTGGATAAAGTTGAATGTGATGGTTTTAACATAAACAGCCCTACACAGTCTAAGATCTTATCTGAGATACTTCCTGTTGTCCCACGCTGTATTGTCACAGTTACCATCTGCAGACATTCTCAAGTGGGATCCCCTCAATTTAAGGAGAGGGGGAAGTTTTTTCCCCCATGGAGGGGTACTGGCTCCAGAATTTGTTTTCCTTCTTGGTCCACCAGAGTTTGACCAATATATTAACCTTTCAGGCAGGTTACAAATCCTATCTTTTGTCATTGACATTTAGGGCTGTTGTGATTTTTCTAGGTGGACTAGCTGGTGTCTGAATGCTGGGTTTAGCTGGACTTTTATCTGATTGTATTCATATGCCTTTGAGTTATCTCTCTCATATAATTTTCTTTACCTCCCATAATTTTACTTTATTGCTGAGCGTCACAAGATTTCTTTTAAGAAACACTAGGGGAATTCTGGCCCCATTAACGTCAATGGCAAAACTCCCCCTGACTTCAATGGGTATGTCTAAACAGCAGCTGGGAGCATGCCTCCTAGCCCAGGTAGACAGACTCATGCTAGCTAAGCTTAGGTTAGTGCACTAAGAATAGCAGTGTGGACAGTGTGGAACAGGTGGTGGCTTGGGCTAGCCACCCAAGCCCAAACTCGCCTTATTCCCTGGGTCCTAGCTCAGGCGGCTAACCAGAGTTGCCTATGCTGCTATGTCCACATTGCTGTTTTTTTAGCTTGCTAATCTGAGCAGAGATAATGCAAGGCTACCAAGGCTGGCAGGCATGATCCCAGCTCCAGTGTAGACATATCCAATGGGGCCAAGATTTCTCCTACTGTACAGGTGTGATTATACTGTAAACATTTATATTTTACAAGTGTCATTTTACACACAGTCATGCAGTAATGCTGCCATGATCTTTGAGATCATTTCAATAAAAGTTAGGTCAGAGACTGCTGGTGCATGTGAATTCACAAAATGGTAATTTAAAGCACTGACTTATCATGCTTCATCAGAGAAAATGACACTCATGATCATGTAATAAAATACTTTATGGCCTGTTGTTTAGAACCATAATTCCACTTTGCCACAAGTAAGATAAAGCTATAAGTCATTTTGCTCATCTACCATTAAGGTATATATTGCATTCCCAGCCCATGTACTGTGAATACAAACCTGACAGACTCTCAGCTGCACATGACAGAAGCCTTCTAAAACTGTTGAACTCAGTAAGCTGGTTTTGTATCTAGCTGCTCAGGTACAAAAGATTGTTTGAGTAGAAAGGGAAATATGCTGATCATGGTTGGTTACTATATGAATCTCTTCCCATGGGGCTTTGTGGCTTTATTTGTTCCTTCAGACATACTAGTTAATGCTTTGAAAACACAGTTTATTTGGGATTAAGAACATCCCTTTTGTAATTCAAGAACATATATCTTCAAGAAATATATCTTGATTATGAAATAGCAGATTTTTTCCAGTGGTCTCTCCATCTCTCATACAATAACTTGCTCATATGTCTCTTTAAATAGGTACGGATTTTCTCATTTAGTGGGGAATATGGAACAATCCTATTTATAGCTGCTCAGAGAATCCTGGCTTAGAACAGAGTTAATGTTTCTTTAGATAAAGAGCACTTTAATATCTTGTGTGCAGAGCAGCCATTAAGGGAGTTATGAGGAGGGTTAGCAGGACCAGGCTTACAGTTTGTAGAAAACTCTGAGATTCTTTTGGATAAGTATCCATATATTGTATATGTAAAACATTATTTGACTGAACGTAAATGGAATATAAAGCAGTGTTACATGCAGATAGTGTACCAAGCAGTTGTGTAAAAGTGAAGATGATCAAGTGCAATCTCACAAGATGAATATAGAAACTATAAAAATGGGTGAAACTCATGCTTAACATACACTTAGAAAAGTAGATTATACACCTCAGAAATACAATGGAACACCGTTTTATGGGTTTGGTTAATTTTGTTGAAGCTGGTAGGTGTAACAGCTGCCTTTTGATAAGTGTAAAAGCAATTGAGCTTCCTAATGGAACCCGGTAAGTTGAAACAATAGGGGTGCCACCTAAAGCACAGGCAATTGGCAAAGCTTGCATAGAAGCTGAACAATGTGGCCCAAGGGGGTTCCCTAGGGAAGCATATAGAGACACAGGGGCTGGGCGTTGCTTGGTAGAAGAGGGTGTGTGTGAGATGGTGTGTGTGAAACAGAGAGACTAAGCAAAAGGCCAAGGAGACACTCAGAACAAGCACTGGGAGTGTGGCTCTGAGAAAAATCTCCTTTTATTTCTGTCCAGTGACCTACGAAGCAGCACCAATGATGCCAAGAGGCATATCCAGTCTTTCTCAAGTGAAAAGATCATCTGCTTGATATGGGGAAGAGGGGAAGATGTTCCAAGAGGTGCTTCAGGGAGCCCCTGGGGTGGTAAAAAGCATGTGCATTAAGGGGGGAGATTTTAACTGCCATTTGTGCCTTGAAAAATCTCCCTCTAAATAATTTAACACATGAAAATAACTTTCCACATAGAACATTAAAAATGATTTAAAAAAAACCCATGTTGTAGTAGTATAGTGGGGATGATTAAAGGTGGGAAACTGTAGTCCTTCACATGGCATATCACAAATCAGAAGTGAATAAACATATACCAGCCACATTAAATCATCTCAGTGCTATTTAAAAGCTTGATAAAGTATTCTGAAAGATCAATTAGGAGAACTTTAAATGTTAAAAGTTACCAAAACTGGCAGATGTATACGTGTTTGGAAGTGTTTTAAATGTAAATACCCCCAAACATATTTACCTTTCACGTGCAGTCTTATCCTAAGCTGCTTGTCAAAGATGAAGCCATCCTCCAAGAGGTAACAGTTACTTTTTAGTATTCTAATCACAAAGAAATGTTATATATACACAGAGGTTGACTCTCTGTGCTGCCCTTCATTGTGCTGCAGCCATGGTTAAATGATTCACAAAGAGCTGGGAAGAATGATGTATGCAGGAAGCCCGATGGCCAGCTTACTGAAGGTGTGAACAGAGGTGGGTCATGGAGGAGAACAGAAATGCTCCCCTTTTAGAAGACTCATGAGGAATTTGCTTAGGTTTTTAAAAACTGAATACATTTTTCCCAACTCAGCATTTTCATACCATGTTCACAAGACAAACGAAGTTGGAGAAGTAGAGAATTTTGGGACACTTCTAATATGGCAACCCTTTTGTGAGTTATTCATTCTGGGAATTGCATTTTGCCTTGCATTTTGGGACATTTGATCACAAATCCCATAGTACCCAAGACCACTTCCAGCATGGATACCTTCAGAGATATGTCATTCGCCCAGGTCCCAGTTTTTGCTATATAATTAATTGAAAAGCTTTCTAATATAAGGAGTTAAGAACTGGAATAGGTTATCAAATGAGGTTATGGAAACCCCATCATTGGAGATTTTCAGTGACAGGTTAGATAAACACCCATCAGGGATTCTCTAGGTATACTTGGTCCTGCCTCAGCATGGGGGGCTTTGACTAGATGAACTCCTGAAGTCCCTTCCGCACCTACATTTCTATGAGTCTATGAAACAGAAGGGCACCAGGCTGCATTAAAATGAAGAGAAGGTGGCAGATGATTCATAGATTCTAAGGCCAAAAGGGATAGCTATGATCATCTACGCTGACCTCTCTTGTATACACAAGCCATAGAATTTCTCCTAAAAGATGGATTAAAACATGTCTTTTAGATATCTAATCTCATTTTAAAGATTACAAGAATGGTGAGTCCACCATCTGCTTGGCGAGCTGTTCCATTGTTTAATTATCCTTACTATGTCTTATTTCAAGGTTGAATTTGTTCAACTTTCAGTCATTATATCTTGTTGGTTATGCCTTTGTGTACAGGAATGAAAGACACCCAGATCTCCCCCTCCCAACTATTAGATATTTTTTTCCCTTGGTAAGGAGCTACACACAATGATCAACCTTTTCTTCAGTAAGCTGACTGGACAGAGCTCCTCAAGCCTCATATTGTATGGCTTGTTTTTCAACCCCTGGATCATTTTTGTGCCCCTCCTTTAAATTCTCTCCAGTATTTTCACCTCCTTCTTGAAGTGTGGACACCAGAGGTGGACACAGTATTTTAGTAGTGGTCTCAGCAATGTTGTGTCAATGCACAACTTCCCTACTTCTGCTCGATAGTCCCCTTTTTATATAGCCAAGGATCACATTAACTCCTTTTGGTGCAGGTATCCATCATGACACCTAAGTCCTTGTCTGACTTGCTGCTTTCCAAGACAGTCTCCTAACCTGTAGGCACAGTCTGCATTCTTTGTTCCCAGCTGTGTTACCTTGCATTTGGCTGTATTAAAACGCAGCTTGTTGGATTGTGACCATTAACCAGGTGATGCAGGTCACTCTAACAGTACCTTGTCCTCCTCATTATTTACTATCCCACCAATCTTTATTTCATCTGAAAACTTTACCAGCAAATGTTTTATATCATCTGGATCATTGATAAAAATATTGAATAGTATTGGACCAAGAACTGATTCTTTGAGGACCCTGCTTGTAATAGCTCCACTCATTGATATCTCTCCATTAACAACTACATTTTGAGACTTGTCAGTGAGCTAATGTGTGCCCTGTTATTTCCATATAATGCAAATGTATAATACCACGTTAAATGCCTTGGAGAAATCCACGTATACTATATCAACATGTTACCTTTATTAGCCAGGTCTGAAATCTTGTCACAATAAAATAAAAATAGGGAGTCTGCTCTCCATGAAACCATATTGATTGGCATTAATTATAGTTTTAGCCTCTAATTCTTTGCTTAGAGAATCCCAAATTTACTGTCCCATTATTTTGCCCTGGATTGATGTCAGGTTAATTGATCTGTGATCACAAGGTCTTTTGTCTTTCAGCAAACCATCCCTTTTCAGGAATGTGTATGCTTGAAGTAAAACACATATTTAAGTTCCATTGACTTTAATGGGCTGTAAACATATATTTAAAGTTAAGCATGTGCTTCAGTGCTTTGAAGAGGGATGGACGTAAGCACCTGCATAAGTACTTTGCTGAATAATTGTTGAAGAGATGGCACTAATATATAGCTCTGCCCAATCAAGTGGCCCAAGATTTTGGGGCATTACCAGTGCCTAATCACAGGTGGATTGCAGTATTATGACCAGAAGTTACTCAAAGCATTGGTGGGAAAAGGCAGCTTTGAGGATCGTGATATAAGGTAATTCCTAATGGGAATATCTCAATAATGCAGGCTATGATTTTATTATTTTGTGAAGAGTTTGCCCTGACATTAAAGACCCAGTCTACCTGTATGTGAGCTACAATCCTGTGGACAAGAGACATGCTATTTGCTTGTTGATGATGCTAACCACCTCACGGCTCACTTGTTTCTTGTGGGCAAGTCAACAATTGGGGCTTGTGAGAAGGTATAATTTCTCAAATACAGTCCACACACTATGTAGAGTTTAAACTCCCACTCCTCCTGGAGTTTGGTTTTTATTAACACTAGTTAATACCGCAATATACATTTTAAACTCACAATTTCTTTGGGTGCTGGCAGTGATCCTACATTGGAACTATTCAGTCCATACCCTAGACCCTCCCTCTCTTTCTGAAGCATGCCTCAAACTTGTTTTATATTCAGGTGGGGGCAACAAGCCACTTGCCTCAGTGAATCAGCAAAATCCATTTAGCACTTTCCCAGCAGGATCCTGCCGCAGCATTCCTGGCCTCTTTAAGAGGTGTCTGGGCCCAGGCTACCCAGGACAAGCTACCTTAAAGGGAATGAGCCCATCTAGGCAGCTGGTAGTAGAAAAACAATCATCTAAGCCTGATAAAAAGGCTATCATGGCTCAGTTGTTGGGGGTGCTCACAGAGAGAGAAAAGCTTTCCTGAGGGAGAGGCACGCCAAGGGGAACGCAGGCCCCAAGGAGGAAAGCTGTGCAACCCCTCTGAACCCAAGCGGAGAGATTTTATTTCAAGTTTATTTGGCTTTAATAAAGTAGAAACCCAGCACAGTACACCCTTTTGACTTTCTTAAGGAGCCCTGGGGGAAGGGAAATTAAGGCAGAGAGTACCTGGAGTACCACACTAGGTCAGCAGGGGATGCTACAGGGCAGGCTTACTAATAGACTGGGGAGTTTCAGTAAACACTTCCAGCCTATCACAGGGATAGCATAGTACAAGGATTCCAGACAGTTTGATTGGTCCCTTACTCTCAAATGTGGAAAAGTAAAAATGGCCACCATATGGGTGGAAAATAAGCATGTCAGAGGAGATGTCAACTTATGTAAACGAGGTGATTAGATAGATTTTCCTATCTTTGGCCTATTCCTCTTACTTGGTGGCTGTATATCAATGCTCCCAGTCTTGATCAATGCTTCCACTTTTCTGCATAGCAGTCTTCCCCTGCACTATCAGGCTTCTGTTATTTGTGTGTGAAGACAAGGCAATTTTTAATTCATTACCTGACTTGAGTTCTGTTGAACATAGGTTGTTCTATCATGCTCATCATCATAGTACCTCAGTGCCTACCAGAAATGCATTTAGCAATGGAATTAATATGTCACATGCACATGAAGTATGTGCAGTTGAGTGTCTTGTTATGAAAGGGTTTAAACACACACACATTGATATGTTCTCATGTTAGAGGTGCAAGGTTAAAGAAGTACACTGTGCATTTGGAAGAGAAGTTGGTGAGGTTTGGGATGGTTCTTAGCTCTTGGAGGAGTTCATTCTACAGTTTCAGATTGGGCACTAAGAAAATTCTAGTTTTCTGCACAGATGGGCTTTATCCTTTTGGCAGAGAGTTCCATCGTGCCAGAGGAGCATAGTTGTTGACCACTGACTTCATCCTGGAGCTTTAGGCGGTCTTTTAGATACCCTAGTCCCAGGCCATAGGGCACCATGAAGATAAGGACCGAGACCTTGAATTTGAGTTGAAATTCTATGGGAACCATTATCATCAAAGTCACAATAGGTATCAATAATTCTCATCGCTGGTAGACCAAACCATTTGCACATTTGTCTCACTGCCTCCTCACCGTATCCAGGAATCATATGTAGTGGCCATTTCTCTTTGTCAACAATGAAGAACCGCTTCAACAGATTGGCATATTGACTCTTCCTTAGTATCAGTGCCATCATTTGTATAATTTGATGAGATAGGGCAGAATAATCAGGCATTCATTTTATTGCTCCAACTTTCAGAAATTGTTTTCCATTCATTTTTACAAGATGGTTCTCAGTGTGATGGTCTTGAATTTCCATTCTTTAGCTGCGCATCTGGACTCAAGAATCTTTATGCTGGGTTTTTCTTTCATAGTTTTTCATTCTTATTCAGAATGTGGATGGTATTGTAACTCAGTTTATCTCAGTACATCACCAAAGCATCTCAATGCTGAAGCAGTTCACAAAGACTTGACAGCTCAAACAATGCAAGATACATTATGCCAAGATCAATCAAGAATTTAGGTGACTGAATTCTTTTCAACAGCCCAAGAAACATAGACTGCTCTTTGTTGTCCCTTTGCATGTCATGAGATGCAGTCTCAAAGTAAATAACTAAAATGATAACAATAACTAAAAATGATCTCAAACAGCAGAGATGGTGCAATATGAAGTAGTGGATTCAAAACCAGGCCCAATATTTCTTAGCTGTTCATCCACATCTTGGCACATTATTTTAGTTCTTCCTTGATTTTAGGTGAATGGCTGTAAAGTGTATACAGTTTATCAAAGAAGATATCAAAGTGATTTACAGCTGTTACTTCATTTATCAGAACAGCAACTGTTAATTCCAACCTGTGGTTTAAACAGTGCCACACTATAATGTTTGAGTACTTCTTCACAATATAGCTAGCTACATCAAATCTCTTGCCAAGCATTTAAACATTAGCACCTTCACTTGCAAATGCCACAAGATTTCTAAAGGTAATTGTCATCTAAATTGTACTTATTGAGGCATTTTTGCGCACAGGCCACAATAGATGAAGCAGTCTTATCTGCAGATTCAATCAGGTCCAGAAACATGAAGTGAGGATCATCATCCTTTGAGGTCTCACAAATTAGATATATTATAACTCTGTTTCATTGCTCAGAGTAGTTCATTCATCAATAGTAATGGATATTTTTCCTTCACTCTCTTGATCTCAGCAAATGCCTTTCAGCACATTTCAGATGAGATATTGTCTATAATGTTTATAGCACTGAACTATGAATCCAGACCTACTTCAATAAGTACACTATTTAGTATTTGTAGTTCAATGACATCAGGATAGTTGGAGTAGGGTCTGTTATATTTAGCAATGTAATACGCCATTCTAATTACTTTCACAGTTGCTTCGACCTCTGATTTTCTCATATTGTCAATCTTTTTTTTTTCAAAAAAAAATTGTGGCTTCTTTTGACATTTGTACTGCTAACTTACATGCACTTGAATCCTTGTGTTCCTTTATTTTCTTTAGAAAATTTAGAGAAGTTAATTTGAACTTCTGACTACCTCCATAAAGAGAAACAGAAAACTGATACCATTCTACAGTTATTGAAAGGCCTTAATGCTTTTATACTGATAGAGATGAACCTTTGCTACAGATAACACATTAAAACTTACCATCATGGCAGGCCAACCAAGAATATTCCTCTTCTTCGCACTCCACATATCTGCCAACCAGACTTCAAGCCAGTTGATCTTTGGCTGTTGATCAGAAACAGACTTCTTCTTTTGAAGAATTATCTTCATGTTTCCCTGTAACTATGGTAGGAACTTCACTGTATTCCATTCTGGTAGAGCTTCATTTGTGTTTACAGTTAGACTCGAAGTCAATGCACTACTGCTGCCTTCATCAGCATTTTTAGTCTTATTAAAGAAGTAGTAGTAGGTAGTGATAGAAGAATTTCCTAATCCCTTTTTTTCATTGCATTACAGGGCTACTGACTTATTGTTCATTTGCTAAAATGAGGTCACCTTGGAACAGTTCCTAAGCTACTACTTCAATTGACTGGACCTTTACTGAAATCCAGGAGTCAGTGGGAGGGAAAGAGGTTGTTTTCTTGCATCCAGTGCAGATGCAGGAAAGAAATTACAACCAGAAACTCAAGGTTTGGTCCAAAAAGGGTGACACAGAACATGTTGGGCTGGACCACTCTTGGCAAAGTTTCAGTCTGGCATACATCAGGACCAACATGGATCTACTGTAAAGGAAAGCAAATGTTTTAATAGGGGAATTCATATGTTTGAGCCAATATTATATTTCCATTCACCACGGATGGACCAGCCAACAAATATATAGATTCAACATCAATATGAACCCATCAGCTTTGGAATTGATCACACTGTAAATAGTTCTGATCAGAAAACCTCTTCCAAACATGCCCATAGACTAGGATCAAACAACGCAAATTACCTATGAACATAACCACCTACAATTCACCAGGATAGGCTTGTTCTAGTGAGAGGATGAGCAAGAGGAAAAACTACATGTCATTGATAGTCACGTCACCAAATAATGCACTTTTGGAAGGTATTCAGATAAGGTGGTGATAAAAGTGATACCATTAGAACCTATATAGTATAAATTCTTAGTGTAAAGCCACATGTGACATTTTGGGGATCACTCAGACCAGTAGGAGGTTCAGTTATCACATGCCCTGTAACCTTGGGTGCCTTAATGTTATGCTGCTAGGGTTCACAGCCCTGACCAGTAGCCAGCCTAAAGCATAAAGGTCTGACCCCAGCTGCAACCAGCCTAGTTACTCCTTGCAGGTTGACACCAACTGCCCGTCCAGTCCCAAGTTTCCCCAGATCCCTGTACCTCAAGTTCTTAACTACCAGGCACTCAGACCTTATCACTCTGGATCATTATTGCTGAAGGAATGAAATCTGCTCCCCAAGTTATCAGCTCACTCTGGCACATGCGCTGGACACAGTTTGCACAACAGAATCCTGCTTGGGGTAAAAAACTCTATGTTTATTTCATAGAAAAAACCCTCAGATTCAAAGGTAAGCTAGTAAGGAAAAGAAAACACAAGTTACACAGAAAATAAACATAAAGATGCAAACTCAGGCTTTATATTTCTATATTAGCTAAATTCCCTTTCCCAACACAAGTGATTTATTGCCTCTGAACAATTTGCCAGAATGCCCTCTGTCCTAGAAAAGATTCAGTGTTTCATGGACATGCTGGCTCTCCATTTCTGGATAAAACACCCAGACCCAAGCCTGTTCTTAAAAGATTCTCTCTTTTTTTACTTTTTAACTTCATTCTCTTAACATAACTACTCATGGACACTCAGAGTGTGGGAAACTTTGTCTTTTCTTAGTTCTTCTCTACACTACAGGGTTAGGTCAATGTAAGTTGCCTTGTATGAACCTAGCTGTGGAAGTGTCTTAACTTAAATTTGGCTCTCACAGATGAAAGTGCTTCTCTATGCCGATTTAGTGACACTGTAGCATAGAGTCACGGTGAACATAATCAGGTCAATACAGTGTCAGTGCAGACACTGTGTTATTCTCTAGCAAAAGCCAATCTTATCAACGCCAACAATAACAGAAAACATTGGAAATTAAAAAATATCAGATTGTTTATCACTTTCTTAGGTAGAAAATAGATTATTTCTTACCCATTCTGTGTATTGAATTATCAGGATTCCTGTTTCACTTATTTCTAAGTAGTATTTAATACAGTTCTGGAAGGAATTTACACCTCTGTTTCAATTATTGTAGATATTAAGTTGTCTTCAAAGTTACATGGAGAGCTGTAGTGGTATCTATATTGTGTTTCAAATGTCAGTGTTTAAATGTTAAACTGAAATAATATTCTGATAAATAATGTACAATTCAGGAATTATAGATATAGATATGGGTAGATATGGGAAGGAGGGGCTAGGAAGTGGAGAGGACTCAACTCCAGCATTTTTCAGTAAGGGATGCAAAGCAGTGGAAGACATAAGTACTTGGCTTCATTCCCTCCTCCTAGGAATGCCTGTAAATTTGCTTCACCAGAACTGGGCCTCTATGGAATTTTGGGGCAGGCCAAGGCGAACATGGAACAAGAGTGTCATGGGCTCATAGCTCACCACTGGACTGGTGCCTCCTCCTGGTTACTCTGGGGATTAGCTCGAGGCCAGCGCCTCCTGTGTACGGCTTGCACACTGTTATTGCGTCTGCCTGCAACCCCTCTCGCAGCCTCAGGAACCGTAGCACCCTCTTCACAATTCAACCCTCTGGCAGTGTCACCGTCTGTATTCCCCACTTTTGGGGGTTAATATCTCAGTCTAATAATCATGCCACTTCCTCAGTAGCAAGTGGAGGAGGGTGGGACCTGGGCCTCCCTACTACTTTGGATCCCAGCCCCAGGACCCTGTGGATAGTAGCCTCCTGTTGCACCTCTAGTTCCTCTCACCACCACGATCCCTTGGGCCACTTCCCTAGGGCCCCAGCACCTTTTCTGCCCCGTCTCAGGGCTCTCAGCGGCTCAATCCCTGCTGCTAGCCAGGAACTCTCTCTTGCTCCCCCAGACCCTGCAAACAACTGACCTATCCGTGGTGCAAGCTTTCTTTCAGCCTGCTAGGACAGTCCTCACCCCTTGAGCTCCCTGCTGCAACTGATCTCTGTTCTGCCCTGCATCTTCTTTTATGGGAGCCCACTGGGCTCTGATTGGCTGCTTCTTGCAGCCTCGCCCTGATTGACTGCATCCCACACAGCCTCTCTGGGGTAATTTCCACTGTTCCCTGCTGAGATTAACCCTTTTTACACCTGCATGGGGCCAATGCCCCATCACAAGGAGACCAGCCACATTCTGCAGTATGATAACCTTCCTAGCCAACAGAATTCCAAGTGGAAATGCATTCAGAAGTTATTGCCACTTGAAGCAGCATTATCTCACATTTGCTTCCCACAGCAACTGAGAAGTAACAGGGACTGGGGGAAAATCATTAGAACAATGAGGATCAACAGTTTTTCTGTGGAACTTTGCATCTGGGAAGGAGTTGGGCTTTCTTTCGCACGTAACTTCAGGTGCCATGGGATCAAGAGACCGTGAATCCTCCTCTTTCCCCTCCCTCCCCCCGCCCGAGACCATTCCCAACTGGTGGGGTATAGGACCAGAAGGTGGACAGTGTGGAATATCAGCAAGATCAACATCGTGAGTTCCTGGACTCTCTGCCCTTCCATCCTGAGGATTTCTCCACAGATGGGGCCAACTTATCCCACATTTCTTCACATAAGGATCCTCAAGGGCTGCATGAAGCATTTATCAGACAAGATACAGCAATCAGCTAAAAGTCTGATCAAACAGGTAAGTCTTGAGCAAACATTTCAAATGGCCTTGGGATAGATTTCCAACTTTTTTTTTTTTAGTATAACATGTGAATGTCTTCCTTTCTACAGCACACAATCAATCCTTGGAGAAACAGAATCAGATCTCAAATGCAAAAAACAGAGACACCTCAACAGGACTGGAAAGCAAGGGACTGGAATGCAAAATTCCATTTTTCAACAGTGCAAGGAGTACAACTTTGTCATAGTCTCCCTAGCAGATAGATAGATAGATTACCTAACTGAGAGTATTAGAAAAATCTGGTTGGTTAAAGGCAAATGTGAATATATGCCTGATTTCATAAAGTGAATAGTAAAGGTAAGTCCTGTTCAGTAATGTTTTACGTTTTGGTGTATTGCACATGGCACAACACTGTGTGTTTTTAGTTCTTTTCAGGTTCATTTTGAAAAAAAGAAAGTAGTGGGAGGAAAAATAATTGAACAGTGTTTTTTTTTTCCCACTACTTCTATAATATCTGAGCTCCTGTATGTAGCCAATTCCAAGTGGATGCCAGTGTAATATTAGTCTGGGGCATAGAGTGTGAAATTTTGATTTAATAATGTTCTCTTCATTAGTTCAGAGACAAAAAAAATCCCTAGACTTTTCCCCTTTAAGGATATGCCAGTTTACTTATTTATATTCATACAAGCTCTTTTGGGGATGGAAAATGCAGACTCTGAAATATACTGAAAAAGAATAGCACCTTTTAAAAAATGTTGTACGTAAAGAGAGGATATATTGGACAGAGCTGCATTTATTACTGTTAGTTGGTGCTAGTAACCACTTTAACTACTGATGCGCCAGATTATCAATGGAAATTCCGATAGTATCAAAGGCTATCTACATCTAGAAAGTTATTTGCAGGGTTGTAGCCCTGTTTGGCCTATAATATCAGACAGACAAGGTGGGTGAGGTGATATCTCATATTGGACTAACTTCTGTAGGTGAAAGAGACAAGCTTATGAGCTACACAGAGATCAATTTCAGAGCTGGGAAAGGTGATCAGGCTATGTCTACACTACAGTTTATGTTGGCATAATTTATATTGCTCAGGGAGAGGGGTGAATAAATTACCACCCTGAGTAACATAAATTACACTGACATAAGCACCAGTATAGACAGTGCTATGTCAGCAGGAGAGCTTCTCCTACTAATATAGCTTCTACCACTCATGCAGGCTGGAGTAGTTAAGCCGACGGGAGAGCTGTGCCACTGTAAAGTCTTTAGTATAGCCGTGCCCTCAGAATGTCACAGATAAATTCCAGGTTGAACAGATTGTTTAGCATAAGCCATTTACACATATTGTAAGGGACCTATTGCAAGGTGAAGTGACCTATTAATTCCTCCCTACAGACATAGGACAAAAAGGGGCGTTACAGACTGTTGTGATAAGCCATAAATCCAGTGTCTTTATTAAGACTGTGGTTTTTTTAGGGCCTAACAAAGTTATGAATTTAAGCTCCCAGGCTTGCATTTTGAAGGTATTGTGGAGGCTATGGAGACTTCTCAGTCTTTAGACTCAAAGCAAAGGTTGCAGCTGTGATTCTGCAACATTTTAAGTGTAGACATACCCTAAGTACCTTTCCCAAGGCCTAAAGAAGAGCTTTGTGTAGTTTGAAAGCTTGTCTCTTTCACCAACAGAAGTTGGTCCCACAAAAGATATTGTCTCATCCAGCAAGTTACACAGGTCTACTCATCCTTTTCAACCCATGCATTAAAATTAAATATGAAACAGGAAAGAAGTTAGGCTAATTCTCAGTGAGTGATATTGTTCACTACCCAGAAATGAAACATCAAGAACTCCCTCTCAAGAAAGCAAACTTGAAGTGATTTTTAACTTTAACAACAATTAGACACTAGATAGAGAAGATTGCTCATACCTGTTTGCGTAGTAGCTCTAGAGACTGTAGATATTACATCTCACTGGAAAATGCCTGTGTTGTAAGTTTTAAGGAAGTATGTGGAACGAGATATATTTGTGGGAGCTTCATTTCCTCTCTGTTTACATGCAATTACTCACAAATCAAATGAAAATGAGGAAAAGCAAATCAAGACAAAAAGAAAGGATGTTATTAGGATTTAAAGCACTTGACTAGAGCTCAGGAAATCTGTGTTCAGTTCTTGGCTATTCCACTTCTTTGTGACTTTGGGCAAATCACTTAATCTCTCAATACTTCAGTTCCTCATTATAAAATGGGGCTCTTACTACAAATAATTGCATGCTTTTTGAGGCACTGCCAGGGCCCACAGATCTTGAACACTGGTCTACAAGGCTTTTAAGAGTTAGGCAGGCCCAACCTGCCACCCACTGCCCTAAAATAGCAGCTGAACTCTCACACAGGATTCCAGTCCTGGGAACTGACTGGTGAAACCCTAGGGTCCTGATTGGTTTCCAGTCTCAAGCACAGGAATAGGAAGTTGTCCATGTAGCTTCATTCTCCCAGCTCAGGATACTTCCTCTGCAATACCTGCTCCTGCTGTTCATTTCCTGGTAACCAGACTCTGCTTGCTTCCTGACACCTGACTCTCGGTTTGTCCCCTGGCATGTGACCTGGCCTGACTTGTAACTTTTGCTCTGAGCATTAGGTCAGACCACCCACATCCCAGTTGTGACAGGCATGGACTTTTTCTTACTATATGTTTGTAGAGAGCCTATGACAACGGGGTTGTGAGGCCTCTAGGTGCTACCACAATGGAAATAATAAGAAAATTGAAGGAGAAATCAGTCTTTGGATGTGATATGGTAGCTCACCACCAGAGCACTCCCCTTTCACCAGGGCATCATGTTATAGGAATCTGCATCTCTAGAACCCACCTGCAGGTCATCTGCCTCTCTGGGCAATTCAGCCCTCCGTCTTCAATCTCCTTCTTCAGCTACGGAGGAGTCTTCATCCCCAACTCTAGTACTGAGTACTGGTCTCTCAGAATGAGTGTCTCTGAGGTCTCTGCTTGCTTGAAGACTCTAGCTCACATTCTGTTACAATAGTCTCTCTGCTCCCTGTGTTTCCTCTCTTCAACCTGAATTCTCTCCCCATTTTACAAGGCCCAGGTGTCCATTAAGTTATCGCCTGATGCCTCCCAGTCCTACACCTGTGGCCGACATGCAATTAATTAGCTACATCTATCTATACATACCGTATGACCCATCTCCAATCAAAACAACTCGATTGTGAATATTCAAAATATTTCTAGGTGATACACTGCAAATAATATCAAACAACCAATACATGTAAGAAAACTGCTATCTGCTTACAGACAAAGCATTATAATTAATTGGCACATCTAATTAATTGGCTAATAATCCCTTTCCAGCCTGTGATATAGTTTCCCATATCCCCCTCACTTTCCCCAAACTGCAACTACTGTCTCTACATATGAAGATCCTTTTACTTCTCCTAGTGTATCTGATGTTGCTATTTCTCTGTGTCTAATGCAACACACCCACCAAGAGAATTCTCACAGATGCATATGCTGCTAATACTAGCATAGAGTGACTATTGCAGAAAAATGTCCATGATGATCATTTGAATTTTTTAAGAAACCAATCTGCTTTGCTTGTGTTCATTTGCAGTGAATACTGTAGCAGAAAAAAGGATCTTGAAGCAAATACTATGGAATATTCAGGGAAAGTCAACTATGAATCAATATCTTGAGAGAAATGTTTTGTGGGTTTTTTTTCTAGGTACACTCGTTGAATCAGAGAACAAAAAACACCTTATGACTCATGTCCAATCAAAACAACTTGATTGTGAATATTCAAAATATTCTTGATGTACTGCAAATAGCTTCAAACAACAAATACATGTAAAAACCTAGATGCTTACAGACAAAGCACAAACAAAAATGAGGTGAAATGTATCCAATTACGCCACTTTACCTTTAGTACATCAGACTTATAAAAGAAGTTAGAACTAAAAGTGTGAAGAAAATTGTGTTTTTCCCCCCATTCCTCCATACTCAAGACGGAAGTCTGCTGCAAAGAGACAGGACTATCTCTAGTGTCTGTGGATGATGTGTGAAATATTGCAGCATTATCCAGCCTCTTGAGATATGCAAAAAAGTATTTAAGAATAATAACTTCTAATTGTGTGCTTGAATTACTGCTGACAGCCCTTAAACTATAGAATTATGTGAAGTAGTATTACAATGACATATATACCTTTCAAATATATGCATAGGTGTTATTAGAAACAAGAGTTCATTATGAGCTTCAGCATTTTTGTAAACCATATATGCTTCAAAAAAACCAAAAACAAACAACAACCCTCTTGCATTTACTGCAGTGGGATTTTTAACTATCTGTAAATTGTTTACTAATTTCAAAATGGCAGAAGGCAGCTGACAACGAGGTTGAGAGGATTCGAAAGATGAAAACAAAGGGGGAAAATTGAGGTCAGAGGAACTGTAATAAGGGAAGCTAAAGCCCAGATCATTTTTTAAATCCCTGAATTGTTATCCATTTAAAGCTTGTCGTTCTTTCAGTGTTTGTTGCCACTGATTTTTCCAAATAGAATCCAGTTTATTTTCCCATGAACATTAGATGTGATAGGTTTCATTAAAATGGCATAACTTGTAAAATTCCTTGGGAAATCTTTCAGATACCTGAATGACTATGAAATCTATTAAATTATAGATATATAGCCTTGATAATAAGTTCACTTTCACAACTCTAACCATTTTTGTCCCATGACATGAAAACTCTGCTTAAGGCACTTGGAGTTAACACAATGGAAAAATAATGGAATTCATATAATGTAGCAATAGATTACTGTTGGCTGGGTGAGGATGGAGGGAAGCAATGAATGTTCCACAGGGATACATAAGCATGCTCCATTTCACAGGCTAACAAAAAAATAGGGGAAGTATTTGGGGGAAGCAGAGAAAAAGGAATTGTGAGGTGGGGGGAAAGATAAGAGAATTATGCAATGACAGTTATGCAATGACAGTATAAAAGACAAAATCAGAATGTTATAAAAAATATTAGCATTAGCTGTTATGTTATTATGGAAGGTATATGCTTACGGATGGAAAATCCCCTTCTATTTGTGAAGAAATCTTCAGTATGTACTCATCTGGCAACTATAGATGAAGGTGTAATGAAAAACAGGATAACTTATAGAGTCCTTGATGTCTTGCAGAGAGAGGTCAGGTTCAAACAACAGGCTAGCTAAATGCAAAGTGCAGACCTCTTATGCTTACTTCTCTTTGATTTTTTCTCTGTGACGAAGTCAGAAAAAAAGTCAATTCTTCTGGCTAGGATTCTTCAAAGAAGCCTATCGGAGTTTGGTACCTAAATCTCACATTGACATTCAAAGACAAGCTCTTAGGCTCCTTTGAAAATCCAAGCTTCCATCTATTACATTGCTGCTCTGAAATCTAGAGCTCCACCTACTGTTAGGGTTTTGGAAGGTGAACCAGCTTGCACACATTAAACCAGTGATCTCAGGACAGTTTCTGAGGGACAGGAGTCTATATCACAAAACATATCATTGTCCTATCTGACCTGGCATCTTTGTTGGCAGTCTTAGCAAAGAGGTCAAAGACCAAATGGGCATGAAGATCATGCTATCTTTTCTCTTCTCTAGGTGGTTTCTCCAGATCAGGGTTCAGGCTCTTTAGTGGGGTAATGTCCAGAAACTTGCACTATAGCTGTCTATATGGTACCTCTGCAATACTTAATTCCCCAAGGCTGCCATTCTGACATGGTTCCATTATTAAAGTAATTTTTAAAACAACAAGTATTTTGTTGGTTTCCTGAGCCAGACAACACTCCATGTCATGGTCCTTTAAAATGGTACTCATTTAAAAGTTTCACTGTGTTTTAATGAGAGCTTCACACCCCCTTTCTATTTTCAAGGAAATACCTCTAACATCAGGTTAAAAACATGGAGGAAAAAATGCACACTGCATCAAAAACACATTTGTGGTTTTCATTTAGATTTAAATTTTTGGAAAATATTGACCAAATCTGACAACTATATGCTGGGTTCCATGAACAGCAGAGATGAAGGCTTACTTATTTACAGGCTTTTCAATGACACGCATCAACACAGTATCTGATCACTTGACTTAATTACTTTATCCTATGACATGTTGTAGTTAATGATATATTTATATAATTATGTAATGTATGGGTAACAGATTAGATTTGAGTTGTAGGTTTAAGTGGTAAAGTATAAATAGGATTATACCACACAGGTATAGGACTAATAAGTATGTGTCACTGATTAATGTGTATTGGATATATAATTAAGAGAAGACTGTAATGCAAGGCCTACAGACCTGAGGTCTTTAAAATATGTAGCTTAGCTGTAGAAGGCCTCAGGCCAGAAAAAGGTTAGTGTGTCTAGTTGACCGAGAGATAACCATGTACCAGTAAAGTGTGAGATTACCGTAAAAGATGTGTTAAGTTCTGATGGAAACTATGCAGCAATAGACTGGAAAATATGCCACAATGTACTAGTTCATACCACAAAATGCCCGATAGTAACATTTTGGGGGATCCTGTAATAACCTCAAGTTACTATGGTAACTCATTACCATTGATGTTAATGAGACAAAGGAGAACAAAGGGGGTAGCCTATGAGAAATGGGACACCCTAAAATTCATGAGGTGTGGCAGTGCAAATAAGGAAAAACGGGTATGAATATATATGAGTCTTAGTAGGGTTAAACAATAAAAGGTGTTGGCCAGCTGTGCGCTTGGAGGGAGATGCTAGGATGATAACCACAGGTGGCGATGAGGAGGAGGAAAATGAGTGACACCTCAGGGTCTCCCAGCAGAAAATATGAAATGTGCGTTGTAATTGATGCCCGTCATAGGGCTAAACGCTTTATGCTCTCTCTGTCTAGCTGCTATTGCATTTTAGTGGTTGTGGGATTGTTTACCTGCCTAGTGAATTTAATAAAGGGACTTGTGATAAATTGCAGTTGTTTCTCATGTGCTCCTAGGGTCTCTCATTTTAGTGACATTGATAATATTTCTGCAGCTGTAGACAGCAAAAGGCCAAACCTTTGTTGACCATTGTGGTCTAAAAGATTCTCAAAATCAATACACCAATCCATCAATAAGGCTACAATGGCAAACTTAGATACAGACTGTGACTTGCTCAACATCACAGTGTTCACAGCTTAATTGCACCCTCCCATACACACCTTCTGAGTAGGACTGTGCAAATAGCTGATTATTCAGTTTACTGGCCATTCTGAAAAATGTTTAAGAATTTTTTTATTCACGTTGACCCAACTGGGAGGAGAAAACCAGGGTTCAAGTTCCTACTCCAAACCTGGGTCTCTCAAATCCCACGGGAGTGCTCTAACCACTGGGCTATTAAGTATAAGTGTGGCAGTAAAAACTCCCTCTGGTTTTGTGAATGATGCAGTGGATGTATTGTTTCTTGACTTTAGCAAAGCTTTTGACACGGTCTCCCATAGTATTCTTGTCAGCAAGTTAAGGAAGTATGGGCTGGATGAATGCACTATAAGGTGGGTAGAAAGCTGGCTAGATTGTCGGGCTCAACGGGTAGTGATCAATGGCTCCATGTCTAGTTGGCAGCCGGTATCAAGTGGAGTGCCCCAAGGGTCGGTCCTGGGGCCGGTTTTATTCAATATCTTCATAAATGATCTGGAGGATGGTGTGGATTGCACTCTCAGCAAATTTGCGGATGATACTAAACTGGGAGGAGTGGTAGATACGCTGGAGGGGAGGGATAGGATACAGAAGGACCTAGACCAATTGGAAGATTGGGCCAAAAGGAATCTGATGAGGTTCAATAAGGATAAGCGCAGGGTCCTGCACTTAGGACGGAAGAACCCAATGCACAGCTACAGACTAGGGACCGAATGGCTAGGCAGCAGTTCTGCAGAAAAGGACCTAGGGGTGACAGTGGACGAGAAGCTGGATATGAGTCAGCAGTGTGCCCTTGTTGCCAAGAAGGCCAATGGCATTTTGGGATGTATAAGTAGGGGCATAGCGAGCAGATCGAGGGACGTGATCGTTCCCCTCTATTCGACATTGGTGAGGCCTCATCTGGAGTACTGTGTCCAGTTTTGGGCCCCACACTTCAAGAAGGATGTGGATAAATTGGAGAGAGTCCAGCGAAGGGCAACAAAAATGATTAGGGGACTGGAACACATGAGTTATGAGGAGAGGCTGAGGGAGCTGGGATTGTTTAGTCTGCAGAAGAGAAGAATGAGGGGGGATTTGATAGCTGCTTTCAACTACCTGAAAGGGGGTTCCAAAGAGGATGGCTCTAGACTGTTCTCAATGGTAGCAGATGACAGAACGAGGAGTAATGGTCTCAAGTTGCAGTGGGGGAGGTTTAGATTGGATATTAGGAAAAACTTTTTCACTAAGAGGGTGGTGAAACACTGGAATGCGTTACCTAGGGAGGTGGTAGAATCTCCTTCCTTAGAGGTTTTTAAGGTCAGGCTTGACAAAGCCCTGGCTGGGATGATTTAACTGGGAATTGGTCCTGCTTTGAGCAGGGGGTTGGACTAGATGACCTTCTGGGGTCCCTTCCAACCCTGATATTCTATGATTCTATGATTCTATGATTCTATGCTTAAATCCCTTTCTGAATCTATTCTGAAAAACTGAAATGTTCTGTATTGATACCAGAGAGAGAGAGGTTGGTGAGGTAGTATATTTTATTGGACCAACTGCTGGCAGTGAAAATGATATAGCTAACTAGCTTACTCAGAGATCTACTTCAGATGTGGGAAAGGTATTCAGAGCGTCACAGCTAAATACAAGGTGGAACAGATGAGTTAACTGCTCACTTCACCTTAATAGTCTCTTGCAATGAGTTAGCACCACTACAGTTGCAGAACAAAATGAGGGTTAGAGGGTTACAGATTTTGTAATAAGCCATAAAACAAGTATCTCTATTGAGTCCATGATTTTTGATGTCTAGCAGAATTCTAAACTTAAGTTTCCAGGCTCATGTTCTGCAGGTGGTGTGCACATACGTTTTGAGGCTAGGAACAGAGAGGTCAGATATGGTTTTAAGAGTTTTAAATGTTTAGTAATTGTTTCGTTTCACCCACATAGTTGTTACTGGGGCATTTAGTGCACTGGGTGAGGTATACCAGATATTGCAATAGGCATGTGTAGGAGCCATGGATCTTGAAAAATATGTTGTGGGGGTATTGATCATTGTAGCAGTGGAGATATGGTTTTCAGATTTTGGATCTGTTGTTCTAGGAGGGTCTGGTATTGCTTTGAGTTGGTCTGTGGGGAGCTTGCTTCTGATTATAAGCTTGATGAGGTTATGGGGGGTTGTTTGAATGCCAGAAGAGGGGGTTCAGGAAAGATTTCTTTCAGTATGTGATCCCCATCAGATATGGGTTATAATTGTTTAATGATAGCCTGTATGGGTTCCAATCTGGGCTGCTAGGTGACAGGTAGGGGTGTGTCATCAGAGGTTTATTCCCCCTATATTGAAGCAGGGTATTTGTATTTGTATTGAAGCAGGGTATCTCAGGGTATTTGTATGATTCATTCCATGACTCTGGTGGAGTGTCCATGCTTGTTAAAGTTGGCTTTAAATGTGTTAAGGTGTGTAACCTAGATTTTCTCCTTGGAGTATATTCTGTTATATTTGAGTGCCAGACTGTAGATAACAGATTTTTTGATGTGTTTGGGGTGGTTACTCGATCTGTGAAAGTAATGGTCGTGCTCTGTAGGTTTCTTGTATATAGTCATCTGTAGGGTACCAGGGTTGAAGCTGATTGTGGTGTCCAGGAAGTTGAGGCTGGTGTGGGAGTATTTGTTGATGGGTGGGTGGTATGGTGGAAATCTATGAGGGAGTTCAGGCCATTTGTTCAGAGAATGAAAATTTCATTGATGTATCTTAGGTATATAATGGGTTCCACGGTGCATTTTTCCAGAAACTCTTTCTTGAGGTGACCTACAAAGAGGTTGGCACATTGAGGAGCCATCCTAGTAGCCATGACTGTTTCTATGGTTTGAACAAAATGTTTGTTGTTAAATGTGAAGTTGTTGTAGATAAGGATTAAGTGACTGAGTTTCATGATGTGTCTGGGTGGATATTTCAGTGTTGTCCATTGTTTTGCATATATTTGAGAAAGGCTCCTATTCTGTCATTGTGAGGGATATTGGTGTATAAGGGGGGTGACATCAATGGTGGCAAGGCTAGTGTTCTGAGGGAGGTTGTTAATGTTGTGGAGTTTCTGGAGGAAATCTCTCACTCTTCATCCTCAAAGGAAACCTGTACAGCATCTTCAAAAGATGAGTCTCAGAACTTAAATTTTTTCAGTAAATTATATTATCTCCCCTTGCTAGTCTTTCTAATATCCTGAGAACAACATGGTGACAAAAAACACTGCAAATAATGGAATATATTGTTTTGTTAATGTCTAATGGTTTGTTTTGACATTTCCAACAGTTTTTATTTTTTTCATTATGACTGAAACAAGTCACAGAAATGGACACAAATTTACAAAATGTTTTGGTCTACCCAAATCTGAATTTTTCTCTCCAAAAAAACCTCATCCAAAGATTTTTGCCCAGTTTGCAAGTCACAAGACCAGTATCTCAACCATGAGACAGTTTTTATAGTAAATACCTGACGTCTAAGGCTAAAGAGTTTATGCGCCAAGATTTTATTAATATTGAATTTTAAAAAGTACCTTAAAATTCCTGGGCCAGCTCTTCTGCTGGTGTAAATTGACACAGCTCCATTGAAATAAATGAAGCTATGTTGGTTTATACCAGCCAAAGATCTGCCTCGCTAATTTTTAGGCTGAATATTTTATCTATGTAGTCAAATTGTATCTGAATGAGAGGGAGGAAAGGAGGGAACTATGCAAACCAAATTGGGTTATCAACCTGCTGAAATTACTTATCAGAAAGTTTTAAAATTTGTTTGATCCTTTCTTCCCTCATCATCTTATGTCCACTCCAAGACTTCCTTCTCCTGTCAACGTTATGTACTTTCCACGACTTGTCCCTTTCCTCCCCGCAACTCAGTAAAGCTCTCCCCAGAAGAACAGAGATATATTTAGTTTCTAACTGAATTACGGATGAGATAAGGTTTTCTCAACACAAATGATATGAACACAAATCTGACAGCTATTGTGGGTACAGTTGCCTTACAGGCCTCTAGGGAAGGAGAAGGACAAGAGAAATAAACTAATCTGGATTGTAATACAGCCTATGGCAAAATGTCCACTGATTTCAGTGGGATCAGAACTGGGCTGGAATGAGGGAAATGAGTTAATGCTTTTAAATATTGAAGGTGGGGGAAATACAACAATCTCTGCCAGCAATTTGACAGGCTTTTCTGGAGAGGAGAATATTATTTTTCCTTCACTTTCATGCAACATTATGAGTTGTTGTTTTTTGCTTTAGCCATAGGGTAGGAAAGGCTGAGGCAGCATCTGTTGCTGACAAACAGGTTGAAAAGTCTAAAAGAGCCAATTAGAGTGTAGGGATTATATTGTCAAATCAGGGTAGAGAGAATTGTATAGTGACATTATAGGTATTGATTAGACAATGCCTCACACCCTGGATAATAATGTTTGCCACCCAATCATAATGTTGGAATACTCTTATTGTATATTTAGAGAAATCATCAGTGGTTATACATATGATGCACCCAGAACTGATCAAAGTGCAAGAACTGCATAATTGAGAGAAACACCCAGGTTATGCTTCAGTAACTGTACAGGATCTCTACACTGTGGCTCAGGCACTTTCACATAAGTATAATTTGGTATAATATTGTTTGGTGGATAAGCCCCTTCTCACTTTTATAACTAGCATTGTTTTCACACATAAGAATCACACATAAGAATGACTGGCTGCCATTAAAAAGGCAGCATTTACAACAGCTACCAGACACTGGTATGAGATACCACGTTTCTTATTCAAAGTATATAAAAAACCTGTTACCACACCAATATTGGAAGTAATTGTTGGCAGTTCTTGTTTTGCTTTTTTATAATGATACTGTATATATTTTAATTGCAGATATTATGTGGCCACACATTTTTGATTTATAGAGTCCTTGAATGAGTATAGTAGTGAGTTGATGTGTTATTATAACTGGGTTTTAATAAAGAAAAATATTATAATCCAAACTTTTTACTAGTAAAGTCAGCTGCAAAACTGCATAAATGGATTCTAAAACATTAATGAATCCCACACGTGGTCTACTGGGCCTTTACAAGGACTGAGTAGGAAGGTAATGTAATTAGGTATGATGCACTATTATATATAAAAGAAGATTAATATTTAGATAAATCAAGTAACCTAAAGTGGAGGAACTGATTACGTAATTAGAACGGACTGTGACACACAGGCTACAGACCAAAGCTGCAAAGAATAGTTTAAGTAGAATCAGAATATAAGAAAAGAAAATTTTAAAAATCCTCATTTGAATTGTGTCTTTCAGGTTTACTGTAATAAAAATACCGGTGCTACCCCTGTCCTAACCCCATTTACCGACAAAGAAGAAAGCAGCTTTTTTCCAAAAACTCAAAACTAAAATGTTTGTATTTTTGTGTGTGTGTTAAACTTATGAAAAAGAGCTGTCTCCTAATTTGCAAATCAGGTTTGTCAGCTGGTAGCAAACAAGTAACTATGATTAGCTGCTATAGAGACATCATATAAATGTCAGCTTTTCTGAAAGGTGATGTGAAACTTTTCAGCCTTCAGTTTCACTCGATAGAATTTCTCCCAGAGAATAGTGCTATATGAAGTGCCAGCTGTCATATGAAATCATAATCTGGGGCCACTATATGTTCAAAATGAGAACACCACTGCTGTGATCAAAAATACCTTCTGTGAATTAAAATTACATAATACTAAGGTCTAAATTCTCGGAGTCTGCATGAAGCTACCATTGACTTCAATGGAAGCTGGACCAGTCTATCGGTGGGCAGATTTTGAGCCTATTTGCTGGACACTGCCATTGATTTTAGCTGAATGCCTGATGTCACAGTGTGCATAAGAACAACCCAAAATATTTTCACTCTTCATTGACTTGATGTCAATGGATTTTCAAAAGTATAATTATTGGCAGAATTTTATCTAGTAAGTCTAGCTCACTTGTAGCCAGCTATTCAGTCATTTCTCTTGAAGCACTAGTATATTATGTTAATTTGTCAAATACATTAACCAAGACCCAGTCCTGCAATTTTTGAGTACCCATAACTTCCACTGTAAGGTTTAAGTTTTTGCTTTTGTTTCTTAAAAAAATAAACAGTCTTTTTGATCATTTAGTATTTGGTAGAAGGTGACAGAGATCACCAAATAAAAAAAATTCAATTCTGCTCCTGATATAAAGAATTCAAAATAGCTTCAGTGATACCATTAAATCTTTGAATAGTTCTTGTAAAAGTTAATGCAGATGCACAATACATGATGGAAAGTCTGCTTGTCTCCTAGGGTGCTGTGGATAATGTTTTATAGAATTTACAGTGTTTGAACAGAAATATTTTGAATGTGAAATTATGTTCTTCGGTGCTCAGATTTCACTTCTTTCTTATGCTTATTCAGTGGTTATTTCAACACTGCACTTGAAAATAACTCTGAAGCAGTATATCATCTTAGCAAAATACAATACTTCATTGGTACAAGGATGGGTGGGAGATTATTCAATAATCTATTCACAACATTTAAGATGATCTTCTCTGTAGTTTCCTAGCAACTGTGCTAAGGATTATGGGGCTTCGCTAAATCACTGCTCAAGATGGGAGATTCGCTAAGTCACTGCTCATTGTTGTGCAGGGAGATTCATTCACAACTCCCAGAACACCTTTCATGTTTGGTATAATGTGTATGGAATGTTATTTTTTTCTCTCTGTTGTTTGGTGGTATAAGAGGAATTTTGTTTGCTATGCTCTGCGAATTATTGTAGACATACTGGTGGGAATTTGCAAAGTTGTGTGAAGAAAAGCAGTTATCTATACATCAACTATTGTTCTTTTAGATGTGTTATACTCATAAAACATTCCACTGTAGGTGTACGTGCACCCAATTTACTTGAGTCAGACACTTTTGCCAGTCATATTAGTAGGCAGCACATGCATCTCTTGCTTTCCTCAGGCACCAAGTCAAGGTTATAAAGGGGCCTGGTTACCACCTCCCTCTCACTTCCTTCATACCCCCCATAAGCTAACCAAAGCAGCAGAGAAGGTGGGAGGCTCATGGAATGTATATATGCCCAACACATCTCGAAGAACAACAGTGTAAGTAACTATTTGTCTGCTTCAGGCAATTGGACACATATACATTCCACTGCAGGTGACTCACCAGCTATTTCTATACAGGTGGAGGGACTTTAGATTTCTTGAAGAAAGACTTCCCAAAGCTGGCATCATCCTGGGAAGCCTGAGTAATAGTATAGTGTCTGGAGAAGGTATGTACCAATGACCACGTTGCAATCTTACAAATGTCCACTATCAGAATGATGCTCAAGAAGGCTGACAAAGAGGAATGAATTGCAGTGGACTCCGTTGTTATTCTTAGTGGAGGAGAGACCTTTGCTAGATCATAACAGAGTTTGATGCAGTCCAAAACCCAGTGTGAAACATGCTGGGCTGTAACAGGTTGCCCTTTAATCCTCTCAGTGCAGGCAACAGTCTGGGAGAGGATCTGAAAGATTTTGTGTGGTCCAGGTAAAATGCCAGAGCCCACTGAACATCTGTGGATGGAAGTTTCTCTTCAGCCTTGGAAGAACAACTCTTTGGAAAGAATATAGGAAGATGAATAGTCTGGTTGAGATGGAATGCAGAAACCAATTTTGTCAATATGGTGTCAATATGAAACTGAGTAAATCTGTCAAACATTAGAGATTCTCTTTAAAATAGGCCTTTTTCATTTCTGCATTTAATATTACCAAAGAGCTTACAGGAAAACAAAGAGTTTGGTCTTAATAGGGAACACTGCAAACATTTAGACTATCTGTAATATGAGGATAATAAATAAAACTTTCTTTGTCTGCCTTGTCTCTTTAGCTTATGAGCTCTTCAGAGCAAGGACCATCTCTCACCATATGTATATAGACTATTTAACACAGTGTGGTCCGAATTTCCACTGGAGCCTCTAGATGCTATCCTGATAATTAATTATAGTTCACAAATTACTTTCCCAAATTTGTGAATGCTTATCTGAATCAAATTAAGACTTTTGGTTTGGCTCTGATATTTAGCAATATTTAGCCAAACAAATGTCAGAATTGAAACCATTACTAAAAATGTAGTCTAGGCCCATTTTAAAAACATAACTAAACTATCGTGTTATGATTGTCAAATATATCTGTAGCCTGAGGGAAAGCCAGACCTCACAATGTAAGCAAAAGGGAAAAGAAATTAGTCAAAGAGTAACCTGGCTGGAAATAGAAGGGTTTTCCTTTTCTAGATTGAAACGTTGGGATGGCACTGCTATAGAGACTATTACAAGTTCTTTTCAATTGACTGTATCAACAGTTATATCTTAGAGAAATATTTATTGTTAGCAGTGGCTTAATTCTATTTACAAGATGAGTGTATCAATCAGTTAATTATTTTCTCTCTGACTGGAATTATTCTCAGGAATGATTATTAAGTGCAGACCTACTGCTTCCAGGATATACCAATGCAAGTGAATCAAAACATTGCATGATTCCAGAATCTTATTTAGCCCTTCCTTGTTTACTCCTCACCTTCTGTTCTTACTGTAACTTCATCTTCTCTTTTTAGTTTTTCTTTCTAGTTCATAAGAGTTCAATCCCTAATCTTTTCCAATTCAACCACCTTGGCAAATATCTGTGAAGCCCCTTGCTACAGATATGTCCTCAATTTTACCCACTGCCATTCTCCAGTCTCTCTCTCTCCGCCATCATCTAATTTCATTCCACTTTGCTACTTTTCATTTATAAATTCTGCTCAGTTTCTTGTCTTCTGATTCCAGTTCAGTGCAGTTAATTTCTCTTCTTTTCTAGGTCAACCCCAAATACCTGAGAGTAAACTGCATTTTTCATTATCAATAAACTAGGATGGGAAATGGAAATGAGAGTTTGGGGTTGAACTACTAAATAAGAATGGTTCTGATGAGTTGAATGGATAGTGAAGGGGAAGAAATGCTTGAACTGGGAGTGGGAGAAAGAATACATTAAATTACAAAAAGATAAGGAGTATTTGTGGCACCTTAGAGACTAACAAATTTATTTGAGCATAAGCTTTCATGAGCTACGGCTCACTTCATCGGATGTATTCAGTGGAAAATACAGTGCGGGGATTTATATACATAGAGAACATGAAACGATGGGTGTTACCATACACACTGTAACAAGAGTGATCAGGTAATGTGAGCTATTATTCTTTTACATAGAGACTGTCCAGTTTGACCAATGTACATGGCAGAGGGGCATTGCTGGCACATGATGGCATATATCACATTGGTAGATGTGCAGGTGAACAAGCCTCTGATAGTGTGGCTGATGTGATTAGGCCCTGTGATGGTGTCCCCTGAATAGATATGTGGACACAGTTGGCAACAGGCTTTGTTGCAAGGATAGGTTCCTGGATTAGTGGTTCTGTTGTGTGGTGTGTGGTTGCTGGTGAGTATTTGCTTCAGGATGGGGGGGCTGTCTGTAAGCAAGAACTGGCCTGTCTCCCAAGATCTGTGAGAGTGATGGGTAAAGAATAAATGGACACAAATCAGACGTCAAAAATTATAACATTCAAAAACCAGTTGGAGAACACTTCAATCTCTCTGGTCACTCGATTACAGACCTAAAAGTTGCAATTCTTCAACAAAAAATCTTCAAAAACAGATTCCAACGAGAGACTGCTGAATTGGAATTAATTTGCAAACTAGATACAATTAACTTAGGCTTGAATAGAGACTGGGAGTGGATGGGTCATTACACAAAGTAAAACTATTTCCCCATGTTTATTCCTCCCCCCCACACACCATTCCTCATACATTCTTGTCAACTGCTGGAAATGGCCCACCTTGATTATCACTACAAAAGGTTCCCCTCTGACCCTGCTCTCCTGCTGGTAATAGCTCACCTTGGGTGATCACTCTCATTACAGTGTGTGTGGTAACACCCATTGTTTCATGTTCTCTATGTATATAAATCTCCCCACCGTATTTTCCACTGAATGCATCTGATGAAGTGAGCTGTAGCTCATGAAAGCTTATGCTCAAATAAATTTGTTAGTCTCTAAGGTGCCACAAATGCTCCTTTTCTTTTTGCGAATACAGACTAACATGGCTGCTACTCTGAAACCTGTCACTAAATTGCAAAGGGGAAATAAAAAGATTAAGTAAGAAAAAATGAAAGTAATACATTGGACACAAAGAAATAAGATAGTAAGGAAAAAACCTACAGGTAGCAGAAAGGAAGAGGGGACTAAACTAGGCTAGATGGCAAAGGAATGAAAACTAAATAGAGTAATAGGAAACTGAACAAGCTAAATTTAAAGAGAAATCCAAATGGAAAATAACACAAGGTTTAACAATTGTAACTGGGTGATGCACATGATGAAAACAGTTGTAGGACAATATTATTTACACGATTATGATGAAAAAAGCTGAAAAAGGACATTGCATTAAGTATTGGTGTTATTCTGATTTATTTAAGTGTTGTTGCAGTGATGTTGTATTGGTGATGTAGGATTAGTTTTTAAATTTCATAACTTGGAGGTCACGATGGATCCCCTGCTGACACTGGATTCTCAGGTAGCAGCAGCTGTCAAAGGGGCTTCTTATCACCTGCACTTAGCAAGGAGATTGTGCGTTTTACCTCTGAATACAGAACTCACTATGGGTCTCCATGCTTCTGTCGCCTCAAATGGAGATTATTGCAATGTGCTTTATATGGGACTGCATCTTCAAACTACTTAGAAACTGTAGATAGTGTAGAACATCCCAGCCCACTTGTTAAGTGGAGTTTCATGCAGAGAGCTGTTTTTTTGGCCTTTTAAACCCTTTTTAAAATGATGTGGGACCCAGATAGTCAAGAAGCTGCCTCTTTCCCCCACCCACCCTGTGTTTCTTTGACAGCTGAAGTCACTGGAGGTGCTCGAGCTAAAAGTCCCTTCATGGTACAAACAAACAGGAGGAGACTGGTGGCAGAGTGTTTCTTGTGTGAGGTCTTTGAATTTGAATCAAGCTTTCTGCCTTGGTCCATCAGAGACTAGATTTGAGTACCTAGGGAAATGCTATGAGATCCACCTGTTTTCTTAGACCTGTCCTGGAGAATTAGAGAGGTCTTGGGGGAGGGAAGGGCTGTTGAGGGGGAAAATGATGTGAGGATTTGAAATGTGCGTTTAGAGTTGGGCACTGGCCAGAGATGTCTTGGTATGAATAGAAATGTCTGAAATTATGAAGTAAAGTGGGATGTTGTGGAGAATGAAGATAATTCATCTGTGAAGTGTTTGACCTTGCAGCATTTTCAGCATTCAGCATCCAAAGCATTCAATGGGTGATCTGTATAAATCAAATATAAATAAATACATAGTTTCTAGGATAGTTCTAATATGAAGTGGACATGCTAGACTATATAAAAAGCATATGCATGACTTGTCAGTTGCTTCCCAAGTAAATATACTTTTTATAAAAACAATTTTCAGAGGGAGTAAGAGTCTCTGAGCTTTGTTCAATTATATTTTTCAACACTTGATGTGGAAGGAAGTTTTTATTGTTTGGTTAACCCTTTCGACATCAAAAGAGCATGATTCTACATGCCTGATGATAATGTATCCACCAGAGACTGTCAATGCAAGAAAGTAGTAAAAGCAAACCAATCTTAGGTGATACCCTCACTAACAAAAGAGCACACAGAGAGGAATGAAACATCTTACTGGTGTCCCTGTGGAATGAAAGAAGAGAAATGTTCTTGACAATGGAGGCCATGGGATTTTTCTTTGTCAGTGAAAGTGAAATCAACTGACAGTCAGCAGCCTAGAGTAAGTGGCATGAATGAAAATTGTATTGTAGGGTAAATAAACCAGGGGAAGGAATGCATTGCACAGATTGGTAAGGTAATTTTAATAAGTTTAATTTCAAATTAATTGGATGGATCACTTGATGATTACCTATTCTATTTATTCCCTCTGAAGCACTTGTCTTCCGGCAGTGGCCAATGCCAGGATACTGGGCTAGATGGACCATTGGTCTAATACAGTATGGCCATTATTATGTTATTATGTAAATAGAATAGTAGCTTTTAACATCCCTTCCTAAGGATTTATGGCCTTCCATTTTTCAGGCTGGATGAAGGGAGGTAGAGATGTCACACACCTCACAACTTTATTCCCAGAAAATGGGAATGAAATACGATTTTTTTTTATTGCCTTACATTTTGTCTGATTGTTTATATGACTTTTCATTACTTGAAAATATGCTGGGAGTCAATGCAAAAAAAAAAACATTCAATGCAAAAACTGACTTGTTTGTGAATTTATTTATGGATACTTAGTACTAGCCTCAACTTCAGCATTAATAATTTTCATAAGATGAATATTAGCGGCACTTTGCTGCGACCATCATGCTACTGACAGAACAGAACTCGGGTATTACCCTGGGAACAAATTCAGAGTACAACATAAAAGGGAATTCTGTTTCAAAAGGCAAACAATCAATTTTATTTATTAGCAACAAGTACTATAAAGTTGTCAGCAAAGAAATATTTATTCTGCAAGTTTGAATAACATGCCATGTAGCTTCCTTGGAAACCCATGGCTTTATAAAGAGAACAAACTGGTTCCAAAAATAGATGGAGATTCCTTATTATTTTTACTAGCCATGTCTTCTATGGAGCAAGGGGTGGTTTTGAGATGAAACTACTGGACTGGGACTCAGAAGATCTGTGTTCTATCCCCAATACTGTCTCAGGCACTTAATTTAATTTCTCTGTGGCTCATTCCACCTGTCTATAAATGCAGGACCTCTGCCTCAGAAGGTTGCTGTGAGAATACATTAATTAGTGATTGTGAGGTGCTGAGAATCTCTAGTGATGTGGGTTATATAAGTGCCTACATAGCTAATATGGTCAAAAGCTATAACGACTGTATTAACTTTCCATCATTTTAATGGATTTTATGAGCTTTCATGAATAACTGAACATGTTAATATATATATATATATATATATATATATATATATATATATATATATAAATTACATACACAAATAAACTTAAGGTTCAAAGTTGTGAACTGGCAAGAATAATCTGGCCAATTATTCAATTCACATTGACCCCCAAATATTGTAAATTTAACACTAACAGTTTTGGTCAAAAGAAATTTGGCAGAGCTAGAGTCACAAGGGTTGTGATAGGGTGTTTGGAGGGTCAGAAAGCCAAGCAGTTAGCACATCTGAGTTCTAGCCCCTGGGTTTTCTGACCGAACAGCAAAGGTGCATGGTTTCTGCCCTTAGTGTGGGAATCTTCTGGCCTTCCCCCACATATGGGCCTCAGCCCTTAAGGGGGTGTGGTAGGAAGACCCAGGCCCTCTCGCTACACAAAAGTCCCAGTCCAGAGCTCTGTGGGAAGCAACATTGATAGGGTCCTCCCAGCGCAGAACCTATGTCCGCTGCACCGGGCTATTTCCTACGTCCCTTCAGTTTGGGGTATGGACCTTACAGTCCAAACTGCCTTTAGTGGCTCCCCTGAAGTAGCAGCCCTTTTGGGGCTTTTGAGGCATCCTGCTGAGGTCTCAGGCCCTTCTGAGGATGTAGGCAGCTTAACTCCACAAACAGTAAAGTTTGCTCACTGCTGGGTGCTCCTCAGTCTCCTCAACAGCATCCCAGTGAAGGACACAGTGCTTCTCCCCTGGTGGCCGTCCTGACTGTCAGACTTGTAGTTATGCTCCACTCCTGTAGATAGACACAACAACCTCCTGCCTATTCACCAGTCAGCCCTGCACTAAGCCAGGTTCTCTCCTTCTCTTCCCTCTCCAGGCCTGGCATTGGCAACCAGTATAGTGGGGCAGGGCTTGCTGGGCCTATAAGCTATTTTTATTTCCTTTTCTGCTGGTGTGGGGTTTTTCTGCTCCATCACAATGGCACTTAGGTGGTATTCATAAAACTGGAGGAGTCCAGTCTCTCATGTTCCACTTTGTATAAGTATTCCCTGAAGCAGGGACTGGAATCTGGATGCCCCCCCTCCCAGGAAAGTGACCTAATTGCTAGGTTTTAGAGACACTTACTTAGAAAGGAGAAATCAAATGTACACATACAAAAGGAGAATAACGGGCCAGGCAGTAGTACTGTTAAACAGGATCTAGGGATTATAGTGGAGCACAAATTGAACATGAGTCAACAGTGTGATGCAGTTGTGAAAAAGGCTAATATAATTCTGGGGTGTATTAACAGGAGTGTCGTATGTAACACACGGGACGTAATTACCCCAATCTAGTTGGCACTGGTGGGGCCTCAGCTGGAGTACTGTGTCCAGTTCTGGGTAATACACTTAAAGAAAGATGTGGACAAATTGGAGAGAGAATCCAGAGGAGAGCAACAAAAATGATAAAAGGTTTAGAAATCATGACCTATTAGGAAAAGTTAAAAATATGGGTGTGTTTAGTCTTGAAAAGACTAAGGGTGGACCTGATAGTCTTCAAATACATTAAGGGCTGTTTTAAAGAGTTTGGGGGTGAACTGATCTCCATGTCCACTAAAGGTGGTGCAGCATGGGAGATTTAGGTTACATATTAGGAAAAACTTTCTAACTAAAGGATAGTTAAGCTCTGGAATAGGCTTTGAAAGAAGTTTGTGGAATCCCCATCACTGCAGGTTTTTAAAAATACATTAGACAACCACTAGTCAGGGATGGTCTAGGCTTGATCCAGAGTCAGTGCAGGGGGCCGGACTAGATGACTTCTGGAGGTTCTTTTCAGCCATACATTTCTATGATCATATACTATTTTTCCACAGGGCCCCAGCTTAATTCAATGCAGTGGACTCACTCAATGAACAGCTATTCAATAATTTAATTTTCCTCATTGTTCATTCTGTGGGCTCATGCCTTTTTACTGCACATTATTCAAACACTGCACTGAATTATTAATCTCCTCATAGGCTTTCCTAGGCACCCATCACTAGGGTATCTGAGTGCTTCACAAATGTGAAAGAGTATATTTTCACAATAGTGCTGTGAGATGGGAAACCGATGAAACAAAAGATCAAGGTTAAAATAGCTACTAATTTTGGGTAGTCAATTTGAGACGCCCAGGACCTGATATTTTGGAGTACTGAGCATTTTATAACACTTTATATGTTCAAAGAGCAACTTCCATTGACTTTCTTTGCAGCTGAGAGTCCTCAGCACTTCTGCAAATCTGGCCCAGGGCCTCAAGTTGGGGATCCATAAAATAAGGAACTCATAATTAGTGGCCACCTGTGAAAAGTCTGGTTTAAGCAACTTGCCCAGCCTCATGGAGGAACTCTGTGGCAGAGGCAGGAATAGAATCCAATTCTCCAGGGCAGTATGCAGCTGTTTTAAACATAAAACTGTCCTTTCTCTTCCTGTAATCCCCTGCCTCATTCATGACGCACCTTCCAATTTCACGTGTATAAACTTTATGAGCTTGTTGTGAAAAGTCTAAACATGGGTCCCACATATCAAACTGTAGCCAACATACATGAGAGCTCTAAGCTGATCATTTCAATTTTGTCTAGATTTTACTTTGGGCACATGAACTGACTGTAAATCTTTAGCAAGTGGTGGATTTCAAAGCATCAGAGGGCAGTCACATAGCTATCATAATAGGTAATATATACAACGAGAACAATAAGTCACAATGTCTATATAGCCTCATGAAATCACTTTTACTTACATACAATAAATGTATGAGCAATAAATATGTAATTTTCCATATAAATCTTGATTGGTATTGAATTATTTGCCAGTAAATTAGAACCATATATTAAAACATACATATAGTGAGATGTGGTTTAAACCTGGGATGGGTAATGAATGAGTCAAACTCTGCAATTCAGCTACAATTTAAATTAGCAGTAATTTTGGCTGTGCTTATTTTTTCATTCCACTGTTAATATTTCTCATACCACTGCTGGAATCCATCCAGCTCACACTGCCTGCAAGAACAGTTACACAACTTTTTAAAATCTTCTCTCGGCATTTTTCTAAATCCCAAATGTATTCGGTTATTTACTGTTTCTTTCTTTAAGATAAACTTAAAACATCAGTTTCAAAGCAGAATTCTCCATTACTGATGGCATGATTTGGCCCACTGTTCCCATATTTGCCTGGAGGTGTGCATTGCAGACAGCATATTCATAAATAGAAGTCCTTAGAGCAGGGCATAAGCACCACTGATGGCCTCTCTGGTTTCAGTCATGCAGTATGAATTGGCTTGTAGAGTAATGTGACTAGGAAAATCTAATTTTCTGCCCATGCCCGGCTGAACTGAATTGTAAGCTTTTTTTCCCCCTGCTAAGTGAAAGAGTGTAGAACTCTGCAGTCTGGTCCCTCCTCTTCAGCCTTCTCTTATCAGGTGAACCGAGTTACCTGAACAAAGGTGAACTGAAGCCTGAAATTTACCAGCATGCTTACTTTAGACCACAAGAAATTGCATTAGATGCAATGCTTCCTTGTGGAAGGCTGAAATATCAGGCTTCACTGCATAGCACTGCACAATATACATCACACACATAATGTATTAATGCACTGTGTAAGAAATAAGGATACAAGAAAAAAAAGTGACCCAGCTTATAAGAAGCCTTATTCACTCTTAAATTGTCAAGTGCACACATCAACCCTGTTCTGCATTGCTGCAATACCATTTCAATAAGTTTTAGTGCCAGGAAATGTCCCTCTGGCACTGGAAAACTTCCAAACCAGTGCACAGTGACAAAGTGTTTCAGACAAATAAAAAAAATAAGTGGTTCCAGAAAATATACTGCCAAATGAATACATTTTCCAGCACTGACCAGCATAGTCTCCTGACCCTCAAGTCAAAGAAAGCCCAACTGAAATGCTGCGTTGCCTTTCTGTCTTCAAAAATCCACATTAAATGCTTTGCAAAGCAGTTGCATCTGCCCTTGAGGATCCTAAACAAGAGGGTAGATCTGGAAAACGAAGTATTAATTTATGGATAAGAAGACAATGTTAGGCAAGTAGCCTGTTTTTATTCTCCATTTTATCTATTTATAAATAGGTGCTTTATGTTTGTAATATTCCAGGGACATAAAAATAAACACACTGATGAGGACAAGGCTTTTGAAGTTTTGCATTATGCAACAAAATTATCTGGTTGACTTTGTATGCTGAAGGGGTCTCAGGAGGATGGTCCACTCTTTGCTCAACCTCCATTAACATAGTAAGAAAGAAATATTTGTTTGTTTTGTAAAGTACAAAAATCTGATTTTTAAGACAAAGAGGTGAAGAATTGCCATTAACCTCTTTTTCTTTTGCAGATTACTGATAAATGCCCAAGGGTTAAGAACACACGGCATTTGGATAGCACTGTACAGGGCACAGCAGATGTATTTTTGCCAAGTGACTTAACATTCTGTTTAATGCATCAGTTACTTAATCTGAATCCCAAGAACCCTTCCTACATAGCAGAGTGAGTAATCCCCTCCCCCCCACCGCAACACACACACACTTCCCCAGGTACACGAAACCAGAGTTTGTGGGCAGGGGCAAGAGGGGAAGAAAGCCACTGCTGCTGTGACAGCATGTATAGGTTTCAGTCAAATAGGATAAATGGATTTAACGATTCGGAAGTAGTGTTTTGTAACTGCTCTTGGCTCTGGTACATCAGAAATGTGGACCTGTCCCTAACTTATGCACTCGGTAGCCTCGCTTTTAGGTATTGGAAATTCAGCTAGCATTTAAGCCAAGTAGTTATTTGAACACATTGGGCCTGCTTCCCTTCTTACTTACAGCAGTGTAAATTGCATAGTAAAAGAGAGCCTCTGCTGTCAAGATTTCAGAATTTAACTAGAGAAAGAGAGGGAAAGGGAGGAAAGAGGTATTATCCCCATTTTCAAGATGGGAACTAAGGCACAGATCAATTAAAGATAAGGTTATATATGAAGTCATTGGCAAAGCTGGGAATCAGACCTCAATTGCTAAAGTCCCCAGTCCAATACCTTAACCAGAACATACTTTCCCCAATGCAGAGCTAAGTCAAAGCTTTCCCAGAATTCAACAGTGTTATTATCAGGGTTTGGAGTCTGACCCACCTCTGAAATATCATATCTTTTCAAAGGTCACCTGCCTGAGCTATTTCAATACAGCTTTGAAAATATTCTTGGAAGTTTTGCTTTTAACATCCTCCTAACCAACCAAACGATCTGTGTCTTTTGAATCAGATGGCAGGGAGAAGACATTCGGATTGGATGACAGGAGCTGGATCACTCAATGATTGCCTGTTCTGTTCATTCCCTCTGGGGCACATGGCACTGGCTACTGCTGGAAGACAGGATGCTGGGCTTGGTCTAACCCAGTATGGCCATTCTTATGTAGTTCTGCAAAAATTCCCCGATATGACTGTAAAATGCAATCCACAAAAAACAAAATGTATTTTTAAACTGCACTGTCAAAGGAGAATAATTATATTTTCATCTGTGTGATGTTATTAATTTTATTAAAATTTCTACATCCCATAGTAGGTAGGGCAGATAAATATCAAAGTTCAATCAAACTAAGCTAGTTTCATTATTCCATTTTAATAACTGCCTTGCCCATATGATTTTTCCTTTAAGTAACTGGTAGATACTTACAACTTTAACTCTAGTTTAACCACGTTTGTTGCCTGGAAATATATTAGATTATCGTCATGTGTAAATGTTTGCCTATGTGTTTCATAGGCACCAATTTTAAAAAGCATCCCTATTCTGGAATGCACTTAAGCACATAAAGTCAATCGAGCTAACAGATGTACTTAAAGATACTCATGTGCTCAAGTGCTTTCCTGAATAGAGTTGTATTTAAGCACATGCTAAAGTGTTCTCCTGAATCAAAGTCTTAGACGGTAAGTTTTCCAGGGTAGGAATTGAAGGAGGAAAAGGTAGTGGCCATACACATTAGACCAGGAAAGGCATTCCATGAGTAGGGGCAATCTGGAGGAGAGAACAAACGTATCTATGGGAGAACAGGAAGGTTGAACCTAGCGTTGCTGATAGAGTTGACGGGACAATGTGAAAGGACAAGAGGGCAACTTGTGAACTTTACCTTTGATATTATTGTAAACACAGTTGGCAGTGAATGCAGCACCTTACCTGCTATCCCAGCAAGAAAAGCTGTCTTAGCTCCATGGCTCTAACATTTCCATTAGCAGTCATCTGCCCTCAGGAGGGGAAACAGAAGGATATCCTAATGCCTGTATGGAACCAAACAGATTTTGTAATGCAAACTTTAGATACCAAGCCTATTTTTCTCCTACTTTCCCCAAAAATATTTTAATAGGATTTTGGGTTTTTTTTGTTTTCACATCAAATAGACTTCTATGGTCTCTTGTGCCACTTGCAATCCCCCAGGGGGACTCTCTGCTCCAGGTTTTGGTATGGGAGGAGGTGATCCCAGACTATTATCTAGAAAACTCCATGCACAACGCTTAAAATCCTGGGGGGTGGGGGGATGATAGGATAATTCCAGCCATTCTGCATAAAAGAATACTAAAATAAATGAATGCTAAAAGCCCAGCCAAAGCTGGATAATGAACATTCCTGTAAGTAGTGTGAGAACCAACATAAATCCATGTTTTCTGTCTAAAATAATCCATCTCTATTGATCTTTTAACTTAATTTTCTCTGAATAAGAATCAATTTCCAAACCTAGTAAAGCACAACTTTGTTTGATGTTATTAGATCTTGTTCAGTTCTTCACAGACTCATGGTATTTAATTTACCCCATATATATATTTAAACTTCTTAGACTTTTCAGCACTGGCTGCACTGGCTGCAAACTAGGGAGAAGAAAAATTTAGAGTGATTTGTACTGCTTAGTATTGTATAGAGATCAGACTTGAAGATGACAGAGAGAATTAAATACAAGTCCTCCCTACAATACAAAACCCTAGTGTCCTTTATAGACCTTTTTTGGTGTCGGTTAGTGTTGCTACAAGATTATTGCAGAGTATAATAGCTGCTGCCTCAGTCTTAGATGGATAGCTTGTGGTTTAGAATTTAGCACTCACTTTATAATGCTACAGATAACCCACCTAGAGTGCCAAATCCTGCAAACTTCCACTTCCCAGGTGTTTTTTTTTTTCTGAGCAAGGATTGGTTCACAGGTCATTTCAAAGATTCCAGAAATTCAGGTGAGCAATTGTCTGCAAAAGTGGAATTCCTATTCAGAAATAGGGATTTTCTTCTTTTTCTGAGACACTTTTTTGTCATTGTTAAGAAATTAAATTTAATCTTTTTTTTTCATTAATCTATTTTTTTCAATATTGGAATCCTTTTTTTTAAATGACTCCCACCTTCCCCCCCAAAAAAGAAGCAGCAAGAAACCTAGCAAAACACACCAGAAGGACTGAGTGACTCTTGGGAATGTGTAAAGGAACAAAGAACATTTCCTCTGGAGGTTGTTGGTTTGGATCCAGGTCAGTTGTGGCCCAAAAGTCATCATTATGTGATGGATGTTTAACCTATGCAAAAGAAGCCAGTAATCTCAAAGCAGAGCCAAATAATACTGAAAAACCTATGACAGTAATTGGCATCCTTGTAGACAGATTTGGAAGAGAAGCCAAACATTGAATGAGCAAGGAAAGTGAATAACACTCACCAGTAGAAGTGTCCCTCCAGTGTAAGTCTGAGAACAATATTGCAGAACTACTTGAGGAAGCTCATACGGCTACTGTGCTTGCTCTGTACATAAAGCCGGGAGTGTGAGCACCAGAACTCTCAATCCAGCACTTTCTCAGACCCTACGTTTGTGAGAAAATTGTAAAAAAATAAAAATAATCAGAAGAAATGGAACCTGGCTCTTTCTCGCAAAAGCAACACCAGAGCTCATCTCTTGTTCACAATGATTGACCCAACCCTAGAGCTGGATAAAATAATCCCAGCCCTGTCATGATTTCAATAAATGTATACAACCTGATTAAAAGAAAATCTCTCTCTCTCCTTAGATGTCCAGAACTATTGAGTGGGTGTTAACACAGTTAACCCTTTTTCTGTGCAAACATTTAAACATAGTGACAATAAGCTTCAGGTAAGCACCATATTTAGGACTAAATTCAGCCTCATGCAGAGTGCCAGTAGGGTTATGTCTACACTGCAGCAAGGAGCCTGGGTAGAGACACTCTCTAGGATCCTTGAGATAGCATGGTAAAAATAGCAGTGTGGACGTCACAGAGACTTGGGCTCGATCTCAGACTTTGGAGGTCGAGTTGGCTTAAGAACCCAAGTTACCACCCATGCCGCAATGCACACTGCTATTTTTAGCATGCTAGCTTGAGCCCTGCTCGTGCAAGTCTGTCTACATTGTAATACTTTTGTCTCAATTCTAGTGTTGGGTTTAGTGTGTGGGTACAGGGGGGTCCTGGTGGCCTGTGAGGTACAGGAGATCAGACTAGATGATCTAGTGGTCCCTTCTGGCCTTAAACTCTTTGACTCTAGCCAGGCTTGCTCCCAGCTTCAGCGTAGACACATACTGTAAGGCCTATGCACCATTTAAGTCAGATAAAGTCTGACTTCACCTTTAGTGAGAATTGACCAAACAGACAACTTATAACACTTTATCAGCTGTTCACCTCATTTTTCAGAGCACAGGACAAAACATCACATAGGAATCATAGGACTGGAAGGGACCTTGAGAGGTCATCTCGTCCAGTCCCCTGCACTCGTGGCAGGACTAAGTATTATCTAGACCATCCCTGACAGGTGTTTGTCTAACCTGCTCTTCAAAATCTTCAATGACGGAGGTTCCACCGCCTCCCTAGGCAATTTATTCCAGTGCTTACCCACCCTGACAGTTAGGAAGTGTTTCCGAATGTCCAACCTAAACCTCTCTTGCTGCAATTTAAGCTCATTTCTTCTTGTCGTCTCCTCAGAGGTTAAGAAGAACATTTTTCTCCCTTCTCCTTGTAACAACATTTTATGTACTTGAAAACTGTTATCATGTCCCCTCTTAGTCTTCTCTTTTTTATACTAAACAAACCCCATTTTTTTTCAATTTTCCCTCATAGGTCATGTTTTCTAAACTTTTAATAATTTCTGTTGCTCTTCTCTGGACTTTCTCCAATTTGTCCACATCTTTCCTGAAATGTGGCACCCAGAACTGGACACAAAATGCCAGCTGAGGCCTAATCAGCATGGAGTAGAGCGGAAGAATTACTTCTTGTATCTTGCTTACAACACTCCTGCTAATGCATCCCAGAATGCTGGGGGTTTTTTTGTTATTTTTTTGCAACAGCATTACACTGTTCACTCATATTTAGCTTGTGGTAAACTCTGACCCCCAGATCCGTTTCCACATTACTCCTTCCTAGGCAGTCATTTCCCATTTTGTATGTGTGCAACTGATTGTTCCTTCCTAAGTGGAGTACTTTTTATTTGTCCTTATTGAATTTCATCCTATTTACTTCAGACCATTTCTCCAGTTTGTCCAGATCATTTTGAATTATAACCCTATCCTCCAAAGTACTTGCAACCCCTCCCAGGTTGGTATCACCCGCAAACTTTATAGGTGTACTCTCTATGCCATTGTCTAAATCATTGTTTTATAAAGTTGTAGCTCAGTTGCACTTGAATGTACTGCTTAAGCACCAAATCCCCAATGTACTACATGTAAGTTTCCTCTTCTCACAGGGGCAAGAACAATGGCTAACAATGTACACAGAGTTCTTTTAAACCTACTTCTTTTTAGTTTCTTAAATCTTCCCTCTCTAAACCTGAACAAAATCAACATATCACCACAACGGGCTCATTACTCCTTATTCTTTTAAAACCATAGTAACAGTGTCCAATAATTGTGCAATAAATCATAAAGGGCTTGATCCAAACCCCTCTGAAGTTAGTAGGAGTCTTCCTATTGACTTCAATGGATTCTGGATCAGGCTCAAACACCACTGTGTGTCTATTAGCCCAGTTGAGGTCATACTCGTCTTCCATTTACTAGTTTGCTTTCAATTTCTGTTATTTTTTGGATCTAGGAGTCTGATTATTTTCTTGAGACTTGTATAAAATTATATTTGTCCTTTAACTACTGATTTTGAGCTCAGATCTTGTCAACACAGATGTTCTGTGGTGGGATGCATGAAAATAATTATTATTTCAGGAATAAGATCTAAAAACAGGTATTATCAGGCGGTAATTGACTAAATCCAGTATTCTGCCATAAAACAGAAACCACCTTACTAACTGATGAAAATTATCAAATTAAGTCTTATCAGTAGAGCTACTCATTTCAATAATTAACTTAGAAGAAGAGAAAGGTTAAGATAATGACAAACTACACTATGATAGTTAACCCTATTGATGTCTCTGGTTGGGACATAGGGCCCTAACATAAAATGAAATTGAGGCCCTGTTCTGTTCCTGTCTTGTCTAGTTAGATTATAAGCTCTTCGGGGTAGAGGTTCCCTGCTACTTTGTGTTTGTACAGTACCAAACACAATGGGTACCCATCCTTTGCGGGTTCTGAGGAACTGCTTTAATAAATATAATCAATAAGAATAGTCCCGATCCTAATGAAATCAAAGTGAATACTTCCATTGCTTTCAACTGGAAAAGAATTGGGTGCTTAAAGAGTACTCATTAAGGGAAACAGTGCATTCTTCACACCAAGCACAAACTTATACATATACAGAGGTGAAAGTAAGCCAGTCCGGTCTGGTAAGGCATAGCAGAAAGAGCCGGTACATAGCCGACCATACTGGCAGGTGGCAGCTTCCCCAGGCTAGTGATTTAAAGGGCCCAGGGCTCCCAGCAGTGGCCAGAGCCACGGGCCCTTTAAATCGCTGCCATGCTGCCGGAGCCGTAGGGTAGCGGCAGCAGCCAGGAGCCCCGGGGCTCCAGTGGCAATTAAAAGGGCCCAGGGCTCTGCTGCGGTAGGGGGAACGTCCAGTAGATTTGCAGAATTGTGGATCCATTGGCCCTACCTCCCCACAACCCAGATACCCTATTTAGAACTGGGGAAGGAGCTCTTGTGAAGCAGAACTCTGAAACATGTAAGTGATGCTGACCACATGTAGGGACTGCTGTCATTCTGCACTTCTTTCACACAAGGGAATCTCAGTGATTCCTCTATCTTTAGGGCCATCTATGCTTGCAAACAGGGGGGGACATATTTCCCACTCGATCTTGTAGACATTACTGCTTCAATCAGTAGCAGAAGCATGGCATGGCAGGGGCACTGTTTGAACAGGCATAAAATTTGTCAGGGGAAAAAATAGCATCTTTTATTAAATAGATGCCTAAAATTTGGGAATTCACATTCTTCACCCACAGAGTCATAAATATGCCAGGCCTAGGATTACCCAAAATATCAAAGGACAGTGAAATGGTTAAAAAGGAAGTAATAGCGCAGTGTAGAGATGATAAAGAAGAATGACTAATGGAGACAAGTTTGATTATCTGATTTTAACAATGTCGTTTGAAAGGTAATGAAATCAAAATTTATCCTAACAAAAACACAATTTTAAATACATTTAATTTCCAGATTAAATATAGGTCGTGTAACCTTCCTGAAAACTGTTTCCTTGGAAAACTGAGACAGTAGGACAATGCCCGGAAAACATTTTATATTTAAAAAGATCCTTAGAGGTATGTATTATTAGGATAAAAATCTATAGCTTAATCTTTCAAATTACTAAAATGTAAACAATCTACCATTATTTCAGTTATTTTACCATTATTTCAGTTGCTGTGCATTTTGAGAATAGTCTTGAAAAACCTCTTTGTGATTAAAATAGCTCAGCAGATCATCTCTGTGTGATGACACGTATGTTGTACATCTTTGAAATACAAATCAATTATTTTCGACCTAACACTAGCCAGAAGCTGTACTACTAATTAACAAGTTGAACTAGAGGATCCCTCTGCTGCTGCTCATTAAAAAGTTCATTGCAACTGTTAAAAATCTCAAGATAACAGAACACTGCAAAATACAGAAGAAGGCAGATGTCCATATGGCAGTGATTATTCAGACTGTTGTATGAACAATATGAGATAGAAGTTTTACTGGCTCCAGACCACCTTACTGATTCATAGAAGCCCATTATTGTTTTTATAGGAGGTTAGTGTCTCACTGTGTTAATGAAAAATGCAATGGTTCATTCATGATTTCCCTTCTCACAGATCTTCTGATACTCAGTCATGGTACAAACAATTAATGGAAAAGGTTCAAGGGTGGGAGCAGGCAGTATATCAGTCAATCAATAATGGAAGGCAAGATAAAGGAAGCAGATATTAGGAACAGTTTTCAATGGAGAGATGGAGAAAGCATGATGTATGGCAACCAGTAAGCTGTTCCGAACAGTGGTGGCCAGGAAATGTTTTCTTTTCCCCTAGGGGAATTTTTTGCCGAAAATGAAAAAAAAAATCAGCTTCATAAAAAATAAATCAAATCCTGAAAACATTTTGTGTTCACAATTTGTGATGAAAAAAAAATCTAGAAAGTAGACTCTTTCCATAAAAATGTTGTCAAATGACTAAGGCTTTACGTTTTAGTCACGGGTATTTTTAGTAAAAGTCATGGACAGGTCATGGGCAGTAAACAAAAATTCATGACCCGTGACCTGTCCCTGACTTACTATATACCTCTAACTAAAACTTGGCCAGGGGACTGTGGGTGCTCAGGGGGGCATGCTGGGGGCACCATGGGTGCTGGGGGTGGGTGGCCCGGGACCCCTGCTAGTGCTGGGAGACAGCCCGGGACCTCTGCTAGTTCTGAGAGGGTGGCCAGGTGGCAGCACATGGCCTGGGACCCCTGCTGGTGCTCGGAGGGGGGACTGCATGGGGGGGTGCAGCCCAAGAGCCCCGCTGGTCCTGGGAGGGGGGCTGAGTGGCAGTGCATGGGGCGGGGGCGCAGTGGTGCACAGCAGGGGGTACAGCAGTGCATGGCAGGGGGGCTGGCGGTGCATGGCCGTCCCCCCCCAGCACCTGCAGTCCCCCACCCCATGCCCCAGCACCCAAGGTCCTCTGGCCCAAGTTTTAGTTAGGGGTATGGAGTAAAATTGAATACCTGTGACTAAAACATAGCCCTATTTTTAGTGTACTAGATCAATGAGAGCTAGCGAAAGTATTTCTCCCTGAGCTGGGAAGCACACCCATAGGTCCAAGTGTAAATGTAGCCAAAGACCTAGGTCTTCAGCTGGTGTAAATTTATTTATGCCAGCTGGCAATCTGGCCTTTCCATTCCAGGAAATAAAAAGACATGTTGACTACACTGAAAGCCTGTAATTTTCTGCCTCCTTTATAAATTCCCACTCTTGAAGTAGAACTGTCAACAAAACTCAAAAATGAGATTGATGGAGGTAGATAGGGCACAGATGTTGGCTCATATTAAAGAAGTTCTGTATTAAAATCACAAATGAGTTTGATTCCCCATAGTTTAAATTCCAGGGTATTACTAATTAAGAGGTCTCTTGGTTTTTGGTACTGTTTCTCTCCCTCTATGTGTGAAACTTGCAAGCTGCTAATTGCATTAGTACATTCTAAGACAGAGTCTGTTCTCAAAGCAATTCACACAGAGAGAGACTCAAAGCAATACTCTGTAACAACAGAAACAGCACCCAGAGACACCCCGCCCTTTTGTTGTATTAACAATTGTGATTAAAATAGAGATAGAGGATGGATGCTTGGTGTGGATAATAACTGAATGATCAGGGAGGTGCCAGCCTAAGAATTCAGTGTCCATCGGCTGAAGAAGGCATCAAGTGGAAATAACCAGAGGACCCCCGGAGGGCAGACTGGAATCCACCCAACAAAGCCTCAAGAATGGGAGAACCAAAGAACAAGATAACATTTGGCAGCACAGAGCTGTCAGGAACGTGCTATCTGCTGATTGATTCAGCAACAGCATGATGAAGCAATTCCCATAGACTGGCACAGGAAGAAATTCCTATAAAAATGGACTCTAGAAAGTGAGAACTTTAGGGCGGGTCTGATTCTACAAACCAACTTCCAGGAGCATCAGATGAGCATCTGACAAGCATCTGCTCCCTCCTCATGTCCAGGCCACCTGGCCAGTGGCTTGGCATGAGCAACTCTAAGGCTGGTAACTATGATAACAACCTTGCAGAACCTCTGTGTGTGTGTGTGTGTGTGTGTGTGTGTATGAATGAATGTGTGAATAAATATGAGATTGAATGGAATGTTATAACTATAACTAACTGCTTACTGTGATTCTTTCTGTATTTACAATAAATGTGGTATTTTGCCTTTTCCACTTTAATAAGATCCTGCTGTTTTTTTATTTTATTGGTATAACACAGATAATGTTTATGAGTGGGAACCACTATGTCAGGGGTTCTCAACCTGGGAGTTATAACCTCCCTTCCCTTCCCATATTTCTAACCAGAAGGTGGGAGTTTCAGCTAGATTGGAAAGGGATTCCAGGGGGTTCCTGGTATGGAAAAGGGGACTGTGGTATGGAAAAAGTTGAGAATCACTGCACTAAATAATGGAGGCACATGTGAAGGCAGCAGTCCTTGCTGACAGTCCCCCCCACCCCCCTCCCATCATCAGTACAGGATACATTTCTGCAGGCTGAAAAGGCAGAGCGCGCAGGACACAAACCATTGAAAGATGGTGCAAAATGCAGACAGAAGCACAGGAATTGCTGGGATGCAAAGCAATGCATCACGGGGCACTGGGACAGGACCCAGGATGTACCACAACCTCCTCCGCCTTCCCACAACTCTTAGCGGCAGAAGAGAAAGAGATGCTCTGTGGGATTAGAGTGAACCGCTCTGAATACCGCCACGAGTGGCGCAAATGTGAACACGCTATTGCGCCGGCAGCTGACAGTGTGAATACACAACAGCAATTTCCCTTCAGCACTCTCTGAGCAGCGCTGTAACTCTGCCAGTGTAAACATTCCCTCAGAAAGAACCCCGGGGGTGAGCCCAACTGCTGTGGGGAATAGTAAGCTTGCCTAGCAGTGGGGATTCCAGATTGGACCCAGGGGCAAGTGACAGAGACTGGACTGGGAGCCTGCTGACTAGACACTAGAATTGTCAAAAGTAAATGCCCTCTGCTTCCTCTAGTAGTTCAGACTCGACTATAGTCCCACTTGATTCCACACAATCTTCTGCATCCTCAGAATCAACAAGCTCTACCTAAAGCTTGTTGGGGGCATTTTTTTCCAGTGTCTTGATGATCCATGAGGTCCTGTTTGTGTTTACTGAAATCTGAGAGGTAATCTAGCCACCACAACAATGATGAGACAGCTCCCGTGCAAGCATCCAAATTAAATAATGGTCTTTGCTCCTTTAGATGATCTATCTCTTACTCCCACTGCTGACTGAGAGCATTGTGGTAGTTATTACAATCATGTTAATTGATTTTCCAACAGAACAGCAGTGCAAATTCCATTGGTCATATGAACGAGAAAATTACTTGGCAGCACAGGTTTTGGTGAAATACAGATACTAAATTAACACTCACTGTTGCAGTCCAGGAACTCCAACATTTACAAATAGGATTGAACTACGCCAGTTCCAATAAATCACTACTCCTGACAACTATGCTCCATTAATCAGTGAAACATAAATTAATCTAATGGAGCTTGTTTTGATTTCTTCTAATTTAAAATAAGAGTATGTACCACAGTGAATGATATACTCACTGCTATTTCAAGTAGAGCGACCCAAGATCATATGACTCTTATTTCCAAAAGATCATTGGGTATATGCTACTCCCTAACCCACATCAGCTCCACTCTTTGGTACAGAGGGGTACTAAGCCATAGTCTGCTCTCATGTTGCCATTCTCCACCCCCTTTGGAGAGACTAGACCTGCTGGTTCAGGTAATGTCCTGAAATTTCTGTCATTTTGTACTGAAATCTGGCAAGAAGTTTAATCCCCATTTAACCTAACTCCTAGCCCTGGTTTTGTTAGGAATCTGAGCAGGGGATCTGAACCTCACACACTCAGCCCTGGTCTACCCTAGGACTTTAGGTCGAATTTAGCAGCATTAAATCGATGTAAACCAGCACCCGTCCACATGATGAAGCCCTTTATTTCAATTTAAAGGGCTCTTAAAATCGATTTCCTTACTCCACCCCTGACAAGTGGATTAGCACTTAAATCGGCCTTGCTGGCTCGAATTTGGGGTACTGTGGACACAATTCGACGGTATTGGCCTCCGGGAGCTATCCCAGAGTGCTCCATTGTGACTGCTCTGGACAGCACTCTCAACTCAGATGCACTGGCCAGGTAGACAGGAAAAGAACCGCGAACTTTTGAATCTCATTTCCTGTTTGGCCAGCGTGGCAAGCTGCAGGTGACCATGCAGAGCTCATCAGCACAGGTGACCATGATGGAGTCCCAGAATCGCAAAAGAACTCCAGCATGGACCGAACGGGCGGTATGGGATCTGATCGCTGTTTGGGGAGAGGAATCCGTGCTATCAGACCTCCATTCCAGTTTTCGAAATGCCAAAACCTTTGTCAAAATCTCCCAGGGCATGAAGGACAGAGGCCATAACAGGGACCCGAAGCAGTGCCGTGTGAAACTGAAGGAGCTGAGGCAAGCCTACCAGAAAACTAGAGAGGCGAACGGCCGCTCCGGGTCAGAGCCCCCAAACATGCTGCTTCTATGATGAGCTGCATGCCATTTTAGGGGGTTCAGCCACCACTACCCCAGCCATGTTGTTTGACTCCTTCAATGGAGATGGAGACAATATGGAAGCAGGTTTTGGGGACGAAGAAGATGATGATGATGATGAGGTTGTAGATAGCTCACAGCAAGCAAGCGGAGAAACCGGTTTTCCCGACAGCCAGGAACTGTTTCTCACCCTGGACCTGGAGCCAGTACCCCCCGAACCCACCCAAGGCTGCCTCCTGGACCCAGCAGGCGGAGAAGGGACCTCCAGTGAGTGTACCTTTTAAAATACTATACATGGTTTAAAAGCAAGCATGTGAAAGGATTACTTTGCCCTGGCATTCGTGGTTCTCCTGGATGTACTCCCAAAGCCTTTGCAAAAGGTTTCTGGGGAGGGCAGCCTTATTGTGTCCTTCATGGTAGGACACTTTACCACTCCAGGCCAGTAACATGTACTTGGGAATCATTGTACAACAAAGCATTGCAGTGTATGTTTGCTGGCGTTCAAACAACATCCGTTCTTTATCTCTCTGTGTTATCCTCAGGAGAGTGAGATACAATTCATGGTCACCTGGTTGAAATAGAGTGCTTTTCTTCAGGGGACACTCAGAGGAGCCCATTCCTGCTGGGCTGTTTGCCTGTGGCTAAACAGAAATGTTCCCCGCTGTTAGCCACAGGGAGGGGGGAAGGTTGAGGGGGTAGTCACGCGGTAGGGGGGAGGCAAAATGCGACCTTGTAACGAAAGCACATGTGCTATGTATGTAATGTTAACAGCAAGGTTTACCCTGAAAGAGTGTAGCCACTGTTTTATAAAATGTGTCTTTTTAAATACCGCTGTCCTTTTTTTTTTCTCCACCAGCTGCATGTGTTTCAATGATCACAGGATCTTTTCCTTCCCAGAGGCTAGTGAAGCTTAGAAAGAAAAAAAAACGCACTCGCAATGAAATGTTCTCCGAGCTCATGCTGTCCTCCCACACTGACAGAGCACAGAGAATGCGTGGAGGCAAATAATGTCAGAGTGAAGGAAAGCACAAAATGACCGGGAGGAGAGGTGGCGGGCTGAAGAGAGTAAGTGGCAGTCTGAAGAGAGTAAGTGGCGGGCTGAAGAGAGGGCTGAAGCTCAAATGTGGCGGCAGCGTGATGAGAGGAGGCAGGATTCAATGCTGAGGCTGCTGGAGGACCAAACCAGTATGCTCTAGTGTATGGTTGAGCTGCAGCAAAGGCAGCTGGAGCACAGACTGCCACTACATCCCCTGTGTAACTAACCGCCCTTCTCCCCAAGTTCCATAGCCTCCACACCCAGCCTCCACACCCAGACGCCTCCGGCCAACCAGCCACTCCACCACAGAGGATTGCCCCCAAAAAAAGAAGGCTGTCATTCAATAAATTTTAAAGTTGTAAACTTTTAAAGTGCTGTGTGGCATTTTCCTTCCCTCCTCCACCACCCCTCCTGGACTACCTTGGTAGTCATCCCCCTATTTGTGTGATGAATGAATAAAGAATGCATGAATGTGAAGCAACAATGACTTTATTGCCTCTGCAAGCGATGATTGAAGGGAGGAGAGGAGGGTGGTTAGCTTACAGGGAAGTAGAGTGAACCAAGGGGCAGGGGGTTTCATCAAGGAGAAACAAACAGAACTTTCACACCGTAGCCTGGCCAGTCATGAAACTGGTTTTCAAAGCTTCTCTGATGCGTACCGCGCCCTTCTGTGCTCTTCTAACCGCCCTGGTGTCTGGCTGCGTGTAACCAGCAGCCAGGCGATTTGCCTCAACCTCCCACCCCGCCATAAATGTCTCCCCCTTACTCTCACAGATATTGTGGAGCACACAGCAAGCAGTAATAACAGTGGGAATATTGGTTTCGCTGAGGTCTAAGCGAGTCAGTAAACTGCGCCAGCGTGCCTTTAAACGTCCAAATGCACATTCTACCACCATTCTGCACTTGCTCAGCCTGTAGTTGAACAGCTCCTGACTACTGTCTAGGCTGCCTGTGTACGGCTTCATGAGCCATGGCATTAAGGGGTAGGCTGGGTCCCCAAGGATAACTATAGGCATTTCAACATCCCCAGTGGTTATTTTCTGGTCTGGGAATAAAGTCCCTTCCTGCAGCTTTTGAAACAGACCAGAGTTCCTGAAGATGCGAGCATCATGTACCTTTCCCAGCCATCCCACGTTGATGTTGGTGAAACATCCCTTGTGATCCACCAGTGCTTGCAGCACTATTGAAAAGTACCCCTTGCGGTTTATGTACTCGGCGGCTTGGTGCTCCGGTGCCAAGATAGGGATATGGGTTCCGTCTATGGCCCCACCACAGTTAGGGAATCCCATTGCAGCAAAGCCATCCACTATGACCTGCACATTTCCCAGGGTCACTACCCTTGATATCAGCAGATCTTTGATTGTGTGGGCTACTTGCATCACAGCAGCCCCCACTGTAGATTTGCCCACTCCAAATTGATTCCCAACTGACCGGTAGCTGTCTGGCGTTGCAAGCTTCCACAGGGCTATCGCCACTCGCTTCTCAACTGTGAGGGCTGCTCTCATCTTGGTATTCATGCGCCTCAGGGCAGGGGAAAGCAAGTCACAAAGTTCCATGAAAGTGCCCTTACGCATGCGAAAGTTTCTCAGCCACTGGAAATCGTCCCAGACCTGCAACACTATGCGGTCCCACCAGTCTGTGCTTGTTTCCCGAGCCCAGAATTGGCTTTCCACAGCATGAACCTGCCCCATTAGCACCATGATGCATGCATTGGCAGGGCCCATGCTTTCAGAGAAATCTGTGTCCATGTCCTGATCACTCACGTGACCACGCTGACGTCGCCTCCTTGCCCGGTATCACTTTGCCAGGTTCTGGTGCTGCATATACTGCTGGATAATGCGTGTGGTGGTTAATGTGCTCCTAATTGCCAAAGTGAGTTGAGCAGCCTCCATGCTTGCCTTGGTATGGCGTCCGCACAGAAAAAAGGCGCGGAACGATTGTCTGCCATTGCTCTGATGTAGGGAGGGGCAACTGACGACACGGCTTACAGGGTTGGCTTCAGGGAGCTAAAATCAACAAAGGGGGTGTTTTTACATCAAGGAGTATTTCAGGCAGGACTTCATGGAGGGTTCCAATAAGAAATGGTGCACCTAAGTTATTGTTCTTATTCTTATTGAAACAAGGAGGTTAGCCTGGCCTCTGATTGATACATGGCTAGATTTACCTCGCTGCACCTTCTCTGTGAGTGACTGCAGTGTGACCTAGAGGAATGAGTCCCCTAGACAGGGGAGGAGGCAAATGAGTACAAAACAAATCTGGTCTATTTCTTGTTTTGATCCACTCCATCTATCTTTTACATCTTTGGCTAGCAGCAGACGGTGCATGCCATCCACATCTCATGGTTGCTCGGCAGAAGATGGTACAGTACGACCGCTAGCCATCCTCATCTCTTGCCTACCTGGCAGAAGATGGTACAGTACAACTGCTAGCAATCCGTATCGCCTGCCTGCTCACCATAAGATGGTTCAATAGGACTGACTGCAGGACTAAAGAGAATGACCTGGTCAAGTCACTCCAAATTTAGTCCCTGCACCCATGTCTGCCCAGGCGCTCCCAGACGACGTGGCCAGGAGCACCTCGGACACGACGAGAATGGCTACCAGTCGTACTGCACCGTCTGCTGCCAGAAGGCAATGGGTTGCTGCTACTGTGTAGCAATGCCGTACCGTGTCTGCCAGCACCCAGGAGACATAGGGTGACGGTTACCTGAGCAGGCTCCATGCTTGCCGTGGTATGGCGTCTGCACAGGTAACTCAGGAAAAAAGGCGCGAAACGATTGTCTGCCCTTGCTTTCACAGAGGGAGGGAGGGAAGGGGGGCCTGACGATATGTACCCAGAACCACCCGCGACAATGTTTTAGCCCCATCAGGCATTGGGATCTCAACCCAGAATTCCAATGGGCAGCGGAGACTGCGGGAACTGTGGGATAGCTACCCACAGTGCAACGCTCCGGAAGTCGACTCTAGCCTCCGTACTGTGGAAGCGCTCCGCCGAGTTAACGCACTTAATGCACTTAGAGCATTTTCTGTGGGGACACACACACTCGAATATATAAAACCGATTTCTAAAAAACCGACTTCTATAAATTCGACCTTATTCCGTAGTGTAGACATACCCTCAAATGCCCACACTGAAAATCAGTGGGGTGAGGTTTCAATTTGAACTTCTGGTTCTGAATCACCTTTAGTGATAATTAAATATATGTGCAGTAAATATTTTATAGAAATAAAGATTACACCAACTTCCAGTAGCATGGCTAGTATCAGTGGCATTTTAAATGCTTATGCAAAAAGAAAAAAAATCAAAAACAAACAAAAATCAAGGCTTCTATTTCAGCTTAGAATGTAAGGGATCATCACTGTATTACTCCAGATTTATACTGGTGTAACTCCACTGATCTCAATGAGGTTATAATGGTGTAAAAGTGAAATAATACAGTGGTGAATCAGGTCCCTCTAGTGCATATTTTATTGAAACAGATTTCAAAAAGAACATTAGTTAAAAAAAGTCAAACCTTTGCAGCCAAAGAAAGACAGAGCCTTTGTTACCCTCTGCAAATTAAGAGATAAAGTGCCACTAAGACAGAGTACAGAATGAACTACAACTGCAAAGTGGGTATTATTATGCTAAACGTTTAGGAGTTCACTAGAATGTGTCAGGCATCAGCACAAGTTCAATAAGCATCCAAACGAGAAAATATCTGAGTCACTGGTTATAAAATAAACAGAGATGTAGCAAAAGCAGTCACTGGAGAAAACACTGAATGGAAAGTAAAAAGAATTTCACAAACACATGTGGCAAGAAATCTATTGAACAAAACAAATGAACCTATTCTTGCAAAATGCTATTCTGAAACTACAGAACCAGTCACAGTGAAAACTGGTGTACAAAATAGTTGCAGTCTGATATAGAAGAACCGATACCTGAAATTATGTCTCTACACTTTCCAATGGCCTCAAACTCGAGAGAGAAAGTTCTAAAGAAATAAGACAGAGGCTTTGCTGTATTGAGCCTCCACATACAAACAAAATCAGTTAAAACATCTAAATCTTTCTTGTTATACAATTTAATCTTTGTATAAGAATTACATAAACACATTAGTATGCTGTATTTGTTTAAACAATGCCATCCATCTAGATTTAGATTAAAAAGTCATTCAGGCAAAGTTGCACTGGAGAACTCCAGTAAGTTTATTGGGCCTACCCCATTATGACCCAGCAGAAGTTACATTGCACTGTTACTGTGGTTTTTCATTCATAGATCTCAAAGTAATTTTCAAGGGCAAACATGCATATTACTCCCACTTCACAGATAGGGTATTTGAGGCATAGACTTCAAAGATATTTTAAGATCAATGGAAGTTTGGAGCCTAAATATCTTTGAGAATTTGGTTAGATGATTTGCCCATAGTTACAGAGCAAGTCAGTGGCAGCTTTACAGGACTGGGAGTCTGTTACTAATCAGTCTGCAGGTGCCACCTTGTAAATGTTAATTTGCTTTACTGTTCAGTGAAAGTACTTCTGTCATTGCACTCCATGGGAAAAGGCTCCATGACAAAAGTTATTAGATTTACATGTCTTAATAAAAAAGAAGCATTTCTTATGCTGGGAAGTAATTGGTCTTATTTCCTAAAAATGAATTCAACATTTATAATAAAGTGATTTTAATTATAGCAGCAATGACCCATTTTGATTAGAAGTTGGAGATCAGCTGCTTTTTATGATAAGTCTGAGCTCTGGAAGATGTATATTTTTCCAGAATATTTAAGCAATTCCTCAAATAAGTTTGAGTCTTCAATTAGGAAAGAGGCACTTACACAGGCTGGGGGAAAAGGCACTTACTCAGTGGTTTCAATTTTACTTTGCTAGACAATGATATAAACCGCAACAGATTACAGAAGATCATGAGCTTCTAGCTTTCACCAAAACCTCATGAGCTTAAATCAGATCTTAGTGTCTCTACCCACATCTTAACTTTCTACTGGAAGTAAAGAAAATTGCTTAAAGTCAAAGACAGATGGGCACAGTGCCTTTAAAAACGGTCATAATACAGACACATATCATGCTGCAGGCTTTGATGGGCCTCTCCGAATATTAAAGTCTTGTCCAGCCCACTGTAGGTGACTATCTGAAAAAAAAAATGTTGCTATTATTAAGAACAAATGCATTGTGTCTGGGATGATATCATTATTCTGGGATTTGAATGGATATTTACTGTGTTTCTGTACCATTATCACAAATAAAGTAGTGTGAAATGTTTTACATGAAAAACAAACAAACAAAAAATCCTCACAGTTCATTTTGTCTCCAGAAAAGGAAAACTATTTTCTGTGTTTTCAGTTTCACTTGTTTTTTCCCCCTTCAGTTTCCACCAGGTGTTCTGCACTTGTTTGTGCACTGAGCAAAAACAAAGGCCCCAGTCCTGCAGTTTGTTCCATATGAAGTCCAGTTAAAGTCAATGGAGCATCATACTGGCACAGGGGTCTACTCTCACAGCTCCAAAATAAGATAGAGCTCAAAAGATGTGTATCACCCCCATATGTCTGCATCCTCCTGAACAAATATTTAGAATTAGTATTCTAATGGTATGGACCCAATTTGGCACTTTTTGGACAAGCAAAAACCCAAAGCTCAGAATACAGAAGATATGGGTTCCATTCCCTGCTCCACCACTAACTTCCGGTGTGACTTTCTGCAAGGCGTTAACAGTAACATTTCGAAAACCGGCTCAATCTAATTTAAAAACATTATTTCGATATTTAGGCACCAAAGTCCCACTGACTTTGAATGAGTCACTTTTGAAAATGGGATTTCAGCACTTTTGAAAATGTTATCCTAAGTCTCATTGTAAGTAAACAAGAGTCAGGTTACTTGTGCCTATGTCATTTAGGGACACATCCTCAAAGGTATTTTATGTGCCTTTTAATATTTGGGCTTTAGGTGCTTTTGAAAATTTCTCTTTACATCTCTTTGAGCTTCTGTTCCCTATCCATAAAATGGGGATAGCAGCACTTCCCTACTTCCCTGGGGAGTTGTGAAGATAAATATATTAAAGATTGTGAGGTGTTCAGATACCACAGTACTGGGGACTCTACAGATACAGTAGATACGTTGACTTTAAGAGAATTTTGTTTAAGGAGTACAAGATAGAACTTCAGTTTTTGCGATAAATTTGTCAGTGTAACAGATTTCTACAGGCATGTTATGGTAAACTGTCAATGTTAACCTATAGTTGCCTGATTCATTTGATCCTATTGAAAATGGAATATTAGTTTGTGAGTGAGTTCATGCCACCTTGGACAAAAATAGAGGCAGACAAGAGGCATATATGAGCATCAAAAGTATTTTCCAGCTCCTTCACATACATGAAACAGGGTATTTTGTGTTATGCATCTCTGGGCGAGGGCTATGGAATGAATGTGATATTGAGCTTCTGAGCACATGCAGTTTGAATTTGGTCCTGTTCATTCCATTTCTCCACACACATCAATAAGATAGGAAAATTTGTGGGCACAGGTATAGAAAAAAAAAAAGAGAGAGAATCAGAAGCAATCCAGTGTGATGGCCTCAAGTCATTAAAAGCTGAGTACAGACATTTCCTCATAATGTATCCTTATTAAAGTGCAGACAATGTCTTTAAATCACTTGCTGAGAGAATGCAGGTGTATGAAACAAGTTGTCATGAAACAAACGTACCCCTCTTTGGAAAACACTTTATTTAATGAGTGCCTCTGGACATAAAAAAAGGAAAACATTCTCTCTGCCCCAAGGACCGTACAGTCTAGATCAGACAAAATGATATGGAGTATGAAGACCAAGCCTTCCATCCTGTGGGCCTCTGCAATCAAAAATAATATGCATTAACACTACAGTGGTGGCGTTAGCTCAATCTTATTCAATCCACAGTGTAATGGGGAAATTGTCACTAGATTCAAACACTGGTTTCTTTAACAAGCATTTGTTAAGCTTCACTTCCTTTTCCTTCATGTAAATACATTGCATCTCCTAGAATATGAATGTCTTGCCAAATATATCTGAGTAAAAAGGAAAGAATCAAGATTGATAACAGCAACAACAGAAATAGGAGTAGTAATAGCATATTTAACTGTCTGTAAATAAAGCTAATGAAATCCCTGCTAATACAAATTGGTAAAAGAGTAATAAATTAATGAAAACCCATAAAGAGTCTCATCATACCATCACTGTATATATAGGCAATGAAGGTAGGACAAGAAGCAATCAGATGAACTGTAGCAAGAGAGATTTAGGTTAGATGTTACCATTTTTTTTCTAACTATTAAGGATTGTTAACTACTAAAATAGTCTACAAAGGGAGGTTGTGTAATCCCCATCACTGGAGATTTCTAAGAACAGGTTAAACAAACACCTTCCAGAGATGGTCTAGGTTTACTTGATCCTGCCTCAGTGTGAGGGATGGACTAGATGACCTCTCAAGGCACTTTCCAGCCCTACATTTCTGAGATTCTATATTGTACTGTACTTGGCTAAATTTTGTCCTCACACTTCATTGAATAGCTTGGCTTCTACAGAGGATATTTCATTGGCTTCTGTAGTATAGGTTTATCACCTGTGATGGAGTAAACTAGGTCCTGAGGCCCCCTGCTGGAGGCATTGTGGCTCTACCACATCCCACCCCAGAAAAGGGCAGTAGAGAGGTTCTCCAAGGTGCCAAGAGCGACAGTGAGGGAAGCAACCCATCAGGGTCCAGCAGGCGAGTATAAGAAGAGCTGAGGGGCCAGAGCAAGTGCAGTTCCTTGCTTGAGCTGGAGGAGAGTGGATGGTACTCTGGGTTGGCTGCTGGGACTCCACCAAGACAAGGCCCTGAGATAAGGGTGAAGAATGTGCTGGAGCCATGGGTAAGTGGCCCAGGGAATGCAGTTTATTTAAAGGGAGATGATGGATGTCTGCTATCTATAGGGTCCCTGGACTGGAACCTGGAGTAGAGGGTGGGCCTAGCTCCCCTCGCTCCAGCCACTGGGAAAGTGGCCTGGACTTTGAGGCACCCCAGAAGGGGAACTGAACTGTAGTGGCCCAGCTGAAGAGCTGGGGCCAGAAAGGCCCTGAGAGGGTGAAGACACTGCCTCCAGCGAAGGAATCCTGGGGCAGTGCTTTATTCTGGACCAGGGACAAACAGAGAGACATCAGAGGGCACTGAGAGAGGACTTGTTGGACTTGTCGGAGAAAAACACAGTTCTCACTCTCAGGCTGGGTGCAGCAAGTCAGATACACTTTATTATCTCAAGCAATTGCACAAAAGGAGAGAATGCACTAGGACACAGTGTTTCCCCCACCTAGTCAGGTCTCTCTAAAGATAAACAATTAGAGCAAGTATTTATACCTTTATTACAGACAATAATAAGCAACAGCTGCATATTGTTTATACATATTCCTTCATGATATCTTATTTTTCTCAATTTCTCTTATAGTCTACATTCAAATCTTATCTAATACAAGGTCACAACAGCCTCTTTCACAGTTCTTTTCTACTCGCTTCGCACTATCTCCACTTCTACAAATCTTGTGCTATTAAAGATAGAGTTAGCCTGACTCCTGCTCATTTCAGAGCCCTGCATCCAAATTCCCTTTATCTACTTCCACAGACTTGTACCCTGAAATGGTTTGCGTTGCTTTTATCTCACAGGCAGACTGTGTATGACTTGGCCAGAGGGCTGAGTCACTGAAGACCCACCACAAACAGAGAGAGAGAGTGCAGGCAAAAGCCCTTGACCGGGGGTGCTCGCGAAAGGTGAGTGCGACCCCATTCCACCACCCAACATTTCACTCTATTTGCACACAGGACTCAAAATGCAGACAATGGCTCGTAGTGGTCAAAATAAAGTGAACCTAAATTCCTAGTTTCTGCAGAGAGCAACATTGGCATATCCAAATATAACAGAAGTAGTAGATGTTTTTCTATTGCTTAAAGTAAAGATCTCCCATAATTTATTTTAATGCCAATTCCTTTTCATTAAAGTAGTTTTATATATTTTTGGGCATGCAAGACAAAACAAAGAAAACATGTGTGATTGGTAGCCCTGACTTGAACTCACTGATTGATGGCTAAAAAGGCAAAAGACTCACAATAACATCTGTTGCAAAAAGGCCCAAGGGTGGAAGCATAATGGGGATTTAATAGCTGCAAAGTCTCAGCCATGTGGTACTTTCCTCATGAGTTCACATGGATAGGTGTGGGCTGATTATTTTCACTGAAGAACTGCAGTGTTTCAAGATGAGTCAGATGAGGTAGCAAACCAAACACAAACCAACAAATTGTCGAAGTTTGGTGGAAATTATCAGGTTACATAGATGGTAATATAGTGGGATAATATTGATATTAAGCAGACCAGCTAACATATGATATTTTAAAAGAAAAAGCACAGAACTTGCAGTGTATTAAGACTTTAGCATAACCTGGATGGTACTATTCTGTGACCCTTAGCTGAAACTGATAAGAATGGATGACAGGCTTATGGTGGAGGTGAGCAAGACCTGACCAAATTCTGCTTCAATTCAGACTGGTGTTGATCCAGTGCAATTCTCTGAAGTATGGAGTTATTTGACAAATCAGCTCTCAAAATATTACAAACAATAATTGGGTTGGTTGGTTTGTTTTTAATGCAGTGCTATTAAAATAGCAAGCCTAGGACAATGAGGGTAATTGCTTCCAAACACAAGTAACTCAGCATTATTGGCAAACCCAGAAAATACTGATCCATAGTAATGGAGGAATTGTTAATTCCTTTTCCAGGTGTCTCAGAGAAGCATATTAATGAACTGTGTCAACTGGACAATACAAAAATATTGTACCTTGTACGCAGAATGTTACTGTTAAAGGATTGAGGCAGCAACAAGACCCCTTACAGAACAATGGAGAACAAAAAGAAGAGCTTGAAGAAAAGTTATTGTGATAGCCTGTATCCACAGCTGATGAGCAATTGGCAGACTGACTCTGAAGAGACACAGAGCCAGGGGACAGCAAATTGATTTTTCCGGGGTTAAAACCCAATTTCAACCACAGACAGCACATTTCATATTTCTCCCTTACCACCCCCTACCAGGCAGAAATCATTAACTTTCAGGTCCAATTGCAAACATTTTCTAGTATATGAGCTTTGCAACACTGCAGCCTCTCTTTCACTGGGTTAGTTACAGTCAGAGTGAGTGTACCACAGCACTGTGGAATAATGTGTTTTAGAAGAACAGAGCCTGAGAAGGCCACCTGGCAAGCAAATAACCTTGTCAGAGTACAAGTACAAAGGAAATTAAGGTAATGAAAGATTCTCTCCCTTCTCCTTCATGCTTAATACAGAAAGCCTTCTTGGTGCTTCATGTAGGCCTACCATTTTCCCATCCTGCGTGGGCTGATTGGCTTCAACCACCATTGAAGTCAGCTTTCAGGAAGTGGTCAGCATTATCCAAGATCAAGCTCTGTCTTTTTAAATGAAAAGGCAGCCTGAGCTCATTTTCCAAGGCATGTGAAGATGTGCACTATCAGTTGCTCAGAGGTCAAACTATCAGTCTCTGAAACTCAAGCTTCAGTTCTCACTCCCTCACATAATCTCCAAGATTGATGGACCAATGTTACTGTAAAATGGCTTCTTTTTGAATGTCGCTCTTCTTTCTTCAACTGCTTTTTGTTCCTGATCCTAGGAAAGTTTGACATTTTTCAGCTGCACAAAGGCCAAATTTTCCAAATGCAAGAGCTTAAGCTGCATCTGCAAAATCTGTGTATACATGAATTGCATGCAAACAACCTGCATTTGCAGCAAACTGCGTAATTACAAATGCAAATAGTACTTGCACATGCAATTACCAGATTTTCATGTGCATCTGAAGGCTCTGCAGGTGTAAATAATCTGTATTTTTAAGGTTTAGTATTATGGATTTGTTTTAAATGGACAAGAACAGTAAGACTGAAAAAAAATCATGGAGGCAAGGAATTACAGCTGATGTCTGGGCTTTATTCAGAGTTGTGGGCAAACTCACACATCATTCTAAAAGGTACTAATAGCCCAACACCATGAGATGAGGTAAAAGGAGATAAAGGTATAGTACCTGAGTCCTTCCCAGATTGTGTGTGATTAAGGCAGTCCCTCATTATTTGCAATATCTTTTTCTATTGAGATAGGAGATTGTTGCTTACCACTAAGACATTTTAATGAATAATTACATGATTAAAAGGTAACTTCAGTTTTGTATTTATTCATTAGCTAGCACTGTACTATATTTGTTCATTAGTAGTCAGAAAGAACTATGCAGTAAATGAGTCCTAATCAATGGATGGAATTATAGCTAAAGTAGTAACTTTATCAAAAGGATAACAGGCTTATGCTCTAACAACCATGCATTATGTGCAAGATATTGAATGCGCACCCTTGAGCTTTTAATTTCAGAAGAAGGTTTCTTACTCTTCCCTGAGAACCCCTCCTTGTACCTAGCCAACTCCCCTTCTGTCTAAGGAATGACTAGAGTGCTCCTCCTTACAGTCTCTCCTCCTCTCCACTCCCAATTTCCTCTCTTTTTAAACCTATCCCCAGCTCCTCTCCCAGCTGGGCTTCATCTACCATTAGGCCTTATCAGTCCCTGCTCTCCTTCAGGTACAGCCCATAAGGTTAATTGGCCTGTTTTACTTCTTCACCCCATTACAGGCTCCTCAGGGCTAGACCCAAAAAGGAATTTAAGCACCTAACTGCTGCTTTAGGTACACAAGTCCAAAATGTAGCTCCTCAAAACCCCTGCTCAGCTGCAGAGATCTAAATTGGGTAGGCACCTACACCTACATCAAGTTTCTGTGGATAAAGTCCCAATGGCTCCTAAAGATCTTCCAGCTACCTCAGTGCTGACACCTAACTTGCATCAAAAAGTCAATGTGGTCTTCAAACTAGGAGTCTTCTCCCTATGGCATCTGTGAGTCCCGATCCACTAGGCATGCTCTGAGGCTACGTAACTGATTGGGTTCAACTCAAAACAGTGTTGCTGTTAGAACACACAGGAAGGATGTGGGAGACTCAGGCTCAAACCCCTTGCTGCCTGATGTGAAACCCACCATTTCTCAGGAGAGTACCCTAACCACTGGACTATGGTATATCTATAGTCCATATATACCCACAGGAATCATTACCGTTGAAACCATTCCATAGGCACTTTTAAAACATTTAGCCTAAGGATATGTCTACACAGTAATTGAACACCCAGGGATGGCCTGTGTCAGCTCACTCATGGTTGGGGGCTCGGCCTGCACTGCTATTGAATTGCCATGTAGACATTCAGGCTCAGGCTGAAGCCTGGGCTCTGGGACGCCATGAGGGGGGAAGATCCCTGAACCCGGGCTCCAGTCTGAGCCCAAACGTCTACACTGCAATTAAGCAACCCGTAGCCCAAGCCTAGCAAGCACAAATCAGGCCAGCCCCGGATGTTTAATTGCTATGTCGATGTCCAAGTCATTTTTCAAAATGGGACTCATGCTTTTGAAAAAATTACCATAAGTGATTTGCCCAAGGTCAAAAGGATAAGTTACTGGCAGTGCTAGAAATAGAACTCTGGGGTCCTGAATCCCAGCTACCCCTCTGTTCAACTTTGTATTATCCATGAGGCCTATGGATTTGAAGAGTTCCTCACATGCATGATCCTTCCCCTGCAAATACTTAAATATGTGTGTCACTTTACTCATATAAGTAGAGCCAAATTATATATGTATATAAGGTTCATCCATTTCAATTTTAAATGTATTTAGAGAAAGGGCTTCCACCATTTTTCTAAAGAGAATGGCTACATCAAAGGGGCTAATGGTAACTTTTTTCCACCATAAGTTTTTCCAATCAGGATACCTGAAGCATGCTTACAATGGATCATGGACATAAAAATAAAAGGGTCCCTTTCCGCACTCCTCTGCTTCCCCATAACCATCTTGCTTCTCTCCTTTATCAGTAAATTCCTTCTGTCAGCATGAATGAATGCACTTGGGCATGGGAGAAATATATTGTTTCTATTGCATTCATTATGAATATGCAGCAAGACTTCTCTGACATGATATGACATTTGGGAAACATGCAATAAATACAAATACAAATGAAGATGACTACTTAATCTGAAAAGACAAATACAGATACTGAATCCCACTTGTGTTTATTCTTGACACTTAAGTGTGTTAGTGGTGTGCAAATTTTTCACTTGTGCCAGGTTTCTCAACATACAGAGAAAGCAAGGCAGTTTGGAAAGTCCAAATTTCATAATCTATTTTAAATGTGCAAGATGCCCTTGAAACAATCAAACTGAAATAACCAAGGCACCAGTTCACAAGCACTGTGATATATAATCCATGAATAATGATACAACATACTTTGGTCAGAGGCAGAAACTAGGTTTTAGGATGCATGATGAATTTGTTGACTCATTAAATGTGGGAAAATGAGCAGGCTTAACAAACACAATATTATTTTAAACATATATATCTACAAAATGTAGTAGGCTAATTCTCACTTACACTAAGGCCACTTTACACTGCTCTGACAGTGTAGAGAACTTAAAGTGGATAAAAATGTGAAATATGTCAATGAGAATTAGTCCCAATGTCTCCCATGTCATGGATTCCCACTATCCGGTCAAGCCCCATGTATGTAATGAGGAAAAAAAAAGCTGAAGTATATGCAATTATGGCAGATGAGACCAGGGACTTCAGCAGGGGAACATAATGAATTGAATATAAACAACTTGGTTTAAATAGTTTTATGCTTTGTCTATGAACAGTGATTAATTGTCCAGGCATCAGTATTTTAATTCAAACACTCGGGTAAAGTCTTGACTCTCTTTGCAGGTGTTTTTTTTAAAACACTGAGTTTTAAGACAGTGCATCTGTTATAAGCAGCAGTTCTGGAGAAAGGGTATAGAATATGCTTTGTTTTTGCGGGGGAGCCTTTTATTTCACATATATCTGTCCTCATCTTATTCTTGTCTTGGCAGGAGACCCCTCAAAGCCTACTGCAGTGGCAACAGGATTTTTCTGATCTATAGTGACTGAAGGTTTTCTTGTCAACATGTGCGGGTAGTGCATTGTTCAGAAACAAAATGCAGAAAGAGAAACATCTTTTAAAGGAAGCAGTAGAACTTAAAAGAATTGTTACCGCATGATGTGCTTGCCAATGCAGTGCTATTTACAGCTGGAATGTCAGCATAGATTACACACTAGTCTTTCTTCAGAAACAGTTGTTTCCTCATAGACAAAAAGAGTGTTTACTGTGGCTAGCAATAATAGGATGAAAAGAGCAAAGAGAAATTTAAACTGAATATCAGAAAGAAATAAGATATGTTACTCTGTGGTGCAGTCTGTCCTTGAAGAAAAATGGTGGAAGTCCATTCTCTAAAGACGTTTAAAATGGAAATGGATGAACCCGAGAAGCTTCAAAGTCTTTGGACCAGAGCCTCTATATCTCCTGCTCCCACCCATGAATGGTTTAAGGGGTGTCCCTGGGAGGACTGGAGCCATGGCAGCAAGGTCATAGCAAGAACACACAGGCAGAGCAAGTTCCTTGGGGATGCTCTAGTCAGTGTAACCTAGCGCAGGCTTGAGTAGTCCCGTTGATTTTAATGGGATTACTCATCTGTTTGTTCTTAATCATGTGCTTAAGTGCTCTGGGTCTAAATTATGTCAGGTAAATCTTACTGATGAAAATACTACAACTACCTTTCTTGAAAAATTCAATCGCTTTCCATTCCAATCCCTGTAAAACCCAGAAGAGCAAGAATTGAAAGATAATGGAAGAAAAAAATTAACCAGGCATTGCAGAGCCTGCCAAAAGATTTTGTTCACTTTGTAGAAAAGGGCAAGAGTTTGAGGTTTTCCTGAACTATTTCTCCTATCCCTATTTCAAGTAGACTAGAGAATACATCATAAGGAACAGTTTTTCATAGATAGGGAAATAAACCCGAAGACCTATACCTTGTGTTACAAGTAAATACCTTAACCTTTAATTTCCTGGCTTTTTCATACTTGTGTTTTGCAGGCTTTACCGCTCCCCACCTCCTTAAGTAATTGTTATATAGTCTAAATATGGCTTCTTGTGTTCCCTAGAATCCTTGCAAAGCTTCACAGATACATTGCTGAAGCTGATTAGTCACTTTAGAAAGCCCAGGCGTTAGACCATTTGCAAACTTCTTCAGGGTGGGGAACATTAGAAATCCCCAGCATACAAATGAGGTGTCTGACTCCTAAAGCAGCAGTGAATATCTTCAAAAAATATGTAGACCTGTCTCTGGGAGGCAATAGGTCAAGTTAATGTATACAACATCTGAAGGTTCTAGATTAAACGATTTCTGAGATGTGATGCCACAAAAATAAGAATTTCTCTAATATGAAATACAACCATATCTCAGAAATGGTACAGCCAATTCACTGAAGGAAAGATGTGGTGGAATGGAGCTGGTTCTGTCTGTAATATACCACTCTGGGATTCTCCAGCCTGCCCTTTTAGGGATGTTTTGCACAGTCCAAGCAGTGCAAAGCAGCCACAAGTGGGACAGCCTAAACCTCTGCCTATATGCATTCTAACCAAGCTTCCATTAAAACATACTGTTTTCTGTGCAAGTACTGCATTAGTCTTCGGTGACTGCTTCAGCTGACTGTCTCCTATTTCAAAGTCCTGCTCCTTCATTTCTCCCCTTCTTTCAATGCTGGTCACCTTCACTTGTCCCAAGTTCTAAAGATTTAAGTGATCACAGTGTCTGCAAACTCCGACAGTGCTCCAGAGTTCTCCTATCTCTTGAGCTCAGCAGGAATAAATCTCTGGTCCTGCTGAGCTGAATTATTACACAGTGCGGGAATGAAGCACTTGTGAATTAGCATGGGGAGCACCAGAAGGAGATGGGGGACGATCATGAGAAAAGATGGGGCTCCTCAGGGAAGAGAGAAACAGGACAGGAGATCCACTGAGGCAGCAAGGGATACAGAGAATGCAACTTACGTATAATATATATAGCTTTTCCCAAAGAAAAAAGACAACATAGGTCAAGAGTCACGATACAGACATTCTTGTACCTGTTGATTACATACCTGTGCTACTGAAGCAACAACATCCATTGTGTAAAATGAAAGTTTGATGTTTGTCTCTTATTCTCAGTCTAGAAATGTTGCTATTAATTTCTTTCCCCTGTGTATTGGATTTCTATTAAAAATTTCAAACTGTCAAGTACTATTTTACTCAAATACAAAACTTTGCATGTGAAGTAATGTTTACATCCCAGCATGAAAAATGTAGTGGCTCAGATCTTCAGCAAGTGTAGGTCAGGTTTGCTGATTTACACTGAGGATCTGCACCTGTATTCCAGTGGCTAATACTGAAACTTAGAAATTGGTGGGAAAAATTTTAACATAAGCTGACCACACTGAAAAATGTACATGTCAGTGAGCAAATATTTACCTAACAAACGGCTTTATGTATAGCCCATCAAATAAATAAACAACAATATAATGAATAGAAGAAAAAATTAAAGTTGCTATGTACTAGTTTTCCAGAATATTTGTGTGTGCAAAGTTTAGAGGAGCCAGAAAAAAAAATCAGATGTTGTCAAAATTTCAGATTAAAATGTTTACATTAAAAAGTATCTTTAACTTTTAGAGGTAACAACAACAGAAGAATGTATTGACCAAGTTACAGGGTATCTGAACATTGGATTTATTTATTGGATGTAGACTGTAACCCCGTCTATGGGGCTATTATTATTATCCTATTATTGAAACATACAGGGACCCTAGTTGGGATTAGGGCCACACTTTGTACAATGCCAGCAAACACAAGATGGCAGGTTCCCACCCTGATAACCATACAGTCTAAGTCAAGACCAACAGATGGATGCAAGAACTGATGGAAAGAGAAGTGAGTAGGAAGGCAACAGTCATAGGAAAGGTTTCAGAGTAGCAGCTGTGTTACTCTGTATTCACAAAAAGAAAAGGAGTACTGGTGGCACCTTAGAGACTAACAAATTTATTTGAGCATAAGCCTTCGTGAGCTACAGCTCACTTCATAGGAAAACTATCAAACAGATCTATAATATTTGGATTAATTATCTTTCAGTGATGGGTTTGTCTTTAGTAGCATACATTCCTGTGATTCTTTGATGATTGTCTAATATCTGTAAAAGCCAGAGTCTCATTCTACCATGTGAAAACTTTTATGATTATTTTACCTATGGTGGCATTTGAGAAACTGCCACATAAAAAGAAAAAACGTGGCACATGATTGCCAATCTGCACTAAATTTAAATAATAGAAGGAATCTGACTGAGCAAACCATTTCATTTTTACACTTAGCAGTACAGAAACCAGGAACTCAGTCACTGCAGAAATGGCAAAGATACTTGATGGATCTGTTGTGGATGCTGAAAATATGCTGCAGGAGGCAGATGCTACAAACATTTCTGTAGCTCTCAGAAAAGAAAGAAAAAAAGAGGGGGGGGGGCACTTACCCTGTTGGCTTCAAGATGAGACTCTTTTGGTAATGATAGCCGTAGGAAATTATAGTATCAAGCTACACATCTCTTCCAATAACCATGCCTACTGCTACATAGGTATATTTCATAATTTTAGCCAACATGGTAGGGGAAATCAATCATTATTTTATAGTACTCACTGTGAATTGTCCAAGTCTATTCAACCATACAGATGGCAAAGCATGATCATCAGTGACAGCGCTGCAACAAACAGTTTTTATTTTTCAAACCCATTTTAACAGCAGCAGACAATGGAGAGAGTAGACTGTTACACAGATGTTAAGTGAGGAACAAGACATAAGTATCTTAGTATTGCTGGTCCATAGAATCTGGGTCCATATTCTCTCCCCTAGACAGTCTTGGTGGTTCTTCAGTTTTTCCGTGAATTTGTTTTGCTTTTGCACAGAAGAGGAGCGTATGAATTTATACTAGTAAAAACCACTGTCATTTCCAGCCAAATATTAGACTGGTTTGTACCATTATGACCACCAATTTTTCATATTTAAATAAAGCTGCATTCTGTATACAGTTTAACTACATTGGGTCTTGGCAATGTGAGCTCTAAAGATATTGAGCCATTTCTGATCCTATTCTAAATCCGGAATAAGTCCATTAAATTCTTTACTTCACTGAAGTTACTCTGGATTTTGACCGGTGTAACAAATATCAGAATTTTTCCCATTGGCTTAACCTTTTCAGTTAAGGAACTGTATCAGCAATAACAAAAGGGCAAAGGATCCAAATCCTACAGAATATATTTCAGATCAGTTATTACATGTTAGCAAGCACCGGATCTAGACCTGAAGGCTGAGTGCTCACTCGGTACAGCAAGGAGCTGTTTGCCAGTCCCCAGCTGGTATTCTCTAAATATAGCAAGCAAAAGACTGTAGCCTTAAGAAAGCCCTGTTCAACCAATATTCATTTCCGTGACCATGGATGACACAAATACTTCATTTTGATTCAGTTGCTTGCATTAGATCATAAAAACATATGGACCTATACAGCTCTAAAGCCGCCGGAGAGGTCACTTGTGACAATCCTTTGAAATTAGCAAGTGTCTACATCTCCCTGCACCACAAAAGAAGAGAGAATATATTTAAGGAAAATCCTACAATACATTTTAACCCTCCAGCTGTTGACAGTGCCTATGACATTCTTCCTTCCACATGTTTGTGACAAGCAAAGTCTGAAGGCTATAATAAGATACAGCTGTTTACTAGAAATATTATTTTATGACAACTAATCTGTTGCCTATTTTAAATGCCATTCACTATAATCATAGCTCTGTTTCAATCTGTAACTACTGGCAATACCACTCCTGTGTTATGAAGAAAACATAATTATCATCAAATAAATAGGTATTAAGGAGATAAAACAAAAAATGCTGTACATTAGCTTTGGCCAGTAATATGTTTTCTCAGTCACAATTTATTTTTTTAATAAGCTGCATCCAATTCTCTGAGCATAGCTCTTCCTCACAACCAGGAGGGTCTATAGTTTAAGTACAATGTATTCTTTGTGTATCTTCATTCCTTCCATTCATTCCCAGCACAAAAACCCATAGAGTGCACTCCAGAGACAGGTTATTATAACTCATATAATTATCTTCTAAGCTTCATAACCATGCTATTTTGTTTATTTACAAGAATTACTTAGGATAAGGGGGAAAAAAAACACTGATCATTGTGAAGGCTGTTGAGAAAGTCTAGCAAGCGGTTAAAACATCAATGTTACTCCTTAATGGGTTCCTGTAAGAAAATAAAATAAAAAATCCATCCTAAGGCTTTGTAGCTATAAGATTATTTGAATAATATTTTTTCTGCTGAGTACTCTCTGTTTTACTGATGCTTCATGTAGTGGGCTAGCACTGGTCCCCCCACTCTGGCTCAGTGGGAGGCCACTCCACCTCACTACATCAGTGGGTGGACCCACAGTCAGGGAATTAACAGAGCACTGAAGAATCTATAGCTCTGACCTGCAGTCAGGACTGAGCCTCAGAAAAGTCTCTGAGCCTAGACCCTCAGGCAGAGCAGGGCACCAAATAGTCTGACTCTGGCCAGCAATCAAGGTGGGGCAGAAAACAGTTAAGGGCTGTGGCCTGCAGTCAGGGCAGAGCAGCAAAAGGGTCTATCATCCTAACTCTGGCAAGTGGCCAACAAACGCAGGCCTCTTGTCCTAGAGAGCAGAGTCTGCCACTCCAGAGGTGGGGTGACAGGGGGTAGGGGCATTCAGGTCCCCCAAACTCCACCGTGTCCCAGCCCAGGGCCCTAACACTGGTGGAGCGGGGAATCCAGCTGCAACACACTGATCACCTTTTAGGCAGCTATGCAGCCAGACTGGGGTCTGTCTGAGCGGTCCTTTTAAATAGTTTTTTTTTCTTCAAAGTTTAAATACTTTAGCTGTTAATAGCTGAATAGGTGTGCAACTCTCATGTGGTGCCCCTTACGTAGAACTAGTGTATTGCCAACAATCAAGGACTACGCACACTGTAGTGGCAAATCAGAGTCAAATAATCAATGGTACAAAAGTTTGTCAGGTTTCCACCTCAATAAATCTCAGTATTTCAGCCAAATCAGATTTCAAACCATACAAATGTGCACATATCAGTACATTTATTTTCCTGGTGTTTGAATTTTTCAGTCCAACTCTATTGCCAAAATCTTGTTCAAGTCTAGTCCAGTCTAAAATAGTCTGTTCAATTTCTCATAGTGTGCCCATCACCACAGTATCCATATCAGAACCTCCTCCCCAATCTAACCTCTTTCTCCTATCGTGTAATAAAATTGCTACTGCAAATCCTTTCACTGGCTTCCTTTCTCCCTCTGTATCCAGTGCAAGCTTTAGCCTAATCTACAAGATTCTGCAATACTTTTCCTCCATTTTATCCCACGCCCCCTCTCCTGCCTCTTACATTAGATCATTTCTTGTTCTTTAGTTATTTCCTTTGTCTCCTCCTTCACTGTTTCACATCTGTTTGCAAGCCACTCCCTATAGCCCTGATCCTCCAGATGCTTTCACGAGTAAAGTTACCGATGAGACTCTGAGTGGAGAATTTGGCTCACTGTATTTTACTAATGGGTAAATGTTAATACAGTGTTGGTGTAAGGCTTGTATATACATCCCTATCTACTTCTATAGTATTAATATTAGTTGATAAGCAGGACACACCTTACTGACCAGGCAGTTTCTCTTCTCTAAACAGGTATAACTTCCCTTTAAAGACTTATAGGAATTTTATCCTTATACTGAGATTCAAATCTATCCCTTAATTTTTAGAATCGTAAAATGTAAGACAGTGAGATTGAAAGTTGAGTAGAAATACTGCAAGCATCATAGCTTAGTATATAATTTGCCATCATCAGGTAACAATAAATTCTAAAGGGAAAACACATTGCAAGATTAAAGTCTGACTCAGTACTGTATTGATAAGTGGGTGTCAGACTGGTTTTTTAGCCTGAGAAGCCTTCAATGAAATGTTTTAACAGCAAAAAGAGAGCAGCTGTCTTTGACTGAATGCATCTACACTTCCCAGCTACACTCAAAATGTTTCATTCTGGAATCTGAGAGATGTCTAGCAGAAACAATTCTACAAGATATTTTCCATTGCTGTATTCTGAAGACTTTGTATCTTGAAATCCTTCTACATTTGCCATACCTGAATTGAAAGGATGTCTATATTCCAACATGTACTCAAAGCTATAACAAGTTTTTTTTTTTTCATTTTGGATGTCAAGAACAACAAATGGGGAGAAAAAAAAACAGATGAAGAATGAAAAAAGAGTGAACTGATGGGATGGGTGGAAGAGAGATAAACACAACCAGGCTGAATTCTGAATTGGATGTATAAAGATTTGTTATTAAATTATTTGTGTGTTTTAACAAGCTATGAAAAAATCTTAATGTGAACTAAGAACTAATAATTCCAGACCTGCAGCTCCTTAGTGACAAAAGATCTTTTCTCCCCCAGGGCAGCAATGTAGTTCCTATGAAACTGCTTCCTCTACCACTACCCAAGAGAGTGAAGCCCATGACCCTTCTGTTGTGATTGCCATATATGTCATCAGAGATGCTAGGGGATGACATGTGTGAGTGGGAGTAGGTGCCTTCTCAGAGAATGACAACTGGGGAGGTTGAATGGGTCAGCATGGCCCAAAGCCAGTGGTCCCAAGAGAGAGGTCCTGAATGCCATCTGTCAGACAGAAGGGAAAGGATAATTTATTGTTTGCCAATACATTATAGAAAATCTAGTCCCAGTTGCTTCTCTCCTTCTCCATCTGCTCCAGGGTTACTAATGGGACTTTGTCTGAGAAAGGACCAGGTTAAAAACTGAATGAGGACCTCCAGATTTTGCCCCATATTTGTGGCATGCTTGTATTTGATAGCCAAGAATTCAGGAGCAAATGGGTTAATGCTGTTCTAATGTTATTAGAGAGGGTCCATGAAGCCTTCACTTTTCTTTCTCAGTGAGTATCTCGATATTGATACATTTAGCTATAGGAGTCTACATGGGGAAAGTCCTTCATCTTTTTTGTAGCCCTAATCTGAACTTTGAGCCAGCTGTTCGGTGCAAAGCCCTCAGCTACACTGAGCACAGGGCTTTGTGGTACTGCATCCTCCTAAACCAATTCAAACTTGACATTTTGCACCTTCTAATTAAAATGCAAATGAAAGGATAAATTATGTAAAAAACAGATTATGCAGGTTAATTAAGATGAAAACATACCTAATCCCCGACTTTGCTGTTAAGTGGAATTTAAATATAACCTACTGACATGGCTGAATATGGAGAATGAACTCAATATGCTTCTGTAGCGGAAAGACCCTTTATCGGTGGCAAATGAAGTGAACTTCCCAAAGACAACAAATGCATCATTATTCATCTGCTTTTAGAAAACAGAGAATTTAGCAAAGGTGTGGGTGTTTCAGTTCTGCATTAAGAATCCTACCTTACCATTCTGATTCATAGCATTCTATGTCAAACTTCCTGTCTGCAAATCTGGTGTGCCATGACAATGCCATAATGAGTGCAGCCAAGAGCTTGGAGTCTTCAGGGAATCTTCTCTGTTAATAATTCCCAGTTTTAATAATTAGAGGTGAGCTTCTGAGTGCACAGAAGACATTTGGGCTGCTCCTCAGAGCTTTTACCCCCCTCTGGAGGAAAAGAGGAACAAAGCCAAAAAGAAGCAGAGTAGAATGACCTTGCCTGTTTGTATATACTGGCAGTAAGAAGGAGGGAATATGAAGGGTAGTCTTGAAAATTTGGAGAGGAATGAAAGGAAATTTAATGTATATGAAATGAAGAGCTCTGGCAGCCCTTTTCCAAGGTAGCATTTTACAGGCTTTGAACTAATTCCTCTGTGAGCACCACACACATCACATTTAATTTTTAAATATACATTTGTAATGATGCTGCTCTGGTTTGGATAAGCAAATGCAATTAAGATATTTTAAATGATTTATAACATTCAATTCTCTAGAAAACATTCAAATAAATACATAAAATAGAAACTAAGTACAAGAGTAGGAGAAGCTAAATAGGACTTAGAAATACAAAGGGAAGAGAGGAAAGATGATCTTGTTGTTAAAGCACTGGACTGGGATTTAAGATATTAATCCTTAACTCAAACAGAATTCCTGTATAAAATTTTGGAAAAGTCATGTTAGGCCTTATTTTTAAAGTTATTTAGGCACCTAAAGATGCAGGTAGGTACTTTTGAAAATTCCAATAGACACTTAACTGTGTCTTTAGCTGCCTAAATGCCTTTACAAATCGGCCCTTTGTCTTTGTGCTGAGCTCTCTTCCCCTCCCCCCCACCCATCTATAAAATGGGGAATAATCAGGCTTCTTTTCGTCTACCTTTTTTCATTATCTATTTAGATCATAAACTTTTGGGGCTAGAGACTGTCTCTTATGGTATGTACATACAGCATCTAACACAGCAGAGCCCCAGTTTGGGCTGGGGTCTCTAGGCACTACAGTGATATAAACCATTTTCTTCTCAGTGAAAATGAGCAACACTTTATTTGCAGCAGGACTTACTGATCCGGGAAGAATATGTATTTCCTTGCCACATATAAAAAAATATTGACACATTGAACATTCTTGAGCACTTTTATCCCAAGACTTCAAAGAATTTACTAGCTGAATCTCATATCGTCCACTTGCAATAGGGTAAAAATTGATAAAAATAACAATTAATTTAAAAATCTCTAATTTTTGTTTGTTTTTTTTTTTACCATGACACATTGGGAGAACTTGAGGTTACAAGAGAAAGTGAACAACACAATGTTATTAAATTAACTAGATAATATCACAACACAAACTATGCAGAATATACTTGTTCAGTTCTAATTGAAAAGGAGTACTAGTGGGACCTTAGAGACTAACCAATTTATTTGAGCATAAGCTTTTGTGAGCTACAGCTCACGTCCCTCCCTTATGAGGGCCAGGGGAAGATTCTTAAACAATTAGAAGGGGGAGCTATTTTTAGCCTTTGTTTTGCCAATCAAAAATTGGGTTTGTCCTGCTTCCAGCATCCCCTGCTGTCCCTCCATTATGGAACAGGGTAAGAGCCCAGAATAAAGATAATTCCATTTCTACAAGCACAGGTTAAAACCTGCTCTATGCTGTGCATAGAATTACAACCCATCTCTCAATCCTCCTGACAACTTTCAGGCTAGAGGTCTGCAAACTGGGCCTCATAACCCCAATCGGCACTGAACTCTTGCCAGAGTTTGGCAACGCTAAATTTGCAAATTAACATGCAAACCCTTCTGGCTGCTGGGAGCAAGTCTAAAAATCCACATGGGTCTTCTGTCAATTGTGCCTGGTGGGGAAATGCCTTCCTAACCCCAAATGGCAATTCATCGAAAGATCACAGCAATTCATGAGATCCTTCAACAAACAACACATGTAAGCGGCGCAAAATAAGAATGGTGAGAGTGGAGCAAAAGCAGCCACTGAGATGAAACAAGGGAAGAGCATTGTCTCCTAGCTCATTCAAGGGGAGACAGAGTGGTCAATTAAATCCACACACCTCTAGCCAATCAGTGGCTAGTTAGGGTGCAAAAATCACAGGTGCAGCTGTATTTCTCACATCAAACATGTGGGGGCAGGAAGTCTTAAAGGAACAGTGATATCTCCTTCTCTTCTGGCCAGTTCAAATGCCAGGAGATCAGTCTGGCAAGCAAAGTGGGCATTTACAATGGAATTTAGAAAAAAATCTGAATTTTCAGTTTTTGAAAAAAATTGACCAGCTTTACTTGGGTGCCCATTGTTTAAACTAAGGTGATCTACCTAGTATCACAGAGTAAATCACTGACAAATTCAGAAGTAGAAACCACAAATCCAGACTTCTAGTTGCCTGTTCTACTCACTATTCAACTCTCCTCTGCAACCAAGTGTTGATTTTTGCTACACCAATCTGAAAGCAGTAAGGGAAAAGGTGGAGATTTGCAAATTCTTTCTAATAGTCCAGCAACATAGAATCCTGAGCATACGCTCATCTGCAGTATGCTCATGATGCCAATGAGACAAATAATGACATTAATTCTGTCAATATAAAACAACAGTGACGCTGAAAAGCATTTAAGAATATTGATCCCTCACAGCCACATATAATCTAAAGCCGTTGTTGATTAGCCATTATCACCCCTGGCAGGAAAAAGTATTTCTCACTCTCAGGTTTCAGAGTATTATCATCTGGCTACAGGGGTTGCTGCAACTGTTAATATGGTATCACATACCTGAATTCTACTGTGGGGATGAGAAGTTCTTCAGAAATTGCATTTAATTTTGTAAATGTAAGATGAAAATGGGGGAAGGGAGAGGAAGAATTTTCTGCAAGGAGGAAACAGCCCTACTGTGTTTCTCCAACAGGATCATTTTACTAGTCCTGAAATGCTTTAGTAAGAACAACATCTATCAAACGATTTCTAATTTGACTGTGATGGAGTGTCACCTCTCCACTGTATCTGTATCTGCAAGGTAAACAAGCAGTCTCCTCCCTTTCGCTAGCATTTCGTATGGCGGAGGGGTGGGGTGTAAGGGGGTGGATGGGGCTTCTTTTCTAGAAGCTCTATTCCCAGATTTCTGGATGCCCATGGCCTTTTAATTAATCCATGTTGCTCAATTCCTTGACAAGCAGCATCCCTGGCAATCATCTGCTTCTAGTCAGTTACTGTGCAAGCCGTGCTGTCATACCCACACAAAAGCAGCGGCTTTAATCAAGGACTGAAATGAGTACTGACTGCCTTACATACTGCTGTAGCATACATGAGAATAAACTCAGAATGGCCACCTTAAATAGTACTGAATCCCCATTAGAATCATATTGTGTCTGCCTCATCTCATCAAATGAACTTCTCATTTGACATCAGTGGGGGTTCTGTGCTAAAAAGAGACACAAATGAGGCTCAGAAGTGTTCAATAGCTGGAAAAGAGAGTTACTGCTGAAAGCTCTGTTACGCTCAGGGGAAGACCACAAGAGAGATTTGGCTTATAACGTATTTATTAGAGATATTAAATGAGAAAAAAATCACAGTTGCCTTTAAACGGGCAGTTCCTTCTTGCTTGTAGTACTCTGGTTTCCAGTAATAAAGTTCCTTCTCAGAACAACTAAACAGTTCACTTTTGTAGAGAAGAATATTTGGCATGCCCCGAGCATTTATTGCTCTAACATACTAGTTTTATCATTACTAACGACAGGTTAGACATACTGGGAATCCAGCATTTTCATACAAAAAAGGAATGTGACTTTATTAATACCCTGGGTCACCCTGAATCACTGTGGCTTATGATTCAGAGAGCCACAAGAAAACGACTGTAAGTGGATCCATTCTGTGCCTAACTGAGGCCTGAAGCTGTCCTATAGTACTGTGCAGTAAGTAGAGAATATAAATGAACTCAATATTCAGCAGTTTCTCTTCTATCGCTCGAAGTCTTCTTTAAACATAACCAAATATTTCAGTCATTTCATCAAGGATATCAGAAAGATGATCTGACAGAAGAGGAGAAGAGGCTACATTATATTACCTGGGGTACAAGAGAAGGAACAATGCTTTGATTCTCATAGCAGGGCTCTTTGCAATAGAAATCACAGAGAGATTTAAGGAAGCCTTTGGTGAACAAAATAATCTTTTGGGCTGAGATTTTTAAAAATGGTTGGGGAAGTTAGGTTTTGAAATCCCAATGAAACACATGGAGAGCTGGGTGTCTAATGCCCATAGGCACTTTTGAAAATCTCAGTCATAATTTATTTAAAAAAATAGAAGCCAGTAAGATTGCAAGGTTCAGAAGTCTACTTGTTTCACTTACCCACTAGCTATGTAATTCGTAATTTCCTGCACTCTCGCAGCAGCTCTATCAGAAAGAAAAGGAGTACTTGTGGCACCTTAGAGACTAACCAATTTATTTGAGCATAAGCTTTATGGACAGAGGATGTTCTACAGGGATTGGTTCCTGAAAAGTAACCTAGCCAATCATGAAGCATATGATGCAAGGTATAGTTAAGAATGAATATCAGTGTTAGTTTATCAGTGTTAGTAAAAATGTATATGAGGTAAAGTTTTTATATGTAACTCTGGGTATGTGGATGGGGATTCCACAACATCCCTTGGAAGCCTATTCCAGAGCTTAGCTATCCTTATAGTCTCTAAGGTGCCACAAGTACTCCTTTTCTTTTTGTGAATACAGACTAACACGGCTGTTACTCTGAGCTCTATCAGAGTTTTACATGATTGAAAGTATGGCTGGATACATATAACGCACAAAAGCTACATTAAAAGAACATTATTAACATGGCAAAGACAAGCACTCAAAAGTCAGGAAATGCCAGAATAAAGGAATGCCTCATTTCAGCCCTCTTGTGCGCTTTGTAGGCCTGGCTGGGCCTAAGTTACTTGACAGAAGTAAGACATCATTTTTTAGTGGGCATGACTGGGAAGGTGAACGGAACGTTAAGTTGTAGCAAGCAGTATGCTGGAATCAGGATGTCTGTGCTGGCTGAGATAAGTAAGAACACCCTGATTCTAGGGACAATGGACAAGATAATCCTGGAATGTAAAGATCAGGTTAGATATGGACAGCACATGGACAGAGGATGTTCTACAGGGATTGGTTCCTGAAAAGTAACCAAGCCAATCATGAAGCATATGATGCAAGGTATAGTTAAGAATGAATATGTTATCAGTGTTAGTAAAAATGTATATGAGGTAAAGTTTTGATGTGTAACTCTGGGTATGTGGATGGGGATTCCAGAACATCCCTTGGAAGCCTATTCCAGAGCTTAGCTATCCTTATAGTTCAAAAGTTTTTCTTAATATCTAACCTAAATCTCCCATGCTGCAGATTAAGCCCATTTCTTCTTTTCCTATCTTCAGTGGACATGGATAACAATTGGTCACCGTCCTTTTTATAATAACCTTTAACATGTTTCAAGGCATATCAGGTCCCCCCTCAGTAAACATGTTCAGTTTTTTAAATCTTTCCTTATAGGTCAGGTTTTCTAAATCTTTTATGATTTTTGTTGCTTTCATCTGGATTCTCTCCAATTTATCCACATTTTTCTTTAAATGTGGAACCCAGAATTGGATACAGTACTCCAGCTGAAGCCTCACCAATGCCAAGTAGAGAGGGTTAATTATGTCCTGTGTCTTATGTACAACACTCCTGTTAATACACTCCAGAATATTAGCCTTTTTTGAAACTGCGTCAGACTGTTAACTCATATCAGATTTGTGATCCATTATGACCCCCACATCCTTTTCAGCAGTACTACTGCATCACCAGTTATTCCCCATTTGTACTTGTGTGTTTGACTTTTCCTTCCTCAGTGCAGTGCACATATCTTTACTGAACTTCATCTTGCTGATTTTAGATGAATTCTCCAAATTTCAAGGTTATTCTGAATTCTAATCTTGTCCTCCAAAATGCTGGAAAACCTTCCCAGCCTGGTGTCATCTGCAAATTTTGTAAGCACTCTCTCCAATCCATAACCCAAGTCATTAAGGAAAGTTCTGAGTAGTACCAGGCCTAGGACAGACCCCTGCGGGCCCCACTAGATACACTCCTGCAATTTGACAGCAAACCGTTCATAACTATTCTTTTAATATGGTCTTTCAAGCATCCGTGCACCCATCTTATAATAATTTCAGTTAGACCACATTTTCCAAGTTTGCTTATGAAAATGTCGTGGGGTACTGTTAAAAGTCTTACTAAAAATCAAGATATATCACATCTACAGCTTCCCTATCCAATACAGCAGTAACCCCATCAAAGAAGAAAATTAGGTTGGTTTGATATGATTTATTCCTGACACATGCATGCTGGATATTCGTTATAACTCTGTTATCCTGCAGGTGCTTACAAATGGATTATGCAATAATTTGTTCCAATATCTCTCCAGGTATCCAAGTTAGGCTGACTGGGCTATAATTTCCTATAATGTTTTGTTCTCCCTTTTAAAGATAGGTACCATGTTTGCCCTACTCCAGCGCTGTGATATCTCCCCATCGTCCAGGAGTTCTCAAAAATTATTGTTAACAGTTCTGAGATTGCTTCTGCTTGTTCTTTAAGTACCGTAGGTGAATTTCATCAGGCCCTGATGACATGAATACATCTAAATTATCTAAATATTTTAAAACTTTTTCTTTCCCTATTTTGGCTTACAGTCCTTCTCCCTTGTTTTTAATATGAAGTGTGTTGCGTATCTGGACACCATTAACCTTGTGGTGAAGACTGAAGCAAAATAAGCATTGAACACCTCAACCCTCTTGATGTTAGTCATTATTAGCTCTCGTTTTCTAGTAAGGACAGGACCTACACTTTTGTTAATCTTTCTCTTGCTCCTACTGTATATAAAGAAGCTCTGTTTATTGCCTTTTATGTCCCTTGCTAGATATAATTCATTTTGTGCCTTAGCATTAATGATTTTGTCCCTACCTACCTTTGTTCTCCTCCTTAGTAATTTTTCCATGTTTCCCCTTTTTATAGGATTCCTTTTTGATTTTCAAGTCATTAACGAGCTCCTGAATGAGCCCTATTGGCTTCTTCCTATTTTTCCTTCACATCAGAACAGTTGGCAGTTGTGCCTTTAATATTGTCTCCTGGAGAAACTGCCAGGTCTCTGGAACGTCCATTTCCCTTAGATTTTCTGCCCATGGAACATCATCTACCAGATCTCCGAGTTTGTTAAAGTAGTTTCTCCTTGTTCTGCTGGTCTCACTCATCCCTTTCCTTAAAATCAGGAAATCTATCATTTCATGAGCACTTTCACCCAAATCGCCTTCCACCTTCATATTTGCTACCAATTCCTCCCTGTTGGTCAGAATCAAGTCTAAAATGGCTGTTGCCTGGTTACTTCCTTCACTTTCTGAAACAAAAAGTTGTGCCCAACACAGTTCAAGAGCTTACTGAAAAACACAAAATGTGAAATATTACTTTTCTAACAGTGTCTGGTAGTTAAAATTCCCCATTACTACCAGCCCTATCATTAATACCAGGTCTTATGTTTTGGATATTTCTATAATTTGTTCCAAAAATGCCTCGTTCACCTCTTTCTCCTAATTTGATGGTCTCTAGTAGACCCCCTACTATGACATTGGTCCAGCTTTTTCCTCTTTTATCTTCAGAGATGTCACCTCCCTCTCATTTCCTTCTGGACTGCAGAACAAGTGTATATATTCTTGATGTACAAAGCAGCCCCTCCTCCCTTTCCTCCCAGCCTGTGCTTCCTGAGCAAGCTATATCCTTTTCTACCAATATTCCAGTCATTAGATTTATCCCACTAAGTATCTGTGATGCCAAGTCATAATTATGACCGTGGATTAATACTTCCAGTTCTTCCTGATTATTCTCCATACTCCTTGCGTTTGTGCGTTGCCATCTGAGATATTGAGCAAGTTCCCCCTCTGTTTTCCCTCTTGCAGCTCCTATGACCCTTCGGTAATTTTCCAGCTTCCCCCACCCCCAAATGTTTAGCCCTGTTTGTCAGACAGGGATGTGTACTGTCTTGCTTAGTGGTTAGAGGACGAGTTAGTAGCCAGGAATAGAAGCCCAGGGTCAGAGCTGGAGTCGGAGGACAGATACCAGAGCCAAAGATCAGAGTCCCAGTCAGGAGTCAGAGCTGATGGTCAGTGGAGTGAGGCAAGTCAGGAGTGGGGCCAGGTCCAGGGCAGAAGCTGAACTAGGAACAAGCAAACACAGGAACTAGCACAGCCCCCAGCAAATTCTTTGAGCAGCCAGTGCCCTGCTGCTGTTGCTGCTGGTGGTCTTAAGAGCAGGTCTGCTGATCTCCTCAGCCAATCAGGAGGTCTGGCAAATCAGGTGATTCAGCTGTGAGTCCTCTGTTGCTCCCTAAGGAGGTGGAGCTACCTGGTGTTAGGGGGCTTATTCCTTCACCCACTTACTTCCCTGCTCCTTCTCGCATGAACAGAGAGCAACAATACCCGAAGTCCAAAGGTGCAAACAATTCAATGTTTATTCCAGCAAGCATGATTCCAGTTTCCTTCCTTAGTGTCCCCCTTCCCAGCTCTGACACCACAGAGCCTTACACCTGTGTCCCTGTTCCCATTCCTATCCTTAGCCAAACATGATTCCAATTTCCCCACCCCCATTCCCTGTTCCCATTTCCCCCGTTAGCCAAACATGATTCCAATTTCCCCACCCCCATTCCCTGTTCCCATACCCCCCCCCCCGGCTCACTTTCTGATTGACTGCAGACTATATAGTAAAACTTGAGTTCTGCTTAGCTATACCTTAACCAATCATTTTCCTGAAATTTAACTAACCAGTCCTAACATATTGTAACATGATTATGTAACCAATTATATCCCACCACCTTAATTAGTTTACACCCAGCAAAATTAATTATACAGCGGACAGAAACAATCACAGAACCAGACAGAGATTATACAGACAAACAATAGCAAAGTGGGAACTATAATGACAAAACAATACAGAAGTGAATACATCCCAGCTATTGATAAGTGAGTTCTTGCCAGACAGGATGCTATCAAACGAAGTTTCCTTTTACATTTTCTAGGCACTTCCCTTTCTCTGGAGGTGATTGGCATTATCAGGACAGGATTGTATACCTAACAGCCCCATAGCACCTTCTTTCAATGTGACTAGTTTGGAATGTCAGGCTGTGACCCGTCGCTTCCCAGCTTATGGCTGCCTCTGCTGTTTAGCCAAAGATCTTAGCCTAAGCACAGGGCCTCAGACAGTCACAGTAAGAGAAGGACCTTACACCAGCAAACAGTGATTTTGATTCTTTCTTTTATACCTCTATAACTAGCCAAGTGATAAGAATACACCTAAATTTTTAGAGTACAAGCCTTTACAGACAGGCCTGAATATCTATAACCTAACACTCCACCCCTTTTTTTTCTTTTGGGATCCTCCTGCCCAGGTATCCCTGGAAAAAGCATAGGACATATGGCAACACATTTCCTGATAGGGCCAGGCATCAAGGTGGAAGGTGTCAATATTCCATTTGTCCCACTGCCCCTTGTGTAGTATAGTGCCCTGCACCTTCTCTCATACGGGCATACCACACCTATTCCAATTAGTGTTCCAGACTTCCCATTAGAGTGGGCCCGAGAAGGTTGGGTCCGGGTTGTATAGTACACTGTAGGGTTTGGAGGGCTTATTACATTCCTTATAGGTTATCTCCCTATGCAACGTAACACAAGTACAGTTAACAATACAAAATCCACAGCAACACCGAGTCCTGACCACTGCAGTATGGTCCAACATCCGAGACATCCCCAAAACACTGCCTCTCCTCTTTCGACAGGGTCACGATTTTATGTGTCCAGTTGCTGGCAGTTGCAACAAGCTGCCCCTGCAGGTTTTGCTTGCTTTTGTCCATATCATAAGTCCACTGAATGTTCACAGAGAAATGGGATATTGTCCAAACCAGCTTGACCACTTGGTATGGAATCAGGCAGTAAGCCCTGGTTTAATTATTCATAGCAATAAGATTCACAGACCCATTTGTGCACCAAAGTCCAGATAGCACCATGTAGATGTGTGTAGTTTCGTTATGGGCTGGTGTAATTGTGCCCCCAGTACTGTGTACATTCCCAGCAAAACACCTTATACACAATACATCCAATTGTTCACTCCTTGCATAGGCCATTGATTCTGCTTCTCCATAGTCACAGGAGAAGGGCACATCCAAACATCTTCTGTTGATTTACACTATTTTACACACCCCTCCATTGATTCCCAGTGAGCTCCTCCCCTTCTCATTATGTCCATAGGGCTTGTGCGGACCACCTTAGTTGCCATTCCATTTCCAGGTACCACGGTAGCTATTACACAGGTGCTGGCCTCCTAGCTGAAAATTTTGCATTCCCATACACATCTCCCCCACAAGGTCAGCCTTTTGAAGCCATCCCCCACCCACATCATGAGATTTTCTATTAATTAAAACACAACAATGCTAGCAACAAGACAAACACCGCAGACAAACAACACAAAACATAGATCCATGGTATTCTGAGTTATTCTTCTGCTGGCGCCAGCTTGCTTGTAGAGTGTCTGAAAAACAAAAGAAACAATTTCCACCCCCTTGGTGGAGACAGACTATTGCTTAACAAGAATACCACTTTCTGTTACAAATTTCCTTGCTTATTGCAGGAAAAAAAGAATTACCTCCAGGCTGTCCTTATTTTGTTCTATAGTCAGGCTAGTGAATTACCCCACTCACTGGTCATTTATGAAATTCATGAGGTGGTGTACCTCAGTTTCCCCTCTTGTACAACAGACCATGTTTGCAATAGTTTCTCTGCTGTACCAAGCTTTAAGTTTATTCTCAGGTAATAGCTGAGACACAGCTTCAGATTTTAGCACTGTACACACACACAAAATTCTCTTTTGCCTAACATCCCTTGCACTGTGATTACTCTTTTACACAACTGTACGCCGATTACACTTCCATCTTGTGCAACTAGACACAACCGGGGTTCCAACAGAAATCCCTTACATCCTTTAGTGATTTTGATTGCACTACCCAATAGTCAAATAATTTTGATCAGATTATCTCTCCGCCTGCTGCCTGCAGCAGTCGCTTATAGACCATTTCTGTGGGAAAAGGGTCCATTTTCCCCTCAGAATAGCTGTAAAGGCTTCTGGGGACAGAAGCATAATGGTGGTAGTAGCCACTCTACCTGACCCCCTTGGATAATTTAATTACCAAGCTTCCATCCAATGTGCCTGCACAGAGTTGCACATACAGTTACATTTATATTACTGGGTTTTATCATTAAACAAAAACTTCCTTCTTGTAACACCATAACTGTTACCTTTTACCATTTCTACAACTCCCAAATGTTTACTTTCCTGCAAACCCTGTATCATCATTTTTTACAAAAGCTATTTGTAAGTTTTCACTCACTTCTTTAAATCACTTACTCCTACATTTAGTTCTTTAAGGTAGTGCAATTTGTCTGTAACAACTTAGCCACCAAGTACAATTATTGCCACACAGCTGCCTTAACCTGTGCTGTCTTTACCTAGAGACTGTTCAAAGAGGCAGTAAAACATTTGTCTCCATGGTTGCCTCCAGAGAAAGGGAAGTGCCTGGATATAATTGGTTACATAATCATGTTACAATATGTTAGGATTGGTTAGTTAAATTTCAGGAAAATGATTGGTTAAGGTATAGCTAAGCAGAACTCAAGTTTTACTATATAGTCTGTAGTCAATCAGAAAGTGAGTGGGTGGGTGTGTGTGGAGGGGGAATGGGAACAGGGAATGAGGGTGGGGAAATTGGAATCATGTTTGGCTAAGGGCAGGAATGGGAACAGGGACACAGGTAGAAGGCTTTGTGATGTCAGAGCTGGGAACGGGGACACTAAGGAAGGAAACTGGAATCATGCTTGCTGGAAGTTCACCCCAATAAACATCAAATTGTTTGCACCTTTGGACTTCGGGTATTGTTGCTCTCTGTTTATGCGAGAAGGACCAGGGAAGTAAGTGGGTGAAGGAATAAGCCCCCTAACACCTGGTCCCAAGCTCAGCTGCAAGCTCCAATTCCTGACACTGTTGTGGTCACCTGGTGAGTCCACCTAGTCTGGTAAGTCCACATGTGAAGATGCTCTTCCCCTTCTTGGTCAGGTTGTCCCCATCTCTTTCCAGCAGTCCTTCTTCCCAGAACAGCATCTCCCCTCACTTCCAGAGCCCTATAGTCACTGTTGATCTATTTAGGGTCATACTTGGCAATATCAGTAGTGCCCACGTGGATAGTCAGCAAGGAATAGTGGACAGGAGAGGGACAAATGAGTCTCAGCAACCTTTCTGTAATGTCTCTAATGAGGGCTTCAGCAGGCAGTGCACATCCTAGGACATCAGGTCAAGTTTCCAGATGTATGCCTCTGTCCCTTCACAAGGTAGTCCCCAGTCATCACCACACTATACCCCTCCTCTTGGGTGTAGTGGCATCCCAGCCTCGGGGGAAGGTGGCTTGTCTTCCTCAGCCATTGAAGTCTGTCCCTCTTTTCCAGTAGAGCACACTGGCTTTCTTCCATGTACATTCTTTGTAAATAAACAGCATTGCATCAAAGAAATACCTGACTCTATCATCAGTTTCTCATCCTAGTTAAAACAACTCACAAGACCCCAAATATTGGAGTCAAAAGGGGTAACAATATACATTTATCATCTCCCCTCTTATTTGTCTACTTTCTAAGGTAAACAAACCCAATCTTTTCCATCTCTCTTCATGTGATGGTTTTTCCTTGCCCTTCTCTGAATTCTCTCTAGTTCTGCTATAACTTTTGTGAGAGGGGGTGACAAGTAGTGCACGGAGTATTTCAGATGAACATAAACCGAACACATAACTGGAAGGGTTATATATTCATGGCTGAACCTCAACATGATCCTAATCTTGCAGCTTTTATTCATAAGACTAGCCCCACTGAAGTGAGAGACTCCAAACTGGGCTGCAGATTGTGGATTTATAACATGTTTCAGTGACCAGATGTAATAAGGGAACAGAAATTGCATGTAAGTGAGTGGAGAGAGGGAATATTTTAGGTATAATGGGGGAGGCAAAGGAAAAGAACATTCTGGAAGATGAAATTTTAACTGAAGACAGACAGTTTAAAAAACAACAAAAACAGTCTTTGTTTTGGACTCTGTGCTGTTGAAGGATTCCTTTAGGCAGAATAAATAACCTGACATTCTACAGCTAAGCTGTCTGAAGTCATCATTAACTCTGCTCAGTTTTTATCATTATTTTAAGCAGAAATGTCATATGGTACAAGTTCAGGTTCAGTTTAGATTAGACTCCAAAAGTTCAGATGCTTTCCCAATGCTTCTCCAAACTCTCTACGCATCCTAAGTCTGCAAAACTGATCCTGAAACCCCCATAAGCAAAACTCATGAAATTCCTGCTGCTCCCTGGTTCTAGCAAAGCCAGAAAGGACACAAGAAAGCTTCCCATAGCATTTCAGCACTTCATTCTATAAGATTTTTTCAGCCAAAATGTGTCACTCTGAAACCTCAATTTTGCCCTACTTCAGCTCCAATAAACTCAACAGCAAAACTCCCTTTGAGGTCAGTGGGAGTAGGAATGAGTTCATAAAAGCAAATTCTGCCCAGACACCCTGCAAGTTCCCTGACAATGAACCAGTCTAGTGAAGAATTTGGGTGGCTATACAGCTGATGCACACTACCAGCACTACATGGATCCCACACTACGAGGACCATCAGCACAGGGAACTGATAGGGGCAGGCAGGACGCAATATTGCATAAATCCTCTAGTCATCCACTCCAGGTGTGAGTGTGTGTGTGTGTGTTTGGGAGGCTGTCCATAAGTTACCCCCATGCATCTGTTTTTCTCTTTATCTTAGGAACTTATATTGTCCCATTATTGAGGTATCTGAGAGCCTCAATCTTTAATGACAGGTTTCAGAGTAACAGCCGTGTTAGTCTGTATTCGCAAAAAGAAAAGGAGTACTTGTGGCACCTTAGAGACTAACCAATTTATTTGAGCAAGAGCTTTCGTGAGCTACAGCTCACTTCATCGGATGCATACAGTTTCCACGGTATGCATCCGATGAAGTGAGCTGTAGCTCACGAAAGCTCATGCTCAAATAAATTGGTTAGTCTCTAAGGTGCCACAAGTCCTCCTTTTCTTTTTGTCAATCTTTAATACTATCCTCATAACACTCCTATGAAGCGTGGCAGTGCTGTTAACATTATCCCCATTTTACAGATGGTGAACTGAGGCAGGTAGGTGCCAGGTGGGATTTTGAAAAGCATCTCAATGGGAGTTAGGCATGTAGGTGCTTTAGAAAATCCCACCACGTATGTGTCTAGCTATCTAGCCTTGCCAAAGATTACATAGGAAGTCAGTAGCAGCACAGGGAATGAAACCTAGGTTCCAAGCTGATGCCTTAATCTCTGGACCAGTCACCTGACCAGTTCTCTGGTATTTCTCACATACATTTTCCCCCGCACTCAGCCTAGCTTTTTCCAGAACTGAGCTTGTGCTCAGTTATACCATTATACCAATAGATTTTATATATACATAAAATAGACTTATCCAATGTCACTACATGTATATGCATGAATACAGCACTTTAATTAAATTGTAAAAAACAATTAACTTACAAAATGTCAGCAAAGGGACTCTCACCAAAACTTAATTAGAGAACTTAGCTCCCCGTCCTGTGCAAACTGCCCCCGTTCCTCCACAGTGTGATTTATACAGAGAGAAAACCCAGCCTGGTCTATGAGATATAGCTGAAGAACCAACTCTACACTAGCACATCTGTTTATTAAATGCCTTCGGAAGAACATCAGCTATAATATTCCCAAGTGCAAAAAATGCAACACACACACTGAGGCCACGTCTTCTGAAATATTTCATTACACTGAACACACCTTACTGATTTATTACGTCCTTTAATACAGTGTGAGTGTTTCCACATGCGTGTGTGTAGGCATGAACATAAACATATGCTTGTAAACCCTCACTGACTCCTCAACATTTTTTTACATTTACCATACACTCTTAAAGCCTGCCTGGCCTAATCGAAATGTAAGATTTCATAAACGCTGCAGCTGAACAGAACAAAATTACAGCACTCCCTAATATCGCAAACATAATTAACTTTGAATTATGTGAATTAACCGTGCCTGACAAATTATCATTCAGCTCTGAAATTAAATTCTTTCGTACCATTAGATTTGTTTGTTAAGCTCAAGTAGGCAAAAGTAGTATTTAATAAAGTAATAATGATGCTTTGCTGAGTGCACCTTTGAGAGATATATGGATTTATCCAAAATAAATCATGGAAGTGCTATTAGCTCATTTGCAAATACTATATACCATTGGATCTGCATGATAAAATTATGAAAAAATGTTTGAGGCAGCTATGGGCTACTCTATGGCTATTAAAGTAAACTTTTTCTAATCACTTCTTTAACTTTATCTTGTTATGTGCCTATTTAGCAATGCACGTTACACATAATATAAATATATTTAACACTCAGTATAGCTATCCATGCCAATTATAGCTAATGTGTCAGCATTTCTTAAAAAAAGAAAAAAACCACCCTAATTTCAGAGATATCAAACTCAACTGACTGTGTCTACCAAGCCTTTCTTAAGAAAAGAATGTTTGGACTTTTTTTCAGAACACAAATATATAGAAACATGAACAGAAGAAAATGAATGGACATTAGAAAGAGATAAGATCTGTTAGGCTACTTCATCCCACTCATTCAGAATTATTTCTTACAGTATATTCTCCATTGCTTTATGCAATTTAATTTTAGATAAAACAAGCCAGAGGCCTTCTACCACTTCACTAGGAGATATTCCACAGACTAATAGATCTTCCTTATTAAGAACTTTCTTCTAACATTTAGCCTAACTTTTTCTGTGCCAAGTTCTACTTCATTAAGGCCCCGAATTGGTGAGGCTCTTAAACACATGCCTAATTTTAAGTATATGAGTAACCCCATTTAAATCAGTGGAGCTACTCATATGCTCAAAGTTAGGTACAGGCTAAATTACTGTGCTGAACTGAGATGGTTGGGCCACACTCAAACATTTGTATCCCTCCCGTTATCCTTCAAATACTATCGATAGGTACTATGTCTCTCCCAAATTGTTGCTTAGCTAAAAATCGATATATTTAATCCTTCAGATTGTATCAGAAATCTGTCTCTGCAGTCCCTTAATCATTCATGTTTTCGGTCAGAGAAAAGTTTGTCTACTTTGTTTGTGACATGATCTGGGAACTACTGACATTAGATATGAAAAAAGATTAATTTGGTCATCTAGTGTATCTCCTTGCCAATTGGACTCCAATTTTCCAAACAATGGTTATCTGATACTCTGGTTAGCCAGGGATGAATGGACTGAAGCTACATTCCAGCAGATTTTAGGAGTTCTGCGGGTCTTTCCAGGACTGATCCTAAGCTTTCACAGAGCTCCTAAGATTGGCCAAACTGGAAATTCTTTGCAGCTCCTCAGAATCTTAGCTTCAGCCCTACACAACAGAAGACGCTGAGAAACTAAAAGGTCCCAAATATCTGATGTCTTGGTTTTATGAACATTTGCAAGCATCCAAATATCTGAATTTTACATTCTCCCCCATGTATTAACTAACATTAGAAAAGAAGAAAAATGTTTTAAATATTAAAAGCAGATGTTTGTGAATTAACTGAATCCTAATCTATAAAGGCCTAAACATTGAAAAAACAGAATAGTGAGAGATGAGAAGAATAAGCTTAGTAATGGACATATATAAAAATTATACACAAAGACTGTGTTTTTACCATGTCAGAGTCAGAACCCACAACCACATGTACTCCAGGGCATGATCTGATTGTCTATGTCCAGCAGTAATCACTACACCAGATAACAAAATATTTGCAGAACTGAGCTGTAAAGCACAATGGTTGGGATTTTCAGAAGTATTCAGTGTTGGCCTAACTCTGCTCTCTGTGAAGTCAGTGTTAAAATCCCATTAGGCCAATTTGGTGAAACTACTAGCGTTAACACAAAGAAACCCTTTTCTTTCACCCTTGACTAGCAGTAGGGCACAACCCTCCCATACAAGCCAATGTTGACAGCTTTTGAAAATCCCATCCAATCTCACATGTTTTTTTTAACAAAAAGATAAAAAGGAGAATAGGGGGAAACAAGAGATACATATAAATTCTATGGTCACAATTCTGAAAAGTCTATGGGTCTAAAGTCAATGTGACTTCTCATAGTGCATAAACATGAGCACATACAAAAGTTTTTGCAGGATTGGGGCCTATTAGAGCTGGTCAAAAATCATTATTCTTTTTCCAAAAAAAAAAATTAATTTTCATTTTCCCCAAAAAAATTTTGCAGATTTTTGCTAAACAAGTTTGGGTGTTTTATTAAAAAATTGACCCCTCCTTTTTTTTTTCTTGTTCACCCTTTATTTTCTTACCTCTTCTCCCTCCCTCCCCCACACCCCCCCCCCAACTCTTTTTTTCAAGTGTCAAAAATGGACAGGGAAAATGGAAGGTAAAAGGAAAAAAGGCAGGGAGCTAGAAACGGAGAGAAACAAGGGGAGGGAAATAAATGAATCTGTTTTCCATCAAAACAGTAAATTTCAAATGAAACATTTTCATGAAGAAAAAAGCCAATTTTTTTGAAAAATGTTTGTGAATGATGATTTTTTACTAGCTCTAATTTCTGTAGTTCCAGGATAACTGAGTTCTATGGGAGATCCTCTGTCATAGTTACCCCTTTCTCTTCATTTTTTTACTTTAATTTCTTTTGGCTCAATTGTGCCTTTAATGGAGAGTCTCAGGAAGGAGACAATGTAGAGCCACATCACCCCAGGGGAAGGTCTCTGAGGAATTTTGACTCAGGAAAGGCCAAACTCCTTCTGGCCCTCCTCTTCTATGCAAGGGGTACACTCTCACCGTGATACTCCATCAGGGGATGCAGGATATTTACTCCTGAGCAATTGGTTAGTGCAGTTGGTACTTAACAGGACGAGCAAAAGCCATTTCTACTCTTTTGTTGAGATGCCTCGTGAATCAGGAGTGTACAGAGTGACTGCAGTTGTGCTCCACTGTGGCTCAGGGCTGCAAATGTTTGTGTGGGTGGACTCCTTACACCTTCATAACATTATTAATGCTGCTGCAGGCAAAACACTCAAAGTGTATGGCTGTCATGCAGGGCAAGATACAGGGAAAGTGCTCTTAAGAACATAAGAATGGCCATACTGGGTCAGACCAAAGGTCTATCCAGCCCAGTATCCTGTCTACCGAAAGTGGCCAATGCCAGGTGCTCCAGAGGGAGTAAACCTAACGGGTAATGATCAAGTGATTTCTCTCCTGCCCTCCATCTCCACCGTGACAATCAGAGGCTAGGGACACCATTCCTTACCTATCCTGGCTAATAGCCATTAATGGACTTAATCTCCAAGAATTTATCCAGTTCTCTTTTAAACTCTGTTATAGTCCTAGCCTTCACAACCTCCTCAGGCAAGGAGTTTCACAGGTTGACTGTGCGCTGAGTGAAGAAGAATTTCCTTGTATTTGTTTTAAACTGCTGCCCATTAATTTCATTTGGTGGCCCCTACTTCTTATATTATGGGAACAAGTAAATAACTTTTCCTTGTTCACTTTCTCCACACCACTCATGATTTTATATACCTCTATTATATCCCCCCTTAGTCTCCTCTTTTCCAAGCTGAAAAGACCTAGCCTCTTTAATCTCTCCTCATATGGGACCCGTTCCAAACCCCTAATCATTTTAGTTGCCCTTCTCTGAACCCTTTCCAATGCCAGGATATCTTTTTTGAGATGAAGGGACCATATCTGTACGCAGTATTCAAGATGTGGGCATATCATGGATTTATATAAAGGCAATAAGATATTCTCCATCTTATTCTCTATTCCTTTTTAAATGATTCCTAACATTGCGTTTACTTTTCTGACTGCCACTACACACTGCGTGGACGTCTTCGGAGAACTATCCACGATGACTCCAAGATCTTTCTCCTGATTAGTTGTAGCTAAATTAGCCCCCATCATAATGTATGTATAGTTGGAGTTATTTTTTTCCAGTGTGCATTACTTTATATTTATCCACACGAAATTTCATTTGCCATTTTGTTGGCCAGTCTCTTAGTTTTGTGAGCTCTTTTTGAAGTTCTTCACAGTCTGCTTTGATCTTAAGTATCTTAAGCAGTTTAGTATCATCTGCAAACTTTGCCACCTCACTGTTTACCCTTTTCTCCAAATCATTTGTGAATAAGTTGAATAGGTATTGGCCCTAGGACTGACCCTTGGGGAACACCACTAGTTACCGCTCTCCATTCTGAAAATTTACCATTTCTTCCTATCCTTTGTTCCCTGTCTTTTAACCAGTTCTCAATTCATGAAAGGATCTTCCCTCTTATCCCATGACAACTTATTTTACGTAAGAGCCTTTGGTGAGGGACCTTGTCAGAGGCTTTCTGGCTTTCTTCATTACAGTATATTGCACAGGACTGGAAATCTGCTGTAGTTTTGACACTATTTGATCTTTTCAGGTGTTATAAAGAAGGACATTTTTGAAGAAGCAATAATAAAGGACTGGCTGTGCCTTTCATTTGAGAGTTTGGACCTTGTCATTTTTTACTTGGTGCAGTAATGAGAAGGGAAAGCTACTGTGCTATTTAACAGTGAAATCACTGTAGTTTTCATAACATATTTTTTTCTCTATCAGATACCCCCTGAATACTGTTCTGGATTTTCCTTTTGTTCTGAGCCTGTAGATACTGACTCAAATCATACTGAGGAAGCTAACTTAATCACAAAGACAGACATAAAAACTGGTGAAAACCTTGCAGCTGATTATCAAAAAATTTTCAACAGAACAATTGCATTTTTTAAGACTGACACAGACCTTTAAGAGGATTATGTTTTTTCAAAGCCATTATACAAACCACTCATGTTGTGCATGTATTTCACTAAGAGAACCTATTGGTATAGAAAAGATTTTGCTTTGTTTCATGTTTCTCTGTAGTCACAAACTGGAAATAGTGTCAGTGCAGTCTATTATCATTTTCATTGCATGAGAATAAGTATTTGCACCTTCTCAGATTTTCATTTGCAGAATGCAGTAGGTGGGTGGAGGCTATGGAATGCACAACGGTAACTAATATTTTTTGTCCTGTAGGTACAGCAATTATATTAGAGTATAAGAGCAAGAGCTACTATAAGCCACATCAGCGAGATGGGTACAGATATGTAGCAGAATTTCAAACAAGCGAAAGTTTATACATATGGGATATGTTCTTGCCTATTTTAAAGTTTAACACTGATTGCTTTTTCGCTAATCTATGGACAGTTTGTGGTCATGAGCAAAATTTAAGCAAACCACTGCAGGTGCATGACCACTATCCTTGCTGCATTTATAGCTAACGTAAAATCCACTCACACTAACACAGGTAATTATTTTTTTTTAGAAACAACAAATAAGAAAATCTAAAACTTGTCTGTTGTCAGCAAGGCTGGAAGAAAGAGATATTACTGTTGTTATGTTGTTCAGTGATGGGTACCAATAGAAAAAGATTAGGTTAGATAAATAGGCATGTTGTTTAAACTTGAACCAAACCAGATTCTAAGTTCTTTTGTGATTTGATTTACATAGCCCTAATGAGATCTATCAGCCACCAGATATTATTCAGCACAAGCCTCAAACACACTCAAATGATGGCTATGCATCCTGAAACAGATTAAACAGATGAGCATTTTAATCCTTCTAATATCATGCCTTAGGTGAGAAAAAGTAAAAAGCGTAGGAGCACTTGCAGGAACACTACTCAGTACTAATGCTGAAACAAAACACAACCCACAGAGCGCTACAAAGCACATGCCAGAGAGAAACAGAACTTTAATATCCTAAATCGAATCTAAGTATAACTAGAATTGCCTAACAATGATCCAAAGGATGGTTTTTTGAAGATATTTACTACAATTTCTCAAATTATAGTACATAGTTACCTAATGTATATTCCAAGATGGCTCCCAGACACTGACTTACTATAACACTGATAGTGCCAGGTATGTTCTTAGTACAAGTACTGCAGTAGCATGGGTTTCTTTCTACTATCAAATGGTACAGGACTATTGATTTATTTTTTTGGTTCTCTAGTGTTTCATTTCCTTGTTTAATAAAAATCCACTGTAGCTGGCTAGAACCCAAAGCTGCCGGGAGTTCAATTTCTTCATAAAAGCATGGAAAATCTGAGCTTTCCTATATAGTAGGAGAGCTTTTTAAATCCTTGCTTAACTTGCTTCTCTAAATCAACTTGTTGCCCTTACAGTACCAAAGCATAATGAAATAAGTTAAAGTACTGAGTGTGTGCTTTGACTTTCTTTGCTTTTATTGGTTTATGTCACAAATGTAATGTTATTAGAAGTGTGTGTGGTGGGGAGGAGTACAGCGTTATTTTGCAATTTCAGGACAAAATGGGTTTGTGAATTTGTCAGGAAGGTAGCAGAACTAGTTTGTGTAGGTGTGCAGGCCAGAAATTAAAAGGGGTTTTGTTTTTTCCCCATGATTCAAAAAACAAGTGGACAGATTATCTGACTTCCTTTGCTCTCCTTGTGCCATTCAGCTGGTGCAAATGGCTCTCCTTGTGCCATTCACCTCGTCATAATAACCTCGGAATGGTGGAGTTCCCAGCAGGTGTAGGACCAGAGTAGCATTATCCTACACCTCCTTCTGGCACAGCAGCTTGGCTGTGAGTACCAAGTGTTTTGGATACCTCATGTGGTGGATGCTTCCTTTGCAAGAGTTAAATCAGCCTTCAGGCTATTTGAACATGGGTCCCAGCTGAGGCAGTGAATCAGGAAGCCGTAACCGACTCCCTGACAGACTCTACTTGCACAGTCCAGCAGAAACCGACGGCAACAGAGAATCTGGGTCAAGGTGTGGATTCAACAGATTCTTATATGTCTACACAGGTTTGTGTAGGTTAACATGAGTCTCACTGCTTTGGAAGAAACTGAAGCAGTCCCAGTGGTCACAACTGAAAATAATAGAAATGTTAGGAAAACAGAATTTCCATCCCAATGGAAATTCTTATATTTTGAAATCTGTGTCCATCACAAATTGGGACAAAATTCAAAATGTTGAATTTTTTTTTATGGACTGGAAATTAAAAAAAATTAATTGTGAAGACATCAAAATGACATAATCGTTACATTTCATTTAAATTATGTAAACACATAATATAAAAAACGGTATTGCATGTAATAATTATTGGACATAACATTAAAATAATATGCTTTAACACAGAAGTCAAAATGAGAAAGAATGAAATGGGAAATTAGGAACAAAGTGCAATGATAACAAAACCAAATACTACATTTTGACTGTGAATTGTTTAAAAAAATCCATTGATAATTTCATGGAAATGATACATTCCTGTGAAAATTTCAATGTTGCCAAAACAGCATTTTCTGACAGAAAACTATTTCATCAGAAAGTTTTCAGCCAGCTGTTGAAAATACCATGTAATTTGCCCCTTGTGATTATTCCCAAGAGCACACAGTTAAACCCCCAAATTAAACTGGTGAACAAGGGTTTTGGAATACACACACAGAGCAAGCGCCTTCATTGACACAAATGAAGCTGCAATGAATTATAACTGGTGCATGGACAGCAGCCAAACTCCAGCCAGGGTTAATTTTGAGTTTGAACAGAGCATTTCACACATTTCTAGTTTTTGTCCAATGATAGTTTATTTTTACATGATCCCTCAAATGGTAGTAAGTAGTGTATATGTCAGTCCACAAAATAGAACAAAACACCGTGTGCATATGGGTGTTAATGAACTATAATTACATAATTATTAGTATTATGAAAAACAGAAAGGCAGATGTCTCCATCCCTCCTCTGCCCCTCCCATAAGAAGTGGTTGGAAAGGCAATGTAATCTAATCTGATATGACACACAGCCCAATACATTTCACACGCAGCTCAAAACAAGCCACAGCAACAGTTGCAGTATTTTTCCTCTTAAAGGTAATGAAAAAAGAAGCGGATGGTTAAAGGAGATTTATCTAAACTTTTACCTCCAGAGGGCCAGACTGGATGCAGAGCCCAGTGAGGGAAATTAGAATTGGAAGCCAGTGAGGAGGGGGAATTTGGGTGGGAGAAGCAACTGGAGGCCAGAAAGTGGGGGTGGGGAAGAGAGAGATCACTTGAGTAGCTAACAGGGGATTGTGATTGACTGGGGAAGGGGCAAGAAACTGAATATGGGTGGGAGACTGTGACAGGGAGTTTGGAGGAGCAACACTATGAATTCTTGGTAAGAAGCCTGGGATTGGGGTAAGAAGCCTGAAGAGTCTGGGACTGGCTAGATGAAGAGAATGGGACGGGGACAAGGAGCCAGGTGCAAGGAAGAGACAGGACCGTGACAATGGCATGTTGGAGGGGATGGAATAGGAAGCATCACACTGGGAGGCAATGGACGGAAGAAACTGTGCCCACTGAAGCACACTCCCCTCCTGATTCCAAAATGGGAACCCCAAATCCCTGAGTTTCACCATTCCTTTGCTGTCAGCAAATATGTGTGGAAACCCACGGACAACCATGTTGCATCCTCTTACAGTGCTAATCCACATAAAGGATGACAACCTACTACTGCTATCAATTATTTTGTTAGTTCAAGTAGCAGAGATCTGTGCAGTGGTTCTAAAGGTTTGATGCTAATGAACCATATGAGGGTCAATATGATGCTGCATGATGGAATTTATTTTTTTCCAGATTGCTATTAAAAAAAACCCAGAAAAATTACACAGACACACACAGAGCTATTTTAAAAAAAATTGCAAAGTCAAGTAGGCAAAAGTTAGGAAGAGATAGTATGAAGGTTGCCTGTGACTATATGAGTTTAGGATTATGCTTTATAATTTCCTAATTGTTTTATAGACCTAAGCACTTACATGTTAAACCTATACATTCTCAAACTGCTATTTCAGAACTCTATTTACTTCTGACACTGAAATTTCCTAGTGGGTTTATTTGCAGAGTATTTTAACTGTAAATAAGTAGAGGTTTCCCAGAGGGTTTACTTCCACAGTATTTCAAATGTGAAATGTGTTAATTGACCTATCAATAATGTATTCTCACTCTTCTAATGAAGAAGAAATCCCAGTGTTAAACAATTGGCTCATTTTGTAATAACTCACTCCCTTTAAAATGGCTCACAGATTATGCATATTCATTTTGCTTGAAAACTGCATTTTCAATAGGTTTGAGAGACCAACACATCTTTTATACATCTTTTCACAAAAGAGAGAGGAAATACCAGCAAAAGGATGAATCTCCCTAAACTGAAATAACCCTGCTAAATATTACCAAAATACAAATTTCAAATATTTTAAAGATTTAATACATGTTCTATTTAAATCCAGCTCATTAGACAATAAACATCAAGGGTGGACTCATTGATTTCAACTGGAGTTTTGTCATTGACTTCAATGGGTCCAGGATTTCACACCAAATAGATAATGATCTAAGAGCATTTGCCCAGTAGCAAAAATATTTTGGATTTGAAACAGTAAACCTGGGAGTCTCTTTCCCTGCCAGATAAAATCTTTGACCATTTCAATGATTTTATTTTTTAAAAAGATAATGAATTCTTTTTGGGGGAGGTTTAGATTGGATATTAGGAAAAACTTTTTCACTAAGAGGGTGGTGAAACACTGGAATGCGTTACCTAGGGAGGTGGTAGAATCTCCTTCCTTAGAGGTTTTTAAGGTCAGGCTTGACAAAGCCCTGGCTGGGATTATTTAACTGGGAATTGGTCCTGCTTTGAGCAGGGGGTTGGACTAGATGACCTTCTGGGGTCCCTTCCAACCCTGATATTCTATGATTCTATGATTCTATGAATTCAAATAATTCAAAGCAGTGAAAAAGTAACAGCATACTCAGGGGAGTACTGTCATATTTCACATTTATTCTCCCTAACCAATTTATTAAAAGGTGTTTCCAATTAAGGCCATCTGAGATTTGATTCAGTAACAGGATATAATTAGCTTCATATAAAGATTCAACAGTGGGAATCAATGTGATATCTAAATACTTTATTCTGTTATTTGAAACTAGAAAAATACATTCTTTAATCAAGCATTCCTTCATTACATTATATTTCATCAATATTGTGCAGAGGATTATTTCCATTAATCTTGAAACCCAGAGATCAGTCCATACTCTTCAAGAATATTTAAGATTAGAGGAACCGGATTTATTTATACCGGGGGGTCGGGGGGATGGGGGAAGGAATATCCTCTGTCATCTAGCAGTATGGGGTGATCATTCTTTTCAGTTCTAACCAGTTTCATTTTTGCAATTATTGTTAATATACATGTGTAAGGCTCAAGTGAGAAGTCAAAGAGAAATGGAGAACATGGGCAATCCTGCTTTGTTTCTGGAGTGAAAAAGAAAGTCTTAGACTTCTCTCTATTAATTAGCATAATATTTGAATGTACATTTACTCATTAGGAAAGTTGAGATCTTAATTTATTTCTATGACTGTGATATAAAACTCAGACTAGATTAACATAATGGCCTATTCCGGCTTTAAAATATAAAAATGATTTTGTTTTACTTTATTTTTTCCTTCAATGAGGAAGATGGATTTGTTTCTTATTAATACTTTAGATGGACTTCAAAGATGAAATAGATCAGTTGGTAAATTATTTGTTGCTAAGGAAAAAAATAAGGAGAAACTCCTAATTTATATACTATTACAATCTCAATCTTACTATTTCAACATAGTAATTTGTTGGCTTTTCATTTAAATTGCTTCTTACAAATGAGGCCCAGCTTTATTTTCAACCTGGAGCATGATCTGACAATGTGAACTATTCCATATTGCAGTTCGAGATTTGTTCTGCATCCTTTTAATTTTTAAAAAAATATATAAACTCTTAGAGTGCATTATGAGGCACAGAGAAAAAAAAGCATAAATACCTTGCTTAAGAATTTTTATGCTTCTAGGAATCTATTAATCTCAAATCCTAAAAGTCTTTCAATAATGCCTTTGAACTTAGGAGTAAATATGCTAGAGGCCCAGATTTGCCTTCTGAACACAGCACATTGTTAGACTACACACAGTTCTCATACTATTTGAATAGGAAGGTGTCAAGGTTCCTCCCCCACTCTGAACTCTAGGGTACAGATGTGGGGACCTGCATGAAAAACCTCCTAAGCTTATCTTTACCAGCTTAGGTCAAAACTTCCCCAAGGTAACAAATATTACCCCCGTTATCCTTGGAATGGCCGCTACCACCACCAAACTAATACTGGTTACTGGGGAAGAGCTGTTTGGACGCGTCCTTCCCCCCAAAATACTTCCCAAAACCTTGCACCCCACTTCCTGGACAAGGTTTGGTAAAAAGCCTCACCAATTTGCCTAGGTGACTACAGACCCAGACCCTTGGATCTTAAGAACAATGAACAATCCTCCCAACACTTGCACTCCCCCTTTCCTGGGAAATGTTGGATAAAAAGTCTCACCAATTTGCATAGGTGACCACAGACCCAAACCCTTGGATCTGAGAACAATGAAAAAGCATTCAGTGTTTTACAAGAAGACTTTTAATAAAAAATAGAAGTAAATAGAAATAAAGAAATCCCCCCTGTAAAATCAGGATGGTATATATCTTACAGGGTAATTAGATTCAAAAACATAGAGAACCCCTCTAGGCAAAACCTTAAGTTACAAAAAAGATACACAGACAGAAATAGTTATTCTATTCAGCACAATTCTTTTCTCAGCCATTTAAAGAAATCATAATCTAACACATACCTAGCTAGATTACTTACTAAAAGTTCTAAGACTCCATTCCTGTTCTGTCCCCGGCCAAGACGACTACAGACAGACACACAAACCCTTTGTTTCTCTCCCTCCTCCCAGCTTTTGAAAGTATCTTGTCTCCTCATTGGTCATTTTGGTCAGGTGCCAGCGAGGTTACCTTTAGCTTCTTAACCCTTTACAGGTGAGAGGAGCTTTCCCCTGGCCAGGAGGGATTTCAAAGGGGTTTACCCTTCCCTTTATATTTATGACACGCCCCCCAAATCTCAGCTAGGGTGAAACACTGGCTGGGATTTCTTCCTGGAGCTCTAGGAAAACAGAGTTAATAAGACACATGCATCTCTAAATATACTACCAAGTACATAAAGACTAACAATATTTTCCACATCTCAAGGACGATTTTAACCAGTTGATTCTGGGAAACTTTCACGGGAGAGTGCATCAGCCACTTTGTTAGAAGCTCCTGAGATGTGTTGGATGTCGAAATCAAAATCTTGGAGAGCTAAACTCCACCGAAGAAGTTTTCTGTTAGTTTCTTTGACGGTGTGAAGCCACTTTAGTGCAGCATGGTCGGTTTGCAGGTGGAAACGCCGTCCCCAAACATATGGGCTTAGCTTTTCCAGAGCGTAGACAATGGCATAACATTCTTTTTCAGTGACTGACCAGTTGCTTTCCCTCTCAGACAGTTTTTTGCTGAGAAACACTACAGGGTGGAATTCTTGATCAGGTCCTTTCTGCATTAAAACTGCTCCCACACCACGCTCGGAGGCATCTGTGGTTACTAGGAACGGTTTGTCAAAGTCTGGGGCCCTTAGTACAGGGTCAGACATGAGTGTCGCTTTAAGCTTGTTAAAGGCCTTCTGACACTTTCTGGTCCACTGAACAGCATTTGGCTGTTTCTTTTTGGTTAGGTCTGTCAGTGGGGCAGCGATTTGGCTGTAGTGCGGTACAAATCGTCTGTAATAACCGGCCAAGCCTAAGAAGGATTGAACCTGTTTCTTTGACTTTGGGACAGGCCACTTTTGGATAGCATCCACTTTGGCCTGTAGGGGGCTGATAGTTCCTTGACCCACCTGGTGTCCAAGGTAAGTCACTCTGTTTAGGCCTATTTGACACTTCTTAGCCTTAACAGTTAGTCCTGCCTCCCTTATGCGCTCAAGGACTTTTTGTAGATGTTCCAGGTGGTCTGCCCAGGAATCCGAAAATATGGCCACATCGTCAAGGTAGGCGACTGCATATTCTCCTAATCCCGCTAGGAGACCATCTACAAGTCTTTGGAAAGTGGCGGGTGCATTTCGCAGCCCGAAAGGGAGTACATTAAATTCATACAGCCCGAGATGTGTGATGAAGGCTGACCTTTCCTTGGCAGATTCATCTAGCGGTACCTGCCAGTACCCCTTGGTTAAGTCCAAGGTAGAGATGAACTGGGCCCGTCCCAGTTTCTCTAATAGTTCATCTGTGCGTGGCATGGGATAGTTGTCTGGGCGAGTTACAGCATTTAGCTTACGGTAGTCCACGCAAAAACGTATTTCCCCATCTGGTTTGGGAACTAGAACCACTGGAGATGCCCATGCACTTTCAGAGGGGCGGATTACACCCATCTGTAACATATCCTGGATCTCCCGTTCTATAGCAGTTTTAGCTTGAGGAGACACCCGGTAAGGTTGGACCCTAATTGGGTGAGCATTACCTGTGTCAATGGAGTGGTATGCCCGTTCAGTCAGTCCTGGGGTGGCTGAGAACGTTGGCGCGTAGCTAGTGCACAGCTCCTGGATCTGCTGTCGCTGCATACGCCCAAGGGTCATGGAGAGGTTCACCTCTTCCACACCACCAGCACATTTCCCTTCGTAGTAGACACCTTCAGGCCACTCAGCGTCGTCTCCTCCCTGGGCTGTAAACTGACAAACCTTTAATTCTCTGGAATAAAAGGGCTTTAGAGAATTAATATGGTACACCTTAGGCTTTCGGTTGGAGGTGGGGAATGCTATGAGATAATTAACAGCTCCCAGGCGCTCCTGGACCACGAATGGCCCTTCCCACGATGCTTCCATTTTATGGGCCTGGAGCGCCTTTAAGACCATGACCTGGTCTCCTACTTTGAAGGAACGCTCTCTGGCATGTTTATCATACCAGGCTTTTTGCTCTTTTTGAGCATCCTGTAAGTTTTCTCTAGCAAGGGCTAAAGAGGTTCGGAGGGTGTTTTGTAGGTTGGTTACAAAGTCCAGAATGTTAGTTCCTGGAGAAGGTGTAAATCCCTCCCATTGCTGCTTCACCAACTGCAATGGCCCCTTAACCTCACGGCCATATACAAGTTCAAATGGGGAAAACCCTAAACTGGGATGTGGTACAGCTCTGTAGGCAAAGAGCAACTGCTGCAATACTAGGTCCCAATCATTGGAGTGCTCATTTACGAATTTACGTATCATGGCCCCCAAAGTTCCATTAAACTTCTCCACCATGCCATTTGTTTGATGATGGTAAGGAGTGGCAACCAAGTGATTTACCCCATGAGCTTCCCAAAGGTTTTTCATAGTTCCTGCCAGGAAATTAGTCCCTGCATCTGTGAGGATGTCGGAGGGCCAACCTACCCTGGCAAAAATGTCTGCTAGTGCCTGGCACACACTTTTAGCCCTGGTGTTGCTTAGAGCTACTGCTTCCGGCCATCGGGTGGCAAAATCCATGAAAGTCAGTATGTACTGCTTTCCTCTGGGTGTCTTTTTCGGAAAAGGACCCAGAATATCCACAGCTACTCGCTGAAATGGAACTTCAATGATGGGGAGTGGCTGGAGAGGAGCTTTGACCTGGTCTTGGGGTTTTCAAAGGGGTTTACCCTTCCCTTTATATTTATGACAGAAGGTAATTCCAAGAAAGTATTTATAAAAAAAGGGAGGGACAGAGGGAGTGTGTGTGTGTGAGAGAGAGAGCCCTCCACCCACCCATCAGGAGAGAGATGGTTATTAGGGATCAATCTCTGTCTCACAGTAGTTTAAAATATTTAACTTAAATATGATATTACATGTAATAACATTAACAGAAACAAAAGCAAATATATCAGGGTGTGATGTTTAGGGGAAAATGAGGAATTTAATTTATATTTGTGCTGCCTGGTTATTTAGTAATGTTGTATGTTTTGAAGTTGATCTTTCTTTTTCAGTTTACTGTATTTTTAAAGTATTTGTTAAAGGCACTTCAAGTGTTTGGACTGAAAAAAATAAACATATGGTGGATTTTAGTTGTAAGAATATTTGTGCCCAATATTCCTACAACTAAAACCCACCATATGTTTAATTTTGCTGCCTTTCAATTTCATTGACTGTGTCCTTGTTCTTGTATTATGGCAAAGGCTGTATAGACATTCCTTCTCTATTTTGTACACCTCTAACATGTTCCCCTTCACTCATCCCTATGTAAGGGTACATCTACACTGCAGCTGTACCTCTGCAGAGTAGATGCTTCCCACATTGAGGAAAGGGTTTTTTTCTGTCAGTGTCAATCCAACTTTCTGAGAGGTGGTAGGTCAATGGAAGAATTTTTCTGTCAAGCTAACTGCATCTTCACTGAGGCTAGGTTGACCTAACTACATCACACAGGGCACAAAAATTTTCACAGCCCCAGCTATATAATTAGATTGATGTAATTTTAAAGGTGAAGACCAGTCCTGACCTGAGCAAGCCGAGTCTTTTCAGTCTTTCTTCATACAGAAACCTTTCCATATCTCTAAATCCTTTTTCTCTCTGAACACTTATTTCTGCTACTTTTTTTTTTTTTGAGACATGCTGAACAAAACATAACACATTATTCCAGCGGAGAGGCATACTATTGATTTATACAACATAAAATTTTAATATTTTATTTATAACACATTTTCTTTGCTTACCTTTTAACTGCTGCTGCACAATGAGAAGTTTTTAATTGGCTGTCTACAGTGAAACCTAGGTTTTCCTGCATGATTAGTTAGTTTAGAGCATTGTAAAGTTCAAGATTAGTTCAAAGTGATTTCTTCCAATGCCCCCTGCAGCCTCAGAGGCAAGTGGGCTTTCAACTGGACTCGCAAGAGAAAAAGAGTTGTGGCTCTGTTAAGGGATGTCTTCCCTCATGCCCCACTGACCATTTCTTCCTATTCTCTGTTTTCTCTTTTAGCCAGTTACTCAGCATCTCGCTCCATAACTATTTTGTTTCTTTAGTAACTTCTGTAATGGCAGAATTCTGATCTCCTTATTCAGCTGAATATTATCTCAGTCCCACTGATTTAAATGGGATTAGCTACAGAAGAAAGTATTACTAAGAATGAGTAAGGATAGCAGAATCAGGCTCTGAACATTCACCAGTTTTGACATGAGAATTGCTCTCATGTATTTTAGTATTGGTACAACAGATTAATTGAACAATTTTGAATTTATGGCTCCACCTTCTCTCTTTCCCCTCTCTGCCCTCTTGTACATGAGATGGCCAGGGTTTTATTGGGCATCATCCTCTGCTCCCCTATGTTATGACACTGCTCTAGAAAAGAGATGTCTGTATATATGCAAATAGTTACTAGAAAGAATGCCATCTGCTGGCATAAATTAGGAGGCTGAATAAAGTAATTGTTGTTAAACACTTTAAATGGCTTCCTGTGTGCAGCTTTTAACATTCAGCTAACAAAGCTAAAATGGCTGCATAGTAACAAAGGAGGGGCCTTATTTCCCCATAGGACCATTTAACCAGAGTACACAACTGAGCCTAGAATTCTTTCCTTCATGAATTTGGGAAGTGAAGAAATTGCTTTGCAAACAAAGTGCCATAGCAGTCTCTGACCACTGCTAACATTCAAGTCCTTGATTAGAACAAGGCAGCCTAAGGTTCTTTCAAAACTCTGTCTTTTACTTCCTGCAGCTCACATATCTTCCAAATACTGATAAGAGGCGACATTTTTTTTTCTTTTTTTTGGCCTGGCCTGCTGAAATTGGAAAGAGAAAGTATATAGAAGTGCAATGTCTGATCTCTATGCCAGTGCTAGAAATCAAACACAAAACCATGCCCAGAGCTAAGCCACCATGCTGGCAGCTAATTGAAGAGGTGGGTGGCTGCTATAACACACAAAGTACATGAACAAAGTTGACTAAATGCTACACATTTTAAATGTCATCTTACTGACAATATTAATATACTTCTTCTTGTCTTTTCTTCCGCTTGTCTTTCCTCTGATATGGGACACATTTTCATGTGGCTAAAGTAATGTGAGGATTTCACAAGGAAACTACTAACTGATTTGTTGTGATTTTTTTTTTTTTTTTACAATTACTACAGCAATTGTGATTTCCTTCTATCTTCAGTGTAAGTGGCCTGTGAATATAAGTGACCAGTTCTGATTGTATGCTACTCTAAACAAATGCTGCTTTATATCTGGCTGCAAAGAGTTAACTGAGTGAAGACATTAAGTCATTACAGAAACAGATCTCTGCTTATGGTACCATGGTAAAGGTACATGCAAGATATGTAATGTGACGTAGACACAAAAGTGACTATATAGTGATCCCTACTTACAACTTCCCTATGATGAAATAGCAAAAATTGTAAATTAAATAGTAACAGAATATGATTTTTTAAAGTCTGAATTTGATATATCACATAAGATAGCAAACCATGAAAATTAGCCATTTCATTGTATATGGGGCCCCCAGCCACAACTTCAAGTTACCCTCCCTTACAGCAAACTGCTCTGTGACTCAGCGACCTGTTGGTACCAACAGGCAAATGACACGGGAGCTGCATATAGTTTTTGCAGGATCCCCGGGTCAGATCTACGCATAATAGTTCACCAAAGGGTGGCATGTGAGGTCTCTACTGAGAGGCAGTAGCTCACTGGTTGTCATACTCATTGTGAAATGTATCTATGAGTATTATTAGAAGTTTGATATCTATACTGAAAATTACATTAAGGCCCTAGAGTTAAGGCAAGTCACCAGGAGGAATGTTCCTTTTATACAGGAGGTAACAGATAAACATCTCCCTGTCTGGTCATTTGCATATTGTATGCCTCACAATATATGACTTTTTGCATACTGAGCCAGGACCTGACTGAGCAATTCATAAATCTATAAGAGAAAATCTACAGTAAGAAACAAACAGGGTGCGGGGAAGGGAGGGGGAATGTCCTATTTATGACTAAAGACAAAGGATTGATTGGTATATCTTGAAATGCAAAGAGACACACCGAATCCTTTGCTGAGGAGGCAAACTGATAGCATGCTTGTCTCATGAACAGGCATCCTAGTTTTTAGTGATAACAAAATCCAAAATTCTCTGACAGAAAAACATAAAAATCCCCTTTTCTCCCCCATCAAAACAATTTGCAGAAATCTACATGAATTTGCAAAATGTTTCAGTCAACCTGAATCTGCATACTCAAATCTGGTTTTTTGGCAAACAGGGTTGCTGGCTGAAAATTTTTAGCCAGCTCTGCATGGGAGTGAATCTGACTTTAAAAGCAAGATATTGCTCCTAATTAGCATATGCTGAAAATGCACTGCAATTTCAAACCTTAACCTCACCTTCTAAGCTTGCTTACTTACCTTTTTCCTTTGCTTGGGCGTTAGACCATTAGGTGGGTCCTACCCTTAGTAGTGCTGCCTGAAAATGTAATTACATGTATAGTGGCTATCTGTCTGCACAATTATCCATTTTACATGAACTACCTAGTAGGCTCACCATGTTACAAAATATGAACTTAACACCACTTAAAACCACAAAGCCTTAAACTAGTTAATTGCCATACTGTTGCCGGCACCCAGTGGCGAGAGGCAAAACAACAGCAGGGGTTTATTACCCGGTGTGCTTTACTTAATAATTACAACGGGGTGGAGAAGCAAAAACGTTTATTTGAAGCTTCAAAGAAGGTACAGGAGATTAAATTTTCAAATCCTGCACACAGAGCAAGAAGTTACAAAGGCTTTTATACATCCTTTCTTTAGCATACTTATCCAATAGCAAGCTGCCCTAAGTATCCATATAGCCAGCCAATCCAGTTACCAGCTAGTTTCCTTGTTCTTTGTTTTATTTGTTAAACTATACATAAAGCTGCTTTATTCAGCATTGTTCTTTCATATTTGCCCTGTTTGGCCTTGTTTAGTTTCAGGCAGTCTGACTCTGCAACATATTGTTGCAGATCCTCAGCATAACTGCTGCGAGTGCCTCCAGGCGGGGGGGCCAAGGACACTTGGGCCTAGTACGCATAGCTGCACCGAGTGCCTTCAGGCAGGGGGACCAAGGACACTTGGGCCTAGTGCGAGGGGGCTTTATTGACACTTGTGGTTTTCCATCCCCCCGAGTTACCTAGTGGCCATGCCCAGTGTTCCCAACAACTCCCTCCTTTGAGAACACTCAACAGTCTTGGCTCTGAGTTTTCTTACTTGGGCTACTTATTTATGTACAATAGGACTTTGCATAAGCACTTTGTGATAGCCCTGAAGAGAATGACTTATTAACTTTTGCAAAAGGGCCCTGACACATGATACTGCACAGCATAATACCATTAATACAAGCAATACAGGAAAGAGAAGTTTTAATAACAGGCTAAATAAGCCACCAAGCCAAAACGACAAACCGCAGCCTGAAAACAAGGCTTGCAACCAATTGCTTTCTGGGGCAGTATAGGCAACCTGTGCTCCAGCTCGGGCATGGGCCTCAGCCGGTACCACCTTTTCATAGATTTTATAACTGCTATTATTTATATATACACAACATTGGGGCCCGACGAGGGCACAAACCCCTCTTTGGGATGCCAAGAGATAGTCCAAAGCCAGCCTGTTTTGGAGGGAAAACGTCCTGAGCTGCTGTACTTTTTTATTTAATGTTTTTACTGCTGACCCTAAATCACTAACCGAGTCCTTTAACTTTAAGGCAACTTTTTAAGTACCATTTGCAGCCTTTCAGTATGGCGGCCTATGCATGCCATGGCTGGCCTGGAAAACAGTGGCGCTATTCCCAGTACAGAGCACCCTACAAGCTTCTTGGTTGTGCGGGAATTTTTTATATTGCCCTTTAATGCCGTAGGTAGTTGCTGCAGGGTCTTTTTTTGTGACTTAACAGAGGTATTTCGGGCATTTTTAATTGTTCTTTTGGGCAGTGTGGCAGTTATGGACAGATGAGGAACTTCATGAGCTATATAACAGCTACCTGTTCAGTTGGCTGGCAGCACCTTGTAAGCCTTTCGGCCACATACAAAATAGTGACTCTGTAGGGCCCAGTAAGGACTGTTTTTTATGGGGATTCCTGGGATATTTAAGGCTCCTTTGGCTGCTTTTTCAAACAGTTCATATGCCCCTAAGGGGGCATCCTATCCTCCTGATTGGGTACAAGTGGGGGCGTTTCTAATTGTGCCATTCAAATTACACTTGCCATAGGGACCACTGCAAACCCACCATTGGCTTGCTACATTGGAGATATTAACTGGACGGCAAGTTATATTTCCAAACCTTTTTTTTGTGGTAAGATTATTTGTAAGAGTTTCCCTAAAAGGGGAGGAACCATTACACCCACACTGCTGGCCTCCCCTTTTGGTCTTTATTCAAGACCCATCAGCCCACTGTGTAATAACACAGGAGCGGTTTCCCATAGGACACCCATAGTGATTAGGTTGGTTTCGGGTAAAACATAATACTTCCTTAGTGAGTACTGCAACTGAATACTTCTGGTCCTGATAGGTGGCTTGCTGTAAAGAAGTCTTGTTCCAGAACGGGGAGTTCCTTCTTTCCTGCTCTTTGGTGGTGGCTAATTTTGCTAGGGTCAGGGGCAGCATGTCAAGGGTCATTTCCGTTTTGGGGACAGTGGAGTTGGAGCACATACCCAGCAATCAGTTTGGTTTGTTAAAGTAGCAACATGGTGTGTAAGTGAAACAAAGGAGTTATGCTCCCGATATGCACAGTTTGGAAATACCAATACAGAGAATAACAGTGTTACCCAATTCATTATTACCAGAGTTTTTCCAACCCAGGGTCTTCAGTACCTCTGTGGGCTCATTTTAGCATTAAGGTGCCCACTATTTGTGTCTTTTAAACAGTAGCTTTAGCCGAGATCGTCACTAGATGAGGAGTCAGCAGGTTGGACAGTCCATTGTTCTTCTGACGAGGGGGCGGATACTGCCTTCAGACAAGAGTGATGGATCCAGTTCTTGTGTTCCTTGATTTTTGCCGCTGTATGGGAGATCAGAAGGACGGTATAGGGTCCTTTCCACTTTTCCTGGAGAGGCTTGTTTTTTCAGGTACGAACAAGCACAGAGTCACCAGGCTGTAAGGAGTGGACGGGAGAGTCCAAGAGGAGAGGCTGGGAATCCTTGGTATACCTGTGAAGAGACAAGAGAACAGCAGACAGGGAACACATATACTGTGACAAAAAAACATTACCCAGCTTCCATTCTCCTGACAGAACAGGGGTGCCATTTATAGGCCTGCCCTTCCAAACATAATTTTAAAGGGACTAAGCCCTAATTTACCCTTTGGGAGAAAGCGGATATGGAGTAGGACAAGGGGCAAAGCATCAGGCCATTTCAGTGAGGCTTCTTGGCACACTTTTGAGAGATGCTGTTTAAGGGTCTGATTGGTATGCTCCACTACACCACTGGCTTGTGGTCTCCAGGGCATATGGAGTTTTCAGGGGATTTGTAAGGCATGTGAGATGCTTTGAATAATTTTTGACGTGAAGTGTGTTTCGTTGTTAGATTCCATTCACAGGGGGAGTTCAAAATGAGGAATGATCTTCTTAACAAACTTGAGGGCCACTGTTTTTGCAGTGCAATTACGGCATGGGAAGGCTTTTGGCCATCTGCTGAACCGATTTACTGTGACAAGGAGATATTTGAATGCTTGGGTCCAGGGAAACTTAGTAAAGTCTATTTGCCACACTTGTCTGGGGCCCAGAGTGGGTTTTAGGGCAGCTGGTGGCACAGGATGTCCCGGTTGGGGGTTATTTTTTTGGCAGACTAAGCAGTCCACTTGTACCTGGGCAGCCAGGGGTCGGAGTCCGGAAGTGATAAAGTATTTTTCCATTAGTTGGATAAGTGCTTTCCTGCCAGCATGAGTGGTTTGATGTAGTTTTGCAGCACCGGCCAGATCAGGCCCTTTGGTAGGAGGACCTTCCCTTCCGCGGAATGGAGCCATCCCTTCTTTTTCTGGAGACCAAGTTTGTTAGTTAGCTGTTTCTTCTCCCCAGAGGGGTTGGAAGCTCCCCTACTGATGGGATAAGGGCATGCATATGGGCGTTCTCAGTCTGAGGGGATGGCAGGGTGGCAGCATGCTTAGGTTCTTTATTTGCCCGGGCGTTACCTTTGGCCACATTTTGATCTTCCCTTTGATGGGCTTTACAGTGTACCACCGCCACTTCCAAGGGAAGTTGTATGGCATCTAGGAGCTGGAGGATTTGGAGCCCGTACTTGACTGGGGAGCCTTGGGCTGTCAGCATTCCCCTTTGCTTCCATAGGCCAGCAGGAGCATGCAGCACACCAAAAGCATACTTTGAATCAGTAAAAATGTTGACCCGCTTTCCTTTTGACAGTTCAAGCGCATGGGTCAGGGCTATTAGTTCGGCAAGCTGGGCAGAGGTCCCAGCAGGCAAACCTTCAGCTTCCACAGTGTCATGGAGGGTCACAACAGCATAACCCGCTCTCCTTTGCCCATTTATTACAGTACTGCTACCATCAGTGTACCACTTATAATTTGCATTTGGGAGGGATACATTCTTTAAATCCGGACGGCTGGAGTACTGGGCATATATGATCTCTAAACAGTCATGTTTCTGTTCCTCTGTTTCTGGCAAGAGGGTGGCTGGGTTAAGGGAGGGGCAAGGCTGTAAGGTGACTTTAGAGTTCTCTAACAGCTTAGCCTGATACCGAGCAATCAGAGCCTGGGTGAGCTAAAGCCCTCCCTTTGCATCCAATAAGGCTCGGACCATATGGGGAGTGTAGATTTGCATAACCCCTCCCAATGTTAGCTTCTCGGCTTTCTTAAGCACTAGGGCAGTAGCTGCGACCACCCGTAAACATGCCGGCCAACCCTTTGCAACCTGATCCAGTTGCTTAGAAAAATAAGCCACGGGACGTCTCCATGCTTCTAACAGCTGTGTGAGCACTCCTAGGGCCACCCCCTTTCATTCATGTACATACAACTGAAACGGCTTAGAGAGATCCGGCAGGCCCAGAGCCAGGGCTTTCATCAACTTCCTTTTTAAGATTTTACATGCCCTGTCAGCCTCTGGGGTCCAATAGAAGGGGTCATGATCTGCTCCTTTTACACAGTTGTACAGGGGTTTAGCCCTCAATCCAAACTCTGGGATCCAGATCCTGCAAAAGCCTGCCATACTCAGAAAAGCTCTGAGCCATTTACGAGTGCTTGGGGTAGGGACTTGACAGATAGCTTCCTTTCTTTTGCTTGAAAGCTGGCACTCCCCTTGCCTTAGCTGTAACCTGATTCCGCTCTACCTCAGACAACAGGGTTCTTAGGAGGATATTTCAATCGTCCCAATCCGGCTTGTGACTACTGAGGCACCCCTCAAAGACTGAAATAAACCGGCTTGGGTTCCTTGAGAATTTCCCAGCCTGTGTTTTAAAAGTTGCTAAGTCTATTCGATTGACTGGCACATGGGTGTAAACTTGCATAGTGGTAACCTGACGTCCGTCTGCCCCTGGGCGAGCCACAACAGTCTCGGTAATCAAAGGATAGAGTCCCACCGAGGGGGCAATCTCTGTAACCCGAGGCATCCTACCCTTACAAGGTGGGGGTGTGGGGGCCGAAGGGGACACCGGCTCTGCCATTACAGTGGGGGTGGGGGTCTGGGGACTAACATTAGCTACTACCGAACCAGTCAAAATTAAATTACAGCTCTGCAGAATTACAACTCTGTTCTATTTCTTAAAGCCATAAACGCTTGTGCATACAAATGTTTATTCCATTTACCCATTCACTGACAAAACAAAACTAATTGGAGGATTGTGTTGTAATTAATTGACCCTCCTGGTGGCCACCACTCCTGGTCCTCTAGTTGATATTGAGGCCAGTCAACTGTACAGAATTGTTTTAATTGGCTCTTAGTCATCAGATCCGCACCAAATACCTTCCAGTTTGCTAGAATGCATCCTAGGGGCGTACACCGTGCCCTAACCCCGAGCTCTGTCCCTGTCCCATACCTATAGGGTAACTCTGGGTGTCCCCAGGTTTCAACAGAGCATACAATCCGGATTTCAAAAGGTTCCTACCTTCTCCAAGGGACCGGTTCCTCACCGTCGCCCAAAGCTGCTTCTCTACTATATGAGTGCGTTGCACTGTTGTGCCCTCTGGGGTTGATCAAATCGTGTCTCCTCTGAGGCCCCCGATTAACACACCGATGCGCACTGGGAGTCGGTTCTCGCCGCAATCCTCGACCTCCAGGAGGGGTCCGTGCAAGGCTAAATAGCAGCCTCGTCGCCCACCCAGGGACGCCAAAAGCTGTTTCCGGCACCCAGTGCCGAGAGGCGAAACAACAGCAGGGGTTTATTACCCGGTATGCTTTACTTAATAATTACAACGGGGTGGAAAAGCAGAAAAGTTTATTTGAAGCTTCAAAGAAGGTACCAGGAGATTAGAATCTCAAATCCTGCACAGAAAGCAGGAAGTTACACAGGCTTTTATACATCCTTTTTTTGGCATACTTATCCAATAGCAAGCTGCCCTAAGTATCCATATAGGCAGCCAATCCAGTTACCAGCTAGTTTCCTTGTTCTTTGTTTTATTTGTTAAACTATACATAAAGCTGCTTTATTCAGCATTGTTCTTTTATATTTGCCCTGTTTGGCCTTGTTTAGTTTCAGGTAGTCTGACTCTGCAACATATTGTTGCACATCCTTAGCATAACTGCTGCGAGTGCCTCCAGGCGGGGGGGCCAAGGACACTTGGGCCTAGTACGCATAGCTGCTGTGAGTGCCTTCAGGCGGAGGGGCCAAGGACACTTGGGGCTAGTGCGAGGGGGCTTTATTGACACTTGTGGTTTTCCATCCCCTCGAGTTACCTAGTGGCCATGCCCAGTGTCCCCAACAATACTGCTAGGTAAGGAATAAAATTGTGGCATTTTAAATGAATATCTGTCTAGAAATTCAGCAGTTGGCATATTGATAACAAAGAACACAAATCTCTGATTTACCTTAGGGTAGTAGGTATTTTTAATACAGCAGTAAGGGCAGTTAATACAGATTCATCAGTTTTAAGGCCAGAAGGAATCATTGTGATCATCTAAGCTGGCCTCCTACATAAGAGAGACCAAAGAACCTCACCCAGTCATATCTGAATTAAGTCCACAATGTTTGTTTGAGCTATTCAAGTCTTGATTTTAATACATCAAGTGATGCAGAACCTACCAGAATCCACCACATCCCTAGGTAACATAATGGAGCATTGCCCTGCAAAATGAACAACAAAACAAAACAAAAACATGCATTTGGATTTGCTTGGTTTTTTTATAGCCTGCCCTCCTGTTTGCTCCTGGTCTGATTTTCCCTGACAAAAATGAATCAAAGTGCTTACTTCTGCCACGGTAAATCATGTATGTAGCTTTCTGCTCTTCAAATAGTGTCATTGAAATGAATGGAATTACTCATGTAACAAGTGGCATAACTGGTCCATTAATGTATATCTAAACCCAAGGCAGTGAATCTGAAAGATACCAGTCTGTATCTATGAGAAATCACTGCACTTTTATTGTTTTATCTTTAACAAAAACTCATATGAGAGTTTTTTCTGACATGGTCCCTCCAAGAAGACTATTCATGCTTCCTCATACATGCAGTAGACAATCTCATATGAAAGCACCATCCTGATTTGTCAGAGTAGCAGTTTAACATTAGAAAAGTGAAAGGATCGCTCTTCTACCTCTTGCCTTTAGCTTTCAAAGTTGAATGCATTTCCTCTGCAACATTCCCAGGCTTTGTTAGATTACACAGGAACAGAGTTTTCAGGTATGATTGCAGACTGTTAAACTGATCCATGTTCTTCTTCCTTTTGAAGAAGTGTTGTATTGCAATGACTGCAGTACTTTTCCTCGTCAAGTACCACAATGACATTCCATGACTCCAGGCTTATTGAAGGTCTGTGCCAGATAGCATATTTTGGTACTACAATACAGCTAGTCATTATGCAAAAAGTCTTGATTTTCTCATGGCGATGGGGAGGTCATATTTTTAGTTTTCAATCATAGCACAATACTATATTTAAATAAGTTATCTGTAATGAAAATTATAAGAAAGAGTCAAATATCCTCCATTTTTCAATTAAATTGTTCTAAACCATTTGAGTTTATTTACCTAATAATTTAAAACCATCAAAATCCTCATATGCCACTATATTAGATGTATATATAGACAAATTGTGGGAATTCTTGGAGGATATTTGCTTAGGAGAGAGTGGCTATTTTTACAAAGTTATGAAAAATAATAAACCCTGAATATCACTGTTTTGGTGGTGGAAGTTAGAGCCATGACAAACTTACAGTCTTATTGATAAAGCAACCTCCAATAAAGGCTAAAAGGAGACTTTCTTATACAGACATTTTTAAAAAAAAATACAGATGGTTACATTTCCACTAGGATACTTCCAAAGTTGAAGAGATCAGATTACTTACTCAATATTTCTGTGTCAACATCTTGCATCCCAAGGAATTATTGCAAGGATTCTACTGACACATTTGACATTTTCAGGTCTTCTGCGTGAAAACATTTGAGAAATTGCACCAAGTTTCAAGTTTGATTCAAAAATATGACAGGTTTTGACAAATTCTTATCTAATCTGTTGGTTCATAATTTTTTCGTGAAACGGAAAACATTTTTAAAGATAGGTTTCAGAGTAACAGCCGTGTTAGTCTGTATTCGCAAAAAGAAAAGGAGTACTTGTGGCACCTTAGAGACTAACCAATTTATCTGAGCATGAGCTTTCGTGAGCTACAGCTCACTTCATCGGATGCATGCCGTGGAAACTGTAGCAGACACACAAACTCACTTTGGATGAGTTTGGATGAGCACTTTGATGACTTTGGATGAGTTTGGATGAGCACTTTGGATGAGCTATTACCAGCAGGATAGTGAGTTTGTGTGTGTGGTTTTTGGGAGGGGGGTGAGGGGGTGAGAGAACCTGGATTTGTGCAGGAAATGGCCCAACTTTATTATCATGCACATTGTGTAAAGAGTTGTCACTTTGGATGGGCTATCACCAGCAGGAGAGTGAATCTGTGTGGGGGGTGGAGGGTGAGAAAACCTGGATTTGTGCTGGAAATGGCCCACCTGATGATCACTTTAGATAAGCTATTACCAGCTGGACAGTGGGGTGGGAGGAGGTATTTTTTCATATTCTCTGTGTATATATAAAGTCTGCTACAGTTTCCACGGCATGCATCGGATGAAGTGAGCTGTAGCTCACGAAAGCTCATGCTCAAATAAATTGGTTAGTCTCTAAGGTGCCACAAGTACTCCTTTTCTTTTTAAAGATAGTTATACAAGGCAGTTCTTCCTATAGGTAGAAAGAAAATGGCTTTGCCTATAAAAATTAGCCACCATTGAGTCTCACACTATTTCTTGTTTATTCTTATAAATAAAAAGATATTTCAGGTAAATAATACACAGTAGTTATTTTTACCCATCATTACATCTACCTCACTTAACTGATCAGTAAACAGACTGCATACACTGGGCTTTTCATTTTAATTTCAATATTGTGTAATAATTTCCTAAAAGAACTTTGTTCCATTTTTAACTTGGCATCAGGACAGATTAATATTCACACGGCTGAATTTGATTGACAAGTTTCTTTAGATTTAGGGTTTTGTTTTCGTTTTTTTATTAATTCAGAGCTATGCTAACTGTTAAATACCGAATCCAGAATTAACGACAACATTAAATGCATCTGGCTGTATTTTCACATCTAACACCTTTGTAATAAAACTGCTCTTTCAATAAATAAAAATGGGAAGATTCATTGCTGTGTTGTGTTTTCAGAACTGCGGCCTCTCCCTGAACTCTGAAGCACAAACCTCTACAGGAGGAGGAATGTTGTCATTTTAGCTATAGCATTATTTTCATATTGTGACTCCAAAATGTATAAAAATAAAACTGACTGTCACTCTCATTTATATTTTACATCTTTTTTTAAACTTGTCACAATATGTCCATATCCTCTGGCTGGCACATTATGCTCTAATTAAAATGAATATATCATCCTGAAATACAAGTGATTCTACACATCAGAATTTTAAATATAGTTAATATGAAAGTCAATGCAATGTGGCAAAAACTGGGATCAGCTGCAGTACTTTAATTTGGTGTGTTTGGTAGCAAGGGGTGAAACTGAGCAGGTCCAGAGTACATTAGCCTGTGATAGAAAATGAGGGATAAAAATGTCCTAAAATGGGTGCATGGGAAAACAATGAAATATAGTACACACCACTGAATCAGAATGCACTTAACAGGGAAATCTGTTTAAGTGAAATTGCTTCTCTGGGAAACATCTAAGCCTAATGGTACATCATGGCCATACTGCTGTTTAATGGGGATGATAATTCTGTTTAATAGGGATACCATCAAGTGATTAAGTGGTGCTTAAGTCTTTCTGTGTATCTCATTTTCATCCCGGTACTATCTGTTTCCTCCTCTCACAACACATTACACTACCTCCCTTAGCTGGATACATACAGAAAGTGTGCAAAGTAGGTCTGAGCTCAACCAACGAAGGTTAGATCCAGACCCAAAGTATTCCAAAATTTGAGGGCATAAAAAATTATTGTTCCACTTTAGGGCCAATTTGTAATATGAAGTGACTCCAGTTTGCTTGCTCAGTCTGTGTATATATACATACTGAGGTGCTAAGCCAGTGGTGAGCAACCTGTGACCCACATGTGGCCCGTCAGGGTAATCTGCTGGTGAGCTGCCAGACAGTTTGTTTACATTTGCCTGGCCACCCACAGCTTCCAGTGGCTGCGGTTCGCCATTCCCAGCCAATGACAGCTGTGGGAAGCGGTACGGGCTGCAGAGACATGCTGGCTGCCGCTTCCCACAGCTCCCACTGTAGGAGCTGTGGGAGCTGTAGGCAGCTGTGCAAATGTAAACAAACTGTCTGGCGGCCTGCCAGCAGATTACCTTGATGCGCCGTACGCATCCCATGGGTTGCAGGTTATCCACTACTGCCAAAGATCATCTGAAACTCCTGGAGATATTTCTCATAGCTACAATATCCACAGCGGTGGGCATAATCTATGTTTGAGAGGGAGAGAAAAAGTGGAAGGTGCAACCGTGAGTCCAAAGGCATTTAGAATGTTCACAAGCTATAATTCTGCAGGGAAGAGTGTGGTGACATAATTCATTGATTCAGGCTACAAGAAATTGTAAGAAACAAAAGGGGATCTGCTACACAGCGTGAAACTTAAGAAGATCAAGAATAAAAAATTTCTGGGCTAGCTTTTATAGCAGTCAGGACAGAAAATAAATTCACCAATATTTTAAATACCCAGATATCTATTGAGTAACCAATACAGCCAAACACAAAATAAAGAGGCTTCTAAATAGAGCTTGGTAAACAATTGGCTGAAAACAATTTATTCAACAAATTTAGCTCTCTTTTCTGCTTGAGCTATCTGCAAAGAGACTTTCTGATTTATGCAAGTCATTTCAGGAACAGTTCAGAGGAACATATTCCATCCTATGGATTGCTTGCAAACTATTCATTGCAAATATTTCACCTCTGATATTGATCACCTCAGTCATATGGTACAGTATTGTATCTGGTCCTTGACTGAATGATTCCCAGTAATTTGGGTCTCCTTCAGCAGGGCTTAAATATGGACTCTGCTAGGCTCCTTGGGCGTGTTGCCTTATGACTGGTGGGGGGAAAAAGTGGCAGTATCTCTCAAATACCACCTACTTGTTCCACCAAAATGAGAAGTTACTCACAGTAAATTGTTAGATCTGTGCCCATCTCTCTCCTTCCTTACATCAGGAATGGCAGGTAATAATGCTGACATTGACATTATAATCATTGGGCATCTGAGCTAAGACAACATTGTGATGAATGGGAGAGTTCACACCTTTCGGCGCTATTGTTACTAAGTTTTTTGCAGAGTCACATAGGTATTTTTACATCAGTTACACTCAGTTCACACTGTATGGGTTTTCTTTGCAACCATAACAGCTGGAAACTTACTTTTATAATGAAAACTGGTATTCTGGAGATTAAGATGGCAGCTTGAGATAGGCACGGGTATGGCATACCACTGCATAGTGGCTGTGATGTGCCATCACAGTACATTTATTGCTTACCTGCATTGGAGGGAGAACACAACCACTATGGAAGCTGTTCTCCCTCCTGTACCCCAAATAGTGGGAAATGCCAGATGCATAACCCCCTCCCGCCTGCCTCCTGGTACCATCAGGGAACTTTATGCCCCCTTATCTTTCTGAATGGGCTAAGAAGTCCTAGGTTATGACTAGCAAGAGGAATAAGCAGTTTTCAGAAGTATCAGGGTAAACAAGAAATTAGGTTCAATTATAAATGAGGAAGGGGATGTAATATGACAATACGTCAAATGGAGAATAATCAGAGGAAGGAACGAAAATGAACAGCAGGCTGGAAGACATGACTTACCATGCTATACGTATTTAGCTCTTTTAATCTTTACTTATAAGAGATAACTAAGAACAGGGCCACAGGTAGCTGAGCAAAAATGAGGAGGCTTTGGTGAACTATGGAAAGGCAACAGAAAAGGTTAAGTGGAGAGATTCAGAAAAGTTATCACTAAAAGTCTATCTGTATGCAACTTTTTAATAGATTTTTGTTTTGATATGCCTTAAAATGCAGCATATACAAGTAGCAATTCTACCAGGTATTTATCTAGAATAGTGTATAAGAATAATTTGCCAACAGCACTTTATGTTTTGTTAAACTACTGGCAAATGCTTCATCCCAAAACCAAACAGCCCCAAATACCCTTGTGTATTTCCCAACAGATGTACCCATTACCAGATATAAGCACATTGCAAAAATATAAGCAGAGAATCATAGAAATGTAGGACTGGAAGGGACCACAAGAGGTCATCAAGTCCAGCCCCCTTCCCTCAGAATGAACCAAGTAAACCTAGATCATCCGTGACTGGTGTTTTTCCAATCTATTTTTAAAAACCTCCAATGTTGGGGATTCCACAGCCTCCCTTGGAAGCCTATTCCAGAGCTTAATTACTCCTCAAGTTAGAAAGTTTTTTTCCTAATAACTAACCTAAATCTCCCTTGCTGCAGATTAAGTCCATTTCTTCTTGTCCTACCTTCAGTTGACATGGAGAACAACTGATCAACACCCTTTTTATAACAGTCCTTAACATGTTTGAGGACTGTTACAAGGTCCTTCCTCAGTCTTCATTTCTCAAGAATAAGCATGCCCAATTTTAGTGAGGGTTTTAAAACTTTTCCTTATAGGTCAGGTTTTCTAAATTTTATTATTTTGTTGCTCTCCTCAGAAATTTCTGAAATTTGTCCACATCCTTCCTAAACTGTGGCATCCAGAACTGAAGACAGCATTCCAGGTGATACCTCACCAGTGCCAAGCAGAGGTACACAGTTACCTCCTGTGTCTTACATACAATACTTCCGTTAATATATCCCAGAATAATATTAGCCTTTTTTTACAACTGTATCACTCTGTTGACTCACATTCAATTTGTGATCCACTATAACTACTAGACCCCCTTCATCAGTACTACTACCTAGCCACTTATTCCCTATTTTGTAGTTCTGCATTTGATTTTTTCTTTCTAAGCGAAGTACAAAAAGGAAGCTTACAAAATAAGTGGAAACTTGGACAGATGACTAGGGAACAGTATAAAAATGTTGCTTGAGCATGCAGGGGTGTAATCAGGAAGGCCAAAGCACAATTGGAGCTGCAGCTAGCAAGGGATGTGAAGGGTAACACGAAGGGTTTCTGCAGGTATGTTAGCAACAAGAAGAAAGTCAGGGAAAATGTGGGACCCTTACTGAATGGGGGAGGCAACCTAGTGACAGATTGTGTGAAAAAAGCTGAGATATTCAATGCTTTTTTTGTCTCCGTCTTCACAGACAAAGTCAGCTCCTAGACTGCTGCACTGGCCTGCACAGTATGGGGAGGAGGTAAGTGGCCCTCAGTGGTGAAAGAACAGGTTAAGGACTTTTTTGGAAAGCTGGACATGCACAAGTCCATGGGGCCGGATCTAATGAATCCATGGGTGCTGAGAGAGTTGGCTGATGTGATTGCAGAGCCATTGGCCATTATCTTTGAAAACTCATGGTGATCGGGGGAAGTCCCAGATGATTGGAAAAAGTCAAATATAGTGCCCATCTTTAAAAAATGGAAGGAGGAGAATCCGGGGAATTATAGGCCAATCAGCCTCACTTCAGTCCCCTGAAAAACAAAGGTGCAGGTCCTCAAGGAATCCATTTTGAAGCACTTGGAGGAGAGGAAGGTGATCAGGAACAGTCAACATGGATTCACCAAGGGCAAGTCATGCCTGACCAACCTGATTGCCTTCTATGATGAGATAACTGGCTCTGTGGATATGGGGAAAGTGGTGGAACCTTGACTTTAGCAAAGCTTTTGATAGAGTCTCCCACAGTATTCTTGCCAACAAGTTAAAAAAGTATGGACTGGATGAACTATAAGGTGATAGAAAGCTGGATAGATTGTCTGGCTCAATGGGTAGTGATCAATGGCTCAATGTCTAGTTGGCGGCCAGTATCAAGTGGAGTGACCCAAGGGTCGGTCCTGGGGCCAGTTTTGTTCAACATCTTCATTAATGAAATGGATGATGAGGTAGATTGCACCCTCAGCAATTTTGTGGATGACACTAAGCTGTGGAGAGAGGTAGATAAGCTGGAGGTTAGGGATAGGGTCCAGAGTGACCTAGACAAATTAGAAGATTGGGCCAAAAGAAATCTGATGAGGTTCAACAAGGACAAGTGCAGAGTCCTGCACTTAGCACAGAAGAATCCCAGGTTCTGCTACAGGCTGGGAACCGACAGACCAAGCGGCAGTTCTGAAGAAAAAAGACCTGCGGATTAGAGTTGATGAGAAGCTGGATATGAGTCAACAGCATGCTCTTGTTGCCAAGAAGGCTAACGGCATATTGGGCTGCATTAGTAGGAGCATTGCCAGTACATTGAGGGAAGTGACTATTCCCCTCTATTGGCACAGGTGAGGCCACATCTGTAGTACTGCATCCAGTTTTGGGCCCCCTGCTACAGAAAGGATGTGGACAAATTGGAAAGAGTCCAGCAGAGGGCAACAAAAATGATTAGGAGGCTGGGGCACATAACTTATGAGGAGAGGCAGAGGGAACTGGGCTTATTTAGTCTGCAGAACAGAAGAGCGAGGGGGGACTTGATAGCAGCCTTCAACTAATGAAGAGGTTTTACAAAGAGGATGGAGCTAGGCTGTTCTCAGTGGTAGCAGATGACAACAAGGAGCAATGGTCTCAAGTTGCAGTGGGAGAGGTCTAGGTTGGATATTAGGAAAAACTATTTCATTAGAAGTGTGGCGAAGCACTGGAATGGGTTACCCAGTGGGGTGGTGGAATCTCCATCTTTAGAGGTTTTTAAGGCCCAGCTTGACAAATCTTCCTGGCTGGGATGATTTAGTTGGGGTTGGTCCTGCTTTGAGCAGGGAGCTGGACTAGATGACCTCCTGAGGTCTCTTCCAACCCTAATCCTCTCTGATTCTATGAAGGTACCTGGAAGCTTGGGCAGGCAATTGCAGAGAGAGGGCTTTCAGAGTGTGAGAAAATCACTTCAGCAAATCACATAGCATCTTTAGGTTTCAGAGTAGCAACCGTGTTATTCTGTATTCACAAAAAGAAAAGGAGTATTTGTGGCACCTTAGAGACTAACAAATTTATTGAGCATAAGCTTTCGTGAGCTACAGCTCACTTCATCGGATGCATTCATTGAAAAAGTACTCCTTTTCTTACAGCATCTTTAGCGCTCAGTAGGCATTGGCATTGGCTCAGGCAACTGACGGAAGGGACATGGAGCCAGTCTCTCCCACCTTCTCCTTGTGCTGATGGACCTGACTAATAGGGCCATGATAACAGTCTAAAAATACTTGAGATGTGTAAACAAAAGGAGGGAGAGGTTTTTTAGCCTGATACAATGAGCTAGAACCTGGAGTAATGAAATAAAATTAAGAAAGGCAAAATATAGGATGGATATTAGAAAGTTTTGACTTCCTGAGAGTGTGAGTGATTAAGCTGTTGAATAGCCTCCAAGGAGTAGTGGTGGAAACATGATTATTCAGGGTGTTTAAAATTACATCAGGCAAAACACTATTGGTCAGATTCTGTCACAGTGGGAAAATGGATTTAACACAGACACATAGCCAATGGTGAATTCCCTGTACACAGGGAAGTGCTGGTGGAGACAGCTCTGCCACCTCTTGCATCAACTACCCCACTTATACTCAGCATGTGGGATTGAGTGGGCATTCCAGTGAGGTGAGGTGGGACAAAGCAGAACTTTGCTACACCTGATCCTCCCACTGCTGTAAAGTCACTGATAGACCTTACCTCTGTAATATAAATTAGAGCTGCTCCTTGCAGCTCTAACTTGTATGGGAGCCAGGCAGCTTGGGAAGAGAGAGGCAAAACGGATTCCTTGGTGGCTGTCCCTATAAAGTATAATAAAAGGTGTATTACTACTTTGGAAAAAGTTGGATTGGATGAACTCAGATGTCTTTTCCATCTCTATGGGATCTCTGTAATTCAATCTGAGACATTTGCAAACCAGTCAGACTGTCTTGTACCTACAAAACTAGCAGAAAACTCTAAAACTGTCATTACATTATTTGCCCTAACTTTAAATTGCAACACACATCTATGATGCTGACAAATTATTCATATATAACTTAAGACTAAAAAAGCTAATGTGGCACTTGACATGGTTTTTAAATCCAGGAAAAGTGAATAAAAGCTTCTTAACTATTTTACAGTGGTGGATTTAGCAATTAAACCACCAAAATAGAAAATGACTCCTTGGAGGATAAAAAGAAACAATCAACATAAATTTGTCTTATCAGAATTAAGTTTCAGGAAATCTAAGGACATGTCTTTATACATCATATTACATACAGGAAGATTACAGCAGTAAGTATAATGTTGCTTCAGTGCATACCAATATATTATTAAGTGTAATTTGCAAAAGCAGAAAATCCCAGCAGTCATCAATTCTCATCTGTGTGTAATTACCTGTAAAAAATCCAGATAAGTTTGAATCATTCAAGCCACTGGTGTTCTCCATGACCAGCAGCTTCTAATAAACATACATGATCAGTATGAGTTTTGCTTTCTTAACACTGAGCTTTTAGAAATATCTGCAAAGACAAAAGCTGTGACAGAGAGAAAATAAAGTATACCCTGTGGAGTATTACAAGGCAGTACATTCATTAAGCAGTTCTTATGACACCATAAATGCTTTAGTCATAAGAACTCAACATACAATTACAGCCTAATACTCCAATAGGGACTACTTTGTTTTTTTATAATATATGGTTTTTCCTTGCAAAAAAAAAATAAAATAAAATAAAAAGTACCAGTAGTTTATTTCTTTACAATTTGAGAGATACTCAAAATGTTTCAAAGTGGGACTACGTAATATTTAAAGTGTCATTCATCACTGATGTCCTGTTTAAAGATCTATTGTATGAGGACATTAGAGAATGATATATAGAAACACATTAACTATAACCAGTGACCAATATTACAATTGCTTATACGATGTTTGTATGAAAACACCACGTAGCAATAGTTTGCCGTTAGCAATGGTGCAGTTTGACAGGAACACCCAACGGGTTAGCAAGTGTTAGTGCTAACATGAAAGTGTTATGTGGGTTCGGAGGCAGGTGGCTCGTTACCCCAACTTGAAGTGGTGAGGGGCTCCGGAGATAGTGGCTCTAGAGTGTGAGTTCAGTAATGTATAAGGAGGAGCCAAACCCGGAAAGAACCTGGTATTTGTTTTTGTTTTCTTTGTTAATTAAACTATACCACAGGAAGGGGAATGCATTTGGACTTTACCTAGTGGGTACATGTACACTAGACTTTTAAATATCTAATTAATTCACTGTCAATTAACTCAAGGTATATAATGCTTTTATAGACACCAGTGTGGACACTCACCACTTTGTTCTGTGTAGGGGGTAGGGGTACTGCCAAGGAAAGTTCCTGCACTCAGGATCCACTTATTGCTCTGTGCCCATGGAGGCCTGAGTTCTCTGGCTGAGCTCTGTACCTTCAAAGTGGTAGGATTTGGGCCACTGATTTCACTGACCATTTTGCTTCAGTAAGGTCTGAGGTATCAGACCCAAAAGTTATTTCTTTACCTGCATTCAAATTTCTGTGCTGCAGCTGTGGACACATTTGTCTTCTGTTCAGGTACAGTTAGGGAGAGGTGAATGCTTTTTATTGTGATTTCTCTTGTAAATATTTGGGAGGGGCTTAGTTCCTACAGATGAAAGCTCTATAAATATCTGGATAGATTAAACAGAAAAGCATCTGGACCTAGTAACTGTCTAGCAAAATGTGGGAAGACTATAATGCCTTTGTTTAACCTTGAAGTTTAATCCAACCAGGAATCCAAACTCAAATTGAAGTCAGAGAATAACTAATGCTGTGAGAATGCTTTTGGATATTTTGTGGAGGGTATTCAAACAAAAAAAAAAAACAAACCTCATCAACGTGAGAAAGTGGAGATGCTGCTAGAAAACAGCGCAAGTATTTGTTTTGTGCTTGATTTTACCAGAATATGAAATAAGCAACAGGATAGAAGTAAATAAATACAGAGGCAATATGTTTGTGAAGCCTAAATAGTCAGTCAAGACTGTTAAAAAGTTGTCAGTCCATGGATTTGGACATTTTAAAAAAAAAACAGAACCGACTGCCGTGATGGATTTTGTTGTATCATTTGGCAATTCACAAGTGCACCTAAATGGCTCAGCATGAAGTAAGACTGACTGAGGAAACATTATAGCAGTCACAGTATGTGGCCACTTTTTTGATGGATAAGAAGTTGTAAGGACAAGATGGTAGTGCTGAATGAATTAAATTGATCATTAACAAGGACATGGGAGGGAAAAGGTGGTAAATTGTTTCCATCAGGAAAATTATCAAAATGAAAAAAAATGCAGAGGTCACAAGATCAAAACAAACAAACAAACAAACAACTTAGAATGAAATCAGAACACCAAGGAAAAGAGGAGGAAAAAGTAACATTTCCTGAGTTTGGTTAAGATTTGGGAAGGCATTTATCCAACACTAACAGATGAGAAAAGTGAGATGGAAGAAAACTAAAAACACGGTGTTATCCTCAGAGCAAAATCAAAGAATGGAGTTTAATATGGGCAGAGCTATGTTTACATAAAGTTGCCTGATACATTCCATTGTAAGACCCTGTTTTCAGTGCTTTTAACTTTTCTAAATGTTAACTGTTCAGGCTGAAATTTCCCATGCTGGCTGTCTGTGTCAGGCTGCTTTATTTTTTAGAAAGTTTCAGGGGGGAAAAAATGGTTAGCTGTTTGAGAATGAGGTTTGATAAAACAGTTTTCTGTATGTTAAAAATCTCTTGCAACCATTTCACGAAGAACCTCTAATCCATCTGTGCTTTGGAACAGGAACTTGAAATTTGGCGTAGGAAATTTGGCCAGGCCTGTGATAGGCCAAGCTGTTGTAAAAAGACGGTATATAGTTGGTATGGACTTGATCACAAATAAAGAGCACAGGTGTACCAGCCTGAAGTGTCCCTGAGTCTCTGAGTCAGGGATCGGCAACCTTTGGCATGCGGCCCACCAGGGTAAGCCCCATGGTCGGGCCGGGCTGGTTTGTTTACCTGCCACATCCGCAGGTTTGGGTGATTGCAGCTCCCTCTGGCCGCGGTTTGCCGTTCCAGGCCAATGGGGGCTGTGGGAAGTGGCGTGGACTGAGGCATGTGCTGGCCAGCGCATGCGGCAGGTAAACAAATCGGCCCGTCCCATCAGGGGGCTTACCCTAGTAGGCCACGTGCCAAAGGTTGCCAATCCCTGACCAAGTATTGAAGGGAACAGCTTCCATACAAGGAAAGCCTAAAAAGATTAGGGCTGTTCAAGAGACAATTAAAGGGTTGATATGATAGAGGTCTATAAAATCATGAATGGTGTGGTGAAAAAGTATTATTTTCTTTAGGGCTGTTGATTAATTGGAGTTAACTCATGAGATTCATCATGATTAATTCTTATTAATCACTTTTTTTTTAGTTAATTGCAGTTTTAATGAAACAATAGAATACCAGTTGAAATGTATTAACTATTTTTGGATGTTTCAAATACATGGATTTCAATTACAACACAGAATAAAAAGTTACAATGCTCACTTTATATTTTTTATTACAAATATTTGCAAGGTAAAAAGAAGGAAAATATTATTTTTCAATTCACCTCATACAAGTACTGTAGTCTGAGCTCTTTATCGTGAAAGTACAACTTACAAATGTAGATTTTTTTTCTGTTACATAACAGCACTCAAAAACAAAACAATGTAAAACTTGAGAGCCTACAAGTCCACTCAGTTCTTGTTCAGCCAGTCACTAAGACAAACAAGTTTGTTTACATTTAAGGGAGATAATTTACAATGTCACCTGAAAGTAAGAACAGGCATTCGCATGGCACTTTTGTAGCTGGCATTGCAAGGTATTTACATGCCAAATATGCTAAACATTCATATGTCCCTTCATGCTTCGGCCACCATTCCAGAGGACAGGCTTCCATGCTGATGACGCTTGTTAAAAAAATGTGTTAATTAAATTTGTGACTGAACTCCTTGGGGGAGAATTTTATGTCTCCTGCTCTTTTTACCTGCACTCTGCCATATATTTCATGTTATATCAGTCTTGGATGATGACCAGCCATATGTTCATTTTAAGAACACTTTCACTGCAGATTTGACAAAATGCAAAGAAGGTACTAATGTGAGATTTCTAAAGATAGCCACAGCACTCAGCCCAAGGTTTAAGAATCTGAAGTGTCTTCCAAAATCTGAGAGGGATGAGGTGTGGAGAATCCTTTCAGAAGTCTTAAAAGATCATCACTGCATAATCCAACTGACCGAAAAAGAAAATCAACCTTCTGCTGGTGGCATTTGACTCAGATGATGAAAATGAACATGCTTGGGATGGTTATCAAGCAGAACCCATCTTCTTGTTTGTCTCAGCGATTGGTTGAACAAGAAGTAGGACTGAATGGACTTGTAGGCTGTAAAGTTTTACATTGTTTTGTTTTTTAATGCAGTTATTTGTTTGTACACAATTCTAAATTTGTAAGTTCAACCTTTATGATAAAGAGACTGCATTACAGTACTTGTATTCAGTCAATTGAAAAATATTATTTTTTACATGTAAATATTTGTAACCAAAAATAAATTTAAAGTGAGCACTGTACACTTTGTATTCTGTGTTCTCATTGAAATCAATATGTTTGAAAATGTAGAAAACACCCAAAATATTTAAATAAATGGTATTCTAATATTGTTTAACTGCGTGGTTAATCTCGATAATTTTTTAATCACTTGACAGCCCTACTTTTCTCTCTTCCACAATACAAAAACCAGGAGTCACCCAATGAAATTAATAGGCAGTAGATGTAATACAAACAAGAGGAAGTACTTTTTTCTTACATAACACACAATGAGCATATGGAACTCATTGTCAGAGGATGTTGTGATGGCTAAAAAAGAATTAGATAAGTTCATGGAGACTAGGTTTACCAATGGCTATTAGTCAAGATGGTCAGGGATATAACACACACACAGCTCTGATACTGGCCACTGTTGAAGACAGAGCCTGGGTTATATGGGCCACTGGTCTGACCCAGCATGGCAGTTCTTATGTTCTTAATTCTCTGAAGAGTCTATTTGCCCTATGTTCCATGCCAGAGTTACAGGAGTTTCTTTTTAATTGCTACTCCCAGCTGCTGCAGGCCACTGTGCAGACGAGGATAGAAACAGAGCAGGGAGTCTGTCTGTCCTGAGATCTCAAGGCTTGCTCTGCTGGTAGCCAGGTGGCATGGAGAAGGAACAGCCTGACTTGAATGCAGAGGGGACAAAACACAAACTGGGGGAGGCATATCTAAGAGAGTATATTTGGATCAGGAGGAGAGACTGGGACTGATACTCGGAGCTGATGAGTGTTGGGCAAAGAGACTGGGGCTGAGAGCCAAGAGAAGAATGCAGGAGGAAATGGGACACAATGGATGGATGGGGAAGACTAAAGGAGGATAAGGAGCCAGGGGCAGGCAGACTGGCAGTGAATGGCTGGGCAACGAGACTGAAAATGGGAGTCAGTGAGTGGAAGGAAGAAAACGGGAGTGGGGAGAAATGAGTACAGAGACCTGGGACTGGATTGGCAGGAAGGTGGGACAAGGAGCTAAGTGAGGAGAGACTAAGAGGACTTGGACAGGGATAGGATGAAAGTAATGGGACATAAAGGGTTAGGGTAGAAGGGAAGGGGCAGAAGGGTCTGTGACCATTGAAGTACACTCCTCTCCAGAGCCTGGAATGCAACCCAAGATTCCTGTGTCTTACCATTCCTCTGCTGTCAGCAAATATCTGTGAAATCCACTGGCAAAGGGTCTCATCCCCCTCTAGTGTCAGTCCACATAGAGAAGTGGTAGGTAACCTGCGGCCTGCACACAGCCCATCAGGGTAATCCGGTGGCAGGCCACCAGACAGTTTGTTTACATTTGCATGGCCGCCCACAGCTCCCATTGTCTGGGAACAGCGAACCACAGCCAATGGGAGCTGCGCGAAGCAGCATGGGCCACAGGCTGCCCACCACTGACATAGAGGATGACAACCTACTAGTGCTATCAGTTACTCCATTAGCTCAAGTAGTAGAGGTCTGTGTGGTTAATCTAAATGTTCCTGTTGATGACCCATGTGGGTGTCAATATGATTCTACACAATGGAATTTCTGTTTTTTCAGTTTGCTTTTTTAAAAAATAGGAAATTACATTAACAAAAAATCATATAAGAATGCTAAGGTTGCATAGTGAAGTAGACAAAAGTAAGGAAATGATAGAATTAAGGATTGCCTGTGTCTTTAGTGTATAGGCTGGAACATACTGTGGGGAGGAAGCAGGGTTGTTAGTGAAAGAGTCTTTTATCTCTAGGATGCCTGGGTTCTTTGTTGCAGAAGTTGAAAGGTGTGTAGGGAATGAGGCAAGAGGCTGCAGAAAGAGAAAGGACGGTCTCTGTGTTTCAATTCGCCATCTGTAAAATAGGAATAAAAACACCACCTATTCTCACAGGGGTGTTGGGAAAATAAATTAATTAACGTTTGTGAAGCATTCAGATACTATCGTGATGAGCACCACAGAAAAATTCCATGATGAGGAAATTAGTAATTCTGTCTTAATAGCCGGGTTTGAAAAGTGTGCACTAAATAAAGCCTGGGGCCACACACTGAACAACATGGAGAAAACAAAGTACGGAACAGGGCTCATTAAGTGAGCATTGTTCATTCTGTGCACTGAATGAGGCATGGGTCCTCGAAAAAATATTTATGTGATCATGTAATTAAAGAATTATCATAATACATATGCACAGTGGAAGCAAATTAAAATTGCGTGGGCATATTAATTCTGACATTTCCTAACTTTTAAGTGCTTGACTTTGCCAACAATGTTCTTTTAATGTAGTTTTTATGCAGTTATTTATACATTATACCTAAGGTTAAGCTTTTGTCACAGTTATTTTTAGTAAAAGTGAGGGACAGGTCATGGGCAATAAATATTCACAGAAGCCTATGACCTGTCTGTGACTTTTATTAAAAATAACGTGGCAGGGGAGGCTGATGGGGGACGACTGAAGCTTGTGGGTGGGGAGCAGAATGGAAGCCTGAGCCCTCCTGCAAGGTGGGGAGGGGTCCAGCACCTGCCGTGGTGGTGGCTGACAGCACCTTGGGATTCCAGGCCCCCACACTGCCCACGGTGGCTGGGAGCTGCAGACTCAGGAATCCTTGTTGAACTTCATCAGATTTCTTTTGGCCCAATCCTCTAATTTGTCTAGGTCCCTATCCCTCTGGACCCTATCCCTACCCTCCAGCATTTCTACCTCTTCCTCCAGCTTAGTGTCATCTGTGAACTTGCTGAGGGTGCAATCCATCCCATCATCCACGTTCAATGAGATCCTGCAAGCCAGTGCTGCATTGGACTGTGAGCACAGGGCCCGGAGGATGAACACTGAAGACAGCTAGGAGAAGGAAAGAGTGGAAAGAAGAAAGGCCAGGAGACCCAGCAGGAAAAGAAGAGGGAGATGCACGAGGTCATAATGGGGCTTCCCAGGTTGCAAACAGATGCTTCAGACTCTGGTGGGCCTACAGGTTCAACTATCTCAAGATTGCATACCTCTACAGAGCATTGGGAACTCAGTATCAGGACCTCCCTATACCTCCCTCAACTATCCCCATGGCATCGGGGGTCGCTGCCCTACCCCTACCACTCCACTACAGGGGACATTAAAAACTACCACAGCTTCACAGGCACTTACCAGCGAAAACCACTGTTGGTGTATGTGTAGCTAGAATAGACATGAATGGTCTTTCCCCTCAATAAATCGAAAAGAATGTATGAAGTTTTTTATGTATTTGTTTTAAAATGGCCTCCTTTTTTGCACTGATTTGTTACAGAATAAAATTCTTTTATAAATTAATCTTTATTAGTTCACAACATATAGTGCTGAGTGCTCAGCAGTTCTGAAAACAACCAATTACCTGTTACTGCATAATGTCACACATCTCATAGGATCGTTCACAAACAAAATAAATAGGTCCATTGACAATGTTATATTTCTACACGTACAGCAATCACCACATTTTTCCTGCCTGGCCACAAAAGAGTGAGGCCAAGAAGAGCACACCATAACACCACATACGCACAAGGCTGACTCACTGTTAAAATGGTCTTTCAAAGCCTCTCTGAGCCATACACTCCATGTCGAGGTCTTCTAATAGCCTTGTATCTGGCTGTTCAAATTCAGCAAACTGCTACTCCACCTTCCACAGCGGTGGGAATTTTTCCTCCTTTGCTTCACGTATATTATGGAGGACATAACAGGCACCTATAATATTTGGGAATTTTTCTCACTGACGTCCAATCTTGTGAGTAAAGATCTCCAACGACCCTTGAAATGACCAAAAGCACATTCAACTCTCATTCTGCACCTGCTGAGCCCATAGCTGAATCATTCCTTGGTGCTGTCGAGGTGGCCAGTGTACAATATCATGAGCAAGGGAACAAGGGGTAGACTCGGTCACCCAAGATCACTGTTGGCATTTCAACATTCACAATGGTAATCCACCAATCAGAAAAGAAAGTCCCTGCTTGGACAGTCCTGTGTTCTTACGCAGCCTTCCCATTTTCTCTGTATATTGTATTTACAATATCATTGTATTTACACAGAAGTGTACAAACAGAATCCCTTTTCTCTACTGCCACAGGGGCATAGAGTAGTAGTACAGAAACACTAGGAGATTCTTCCCTACCCTTATAGTACAGATCCTATCATAGGTGCTGAAACTAGGGGTGCTGCCTCACCTTCTGGCTTAAAGTGATTTCTATCATATGCAGCTTTTGCATTTTGGTTCAATGGCTCTCAGCTCCCACACTATACAAATTGTTCCAGCACCCCTAGATCCTATAGGTAAGTGGGACAAGGGAAAAAGAAAGGAAGTCAACACGTGAGAAAATGAAGAGAAAGAGAGAGAGAACTAGGGAGAATGAAGAAAAGAGTGGAGATAAGGAACTGAAAGAGCACAGAGTGAGAGAAAGGAAGGGAACAGTAAAGAAGAAATGGAAGAGAGAGAATGAGGCAGGTGTGTGAGAAATGAGGGAAGAGAGAAAAGCTTATTCATAATTGACTTTTTTAGCATTATTTTCATATTAACATGTGAGGGAGAAGAAACAATGTGAGCAACACCTCATCAAGAATAGCAAATAGTAAAACTGAAGAGTTTGCCAACAACTCAGAGGCTGAAAATCTGCCCCAACTTCAGCAAATATGAATAATGGTTACATCCACAGAAATCAAGAAAGGTCTGTGAATGATTCCTAAGCCAAAGAGAAGACTCAGGCTTAAATTCATCTAATTTTTTTGTTTGATGAATCCTATTTAACCAGCTCTAAGGAGGGAGGAACCCAATTTGACTTTTTGAGTTCAGTCTGTTTGCAGAGTACAAGATTGGCAAATACTGGAGGGAATTTTTTTATTATTACTTGCAGAGTGAGCAAATTTGAACTGGAAATCACTGAGACGATAAACATGAAACCCCACAATGCCCTTTCTTATAAAAGCGACAAAGAGTCCTGTGACACCTTATAGACTAACAGACGTATTGGAGCATAAGCTTTCGTGGGTGAATACCCACTTCTTCAGATGCATGCAGTGGAGATTTCCAGAGGCAGGTATAAATATGCAATCAAGAATCAGGCTAGGGATAACGAGGTTAGTTCAATCAGAGAGGATGAGGCCCTCTTCTAGCAGTTGATGTGTGAACACCCAGGGAGGAGAAACTGCTTTTGTAGCTGGCTAGCCATTCACAGTCTTTTAATCCTGAGCTGATGGTGTCAAATTTGCAAATGAACTGAAGCTCAGCAGTTTCTCTTTGAAGTCTGGTCCTGAAGTTTTTTTGCTGCAGGATGGCAACCTTTAAATCTGCTATCGTGTGTCCAGCGAGATTGAAGTGGTTATATAGGTTTTTGTATATTGCCATATTGCCTATAGGTTTTTGTATATTGCCATTCCTAATATCTGATTTGTGTCCATTTATCCTTTTACGTAGGGACTGTCCGGTTTGGCCGATGTACATGGCAGAGGGGCATTGCTGGCACATGATGGCGTATATTACAGCGGTGGACGTGCAGGTGAATGAACTGGTGATGGTGTGGCTGATCTGGTTAGGTCCTGTGATGGTGTCGCTGGTGTAGATACGTGGGCAGAGTTGGCATCGAGGTTTGTTGCACGGATTGGTTCCTGAGTTAGAATTACTATGGTGCGGTGTGTCGTTGCTGGTGAGAATATGCTTCAGGTTGGTGGTTGTCTGTGGGCGAGGACTGTCCTGCCTCCCCAGGCCTGTGAAAGTGAGGGATCGTTGTCCAGGATGGGTTGTAGATCAGTGATGATGCGTTGGAGAGGTTTCAGCTGAGGACTGTATGTGATGGCCGGTGGAGTTCTGTTGGTTTCCTTCTTGAGCTTGCCTCGCAGCAGGAGGCTTCTGGGTACACGTCTGGCTCTGCTGATCTGTTGCCTTATTTCCTTGTGCGGGTATCGCAGTTCTGAGAATGCTCGGTGAAGCTCTCGTAGGTGCTGGTCTCTGTCTGAGGGGTTGGAGCAAATGCGGTTGCACTACCGCTTTTACAGATCCAGACTAACACGACTCCCCCTCTGAAGCTATGTCTTACAAAATCACTTTTAAGATTAGAACCACACTTCAAGGAAGCCTGCAATCCTCGCTGAAAACTCACAGTAATCTTGCTGCAACAGTAACATAAAAGCCAATGGTGTTCTAATGAATCGCAACATTGAAAGTTCACGTGTACCGCATAGTGCCAGAAGGAGCAGACAAGGAGGACATTTAGGTATGTCTGCTCAAAGGTAGTAAGCAACCAGAAACGTAGAGCAACCACTTTTTTTTTTTTTTTAAACAACACACAAAAAGGTGGCCTGGATTTCACAGAAGGAAAGCCTGATTCACCTACTGTGGCCAGCTTCTCCAACTTATGTTGCAACAGGCCAGATGCACCGTGACATTTTTCCCCCACACTCCTCTGTTGTTTATTGACAGTGATACTCATGTTGAAAGGGCCCAATTTCCATTCATAGACAAGGCCAAGCAAAATTAAATAGCTCACCACGGGCCATGACCTGCCATCAGAGTTTTGATTTCCAAAGTGCAGACCCTAATACACACGACTTATTTATTTATTTTAATATTATTAGAAGCTAATATTTCTTGAGGGACAAGTGGCAGCAGGCACTGAAGCTGAAAGTGATGTGACAAACATTGCATCACACAATGGTGAGAACAACTCAACCTTGTAATTAATTTCTATCTTTAAATTCCCATCAATAAAGTTTAGCTGGATGAATCTAGCAGGGTGAAGCTTTCTAGCGGCACATTTCCTGTTGTAAAGGTTACAATACTGTTTGCATATTTACTGTGGAGGACATGAGAAAATGATGCAGAACAATGAGCAAGGAAAACTTTAATAGATCTGAGTTTTAAAGAATCTTGATGACATTAGCATGCATTATAGAAGGTATAGTATATTACCAAGATAGAAATAACCTTTGCATTTCAATTCAGAGGGAAGCAGAATATTTATCCTATAGTAACAGGTTTCAGAGTAACAGCCGTGTTAGTCTGTATTCACAAAAAGAAAAGGAGTACTTGTGGCACCTTTGGTTAGTCTCTAAGGTGCCACAAGTACTCCTTTTCTTTTTATCCTATAGTAGCCCATTCATGGGAATAGCCAGAATCCATTAACGGGGAGCATTGAAGTCCTTTCAGGGACTTCTGTTGAGATTCTCGTTTGTGAATAAATGAGATTAATGAAGTCTAACAATGCCCAATCTTCATGTAATTAATTAAGAATGTTCTCTGGCTAACATTTCTCACCTGTTTTAAGCAGTGAAAGATACCAAACTGAAGTTAGTTTCGCCTCCATGCAATTCCCCCTTTCTCAAAAAAAGTTTTAGGTTACTTCCAAGCATCTAGTCACCTCTTGTTTTAAGAGACATTTCATTTGGCTGACCCATTGTAGTTCTTTCACAGGTGAACTGCATGTCCACTCATGGAGTTTCTAATTAGAGCTGGACAAATGTATCTGAAATGTATCTTTCTATAAATATCCATCTTAAAAAAAATTAAGGGTCAGATCCTCAGCTATGGCTGAGGAGTTCTTGGCAGAAATGGGAAAGAGGGATAGAACGGCAATACTAAAGAATCTTTGAGCTTCTGTGATCCTGGGGCCACTCTGCTCTGGACTGGTTCCCCCAAAACAAATTAGAGAACCAAGAGGGTTTCTCTAAATAGCACTGGCAGCCTATGGACCAAAAGAGCTGTTACAGAAGCCAAAAATTGCCAAGGTGCATGGATGGAACAGCCACACTGCTGTGCTGGTCACAGGGAGGACTGCCTAGGAGCCATTATTGTGTCTGTACACCACTATAGGATCCTCTGTACTGAGGGCTTCCGAGTAAGAACTGATTAAATCAGTGGCCCAAAGGAAGCCATCTGTAGCACACAACAAATTTTATTGATCCAGCAACACTCAGAAGTTATACTTCATATTCCTGAGCACCATCTACTGGCATTGTATCTGTAAAATGAGAATAATGGTACTGACCTCTGAGATCTACTGATGGAAAGAACTAAATAATATAGCGCTGCCTATCTCTTTACAAAAGCACAGCTGTAAAACATCCTTGTGACATCTTATACTGTGTCTGATTAATATGACTCCAGGGTACCTTTACGGCAAGGGAGCTGTGGAAAGCTGTTCTAACAGAGTTGAGAATCTGGCCCAAAATGTTAAGGGAATGGTTATGCTAGCAAGGATGTGTACCATCATCTTTAATCCATAACTATCAAGAGAGAAGCAGAAAATTAGTTTCTCTATACCCTGTTCTGCTAGCATGTAGTAGAATTCATCATTTACTTTATACTACTGTGAAGCTGGCAGTGTAACCAAGTAGTTCATTTTATCATTTAATTGTGTTATCCATTATTGTGGCTAACTCGTATGTAATTTCATATGTAATTAATGTGTGATGAATAGACTTAAATTGGAGGTATAGATATACGTAGGATAGGATTACGGGAGTATAAAATTGACAAGTATTTATAAGTGATGAGTGTAGTAAAGTAAAGTTTTAAAGCAAGGCCTACCGTTTAAGGGCTGTAAGATTTCAGCTTAGCCACAGCAGCCCTCAGGCTTAAGGAGGGTTAACATAAGCAGGTGACCTAGGAATAACCCTGCACCAGTAAAGTTAGGTTAATGTAAAGAATGTGCTTGTAAGTAATGTTCAGGAAAATATGCCACAATGTATCCATCTAGGCTACAAGACACCCAGTTGTAACATGGAAAGTTTTGCTCTCACTACAGGATACCATGGGAACATGTTTTCATAGATATTAACAAAATGCTAATGAGAATAAGGGGAACTAAGGGCTTGTCTCCACTTACCGGGGGATCGACGCACAGCAAAAGATCCACTGATCTACTGAAGACCCGCTAAATCAACTGCCGATCACTCTCCCGTCAACTCTGGTACTCCTCTGCAATGAGAAGCATAAGGTAAGTCAATGGGAGAGCTTCTCCCGTTGACCCAGCATGATGTAGACACCGTAGTAAGTCGACCTAAGCTACGTCAACTCCAGCTACGTGAATAACATAGCTGGAGCTGCGTAACTTAGGTCAACTTAGCCCCATAGTGGAGACCCACCCTAAGAGAACAACCTGTGAGAAGCAGGGCACTCCCAAAATTTAGGGGATGTGGAAGTACAGATAAGGAAAAGAGGGTTGAAACCATATGCATATGCATAAGATGGTAGACATGGTCATTATAGGAAAAGAAGGGTTCCTGCTATGGATAGGGAGGGAAGATCCCACCAGGGAAGACTTTGAGGAAAGACCCATCAGAAAAGACCCGTTAGGGGAGGAACCAAGTCAGGAAGACCCCATGGGAACAACCCCCCTATTGATGACAACTGTTGAGAGATCCACCTATCTCTATGATATCTTTGGGTATGTGATATGAATACAGCATGGGTTCTCTCTCAGGTTGTGTATACCTGTTTGTGATTGTAACCTTAATTATCTGCTTAGTTAAACTTATAATACAAACAAGATTCTTTGTTTGTAACAGTGTTTGTGGGCACTGTATTTGCTCTTTGTGTACTCCTAGAGTGTCCCAACCTAAGCAAATCCTATGGGTGACCTTCATCCTGTTGATCTTAAAACTGTAGCAATACAGGAGCCAGACTCATTCACTAGGGACATTGTGGTTTAACATAGAACTATCAATTCAATTTTAGACAAGGCTACAGCAGCTTCAATTTAAAGGGCACATTATTAAGAACATCTTGCCCCTTTGAAAAGGTTTCTGTTCAAAGAGGTATAGTTTATTTCAGAGAAACAAATATTAAACACTTTTACCAACTGTGAATGAAATTATTATTCCAGCTTTATCCCAAGAAGAGCTACATGCATGCCAACATTGCTAATCTCAAACTGTTGACAAGGCTAATTAAAATTTGCTCTTAAATAGTAATAATAATAATAGTTGGTGCTGCTCTAAAAGCACCCTTTTGTAATCTATATATTACAGGGACATTCTGTCAAGAGAAGAATCCTAGATTTTTAAAAACTCCCCATCAGAATTTCTAACACCACTTTTGATTTATTAAAATTGAAGTAAACATAAGTACTTAATTTGCTTCTCATTATTTTTTGCTGTTTCTTTCTTTCATTTCACGCTGCTGTGACAATGAATCTAGACTGGCCAATTTTTAGACAGTTTTACATCTCAGTTCTTATGCACTAGACCATGAAACTGCAGAGTGTAAGCTGGAAAACCATTTGGATGATTTTTTTTTAAAATAGTCATTGCCTCTCTGTTAATATTTGGTGTTGTAAAACCATCTCATTACTAGAGAGAGGTTCACAGAAAGCCTTCAGGGCAGGGATTGTCTCTTTTCTGTGTTTGTATAGCACAATGGGGCCCCAATCCTGACTGGAAACTGAGTGTTATCATAGTATACATATTTACTACTATTACATATGTCAAATCCAGGACACTTCCTGCAGCTCAGGTATAAAGCCCCAAACATATGTATCCGAGTTCCAACGGTGAAGAAATACTTGTTCATCATTCCTCCATTTTTGTCATCATCCATTTCCTCATCATTTCTCCATTCTTCCATCACCCACATTCACCATGAACTTTTATCTGCATTTTAGCTACACTGGAACTGATTTCCTGGGAACTCCTGTCTGTATTTTAGCAACATTGTCATCCACCTATATGTATTTATCTGGTTAATACTGCAAGTGGGGGTGTATATACATATTTTTATTTCTCTTATATTTCTGTTATATATAGCTGTTGTTTTAACTCTAGTCTCTCAAACTAAAGCAAAGAAAACTTGAACTGTGTATTCTACTCTAATCAAGCATAGTTTTGATTTGACATTTGTTTGTTAATTTGAGGTCACAGAAATTGAGTTACAGCTGGGGATAAATTCAGCCCAAGACTTTGCCTTTATGTAAGTTAACTTAAAACAAGTCAGAGGAACAAACTCAGTTATACATACTGTAGGAGGACTGTTTTAAACTGAGAATCAAGATGTATATGTCCCTCCTTCACTCCCCTCACTTCAAGTAATGCATTCTATAAATGTACACTTAGCTACTCAGTAGTCCCAGCCATTGACTGCCACTTGATTTAAGGCTAATTTATCCTTAAGCAGGCTTCTTGCTGCTTCTGAGGCCACTGATGACTGTGAGTCACACACAATGCGGAGAGATGTGTAGATGGTTTGATTAATTTAGTGCTGCTGAGGTTTTTTTTGAACTTGTAATTGTATTTTCTGTATGTTTAACTAATTTGTAATTCTGATTTATAGCTATGCTGGCAGGATCACCTAAACATGAAATGATGTATCGTAGTGGAATTTTAACCTATACATAAAACCAAAGGCAATTAATGAACTAGATTTGTGTTCTGTCCTGAGAGAATGACTAAGGTATATTACATTCCATGCAAATACCCTATTTGAATGCAAATGCAGCATAGATTAATTTATTTAACTCCAACATGATTTCTTTTTGCTTGTATTTTATTAATTTTTGAATACAGACACCATAAATAAAAAGGGAAGAGAAGAGGTATAAAGATGTACAATAGCTTAAGTGCACTGTCATAGGATTTGCCTGTCCTGTAGCATCTCCTGCTGAGTTAGCCTGGTGCTGCATGTAATCCCTGCCTCACTTTCCCTTCTTAGGAAGCCAGTAATTCCACTTCTGGCACTCTTGACTCAATAATACCCTCCTGGGAGCTTGTTTATTACAAAACGTCTTACAAAAGGGTCCATAACGAAAAGCCTGAAATAAACAAAACATGCTTCTGACTTTCAGAGCTCCTCTACCCTCTAGGTTCTGTTCCTGCTTCCCTCAGGGTTACCTCTCAGTCTCGGTTATCTCCTTGTGATAGGAGCCCCAGCTTTCCTCCTGGAACTGAGTAATTCAAGCAATGATTACCCCTCTCCTTACCAGGAGTCCCCAGCTCTCCTCGTAGAGCAGGGTTGCCATTCAGCTCTCTCAGCTGATCTCACTTAGTTCTCAGGCTCAGAGAATTTGGTAGCCTTCTCCTGCTGATATCTGCTCCCTACTAACTCAGGGCTCTGAGGGAATCTTCTTACTGCCTTTACTGTCTGCAGGCATCTGCCTTCCTATGAGGGCGGAGGCAGCATTTCTGCTGGGCCCCTTCTCTCAGCTGATTGTCAATTGATTTGAAGAGAGCAGAGACTTGCCCCATCCTCTCTGCAAGGCTCTTGGCCCCAGACCCTTCAAGAAACAGTACTGGGTTTTCTCTTCCAACCTCTGCTACGTCCTTGATTGTGTAATTGGACCTTACAATCTTAAGGAGCCATACCAGGTGGCAGAGTGGACTGACCAGTAGGCAGTATTGCCCTTGAGGGGCAGACCACCCCGTCACATGCATCTATAAAAGATCTATCAGTTACAGTCATGTGGAATATTTGTTGCAAATAGTTTTTCCTATGGTTTTCCTAGGATTGTAGAAATGTTACAAGATGTCTCCAAAAGAAGATGTAAGAAATGCCAACTAGAAGGATTAAGTGTGGATTTTTGTCATTGTTTTAATGAGTCCCTCAATGCCATGCAGCTAGAGAAATTAACCCCACATTTTGTTCCCATCTCTGCCACTAAGTGTTCTAATACTACTTTCCAGATGTGTACTCTTTACAAACATTAGTTTGTTAAGCCTCACAAGGTCCTTATGAAACTGTGTTTGTATAGCACAATGAGGCCCCAATCCTGACTGAAAACTGAGTGTTATAGTGTACATATTTACTACTACTACGTACGTAAATCCAGGACACTTCCTGCAGCTCAGGTGTAGATATCTGGGCTCGGGCTGGAGCTTGGACTCTGAAGTTTACCTGCCTGCCAAGGCTTCAGGGCCCAAGCTTCAGCTTGCGTTGCCATGTCTACACTGTCCTTTTAAGTGTTGTAGCAAAAGCTGGTGTCTAGAGACCACAAGTTTTAAAATGCAGTGTAGATATACCTTAAGTTTATCTGTTTCCCTACTAGTGATATGAAGAAAAATTACCGAGCTACATTCAGCTGAGGGCACCTTAAATCCTGTGTATGTTTTTTAATTTCATTTAAGGTAAATTTTACACAGTGCAAGATTATTTGAGCAGTAATGTATTGCTATAATTTTAACAAGAAGTTGCCTCAGAAATGTTTATCTGTTGATATACATAACTATTCTTAGATAAAATAATTCTTTCCTCTTTTTCTTTCCCCCAGACCCCAAAGAATCCCTCCATTCCAAACTATCCATAGCAAAATAAATACCTAAATAAATGAATGAATGAATGCCACAGCTCCATACTTTATCACAAAAATCCATCAGTCCTCTCCTGCTTCTTCTCCTTGGCATCTTATAGTATCTTACAGGTGGCTTCCCTACCTGGCAGCTATTCCTCACAGTAGTAGTGAGAGTGGCAGGCAGGTGGTCCATGGTCTTGGGTTCTTGCATGGTAGGTCATTTGCAAAGGTTCCCCTTTGGCTCCTGAGATGGCAAGGTCTCCACTGATAGCTGATTTTTGCCACTAGCTGATGTGAAGGGTCAGGTAGTAGAGCAGCACTTCCTGGGTTGAAGTATGGGGGTGGAGGACAGGGATGAGGAGTGATTGAGAGGGTTTATGGAAGGTTATGAGAAGATGCGCTATCCTAGTACTACTTTTCAAACTATGTATGGGGCAAGCAGACACAGTCACAGAGAGAGGAGTGCTACAGAAGCTGCAAGACTCTTACTCAGGAAAACAGGTTGACCACTCCTACTCTTCGTTATACAATGCTGTAGCAGCCAATGGGGGTGCTGGAACAATCTAGTGTCCCTGACATACGCTTCTTGTAGCACTGGATCCAGGAGAGGAGTCCCCTTGTGACAATTGCTAAGCCAAAGCAGATGCACCTGTGGGGAAGCACCTTCCTGAATAAGTAGCATCTGGCTCGGTCCCAGCCTCAGAGAAGGCTGGAAATTTTAACAAGCAGAGCTTGTTTCACCATGATGTAACCAATTCCCATTCATCATTATAACCACACTGCACACAAGAACAACCTGAGGCCTAGTAAAATGACACTTTGGAGTACATCCCAAACTTAACTGACTCATTTTATATTAAGAAATGTATGTGGTAGAGGAGGGAATTAAGGCTGGCAGGGAATCTTTAAGTCCCTCTTAGCTTCCTGCTGCAGAAATGGAGCCTGGCTTCTTGCTTCTTTCAATTTTATCAATTGCCTCACAAAGGATAATAACGTTTTTTAAAAATGGGTGATATCTTTGTTTCAAACACCTTCTCCATTAGGAAAGGGCTCACATGAGCCCCTACCTGTTCATTGGTGGTCTGGCGGGGACTCCCCTCTCTCCTAGGTTGTTCCAAATTCTTATAACATTTGGGGAGGCAAGAATTCATGCTGGAATTGCTCCAACATAGAGATTATATCCAACTGCTTTTATTAATATGGAAAGAACAATATCATTGAAGACAACAGTCAATACGAGTAGGACATTATCCTAAGATGCCTAAAAGGCACTTTATCTCCCTTAGTCACAGTCTCACCAGCCCCTCAACCCTCCTTAGATCCAGATTAAAGCACCTCCTTCTGTCTGGGCAGGACTGATTTTTATGGGGGATGCAGGCTCATAGAGATGAAACACTTATGCTGCTTCCTGGGCTGACCTCTCAGTCTTACACTCAAACCTCAGTTAACTGTGTCCCTGCAATGGCAGCACATGCCCCCTCCTTCCACCTGTGCAGTTCCTTCCATAATAGAATCCCCATCCTCCAATCAGAGGAGAGTTGAAGTGGGAAGTAGGGGAAATGTTTCCTGCTAGAACTCCAGCCAACCAGGCCTTGGTGGTAATGGGGAGGAGTGGAGATGCCAGCTTCTTCTGTCTTTGCATTCCCCATCAATCAGGGATATGCAGGCAGGGTCAGTCTTCAAAGGGCTGCTGCTGAGCTGTGAGGTGGGGGGTTGTCAAGGTTCCTCCCCCACTCTGAACTCTAGGGTACAGATGTGGGGACCTGCATGAAAACCTCCTAAGCTTACTTTTACCAGCTTAGGTTAAAACTTCCCCAAGGTACAAATTAATTTTATCCTTTGTCCTTGGAATAACCACTGCCGCCACCAAACTCTAACTGGGTTTACTGGGAAACGTAGTTTGGGCACGTTTTTCCCCCCAAAATCCTCCCAACCCTTGCACCTCACTTCCTGGGAAAGGTTTGGTAAAAATCCTCACCAATTTGCACAGGTGACCACAGACCCAAACCCTTGGATCTGAGAACCATGAAAAAGCATTCAGTTTTCTTACAAGAAGACTTTTAATAGAAATAGAAGTAAATAGGAGTAAAGGAATCACCCCTGTAAAATCAGGATGGTAGGTACCTTAGAGGGTAATTAGATTCAAAACATAGAGAATCCCTCTAGGCAAAACCTTAAGCTACAAAAAAGACACACAGACAGAAATAGTCATTCTATTCAGCACAATTCTTTTCTCAGCCATTTAAAGAAATCATAATCTAATGCATACCTAGCTAGATTTCTTACTAAAAGTTCTAAGACTCCATTCCTGTTCTGTCCCCGGCAAAGCAGCATACCAACAGAAACAGACCCTTTGTTTCTCTCCCTCCTCCCAGCTTTTGAAAGTACCTTGTCTCCTCATTGGTCATTTTGGTCCAGCGAGGTTACCTTTAGCTTCTTAACCCTTTACAGGTGAGAGGATTTTTCCTCTGGCCAGGAGGGATTTTAAAGGGGTTTACCCTTCCCTTTACATTTATGACAGGGGTCTACAGATGATATTGCCCATTGAAGAAGAAAATGTTTGAAAGAACCACTTGTTAAAATTGGAGTTGCCACTGTACTTCCCTATACGTACTGCTTTTTCTCTTTTGTTCAAGCATAATTAAATAATTTATCAAAAGAAAGCTATGAAGAGGTTTCTGGGTAGGGGAGAGGAGATTAGAAGGATGAATTACAAGTCCCCTGGCAGATGGGAGCTGAGCTCCAGTAAGTGCTGAGGATATTGTAGTACAGCGTTCAGCAACAAAGGAAGAAGTCCTACTGTTTGTTTCTACTTTCCTTGTTTAAACAGGTAACAATTTATATCACCTGCAATCCAGAGAGAACTTGTAAGGGCAGACCCTGAGGTCTTGATGAGGAGAGAGGGCACAAGGGTGGCTTTATATCAGTTTGATCTTCTAGTTTTCAGGACTATCATCCCTCTGTAATAGTCACTCTTAAATACTGGATAAAACGCAATATCGTATCATTTATTCTTCTCTATACTACTTGGCTTCCAATGTAGTCAAACACTATCTTAACATATTTAAAGTATACATATGAATACAATAAGTAGGTGTCCAGTATGTTCCTACTTTTATTTAATTAATTATTGCTATTTTATTTTGATTGTGTATGTAACATGCCAGGAGCCTTGTATATAAAGCCATTGTTAAAGTTAACAGGGTTTGAAACTAACAGGAGTTTTTTCATTTCTTCATTCATTTGACCATCAGTATCACTGATGTCAGCACAGATCTAAGAATAGTGTTTCCTGCTGCTCAGAAAGTAGAGAAAGCACAAACCACTGCTTTTTAATCGTCCCTCATATTTTAATTACTGTTAAAAATTGTGGATTTTTAAAATAATCTCTAAATAATTCCTCAACAGATTATAATAATTTTAGTAATTTGTTTGATGCAAAATAAAATATTGTTTCTATTATTTATATATTTTTAAATCAATGATCAGTTATTTATATAGCACCAAAAACCATGATAGGTGCTATGAATTTATCAAATCTCTGTGAAATTACAGAACTTTGAGAACTGCTAGCTTTTCTGACTTTGGAATACCTCTATGGTAGATAATGCAGAGTAGTTGTCTGAAAAAATTATGGCTATTAGACTAAACTCTGTCTCACGGAGACCTGTGCAACTGACGTATCATTGGGGGTCTCTATTAGAAAAGAATTATTTCTTATTTCTTCTCCATCAGGCTATGAAAGAATCATGCAAGCTATTCAGTTTTAAGGATGATGAGTTTCTGACATTAGTAATGTTAACATTATTTGTACTAATTTATATATGGAGAGACAAGTACATTGAGCATATTTATTCGGAAAGAAAATGAAGAGCTAGTGTGCCAATTGCAATCACTTTGCAGCACATGATAGAAGTAAGGGTGTCAAGAATTCAGGACATGGATCTGTCTTCTACTCCAGGTAAAAGGAAGCTTATTTTCATTTTGTTTTGTGTTTGGCCAAGGAAAATAAACTGAGTGTTCAGTTTTCAGATTGACATTATCACAAGTCTTGCAATATTTGTTGTTTTTTCTTACAGCCCCCGCTACTAGAGTCTAGGGATTACATAAGAATCTTGCCTTTCATTAAAAAACAATTAAGTTTTTAGCCTACATGGTTATGAAGAAATCTCAAAACCTGACCCAAGTACCCCCCAAAAGGCTCAAAAGTCAGAAAGCAAGTAAAAATAGCCAAATGTAGTCTCTTTTTTTAAAAAATAAAAAAAAATACTCATGATATTCAAGCCAATCTCATGATTTTCAGGAGCCTGACTCATAGTTCTGGAACCACGGGGGTTGGCAATACTAGGTTTTGGAATGCTTAATGATATCGGTAAATTAAAGGAATTGGTCAGTCAATGCTCAGTGAGTCAATGCTCACCCACATGTGAAATGACCGGGTTGCACTAAGTGCTCGGCTCTGCTCAGCTGTGATGCCCCTATCCCTGCACTGTGGACCCTCCTCCACAGAGTTGCAGCTAGCTTCAGGGACCAGGTAAACAGAGTAGAGCTTATCAAAATGATTTCATTTAATTGTTTTTTGTCAAAATATGGCTTTTCAATAAAACATATACTTTCGAAAGAAAATATCCATTTTAGTATACTTTTTGTTTGTTTGTTTTGGTGGAAAAAAATCCCACTCACTTTTTTACTTCCCCTTCTCCCATTTTTCTAGTGGGCAAAAAAATGAGATTATGGCCGGAGGGCAGGGGTGGAGAGGGAGAGGGACTTCCTCTGAAACCAAATGGTGTTCTAAAAAAATTTTGAAACTATTCTGAAAACAGTTTGAAAAATGAAAAATGTAATGCAATATTTTGAATGAAAGAAAAATGCCATTTCTTTCCATTGTTTCAGGCTGTCTGGAGACTAAAATATGATCTATACAGAAAGATACACCAGTTTAACTAAATTTGTATTTAAAATGGTTTAGTAAATCAATAAAGCCTGTGTGGAGATTTAAATTGGTCAGCGTCTGCATTCCGGTGAGGGAGAGGGAGGATTGTATTGATTTAACTAGCATGGTTTCTAAACCAATGTACTTAAATCAGTGCACAAATTGTGTAGACAAGCCCTCAGACAGGCATCAGAGACGCTGGGTCACACATTCAAGCTTTACTTTGCAACCATGAAGGCTAGAAACACTAAAATATCCTGAGATTCTGATCTCATCCTGTAACCTTGGAGCTGGAGCTCTAGGCATGAGTCTATAGTCCAGCCCACAGTCAGTGCTCAATGACCTGACCTGGATAACTGGGGCTGAAAAATACTCTTTCCGTCTACTTCTCTATAGTACATAAGGGTTTGTTCAAATACCACCCGCTTAAAAAATACTGAATGTGGTATCTTATTCAGTACCTGTTGGCCTTTAAAAAGAAGAAATGCATTTCAACTTTAAGATGAATTTGTGTTTGAAAACCTCAGTGGCAGAAAATTATTTTAAGCCATGTGTACAGTATATAAACAGAATTCTTGAGATACTGCCACTGTGCAAGGTATTTTTTCTCTCTGTCAGATTTACTATCCAACGCTCTTCCTCACTTTATGTGATGTTGTGTTTGAAAAAATATCTGTGCAGCCCATCCTGTCTTCTCTAGCTGAAATATGTGCTGATATTGGGAGGGGAGGGGGGAAATCAAGTTGATTAGAATTCTAATAAATGCAGAAGTGATTGTTTTCATATCTGCTTTCCCCCAAATGTATTATTCGTTCCCCTAAGAAAGTGCCTTCCAAGAACACGCTTGGGGAGTTGTATTTTTATGCCAGCTCTTTAAGCCACTTGGCTATTTCTACATTCTGGTGTTTGAATGACTCAATATTATCTCTTAGGCTATGTGATCTTGTTCTGCAATCAGAGCCTTTATGTAACAAGCTAGTGAAATTAGAAATAGGATTAGAAAATGTGACTATATTATCTAAAACTTACACACACTTTTTTATTGCTTCAGCTTTTCAAGTCTCAAGGGAGCTGACAATGATTAGGATCTATTTCTAGTGAAGTTACAATTGGGAATAAGGGTCTTTTGAATAAGTGAATCAACCTTATTATGACAGAGGCTCCAATAAAGAAGTGCATTAGAGTATATCGGGTTCTGCTTTTGAAACCACATGAAATCTTTGCATAAGAAATCACACTGCAGCATACATTAACCAAAAGTGATATTAAAAGACAAACTCCACCCCCCCACCCCCAAAAAACCCTACTACATAAAAGTAATGCCAAGCCCACAGGAATAGGGGAATCAAAAGCTGAGTTTGATACATAGCAGTACATTTGCAGGAGGGGGCGGGGGAGAGGGTTCGGTTTGCATGTATAAATCAGACTGACACAGTGTGGTCTCCCACTGGTGTAAATATCCAATACCCAAAAGTTAACAAGCAAACTAACTGTAAGACCTACCTTGTATGTGGCATAATAAGCTGTTCAACAACTGTAATCGTTTCCCAGGCTGCAAGAAGAAGTCAAATAATGTCTTTTAAAATAAAATGAACCTCATGAGCGAAGGAATCAGGAGATGCATATGCACACACGCTTTCTTTACCAGTTTAAACTTGCCTGCCTGGAGCCTTTGGACCTGGCTCAAGCAAGCCTTGGTTCTGATTCCATATGTATCTGGCTGGAATGGAAAAGTGTTCTGCCCAAAAGTGACAGAATTTCATGTTTTGTTTCTTTTGTTTTGCCCTGCCCTCCTTTTCTGTTACACATGGCTCAGCCAAGGTGACATGTATATGGAACTGTTTTCACATGTTTACATAAGAAGGTGGAGGACAAAGTGATGTAGGTGAGGGAGGCATACCTGCAGGGTGAATAATTGGAAGCAGATGGGGAGCATGGAGAAGGACAGGGAACAGCAAAGACTTTTATCAGTGTTGAAGTATAAGCACTCTTTAAAACATTAGTGGCCCAGATATGGGCTAAGAGCTGCAGATGGTAGTACTATATTGAAGATTCACCTAGAGAGGGAAAATTCTCAAGTAGTCAGATGTAATTTTGGGGATTATTTTGTACTAAACCATTACGGTGCTAGTAATGTGCCCAGAATATCGTGCCTCAGAAAGGAGCATTGTAGGTGCTTCAGCAGTTAGGCCTTGTAGACTCTAGACTTGGTAGGTCCCAATAACCACTCAGACAGATGGCTAAGGGAAAGGTTTTCACTAGGACTGGCAAGATAGGGGAAAGGTTCTGTTCATGAGGTGACCTCCAGTGGTTCTGTATTGTCACCTGACTCTGTTCCTTGTCATAAGGCCATACCTGGATAGACCATAACAGGGGTTGGCCCTGCTCAATGGAACACATGCAAGCGCTCATCCAGGCCTGGTCCTCTTCGCCAACCAGGCTCTTCTCGATCATTGTCCCAGTTCTGCTGTAGCAAGTTGGTCATACCTTCAGTTGGGTAAGGAGTCAGGTAGGGTTTGAGCCTGTGTAATGTAAGACAAAACTGTTCCCACTCAGGACAGAGGATACTTCATAGAGTGCCTCTTATATGCAGCTGACCACCCTGTATGGTTCCTTGTACTTCTCTTATAACTTGGAACTCAAACCCCTTTTTCTTCATGGATCCCTGACCCAAACCAGCTCATCCTTTTGGTGTATCTGAGCAGACACTCTTAAATCATAGTGTTCTTTCTGTCTTTAGGTGTCCTTGCTCTGGTGATGCTTTACTGCTTGGCTGACAGTGCTGAGGATGCCTGTGCACTGTGTTAGAAGGGTATGCTAATCCCACAGAGTACCTATCACAACTGCTCCATACAGTAATTCTACTAGGAGGGTAGTATCGTGCTGAAACACCTTGTGTGCTATGCACCCCATGGACAATTGCACCCTAGGCTTGTAGGTCATCATGACGGGAAGATTTCTGTCCCAGTTATGTTAATTGGCACCTACAAAGCTGAGAGTGTATGGTTCAGATGTTCTACCAGACCATCTGACTGTATGTGATAAGGTGTAGGGTGGATCTTGTTAATTCTGAGCAGGTCACACATTTCTTGGGGCAACAGTGACTCAAAGTTTCACCATTGTTACAAGGAGTAAGGTGTGCTGTACGAGTATACAAATTGCTCAACAAATATCTTAGCAACTGTCTGTGTCTTTTGGCCAGGCAGCAGATGAGTCTCTGCCCACTTGGAAAAGTAGTCTGCTATCACCGACTGCCTTTCTCGGTGACTGATAGGGGGTCCCAGAATATACATAGCTACCCTCTTAAAGGTCAGCTCATCCAGGTGGTAACCATAGGTGCTCTGGGTGTAGTATGCACTGTCTTATGGGCTTTACCCAGTCCTTAACAGACCTGTGCCAGGCCTGAAGTAACAGCTTTGAACCCTTTAAGTAAGCTTCTCTCTCCCCAAATATCCCCCAACCTTGCTGCTATGTAACCCCTTCAAAATCTCAGGGACTGATGCCCTTGGGAGCACTAGTTGAGTATAATGGTCCATGTTCTCAACTGCATTTGAGGGCCTAACTTGCTCTAAGTGTAAATCAGGCCAGGTTCTCAGTATTGACATATACCTTGGTCTACCTGTGCCTCTTTCTTTCTTCCAGCACATTAGCTGGGAAACTATTGGGTCAGTGGCTTGTGTTTCCTTCAAAGTTGTGACTCCTTCATCTGGCATTGCACGCCCTGTCCCATTGTCATTGATCCTTTCTTTTGGGATCAGAGCTCCTGCTAGGCTGGCAGGTTTTTGTTCCCCCGTCCTGGCTTCCTTGCTGGCACTGCCCAGACTCAGTCTCCTAAACAGGGCATCAGCATCAGTGTGCTATTTCCCTGGGCGGTGTCTTATCTGTTATTGGAACTGAGCCAGCAGTGCAAGCTACTGGGCCAACTTCCCTTGGGGCTCATGGAAATTATGAAGCCATATAAATTGAGCTTTGAAAACAGGGAAAGCTATCAGGGATTTTCAAGAGGGAGTTCTCCAGGTGAAGGAGGAGCAAATATGGAACCCTTGGGGTAAGTGGCTGTCTGTAGTGTGTGTTTGTGTTTGGGGGTTACTTGCTGTGTGCTGAGCTTGTGTTTGTCCTTCTGTTTGTTCATTTGTTTGAAGGACCGTGTGCTGTGGCCGGCAGTTGGAAGCTATGAGCTTCTAAACAAGGTTTGAAATCTAGAATCCTCTGTTCATTGGCTGAGCCTTAGTCAGAGGGCAGGGCTATCAAGAAGGCCAGGGCTTTATAAAGCAGTGAGCAAGCGACCAGGGAGCTTTGCGAACAGGGATCACTAATAGGGAGTTTGGAAGGGGAGTGGAAAGGAGCGAGGTACACTTACCATTCTTTAAAACCTTTGAACTAAACTATAATCAAAACTTCTTGATTTAAACAAAAACCTTATCATTAACCTAGGTAGCTGTAGGAGAGAATGCAGGCAGAAGCCCAGCAGCAGAGTGGGGGCTATCCTATTTATTGCACACAATGCAGCATGTATGATTACCTGCCCTTTGGGCAGGTGGCGTATATGTGCATTCGGTGCAAGGAGATCCTGGCCCGCAGAGATTGTGTACGGGTTTTGGAGGCCAGAATGGCAGAACTGGAGAAGCTAAGGGAGGCAGAGAGGTTTGTTGATGATGCTTTCTGGGACACTGTAGATTTCTCAGACAGTCAGACAGCCCCTGCATTATTAAGGAGGCTGAAAGGCCCAGAGAAGGAGAGCAGTCAATGGGAGCAGAGGGAAACCTTCCCATAGTTGGATCCCTCCTTCCAGATGATGTTGGGGTATCCTCTCGCACTGAGAAAAGGAGTACTTGTGGCACCTTAGAGACTAACCAATTTATTTGAGCATAAGCTTTCGTGAGCTACAGCTCACTACATCGGATACAGCTCACGAAAGCTTATGCTCAAATAAATTGGTTAGTCTCTAAGGTGCCACAAGTACTCCTTTTCTTTTTGCGAATACAGACTAACACGGCTGTTACTCTGAAACCTGTCATCTCGCACTGAGGTTACCTCTCTGGGGGAGGGAATTCCAGTCATTAGGAAAAGGCAGGTGTTAGTAATGGGAGATTCAATTATTAGAAACATATAGATAGCTGGGTTTGTGATGACCGGGAGAACCATATGGTGACTTGCCTGCCTGGTGCGAAGGTTGGGGATCTCTCAAGGCAACTGGCTAGACTTATGTGTAGTGCTGGGGAGGAGCCAGTAGTCATGGTACATTTAGGTACCAATGACATAGGGAAGGGTAGGAGAGACATCCTGGAGGCCAAATTTAGGCTGCTAGGAAAGAGACTGAAATCCAGGACCTCTATGGTGGCATTCTCAGAAATGCTACCAGTTCCACGTGGAGGGCCAGGCAGGCAGGCAGAGCTTCAGAGTCTCAATGAGTGGATGAGACGATGGTGTAGAGAGGAGGGGTTTAGATTTATTAGGAACTGGGGAAACTTTTGGGATAGGAGGAGCCTGTACAGGAAGGATGGGCTCCACCTAAACCAAAGTGGATCCAGACTGCTGGCACTAAACATTAAAAAGGTTGCAGAGCAGTTTTTAAACTAAGAGATGGGGGAAAGCCGATTGCTGTAGAGGTGCATGTGGATCAGACAGAGACTTCTCTTAGAGGAGAGTCTATTGATAGAGATTCTCTAGGTTTTAGTCAGGAGGAGAGGATGGAAGAGGACAAAGTATGGGCCAGATCAGATGAGAAACATTCACATAAAGAATCACATCAGACACATAAAGACACATCAGAAAAGGGCAGACAAATAAACAGTGACAAGTTTTTAAAGTGCTTGTACACAAATGCTAGAAGTCTAAATAATAAGATGGGTGAACAAGATTGCCTCATGTTAAAGGAGTATATTGATGTAATAGGCATCACAGAAACCTGGTGGAGTGAGGACAATCAATGGGACACAATCATTCTGGGGAACAAAATATATTGGAAGGACAGAACCGGTCATGCAGGGTGTGGGGGAGTGGCACTATATGTGAAAGAAAATGTGGAATCAAATGAAATAAAAATCTTAAATGAATCCACATGTTCTATAGAATCTCTGTGGATAGTAATTCCATGCTCTAATAAGAATATAACAGTAGGGATCTACTATCAACCACCTGACCAGGACAATGAAGATGAAATGCAAAGGGAGATGAGAGAGGCTATCAAAATAAAAAACTCAATAATAGTGGGGGATTTCAATTATCCCCATATTGACTGGGTACATGTCACCTCAGGACGAAATGCAGAGACAAAATTTCTTGATACTTGAAATGACTGTTTCTTGGAGCAGCTGGGACAGGAACCTACAAGGGGAGAAGCAACTCTCAATCTAGTCCTGAGTGGAGCGCAGGATCTGGTCCAAGAGGTAACTATAACAAGACCACTTGGAGATAGTGACCATAATATAACAACATTTAACATTCATGTGGTGGGAAGAACACCTCAACAGCCCAACACTGTTTCATTTAATTTCAGAAAGGGGAACTATGCAAAAATGAGGAGATTAGTTAAACAGAAATTAAAAGATACAGTAACTAGAGTGAAATCCCTGCAAGCTGCATGGACACTTTTCAAAGACACCATAATGGAGGCTCAACTTAAATGTATACCCCAAATTAAAAAACACAGTAAAAGAACTAAAAAAGAGCCACCATGACTTAACAACCATGTAAAAGAAGCAGCGAGAGATAAAAAAAAGGCATCTTTTAAAAAGTGGAAGTCAAATTCTAGTGAGGTAAATAGAAAGGAGCATAAACACTGCCAAATTAAATGTAAAAATGTAATAAGAAAAACCAAAAAGGAGTTTGAAGAACAGCTAGCCAAAAACTCAAAAAGTAATAACAAAATGTTTTTTAAGAACATCAAAAACAGAAAGCCTGCTAAACAAGCAGTGGGGCCCCTGGACGATCGAGATACAAAAGGAGCACTTAAAGACAAAATAAAGTTATCACAGAGAAACTAAATGAATTCTTTGCTTCAGTATTCACGGCTGAGGATGTTAGGGAATTTCCCAAAACTGAGCTGTCTTTTCTAGGTGACAAATCTGAGGAATTGTCACAGATTGAAGTGTCACTAGAGGAGGTTTTGGAATTAATTGAGAAACTTAACAGTAACAAGTCACTGGGACCAGATGGTATTCACCCAAGTGTTCTGAAAGAACTCAAATGTGAAATTGTGGAACTATTAACTATGGTTTGTAACCTGTCCTTAAAATCAGCTACCATACCCAATGACTGGAAGATAGCTAATGTAACACCAATATTTAAGAAGGGCTCTAGAGGTGGATCCTGGCAATTACAGACCGGTAAGTCTGACATCAGTACCAGGCAAATTAGTTGAAACAACAGTAAAGAATAAAATTGTCAGACACATAGAAGCACATAAATTGTTGCACAAAAGTCAACATGGTTTCTGAAAAGGGAGATCATGTCTTACTAATCTATTAGAGTTCTTTGAGGGGGTCAACAAACATGTGGACAAAGGGGAACCAGTGGACATAGTGTACTTACATTTCCAGAAAGCCTTTGACAAGGTCCCTCACCAAAGGCTCTTACATAAATTAAGTTGTCATGGGATAAGAGGGAAGGTCCTTTCATGGATTGAGAACTAGTTAAAAGACAGGGAACAAAGGGTAGGAATAAATGGTAACTTTTCAGAATGGAGAGGGGCAACTAGTGGTGTTTCGCAAGGGTCAGTCCTAGGACCAATCCTATCAACTTATTCATAAATGATCTGGAGAAAGGGATAAACAGGTGGAAAAGTATAGCAGATATCAAGATAAGACCAAAGCAGACTGTGAAGAACTTCAAAAAGAGTTCCCAAAACTAAGAGACTGGCCAACAAAATGGCAAATGAAATTTAATGTGGATAAATGTAAAGTAATGCACATTGGAGAAAATAACCCCAACTATACATACAATATGTTGGGGTCTAATTTAGCTACAACTAATCAGGAGAAAGATCTTGGCGTCATCATGGATAGTTCTCTGAAGACGTCCACGCAATGTGTAGTGGCAGTCAAAAAAATAAACGTGATGTTAGGAATCATTTTAAAAGGGATAGAGAATAAGACAAAGAATATCTTGTTGCCTTTATATAAATCCATGGTATGCCTACATCTTGAATACTGCATACAGATCTTATCTCAAAAAAAGATATCCTGGCATTGGAAAAGGTTCAGAGAAGGCAACTAAAATGATTAGGGGTTTGCAGGGTTTGAGGAGAGATTAAAGAGGCTAGGACTTTTCAGCTTGGAAAAGAGGAGACTAAGGGGGGATATGATAAAGGTATATAAAATCATGAGTGGTGTGGAGAAAGTGAATAAAGAAAAGTTATTTACTTGTTCCCATAATATAAGAAGTAGGGGCCACCAAATGAAATTAATGGGCAGCAGGTTTAAAACAAATACAAGGAAGTTCTTCTTCATTCAGCGCACAGTCAACTGTGGAACTCCTTGCCTGAGGAGGTTGTGAAGGCTAGGACTATAACAGGGTTTAAAAGAGAACTGGATAAATTCATGGAGATTAAGTCCATTAATAGCTATTAGCCAGGATAGGTAAGGAATGGTATCCCTAGCCACTAATTGTCACGGTGGAGATGGATGACAGGAGAGAGATCACTTGATCATTACCTGTTAGGTTCGCTCCCTATGGGGCACCTGGCATTGGCCACTGTCTGTAGACAGCATACTGGGGTGCATGAACCTTTGGTCTGACCCAGAATGGCCATTCTTATGTTCTTATGAGTGAATGGTGATGTGTCTTTAAGAGGAATTTTGGCTCCCCAGGAGGAAGTGCCAAACATGTTTGGTGAAGGACTCCAGTGCCAGCAGCTGTCATAGCTGTGGATTAGTTCAGCTCTACTTTGTTCAGGGCCTTCCTTGCATATGTGACGATTTGTTCCTTGTCTCCTTACAGCTGAGACTGGACATCACCATTGCAACTTCACTGGCATCTGTAGCTAGGATGAACAGAAGCTGGGGATCTAGGTAGGTCAATATTGATGCAAACATGAGCTTCCACTTTAGTTCTAGAAAGTCTTCTTGGAATGGGGTTCACTCAGATGCCCATCTCTTCTCTGCCAGCTTGTGCTATAGCTGTGCAATTGTGGCAAAATCAGGAATGAATTTCCCATAGAATGAAGCCAAGCCAATGAAATTCTGTACCCCAGTGACAGAATGTAACACCAGCCAGGATCAGGTGGCTTCCACCTTTGCAGGGTCTATCACTATATCATCACTTGAGATGACATGCCCCAGATAATTTACTTTGTCACAGAAAAAAATTGCATTTTGATGGTTTCACTTTTAAATTGGCTTCACATAGCCTCTCTAGCATAACTTCCAGCTTCTGCAGGTGCTCCTCAAGTGACCTCCTAGTGACGGTGATGTCATCAAGATATACCAGGCAGGATGTACCCTGAAGGTCTGCGCTCATGACATCCAGCAATTTTTGCAATATTCCAGAGTCCAAAAGGCATGACCTTAACTTTGTAGAGGCCCTGTTTACTGGTTAATACCATCTTCTGTCAATCATTGGGGTACATCTCCATTGGCCAGTAGCCACTGGCCAGGTCAAGGGCAGAGAACCAACAGGCCTTTGCCAGCAAATCTAGAACAGGGTTCAGCAACCTTTGGCATGCAGCCAGCCCAGGTAAGCCCCCTGGCAGGCCAGGCCGGTTTGTTTACCTGCCACGTCCACAGGTTCGGCCTGATCGCAGCTTCCACTGGCTGCTGTTCGCCGCTCCAGGCCAATGGGGGCTGAGGGAAGCGGCGCGGGCTGAGGGATGTGCTGGCTGCCACTTCCCGCAACCCCCATTGGCCTGGAGCGGCAAACCGCGGCCAGGGGAAGCTGCGATTGGCCAAACCTGCGGACACGGCAGGTAAACAAACCAGCCTGGCCCACCAGGGGGCTTACCCTGGTGGGCCACATTCCAAAGGTTGCCAACCCCTGATTTAGAGTGTCATCAGCCATAGGGACGGGATTGGCATCTCTCATAGTAATGTAACTCAACTGTAAATAGTCCACACACCTCTGTCTCCCTCCCCCGCATCTTACTTTATTACCAAGACTATAATGCACAGAGGGCTAGATGATCCCTCTTTATACCATCTGTTGAAGCTGTTCATTGAACTCTGCCTGGTGGTGGATTGGGTTCTTTGTGGTCTCAGTCTCACAGGTCTGGCATCTCCAGTCTCAATCTGGTGTTGTGTCAACCCTGTGCACCCCAAGTCATCATTCCCAGTGGAGAGCACATCAAAGACATTTCCCCATCAGGTTCTGGGCTGCTCATTCAAAGTGGTTGATCCAGATGGCCCAGCCCTGACCATGTCCAGTATAAGCTCCAGGCATGAAATGGGCCTTTGTCTCTCTCCACCTGCACTGCCCTACCTATTTGCACTCTCAGAGCTCAGGGGAACACTTTGCTGTTCATTTCCGCCGACCATGTAGATATGGGGTACCTATACCTTAAACCTTGCCAGTCAAATTTGCCAGTTGGAATCCCACCTCTGTCACCAGTGTAATTATTGGAGTTACTCTGTACCCCAAGCCCCTATGATGCCAGTAGCATGTCCAGTTTACCATGTCTTGGAGGCAAGCACAATAGTGCTTCAGCAGCTAGGCCTTGTAGGCACTTGCCCTAGTGGGTCCCAATAACCATACAGATATATGGCTAAGGGAAATATTTTTGCAAGGGCTGGTGGGAAAGTTTGGTAGAAAATGATGGGATTCTGTTTCCCTCTGGCTGTAGAGCAACATCACATAGCCTACGAGATAATACTGAGACATTGACACTAATTGGCACGGCGTGGTTCAGGCTGAAAGACCCTGTGGCACTTCCAGAAGAGGGATGAGGTAGTTGGTGGGATTAGGCAGCAAAGATTTTGCTATCACTGCACTGTCCTATGGAGAGAAGATGCCATTCTTTAGTGCTGTCAGTTGGCACCTTTCATGCGTGCTAAATTCATTTAAAAAATACACTAGTCCGACACAGTAGCTTCTATTTCAAAATTTTCTTTTAAATACAAACCATTTTTTTTGCAGAAGAAGCAGCCTAAGATGATATTGGTAATGTTTTTGCACACACTGACCCTGATCAATTATTTTTATGATGTAATAAACTGAAAAAAATAGCCCCTTAAGTATGGTATTGCTTTATTTCATACTTCTCACCCCTCTGAGAATATCTGAAGTACAGAATCCCTGAGAATCTGAGTAAGAGATGACCTAAGCATATTGTTGTTATGAAAAATAGATGCCATTTTAAACATAGGCTACATGTTCAAACTTAGGCAACTAAATCTGAATTTATGCTCCTTAATAAAATGAGCCAACATTCAGAAGTCCTGTGACTCTCTGGATGCTCAGCAGCTGTGAATATTGGGTCATTTTAATTTAGGTGCCTAATATATTTTAAAAAATGAGTCATTAATAGTACTTTGGCTGGCTTATCTGTATATATCTTATGACAAAGAATATTATAGCTTATTTATTTAGACATATTTTTCCTACACATTAAAGGGAAGAAAGGCTTGTATATTTCAGTATTAATGTGCAGTTTATTTTCCACATTATTTTAACACCTTTCCTTTTTTTAATGCTTAACCAATCATAAATATGGAGTATTCCCTTGAATATTCCAGGCAGTACTCATTCATGATGTAGTTACCTTATCGTCTTTCCCAGCAACATCATTGTCCCCCTTCCTCACATAAGATGTTTCTTGTCAGTTCCCCCAAATGTTGTAAGGCTGTTCTAAAAGTTACAGAACTGCAGGAAGTGGAAATGATAAATTTCTACCTGCAGTATGCCACTCAAAATCCATAATACATCAGATATTTTTCTGTTCACTCTGTCCATAAATCCCACTTTTCTGTGGCTTCCATTGTGACATGGAGCCTCTGCACAGATAAGGGAAAGAGTGTATGAAACTCGATGACAATGATCTCCAAATGCACAAGTTTCTCAGGCTGTCTATGGTAATTGGATTACTTAAGAACTTTAATGTTATCTTCATTCCTTACAACCAGTCTACACTTTCCATCTTCTAGACTGTTTATTACCTTATTTTTATTTCAGCCTTCATTTTTATTTCATTTTCAGACTCCCCCCTCAACTCCCTGCCCCTTTTAGAATAACTGCTGCTCCCCAGGATGGATGGTTTTCTCTTTACTATTCCTAACACCAACCTCAAAAAGGTATATTATATTAAAAAGGAAAAGAAATACTGTAATATCTCAAGAAAACTTGAACACAATGTAAAAATCAGGGGTTTTACAATGTTTTATAAATGCAACCCTATTAGCAAAGAGAAAAAAAATCAACAAAAGTATTTCAATCATGGGAGAAAGTGGATCAAATTAAAAAGGCAATTAGAAATGTTGGACTTCCACCTTGTCAAGGAGCTTCCTGGTAGATAATACGATAAGAAGAACAGGTTCATTTGCACTGTTTTAGAACAGTGTTATATGCCCTTCTGCTAATGCTGTTTGCCTTTAATGCATCTTGTACTATTCCTATTCATCTGCATAATCTCAGCAAATGCAGGTACCAGAGCAAGGCAGTTTTGGCAGAAGGACAAAGGACACTTTGCCTCAACTAGTAACAAATCGCTTTCATTAAACACATTTTTCTGCTTTATTGTCTTCACAAGATGTCAAGCCCACATGGTAACCCAGTTAGTTCTCCACGAACAATAAGGTAAAGTCTAGATCTAGGCAAGTATATTTACTTCAAATGGATTGTTCGTGGCTCGCTGATAAAGTTAGCCTTTTTATGGAGAATCACACATTCTCCAGTCTATAAATAACCAGGTGGATAACACGACAACCTTTACAGTCACTGCATTGGAGTTGAATTAAGACAGACAGTTATAAAAGGTAACAGAAGGAGAACTGTGATTTGCTAAAGTACAGTCATATTTAGCATAATCCAAATTCCTTTTCTTAAGGTGCTTTAAATAATGCCTTTTGAGATGTTTAAAGATACTGTACAGCAGCCATTGACTATGCTATGGTAAAAGGTTTGTCAGCATTCCCAGTAAAATCTAAAGTTTTCAGGAATTTAAAATGTAGCTCAAAATTTTAAGACCCTCCCAAAGAGTCTAAAAATGGTGCTCAGCTGATATGCAAACTCTATTTCTGGTATATAAAATGGGATAAATAGGTTGTCGTATGAAACAATTTTTTAGTAGTTTCTAACTCCCTTCTCTCTGTTTTTCAGCTCTAGATAAAGCTGAGTAAGTTTAAAAATGAGACGATACTGTCTTATTTTAATATATGTGGCTTTGTGATATTTTGATTTAGAAATACTCAGATACAATGTGCAATATTTGAAAAATAGCTCCTGATCATGTCCACTAGCTACTGTTTATAACATTTTTTATTACTTTTATTACCACCTTACATCTTCACTATGCATTTATAAATATCAACTTTAATATCTCAGCTGCATAAAATTGTTTCAGGTTTCTATCCTGAATGCAAATGGTATCTGACAAATAAGATGAAAATTGGTTAAGCTAGGGAATTTTAAACTCTTATTACCTCTACCCTATACATCTGTATACAAGTACTATAGAAAGAGGGGGTCATCAACAACTCTGAGGGGGCTTTGGGGAGGGAGAACCCAGACTTGCAGATTCAGCAACATCAAAGGCTATAAATTCGCATTCTGCCAACACTAGATCTCTAGAAAAAATTAGAAAAGAGATAGTATGGCATACACCAATGTACGCTGTTCAAGCTTCCAATCCTGGCTTAGCTGATTTACATCACATAACCTAGGATTAAGTCTGTGTATTTTAAGTGAGTTTCACTCTTATACTTATTGTTTCCCATATTCATGTATAATAAATACTATATTTCATATACTTTATTTCATATGCATTATAAATGAACTAGGCAAAAACAATCAGTCATGTTGTCAGGATAGAGGGAAATAAAGTACTTACTTCATGAGATGAGAAGGAAAAAATAAAGCAGTCACCAAGCTCTCAGTGTTAACTCTTCTGCAGATTGAAGTACGGTGGGTATTTTTTTTTCCCTACAAGTGACATTTAACCCTCTATTGAAAAGGCAAAGGTTAAAAGTGGCATAGAAATTTACCAGAAAATACAGTGGTATAAACCCTATGATCAGAAACTCCAGAGGGGAAAGAGCTTTCTACTCAACTATTGAGAAAAAGGCAAAAGTGTTGCCATAGAGTTTCATTTGCATAGGCTCCCTCCCCACAGTTCCTGTAGTGACACTTGGTGAATCATCATAACTATATATGAATTTGGAGTTTCTGGAGTAGTGGACTTCCAGGGAGGCCTAAAAAGGGCAAAATGCTTGCGGCAAAGAGCTTATTTCCAAACAGCCGGGACTCTGCTTAATGATCTTCAGAGTTCTTGGGTCCCCTCTCCTGGGGCCTGCACACCAAGAGACCACACAGACTAAAGACTTCACAGAAAAAGACGAAACCGAGATTTCTAATGAGAGACAATACACAGAGCAGCAGCAGAGCTGAATGAAATCTGGTGAGGCCCTGCCTACCCATTGCCTTAAAAGAGAAGCTGAATCACTAAGCTGGAGTTAGGTGGCGACACCTCCAGGGAGGACAAGGCAAGCAGCTTTGTTGACAGTGGAGATAGGCATTCAAAGAGACTCTTGGACTACTGCTACCTGCTGATCCAAACGATCAGTGGGGATGGGTGAGCTGGTGAGGACAAGTGACTGTTATCTTTGGGAGATTGTCACCAGTAGAAAGAGAATCAGTGGACTACTCCCAGCATTACTGGAAGAGGGGTATTTTATTCTTTATTTGCATATATAGTCTATTGCTGTGTTTTCTCAAGTTTAGGACTGTGTTCCCTTTCCCCTAATAAAGATTCCCTTGTTTGCGCACAGACTGGGGCTTGAGAGTGGCGGAAGTTCTGCCTGTTATGAGTACCCAGGGATGTAAGTGGAACTTAAAGACTGTATAGGTTTTCTGCCAGTCTTCTGAACCCAATAAAGGTGGGAAGAATTAAATCTAAAAATATACTTGCAATTTTGTGGGTATTTTTGTTATGCTTATTGCCACTTGGTGGCCAGTGTGGGAATAGCTGTTTATTTTTAGAAGCCTTAAGACTGCACTGGGCATGCTCCACGGTATTGTGGGCATGAGGAAGTTTTTCAAGATGGACTTGTAGGCCTGGCTTGACATGAGTGATTAAATAAATGTAAATAAAACAGGCTTTTAAAATTCTATAAAGGTGCCAAAAAGACACAATAAGTTGTGTTTTCTCTTTCAAATAGCTGCGTGCTTTAAAAGACCAATCCAGTACCAAAAAGAATGTAAAAATATAAAAAATAAAGCTTAACCATAAACAATTTAATCCAAAAGTTATGTTTAACTGTTGTATAAATATTATTCAAAATAAAAATCTAAAAATATGTTTTACAAATAAGTTATATTAAAACTAAGCAATTATATAAAACATTAGAATGCCTTAAATTAAAAAGAAATCGAACCAATAACTTAAAATTAAATCTCTTAAAATATTGTTTAATATTTATATGCTAAATGTTATTAAATTTTACCAATCTGCAGTTACCTAAAAATTGTGCCCAGTAAAATTTAATAAAATATAATTTAAAAGGTTTAATTTTAAATGCATAAGCCTGCCAAGGTAACGCAGCGACAAAACAAAAAAAAGCTTAATAAAACTGGCATAAAAGCTATGCTGTTTAAAACTAGTATGTCGCTATAAAACTGAGCTAACAAAAATGCTATAAGAACATAACCAAACATGTCAATAAAAAATAGCTGAAAAAGTATTGCATCCTTTAAATAAACAAAACCAAAAAATTATTAATACATCTTTATTAACTATATATATTACAATATTTTAAGTATAAAATTAAGTCAGTATGTTCTAATAATAACATTTAATATATAAAAATGCTTGTTATACAAACTATAAGCAGCCTTAATTAATATAAAGCAAAAAGCTTGCCCTCTTTTATCACCACAAAAAATTAAATATTTAGTACAAAAAGTAATACCAGTTAATACAAAGTAAAAAAAAAAATTAACAAGAGTCCAATACCGTAATATTTATTAAAAAAACTAAAACCTTTCCAAGATGTTACCAGTAAAAGTACTAAAAAGCACTACAGCTCATACAATGTTAAAAAAAAAAAGTTTTTCCTTCTTAAATACCATTGTAAAACAATGCAAGGTCTAACAGGCCCCATACTTGCACTGCTGTTTGCACCTGGGAAAGATGTACATGGGCAGGTGTAAAGTGTTCCTAATAAAGTTGCCAGCATGTGAGTTTGCTCTAAAAAACAGTCTCCAAGTTGCACAATATAGTTAAAGCGCTAAAATGTTAGTGAAGTAAAAACTGCCTATATAACAAGTATTGTGTGGTAGCTAAAAAAATACACTTGTAGCATAAAATGTTATATTGGTTAGCCTACATTTGTAGCCCCCCAAATGTTATATTGGTTAGCCTACATTTCCTACTATAGGAAGTTAGAAAAAAAATTGTACCAATTTTTATAATGTAATTAAAATAAAAATAAAGTTAAAATTACAAAAAAGCTTTAAAAACAAAACAAGCTTAGGATATAAAATTACACCCTCATAAACTATACCAAAAAGTAAGCTTGCACCCCGAAGTTCATACTTTAAGCCTAGTATTAATAATAACTCAAATAATTACAACTGCTGTAGTTTTAAAATATGTTGCTAAGTAATACATTTAAAAATATATATAATGTAAATAAAACAAATGCTAATGTTAAGAAAAAACATAGCAGTGTAATGTAGGCCATTGCTTGACATGAGTAAGGAGGCCTCATTTCTTGGGAGAGAGGATTAGGAAGGTAAATAGATCAGCAGGCTAGAAATAGAATATATGTGCTAACTAGGGTAGGTAAATGGCTCAGTAAGCTAAGAGACAAAATGTCTGTCCTAGCTGAGATAATGGGGAACACCCAGGGGACCATTTACAATGGGCCAGATAAGCCTAGAATGTATAATGAGGTACAGAATAAGTTGTAAATGGACAGAGCGTGCTGTAGACGATTTGGTTCCTACAAAGTAACCAAGCCAATCCCAAAACTTTTTATGCAATATATAGTAAAGGCAATGTAATATGATGCATACAAAGGAATGCTGGACATGCACATGATGCCTACAATTCTTTGGCTTTTCTGTGTCACTTTACAGGTGTGGTACACCCGACACCCCCACCCTCCCCTGCACTTGAGTCTAATCAACGTAGCATAGCTTTGCTGTGTGCCTTATAAAAATACCAGAGTGACAAAATCTGGAGTCAAACTGAGTTCTTGGAAGCTGAGTGGAAAGAGATCTTGGAGGGAATCCCAAGAGGAAGCTGCTCAGTTGTCTATGTGAACCTGTGCCAGGATGAAAGATCTCCTTTTTTCAATTTTAATCTGTGTCGGGTCTCCATATACTACACTGGTGAGGAGGGTAAGCTGAAAACAATCACCTGCAAGTTCTACACTGTGTGTAAGTGAACACCTTTTTTCTTAATTGCAAAGAAAAATGACTGCAAATGGAAAAATGAAAGAGTATGAGGCAGAGGAGGAGGACTGGATTTAGTACTCAGACTTCTCAGCACTTTCATTGCAAATGACATAGCAGATGGTAACAAGAAACATGTTATTTTACTGAGTGTGTGCGGAGCAAATTAGAAGTTTGGTTGCACTAGAAAAGCCAATGCCAAGTCCTTTGATGAGCTTGTTAAAATTGTCACACACCTTTATACCGCCATCCCATCAGAGGTTGTGCTGTGTTTTGAATTTAACAGTTTCTCCCGCCAACCTGGAATGTCCATAGCAGTTTTTGTACAGAACTGCATTGTTTATCAGAGCACGGTGGTTTTAAATGTCATGCTGCAGGACAGGCTTGTCTGTGGTATCAATGATGAAAGAATTCAGAGACATCTGTTGGCAGATCTAAAACCTTTAGATTTTAAAAGAAGCTCTGGAAATAGCACAAGACATAGAAGTAGCCACACAGCGTGCTTTGGATTTATGGGGAAGCTTTAAGCAGCATGTAGATAGCCAGAGTTACGGACACCAGGCACATGTCCAGCATTCCGCACACACAAAAATATTTAATTAAATAGAGATATTTCATTAAGAACACACACAATTGGTTCTGATGTGCGGAGAAACCATGACCACATCTCCTGCCCATACAAGGATAGGAAATGCTTGGTTTTCTGGAAGTGAGGTCATCTTGCAAAAATGTGCTATAAAAAAACAGACACCTGGAAGGGAAAATGTGGGTCACAAGAAAGAGATTCATTATATTGTAGAACAGAGAGAGGAGCCAGAAGCCAAGGACTTGGGATATACGATATTTAATATTACCAGCAAAACCCAAAGGGAGAGACCTATGCCATGGATGTTACAATTAATGGACAGAGGCTAACCATGGAGACGGATACAGGGGCGTCTCTGTGAAGGGAGAAGGCCCCAGCCTTATGGGGCAAGATGAGTGTGATGGGGTGGACAAAGCCCAGAGGCCTCTTGCTGGAGGCCCCAAGGTCCTGCCACATCCATCCCAGGAAAGGAGCAGTAGACGAGTCTTCCAAGCAGCCTAGAGTAGCTACAGGGAAAGAATTCAATCAGACAGACTACAGGGAGCAGCCAATCAGGATGCAGGAGGGCCATATAAAAGGAGCTGCAGAGGATGACACAGGCAGGCAGTTCCTTGCTGGAGCTAAAGGAGGTCAGATGGTGCGCCTGGCTGGCCAAAGGGAACTGAAACATCACGGACAACTCATTGCTGCCAGGGACTGGGAGAGCAAGGAAGAGCTCCTGGCTGGCTGTTCAGCCTGACAATAAAAGAGCTCTGAGCATAAGTGAAGGCTGGAGCCACGGGGACGTGGCCCAGGGAACTAAAAGCAATTTTGTTAAAGGGACTTAATGGCCTGTGGCCGCTATTCTTAGCGTCACTGGGCTGGATCCCGAGTAGTAGGCAGGCCTGGGTCCTCCCCATAGGCCACTGTGAGGAAGTGGCCTACAATCAGATGGAAGTAAACTTCCCAGAAGGGGATCTGAACTATTAAGAGGCCAAATTGGAGAGCTGGGACCGGAACACAACAAAAGGGAGAAACCATTGCCTCCAGGGAGGAAGCCCTGGGATATGGCCCAATACCAGGGCTGGGACAATTTAAAGACTGCAAACACATCCAGCCAGAAGGGGCGCTCATGAGAGGTGGGTGCCACACCATTACAAATGGTTAAATTATTAAAACTTAACTGGGCAGACATCAACCATATTCATACTCTAAGCATAGAAGCATGTTTTGAAAAACAGTCAGACCTGTTTAGTGAGACTCTTGGTGCTCTGAATGTTCACTAGCAAAATTTAGGTAGATCCAGATACTAAACCATGTTTCTTTAAGCCAACACCAGTACCCCATGCAATGAACCATAAGGTAGACCAGGTACTAAACCGAAAGCAAGCAGCTGGTATTATTGAGCCTGTCCAGTTCTCAGAGTGGGCTGCTCCTATTGTTTCAGTGTTGAAATCAGATGGTGGATGTGGATATGGATATGCAGGGGCGACAAGATGATGGTCTACTGTGTGGCCAAGTTTGATACATATCTACTCCCCAGGATCGGCGACCAGCTTGCTGCCTTATCTGGGAGAAAATGTTCCACAAACATTGATTTAAGTAACGCATGCCTCCAAATACCTCTGCACAATAGATCTAAACCCTAGGTAACAATCAATAATCCCAGAGGGTTGTTTCTTTACAACTGCCACCCATTCGGAGTGTCAGCAGCTCTGGGTATTTTTCAAAGGGCAATGGACAATTTATGGCAAGGCATTCCACGCATCTGTGTATGCCTTGATGATATCCTGATTACCGGGGAATCTCTCCGAACACGTACCGGGTACTGGGGGGAAAAACGGCTGACACAGACCTTAAGAGGGAGAAGTGTATTTTTCAGGCTTCTGAAGTACTTTACCTAGGACACAAAATTGATGTAACTGTCTTACATTCAGCAGACGAGAAGGTACAGGCCATTAGTGAGGCACTGCCACCAAAGAAATCTTTTTCTAGACCTGCTAGATTAATATGGTACATTTTTTACCAGTGGTATTGGCTCCATTACACTGTTTCAAAAAGGGATAAAATTTCAATAGGGTCAAAACCAAAAAGAGTGTTGTGCAACAGTGTGTCCTTTGCCAATCTAATCCACCTAACGTTACTTTGCAGCCATTGGCATGGCCTCAGCAACCCTGGGCGAGGCTTCATGTAGACTATGCTGGCCCTTTTATATGGAAAATGTTTTTAATAATAATTGATTATAATTCCAAATTAATTGAAGCACACATAATGCCCTCCTCTACAGCTAAGGCTACAATTGATAAACTTTGACTTACCTTTTCTGGTTTTGGATTGCCTAACAAAGAGGTGAGCGACAATGGTATCCTGTTCACTGGTGCTGTATTTCAGGATTTATTTTTTTTTAAAACCCAGCATTAAACACATTAATTCTCTGTCCTACCACCCTGCTTGAAGTGGCCTAGCAGACTGGGTTGTGCAAACCATAAAAGAGGGAATGAAGAAGATGCTATTTGGTAGCATAGAAGCCAAGCTGCCAGGCTTCTTCTCCAGCATTTCATGACACCACAAGCCACAACAGGAAAGTCACCTGCAGAAATCTTAATTGAAAGGAAACTAAGAACTCAGTTGGGCTCTTTACACATTGATTAAGCTGCTAAAGTTGGAGAAAAGCAGTCAGGACAAAAATTATATTATGATATGTAAGCATCACCAAGAACATTAGGTGTATGTAATTCAATATATACTCGTAATGTTTGCAACGGTCCTTGCTGGTTATCAGGTCACATTGTAATATCAGCATTTCTTGGGTGATTGAGTTACCAGATGGGAGGCACATTCATAGACATCACAGTCAGATTTGTCTGCAGTACCATGAGGGGCTATAGGCAAATAATTCTCATTCAGATGCTGTGGTACCAGGGGTTATGGAATCATTAATCCAATTGCTAAACGCAGACATAGTGAGAATGCTTGAGACCTCATACCAACCACCACAGTGGATATGGAAGTTAAACCTAAAGAAATGATTGTATTATCAGAAAGTTCTTCTGCACCTGCTACTGGTCAGGGACCACAGGTTTTTCCACTGCACTGCTCCAGAAAATCTCCCAAAGCTACAGACAGACTAGACTTTACTATGGCAATTATGCTAGAGAGGGCAGAATAATGCCTTGCAATTGCCTGAGGATTTAGGGTAGTCTACCCCAACCTTTTAGTTAGGATGTTTTGTTTTGTGGTTATAATGTTAAATGTTTTAAGTTTATTATTACTAATAATTTAATGGGGGAGGAGGGTAGTGTTGTAGATATTTTTATTACAATTATTACCACCTGGTGGCCAATGTGGGAATAGCTATTTACTATTATAAATTTTAAGATTGTACTGAGGAAGCTCCAGTGATTGGGAGGGATGGGGGGATGAGTTTTTCAAGATAGAGGCTACTTAGTTGTCTGTGAGAATCTTTACCAGAACAAAAGATCTGTTTTCAGTTCTGCTCTGTTTTGGATCTCCATGAACTACAATACAGTACATTATTTCCCCAGAAAAAGGGAAAATGCAGGGCATATACTCCCTCTCTTCAGTGAGAGGTCTGCCTGCCTGGAAATGAGGAATTACCAACCAGAAGACCCATTTACAAAGAGAATACAAAGTGTATATCAACACACACTGAACAGAAAACACAGACCAGACATGTGTGTCTTTCTGCATGACACATGTGGCAGAGCTTACACACTAACGTATTGCCCGGAGGAGCAAATACCATTGGGTGAAATCCTGTTACCGTTGAAATCTGTGTTAAACTCCTGTTGACTTCATTGGTGCCTGTATTCCCCTCCATAGCTAGATACTGCCACTGAAAACACCACCCACCAGGTGCTGCAAGTTCAAGCCTGAGGAAAGGAAAGTGTATCAGGTCCACATGTCCCAACTGCTGTGATGGGACAGAGAGTGAGAGGTGATCTCTAAAATAAGTGGGTCCTAAGCCACTTAGTAATTTACAGCACCTTAAATTGTGAATTAAAATCTAACTTAAAGTCTGGAGCACAAGTATAATATTCTCTCATCTGTCTGGCCTCTGGAGAATGTGCCTAGTCACATTCAACATTAGTTGAAGATGGGTGGCCTTCAAGGGACTGTTCTAATAGTCCCTCCTGGAAATAACAAAAAGTATGAATAATATAAATATAATTATACTGCACGCTAACTTTGAGAGGAAAGGACACATTTTCTTGTGCGACAACAAAAAACCCTTTCTACTACTTTTACTCCAAGGGGTGGTCTCCAAGGAGAGACGTGAATCCAGTAAGAGCCCAAGATTACATAACAATTGACATCAGTTGACATGTTTTTTCGCTGAGAGTGCAGTCACTTTCCTTGCCAATTCCTCAAACCATTTTCCCCTGCCAAGAAGTGTAATCTCCATTTGATGAGAATTGAGTTTAATCCAGCTACCTTTTACCCAAGCCCTTAATTCTGTTGTACACTGGAAAAGCAGGGACATGATGCAGCTTTGCTGGGGTCCACAAGTGAGAGCTCTCAGAGTGAACACCCAATTATTAATCCAAAAGGAAAAAGAATAGAACTGTCCCTGCCAGGTTTCTGCAGGTGAGACAATTATTTCATGATCTGCCATACTGAAGACTACTGATGGATGTGCTATCAGTTCATTGCCTTCAGGTGACCATATACCAGTGAGTACAACTCTTTCTTCATGTCATGCCCAAGTCTGAAACCTGACTGACAGGAATTCAGGAGATAAAGAGATCAGATGCTCCTGGAGCTAACCTGTTGACATTTTCCTGATAAACTCAAAATAGGAAGCATAGAGACAGAAGAAATTGAATAGATGTGTACTATCATGGGTTTTTTTTTGCTTTCAGCAACAGGGAGACCACTGTGTTGAAGGGTCACCAGAATATTGTCTATCTGAGGGACACATTTATACAAGGGATGTTTTTATCTCGTATTTATTTGCCTATCTGGAAAAGGTAATTAATACCAATGGGGTGTTATGAAAATAACTCTTCTATTTATCATTATTCCCTGGGCTCAACAATTCTAAGCTCTTGACAGAGGTCAGCTTCCAAATAAAAGTTATTGGTACTCTTCCAAGCTCTGCCCATATGAGACATTGCTTGCAGCATCTTCTGCAAATGTTGAAAGTAGGATCACATATGCTGCCTGGGCTTCTTGGGTTTGCCCCCCACCAGGTCCAAATACACCCATGTTGATGGGCTGTCTTTTTTCACACTTTGGCATAACATAGCTTGTCATACCAATGATGTCTCATTGAATTTGAACCACTTAGTGCTTGTACATCACTTTTCAGATAAAGGTTTTAAATTTCTTCTAGTGTAATTCATCCCTACACTAGGGATGACTATGGTCTACTGAGCACTAAGTAAGTGCCATGTATTATTATTATTTATTGAATGGTATTCCGTCAGACTTGGTCAGTGGTGAGAAGCCCAGTGTGAGCTTCTAATAACCCTATTTTTTATATAAATCTTGCCATCCTGAATTTCAGGTTTTAACAAATGGCACTGGGACAAGGTATACCGAGCTCGCATTGGGCTGGAAGGGGTTAACCCCATGCTATGGGCTGAGGAAGCCAAGCTCCCCTCACCTCTGCTGGGCATGCTTCAACTGGAACCACAGTGTAAGAGGGAGCAACTCAATTCAGTCAGGGATGATGGAGGAGGATAGCAGACTTGTGCTGCATGTTCCTTCCATGAAGCTGCTGGAGCCCCGGTTTGCAGAGGCTGAATGTACTGAGGCCCCTGTGGACACCCAGTTGACCACTGAGGGTGACAGAGTTTGCTGATACCGGAAGACTACTAATGCTGGAAGTGAGGATAGGAAGCAACCCCGAGAACAGAATAGTTGCAGACAGAGGCTGAGCCTAAATACAGGAGAATCACTTCCTCAGGGCCCTCCTACCCGATACTGCACCCACCACTGGGTGCGGTCGCCACCCAAAGGAGTGGGCCATGCTGCTTTGGACCCAAGGGCAGCTGCATAGGCTCTGGCCATTACACCCTGAGAAGAAGGGTGGCCTCCTAGACTTTGGCTACTTTGCCTTATTGTCCTGTACCCCAGGACAACCTGACTGACCCTGACCATTGGGCCATAGTGTCCCAAAAAGGAGGGCTGCTACCTAGCCTTTAGCCAGTAGGTGTTATGGCCCAGAAGCCCAGGCATGCCCTGGTGACTCAAGCTGCGGGGCCACACTGCCCTAAGGGGCTGACTGGGTCTATCTGCGCAACAGCAAGCACGAATTCCCTTTCAAGCAACCATTTTGTTCCTGTTTAGATAGGAACTACTGAATAATCAGAATCTTAAATAAATCAATATGTTTCACCACCTTTCCCCAGCACTTGGCCCCATAATTGTAATGTGGTAGGAAGTGAAGTAAATGAATATTTAGTAGATATTTATGGGTACAGTGGGCTCCATTTGAAAAAAAAATCAATATCTACTGTATTGTATTCTTTATATATATATATATATATATATATATATATATATATATATATATATATATAAAAAACAAAAGTCTGCAAATACCACTCCAAATAATGTAACTTTCCTCTTGGTAGATATCTTTTACTGGTGCTCACTGTACAGTACAAAAAGCAACTGTTTCAAAGATGTTTTACATGATAAAACTACAGGTCTAGGCAGCCACAGAAAAAGAGTTTGCCCTCATTACATGAGATGTATTCTAACACAGCTGCATCAATGTGAGCTAGGAACTCCTCTTGATATCTCCATCTGTTTTAATCCCACAAAGGGCATCTTTCAATGTCCAGATCCATCTGTCTGGGTCTGGGTCTGGCCTCCTCACAGCATGCCCATTGGTGTGTATGGCTCTGCGTTCTGCCATGCAAGTTCCGCTAAGCCTGCCTTTGTGCCTTCCCTGCCAGTCTGAGTCATTCTAATCTGAAAACTACTGAACTCTTAGAGCAGAGTGCTCGTGCCTGTGTGGAAAGATTATGCGACATTAACTGGGGCTATATAAATGATTCCATGTACATCCAGTGCTGCCTTGTCACAGGCAACACTAAGAAATAACTTGGCACGAGTGAGAAGTGCTGCCGGAGACAAATCCATAAGGAGAATGGTTATCCAGAAGATGTGATTAGTCCACAATTATGATTAAGACTGATGAGAATGCCACCTATGTGCTGCATAAATATGACACTGTTTTTCTGTCCTCCCTGCTTGTAATGGAGACAGATTCCTTTTATAGTCAGTCTCCTCTGAAGAAAGGGATAATATGGATTCGTACATTGCAAAAGGTAGATGGGATGTTATGAAAGGCAATGCCTGTTACAAATAATTAAGCGTGTCTTTTACTGCTCCTGTAACAGGTAGGCAGACTTCAAAGTGGAGCCACAACTGAGTGATATCTACATCCAATTTATTTGATGGACATGGTTGGCACTGTACAACTTGCTTTCTAATACACTAATGATTTCTTATGCTACTGCATGGGTTTCCTTTTCTTTAAATGCTACTATCCTTCTATATAAATCAACAGCATGGCAGAAAAATAAAATAAAACAAATAGTGACTCTCACTGAACCAGAAATTTTAGCTTAGACCAGGGAACATGAGTCAGGTGAGGTTGTGCTGCCAATGGGGGACTTGGTGTTTGTCTGAACTCGCTCCACTTCTCCCTGGCAAGGTGTCCTGTGCAATGTCTCTCAACGCTGATTATATGTATGTTCACCATATTCAAAGGAAATACACAAAGCACCCTGGGGGAGTCCTGTGATAACAGCAAATCTGCTGACGTTATTATTTATTCTGAGAAAGACAGCAGCAGCTCTCTAAGCCAATAAGTTGTCAGGGAAAATTTTGACGTCTAAGGCACAGTATTATCAAAAATGTAGAACAAGGAAAGCACGTGCATATTGATCATACATAATCTCTGATCAAAAATGGATAAACCGGCAATGCAACTTGGCTTGCAAAGAAATAAGGAACTAGATTATGAGTTTTACTAGCTGGCTGGTTATCAGTTGCACCTGTCAACAACCACAGGCTGTTAATGTGATCTTGGGTTAAAGTAACATTATCAAAATAAAACACACAAAAAAATCAACAACCATGGGAATAGAGCTTCAGGCGCAGCATGTATCAGGGAGAAACTGTTCAGAGAAGATGAGATTTCTCAATATGATCCATTCATTCTTTTTGGTCTCTATGCTTCTGCAGAATATGTGGTAAGTTGCGGGTGGACAAGTTAATTAGTTGCAGAGCCAAGATGTGAAATTTTCATAGATGTGTATGGTTGCGGCGGCTAGATGTCACTCTGGATGAGCAGAGAATCATTACATTCGTATTAGGGATGGACAAACTACTTTGGAAAAAACCTAAGAAGTGACCTGAAACTTAGTTCAGAAGAAGCAGAAACTTTCTAAAGATTTGAAAAAAATATTAGTTTATTTCCTCATCTTTACCTTTAATTTTCATTCACTTCTATTTCCTGGTTCCAGCTGGGATGAAGATAAAGACATGCTAAAACAGTGTCAGGGTGTGTGCTCAACACAGTTCTGAACACCCAATAATTCAGATGAGGTTAGTGTAAGCATCCAAAATTTAGGTTGTCTGATTATTTGAACCAAGCTGCTGAACCATGTGAGGTTCCCTGGTCATTAGTTAATATTTCTTTTCATTACAATATTACAGTAATTGATAATGGAATATGAAATTAGCGGGACCTTTCTATATAATATTATTATCATCATTGACAGGTTTCAGATTAACAGCAGTGTTAGTCTGTATTCGCAAAAAGAAAAGGAGGACTTGTGGCACCTTAGAGACTAACCAATTTATTTGAGCATAAGCTTTCATGAGCTACAGCTCACTTCATCGGATGCATACTGTGGAAAGTACAGAACATCTTTTTATACACACAAACCATGAAAAAATGGGTGTTTACCACTACAAAAGGTTTTCTCTCCCCCCATCCCACTCTCCTGTTGGTAATAGCTTATCTAAAGTGATCTCTCTCCTTACAATGTGTATGATAATCAAGTTGGGCCATTTCCAGCACAAATCCAGGGTTTAACAAGAATGTCTGGGGGAGGGGGGGGGCATAGGAAAAAAACAAGGGGAAATAGGCTTGAATAGAGACTGGGAGTGGCTAAGTCATTATGCAAGGTAACCTAAGTTAATTGTATTCAATTTGCAAATGAATTCCAATTCAACAGTCTCTCGCTGGAGTCTGGATTTGAAGTTTTTCTGTTGTAATATCGCAACTTTCATGTCTGTAATCGCGTGACCAGAGAGATTGAAGTGTTCTCCGACTGGTTTATGAATGTTATAATTCTTGATATCTGATTTGTGTCCATTTATTCTTTTACGTAGAGACTGTCCAGTTTGACCAACGTACATGGCAGAGGGGCATTGCTGGCACATGATGGCATATATCACATTGGTGGATGTGCCGGTGCACAAGCCTCTGATAGTGTGGCTGATGTTATCAGGCTCTGTGATGGTGTCCCCTGAATAGATGTGGGCACAGTTGACAATGGGCTTTGTTGCAAGGATAGGTTCCTGGGTTAGTGGTTCTGTTGTGTGGTATGTGGTTGCTGGTGAGTATTTGCTTCAGGTTGCGGGGCTGTCTGTAGGCAAGTACTGGCCTGTCTCCCAAGATTTGTGAGAGTGTTGGGTCATCCTTCAGGATAGGTTGTAGATCCTTAATAATGCGTTGGAGGGGTTTTAGTTGGGGGATGAAGGTGATGGCTGGTGGCGTTCTGTTATTTTCTTTGTTAGGCCTGTCCTGTAGTAGGTGACTTCTGGGAACTCTTCTGGCTCTATCAATCTGTTTCTTCACTTCAGCAGGTGGGTATTGTAGTTGTAAGAATGCTTGATAGAGATCTTGTAGGTGTTTGTCTCTGTCTGAGGGCTTGGAGCAAATGCGGTTGTATCACAAAGCTTGGCTGCAGACACTGGATCGTGTGGTATGGTCAGGGTGAAAGCTGGAGGCATGTAGGTAGGAATAGCGGTCAGTAGGTTTCCGGTATAGGGTGGTGTTTATGTGACCATCGTTTATTAGCACTGTAGTGTCCAGGAAGTGGATCTCTTGTGTGGACTGGACCAGGCTGAGGTTGATGGTGGGATGGAAATTGTTGAAATCATGGTGGAATTCCTCAAGTGCTTCTTTTCCATGGGTCCAGATGATGAAGATGTCATCAATATAGCGCAAGTAGAGTAGGGGCTTTAGGGGACGAGAGCTGAGGAAGCGTTGTTCTAAGTCAGCCATAAAAATGTTGGCATACTGTGGGGCCATGTGGGTACCCATAGCAGTGCTGCTGATTTGAAGGTATACATTGTCCCCAAATGTAAAATAGTTATGGGTAAGGACAAAGTCACAAAGTTCAGCCACCAGGTTAGCCGTGACATTATCGGGGATAGTGTTCTTGACGGCTTGTAGTCCATCTTTGTGTGGAATGTTGGTGTAGAGGGCTTCTACATCCATGGTGGCCAGGATGGTGTTATCAGGAAGATCACTGATCGATTGTAGTTTCCTCAGGAAGTCAGTGGTGTCTCAAAGATAGCTGCGAGTGCTGGTAGCGTAGGGCCTGAGGAGGGAGTCTAGATAGCCAGACAATCCTGCTTTCAGGGTGCCAATGCTTGAGATGATGGGGCGCCCAGGATTTCCAGGTTTATGATCTTGGGTAGTAGATAGAATACCCCAGGTCAGGGTTCCAGGGATGTGTCTGTGTGGATTTGATCTTGTGCTTTTTCAGGGAGTTTCTTGAGCAAATGCTGTAGTTTCTTTTGGTAACTCTCAGTGGGATCAGAGGGTAATGGCTTGTAGAAAGTGGTGTTGGAGAGCTGCCGAGCAGCCTCTTGTTCATATTCCGACCTATTAATGATGACAGCACCTCCCCTTTGTCAGCCTTTTTGATTGTGATGTCAAGGTTGTTTCTGAGGCTGTGGATGGCATTGTGTTCTGCACAGCTGAGGTTGTGGGGCAAGTGATGCTGCTTTTCCACAATTTCCACACAAAGATGGACTACAAGCCGTCAAGAACATTATCCCCGAAAGAAAATAACAGAACGCCACTAGCCGTCACCTTCAGCCCCCAACTAAAACCTCTCCAACGCATTATTAAGGATCTACAACCTATCCTGAAGGATGACCCAACACTCTCACAAATCTTGGGAGACAGGCCAGTCCTTGCCTACAGACAGCCCCCCAACCTGAAGCAAATACTCACCAGCAACCACATACCACACAACAGAACCACTAACCCAGGAACCTATCCTTGCAACAAAGCCCGTTGCCAACTGTGCCCACATATCTATTCAGAAGACACCATCACAGGGCCTAATAACATCAGCCACACTATCAGAGGCTCCTTCACCTGCACATCCACCAATGTGATATATGCCATCATGTGCCAGCAATGCCCCTCTGCCATGTACATTGGACAAACTGGACAGTCTCTACATAAAAGAATAAATGGACACAAATCAGATGTCAAGAATTATAACATTCATAAACCAGTTGGAGAACACTTCAATCTCTCTGGTCATGCGATTACAGACATGAAGGTCGCTATCTTAAAACACTTTAGATAAACTATTACCAGCAGGAGAGTGAGGTGGGGGGAGAGAAAACCTTTTGTAGTGGTAAACACCCATTTTTTCATGGTTTGTGTGTATAAAAAGATGTTCTGTACTTTCCACAGTATGCATCCGATGAAGTGAGCTGTAGCTCACGAAAGCTTATGCTCAAATAAATTGGTTAGTCGCTAAGGTGCCACAAGTCCTCCTTTTCTTTTTATCATCATCATTGATATTTTGTTCTCATATTCCGAGCAAGGTGCATTCTTTCAAGACATTTATAACAGAAATCATTATGATGTAAAAGTTGTTCATGCTGCATTAGCATAAACAAATTTGAACACAATGCAGTGCTAGTAAGATATGAGTAAACATTCTTAATATGCAAAGGCTTTCATATAAATTCCATTCCACCAGGCTCATGAAGAATTGAAACTGACTTAAGAAAACAGAATTGTTCCCTCTCCTCTATTCTTAGCTGCTGCTATTAGGACTGTCAAGTTTTGTTTGATGGCAGGCTCTCATACCTTTTATTCTTGGCATAAGTACCTTATTTACTGGTTGCATTGCTTACAATTTGGCTCCCTATGTACAGGATTCTTGCATATCCTCAGTAAGGTTCTAGAACTGGCAATGCTCTCCATGCCCCAGAAATAAAAGGTTAATCTGGTTGTTTTCAATAAAAAAAGTGCATATAATATCTGGTTAGTAACAACTAGAGGCTTCTGCCCAATATTCTATTTCTTGTTATTTCGCAGCTCAGACATCTATAAATACTCTCCCATTCACACTGTAGCTTTTATAACACCATGTTAGTCTGAACACTATAAGCCAGTTTTTTCCTTCGTATAACTGAGTTTGGTGGAATTAAACCTGGGATCAATGTGACTTAAAAGCCTAGTTAACAATCTTTCATGATTGAGCATGCTGGAATTTTTATTTAAGGGTAAATATAATGTTGCTTCTGAAAGTTTGCATAAATATGCCAGTAAGGCTTCCCCCATCCCTATTCTACTAGATAGTAGGCATGGGTTGGAGAATGCACTTTTCTAATTCAGTTAGTAAAAGAGTTCAAACTGAATTGGACTTGCTCCCAACATCCATTTACTATTAACACCTTTTCTTCCCTATCACCCTATTCCTTCCTCTTTTCCCTTCCCATACCAGCACACATATAGGCAAACAATCAAGACCTTTGAAACACTGCAGGAGATTGCCCACCATAGAAGCAGACCTAAACATCTACCTGTGATATTTCTGCTTCTCAGAAGCTTGACTTGCCTGCAATATAAGATTAAATAAAGAGCTGAGATTAAAACCAAATACATGGACTGTTTAAAGGTCATTTTGGAAAGCCTCACATATTTTAATACTGAGGGCAGGGTGAATCTTAGCCACACTTTAAGGAAAAGGCTAGTATTAAAAAAACTGGCAAAAAAAAATCTAGATATAAAGAATTCATGTCCAGCTGAAAAGGTCCATGTAAAACTAAAATGAAGTGATGACACCAGCATTTCACCCAATGCTATGTTGCTATAAACAAGAAAAATGTCATTAGATATCACCCTCCTTTGGGCTCATAGGATTACCTAGATATTGCATCACCTAGCAACAGAATCATCTATTTAAGATACAATGAAAATCATTTTTTTAAACATGTCACAAATCCCCTAGGACAGACACATATGAATTTCTGAAGAAAAACACCTTGTTTGCGAGCAGTTTGTTTGTCCTTGATATATCAGTGATTTTCCTATTGAAAGGCTTTGGCCTTTTGTTTTTCAGTTTTGCCAGCAATCTCTTAGTTTTTGTTTTCTTTTTTTCCAAAATGAGACTCTGTAGTAGAAGCTTCTCTTACTGTTCATGGCAGAGCCTGGCAATTACATTATAGGTCACACAAACAATGTAAAAAGAAAAGGAGTACTTGTGGCACCTTAGAGACTAACCAATTTATTTGAGCATAAGCTTTCGTGAGCTACAGCTCACTTCATCGGATGCATACTGTGGAAAGTACAGATGATCTTTTTATACACACAAACCATGAAACAATACCTCCTCCCACCCCACTCTCCTGCTGGTAATAGCTTATCTAAAGTGATCACTCTCCTTACAATGTGTACGATAATCAAGTTGGGCCATTTCCAGCACAAATCCAGGTGAGAAAACCTGGATTTGTGCTGGAAATGGCCCAACTTGATTATCATACACATTGTAAGGAGAGTGATCACTTTAGATAAGCTATTACCAGCAGGAGAGTGGGGTGGGAGGAGGTATTGTTTCATGGTCTCTGTGTATATAATGTCTTCTGCAGTTTCCACAGTATGCATCCGATGAAGTGAGCTGTAGCTCACGAAAGCTTATGCTCAAATAAATTGGTTAGTGTGTAAGGTGCCACAAGTACTCCTTTTCTTTTTGCGAATACAGACTAACACGGCTGTTACTCTGAAACAAACAATGTAAGTGTCTCTTTTTTCAAAAGAGAAATTGCCTTTGTCTGTATTTCACAACTGAATATATAAGGGCTCTCCCTGCCGGTTTCGCTTTTAATTATAAAGTTTCCGATTCTCAGTTTGGGCAAGGAAATAATTCATCTGTGACTTGCAGGATTTGAGCAATGAGTATCTGGAGCACTCATTTAGGGGTGTGATGGTGCCCCCCATAAGGCTTTATGGAAATGTGCTTATGAATGTATATGGCATAACTGGAATATGTTCTATGCTACATATGCCATGTAACATATCTATGTAAAGGTTATGATCTACTGAATCTATTAATCCTATCTGAATGCATGTATCATTTTTATATTCAAAGTTATGAATATTGGTTGTGTACTGGCTTGATTTCTAAATAACCTTAGTAAAGCATTTGGTCAGTTCCTGGAGAAAGGAATTTGCAAAGTTAAGTGCCAAAATTAAGAAGCACTTAAGGAACACTGCATCTTGGAATGCTCCAATCCACATAAGAAGTCTTCCTGGAGACATTCAAGATACCATGTGAGCAATGGCTTCTGCCTGTAAAAACTGTAAGTCATGCATGGACATGTGACTTGCCCAGGTGATTCCAGGTCTCCATCTTGGAGCTGGACTATGCATAGGAGAGAGGAGGGGATCTCCACCCACAAGAGAACTATTTAAGCCCTTGGGAGACCCCTCCATTTGGTCTTCAGCTCTCCACCCCCATGGATACCTGAAAGAAACTGGAACAAAAGACAGTAACTACAGGGGGTGTGAGTGATTGCTGGACATGGACTAAAAGGAGATGAGTCTGTAAAAGGAAGCTTACTGGAACTGGTGAGGTTTTGTCTGTATTCAGTTTTATTAGACATAGACTTGTGGGTTTTATTTTATTTTGCTTGGTAATTCACTTTGTTCTGTCTGTTACTGCTTGGAACCACTTAAATCCTACTTTCTGTATTTAGTAAAATCACTTTTTACTTATTAATTAACCCAATGCATGTATTAATACTTCGGGAGGGGGAGCAAACAGCTGTGCATATCTCTCTATCAGTGTTATAGAGGGTGAACAATTTGAGTTTACCCTGTATACAAGGTAAACTGGATTTATTTGGGGTTTGGACCCCATTGGGAGTTGGGCATCTGAGTGTTAAAGATAGGAACACTTCTGTAAGCTGCTTTCAGTTAAGCCTACAGCTGTTAGGGGATGTGGTTCAGATCTGGGTCTGGGTTTTCAGCAGGCTAGCGGGTCTGGCTCAAACCAGGCAGGGTGCTGGAGTCCTAAGCAGGCAGGGCAGGAAAGCAGGAGCAGAAGTAGTCTTGGCACATCAGGTGGCAGCTCCCAGGGGGTTTCTGTGATCCAACCCATCACAAGGGGCCCTGAAGTTCTGGAGGGACTGTGTAAGCTCCAGGACTATACATTTTCTGCTTTTGTCAGAGGGACCAGATAAAGAAAAATCTCAACATTTGATCCTGCTTCTGCCCTGCTGCCCTCAGCGGCTGATGGCCTGCTCTTGCTTAGTGAGCCCCAGATATCCTATAAGGCCAGATTTCACTACCCTTACTCACTCTGAATAGTCTCATTGATTGACAGAGGAAAAAAGATGATCCTGTGCTTAAAGTACAGGGCTGGGATTCAGGAGGTCTTGATTCGATTCCTGGTGCTGTCTTGGGAAAGTCACATAGACTGGAATCCACAAAGGTACATAGGTGCCGAAACCTCAGACTTTGAAACCAGTTGGAAGAGATAGGTGCCTAAGCCTGCACTTGAAGAGAGGGGCAGAATTCAGCACAGAGCAAGCCCCTATCGTTGGCATCTGTGATTGGCTAGCTTATGTGGCTTCCCACCCAGCCTGATGGCCTTAGTGAATAGCATTCTTGGGTACCTATCTCTCCCCATTTATTGTATAGGGAGTGTCAAGTTTCCTTCCCCACTCTGAATTCTAGGGTACAGATGTGGGGACCTGCATGAAAGACCCCTTAAGCTCATTCTTACCAGCTTAGGTTAAAAACTTCCCCAAGGGATAAACTTTGCCTTGTCCTTGAACAGTATGCTGCCACCACCAAGCATGTTAAAGAACAGGGAAAGAGCCCACTTGGAGACGTCTTTCCCCCAAAATATCCCCCCAAGCCCTGCACCCCCATTCCTGGGGAAGGCTTGATAAAAATCCTCAGCAATTTGTACAGGTGAACACAGTCCCAAACCCTTGGATCTTAAGAACAACGAAAAGTCAATCAGGATCTTAAAAGAACAATTTTAATTAAAGATAAAAGAATCACCTGTGTAAAATCAGGATGGTAAATACCTTACAGGATAATCAGATTCAAAACACAGAGAATCTCTCTAGGCAAAACCTTAAGTTACCAAAAGACACAAAAACAGGAATATACCTTCCATTCAGCACAGCGTATTTTACCAGCCATTAAACAAAAGGAAATCTAATGCTTTTCTAGCTAGATTACTTACTAACTTAACAGAGTTAATGAGACTGCATTCCTGATCTGTTCCCGGCAAAAGCATCACACAGATAGATAGACCCTTTGTTCCCCCCCACTCCAGCTTTGAAAGTATCTTGCCTCCTGTCAAGTTTCCTTCCCCTCTCTGAACTCTAGGGTACAGATGTGGGGACCTGCATGAAAACCTCCTAAGCTTACTTTTACCAGCTTAGGTTAAAACTTCCCCAAGGTACAAATTAATTTTATCTTTTGTCCTTGGAATTTCCACTGCCACCACCAAACTCTAACTGGGTTTACTGGGAAACGTAGTTTGGACATGTCTTTCCCCCCAAAATCCTCCCAACCCTTGCACCCCACTTCCTGGGGAAGGTTTGGTAAAAATCCTCACCAATTTGCATAGGTGACCACAGACCCAAACCCTTGGATCTTAGAACAATGAAAAAGCATTCAGTTTTCTTACAAGAAGACTTTTAATAGAAGTAAAGGAATCACCTCTGTAAAATCAGGATGGTAGATACCTTACAGGGTAATTGGATTCAAAACATAGAGAATCCCTCTAGACAAAACCTTAAGTTACAAAAAAGACACACAGAGAGGGATAGTCATTCTATTCAGCACAGTTCTTTTCTCAGCCATTTAAAGAAATCATAATCTAACACATACCTAGCTAGATTACTTACTAAAAGTTCTAAGACTCCATTCCTGTTCTGTCCCCGGCAAAAGCAGCATACAGACAGACACAGACCCTTTGTTTTTCTCCCTCCTCCCAGCTTTTGAAAGTATCTTGTCTTCTCATTGGTCATTTTGGTCAGGTACAAGCGAGGTTACCTTTAGCTTCTTAACCCTTTACAGGTGAAAGGGTTTTGCCTCTGGCCAGGAGGGATTTTATAGCACTGTATACAGAAAGGTGGTTACCCTTCCCTTTATTTGTATGACAGGCACTGAATTCAGCTCTCTGCACTGCAGTTTTTCCTGTAATTTTCTAGGTGCCTAAAAGTTAGCTCAGTATTGCCACACCTAAATCCCACCCATATTCCCTTTGTGCTTAGTTCCCATCTGGAATTTGGGAATTATAATCCTTTATTTGTCTATTGAGAGGCAGAATTTCAAATGCATAAATGGGAGCAAGATGCCCAACTCATGGACAAAACTCCCATTTGTGCCTTTGAAAATCTTCCCCTTGGAGTGCGACCCCTTTGGGGCAAGAACTGCCTATCATTGTGTGTATACCCAGGGCCCAGTACAATGGAGCTCTTAATATCTGTTGGGACTGTTACTCTCCTGAAACATAAATAATAATAAATTTACTAATCAACATTGGTAAGAGCCTTGGCAATTTACTGTACTTTGTATCACTAATTTGCAATGCTTTGTATTACTGTTTAGAGATGTTCGTAGGAAAAGGGGATGACTAGCCATCTATCACATTGTCACTTTGCCTTTAAAACATGAAAAGATATTTTAAAGGAACAGCAGTCTAGTAGGCCACATTTTCAGGGAACTAGACCTGCTATTTACAAATACATATAGACTACAACAGTAATTCTCAGTCTGGAGGACATAATCACCTTCCCCTTCCCCGCTCGCTTAAGGAGAGAAAGGCCTGGCTAAATCCTGCTTAGATAGGAGGAAGTATCTGGGGCAGAAGACATCCCAGTATGGAAAAGGGAAACCTAGTATAGAAAAGATTAAAAACGAGTTAATTGGCTAAACCAGAGGCACTTGCTTGATTAAAAAACAACAACAACAAAACATAGAACAGCCAGAATAAAATAGTTTACTTGTAAATTCTATCAGAATTATCCGAGCCAAATACACAGAAGTGACTGTAAAGCAAACATACTTCTAAGGTCAACATTCAAAAGTTAGCCTAAGGCTGATATTAGATTATTAATACACCAAAACAATATACATTCAGTGAAACAATCAAAAGGCATTCAGAAAAACAAAGACTGTTATTACTACTCTATGCCGGTTCCATGTTTCATAGAACAAGACTATAACTGCTCAAAAGGCTGGAGAGGAGGACATATCTACTCTGCAGGTTCCTGCCAAAAAGGGCTAGAGACAGCTCCCTGAAGTAACAAGATTGTATGCTGAGTCTGGTTGGGGCTGACAGTTTAGTTTACTTTTTTTTTTCTTTTTTCGTCTTATCTGGGATCAGAAGTGGAGAGAGCAGTGGTAGGAAGTGACCCGAGGAGGGGTAACCCTCCTAGGGCACTGAGTTGGAGCCTGGTGGAGAGGGCAGGCCTAGGCTCCCCTACTACTGCCTTGTGGCTGAGTGGACACTAACCACTAGGCCACTCAGTCCTCTGAGGACCCTACTACACTCCCACACACCTTCTGTAACTCTCCTAAGGACCTGGCAGAATTGTAGTTGCTATTGTCTGGGAGCACATGGGTTGCTTGGTGCCCAAAAGGGTTAGGAAGGGAAAGACAGCAGATGAAACTATGGCTCTGCACTGCACAGGTTGGCAAGGGAGAGAATGCTGTGCTCCTTAAAAGGATGTAGCAATGGATACATTTTTCCTGCTCATGTTGGAGCTCCAGGGCAACCAGAACAGAATTTGCCTCCAGACCAGAATTTATCTCGAGCCTCACTGTCCATTAGAGGGCTATGCCTACGTAGCACAATCTAGCTCTGAGTTAGGCAACTGCTCATCCTTGAAAGTTCTATTTTCCCCTCCACTAAAGTTTAGGGGTTCTTAACCTTTTTCTTTCTGAATACCCTCCCCCCCACACACAACATGCTATAAAAAACTCCATAGCCCACCTGTGCCATAACTGTTTTTTTGCATATAAAAACCAGGGTCTGCATCAGGGGTTAGCAAGCAGGGCAACTGCATGGGGACCCTGCGAACCTACATTGCTCAGGCTTCAACCCTGAGTGGCAGGGCTCAGGGCCCCAGGCTTCAGCCTCATGCGGCGGGGCTTCAGCTTTCTGCCCTGGGCCCCAGCGACTCTAATGCTGGCCCTACTTGGCAGACCCCCTGAAATCTGCTCACGGCCCCCCAGGGACCCCGGACCCCTGGTTGAAAACCACTGCTATAGTAAGAATTTACATACTTAATCTAAGCCCCTTGGCAATACTTATTACATTCATTTTCATGCCAGAGGGCCTGTAAAATTTTCATAAACTCTGTGAGCTCAGTAGACCATGGAAAGCCTGGTTAGCCTAAAACCCACAACTTTTATAATTATAGATAACTTCCAGAGAGCCTTCATCAGGGATGTATACATGTTACTGTAACATTTGTTTTGGGGGAAACAGGGAAGCAACTTGTGACTTTGAGTCTGTTTCCTAGTCTAGATCTAAATTAGTGCAACTACACACTGCCTGTCCTACACACAGGATTTGTAGCACAGACACCCTCAACTGACACCTCAGAAAGCAAAATTGTGATTACTCTAATTAATCATAAAATGATGGCACATATCTTTTATATTAATCTTCACACTCATAGAATTCTTCATTATTGAAAGAGGCAGGACTAGATATTTAAATCTATACATAAATCAGCAGGATTAGCAAATTTCTCAAAGAAATGTTAGTAGAAAGAGAAATAAAATAGCAAGACATTTAACAAATGCCTTAATGAGGTACCCAGAAAGCAAAGTGCTCCTTAGCACACTACATAGCAGCATTAATGCGTCTATGTTGAGTGAGCCCTTAAGAACGTGAAACTAGCTGTATATATGTTTTAATTGTATTGATATTATCATATACTTGAAAATAAATAGAAAATTAACACAAGTTTTAAATAAATGAATAGTTTGAATGATATATGAGGGCAAGAGAAAAATACTCGGGAGGCCACAGACCACAGAAAAGATCTTCCAACCTGAAATTTGGAGGACCAGAGGATCTCAGATAGGCACCAGTGCTTGTATCTTACATAAGCAACACCAATCCCGAGAAATGTTTCCAAAGGAAAGATAATTGTCATTCACCAGGGCTGATTTGGCAGCATTCTGGGCACTGTCTGAGGCTGCTCATGCACTGTTACCCGCTGCCTCAACTGGCACCATTATTTATCCTTATCTTGGGCTGTCTCTCATTTTACTGAAGAATCATGCCCCCATTTAACTTGTTGTTTAACTCATCCTGAAGCCAGCTGGGACAGAGGATCCATTTTTCATTCTATACTTGATAATGAAATGATAACTTAGCAGCCATAACTGTTTTTACAACATTACTCATCCCCAAGACCATGTGTTGCTGTGGCTGCATAAAGTCCTGGAGTAATTCACATTGATTGATTGGAACTATTATTATATTCATTGTCCCTAAATATTCTCTCCCCAGTCCCAAAGTGAACGAAAATAGCTAATAGACATGCTGTCTGATGAGTGTATGATTGAAGACTAGCTTTTAGCAACAAAAATAAATGGAAGTATAAGCTTTCTAGTGCCTTTTAGAGGCACTTAACATAGGTCTACAAAGAAGGTAGAGAATCAAAGGAATTAATGGTGGAAAAGAGGTATTGAATCCTTTTGTCCATTCCCCTGACAATGCAGGATTATTGCCTACGATACTGTGTGTTCTAAAGTGTCATGTCCAGTTCTAAGTAATTCAACCGATGGGGTTTCTGTCACATCACTCAGCTCTATGAGAGTGTCCTCATATTTAATCTAAATCTTTCTTTGCTCTGTTTTGTTCCATTATTATAGTTATATTCTTTACAACACCATAAACATTTTCTCACTCCTTAGTGCTTGTACTCTTCAGATACTTGCAGAGAATGAGCTGTTTTTCAGTCAAGCTAAACTTGTATGATCATTGCCTTTGACCCATTGGTCTGTCATATAACTCTGTATTTGCATACAGCTATCATATTTTTGCACCATAGTGCATTGCAAGCTCATAGCTAATTTCCTGCTCACCACCTTCTCTAGGTCTTTATTGGCATTACTTCTTTTATATTTGCAGACATTCCTTTATGGATTTTGTTTTTTCACTCCATCTGGCACTTTTTCCTTGCAGCTAGGTCTTAGCTGAACAAAGTTCTAGGGGAGAAAACCCTGAATCAAATCCATTGTGGAGAAGACATCAAGCAGTTGGCATTACAACTCAGTGTTGCCCTCTGGCATCTCCTGCAGCTGTGCTAGCTTTCAGATGTCTTGATCTCCAAACTTTTGGGTCTGGTCAGTACCACTGAGAAGGGGTCTTTGGTCCTAAGACAAGCCTCTGCCTCCTTATTTTTTTTTCTGCCTAAATGGACACACACAAAGTTTGGATATGGTAGTCGTCCTCTTCAGACTTGTTTATTGGAATATGAGGACAGTGTACACTGCTATGCCAAATGATCTAGAGGAAGTCAATTACCTAAAATCCACCGTCATTGACAGAGAGCTGGAAAAGTTTGACGTTGACATAGCCACTCTCTCTAAAACCAAACTAGCCGATACAGGCTCTCTACACAAGATGCATTACACCTTTTTACTGGCATGGAAAAAGCAAAGAAGACCACTGCAAATTGTGATGGGTTTTGCAGTCAAAAACTGATTAGTACCCTTGGTCGAATGTTCTATTATGTCAGAATATATTCTATCGCTAAGAATATCTGCCACAGGAGGCTTTGACAATGTCAGTACATATGCCCCAACACTTTCCTGAATCTCTGAAGAGTTGTTCTATCAACAACTCATCAGTAAGCTACCACCAGACAAGCAACTATGTACTCGGAGACCTCAACACAAGAGTTTACTCTATTGGGGGATTTGGCCACTATGCATTGGCCACCATGGAATGGGGAAAATGTATGACAATGGGCAAAGGATACTGGAGCTCCGTATACTATAAACTTTGTATTAGCAACACCTACTTCCAAGGGAGTCACCGCTGGAAGGACTCTTCGAGACATCCCAGATCTGGACACTAGCACCAACAGAATTTAATTGTCTCTCACAGAAAACACCAGCAGGTTGTTTTCTATATTCATGGTTTTTACAGTCCAGACTTTGACACAAATCGTGAATATGTATGCTACAAAATAAAAAGCTTTCACTGTGGAAATTCCATTGTACCAAACAAAGCTGTTGCCCACATATTAACATCAACAACACAAAAGACCAAGGAAGTTGTTCCCAGTTCACTACAAATCGTAGAGAGGTTATGTCATTGCTTGCATCTCCCCTGAATGCTGATGTGGCATGAAACACACTCAGAATGAATATCCAGAAAACTGCAACTTTAACTTTAGGTTAAAAAACACCTGTACAAGATAAAGACTTGTTTCCAGCATATTCTGAAAAAATACTTCCACTTATTGCAGCAAAACACAAAGCATATCATTGTTACAACATGAATCCCTCTCCTGAGACATGTCCTAACCTCACGTTGACCAAAAGTGCATTGCAATGAACAGCAAGGCAATGTGCTCGATCATACTGGCTCGATCTGTGCAAGAAGATACATCCTTTGAGAAGGTATGTAGGATGGAATCAAGAAAGCAACAGATACTTCAGCCAAGAAGATTGCCCTATTCAAATCTCTTAATGGAGACCTCATCCCAGATAGAAATAAATGGATGCAGTGCTGGGTGGAACACTATCACAAACGTTATTCACATTAAACTACTGTTTCTGAGGCAGCACTAAATGTGATCCTGAGGCTCCAGACCATCAAAGAGATTCATATATATGTACCTGAAGTGAACTAGAAAAGGCAATAGCCTCCCTTGCACCACAAATGGCTACAGGAAAATACAAAATTCCAGATGAAGTGCTGAAACAAGGAGGACAGGTTGTGCAGATGTTTCAGCACAATGTCTTGCTTGCCTGCTGGAGGGATACCACAAGACATGAAGGATGCCAGCATCATAACATACAAAACCAAAGGAGATCAGAGTGACTGCAACAACTACAGAAGAATCTCTCTCCTTAGTGTTGCTGGCAAGGTATTTGCTCAGATCATTCTCAACAGACTCTAAGTTTTTGTGGTACATGTATATCCAGAGAGTCAGGGCAGCTTCATGCCAATAGATCAGCTATCAACGTGGTCTTCACACAAAGGCAATTTCAAGAAAAGTGTCAAAAACAAAGTAAACCTCTCTACATGGCCTTTGTAGATTTTACAAAGGCTTTTTGATCTGGCCAGGAGAAGGGGCCTTTTCCAATTACTAGAGAGACTTGGGTGCTCCCCAATCCTCTTCATTTCAGTCTGATTTGATCCTTCTGTGATGGCATGAAGGCTACAGTCCAATATGATTGTGATCAATCTGACAATTTTGAAATCTGCAGTAATATCCAACTGGGATGTCTTTTGGTACCAAAAGTCTCTTGCTATGTTCTGTCTGCTTCTTTGTCATGCATTCTCACCTAACACTTATGGGTTACATCTCCATATAGGGTCAGATGGAAAACTCTTCAACACTGCAAGTCTAAGAACAAAAAGCAAAGTCAAACATCTGCTGATAAAATAACTTCTTTTCACCAGTGATGCAGTGGTCATAGCACACAGTGAAGAGGAGCTCCAGGAAACTTTGTAGTAGCTTTACTCTAGGTAGTGATGAGTTTTGACTAACCATCAGTCTAAAGAAGACAATGATTATGGCACAAGAAGTGTTGACTGCACCAGAACTTTCAATAGTTAGGCAAAATTTTCAGCAAGGTACTATCAGATAAGAAAACTTATGTCTAGATGATGAGCTTAATTCTCTCATTGGAATGGCAGCCACCACATCCGTCCATCTGACCAAGCATGTATGGGTTAACAGGAAACTGATATTGAACACCAAGATAGTGGTCTACCAAATGTGCATTTGAGCATACCACTGTATGGTGGTGAGACCTGGACCACCTATAACAGGCATGAAAGAAGGATAAACACCTTCCATACCTGCTGTCTTCACTGTATTCTAATATTAAACGGGAAACCAACATTCATGACACTGAAGTATGAGAGAAAGCAAAATTGCCAAATCTAATCACTATTCTCTAATGCAGATGTCTCCGCTGGCTTGGCCATCTGCATCAGATGGAATGGGCGCATTCCAAAGGATCTCCCCTGTGAAAAACTTGCAGATGATTCAAGGACACTGAGCCAATCTAGGCTCAGGTTCAAGGATATTTGCAAGAAGGATGTGAAAACTTTCAACAGTGACACTGTCCACTTGGAAGATGCAAATAGAAATAGGCCACACTAGAGGGCTGTGCTGCACCAGCAAGTCAAAGTGGCTGAAGATAAGTGGTTGAGAGAAAGGAGAGCAAAGAGGAAAGCACAGCAGGCCTCAATCACTGGTAGTGCTCTGGGTTCATCTTCTGGCCCAGTGCTTTGTCTGCATTATCTGTGGTAAGGACTGTCTATTGAAAAGTGTACTTTTTAGCCACTTGCAATGCTGCAGCCTGACACATAGTAACTGAACAGCTTTGGCCTAGACACAGTCATCTTTTGAGATGAACAGTTGCCATTCTTATTTAGTCCTGTGCACCTTCAAAGGCCTGTACATTAACTACAATGAAACTGGTTCAAGAGACCACTTCAGAGTTAAGCTAAATGTAATGAGTACAGTTGTGCTTCATTTTTATTGGGAAACTTCCACCACTGAGGTGTTGTTGGCTCCTTGGTGGTCTCTTAAAAGAGTTTAATGTAATTCTGATTTCCAAGCGGCTCATTCTCACTGAATATCTGTATTTTATTTATTCTCTTCACCCCTATATGTTAGCTTGTATGAGTCCACACTGGATAATTTTATTCTTTCCTGCCCATATTTCTAATTTCCATAGATTTTATTGTATTCTTGAATCTTGCTGATGTTCACACTAACCCTCAGTTATGTATAAATTGTGGCCCATAATTTTTCTTAAGTCATGTGTATCAGGGTACTTAAGTATGCACTAATGTGCAAACTCAAAAAGGAATCCATATTCACAAATCCTGTGTGTGTACAGTTAGCTTTTACTATGCTTTTGTAAATCAATTTTTCAAGAGAATGCACACACTAAAGCCTGCTCCCTTTGAATTCAATGGTTAAGGATCAAGGCCTAAGTATTGCACAACAACTCAAGTGGATATTAGGTACTGAAAGTTGCTAGTTATCTGCACTGTGCTGGCTACCTATAGGGTTTATGCTATAAACTGCAGGGTTTATAAATTTATTACCACTAAGTAAGCAGCATGCAGGTGTAATGCTGTCAGACCCCGGTTGTTGGCAGGTGGGATTGAATCTGGGGCCTCTGGAGATCAGTGCGTGAACCTCTACCACATGAGCTAAAAGCCAACTAGCTGTTAGGTAAGGCTGTAGAGCAAACTCATTAATCTCTGTCTCTAAGTGGTCTCAATGCCACTAGATGAGACACAATACCACACCCAGAAGGTGTGTGAGTTACACAGGCACCTCACAAGGCTCTGGAGCTGTCCTACCTGTGTGCCCAACTTCACAGCATGTTCCAGCAGACACCTAACACAGTATCTAATCTCCTTAGGCCTACATTCTTAGTACATCTGAGACTTAGTCCCAGATGTGCATGCTGTTCATCCCTTTGCATGTGCACAAGATGATTTTCAACATCTGTGTATTTATCTCAGGTATTTCTTTACTGGGTGTCTTATTATAGGCACTCATTTTCCTGTGCAAAAGACTGCGTATTCACAAACCCATCTTCTGTAAAAGGCCAATATGCAAGAGTCTGGCCACTACATCTAGTGGAGCTCTTCACTGTAAATAGTGTGTTTAATTTTGTTTCTGCTCTTGAGTGGCTGCAGAATCAGTCTGGAGGCTACATTAGCAGCCACTGGGTGACTCTGCTGCTGTTCTTGAGTCTGTGTTTGAGGGCTCCTCCTTCCACCTCTGGACCTCCTCAGCATGCAAGCCACTTATTCAGCTTATGTATGGGGAATAAGATATAGCAAAAAATTCTCTATTGAGATCCATCCCCTTGGTCCCACAAAGGTGGTGCAAAGGGGAAAGACTGGTCACAAATTCCCAGCTGAATATTTCCCAGGTTTAGGAGAACCTTCTACTGCCATACATGTGCCGAATATGAGTCCTGCACATGAGGACCAACTCCTCTCTAAGAGTAGGAGGCATATTGGGGGCATAGTAGAGCTCCGCTGTGGTTCCACTCTAGTTTGCTTATCCTCCACTGGCATAAGGCCCATTACAAACTCTTCCTCTGTGCCACAACTTAAATTTGGCCAGCAGCTGCTCTAAATGGCATGGGATAGGGCAGGCCATCAGAAGCAGGGACCTGAACCTGTTTCTCTGATGCCTTCCAACCCTCTCTTTGCTGTGCCAGGCGGAGCACTGACAGAAGAAAAATTCTTGCCCTTGCTCCTAGTTGTGCTTTATGCATATTGGTGCGAAGGGGAAGGAAGAATGTATTTTTTCCTGATTCCATCTGGTTAGTTCATGACTTGAAACAGCTGGAACCTTATCATTAGAAGGTCCCTCACAGGCCACCATCACCAGAAGAATGAAAATGTTTTTAAAATTTGAGCAGTAGAAACTATGTTGTTCAGCAAATATATTATACTGGAAACCCAAAACTGCATATTTTTATATATTCAGATAATGCTGCTGCATTTATTAGAACTCAAACACTTTTCTCAGGATAGAGTCTATTAACATCATTCAAGATACACAACATATGTGGAACATTAGGGAAGATCAAACACACACAAGAAGTATGGAAATTTCTCTTTAAAAGCCCACTTTTCCTCATATAGAGAAATCTTTATAAATAGAATATGCAGCCCTTATAATCCAAACATGTGAAAAGTGCTAGGTAAAGTGTACACATAGCAATTTGAAGTCTCTTTATTAAAGTCAATTTACCTTGTTGGTTCATAGATTTCAGCTATCTTCTAAGCTCTCCATTTACAAGATTTTTCACATCAGCACTTAATATGCTTAACATCCACTTGTTGAGCTACAGACTGAAGATAATCTTCTGCAGCTGCAATGAACATTCCTTGGCTGCATCTTTTCTTTAACCCACTATGTGCAGGCTAATGCCATTTTACAGAAGAAAAAAACTGCATGAGGAGAGTTTGTGCTCTGTTTGAAATCGACTGAGCAACACCAATTTACATTATATGAAGTTCTGACCTGATGTCTTGCTTAATAATCATTAGAAAACAGAAATTATCCATCTTATTTTGTAGCACGAGCACCCAGGAAGTACATATGTAGAGCTAAATTATATCCCCCGCCCTTTTGTGAGTCCTTTAGTAGGGAGAAAGGATAAAGGGAAAGGCATCTGTCAACCCTAATCTGGCTCCCAGCCCTGGGAAGTGAGATTCGCTAGAGCATTAGTAGCCCAAGAGAAGGTGTTCTGGAGAGTGTAGGCATTCTGAATGTGCTCCTTGTGTTATAGCAATGAGCACTGCTCCAGGCACCATGGAGCTGCAGATTCATCTCTTTCCCCTCCCCAGCATAGCACAAGCTCATAAGAGCTTGTGCCCACAGTAAAATTGGTCATTGCTGAATATCTATTATGGTTGTAGCTGGGATGATGTGCATAGGATTTTCCCATCACACCATACTCCCCATAATTTCCCATAATCTGTGAATGTCATTATTTTCCTGGTGCCATTATATCCCATAACGGCCTGCTATAGGGTATTTTAAACACATTCTGGTACTGACCACTTCTGGATATAGAATACTGGACTAGATGGGTACAGATCTGATTCAAAACAATAATTCCTGGGATGTTCATCTAGTGAGAAATTTAGGCAGCAATTCCTTTCAAAATGTTGCAGTACAATGAATTATGCAAAGAATGAGGAAAGAAAAACAGAATCCAAGAAAACAAAGCCATTCCACTGACAGAGCCAGAGGAAATGCTGACATTTTATATTAGTAGTACAAAACCATAGGAAGTTGAACCTACTCCTTCCTGTGGTGTAGGATCTCTGATCCCTGTGCATGAAAGTGTATTCAAAAAAGGAAGAGAAGTGAACAGCAGCTTGGATTTTTTTTTTTAGACTATTTTTGTTCAGCATTCAAAAACAAAATTTTCACATTTCATATAGATTTGAATAATCAGACAGGTAATGAATTCCTCTCCCCTAATTTTACTTTTGCATTTTTGCAATCTTGCTATTCTTTTTGTCTCACACGTCTATTCAAAACCTATGCCACTTTGACAAAGATTCTTCAGTACACACTTGCTATCAGAAAAATATGCCCAGCTGTTTTTGCTTGAGTGTGGCGGAGGAGAACAAGTTACTTACTGCCTTAAGTATACATCTTCTGAAAACTGACAAGCCCACCATGTATCTGAATCATGGACACTTTTTCTAGATAGTGCAGCATATTTCTAGTAAGAATAATGCAATGCAGTGCAAAGTATCACAAAGAAAGTGTGATAGTGAGTAGGAATATTAAGACTGTATGCCCTTGCATTTCCTAATTCCATCCTTCACCTCCAAGGATGTAGAGGCTTATACACCAAACCAAAATTAACTCAGATGGCACCAGAAATACAACAATGATGGAGAAATGGTCTATGTAATAGATCGGAAGTAGACAACATTGGATACTCAAGGGATGCAGCAGGGTGGTGTAGGATTGCCTTGGCTAGATTGTGGAATGTGAGCAAAGGAGAATGAAATGCTGAATTTAAAAAGGAAAAACAGTAGTAAGAGAATAACATAGTAATAAAAAGAGTATTAAGGAATAACATAAAACTGGGACACCAGCATGAAGAGATGGAATAGCATATGCAATATGGAGGAAGGCAATGCAATGTGTATAGAATGAAATAAGGCATGAGAATAAAGGCAGAAGGATCAAGAGTTATCTGTTACAGCTTTATGCTTCCTTTACTAATTTTTGGCACCAGACTAGAAGATGCTGCTGTTGTGTTCCCGAGACTTCAATACGGTGGAGAATTTTCAGGGAAGCATAGACTAGATGCAGTCAAAAAGCCTGCCCACAATCCATAGACTGGTTCACTGGACATATTAGAATTAATGCCTCAAAATCTCCCAAGCTAGTGCTTAAGGTATTGCTTAAAAACAGAAATCACATTCCACACTCCAAATGAGCCAGTTTTGCTCCCAGCATAAGTAAGAGGAGTTTGTTCACCTCCTGCTCAACAACTCATGTCTTCCATGGAGGCTTGTGCAGGGTTTATTAAACATTCCTTAGGAGACAAGCTGATTGCAGAGAAGACAAGGCACCTTTTTATTAAATGCATAAACACTCTACTGAGTTTGTCCAGGATCCTGGAAACATCTAGTTCATTCTGAGTATGTCTAACAGCTTAACACAGTTATCAGCAAAGTCATTCATATACTCTCATTATATTGTCTCATTTGTACAACTACTCCTATACAAGTAATAACCGGATATGTCCAGGGTAAACCAGCAATCTGGCTGCTAGGTGACTAATGGTGTACCTTCTAAAAGGAACAAAATGCACCAATTAAGGGAAAGAGGAACATGTTAAAAAGGAGAGTAAGAATCAGATGACTTTCAAAAAAGATTTTTGACCAGCATTCTAGCCATTTAGGTGGGCTTGCTTCACTTTTGATTCTAGATACTGCTGTCACTGAATTACACACACACACACACACACACAGAGTGCCTAGCACAATAGAGCCCTGATCCCTGACTGTGGCCTCTACATATTACCATAATAATAAATAATAATTGTGAACTCTTCTAAATCTATGTTGCTGTGATTGAAAGAAAGGACCCAGTGAATCAAAGATGTCTCTTGACTCACAATAATTCTCCTCATTTAACACATGGCTATGATGAAATTGAAAAGCAAAGTATGTACAAGACTCATACAATCCCATATCAGGCTCATAATACTCTCCTTGAAAGCAGAGCACTTCTACTGGTAAAAATAGATTTGTTTGAAATCAAAGTAGTGTCAATATTTTTTTCTCATAGTAAAGAGAATTAAATCAGAGGGACATTTAAATAGGGTAGACCAGAGGTCCCCAAACTATGGGGAGTGCAACAGTGTTGGAGGGGGGGATGCAGTGAGGCCCAGGCCAGCCCCCACAGGGGGTGGATAGAGAGTGTCACCCAGCCCCGTGTTGAAACGGATCTTTAATGGCCCACAGCAGGGTGGCTTGTTACCAGGACCAGTGAAAGACTTGGGTACAGTATGCTTAATGCACAGAAATTTATTTGAGAAAGAATCACACAAGCAGTTAAGGTTATACAATACACATCTTTTCCAATAACCCAAGCATAATCCCATAACACTCCCCAAGCATAATCCCTCAGTCACTATGTTAGCTTTACACAGTAGCCTGACTGGCAAACAAAGCAGGTATAGCTACCAGTCCTAGATGGAGACCTCTTCTCTTCTCTTTCTTTCCCTTTCAGGTACTTGGTCTGTCAAGGGTCCCCTGAAGCAGGGTATAGGTCACCTTGAACCCTTCTGGTTCTAGAATCCCACAAAGGTCCCTCTAAGTGGAGTCCAGGTTACCTCAAGAACTTCTGTCTCACAGTCTCGAACTTCTTCAGATATTAATTGGGGAACTAACGTAAATAATTTACTTTGCTTAGCGTTTATACTTTTTGTTCTTAAAGGAGTCTCATGTCCAGAAATATGGCCTGTGGTCATTCATCACTGATTTTTTTTTTCATATTTTAGAAGGGACTGCAAAGCAGACACAGACCAAAGCTCAATCAATGTTTAACCTCTCATCAATCATTCACTTAAGCTCTGAGCCTGATGCCATCTAGAGTGGTCAGTTTGACCCAGGTCAGCTTGTACCAAGCCCACTGATAGCTTGATTTTACATCTTCTTTACTTTGTGAGCTGGTTCCGCAGCTGATATTCAAAAGTTCAGTGTTGAAACATACATACAGATTGAGCGATTATTAACTATTCCAGTGCAGTTTCAGCAATTCCAGTAATTTTCCACATCATTTATCTAATGCTAAGAGAATTCTGCTCCCAGAATCCTTTAGCGGATTCAGACATACCAAGCCATACCAAACGCATGCTTACCATATTTATTCAGATCAGTCACAGCAATTCATAATAATTTGGCACCATCTCAACACCCTGCTCTGCCCCCAGCTCTGCTGCGACCCACACCCAGCTATGGCCCCAGCCTCAGCCCCTGGCTCTTGGCCCGGCCATGGCTCTGCACCTGGCCTGGCCCTGGCTGCTGGCCCTGACTGCATCTCTCCTCCCATCCCTAGCTGCCAGTGCCAACAGCAGCTGCACGTCCAGACCCAGCCTGAGCCTCAGCCCCAGCCCTGACCCCAGCCTCGACCTTGGCTCTGCTCTTGCCCCCAGCTGAAGACCCACACCCAGCTGCAGCCCCAGCCATGGCCCCCTTATCCCATTCGTGTCTCCCCCAGAGCTGTGGCTCTGCTCCCAGCCCCGAATCCCAGCTACAGCTTGGCGGGGGCGTGGGGGGAGGCATGGACTATGGTAAAGGAGGTGCAACCTGAAAAATTTGGGGACCGCTAGGTCACATACAACTTTTATATACCATAGTGCTATACTTCTTGTGGTGTCAGATGTTATCTCTCTGAGCAACACAATGTAGCTTGACATCTTGCACACCATAGCACTGAGTAACCTCACCAGCAGTGACTAGCTTGCTTCCACAGGACACAATGAAATCTGAAAGTGGTTCACTACCTTATAGTAATGTGGAGATTTATGTATCATAACTGTACTAGTACAATGTTCAGGTTTACAGGAGATCAGTCTGAGTGCAAATCAGACATCATTGTCAATGAGAAGTGACCTTCTTGCCCCATCATAGCTGGTTACATTGTTCATACGATTGCCTCATCACACCCACATATATTTTCTGATTCTTGTACCGATGATTAATGTCATAACTTTCCTTTCTATCCGGAATGCACACTCTACATATGTTCTTGGTCTGTCTCCTTTTCTTTCCTGTCTGCCTCAGAATGTCAAGAGTGAATAGGCAGCATCTGGTGGAGTCTCGACGGAATTCAGCTACAATAAGCAGATTAATTCTAATGCTAGGACAAGCACAAACTTCAGTGAGTTTTGAGTGAATAGAGAAGCAGCTTTAAAATTGTGGGACCAGATTGTGGAGCTCTCTCTGGGGAACACTTATGCAAGTAATCCCAGGGACTTCGCTGGGAGCGCTCATGAAGTAAGGTACTACTCACCATAATCAGGGTATCAGAATCTGACCCACAGGTATAATCTGGGACACATTGTATAACTAGAAGCTCTTGTATGGCTACAAGGCACTAAAGCCTTGCTCACTTGGGCCAGACTATATGTTGCCCTTGGTTGGCCATGCAGAGATGACAGAGCAAGAAGATTCTCCATTTGCCTGGCTGCTCAGGAGCTTTGCTCATCCCTGCTCCCCTCAGAACTTTGCTCATCCCTGCTCCCCTCAGAAAGCCAGGTAGCAAAACAGGGGCAGGCCATGTCTCCCTTCCACACCAGTTTGCAGAATGGTGCTGGTGCACTGTGGGTAACATTCTGCACAGCCCCTATGCAGGAAGCAATATTAGCACAATCCTCCTAGAGTTCTTCCTACAGTGGTGTGACTCTGCAACCCCTTCCCTTCCCCTGCCCCCCCGCCCCCAATCAAGTCTGGTGGCTGAATGCCAGTCTCGTTTTTGGGGTGTTTTTACATTCTCTCAGCTCTAGCCAGAATAATAACTATATGCTTTCTTAAAAAATTCACAAGTGAAAAGGCACATGATGGCTTAACACAGTTTTTCAACAAGGTAAGCTAATGCAGTTCTCAAAAAAGAGAAGTTATATGCCTCATGCAATCACCCTTACAGGGCTACTCCGTCCTTGCCAATTCTTCTCAGTCTTTCCCTATGGTGTTCATACTCTTCCAACTAGGTGCAGTGTTTTGCTCATGAACATTATAATACCAGCTCTACAAAAAAAATAAAATAAAAATTACTGTTGATTTAACTCTGTATTTTACAAGGATAAGATTAGTGAACGACACTGTGCTTTCCATATATACAAAAGCCATATGAACGGAATACACCAAAAATATAATCCTGGAAAACAAGAAGACACAGGCAGTCCAGTGGTACTTTCACTGTGACAAGATCAGAGATCATTCAGTTGTCTTAATCTGTGAAGATCTTGATTCTTTGTTGCCCTGCATTTTGCATAGTCTTTTGCACTGGTGCAAAGGGAATGCGAAATGGGTATAAAACATCCTCAAATCAGTTTGATGTATTCTACATCCATTTTGCATTTAATTTTTACTGGCATAAGTAACCCAAGGGTTCAGGGCACTGATGATTCAGGCCCCAAAACTGTAGTGGCCAAACACCTTAAATTATGTTCGGAAGAAGAAAAAGGAGGAAAAAGCAGAGAAAAGTTTCTAGTAAAACCATATTTTTCCTAGATCTTGTTCTGTGTGCAAATATTTAACTATTCACTGATTAAAGATTTAAAAACTAAAGTCTAGCAAATCAATCCATCTTTAATCAAATGTTAATATTGGATTAGAGTGTTGAAAATTAATGAACAATGTGCAGATGCTTTATTTTAAGTATGGTATTAGACCCTGATGAAATCAGTGAGAGCTAGGCACCTACATACCTTTGAGAATTTGAGCTGAGTGTCTAACTTGATAGTTACAAAAAAAAATAATAATAATAAGTTGATTATCTATGTCTGTTTCTATAATTAGCTCAAAATAGGAACATAAATAGATAGATATTAGAGCCGGTAAAAATGTGAAAAAAAGGTTTGGGGTTTTTTTTAGATTTTAAAAATTTCAGAATTAAAAAATCATTGGTGAGCTCTAGAGCTGCTTGCCGTTTCCCAGCTTTTGAATTTTCAGTGGAAGCTTGAGTTTGCTGGGCAAGCGTCGGTGCTCTAAAATAGCTGTGTAGACAGCACTTTGAAGTTGTGGCTTGGGCTCTGAAGCCCACTCCCTTCCCTAGACTTCAGAGCCTGAGCCCCAACACAAGCTGCAGCTTCAAAGTGCTGTGCACACAAATATCTTTGGAGCGTGAACCCCGCTAGCCCAAGTCCCTTGACCCAGGCTGGGAGGCTCGTTCCCGCTTGCTCCAAAATACTATGTGGACATACAGAATATGGAGATTGTGTGGACTGTTATATTCCTTCACGGGATGCAGCGTATACCCTTCTCCCCACTCCCTCGTGCCAGGCCTCTGCCCTCTTTGGATCACTGTGCACCTTCAGGGAAAGAGCAGTCCTTGTGTTCCATTGCGGACAGGGACTACAATTCTGCCTGGATCTTTTGTGTGCTGGGTAAAGGTAAAGGGAAGCTCCTTACTCCCTCCCCCCAAGCACACCCAGGTAAGGTCCAGGCAGCATCTGGTCATATGTGTATGTATGGTGCCCTACACAATAGGGCCTTCTGGTGCTCATAATACAAAATCATTGTGGGAGTAATACTGAATGTAATTTTGTTTGAGTCATGACCTCGTGCCAGGGAAATATGTGCACGGGCTGGCGTTTTTCAACCCTGCTTCTCTTTCAAGTTCTGTGGCTCACTGATAGGTCAGGTTAGCAAGTAAGTCACTGCTGGAGATATGTGGTACAAGCACACTTTACTTTAATTTTTGACTCAGTGATAATGGTCAAGAATCCTCAAAGAGCAGAAATTATGAATTAATGGTTTCTGCAGTTGTCTTTTGCCATTGTTGCTGTTGCATAATCTGCTTTTTGTTGCAATATGCCTGGGCATACCCAAAGAAAAGACATAGATATCAGCATTGTGAAGGTCATAACTCATCTTCAACAAATGGATAGCATTTAATTATTTCTATACATGTCCGAAAAGTGCATTGTTTTTGAGAGGTCCTTAGACTATGCAGTCCTGACCTTCAGAATACTATTCATCATTATGGTTCTATATTTAGAGGCTTATACTGAGAAACCAAAAGCAGCTGATAAATCACTCTCCATCTCTTTTTCCTGAATTTTACTTGACACAAAGTGAAACTCAGGTATTTTGGTTACTTGCCTTGTTTTGAGTGTCACTACAAACCAAAATCTCTGCTGAAGATCATGAAATGTTCTTAAATCTCTGTGAACATTTTGATGAACCTGGAATGAGTTCTGAACTTGGTTGAACCTTCACATCATTTTGAGATAGTTTATGGTTTTGGATGCAAACCCTGTGAATAAATGTATTTGACTGATTTACACTTTGAGTTCAAATTAAAATTGGTATTCAAAGGGGTGCAAACTAGCTTGGAACAAAACGTGAAAAACAGGGTTTGCATGAACCCGTGGGAATCAGAATCACAAATATTCTCACAGGTTCTAACAGAAACCAAGGGTGAAATCCTGCCCCCACTGAAGTCAGTGGAAGCTTTGCCACTGACTTTGATGGGGACTGGATTTCATCCCAAATTTCCATCAGTGACATGCCTAATAGTGTCACAGTCATGAACAGTCATGCCTAATGGTGAGACATGAAGCCCAATATGAGAGGAAAAAGTAGTGGAAGAAGCAGAGATAGAATCATAGGACTGGAAGGGACCTTAAGAGATCATCTAGTCCAGTCCCCTGCACTCATGGCAGGACTAAGTATTATCTAGACCATTCCTGGCAGGTATTTGTCTAACTTGATCTTAAAAATCTCCAATGATGGAGATTCCACCACCTTCCTAGGCAATTTATTCCAGTGTTTAACCATCCTGAGAGTTAGGAATTTTTTCCTAATGTCCAACCTAAACCTCCCTTGCTGCAATTTAAGCCCATTGCTTCTTGTCCTATCCTCTGAGATGAAGAACAATTCTTCTCCCTCCTCTTTGTAACAACCTTTTGTGTACTTGAAAACTGTTATCATGTCCCCTCGCAGTCTTCTCTTTTCAATCTTCCCTCATAGATCATGTTTTCTAGACCTTTAATCATTTTTGTTGTTCTTTTCTGGACTTTCTCCAATTTGTCCACATCTTTTCTGAAATGTGGCACCCAGAACTGGACATGATACTCCAGTTGAGGCCTAATCAGCGTGGAGTAGAGCGGAAGAATTACTTCTTGTGTCTTGCTTACAACATTCCTGCTAATACATCCCAGAAGGATATTCACTTTTTTTCCAACAGTGTTACACTGTTGACTCGTATTTAGCTTGTGGTTCACTATGACCCCCAGATCCCTTTCCGCAGTACTCCTTGGAAATGTATTTTGGATTGAATTTGTGAGAAATGGCTTCCTTTCATTTAAGTATTTTTCTTCTCCCCCCTCCCCACCTTTTGTCATCATTAAAGGAGTGAAAGAAGTCAGAAGTTTGTATTCAGGTTCTGTTACTGGCCATGTGATCTGCACTACCAAACCATCTTCCACGTCTCTGCAGTTTGAGTTGGAAAGCAGCTAACCTCACCCTCCCATTTGTAGCCCACCCTCGGAGTGCAGTAATTCAGAGCTCTTTTTGTGTGGCTATGAAAAAGCTCTTCTTCCATGTGCACTGTGTGCTTACCACTGCTATGATAGTTGTAGCAAAGCACTTGGACCTACTCTCTTCTATGCTGTAAGCATGGTCTCCTGGAGCACAGGCTCTGCTGAGCCAAACTCCAACAACGTTAGTTTCAGAGCCATTTTGTGTCCCCAAACCCGGAAATGGAGGGGACCCATAGTCCTTCCATATTCAGCATCCTCCCTTCCTAAGGCCCTGTACTTGTTCTACAAAGGAAGGAGAGGGAGGGAACTATGTGCTAGTCCTGATTTCCCAAACACCAATGCATTATTCTGGTTATGAAAGATAAGGTAAACTAATTTGACAAAGGCATGGTATCTATGCACAGGAGAACATTTAGACACCCACAGGTAAAGCAGATTCGAGTTGAATCAGCATCACCCACATCTTTCTATCTTGCTATCTTGCTTCTTTCCTTTAACAAAGCTTCTGAAAAAGACACAAAAGTGTTCGATACTGAGTAGCTGACAACATCCTAAAAGTGTTTAGACTGTAGGAATGATTTGATGAATAATAAATCCCAGGGATTCAGAGCAGCTTTGAAAAGAGCATTTGTTTGGGAACTATCCTTGACACCCCCAGTTAATGTCTGCAGAGCCAACACAGTCCTACTTTGTAGTCCAGAGATGATATGCTAAGACTGGTTGATAGCTATACTTTATCTTTTATCGCTGCAGCTCCCACATAAAAGATAGCACCAATCTTGTATATATTAAAGAAATAACAGATTTACTGTTTTGTTTTACTCTTAATTGTTAATTAAATCACAATGTGGTTGTGTTTATTAGTCATAATTACACCTTTTGGGCAAGAGCAAGTTCTGAAGTGGAACGTGTTTGCTAAATTTTTTTCTTTCCCATCTGCCTGAGGGGATGATATAATTAATGTAACAAAGCAAAAAGCAAGTGTAGGTGAATGAAGAAAGTAACTTTTTAGAGGAGGTTTTTCTATAGACAGACACACTCTTCTGATTGCAAAGCTAACAGCCCCTAACACAGGAGTTTAAAGAGTCAAAGCTAATTCCAGAAGCTCAGGATTATAGACAATAGGTGAAATTCCCATTGCCTTCAAAGGAGCCAGGTTTTCACCCTGTACCGTTCCACTGCATACACTAGATGAAAACTTATATATTAATTCTTTGAAACAATCAAAATACAATATTAATTTCACTATGAAACTGTCAAAGAGCCAGCCATGTTCCCCCTGCTGGTGTCCCATCAACGCACTGTGGGGAAAATCGAACCTCTGATCCGTGGGGGTTTAAAACTTCCCTGGGTTTCAGCAGGCTGCAGCACTGTTTCCCCCCTTGGCCTCTCTGGCATATTTCCAGAGTACTGACACTCAGTCTGCTACCTCTTCACAGAAATGGAGCCTTTCATCTCATCTGCCTTAGGGCCCCAAGTCCAATGATGATCTTCAAGCCCAGCAGTTTAACACACACCATCTCCCAGAATCCCACTGAAGGTGTGAGCCTTCTGGGTGCCAGTTTAATTCGCTCAGACAGCAACCTGTAAGTGCAGCATATAACTAGGCTTGGCAGAATTCAATTGATATATATCATTTTGATGAACAAGATCAATATTTATTTTTAAGCATTTTTTCAATTTTTATTGATTTAAATATTCATAGACACAGAAAATTGTGTGGGCTAGACAACAGAGGGTCAGACAATCATTATTTAATGACAGCAGCTCTTGAGATTCAAGTTAAACCTTATAACCATATAAACACAGATTGCCAACATCACATCAAAATATACAAAGTAAATATCCTTATATCAAACTCTGTTCGTTCTCAAGCAGCATTTTTCTTATTTTGCCTTTCTGTATATTTCAGTTATCACTGATGGAAATATTTTTGTGGGTTTGCAATAGGTGTTTACTGGCAGAAATCTAATCCTTCAAAAACCTACAGATAACTCACACAGAGGCTGCCTACAGGATTCCAACACCACTACATTTTTTACTTAACATATAAGGCACAAGAGAGTACAGACTATTTACAGAACATCCTCATTAGCTCACCCTTCCTTTGGGAATCCATCTGTATTTAGGAAGATGACGTGTTCCCTGCCTCATCGGGCCTCATCTTCTCACCATGAGAGGGTGGGAAAAGGCTGAAGAAGGAAGAGAAAAGAGCATCTTCTGTCCTTAAAATATTCCCACCCCTCTGGCAGGTGACCCCTTGAACAGCCTCCCTTGGTGTCCCAAGACCCCTAACAGCTGACTTCATTGCTAGGTGACCTCTCCCGTGATAAGCCAGTTCTCTTGTTTAGAGATATTCCATTTGAATAGAACATTTGAAGTCAACAATCCTCATTTGTTATCTCCTTTGTCACCAGCTCTTGGAATTTCCATCCAACACAGAAACCAACAGGCAGCAGGAAGGCAAAGACTGGTCCCACAATCAAAATGGAGATTGCAGTTTGACTGATCTCATGCAGAATTCATAAATTGTTCAGACAGATTCCTCAAATCATCACAAACTTACAAACCATGAACATTTACACATCTTAAGTCTTGCATGTGTGTTCATATATGTTGTGATTTTCAAAGCAAACTAGGGGGTTTAGACATAGGATCACAGAATCATATTGCCATATTGGATTAGACTCAAGATCCATCTATTATGGTATTCTGTCTCTGACAGAGGCTAATACCAGATCTTTTAGGCGAAGGTGCAAGTATCCCATGGTTGTCACATAGGATAATATTAAATTGATACTGGATAAAATTGAAAGGGATATTAAATATAGTGAGCCTGATTCACCACTGCACTATTCTGGTTTTGGGCCACAGATACTCCCCCTCCTATTCTAATCATTACTGGAGCTCCTTTTGGCAGCTCTCCCTGCTGGTCCTACACCGTGGACCCTCCAAATTCCCAGGTCAATTCCAACAGCCATTGTGCTAGTATCCTTTTCCTGATCTTCTGTACTCCCCAGACTACTCCCCCAATTTTGGGATTGGGATTTTGCTGGGAGATTCCTGGGGAAAGCCCTGGCTCTGAAAGAGGAGTAAACTTAGAAAGGCTGTGGGGATAAATTCTAGGGGAGGAGGGAATCTATGCTAGGAAGACATCCAAGAAAACAGAAGCAAAGAGTCTGAGAGGACAGACCTAAGCTGCTGGTACAGGGTTCCTGGACTTGAATCCAGGGTAGTGGAGAACCAGGGTTTCCCTACCAGCTATTGGGAAAGTGGTGTCATGCCCCCTGGCATAAAGATGACCTGCCTCAGATAAGGGTGTAATGACCATGGGGCTGAGAGTTGGAGCTAAATACCAGATGTAGGATTGAGATTATTCGTTTGACTTTGTGTCCACCTGGAAGGAGTGGGTGGGAGGGACTAAAACATAACTTGGCTGGAGGGCTGAGGTGTGAGAAGAGAGACCATCATAGGACCAGAGCAACTGTCAGAAGGGGATGCTATGCCATGCCCAGCTATGAGGGGGTTCTCCGGCAGTAAATCCAGTCTTCCACTATCTTGAGATGTTATTAAAAAGAATAAGCCATTTTATGTGGTTTTGTTCAACTCCTCCATGAATATTACTATATCGAACCAAGTCAAATAGAATGGGCCAAGTCTGCCTTCCCCTACATATGAGCTCTTCTGCTCTGTTTCTTTTCAAGTTCCTCTCAGATTTCCCTGTCAACACATAGAGTCAGGGAATGTTCTGTAAAGCAGCTGTTTCAATTCCACTGAGAGTCAGCTGAAGCCAATGACTTTGTAGAAATAATGAAAATGACTGATTCAAATGATCTCAGTAGTGTAAATATCCAAGTTAGAAACAGCTATTTAAATTCATGGTTTAGAACTGCTTACAAGAACAAAATCAAATGGGAGAGCCTACATGTGATTTCTACCAAATTATTTCAATGGGAAAAAGAAGTGCATGTTGTGTAGTGTGCCAATGACTTGTCTGTGTTTGGGATTCAGCCTTTGGTGCATATCAGTCAGTGCAGGGGTAAGCTTAACCAGTGCAAATCATGGCTTTCCTTTTCTGTAACAGAGCATTGTACCAGTATGTCTCAATTGATCCCTAAAGGCTAAATCAGGGTTAATCCCAGATATAGACAAAATCTGACTTTCCACTGGCACCATGAGTAGTGATTGACACCTGTTCATGGTAACCACCAAGTGAGAGTAAATTCTACAAAATCAAATTTCTCTACTCCAGTGATAGGGGGGGTTTGAGGTTTTTTTACATTTGCTTTTCACAAGTAAAAGACCGACAAACCAGCAAAGCACCTCTACTCAGAAAAGCACTTGAGCACTTAAATTGAATAGGGGCTTTAATGACCGCACAAGGAGGAATAACACAACTGCAGGGGAGAGGAGCAAATACAGAGCCAAAAGAGGGGAAGGGGATAAAATCAAAGAAAGACAAGACTATAACTGGTGGAGTGGTCAAAACAGAGAGAGAGGTCAGAGAGAAATAGGCTGGGACATAAAACAAGGAAAACAAGGGGACACAATTACTTGCAATTGGGAATGGAAAAGTCTGAGATTTTCCTGGCTGATCCCTACATCCCTCCACCCACGTGTGGGTTGTTTTTCTTTTTTTTTTCTTTTTCTTTTTTTTTGTGGGGGGGCATTTTAACTACATGAAATGATTTAAATGATTTGTTTTTCCTTATTTTTAATCCTGATAATTCTGGGTCTCGAGCTGTCTTTGTAGCCTGCTTGGATGGAACCCCTCTCCCTATTCCGGCTATAATCTATTTATTGTTGCTCTCATGGTTGCACTGCCAAAAGCCCTGGGATTTAGGAGGCAGTCCTGAATGCCTGAGGTTTCTCCCCAAAAGCCTTTGTCTCTGGCCAAAAATGAGGCTCAGCAGGGATGAGGTGAAGGAAGGGGGAAAAGGCAGGGGAAAGCAAAAATAGGGTTAAAGGAGCAAAGCTGAGAGAGGAGAAGAAGTGGCTGGAAAAAGAGTAAGAATGGGAAGGAAAGTGTTGAGGGGAGGACAAATGTAGAAAATAAAACCAAGGAACCAAGGTCAGAGGCAAGGAAGAGAAAAAGCACCAAGGGAGGCTGTCTGAGGCAAGAAACTGGAGTGTCGTCCTCTCCACATAGGGATCATCTCATGAGGGTGAAAAAGAAACTGTACTGTACTAGTCTCAGTGATTTCTTCTAGTGTTTGACACTGCCCAATTTGTGGACACACAGCAATCCTAAGGAGTGACATTCACAGATTGTACCTAGTGGAGGATGGTTTGGGGGCAGCTCCCAACAACTACCTCAACTGTCTCTAAGCCTGGCAGTCTTGAGTATGATGAGCATCACCACGTCTACGTCAGGCAGACAGTATCTCCTTTTAACTTTTAAAATAGATTTTGGTGTTTGTTTTTAGGCAGACTGGAGTTTGCAACATGTAATCAGGTCAATGTCAAAGCTGAGTGGGACTTCAATCTCTGACCCTGTTTTATAAATTACACTAACTCTGTCTTTCTCTTTTGTTTCCTTCCAGATTCCTGAGACAGGAATACTGATGACCAAGGTGAGGGGGCAGCAGACACCTCCCTATGGCCTTTCTAAATTGACATGGACATTCCCCAGTGCCCAATCTTCCTTCCTAGAATACCCCTTGTGTGACACAGAAATAGCTCCAGGTGAATTGGAGAGGATCTGGCTAGATTGATCATATATTTCAAGTTTTGCAAGAGACCACTTTATTAGGCAAACCCTTGTCTTAAGAGAGCTCTGGAGTAGCTGCCTTAATTTATTGAGCTCAGTTCTGCTCCCCCTTTATAAAAAGCCCACCCTTGTTAAGCAGCTGATCAGAGTGCTTGGCTACATCATGTTTTACTGCCCTGTTTTTGATGTACATCCTAGTGACAGCATTACTTGTTCAGGGAGCTGTGATCTACCTAGACATGTTGGTTTCAAAGGTATAGTCCTGTGGGGCAGAGTTAATTTTCATAATGGCAACTTATAGTTAAGCTCTCTTTGTCCTGTTAGTATCATTTCCACAGGTTTCTGAAATACTTCATAATTCAGACCTGATCTCAGTCACTAGTGCTACAAGTTATTATTTTCTTCAACTCGGTTCTGTCACACAGGATCACAGCTTAAGCTTTTACTGTTACTTCCCCTCCCTGGCTTTGAGTCAAATTCTCTCCCCTTCTGTCGAACAGAGGAGTGGGTATTAGACTGACACAAGTAACAAAGCCCAGTGATTCCCAGGGTTAAACCTGCAAATCCTTTAGTTCTTATCTCAACAAGTTCTGATATTTATGGGTCTATTCATTAGAGCAAGAAGGGAGTGTGCATCCTTCAATGGTGTTGCTGATTTTCATTAGGTTGGAAGGTATAGTAAGTGCCACACACAATGCATTGTCTTTATCTGGGAAATACTGTACATTTTTAGCAATGGGTCTGTACCTAGGGTTTTACAAGTAAAGTGAAAGTCACTTTTAAAAAAGTATGAGAAAAAATAACCATAGTAATCATTTAAGCCTTTTTAAATACACAAATGTAGGTTTGGCAATGACAGCGAAAGTAGAAATTTGCCAAATAGGCAAAGTAATGCAGAACTCATTACACTTGAATGAAACATGAAATCTGAGGCTTCCTGAAGCATTTTTCCATTTAGTCAGTGAAACTGGACTGAATGGCCTCTCAAAGCATTAATGAAAACTGGGTAGGAGGGGACAAGAGGAGGAATTCTAACCAGCTAGCTTCACTAAGAATAATCAGGCTTGTACTTCTATGCATTTGTAATGAACTAGACTGCTACCTATATATTCACTAGTTCCCAACTCCTTTTGGTATAGCTACACTTGAAAATCAAGTATTAAAGTCAATGATTACTTATAACCTTAAAGTCAGCCAAAGTCAATAACTGTTGCAAATATTTGTCAAGAGATCTTTGGGGATATGGGGAAAGGAGTAGATTGGAAGAAGGGATGTTTCATATTCTATAAGTGCACTTGTTTTTTAAAAAAAATATATTGTCACTTATGACCTCAATAAATCATTTTTAATATAAATTAAAAATTTTAAAGGAAAAATGTAAGGACAAAATTCAGCTAATTTTAAAACAGTAGCAGTCTCAGTGGTTACATGACAATATGCTTAGCCATAGACCAAAAAACGTCCTATCTTTCCACTGAATTTAAATCAGATCTGTCCTAGCTGCTTTACAAGAAATGTGCATTGTTTGCAAGTCCGGAAGAAAATTCTGGAGTTCATATTCTTCTCTCTAAAGTGTTTGGACACCATATAGAAGGATCCCGATGTTGAATGCAAGACTGTTTGTATATTCTACTCCAACCCCTGTTGGTCTTTAATAAATGATGAGCAGATTAAGCATAGAAAAGGCCTTCCCAACCTCAGTGCAAACACATATGCACATCATTTAATCATCCTTCCAGCACTGATACTTCCAGAAATACCCCTATGATGACTTTCAATCCTGTTTCAGGCCCCGATTCAGCAAGGCACTTAAAGGATATTATTAACTTTAAGCAGCTGGTTAAGTGCTTGGTGCATTGGGGCCTGAATTATGGATATGAAGTAGAATACTTGAATCTGTCAATAGCGGGACAAGATCTTAAACCCTTTCTTTTAGAAGGGATAGTTCTGTTTCTACAGTCCTGAATTCTGATCCAAAAGAACACTTACATCATCACACTAATTGTTCTATGTATTCCAAAGTCAGGTGCATGACCCAAAATGTGCGCTGTTCTCACAAACCTCTATTTTTTCATGTGTAAATTTTTGGTGGATGGGCACTGCAGCTAGTCCATACCCCACCTGAACCTAGATCTCTAGATGTGAAAAAGTAGTCTTCGAATACAGCAAGCCTTTTAAAAGCCAGTAGTTTGAATGCTTTGGCTTTGTGTCTAGTAAGTATTTCAATACTTGGTCTTTCAATTAAGTTTCTTATGCTGCAGTCAGGAAGCTTGTTTCTTTCCTGACCTCACAAGCAGCCCTTGTAGCCCACAACTGTAGACAGGTAAATGAATTAGCTATGAAAGGCTGTTCTCCTGAAAAATTAGTGACTTGAATGAACTGGCAAGGTTCTTTTCTTGCAGATTTTTGGGATTGTAAAGGACCATTGGCACTGTATCAGACACCGAAATATAATTCGTATCTTAGCACCATAACAAGGTGGGGAAATTGTCCTTTGCATCTGCAGAACATTGTTTTGTTTTAAATTATTCATTGTAGGAAGTATTTATTAATGAACAATATTCACAATTAAATCTATTCTAACAGTTTTGCAATATAGCAAAATAACATTGAGTTGTGATCTCTGGTGTAATCAATATTCTACTTATTATTGAATGTTGTTTTTCAAAGAAATGTAAAAATCTATACCATTTTCCCCAAGTTTTTCTACTTTGTTAAACCTTGTAACATCTATTAATGTGAAATGTTAAAAGAAACCCTGAAATAGATAAATGTACTAAGTAAACAGGCATTCTAAACTAGCTACTACAATAATACAGCATACTACAGGGGCTCGGAATGTACCAGAGGGAATACAAATTCTAATGTGAGCCAGCAGAGAGGGATTTGCAGGTGCACATAAAATAAGAACTAGAACATTTGCTCTAACATTTGCAATCTGGACCTTCACGGAATGTGAGATGTGCAAATGTCTAAATTTCTTTCCCCAACCCTGTATTTCATTGTTGATCTTCTGGTTCTGGCCCAAATTAAAACTATATGTTTTTAAAATACCATGGATGTGGGGTGGGGCTTGTATTTCTAGTTTAACTAATAGAGAGTTGACTGTAAAATCTCACTTAAAGCCCATTCCCATGAGCTTTTTAGCCCAATTCTGCAGTTCCAAGAAGTTTGGGTTATTCAGTTATGGTTTGGATAAACATCTGGAGCTAAAGTCTGCTCTCGGTTGTAGTAGTGAAGTAACTTTATTTAAACAGGTGGAATTCATCCAAATACATCATGGTGAGAACATAATTTAGCCCCTTAACCTCCACTTGTTCAGGTGTGCCATCCACTAGTGCATAATACAAAACAGAAAACTGTCTTTATTTTGCAGAACTCAAGCAGCTGCAAGCAAAAATCACTCTTATATTTCAAAGTATATTACAACACTATGACAGGCTTTGAAGTGAGAGCTGATTTAATCTCCATCAGTTCTATTCCATATATTACTAGAACAAAGGCCACAGACTGTAAATGTTTCATGGTAATACAAAATATCTGTATTTTCCCGGTTTAAGCTTCTTTTATCTCATTTTCATAATGCAAAAATGATAGTTAGATCTGTAAAAAACAACCTCCCTGTCTCAGAACATCTGTGTGCTTTTCCTTTATGAGAATATCCCATATTTTCCTGATCCACAAAATAGTATCAGGGGACTCCTTCTTCCTCAAAAATCTCCCACAGAACACCCTAATGCTAAGAGGCTTGAGTAATTTTGTATTATGAAATGGATAGATCTTTTACTCCAACACAGCCAAAAGCACTACCAATGGACCACTTGCTAATTTCACCTTAGTTAAATTGACTATGAGGTTTAAAATTCTGGGCCAATATTCCTGTGTGTTGAGAAACTATCCCACTACATCTAGAAAAGGTATTTTTTCTAAATTCTCTGCAGCAATTGTATAGATTTATTTTTAATCAGGTATCAGGTACCAATGAAACACTAATTTAGAATGATCATGGACTCAGTAAAGGCACTGGATTAATGGCTCATCACAACAATCTCTAATCCATTAACACTCCTTTGTCCTATGACTGCCGAGGTGTTAACTGCCCACTTCACCTTGAATGGTCTCTTGCAACATGTGTTAACTCTATGCTTTGACAATCTGTTTCACCTTTTATTTAGCTGTGACCTTTCCCAGAGCTATAAAAAGAGCTCTGTAATCTCGAAACCTTGTCCAGATCTACATTACAAATTTATATTGTCATAACTTCATCACTTAAGGGTGTGAAAAATCCACATCCCTGGGCGACAGTTATACCAATCTAACCCACAGTGTAGACAGTTTTCAGAGTAACAGCCGTGTTAGTCTGTATTCGCAAAAAGAAAAGGAGTACTTGTGGCACCTTAGAGACTAACCAATTTATTAGAGCATAAGCTTTCGTGAGCTACAGCTCACTTCCTCAGATGCATATCGTGGAAACTGCAGCAGACTTTATATATACACAGAGAATATGAAACAATACCTCCTCCCACCCCACTGTCCTGCTGGTAATAGCGTATCTAAAGTGATCATCAGGTGGGCCATTTCCAGCACAAATCCAGGTTTTCTCACCCTCCACCCCCCCACACAAATTCACTCTCCTGCTGGTGATAGCCCATCCAAAGTGACAACTCTTTACACAATGTGCATGACAATCAAGTTGGGCTATTTCCTGCACAAATCCAGGTTTTCTCACATCCCCCCCCCACCCCCATACACACACAAACTCACTCTCCTGCTGGTAATAGCTCATCCAAACTGACCACTCTTCAAGTTTAAATCCAAGTTAAACCAGAACATCTGGGGGGGGGTAGGAAAAAACAAGAGGAAACAGGCTACCTTGCATAATGACTTAGCCACTCCCAGTCTCTATTTAAGCCTAAATTAATAGTATCCAATTTGCAAATGAATTCCAATTCAGCAGTTTCTCGCTGGAGTCTGGATTTGAAGTTTTTTTGTTTTAAGATAGCGACCTTCATGTCTGTAATTGCCTGACCAGAGAGATTGAAGTGTTCTCCGACTGGTTTATGAATGTTATAATTCTTGACATCTGATTTGTGTCCATTTATTCTTTTACGTAGAGACTGTCCAGTTTGACCAATGTACATGGCAGTGTAGACAGTGCCATGTTGGTGGGAGAGCTTCTCCCATCATCATAGTTACTGCCTCTCAGGGCAGGTCTACACTACAACCCTGATCAACGCTCTGAGATCGATCCACCAGAGGTCAATATAGTGGGTCTATTGAAGACCTGCCAAATTGACAGCAGATCGCTCTACAATTGATCCCTATACTCTACCCCCGATGAGAAGAGTAAGGTAAGTCGACGGGAGACTTTCTCCCATCGACCCCCCATGGTGTAGACCCCCATGGTAACTTGACCTAAGGTACATCGACTCCAGCTACGCGTAGCGTAGGGCAACTTGCCGCAGTAGTATAGACGTAGCCTCAGGGAGGTGGATTAACTACGCTCTCCTTTTGGCATCTTCACTAAAGTTCTACTGCAGCGCTGTACATGAAGACAAGCCCCTTGTCTGTTTGACCAACAAAATTTGATCCAATAAAGATGTTACCTCACCCGCCATTGTATCTCTAATTTAGAATGTTTTTCTTTTGCTGCTGCACAGACGGAAGAACAAGCTGCCCAATGCCAAATAATGTACCAAAGTTCCAGAGTAATCTCCTTATCTTGAGTCTTTTACCCCAATTAATGTATTTAATTACATGTGTCTGCCACATAAAGTTTAATAAGTTCACTAATTGTTGGCCTTGAATAAACCCTGCCTGGTATCAGTTAATTGCAGAAAGCCCAGTGGCAAATATCTGGACATCCTTATTTATTAGGGAAATGCCTCCATAAGAAAGAGGCACAATCAATTTTGTCTTTGTCTCATTGATTCTGGAATTTGAGAGCATTCTGGGAAACTATTAAGCTGGCATGTTTGGGGCTCAGTTCCTCTGCTAAAGCTATATAACATTCACATGATAACCCATCAGGGCCTGATGACTGTAGGTGTCTACAATGTAATTCTGTAAAATCTCTCATCTTGTTCCTTGGTAAGACTAGGTAAATTTTCATTTTCAATATTCTCTTATATGTCCTTTCACTCATATATAAATAGATGTAAACAAAGCTTCAAACATCTTAGCTATGGCGTCTTGGTCAATAGTCATTATTGGATCTTTTTTGCAATTGTTTTTATTTTGTCTAGCTTACTTCAATCTATAATAATATCTGAGTTTTATGATTCTTTTACAATAAACTCTGTTAGCCAACAAAGCGCTGTCACTTATCTCTGAATAAAACTTAAAATTGCCCCAGGAGTAAGATCAATTTAAAAAAATCTATTTTTGTGATCTTTTATTTTTGAAATAAATGTTTTCTTTCAACCTCTCCTTCTGTTTTGCCCAAAGGTTCTTGCAAGCAGTTTACTCCAAAGCACTGTGAGAGACACTCTGCATATGATATGGTTTTAAGATATGGGGGAGGGGGGCATACAAGATTTTTTAAGGTATTTAGTTGTGTAAAGATGCAGATAGGTGCTTATGAAAATCCCACCACATACATGGGTGCTGAATATCCATTTCATTCTATAGTAGTTTGGTGCCTCTGCATCTTTAGGTGCCTAAACATCTTCCAAAAATCTGGCTCTTATGTACTTTTGAAATTTTTACTCTTCCCAATGTTCATTCATTGAAAAACAATCTGTAATCATATTTTTAAAGTTTTCTTTTAATTTTCATGTTTCTTGGGTTCACTACTGGTCCAGTCTCAGAATAATACCATCTTTATGGTTGAACCATTTTATAGTAACTTTAGAAAGAAAGGGCCTCTGAGAAGATGTGGCCATTACTGTACGTGGTCATTTTCAACCTATTATTGATAGGAGGAAAGAGGAGGTAAACTCTTAAAGTTGGATTCGTTTTCCCTCCCAGAATGAAGAATGTTCACTTCCAAACATCATTTAGTTGGGGCCAGTACAGCACATCTAGCCATGCAAACTATTTGCTGTATCTGGTCCCCTACCATAAATATATCTTTAGATGGAAAGCCAGATCCTAATCCCTACCAGGTGATCTCTTTGCCTACATGGTCACCCTTTATTATACACTTACATGTTTTGTCTCATGACAGCCTTGACTTCAAATTGTAATGATGTAGAAATCAATATAGAAACACTCTGTTTTTAAAGTTCTGGATGCATAAAATTCTTTCCTGCACTAACATTTTTCTTTCCCTTTTATAATGAGTCTGTTTAATTTCTGGCTGCATTTTCTTAAATTCAGACATTCAGGCCTCTAACATTTAAGCTAAGAGGCTAACATTTATCTAAGTCTGGTTTTGTTCAGATGCCATTACCTCTTTTTCTTTGCAGTGTTGTAGCCATGTTTGTCCCAGGATATTAGAAAGACACAGTGGGTGTGATGGAGTGTTCATCCCACACAAAACTAGAAGAAGTTAATGAGGCTGAGAAGGCACCAATTAACCAGATAGGTCAATGCTGAATGGAATTAGGTGGCTTACCTTACCCCTGAATGATGATGGAGCCCAGCTGAGAAGGAACAGGTGGGGCTAGAATGAAGCCAAGAAGCATCAGAAGGGGCTGAAGTGAGGGAGCCTGCAGCCACTTACTGGACATTAGAAGGAAACCTAGGGTGAGAAGGTGTAGGAAAAGGCTCAGGGAAATGGCAGCAAGGTCTAAGGCAGTGCAGACCTTAGCTGCTGAGTAAAGGGCCCCTAAGCTGGAACCTGGAGTAGCGTGAGGATGTTCCCCTACCAGCCACTGGGGAAGTGGCAGAGTCTAGGCAGTGAATCAGGTGATGATCTGGGACAGTTCCTATGGGACTTTGATACCCCTGGAAGGGGAAAACACATAGGCATCTGGCCGGAGGGTCAAGACATGAACAGAGAGTATCCTGACTTGAGAGAGAGGCTATGGGGCATGCGAATGACCAATAGAAGGGGGCATCAGATGTAGAAGGAACTAATTCCCAGAGCAGCTGGGAGGAGGTGCCCTACCAGTTAGTGAACCCTGTTACAGTGAGTGAAGTAATATCTGTTATTGGACCAACTTCTGTTGGTGAAAGAGACAAGCTTCAAGCTACACAGAGTTCTTCAGGTCTGGAAAAGGTAATCAGAGTGTCACAGTTAAATACAAGGTGGAACAAATTGTTTTGCATGAGTAGTTGTCAAGGTTCCTTGCCCACTCTGAACTCTAGGGTACAGATGTGGGGACCTGCATGAAAAACCCCCTAAGCTTATTCTTACCAGCTTAGGTTAAAAACTTCCCCAAGGGACAAACTTTGCCTTGTTCTTGAACTGTATGTTGCCACCACCAAGCGTGTAAACAAACAACAGGGAAAGAGCCCACTTGGAGACGTCTTTCCCCCAAAATATCCCCCAAGCCCTACTCCCCCTTTCCTGGGGAAGGCTTGATAAAAATCCTCAGCAATTTGTACAGGTGAACACAGACCCAAACCCTTGGATCTTAAGAACAATGAAAAATCAATTAGGTTCTTAACAGAAGAATTTTAATTAAAGAAAAGGTAAAAGAATCACCTCTGTAAAATCAGGATGGTAAATACCTTACAAGGTAATCAGATTCAAAACATAGAGAATCCCTCTAGGCAAAACCTTAAGTTACAAAAAGACACAAAAACAGGAATATACCTTCCATTCAGCACAGCGTATTTTACCAGCCTTTAAACAAAAGGAAATCTAATGCATTTCTAGCTAGATTACTTACTAACTAACAGAATTTCTGAGACTGCATTCCTGATCTGTTTCCGGCAAAAGCATCACACAGACAGACAGACCTTTTGTCCGTCCCCCCCCCCGATTTGAAAGTATCTTGTCTCCTCATTGGTCATTTTGGTCAGGTGCCAGCGAGGTTATCTTTTACTTTCTTAACCCTTTACAGGTTAAAGGGTTTTGCCTCTGGCCAGGAGGGATTTTATAGCACTGCATATTGAAAGGTGGTTACCCTTCCCTTTATTTTTATGACAGTAGTTAACACATATTGTAAGAGACCATTCAAAGTGAAGGCCTGTTAACAAATTTGAAGGCATGGGACAAAAAGGGGTGGGGAGGGGCTTTAGTGGTTTAAAGATTGTTGTAATAATGATAAATCCAGTGTCTTAATTAAGACTATGAATTTTAGTGTCTAGTGAAGGTATGAATTTAAGCTCCCAGGCTTGTCAAGGTCTGCAGAAGGATTTCAGAAAAACTGAGGAATATCTTGGGACAAACACAGCTACAATAGCACTGCAAACAATGAACAATATTAATTTTTGCCGTCTGAAATGGAAACTCCACAACATAAAGAAAAAGGAATCAAAGCTTAACAGTGACGTGTACTTCCTGAGCAAATGAAAGAAACAAAACATTACCTCCAGAGGACTCATCATCTGTAACCATCTGACCACTACATACAACTCCAAATATGCTGATCTGCAGACCGACTGAAAAAAAAATGCGGAACCATCCCCTGCACCTCACACACACAAAAGGGAGCACCAAGAAATCATCACATACTCCCATTGACTGGAAGGAAAAAATCAGGAAGCCTACCTGCAAATCATTTAAGAAACCGAAAACAACTATTTTTTTAAAAACTGATGACAGCGATGCAACACAAAAACAAAAAACTGAACCAACTTCACAACCCACAGAATACCACCTCTGGGGAAAAACATGACGTCAGTACTTGCTACATAGCCACTACAGTACTCCCTGACATCACCAATTTATCAAGACTGCCCTAACTGGAGCTGAATTATCTGTACTTTTCAAGAGATTGAACATATTTGATCATTACAGTGATTGCCTCATGAAAAACATTGCCAGCGAAATCCTTAACAAACATCACATCCATCACAATCTCTTCACCACTGAGAGGACAGCTATATAGTCCATGAAATCCAACCACCAGATAGTGATCAAACCAGCAGACAAAGGGGGTACCATTGTATGTCTCAACTGTGATGACTGCATTAACAAGACCAACCGACAACTCTCTGACACCAAGAACAACTTTGTGGGTGAAACCAGGCAATCACTGTGCTCTTTTCTGTGAGAGTTCATTCAAATGATAAAAGAGAAAAACATCATAACACCCATGGAAAAATACTTTATACAAAATTATTACTCCATATCTGGCCTCTCAGCCCTTATCCTCACAGGAAACCCACATAACACCTGCAAAAGACGAGCCTGGGAGCTTAAATTTATAACTTTGCTAGACGATACAAATCATTACAAAGACACTGGATTTATGGCTTACTGCAACAATCTGTAAACCTCTAATTTGCTCCCCCACCACATACACACGTATACTTTATGTTTTGTCCTATGCCTTCAAAAGTGTTAACAGGAACTTCACTTGCAATGGTCTCTTACAATCTGTATTAACCATTTATGCTAAACAATCTGTTCCACCTTCTATATAGCTGTAACACTCTGAGTACCTTTCCCAGACCTGAAGAGGAGCTCTGTGTGTAAGCAGAGTCAGGATGAGCTCTACCCTGACATCTGGTGGTGTGTTGTGGCAGGCTGTGGAAAAGAACTTCAGGAGCTGATCTCATTTTCATAGGCACACCCACCCCATCTAGATGGTCACTTTGGCTGCTGTAGGAACCCCAGTTTCTCTGTTATTGGGGCAGGAAGAATAAACTGTTATTATCCTGATTATGTGAATCAAGGACAGTGGAACTGTACTTGGCCTTTTGTTATGACGGAGGGACTCGCCAGCTCTCGCTAGGCAAGGATCATGGGCTCCAAAACCCAGTGAATGGAGAGAGGTTGGGGACAGGTATTAATACCTGGTGAGAGTCCTAAATGCTGATTAGATCTTCTCTCTACTGTGGAATAACAGCTAGTTTTGATTCTATTAGGAGTCTAGTTACAGGCTGCTGAGCTGAATTCACTTTGGGTCAATGGTGCACCAGCACTGAGGCTCCCCTACCACAAGCTGAAATCACTAAAGAGCTAAAATTACTAAAAGCTGAAAGCACTGAGTGCTGCATTAAGTAGCGGGGTGGGGACTGAAGATATATTGAGAGCAGCTCCTGGGACGGCTGGTGGAGCAGAGCAGTTTGTGGGACAGCTGGTGGGGCAGTCAGCTTTGGACCACATAAGGTGCCCCTTAACCCCCCGCATTTTGACCCAGTCTGGGAGGTAAAACTCTGCAGATAAACTTTTGAACTCTGGGGCTGCACTGACCAGGGATAGAGACTTTTGGGTTGTTGGACTTTTGGGACTTTGGGTGACTTTTGGGTTGCTGGACTCAAGAACCAAAGGGAAAGGACATGGCCCAATTTTCTCGGGGTGGGTTTTTACTCATGGTTTGTGTTATAAATCCTGTTGGTGGTGTTTCCCCAACACAACGCCACATTGTTTCTCTCTGTTATTAAAAGGCTTTTGCTACACTCAGACTCTGTGCTTGCGAGAGGGGAAGTATTGCCTCTTAGAGGTGCCCGGGGGTGGTGGTGATATATATTTGTCCCAGGTCACTGGGTGGGGGCTCGAGCCAGCTTTGCATTGTGTTATTGGAATGGAACCCCTAGATACTGAACCCGGCCCTTGTTGCTGCCAGCTCTGATGGGCAGAAGGGTTACGTGTGTAACTTGAAAGCTTGTCTCTCTCATCAAGAGAAGTTGGTCCAATAAAATATATTACCTTGCCCACCTTGTCTCTTAACCCTTTTTTCTTAAACTTACAGTTAATGTCATTGCTGTCTTTCTCTGTTTGGTGCTAAGACAATTATAGTATTCATACATTCAGACCCATGCATATTTTTAATGGTTTTGTTCCAAAAAGTCTGAAATTCTCTTTCCTTCTCCTTTTGCCTCCCCAATTCCTACCCCATTCTGCCAGTCCTTCACAGAAGATCCATCTCTCCTCTATGTGGTGGAGAAGGAGTATCCAGTCATGCCAGCAGTGGTCCTCCAATATTGTAAACTGATCAGGAGTCCGCTGTTCTCCTTGATTCTCAAAATGTGCTATTATTTCCTAGTCAAAACAGACATAAATAGGAGCCTCCTTTGACTCATCCAACACTATTTTTTTTATTTTAAAAAAAATCAAAATCCAAACAGAAAATGTAACGATCATGGTAAGTATTTAATAGTATAACTCTGTGCTGCCATGATGTGAAATTAATGAATTGAAAAATACCTCTAAATACTTTAATCAATAAGCTATTTAACCGGCACTCTAAGAAGTTGTCAAATGTGGAAATTGCTAGAATTCTCCCCATAGAGATTGCCATCTCAAGCTTGGTGAAAAACATACTGCTGGGTATAATCAATTTAAATTAAAGCAATAAAAGCTATCATATTCCATCCCTCCAGAGTAGATGGCCTTACGTGTGTCCCCAGCCCTTACATTCTTTCCAGCTGATGAGAAAACACCTAACGTTCTTGCTATCTTCACCTTGTACATATTTTGTTTCTCTATAATATAGTAAACGAGTCATGCACTAACACAACTTCTAATAACCAAATATAAACTGGAAACCTTCAGAGCTAAACATGTCCTAGAAACCCTTGATCTCTTTGATTACTCCCTCGGCCACCTCTTTTCTACTCATATGCCTCTTTCGCATTCTGTTCATCCCATATGTTCTCTTTGGAAGACGTCTGTTCTGGTTATGGGCCCTCTGGGACTTGACCTGCTGCCACATGAATGGCGATCTGCTGCTAGTTTCATTTTCTCCTCCTGGTGCTCTGCCCTAAAGTGTAATTTCAACTCTTTTTAGGGAATGTTCACCCTCACCCACAAGTTTGATATTACAATAATGCGCAAGTGGGAAGTTCCAGTGGTGTTTTATATTGGCCTGCTTTAATACTTCATTGATTGTTCTTCTTAATGTGAGTGAGGCCAAATATTGAAAAAAAACAAACAAACACTTTTTGTATGTGCACTTACAATACAGCATTTAATTCTCTGACTTGCAATAAGATATACTTGTATTCACAGTAGTGCAGCCAGATAATCATATTTCTAAAACAAATGCTGTGTGCTTATATAACATATATGAGCTTCTTCTTCCCTCCCCATGGTTCTCTTAGTGGGGTCTCCAGATAGTTATTTTTGCATTCCTCCTTTTTTTATCACAAATGGAGGTCCTTTCAGATTCGTTTTGTTCCTTCTTATGCCATTCTCTATATAATGTATTCCTAGTTGGCAACCAATCTGAAGTCTCTTCTCTGCATCACTTTGTATATCCTTTAAGCCTGTCTCAATTTCACTCACTATCAGCAAGTTCTACTGCCTTTTTTATTATTCCCTGAAGGAGACTCGCATCTCAGCTTTCATTGATTTCATTTCAGATATAATTCTCTAATGTCTGCCTTTATGGCAGACACATTCCTATCCTTCTCCAAGGTTCTTTTTTTTTTCTTTTTTGTGAATAGAATGTTGACCCATAGGGAGTGTGGTGAAGTGTCCCGCTGCTTCTCTCTGGGGATTTGAAAAGAAACAATATCTTATTTTGATTACTATTATTTCACGAGCACACACTTGGTTTCGGGGTTCTCAGGAATGTATTAGTTGAGCTTTCAAGTTCTGTAACAGACAGATTGTAGCCCACCCCACATAGCTGGACAGAGAGTGAAGGAGAGTAAGACTCCCTCTACTGACAAGAGGTGCCACCATGTTACTCCCTTCCTCTTCCACCTGGGAAAGTAATTTAAGGAATTGAGTCTTTTAGAGGCATAATTCCTTCCCTTGGCTGATCCGTATGTGGTGTAGCTATGTGCTGCCCCTTACTGTGGGCTAGAGGTAGAAGGATAACTTAGACCTAAGTGATTTTAAATTAACATATGGGAGACCTCCTTTATTAATTAGAAATTATCATGCAGGTGTCACTTGCACCTCAACTTTTTGGGACTTAGTGGGTTACAAAATCTAATAGAGAGCAGAGAGGAAAGTGGAGGTAAGGAGAGAAAAATACTGTACAGGAGTCAGCTTCTTCTGGTGTCCCAATATCTTGCTGCTGGATTCTCCAGGCTCAAGGGAGGAAGAGGAAATGGGCCATTCTGCCTGTTTCTTCTGGGCCTTTTAGCAGTTCTCCTAATGGGTTCTTTGGGGAGAAGACCCCAAAACTCTGTAATAGTATCTAGAAAAATTCAAAATTTAACCAAGCAAAACATGTGGCTGTTTGGTTTTGTTTGGGGTATATTTGCTTGAGACATATTTGTGAGTGATCTAGTGCTAATGAAATCAAGGGACCATTAGCACTGACTTGATCCAGGGTGTGAACTGGCAGGTTCTGTACAAGATTCCTCACACTGCTGTGCTAAGCCTTGTCGGTCAAAATATGCAACATACTCCTGTTTCAGGATTAAGCCTCTTTTGCACAGACTCCAAACCATGCCAATGTTGGTTTTGTGCACAAAACAAGAATAACTAGCATGAGACCATACTTATTTTCAGAAAAAGGTAAGATTCTAATCCAGCTCACTGGAGGTGAAAACCCTAGTACTAACCATGGTGTAACTTGCCCATGTTGTTTAAATAATTTTGATCACTCCTGGAGATGAAGGGAAATTGTTTTGCTTGAAAAAACAAAAGCAGTCCCTGTGTGAAATAAAACATACCAAATAGCCAATAACTCACTAGTTGCAGTTAACCCAGAAGTTTAGCAATGTGCTAGAATCATAGAATCATAGAATATCAGGGTTGGAAGGGACCTCAGGAGGTCATCTAGTCCAACCCCCTGCTCAAAGTAGGACCAATCCCCAATTAAATCATCCCAGCCAGGGCTTTGTCAAGCCTGACCTTAAAAACTTCTAAGGAAGGAGATTTTACCACCTCCCTAGGTAACGCATTCCAGTGTTTCACCACCCTCCTAGTGAAAAAGTTTTTCTTAATATCCAACCTAAACCTCCCCCACTGCAACTTGAGACCATTACTCCTTGTCCTGTCCTCTTCTACCACTGAGAATAGTCTAGAACCATCCTCTCTGGAACCACCTCTCAGGTAGTTGAAAGCAGCTATCAAATCCCCCCTCATTCTTCTCTTCTGCAGACTAAACAATCCCAGTTCCCTCAGCCTCTCCTCATAAGTCATGTGTTCCAGACCCCTAACCATTTTTGTTGCCCTTCGCTGGACTCTCTCCAATTTATCCACATCCTTCTTGTAGTGTGGGGCCCAAAACTGGACACAGTACTCCAGATGAGGCCTCACCAATGTCGAATAGAGGGGGATGATCACGTCCCTCAATCTGCTCACTATGCCCCTACTTATACATCCCAAAATACCATTGGCCTTCTTGGCAACAAGGGCACACTGTTGACTCATATCCAGCTTCTCGTCCACTGTCACCCCTAGGTCCTTTTCCACAGAACTGCTGCCTAGCCATTCGGTCCCTAGTCTGTAGCTGTGCATTGGGTTCTTCCGTCCTAAGTGCAGGACCCTGCACTTATCCTTATTGAACCTCATCAGATTTCTTTTGGCCCAATCCTCCAATTTGTCTAGGTCCCTCTGTATCCTATCCCTGCCCTCCAGCATATATACCACTCCTCCCAGTTTAGTATCATCTGCAAATTTGCTGAGAGTGCAATCCACACCATCCTCCAGATCATTTATGAAGATATTGAACAAAACCGGCCCCAGGACCGACCCCTGGGGCACTCCACTTGACACTGTCTGCCAACTAGACATGGAGCCATTGATCACTACCCGTTGAGTCCGACAATCTAGCCAACTTTTCTACCCACCTTATAGTGCATTCATCCAGACCATACTTCTTTAACTTGCTGACAAGAATACCGTGGGAGACCGTGTCAAAAGCTTTGTTAAAGTCAAGAAACAATACATCCACTGCTTTCCCTTCATCCACAGAACCAGTAATCTCATCATAGAAGGCGATTAGATTAGTCAGGCATAACCTTCCCTTGGTGAATCCATGCTGACTGTTCCTGATCACTTTCCTCTCATGTAAGTGCTTCAGGATTGATTCTTTGAGGACCTTCTCCATGATTTTTCCGGGGACTGAGGTGAGGCTGACTGGCCTGTAGTTCCCAGGATCCTCCTTCTTCCCTTTTTTAAAGATTGGCACTACATTAGCCTTTTTCCAGGGGAAAAAACAGCTGTGTTGCAGAGCAAGAGGGAATTTATGTAACCTTTTAAGCAAAGAAACAACTCAGTGGGTTTTGTATTTTCCTAGTGTTTTTGTAAAGTAAAAATCTCAAACAAATGGATCCTAGCTTTCAAAACTATATGTAACTGGTCCTCTTCAAGAAAATACATGATATATCAGATCCTAAACTGGTACAAGTCTACATAGCTAAATTGACTCTAATGGCAATATGCTGATTTACACTTACGGAGGGCCTGGCCCATCATTTTATCGACATCATAGCAAAGAAACTGTACTATTAAAGTCAGGTGCTGAAGTACTACATTCAGCCATCAGTCATTCAAGCCTGAAAACTTAAAAATGTGATACAACATGGTAGTAATTTCAAACAAAACAGAAAATTAGTGTAATTGTCATTGAAGCAAATCAGACTAGGGACCGAATGGCTCGGCAGCAGTTCTGCGGAAAAGGACCTAGGGGTGACAGTGGACGAGAAGCTGGATATGAGTCAGCAGTGTGCCCTTGTTGCCAAGAAGGCCAGTGGTATTTTGGGATGTATAAGTAGGAGCATAGCGAGCAGATCAAGGGACGTGATCGTTCCCTTCTATTCGACATTGGTGAGGCCTCATCTGGAGTACTGTGTCAAGTTTTGGGCCCCACGCTACAAGAAGGATGTGGAAAAATTGGATGTCCAATGGAGGGCAACAAAAATGATTAGGGGACTGGAACACATGACTTATGAGGAGAGGCTGAGGGAACTGGGATTGTTTAGTCTGCAGAAGAGAAGAATGAGGGGGAATTTGATAGCTGCTTTCAACTACCTGAAAGGGGGTTCCAAAGAGGATGGCTCTAGACTGTTCTCAGTGGTAGCAGTTGACAGAACGAGGAGTAATGGTCTCAAGTTGCAGTGGGGGAGGTTTAGGTTGGCTATTAGGAAAAACTTTTTCACTAGGAGGGTGGTGAAACACTGGAATGCGTTACCTAGGGAGGTGGTGGAATCTCCTTCCTTAGAAGTTTTTAAGGTCAGGCTTGATTTAGTTGGTGTTGGTCCTGCTTTGAACAGGGGGTTGGACTAGATGACCTCCTGAGGTCCCTTCCAACCCTGATATTCTATGATTCTATGATATGTTTTTCAAACAAAATAGATAATAAAGAATGAAATATACAAAATATGGCTACTAATATTTCAATATTACGGAGAAAGGGGTAGGAACTAAAGCTCAGTAAGGCCAGGTCTACACTACCGACTTATATCGGTATACCTACGTCACTGAGGGGCATGAAAAATCCACACACAGGAGCCCAGTGTAGGCAGCGCCATGTCAGCATATTCTCCTGTCAACATAGCTACCACCTCTTGCAGAGGTGGATTAATTATGCCAAAAGGAGAAGCTCTTCTGTCGGCAAAGGTGTGTCTTCACTTAAGCAATACAGCGGCACGTCTGCATCGGTGTAACTGTGCCGATGCAGAATTTTAAGTATAGACCTGCCCTTACATTTTGCTGGTTAAAAGGAGAAGAAAAACCTTTTGATCTCTGAACACAGTGCTTCTTAGTGTCTGCTGCTGAGCTCTTATAAAGTGACTAGTTCTTAAAGCAATTACCAAAGGACTGACTTATGACTTACGGTGTGATCTTTAGCTTCTACTGTTGCCAATCCCCAGAAATCAAAAATCATGAGTCAGACCATCATGATTGATCCAAAAATCATTGTTAAAGACAAGGTGATGTCATTGTTTTGGTCTTTTTAATTTTTGAACTTCCCTCACCCATCGTTTGTGTGAGTGCACAGTTACTGTTGTGGACTCTGCCATGTTTGTAGAGTAAGGTGACTTTGTCCTCTACTGCAGGAGCTCTTGCTGGAAGACCCCAGTGAGATCAAAATACAGAGATTTGTACAAAATGCTGCCAGGGGGTGCAGATCTCCCAGCTTCTCCTCAAGCACCAAAGCTTTAATTAATTATGTCTGTCCCCTCCCAACCCAGCAATTCATTATGCATATCTGTTCTGCCCCCATCCTGTCAGTCATCTGCCCCTTGTTCCTCCGCACACCTCTGCCCTTCCTGTGGCTGTGGGGACTCTTCACCCTCCTCATAGTCCTGGGGCTCCAGGGCTGGAAAAGGGAGGAAGGTGAAGCCATGAGGAGTTGACCACTTGATTACAGGGAGTGGGGAGAAGAGGGAACACAATCATCCTCAGTAGCTAGACTCTTTCTGCTTCCTCCTGTGAAAATAGTATACACTTCTTTCCTTCCTCCCTCCCTTCCCTGGAGCGAAAAAGAATATTGTGGGGAGGGTGGGGGAAAGCTCTGCTTCCCTCCTGGAGAAGCTCTGATTGGCTGTTCTTCCCCAGGAGATGGGAAAGTGGGCAACCAATCCAAGGGCATTAGTTTATGCATAAGCAGGGCTCAAAATTGCTTGAGGTCTGTGCCTTTTTCTGTCTAGTTTCAGCAGGAGCTAAAATCCTGTTACTCTCAGTTAAGTCTAGAATTGTTAACACTGGGCTTCTATCTTCCAGAAAAATCTCTCAGCAGCTATGAACAGGAGACAAATGGCAGCATGGCCACCATGTGGATGGACTTGTGGATGGTGGGCACCACAGTATATAGAGAATATTGTGGCAGGCCCTCCAACCACTTTTCCCAAGTTCTGCAGGGTTGAGACCATAATTTCCCCTGTGACCAAGGTGGATGCACACTCTGCCCCTTTTGCATGACTTCTAATCCCTTTACCAATACTTTGTATGTTGAATCATGGGGGAGATTTGCATTAATTTCCTTGGAAGATGATATTTTGAATCTGGCTGTTCAGTCTTCCAGGTACTCACATTCGGTTGTCTGCTTTCAGCATTAAGCCAGGGAGTGAGGTTTAATAGGCACTTACTATAAAATAATCTCTAATATTAGGAAAACTTATGGTTACATTTGAAACATATTTCAGTGCTCCCATTTCTCTAATCTTGCAGCTACACTAACCGAAGTGAGTACTTTCAATAAGATTCTTATAGTGATTCTTGGAAGAGATGCAGCTATAAAAGGGTCATATTATTTGGGCCATTCAAAATTTACTCATGCTATCTCCTCAATATACTACAGAATTGGCTATGGCTGTAATACAACAAAGATATGATTTGAGTTTAAATGAGAAGAGTTGAACGGAGTAGTTTACTCCATTCCATCCCACACAGTGGCTTGGTAGGATCTCCTCTGAGTAAATCTCAGACAAGAGTGTTACCGTATAACATAAATGTAATGAATGATATGTTATGTAGCATCTTTCATCCCAAATCACTTCCGTCACATTTTGGGTGGAACACAGCAGCTATTTAACAATGCCTAAAGCAGTTTAAGATAGAAAATGAAGAATATTTTATGATTTGAAATTAAAGGGCTAGTTTGGTGGGTAGAACACAAACACCAGATATTGCCCCGGCCAACATCCTTACACTTTCATGGGATATTTAAGGACCGCAAGGACATTGTTTTTACATGAATGATTCACTTTCATAAGCCAAATGTTTTCCCTGTTCAGATAAACCACAGGGCTTTATTTTTGACAGTGCTACTCTTGCTGTATACCAGAATAGCTCCACTAAAGTCAGTGGAGTTCCACCAACATAAAACTGGTGTAGAAGTGGAAAATTAGGCCAACAGTGTTTTGAACATTGGTTCAATACTATCTCTGAGGGAATATCACCTAATGAACTACGAAGCCCACTTTCTGTAACCCTTTGGGTCACATCCTCAGATGGGTACGTGAGCAAATTCATATCGTCAGACCTGACCGTCCGTGTTTCCATGGTGGTGTTCTATGCAGATACTGATCAGATCCAAACTTTCTTAGCTTGTGAAAGCTGATGAGATCACAGCCTAAAAAGTCTGGCTGCAGGTCATCAATAAATACTGTTTACATAATCATTAGGTTTAGTATCACTTTCATAATCATGACTATACTGGAACTCAATAACTTCATCATATGTTTTCAGAAAAAAGTGTGTCCAGTTGTGTGGTCATCTACATGTGCAATTACAGCAGCTGGGTAAGGTACATGTGGTACGCATCTTTTTTTCTGTAAACGTAGGCCTTGGCATCCTTCACAAAACACTTAATATAATCCTTGATGAAGGCACCATAAATTGAAAATGAGATTGAACAGACAAATTCTGTTCATTGTTAGGTTAGATTTGCTTTTGATAAGTTTCACTGTTATGGTAGATCTCTACCCTTGTGTAAACCTTATGAAGATCTATGTACTCATCTGATTTTATCCAACAGGAATATTACTGGGAAGACCTGAAATTGATGCACTCCTTTGACAGAGACTGAGTGGCTTCATAGAGAGTTTGGTTTCTCTGGTGCTGCAAGACAAATGACAGGATTTTGTTTTCACTTGCATGTTCTTTTTTTTATTTTTGTGATGGAAATTAATGGTGGAAAAGCAAAAAACAAAAACAAAAAACCACCAAACAAATGTATACTTCCTGAGCTGAATTCTCTGCTTGTGTGAACTGATGCCACTCCAGCCATTTGGCCCTTTGTTTTTAGGTAGCAATTATATTCTATGAAGCTCTGTGTAAATATGTTCATACTTTTTTTTTTCTTTTTGCCATAAAGACAATATTAAGCTGACTTGGGGCAAGCTACCCCTCCATGGCAACCTAAATGGGATGTGTAAATAAAACATGATTCTGAATCTTATACAGTCTTTACTTTTTATGTTTGAGGGTCATTATTATGTTTTATGGATAATTGGTGTATTAAAACACATTTATTTTGTCTTACTGTGAAGATAAAAATATCTGCTGCTGTTGAACCATTTTCATATATTTGTTATGATACTGCTCTTGGTTTCCTCTAATCTTGGTACAAGTGTGTAAGCTAACTGAAGCTATTGCATTCTTACTGTATTTTGACCGTACCATGTCAGTACAAATAAATGTGAGAAGGAGGGAAGGAAAGACAGGGTTTTATTGAGATGAGATTTAGGGTGCAAAAAATTACTTCAAAAGCAAGAGAAAGAGATCTAGATTAAACAAAAGAATGCACTTGTAAGAGTCCTCCCACACACATTTTAACCGTGGTTTCTCCTAGGGTAGGGTACTGAGAAGGACAATATTGGAGGAGTGGATATAGCAGGCTTTATTAGAGAAGCCGTCTTAGTAGTCGTGCTTCCCTTGCGTCCAGGTTTGCTTGTGAAAGTAACAGCACAGCATGTACAGCCCTGTAATAGGTTTCAAAGGCTCCATTGTTTATGACTCATCTGAGAAAGGATGAGCAGGTTCTGAAGGGAACCACAAAATGAAAATTGTAATGGGGTGGCCTGTACCATTTCTCCTCTTTGTTACTATCTGCCATGAGAGTGGATTAATGTTAGCTTATTTTCTACTCTTGTTGCAATCTTTGCTATGATAATAAAGTATCAGAATTTGAATGTCTAGTATGTCCTTGGAGTATGGTAGCATTTGACATTTTCAGGTTTAGTACTTAGCCATTCCTTGCCTTCCTCAGAAATGGGTAAAGCTGTAAATAGGAAGGAATAGTATGACTACTCAACCAAAATAAAGAATATTATAAATGTCAACGTAATTTACCACTACCATTCTTAACATATTGTATTCTAGGCATTAAATTATGATACTTCATTCCCTTCACAAAGTCTGTTACAAGAAAATAGCACAGTTTTTCTTGACAAAGATGATGCTAATGCTAGCAAATAGAGGAAAATCAACCCACTTTCCGTACAATCAACAGATTGTAATTGTATAGTCTTTTTCGGATGCAGTGCTGGAGAACAGCTTCCATTTCCTTTGTACGCTAGCTGTTCCAGATGTGGAGCACAGCTGAATCATATCTAAGTCATACAAAAGCACCAAAACTAAAGACCTGGGATTGGAAATCCTGATAAAACAAAGTCTGTAGCACTGTAGCGAGGTGGCTACTCCACTCCTAAAATAAGAGGAGCAAAAGCAGCAAAGCGAGGCTGATTGAGGAAGCAGCCACAGCTGTGGACAGCTCAACCAGGGCCCAGCTGACCCTGATAAAAGGGCTGTGGGCCAGGAGCTCTAAGAGTCTCCCTCTAGGTCTTGAGAGAGAAGGACCTGGCTGCCTGGGAGAGAAGGGTACTTGAGACTGAGCAGTGCTGGGAAAAGGGAGAAAGAGCTGGGGAGCTCCAGCCTGGTAAACTCCCAGGCTGCAGGCCTTGGTGAAGGCCTACATAGGTACTAGGGTTGCAGAGGTGCAGCCCCGGGTTAGGCAGAGGCAGCTGGTTCAACCTCCGTGCCAATGATGAGTGGCCATGACAGACTGCAGTTTGCCCCAGTGAGTGGGGGCTAGATGATGATTGGCAGTAGCCACTGAGGCAAGGTGGGTGAGAGGGTTGGGGGTTCCCCTAGGAGGGGAGACCCAGAGCGTGGTGGGGTACTGCTGGGACAGCACCCCAAGGTAAAGGGCACTGGGGTCTGGGAGGGACACAGGGCCAGCAACAGGTGAGACACTGGCCAGTAGGAGGTGCTCTGTATGCTGGAGAGCTAATTCCCAAGATGACCAGCAGGAGGCGCCGCGGCGGTGAGCCTTCGCTTCGCTACAGGCACTTCATTTTAATATTGAAGGGGGTGTTTAGTTTTCATTTGTTTGTCTCACACATCGTCAGAATGGAAAGTTTAATGTAACTGCAGCATCCCAAGGAGAAATGTAGAAATGATATTTGTCAAGCCAGCACAAAACTGCTGCAGAGAACTTGTGTAGGTTCCCATAAACTCGGTGGTGATATTTGCCATAAACTGGATTGAATCCAAACTGGTACTTATAGTTTTAATGACAAAATGCTAACCACTCCTTAAAGCTTGCGCAAAAGCATGATTGCCTAAAACATTTTGTTTTCATCACACCAGATGGAACAGCTAGATGTCTCTGGACAAAGCTTTTTATTACTTGATCTAATCTGTCTACGCATTCCACATTCATTGCTGTGCTGCCTGAGCAGTCCAAAATGGTTTGGGGCAGATTTTTCTTACAATAGAGGTGTTTATTGACACACAGGACTAGGAAAAGCCTTTAAAAACAGTGTATGATTACAAAAGAGAGGCATATTGCAGATAGGGTGTGGATCACTGAAGTTCCCACTTTGACAGTCTCCTGCAAAGAGGAAATCTCAGTCTTGGCATGCTATGATTTTAGACCAGGGATCGGCAACCCTTGGCACACAGCCCATCAGGGAAATCCGCTGGTGGGCCAGGACGGTTTGTTTACCTGCAGCATCTGCAGGTTTGCCCGATCGCAGCTCCCACTGGCCAGGGTTTGCCATTCCAGGCCAATGGGGGCTGCAGGAAGTGACATGGGCCAAGGGATGTGGCTGGCTGCCGTGTCCCACTACCTCACCCACCCTGTCTATTCAACTGAATATATTCAATTTTAAAAAAATATTAACATGATGAAATGCAAATATAAATAATACAGTATTAAAACACAGATGGCTTTCCGAAAAACAAATCATGTAGGTATATTTAACATGCTTATAATAATCTATTTTGGACAGAGCTGGACCCAGTCTGAACTTCCCAAAGTACAAGGCCTGGTGCTCAGCTCCAAGGTTTAGGTTAGTCCCATTATAGAAGTAGGATGAACGCCTCAACGTTTTGATTGCCTCATATTTCACAGCCTTCCGTACTTAAGTGAAAACATTGTGCTTAAATCATGTAATCATAAAACATTAAACTATAATATGACCAAAAGTAAACGAAAGAAAACTGTAATACGTAAAACATTTGGTAGCAGAGGGGAAGACTTTATATAAAGTATGTTCTTCAATTCTCGTAGCCTTAGTCAGGATTGAAAAACCTTAACCGATGTCTACACTACTACTTATGTCAGCAAAACTTAAGTCGCTCAGGGTGTGAATATTCCATCCCCCTCAGCGACATAAGTTACACTAGCAAAAGCGCTAGTGTGCACGGTGCTACGTTGGCAGGAAAGTGTCTCCTGCTGACATAGTTTCTGCTGCTTGTGGTGGGGGGTTATGCCAATGGGAGAGCTTTCTCCCGTCGGCATAGTGTCTTCACCACGTGCTGCAGTAGCACATGTCCTTAGACTGAGTAGTACCTTACTGTGTGGTTGATCACACATTTAATGACAAAACTCCCATGGGTGCAGAATCCGAGCTTGTGTGAGGAGACCCAATGGGACTATTTACAGAATAAGACACCACTCAACCTGAGTAAGGGTGGCAAAATTGGATCTTCAAGGATTTTTGGGATCTACAATTGTCTTTATTTACACATTTAGTTTTGTAAAGTATTTTAGATCCTTAAGTAGGATGGTGGTCAGCAAAAAGTAGCAGGTATGGGTAGGAAGAAGCATGAATATGGGAAGGAGTTTCAGCTCTATCATATTTTCTCCTTGATCCCAAGCCTTGTGGAAGAAGGTCCAGGGAAGACATTTGCTTTCTGGAACATTTGCCCATCCTGAAACCTGCAGGAATACTGAAGTTAATGTTGATCCTGCCACTGCTTACCTACATGGGTTCCCCTACAACAAAGTTCAATGTTCATACCTGAACAGATTTTCAGAAGTCATAGCCTCCAGGAACATTCATTTGAACATGTCTTCTTCAGAAACCATGCTGCCATGAGTATAAAAAGCAGTGTGAAAGCTCAGGGGCCATGTGACATTCTCCTCAGGACATACCTGGAACTGTAAGCCACTGTGTTAACCAACTGCCTTAGCAAGAGTGAACTTTGCTGGAGATTACACTATGTGTCAGCTCCTTGCCACACCAATCTATCTGCTTCACCAGCAAACTCCTCAAGACTCAGGAGTAACAATCTCTGAACCCCTGTTTCCCAGAGATGCCTCTCTGCAGTGTCCAGTCCTTCTCACTGGACACTCAGAAATAATTAGGTTCACTTCTTCCAAAGAAACAACGCACACTGCAGCCTGTTGGGTTAAACTGAGGACTTGCACTTAATTCAATATAACAGCACTGAGATGGTTTATAGTAAAACAAAAAAAAAAATAAGTTTATTAACAAAGAGCATAAATGTAAGTGACACTAAGCAGAGATAGCAGAAACAAAGTGGTTACAAACAAACAAAATAAAACACACTTCCCAGTGCCTACAACTTAACTTTAGCAAGATTTGCCTAAACAGCTTTCTCACTTACGTCAAGACACCAGCACTTACAGCCCAATATTCACAGAATATGGGTGCTGTCCCCCAAATGATGGATAACTATGGGTGTCTCTCTCCTTATTTTTATAGTCCAGTAAACCTTTGAAATGTGTTCTTTGCAAAGTAGACCTACACAAAGTTCCTCTCCCCTGCTGGGAAGTAGAGGCCATGCTGTCTTCGTCATCCTCTGGTCAATTTGCCTTTCTGATTACCTTAATCACTTTGTTTACCTTGGATATAAATGTACTTCCACTGTCTCTGGCCACACCTTGCTCAAATTACATTGGAGATACAGGCAAACAGATGAAACAACATTCCTTTGTTAATAAATTTGTCTATCTGCTCTACTCAGATTGTTTTGTTGGAACATATTTTAAGAACGTATTTTGAGCACACATACATAATGCTTTATACAATGACCATACATTCATCATGCAATAATCTTAATGATCAGTGTGTCTATACTTTTTATATACCTTACAAGACACTGTTTGGCTAAATATACTTAGTCCTGCCATGAATGCAGGGGCTTGAACTAGATGACCTCTCAAGGTCCCTTCCAGTCTTACGATTCTCTGACTCTATATTCTGACAACAGAATATGCACTGTGCTGGGTGTGCCGTTTTCCAGTTGGCGTAAAAGGGCTCTTAGGATCAGAGTCCAGTACAGATGATCTTGGCATTTAACCTGCTCCATTCAACCATGAGGGAAGAGGGGAGGGTAAATGTAGCTTGTCCAAGGGAATGATCAACTCTAAATCCTCTGAATCCAAATTCATCATTTTAATGGACTGTAGGAAGAAATATCCTATGCTGGTAGGGGGCAGTTTGTCTCCTAGTTTGTTAGGGTGATTTAGTTTAGTTGTTAGGCAGTTTGTCTCCTAGTTTGTTAGGGTGTTAGTATCCTTTGGTGTGAAAGTAAAACTGTAAAAAAATATTATTCATTACTATTATTACATTCTATGCTATCACATTTTCCTTTCCCAAAGAGCATAGTAATGGTTATGCTGGTATTTCTTTCACTAATCTGCCCTCTTTTGGGGGCTATAAATGGAGAACTACAGAATTTGGGAAACTCGGGAATTAATGTATAAACACCTTTTTTTTTCTCTCTCTCAGCTCTAGAGAGGGCTGCAAAGACATCTTTCATCTTTCTTAATATACTTTGATTAATTCTGTGCCATATTCCTTTATATTTAATCTTCCTATTTGTGCATAACAGTAGGATGCAATTTGTAATGTTCTTTGTCTATGACAAGAGTAGAGTTTCAGAGCAGTAAACCCCTCATAGCTCCTTTTTTAAAAAGGGGAAGGGGCAGAAGTTGTTTTTGTTTTGTTTTTGTTTTTCCTCCTCCCTCCCCTTATCCCCTCTTTTTTTTCTTCTTTCTTTCTTTCTCTTCTACTATTACCTACTGTTGTACATAGTCCTTGGTATGTTCCTACAGCAGAGATGTTTATATGTGGTAATTGTGTTTCTGAAGTCAGTGTATATCATTTTCTGCTTAAGATGCAAAGAGGATCTGGGAGATAAGTAGTCATAAATGGATATTTCATTTCTTTTATTTGAAATCCTGATAGGCTCTTCTTTTTGACAACCTTGCTAATGGCTTTTTGGGTGCAGGGGAAAAAAACCCTTACTTTTAATATCATCCGTACCTACTGAAGGTTGACATAATTTGCAGTTTTTCAGCCTGCAATGTACTGTGCTGCTTACAATAGCATTGTGATATTTTAAAATGTTACCCCTGACAAATTTTGGATGAACATTTTAAAAATGTTTTTTGTTTTGCTGACATGAAAGGATGGGAGAGGAATTACAGGAGGGTGAGGATGGAGGGATTGAGGACAGAGGATATGTTTATATAACTTTTCTTCTCATTGAGGTCAGATTTTCCTTCACTTCTTCATAGTAGATGCTGGAAGGAGGTACGTGAGAAGGGCTTCTTCATCTGGATAACCTAGTTAAAGGTGTGGTTAAAGTAGATTGAAGAAGAGAGAAGGAGTTTGCAGCATCAACCAAGCAGGAAGGGAAGCTGTGAAGAAGTGCTGTTAATTTTAGCTCAGGAAAGGAAGAGGAGCTCTCCTCCTTTAAGAAGAAATTAACTCTCCCATTTCCCTTTACTTAACCCTCTTGCTATCAGTGAAGGCACCAGACTATAACTTTTTTTGTCTTTGAGTTGGCGGGCACTACTGAGGAAAGACAGAACAATTAAATGAATCCAACCCACTAGACTAATTTACAGTTACAATAGGAATTCTCACCCAAATATGGGCTATCAAGTAAGATGATTTATAGTACAGTATTTTGCTTGTCTATCAACAATGGCCTGGATACACAATACTGGGGGTTTTTATGGGGAGAGCAACATGACAGTTGGAGTGACAATAGTAGTTAGAGTTCTCCGCTATTTGGAGCATTTCGTTGGGGATTTAGATTCTATTTCTGACTCTGCCATTGCACTGTCTGATGCTAGTCATGTCACTTTAATTCTCTGTGCCTCAATTTTCCTTTCCTCAACAGGAGGTAATAGCTATTCACCTTCATAAACCACATTGAGATCCTCAGATGAAAACAGCTGTACAATTATAGCTTATTATTATAAATTTAGACTATTGGTTCTGTTTACCAATATTAATACAAAAGCACATTTTTAAAGACAGCAGTGAAATGAAACTTGTGAAACAATTGAATTTGGCCCCTAATGAATCAGTAGCCAATGTGTTTCTAGTGTTTGATTTATTGTTCCAGTGATACAGGGCTCCTTGGGAGGAGTCTAACCTTTTTTTTTTCTATAATGATTTTAGACAACTTGGGGAAATGACATTGGACTGCACCCTTATACAATACTGTTTGCTGGGGTTTTTTTTCCAATCGCATCAGTGGTCAGTTTTTCCTCTCTGCTCCCTGCCATCTTTGTAGTAAATAACACCAAGTCAGATCCCTAACTACCACCTTTTACCCCTCTACAATTTTGTTTTTGAAAGATATAAAGGTTTCTGTAACAAATTGTGGGCCAGTTTCTGACTCTCACTCACGCTCTTGAAACAAAAGGGGATACTGATGGAATAAGGTACTGCACAATGAAAGAATGAGTGGAAGAACTGGGTTCTAGGGATAGGATTTTCAAAAATCAGTGAAAATTAATCAGTGCTGGCCTAAGGCTGCTCTCTTTGCAGTCAACAGTAAAATTCCCTCTAACATAAAAAGAAGCACAGTTAGGCATTGCTGAGCATTCTAATCCCACCCTATATGTTTACTAGCAATAAGTCAAATGTATTAAAAAAACAGAACAAACAAACAAAAAACATGTCCCCAATCATTTTTCCAGACTTTTTAAAACAGTGAATGGTGCCATTATGGTTTAAAGTATCATTCCTGCGCTTACTATGACACAAAATAGCAATTCTTCATATGACAATGCAGTACCACAAACCTAGGGCTGTTTTTTTTTTTTTTGTTGAAAAATTCAGATTCATCAAATCCAAAATTGTATGGTAAAGGATTGTTTTGACCAATTTTTTAATTTGAAAAAAGGTTTGAAATTGAAACGTTTCATTTCAACATTTTCTGAATGGAAAAAAAATCCGTTTGGGGGGTTGTTTTTAAATTTCAGCTAATTATGGTCAAACATTAAAAAATATAAATGTGAGCTAAGCATTTCAAAATCATCAAAACAAAACATTTCCACTCATCTCAACTTTTTTTTTTTTCAATTTTCAGTTCATAGAAATGTAAAAGATTTTGACTTCTCAGCCCAATTTGGGATGACAAAAATGCTTTTAAATTGAAAATTTTCATGGGAGGAGGAAAAACTGATCCTATCCAACTATAATGTTATGCATGAGAATCTACTGCAGTACCACAGCTGTCCTTGTGACTTATGCTGACTTTTAAATGGCAACCCACTGCACTTAAATAGGCAGGCATTCTGACCACAGCTACTTAGTATGTCTAAAATTCTTGGGAGATATGGAACCAGTGGTCTCCGTGGGTAATGGATACTAGATATTTTGATTATGTTTAGTACTCTAGGCCTGTGAGTTCTCCCAGGTTCTCACCTATCATTATGAATGACAACATAATTATGAAATGGTCTCCTTGATTCTAACGCGGAGTGAGCATCACCTCTATCACTGATTGGGGAAAGATGGCTTTAGCGATTGAAAAGTTGACTTGCTCTTTAAAATACTGTATAAAAAATTCTAGAATCTGCTGGCTCTCCTCCCCTCCCCCCCCCCCCCACAGCCCCAAAACATTGAGCAAAATCAGTAAATCTCAGGCCTTTTGTTTCTCTTGCACTTTGGATGACACCCAGTGTCACATCACAAGTTTTTCTATCACACATGCTAAACCCCAGTGTATTCCAGTGAACCTTTTGTCGTCTCTCTCTCTTTTTTTTTTTTAACATGCTGATCATCAGAACAAATTGATTTTTGTTTCTTGGATGGCTAAAATCCTCCCAACACTTTCTTCAGCACCAGTGCTGAATAAATCATTGTAATGCTCCCCTGAAGTGAATTGAAAATTAATTTACACAGCCAAGATGATCCTCCTAATAACAGGGTACATGGAATGGGGAAATTGGAAATCATTACCCAGCAAACATTATCTGCATTATTTTTGTAGCTGCTTTAGATTGCATTGTAATAGAAAATTAGGAGACCGGCTGTGAAGAAGTTTAAGAGGGTCCCCTGAAGAGCTTCTGCTTCAAAATTGATTCTTTAAGAAAGCATTAAAAAGCTATTGGAATTGATTGTCTGCTAATATAAAGGAAAAACTCCTTGCCACCATTTGAGTTAAAAAAGAGCATCTTCATTCATGCATGTTATTAAAACTACTGGCCTGAAAGCCCCTGTAGAAAGCTAAAGGATATGGATGAGATATTAAAACAGCAATCTTTACCTTATCTGGGATTTAAAGTTAATATGTCGCTTTTATTAATTTAGCAGGAACCATTAGTTAGGATGTCAAAGAGTGGATTTACAATTAAAATGCCATAGAACAGATGTGTCTTTAATAAACAATGGACCAGGAATTCTTCATTAATCTTCCAAGCATGAGGTACACCCCTGCAAAGAATAAATCCTGAATTTACAATTTTCTTTATTGCTAAGTTTGCCATGCAGCAGCAATAAAAGTCATAGCTGATAACACCCATGATCAGCTCTAGCAGCTTCCAGTGAAATGGGGTGATGGCCAATCAGATTGCCAGCAATCGGCAAGATGGGAAACAACGTTCCCTGGATTAAAGGGAAGTCAGATGAATGACCTTTAGAAGATGTCACCGTATTTAACGTGGGCTATTGTTTTTAAAATAAATATAGAAATGTAGTTTTGTTTCCTGACACTAACCTATTTAAAGCTTGTTATGTCTTTCTGCTTTCAAACACATTTGGAACAAAATTGCCTTGTCTCTTTTAATTTGTGATAAAGGGGAATATTTAAGAGCAACGAATAATGAGCAGGAAGAACAATAGTGACCCTATTTTTAATAATATTTTAGCAGCTTTCATACTTTAAAAAAATTACTGAACACAGCAATTTAGCTGCATATGTCTTTTCAAAACTTTTTTAAATTGAGAGAGATGGTGGGTGGAGAAATTTCCCTAAGATAATTAATGAGGTGAAATCTACTTAGGTAGTACTGCAACAGGCTACAAGTTGATGAAACTTCATGTTAATTGCAGATGTGGGTAGAGCGGGGATGGAGAAACAAGAGCGACAGACTAGATGAGCAGACAATATGGAGATAAAAGCAACAGCTCTGGCAGTGAAATGACAAGCCAGCAGTAGCGCTGGGGCACCCCGTTGATAAGAGCAGCCAGCGTTTGTTTGTTTTGGATTTTAAATGCCAGTGAATGAGAAAATAATCAAATGAAATAAAAAAGGGAAAGGCACAGGAGGAACTAGCTAAAATCGGAGGGAAAGAGGAAGAATCGGGGCAGATATTGTTCATCAGCGTATGGTAACAATGTATACAGCATGTATACTTCTCAGACATGGTATTAACCCATACCATATATGTGGGAGCAGGCACTACTCTACAGTTCTTTCCTCCTCTGAGCAGTAGTAACTCTTCCACTGAATAGAGCCAAAGAGGGAAACAAGGAGGCTAAGAGGGCATATAGAGTATGAAAGCTTCTGTAACTTCAGCTGAAGTCAGTGGGAACCGTTGGTGCTCAGCACTTCTGAACATATGGTCCCATAGAAATGGAGAGTGAAAAAAGGGATATAATGAAATGCTGTGTGACTGAACTGATATGTTTAGAACATGGCATAGTAGTTACTAGGACTGGTTACAATTCAGAATTTCCATCCCGCAGGAAATGCTGAGATTTCAAAACTTGGTTTCATCCTGAATTGGGACAAAAAGTCAGTCTTGGAATTTTTCATAAGTGAAATATTTATTTAATTTTTACCTTAATGAAATGTTTCATTTCAATAGCTGAAATGAATTTTTTCAACCTTTATATAAACATTTTGATGATTTTGTCAAAATCTGTTTCTTATTTCTCAGAAGGGAGAACTACAGCTTATAGGAGCTGAGGAAACGGTATGTTATAAGGAGGGTTTTGAAGGAAGAGGTATATTGAGGCCTAATAGAGACAGGGGAGGCCTTCTATACCTAAAGTGGCCAAAAAAGAAACTGCCAGTCCTGAATCTTAAATGGCCAAGGACTATGTGCAGGAGCTGTGTTATCCCTAACAACATTATAAATCCTGCTCTATTGGCAGGACCAGAGGCAGATACAGCCAGTTCTGAACATTCTTAATATGTAACAACATAGCTGCTCACCCGCAAGCACTTAATCTAAGTGGGTTTTTCCAGTGCTGAGGTGACTGTCACTGACGGAATGATTCAGCAATTAGGACTAATGTTAAAAACTGACATTCATTCATGAGCAAATACATGTTACCTGCAGGCTACACCTTGAGGTGGGCTTGCCATTCACAAATGTGGAGTAGGAGGACAATGAAGAAAAGGCAGAAGGACACTTTTGTCACCTGTGATAGTTACAAATTAAAAATAGTAGCTAAGCATCTGGCCACCAGTTTGTTGTAGTATTCACTGTGTAAATATGGATAGGGAGACCGAATTGCTGGGTTTGTTTTGTTTTTAAATTCTTAACCTGTTATATTTCCTGTTTAAAAAAATAAAAACCACACCTGCACTGTAGATGTTATAAACATGGAGGGGCAGTAAATCAAGTAGCTTTCGTGTAAAAAGAAACTGGGTCGTGTTATACCATTAACAGGTATTTATTATTCTGTAGCACCTACAGTCCCCAACCACAAATGAGGCTCTGGTATGCTAGGCACAGAATGCACTGTGAGAAACAGTTCCTGCCCCAAACACTTACATTGTGAAAAGCCAAAACTTCTCTTCTTCCATCCTTGGTTTTATCATTCCCATTTTACAGATGGGGAACTGATTCAAAGACATTAAATGACTTGCCCAGGGACACGCATTAAGTCTGTCACAGAGCTGTGTTTTAAATCCAGATCCGTTGACTTCCAGCTCTCCAGTGTATTAACCACAAGACCATTCTTTCTCTCCTTACATATACCATTCTTTCTCTCCTGACATGTACAGTTCCCTTTACCATACAACCTCAGCAGGTGTGCTATAATTTTAGGCTAGCAGGTTCACTTTGGACAATGCTGTAATTCTGTGATGGTCCTGTATTTAATGTTGAAAAGTTTATTAAACTGATGGTCACAGGTATGTCCAAGTTCTAGGGCACCATAAGAAGATCATTGTGAGAGGGTTTAGGGACACTACCTGGTCCCTTGTGAACAAGTGGTAAATTCTGGATCAGCTTTCCCCTGCAAGCAAGGGGATGCTGCATTAGTGTGTGAACTGCAAGTGGAATATTACTATTTTAAATATACATTGGAAATATTAATACTATGCAATGTTAATCAATAAGGCCTCAAACTTACAATTGGATCTGCGCAGACGCTTCAATGGGAGTTTGTGTGGGCACAGGTCTCATCCCATGTAGATCACATTGCATGTTTAGGGCTGTTTTTATAACATCCCTGTGCCTAGTAGTATTTGTATAGAAGAATAAAGTTTCTGTTTGTTCTGGGTTGCTAGTAGAATTAGTGCATATTGAAACTTAGGGGACTAATGTTATGGGTGTGGTTTTGTTTTGATCATGGAAAGAGCCACTGCACTGGGGCAAAGATTGTTACCTAATACCTTGCCTATGGTCAGCATGCATATTTTCCTGATACCTATTTGGTTGGTATTCCGTAAATCAACAGTAAAATGCCCAAAGAACTGCAAGAACTTGCAAAACAACCCGACATAATGCTATTATTTTTCTTTAAATCAGGCCCCAGGCATGTACTACATTTGCTTTTGTTTTATGGCATGGGGTGGGGGGGGAGAAGTATAACTTTTAAATACCTAGTATCTATATTTTCTCTTTTAAACCCCCTCCTGTGTTTAAAAAAATCTTTTTTTACGATAAAGTGATCTGTGATAATTTATTATGGCACATACCCTAGGAAAGTGATTTTACAGCTTTCTGCTTCCCTTCCTGTGTCTTTTTATTCTTGTGGCTTAGTTAACTTGGTGGAGGTGGATCTAGGTCTTCCAAAATTATAGGAAGAAGACATCACTGTTATCTTCTCCTCCTCTATTTGGGGTGTCTAAACAGCTCTCTTGTTGGCAGCCTCCACTTCTATTGAAAACTTACATCCAGAGTGTTTTTCCATGCATATCTTGGACTTTCAACAGCAATGTAGCTTTGCAATTACAAAGCAAATCAGCACCCCCATGTAATTAAAATAATAACATAGCATTGCCTCTTGCTGGTTCCTAATGTCTATCTCTCTTTCACTTCCTCTTTTTTCTTCATTTATCACTATGAACAGCTGTGGTCATACATAGGATACACCTGGCAGCTATAAGTATCCAGATGCCGAGCTCATCTTCCCAGTACTGGCATTCATTTCTGAGTGTAACTGTTATTCCAAGTGGGGGTTTTGCCTTGGAAGAGTTGATGGTGGGAGAGGGGGCTTAGCAGGAATAACTAATGTCCCAAGTGGAATCTATTTGTGAGAGGTGACAGGTGTTCTGATTAAAAGTGCAAGTGAATTATTGGATTAAGGGATTCCTTGCCTCTCTGGAATCCACTGATGAAGTCTTTATTAGTTAGCATACTTCATGTGAGAGAATCTTCAAGCTGAGTTTTATTCCTTTTCCCAACAAACGGAAATGGCACCCTGATCAAATCTTTACTGGTCATCAATAGGTAGGAGTGGAACAACTGAAGAGATAATAATAATGTTTTCTTTTCCATAGCATTTTCCTTCTTAAGGCTCTTTTAAGCCTCATAACACTTGTGTGAGGTAGACAGATAATAATACCCTATTTTTATTTAAAGAGACAGGTAAGCAAAGAGAAGTTAAGTTGTTTGCCCATGGATACAGAGGAAGCCTTTGGCAGAGGTAGGAATCAAACATACGTCTTCTAACACTCAAACTGTGCGTTGCCACAGGGCCATTCAACAAACCTCAAACTTCATATAATTTAGCTAGGAGGAGAACACGACAGTAAGTGTTCTGTGCACCACTAAAACCAGGAAACTTTGCACCTCTTGATCCAAAAATGACAGTATCTGATAAGTAGCTGAGGAGGCAGATTTATTATTCAGTTTTATAAGTATCAAGTGCTGCTCATTTATACAATATATACAATTATATATATACTGTATGACTGAAGAACTGAACCATATATAAACTGCAAAGATATAGTTCAAGTTGTTTATAATGGCTGTTGAACTTCATGATTGAATTATAGCAAAAGTACGGTATAGAATCTAATGACTTTGGTGTGCATTTTTCTTCTGGCCTGCTTCCATCTGATTTTTCCCTGTGAGATTTCCTAATTTTAGCAAAAAAGAGAATGCAGTCCCTTCATTCAAATTATGTCCCCTTTGAAAATATGATGTTTATTCACAGGAACTCTGCACATAAAATAGTGAGGGTTTACCCATTGGTTTATTGAAGTGGATTATAAAACTATTAAAGAAAAATAACTTGTCCAAAAGAAAGGCAGCAAGTCTGGCTTTACACAGTGACTTTTATCCTTCAGGTTTCCCAGAGGACTTTAAAAAGTAAAGCTATGCAAAATTCCCCTTTATTGCTTTAAAAATAATAGAAACTTTCATGAAAAATTATGACTGATGATGACATTGTGACAAGGCAACTTACTGCACTATCTGTATATTAAGTGTGTAAATGGTTTATGTATTATTGTGGTCCAGGGACTTTATGCAGTCCATGTGGGGGGACGGTTACCACAGCTCCTCCAGGAAGTGAAAACAGTAGGGGATCATTTAGGCAAGTCACTCAGGTTATAACAGCTCCAGAGAGATTCCACCTCCTGGGGAGGCTTGTATATTCTGGCTCATACACGATTCTCTCTAGGCTAGCAGACAAGGAGAGGACTTTTGGATAAATAACCCAAGCTTTAACTGATGTGGGGCCTTTGTCTTGGTTCCTGATCTAAACACTTATATGAACTTGTAGCCACAAGGAAAACCTAGGTGTGGGGTGTGAAGGACTGACACCTTCCACAGCTCGAAGTTGGAGTTGAGAGTGATCTCTGATAAGCTTTTTAGCATGTGTATAGGGTCTTTTATTGTTTCTATATGCTTTCTCTGTAATGCTTTATCCTTAAGAATAAATGTGCTTGCTTAGAAGGAGCTGCATGGTAACTTGTAACTACAGGCAATATGCCGGTCATAGACCTTGGAGAGAAAGCAAACTACAGGTACTGGCCTTTTAGGCAGACTGGCTTGCTGAAGTTATCACAGTGTAAGGCTGGGAGCTGTGCAGCCTTGAAATTCTCGGTCAGAAGGAGTGAGACTTGGGTTTATGCTGGGAAGAAGTGATGTCTGGGGGCCAGAAAACTTTGAGTGTCCTTGAGGGACCATGGAGGAGGAAATACAGGCGCAGTTACCCTGAAAAGGTGACAGATGTATTACACCTTTAACTCTTTTTCCCATCACCTCTCATGTACTTTACCTGTCTGGCAGAAGAAAAATATGGGGTTGTGACTCCTTTGCAGCTGATCTGCCAACATAAGGGAGCCATAAAGCCAGCAGCCCAACAGCTGGGGAATTCCCTGAGAGTCAGGGGAGTCTCTGGATGATGAAGAACTGTCTTAACAGCTCTATGTCATGTTTTATAGTAGCCGTTGCAATAGACATGTGTCAGAAGCTTTCCCAGGGAAATGGGACATGGCTGGAGCAATGGGCTATAGACAGATGGGTGCAAGTTAGGGCAGTCCTAATTATTCTAGTTATTCTAAACTACACCCAGGAACATATTGGCTCCCAGCCACTCCTAAAATAGGAGAGGGGCAAATGTGGCACAAAGCAACCTTTGTATCCCTGCTACATCTCTCCAGACCCAGCACTTGCATCATGCTCAGCTTGGGAGCAGAAATGAACCTGGCCCAGAATGGGTGGATTTGTAAGCCTGGCTCTAAATAAAGAAAACTCCTTCTCTGAAGGCCTCTTTCTAGGATATTACTTGCCCTTTTTGAAGCCTACAACTCCCTGACAGGGCACGCTGGGGTATCCTCCCAACTGGTATTCTGCCAGGGATATTCCAGCAACTATTCCAACCTCTGTTCAAAAAGACAGCTCACCAGAGGAGCGAGTTTAGCTGCATTGTGTTCCATCTATTGCAATGGAATGTATAAATTGTAGGCTTCATAATCAGCTGAATGGGAATATGTCATCACTGCTTGAAGACTAAGTTCAACTCCTTTGGTAGACAGCTGCTAAGGTTTGTGCATTATTTTGCCAACTCTGATGAATTTATTGTGAGCATTGTAATATTTGATGTGCTCCTTCCCTGCCAATTAATGTATTTGCAACAGATTTCAGGCCTGGTGTATGAAGTACAGAATGTCTTCTGGGCCTGGCTGTTGTGGAATTTTATGCTCACAAAAGATGAGGGAATGCTGAAGACAAATATCACTATTTTCACCAATTAAATGGTAACATTGCACCATGAGCCAATTCAGGCAAAAAATGTGCATTTCACCAGAAGAACTTTGTTCAGACAAAAATGTGGGATTCTGCATAACTGTGTGAGTAACTCATTGCTTTTTTAAACCCTTCAGTGAGGGAGGTGCTAAAGAAGACCAAATTCTGTTCTAATTCTTCAGGCCAGCTCCGCCCCTTCAAAACCTTCCCCCCAAAATTCTGGTGAAAATTACTCTCTACATACCCCATGTAAGATTCTGGACTGTTTCGTCATATGGGAAAGGATGTATGTGTAATTTGAATGATGGTTAAATTGTAAGGTATATGTGCATTTATATTCATTTTCAACTGTATGTCAGATTCTAAGCTAAGTCATACAGAAAGAAGCACTAACATTTTTTCTGTAATGAAGCTTGGCATTTTACTGCCATCATAAAAAATGTGAACTGTAATGCCTCTATGCAGTTTTGTAGTCGTGTTGGTCCCTCAAATAATGCCACTAGATATTTTTACCTTACGCATCTGGCATTGATATAGCAGATTACTAGAGCTCTTGCTGACCTTGATAGCTCTGAAGGGTACATACTGTATTTTCGTTTAGCTGAATTGATTTTAAAAAATATCCCACCTATTCACGTCCATATCAGGGTGAAGTTCAGCATGGCTCCTGCCATTATGATAAGGGGTTTAATCGGAATTTCATTATTCTTTCACAAAAGCAGATTTGCAAGGGCGTGACATTAGCCAGCAAGTCTGTTTAAATGCCCTATGCTACAAACCTGCAAACCCTTACGTGCCTCAGTACTTTAGGCACATTGTTGGGTTCATTGGGACTACTCATGTGAGTAACTTGCTGCATGTACTTAAGGGCTGACAAAAAAAAATAACTAGCCCTAAAAAATAAAAAATGTTAACCAGGTTTTGCTCACTGAGCATGTTTAATTCTGGCTGCCAAGCACAGAATGCGCTTTCTAGTTCGTTCATTACATCTTCCTGTTATGGAATACAGTGTTCACCTCTGAGGCAGCATAAAGCACTCAGAAACTTTCCTAAAAGGGGCAGCTGAGGATTCCCCTAACACAAGAGAATCTTCCAATGGTGCAAAGTTGGCATTCCTGCTGTACTACCCATCCTCTCCTCTCTCCCCAAAAGGGTTATGTGAAGGGTCAGGAGACAGGGAGGAGATGTGCTAGGGGTGAGAGGAGGCAGGTCAGCATGCACAGCTCTCCACCAGATCCTAGGCCTCTGGGAATGTAACTTAGAGAAGCCCTAAGGCTATTTAATTACACTGGAGACATTTTTGGCCCTTGGCCAGCCCAGAACTCGAGGTGACTTAGAGCCATTTACTCCCCATCTGTCTTCTCAGCTGTACCAAAAGCCTGAGCCTTCACTGTTTGCTAACACCACTCACTGGTGTCCAAGGTACTATGGTTTTCCTCTATCCTAAGAATAAGAAAGAAATGTAACTGCATGAGATCTGTGTTAACAAATGTTAACAACTATTCAATGGCAATCAATGTAGCACTATCTGAAGCAAATGTGTGTTTCTGCTGTAGGGCTAATCTCCCAATGGCTAATCCAAAAAACCCTAGGCCATATTTTACAGAAATTTCACATATGACAAGTAGGTCAAATATCCCTAATTCTTTTGCTGGATCCTGAAATGTCGTGTTTACTGATGTCAAAGAAATAGGCTCAAAAAGAAATCGATAGGGGTTGCAAAATTTTATAATATGCATGTTAAAATATAAAGACTGCCACATACCTGCATAGTAGCTGTGGCATGTAACTGTGCTGAGTCAGTGATGCCACAGCTGAAAGGCAGATATATGAGATGCCTTTCAATTCAACAGCAGGCATGTTACATGCTGCAAAATGCTGCAGTCTTCCTTCTTACTCCCCTCACTCTATAGATAAGTCATTCCATCCTATTTTGAAGTTACCTCTTGGAAGTAAATTTGCACCCGTTTCTCTAATCTCTCTAATGTATAACATTTCAAAGGATGCCAGTTTCTTTTCATACATATTTTCAAGTTTACGCATGCAAAGTGATTGTTCTCATCTTTTGTGACTTCAGAACACTTGTCTCGGGAAATTTAGACATAATTAATCACACGGGAGTATAATAATATGTTTAATAATTTTATTTGATTTTGATTAACTCAAATCCTCCAGAGACTGCCCTATTTTCAGTTTAGAAATTTATATAGGAAAACTTATAATAGCCATAATATACGTGAACACATATAGTCATCCAGCTCCTCATCAGCTCCATAATCCAGAAGAATGGAATGTAGCTCCACCAAAGCACACTTCAGTTGAGCAAGTTTTAGATGATAGAAATGGAATGAGTGATTCTGTCTGATAACACTTCATTATGGCTCAATTACACTTTATTTGGAGCATTACCATCTGAAACCATGATAGACATGAAGATCAGAAGTGTGTAATACAACTAAAAATATCAGTTAAGCATTTTAGCATGTAAAAACCTCCCTGAGGACCAAATCCTTTCCCTTCTTGTGGCAACTTGCAGCAAAATCCAAGTAAACAGGTATTGTGCAGAGGAAGTTCTGAAACTAATCAGGGGTGAGAATTCTCTTCGGTGCTCCTGAATATCATGGAATATCAAGAAGCCACCCAGTACCTACTACTGCAGCAGCAGGGATGCAGTAGTCACCACAATGGAAGAGTTCTCAGCTACAAGAGGCGAGGATGCTTGGCTACTGAAGATCTGTTGCTCTTCGCCTTACAATTTATGCATTGGCAGAGAAGGCTGAGCAGCATTTGGGCAACTGGGTGGTATTTAGGGTGGCCACAGATGTATCCGCAGAATAAAAGACGTTGTCTCAGTTGCATTAAGCCTAGACATAGCCCGTGCAGAAATATTAGCTAATAAAACCTGTACCAAACATTGCCACATTCAAAATATCCAGCTCATTGCTGAGTATTCTAGTAAAAGACTCATTCTGATTTTTGGCAAATTTTAATAACAGCTTGCATTCAATTCTGTGTATGATTACAAAATGGAATAAAAATTACAACACAACTCAGAAGTTTCTCAATAAAATATTGTGTTCATTTGTGTATAGTGAACAATGTGACAATGTAAATACAGATAGACTTGCTAGAGAGAAGCAGACTGTGCAGTGTGCCTAATTCACAGTGTACCAAATGGTATTTACAGTGACCATAAAAAGACAAAATTTAGCCTTTATCTATGTCTGTCCTTTTGCCCACCCCCAGCCTCCTTCAGAAGTTCTTTGTTCTTGGGAAGCTCAGAGTACATATTATGTGTCAATTTAACAGAAATTGCAAGATCTGGAGCTCTACTTTCATGCTGTCTACATTCAGTCTATTTCTTTAATTTCTCCAAATTGTGGTTATCAGAGAGAAAACCTTCTCTGTGTGAGTAGTGCTGCACAGTATTGAAAAAGTTTAAGAGATGATTTTCTTCAAGTTCTTGAAGTTGCCCTGTGAAAATGTTCAAGTACGTCTCCTCACTAGTCAGGCAATCCTTTAATTTAGGAGAAGAGATTGGGCTTTTTACAGTGACAGATTCTGTGTAGAATACATCCATGTCCACTTATTTCATGCTGTAAGCATGAACAGTTTCAGAAATTTTTCAAAGCTGATGGGCTTTTCAAGAGCTGACTTGGGCACTTTGCAGTGTGAAAGCTGTCTTCAGAGAAGTCATACCTGTCATGCAGATACTTTGCTTTTTCATAAAAGGTCGCAAAGTCCTTTTTTCACCTTCCAGCAATACCCTGAGAGAGTTTCCTGAGTTTACAATTCACTGTGTATTCAAAGGACTTGCCCCCTAATCCTTCTCTCCTGTTTCATAGTCAGTCCATTCATGAGCTCACATATTGACAGAACGCTATAGCACATGGCTTCCAAAGTCTTTAATACAGTGCATGAATCGCTTCAGAGCGTGGTTCAGAAAGAAAAAATATAGTTCAGTCATCTCACTGGCAGTCCCCTCATCCCCAAAGCATTCCAAAATTACTTTGGGATACTCTCTTCCCCTAAACTTCTGAAATAGCTAATTTGTCATTTCTAGCACTTCAGTAACCTACTGATTTCTGGCAAAAGCAGCACATATGTGGCAACAATATGTCTCAACAGATTATTCTCTTCTACCTCAACAAACTCACAAATTTCCTTTAACTGTTCTATTCTGGAAGCAGAAATACTAAGGTGGGAATAAATCTTTAGAATTAAATATTCTAAATCAACATCAAGTTTTCCTGTAGCATACTTCATTGTGTTACAAAGAATGTGTGCTAACCAGTTGGTTGCTATGATTTCTCTGGCATTTGTAAGTTTCTGGTAAACACTGTTATGCTTCCTGTAATTTACACTGGCATTATCAGCTGTATCTCCAAACTAAGGTCACAAGCCTTGAGTTTTCCAAGTATTTCTGTGGCAATGACTTGGACATTGTCCTATCACTGTAAGAATCCAAGAGAGAGTGCTGAATCTCCTTTTCAAAACTTAAAGACTTTAAGACTAATGGAAAACACTTTGTTGCTCCCTTATTTGAAGCATCAATAACCAAAGAGAAATATTGATGATTAGCCTTAATATAGACTATAAAAAGAAAAGGAGTACTTGTGGCACCTTAGAGACTAACCAATTTATTTGAGCATAAGCTTTCGTGAGCTACAGTACTCCTTTTCTTTTTGTGAATACAGACTAACACGGCTGTTACTCTGAAATATAGACTACGTGTTTCTGAACTGAATACAGGGCTAAAACATTCCCACTCAATGCTTTTGCCTTGGTTTCTCTGCAAATTTTTAACCAGAGATGAGTCACAGTAAATAGTTTTATCAATATTTATGCTACATTTGATGCTTCAGTAAGAATATTGATGCGTAACAGCATGGAACACTTTGCAAAGTTCAGCAGCAGTCGCATTATTGTCATGAGGCAACACACTAGCTTTGAAGAAATTCTGTATATTAATTGAAGTATCTGCACTGAATTCTGTTTGTGCTTTTCAGAAGAAACATGCTGATTTAAATCCCCTTTTCTACATTACATTTACACAGGCCACAGAATGCATGTTGCTCTCATTTTCTACTTCTATCAATGAACTCATATTCTTTTGACCTTTTGGGATTGAACAATGTCTTGCATTTTTATAGTCATGGTGACTATAAACAAACTCCAAGATGATGCTGACTTTATAGAATCATAGGACTGGAGGGGACCTTGAGAGGTCATCTAGTCCAGTCCCTGCACTCAAGGCAGTACTAAGTATTATCTAGACCATTCCTGACAGGTGTTTGTCTAACCTGCTCTTAAAAATTTCCAGTGATGGAGATTCCACAACCTCCCTGGGCAATTTATTCCAGTGCTTAACTATTCTGACAGTTAGGAAGTTTTTCCTAATGTCCAACCTAAACCACTCTGACTGCAGTTTAAGCCCATTGCTTCTTGTCTTGTCCTGGAGGTTAAGGAGAACAATTTTTCTCCCTCTTCTTTGTAACTTTTTATCAATCACAGTAGAGAGCAGTTTTATCACTGTTTGAGGTAACACTATGTGTATGAAGAAAAGGAGTACTTGTGGCACCTTCGAGACTAACCACTTTATTTGAGCATAAGCTTTTGTGAGCTACAGCTCACTTCATCGGATGTAGCTCACGAAAGCTTATGCTCAAATAAATTGGTTAGTCTCTAAGGTGCCACAAGTCCTCCTGTTCCTTTTGCGAACACAGACTAACACGGCTGCTACTCTGAAAACTATGTGTATGAGAAGTGGTGTAGTCCTGAATGAGAAAAGTACTGGTACTTCCAGAACAGTATGGGGCTGCTCTGGCCTGCATGACCCCAATCCTACTGGAGTGACCTCAGAGGATTTCATTTTGCAGAGTATGCCACCCCACCTCACCCAGCTAAAAATCTGTTATATAAAAGATCTGCAAACACAAATGATCAGCATTCTATCCAATAATGGTGAGGTGGTAGGAGAAACATGAGTAGCTATTGCCACTGCTAGTGATTAAGTGCTAATACTCTTCTGGAGAAAAAGCTCAACCTTCTAAGAATACACATTTGGAGGAAGAGGAATTATTTAATGAAATAAAATGGGTCTAACTAGAAGGAAAGGAGTTAAGCTAAGGAACGGAGAAGCTAGACTGAATATCTAGAATAGGTTATCTTAATAAGTCTCTTCCATCTCTAGATTCTATGGTATATACCCCCCCCCCCGAAAAAGGGTTTTCAAACTGTTGCAATCTCACATGCAGCCCCCATGCCCCTTTATTTGCAATTGCTCCACTTATGGTTATGAAACCACAGAAGTGTTTATTATCACTCACACTGAGGTGCAAATTTCTTCTGATAAAAGATTACTACCCACAGCCACAATTACTCACTTAATGGCCCAGTTCTATAGTCCTTATTCATGGGGTTAGACTTGCATTGAACTTAGAGTTTGAGTTTGTTAGGGATTGCAGGATGTCATCTCTGGAGGAAGTAAGGTTGCTTTTCCAGGGAGTTATACGTATCAGTTTAGCTTTCCATTAACTTATCAGAGAATTCTACAGACCATATGCCATCTATGTATTTTGCAGATCTTTGGAGAATCTTCTGCATGTTTCCAGATGGTTTGTGGCCCTCTGTACCTCAGAGTAGCACCCTGGCATCCCCATATTCACCACTGCGATATGATTATGATATGTTTTTTACAAGGTATGTCTTGGGAGGTATCATTTTAAAAGTCTTGATCAATTGAACATTAATATCCTGTTGGATTGTAGGGGCTGTCATTGTACGTGGAGTTATGAAGTTTTGCTATGTGTGTGTTACTAAAATATGTGGTGAGGTTGGGAGCACCCACAACTAGCCTTTCAGGTACAACAATGGAGTAGCCAGATGTGCTGATGGCCCATTAAAGAGAATCCACTATCCCAAGAACTGTATACAACGGACACTTCTCAGAGAGGGCATGTAGACAATGGAGACTGCTTGACCCACGTCATAGCAAAAGATCTTTCCAGCAAGCTGGAAGAAATCTCAGTCCCCCCACAAGTCAACACCTGGAAACACATCTGAGGACAAAGATTTTGAACAGGGGAGGGTGGCCCTGGGCTGCTGGAGAGTTCCAGTCTGTGTATTGAAGATTTGCGACCTGTTTGTATCATCTATCAGGGTGAGACACTGCCAGATTCAAACCCTGTTTAGTTTATAGAACTCAGATTGTAGATTTAATATAATTTCTTAAGTAACCAACTTTGATCTCTATGCTTCCATGCAGTGTGCAGCTGCAGCCAAAAAAGCAAACACGATGTTAGGAATCATTTAAAAAGGGATAGAGAATAAGACGGAAATATCTTGTTGCCCTTGTATAAATCCATAGTAGGCCCACATCTTGAATACTGCATACAGATGCAGTCCTCTCATCTCAAAAAAGATATACTGGCATTAGAAATGGTTCAGAAAAGAGCAACTAAAATGATTAGGGGTTTAGAACAGGTCCCATATGAGGAGAGATTAAAGAGGCTAGGACTTTTCAGCTTGGAAAAGAGGAGACTAAGGGGGGATATGATAGAGGTATACAAAATCATGAGTGGTGTGGAGAAAGTGAACAAGGAAAAGTTATTTACTTGTTCCCATAATATAAGAACTAGGGGCCACCAAATGAAATTAATGAGTAGCAGGTTTAAAACAAATAAAAGGAAGTAGTTCTTCACTCAGCGCACAGTCAACCTGTGGAACTCCTTGCCTGAGGAGGTTGTGAAGGCTAGGACTATAACAGAGTTTAAAAGAGAACTGGATAAATTCATGGAAGTTAAGTCCACTAATGGCTATTAGCCAGGATAGGTAAGGAATGGTGTCCCTAGCCTCTGTTTGTCAGAGGGTGGAGATGGAGGGCAGGAGAGAGATCACTTGATCCTTACCCGTTAGGTTCACTCTCTCTGGGGCACCTAGTATTGGCCACTGTCGGTAGACAGGATACTGGGCTGGATGGACCTTTGGTCTGATCCAGTATGGCCAGTCTTATGTTCTTATGCTTGCTACTTATAATCACTTAAAATCTATCTTTCTGTAGTTTATGCATCTGTTCTATATTTTACCTAAAATAGTGTGTTTTGGTTGAAGTGCTTGAGAAATCTCACCTCAGTGTACAGAAGCTAATGTATGTCCTCTTCACATCGACAGAGCGGTGGACTGGGTAATGAACTTACACTGGTCTGGCTTCTGATCAGGGCAAGATGGCATACCCTGGGGGTACAAGGCTGGAGAGCTGGGGGAATTGGCTGGAGCCTGTCTATTGTTGGTTCATGAGTGGCTGGGAGAAGCATTCATGTAACTCAGCTGGGAGTGCTCCTGCCTGTGGATGTCTGTGCAAGTGCAATACCTGCCAGAGGTTTATAGCTTGTCACAGCATCACACCATCAAAAAGTTACTCCAGGTTGGTGGGACAGAGGGTTCAGTGGTCCCACAGTTCAGGTTGCACCCTGGGAGCCCCTCCACAATATGGATGTTATGGATGGCAGCACACAAAGCAGAATTTTAGGCTTGTAGTTTTGAGGCTGTTTTTATCATTTACTATGATTTTTCTCCATTTTCTGGCCCCTTAGTCAAGTGGGAGCCTAGGACCTATAAATCACTCTTCTTAAATAGGCCTAACAGAATGCTGACTTAGTTAATTTGGGCCTTAAGGGGGAACACAGTAAACTGGATTCCATGGGGGATATATAAAGAAACATTGTATCATTTTAAAATTAATTTTTTTCCACAAGAGCACCTAAATACTCTTTAGAAATGGTGAAAACATAATGGACTAGTTTCCAACTTGACTTGGTTGCTGTGAACAACTTCTGCCCTTCCAGAAAAAAATTCTTTCCATCATAAAGTTTTTTAAGTGTCACACACATGAACTTCAAAGACAGAGAGAGAGAGAGAGAGAGAGGACTTTGTCTTTACATCTTAATTACAGCTGACTTTTTCCTCTCAGCTCTGAGCCAAGCTATGCCAAGAGAGTGGGGAGATAAATGTGTGAGCTGTAAGTTTGACATCTAATATCTGCTACTGAAGTTTTGGGATTTGATTTAGTGCCTCTATTGGAGGGTTTGAAAAACCTAAGTCTTTCATCATCTTTTAATAAATTCATTTTCAGCCACACAATTTACCCTTTTGTCAGTTTTATGATTCAGAACAATGGGCTTTTTTTAGTTGTGTAAGTTTTTGGAGCTGTTTCCCTTTTCTTTCATATTTATAAACAGCATGCTGCTGTTCAGTAATTTGCAGAGTGGTGAAGCAGGAGTCATTCATAGCTCCCAAGTCTAGTATGTGCTACCATGATTCCTGATTACAGTGAAGGTGACTATTTGACTTTTTTGAATAGTGATAAACTGCAACTTGAGCATTACCCAGTCACATTATATTATATGTAATATACTTCTACTACATACTGAAGTTTCTTTAGCATTACTAGTTGTAGAATTATATATTTTTGTACTATAAAAGGTCTAGTACTAAAGAGCGGGCCATAGAGAGAAGGTAGGGACTCTCTAAGAAGAATGAAGTATGACTTTACTTTATTCAAAAATAATTTAAAAATAAGAGGAGGCCTTGAGCAAGGAACAAAAACCTCATGGGAACAGAGAATTTACTTCTATTATTTAATGGAATGAGCGTTTGACACCACTTTAATTAATCTACCTACAGCAAAATATACCAAGAGTCTACACTATAATTTTTTGTCAACACCTGGGTAAATCAAAGGAAATATATCTTTCTGACAGCCAAGCATAATTCAGAAAAAGGTATCAACCTATCTTGATTTCAAATATTTCAAGTTCTTTAATTAGTCAGTTATCTTCATGTTTTGCAAGCTGTTGCAAGTTGAAGGAAGCTGGTTTTATCTAGGATGCACTTACTCCTTCGTTCTTCCAAGGCTAGATCTATTCAGATACTTCCATGTCCCTCTCTACTCTACAGTAGGCTGGAATCTGGAATCTGAAAACTTCTTGTTACATTTAGATACCACAAAATAATTGTGGTCAAGAGTGGGGCATATCAAGTAGTGTACACCCATAGTCACAGTCCTGGTCAAGCTTCCCATTCTGGACAATCACCTGACTGCTGTGTTTGGGTCCTACACACTTGACCTGTGTGCTTTTAAGCTTTCTTGAGTCTGAGCAGAGTCCAGATGCTGCCTTTAGCTCTGGGTTTCTGGGCACATTCTCTTTCTAGCACCTCCTGAGAACTGAGACCCCCCCACAGTCCAATTGTTTAAGCTATTGTGGGTACCCCTGACTACCTCCCCCGTCCCCGTTGCTTAAGCAAACCCTTCCAGATTGTCCACAGAATTGGAATATGAGGTTTACAGTTTACCCCATCAGGGATACATGATAGTTGAAGCAAATAGACACAGGCTTTGAAAAGGGGGTTTCTAAAACAATTACTCTTTACTTTAGACAGCAGAGATTTGGAAATCTAGGTAAAAAAACCCCACACACCTATATGCCAATCCCTTGCCTCTGTTTTTCCTCAATTCTTAAATGTTCTTTGGGATTTGGTCAAAGTCTAGGAGGTCCAGGATGCCCCTCCTGAAGCTCATGGCTTCTCCTCTGACCACATGGAGTCTGTTTCTCTCCTGCAGCCAGCTTCCTTCAAAATATCTTCTTTCCCTCCAAAAGCCCGTCCCTTTGTTCTTCCTTTGTCTCCCTGACCCACCCCGTCCCTGTGTTTTTAAGGGCTGTACTAACACCTCCTCTCTCTGTTCCCTCTTCTTAGAAAATTCCATTCCTTAACTCTAGAACTCTGCAGAGAAGTTGGAAGACGCTGGTGGTATCTAGGATGCATTTGCTACTTTGTTCTGCCAGGGCAAGATCTAACAAGATGCTGATAGTCCTTTAATAATTAGCTTATTCATAGATGGCCACTCCAACACCACTGCCTCAACCCCACCCCTTCACACAAGGAATGTGAGATAAGAATAGAGTGAAAAACAGACATTAAGATATGGACAGTTCATAAAATCGAACTGGAATTCATAATGGATACCTAGACAGATTCCCTAAATTGTCACACACACAACCTCTGTGTTTAAAAAAAAAAAGAGTTGTTTGATCCAGAAACTAAGAATTAACAATTGCTTCTGAAACACCTCAGTGTGAACTAATGTGATATCTTTTAGTCGCTTTACTTTTAACATGTTGTGTACATGGTATATCTAATCATTATAAAGTGGGTTTTTTGTTAAAAAAAAAAAAAAGGAAGGGGAAATGGCCTATATTCTATACTGCTACTTTATGGTATATAAAGATAGTGTCCTGTATTCTCTTTCCTCACTACCAAAAGAAAAAAACAAAAACTACTGGGCCTGATTTAGATGCAACATTAAATTGAAATAATGCCATAGTGAATCAGGCACCATATGTTTGCTTGCTATACTCAAACCTTCAAACTCTGAGTACTCTGTTGCTAGAGGACACTTCCCAGGACCAGAGAGCATTGATCGTGTTACTTTAGATTGACACTTCCCTTCAACTTCTCAGTCTTCTATTGAGCTTTACATAGTCCAAAACACCTTTAAAGGTCTGTATTCTCTGTAGTCTCAAAACAAGGCGATTTTGTTTGTGTGTGTTTGAGGAGGAATTATCTTCAGTGTAAAAAGACTAGTGATGGGAATAAAACTCTGATTTTTTTTAAAATTCAAATTGCACATGGGCCCATGAATAGAAAGTATCGCTAACTATAAAATGGATTTATTTCCAGAAATCCTTTTAGTTTTAGCTGGAGGAATTTTGGAATGATACAGTGCTTAGCAAAAGCTAAATCAAAGCATTTTTCATATAATAAAACATTTCTCTGCACTTTTTCACATTTCTACTGCAGTTCACCACATATGTACCAGGGCAGTATAATCACACTCATATTTACAGTTCTATTAATTAACAATTAGACTTAAGATCATATTTTGACCTTCAGTTTTTGCACTAGGTTTCCATTATAGTAAATGACAGCACCACAGGGCATCCATGGGTGAAATTAAGAACTCACTATACAAATATTTCTCAACCAATAAGAGTGGAAGATTTACTCCTTTCTAAAAAAGAATCTAATTCTAAGCAACATGATGAGGACTTTTAGGGGTCTATTCTCCAGTCAATGCATACTCATAACTCCAGTAAATGTTATTGGGAAATATGTACTCAGGCTGGAAAATAGGTCCTTTAATCATAGAGAACATTGCCCTTTTAGCTGAACAAGAACTTTTTTAAAAATCACCCTTAAGTTTATCCTACAGCAGCTATTTTCCCTTTAACCACATATTTGAAGCTATTTTAGTCTTAAGTACTGTAGGAGAAATAAAATCTAGTCACAAAATTCCCCACTGAATTTGAATCACAAGTTTAAAGAATATCCTGAAAGTAATTGCTAGACACATAACTATTTCTGTGTTGTTCCATGCATACTGATGTAAAGAATATTGCATGGATGTAGCAAGGACAGAGTTTGACCCATTATGCTCCCTAACACAACTTCACACAGGTGTGCTCTGGGAGAAAAAGGACTGGCAGAAATGTAGGAAGTATTTGTATCCCTTTGTTTTCTAATGTGCCATTTTATGTTTAAGAATTTAATCTATGTATTGTTTCCACGTCTGTGTTTTATCTCATTTTCCAAAATAAATAAATAAATTAAAATAAAAACAACAAATCTACATCCAGGGGAGTGAGCGAGCAACAAAATTCTTCAGAGGCATGTATAGAAATTTGGTAATTAGCCACTTTTCTTCTCTTACGAGAGAGGATTCCTAGCTTAACAAACTGCGTACTGCAACAATCTCAAAAACTATTTGATTAGCTTACATCCCACATATCAAGTGACAAGGAAAATAACCGAGGTTGTGCAGCCTCAGCAATTTTTGTGGGCAAAATGGCATGCCTCCCTCACAAGGTATCATCATGCAGTCCTGCTCACAAAAACACTTTAAGCAGGAAAGTGCTAGAAGGACAATTAAGTTCCATCTCTCTGTTTAGCCAGCATGTTCTGAACGTTTCTCTCTTCTATGCTGGTAGAATACATAGATATTTGTAGCTTACTGCATACGCTTGAAGGCCACTAGGTTAAAAAAAGACACATTTCTGCACATACCCAGAGAGACTTTCCATTGATTAGATACTCGACTCTGTAATTCAATTGTGTATTTACAGTTCAATATCTCTTGTATTGCTCTGTATGGAGTCTGTTATCTCTTCACTAAAAATAAATGTGCCAAATGCTGATAGAATATGATATCTTATAGAAAGTTTACTGAGAAAAGAAAGTGATTGAATAATGGGAGTGAAGGCTAGAAAGGCTAATATACTTGTTAGTCATCTTTCAGAAACAAGGGTCTGAGCCAAAGCCCACTGAAGTCATAAGGAGTTATTCTATACACTTTGTTTTTTTTTAGTTTGTTTTTTAAGGCCAGAAGGGAACAGATCATCCAGTCTGACTTTCTGTATATCCATTAATTTTTCATTCACTTTCCCTTGTGTTGAGCCCAATAATTTGTATTTGAAAAAAAGTATATCTTCAAGAAAGGCATCCAGTCTTGATCTGAAGACATCAAGAGATGGAGAATCTACCACTTTTCATGGCAGTTTGTTCCAATGATTAATCACCCTCACTGTTAAAAAAAAAATTGTTCCTGATTTCTAATTTGAATTTGTCTGGATTCAGCTTCCAGCCATTGGTTCTCGTTATGCCTTTCTCTGTTATATTAAAGAGCCCTTTAGTACCGTATCATCTCCTCATGAAGGTATTTATACATTGTAACCCAGTCACCTCTCCCTCTTTTTCCTCAGTGAGCTATTTGAGTCTCTCACAGTAAAGCATTTTCTCCATCCTTCAGAACATTTTTGTGTCTCTTTTCTGCCCACACTACAATTTTATCAATTTCCTTTTTTAAATGTGTACACCAGTGCTGTCCTCAGTAATCCAGTAGTGGTCTCACGAATGCTGTGTTCAGAGGTGGAGTCACCTCCCTACTCCTCCTTACTGGTCCCCTTTTTAATACATTCAAATAATCAATTAGCCATTTTTGCCACAGCATCACACTGGGAGCTCATGTTTGGTTGTTTGTTCACTATGGCCACCAAACTCCTTTTCAGAGTCACTGCTTCCAAGAATATAAGGCCCCATTCAGTAGGAGTGGCCTGAATTCCTTGTTCCGAGGTGTATGAACTTGCAATTGGCTGTATTGAAACACATTTTGTTTGAATAGGCTCAGCTTTCCATACGTTCCAGGTTGCTCTGTACTACTGGCCTTTGGACCAGGCCAACTACACTTCTCAGTTACAGTCCAAGTGCTGGTACTGTCGACATTATTTACTGATATTCTCATCTCCCTCTCCTTAGCTTAAAGATAAATCTGTGTCAGACCCTAATGTCCTATGTCAGGGTGCCTTCCCCACTCTGAACTCTAGGGTACAGATGTGGGGACTCTCATGAAAGACCTCCTAAGCTTATTCTTACCAGCTTAGGTTAAAAACTTCCCCAAGGTACAAACTTTGCCTTGGCCTTGAACAGTATGCTGCCACCACCAAGCGTTTTAAACAAAGAACAGGGAAAGAGACCACTTCGAGACGTCTTTCCCCAAAATCTCCCCCCCAGGCCCTATGCCCCCTTTCCTGGGGAGGCTTGATAATAATCCTCACCAGTTGGTACAGCTGAACACAGACCCAAACCCTTGGATCTTAAGAACAATGAAAAAGCAATCAGGTTCTTAAAAGAAGAATTTTAATTAAAGAAAAGAATTAAAGAAAAGGTAAAAGAATCACCTCTGTAAAATCAGGATGGAAAATACTTTACAGGGTGTTCAGATTCAAAACACAGAGGATCCCCCTCTGGGCAAAACCTTAACTTTACAGAAAACAGGAATAAACCTCCCTTTTAACACAAAGAAAATTCACATAAAACAAAAGATAAACTAATCTGCCTTGCCTGGCTTACCTATACTGGTTGAAATATTGGAGACTTGGATAAGGATGGGTTAGAGAAGATGGATTTCTGTCTGGCCTCTCTCAGCCCCAAGAGAGAACAAATACGTAAACAAAGAGCACAAACAAAAGCCGTTCCCTCCCCAAGATTTGAAAGTATCTTGTTCCCTTATTGGTCCTTTGGGTCAGGTGCCAGCCAGGTTAGCTGAGTTTCTTAACCCTTTACAGATAACAGGATGTTGCCTCTAGCCAGGAAGGATTTTATAGCACTGTATACAGAAAGCTCATTACCCTTCCCTTTATATTTATGACATCCTATTAGCACCAGATCTGAGCTCCACTGGAAGTCAGAGAGCACACAACTGAACAGGAAATAAGGACAACTGGCTGGCACAGCTGGGTTTAAGTCTAGTACAGTTGACTAAAAATTAGGGCTCTCAAGTGATTAAAAAATTAATTGTGATTAATCACGCTGTTAAATACTTTTGAATGTTTACTACATTGTCAAATATATTAATTTCAATTACAACACAGAATACAAAGTGTATAGTGTTCATTTAATATTTATTTTTATTACAAATATTTGCACTGTAAAAAACCAAAAAATTGTATTTTTCAAATCACTTCATACAAGTACTGTAGTGTGATCGCTTTATCATGAAAGTTGAACTTACAAATGTAGAATTATGTACAAAAAACCCCCTGCATTCAAAAATAAAACAATGTAAAACTTTAGAACCTACAAGTCCACTCAGTCCTACTTCTTGGTCAGCCAATCACTCAGACAAACAAGGTTGGTTACAATTTGCAGGAGATAATACTGCCTGCTTCTTGTTTACAATGTCACCTGAAGGTGAGAACAGGCATTCTCATGACACTGTTGTAGCTGACGTTGCAAGATATTTATGTGCCAGATGCACTAAAGATTCATGTGTCCCTTCATGCTTCAACCACCATTCTAGAGGACATGTTTCCATGCTAATGATGGGTTCTGCTTGATAACGATCCAAAGCAGTGCAGACTGAAGCATGTTCATTTTCATCATCTGAGTCAGATGCCACCAGCAGAAGGTTGATTTTATTTTTTGGTGGTTTGGGTTCAGTAGTTTGTGCATCAGAGTGTTGCTCTTTTAACACTTCTAAAAGCATGCTCTATACCTCATCCCTCTCAGATTTTGGATGGCACTTCAGATTCTTAAACCTTGGGTCAAGTGCTGTCGCTATTTTTAGAAATCTCACTTCAGTACCTTCTTTGCATTTTGTCAAATCTGCTGTGAAAGTGTTCTTAAAACGAACATGTGCTGGGTCATCATCCAAGACTGCCATAACATGAAATATATGCAGAATGCGGGTAAAACAGAGCAGGAGACATACAATTCTTCCCCAAGGAGTACAGTCACAAATCTAATTGATGCACTGTGTTTTTAATGAACATCATCAGCATGGAAGCATGTCCTCTGGAATGGTGGCCAAAGCATGGAAGGAGCATACGAATGTCTAGCATATCTGGCACTTAAATGCCTTGCAACGCTGGCTACAAAAGTGCCATGCAAATGCATGTTCTCACTTTCAGGTGACATTGTAAATAAGAAGCAGGCAGCAATATCTCCCATCAATGTAAACAAACTTGTTTGTCTTAGCATTTGGAAGTGGGACTGAGTGGATGTGTAGGCTCAAAAGTTTTACACTGTTTGTTTTTTGAGTGCAGTTATGTAATAAAAAAATCTACATTTGTAAGTTACACTTTCACAATAAAGAGATTGCACTTCTGTACTTGTATGAGGTGAATTGAAAAATATTTTCTTTTATCATTTTTAGAGTGCATATATTTGTAATGAAAAATAATAATATATAAAGTGAGCACTGTGCACTTTGTATTCTGTGTTGTAATTGAAACCAATATTGAAAATGTAGAAAAACATCCAAAAATATTTAATAAATTTAAATTGATATTCTATTGTTATAAGTGTGATTAATTGCGATTAATTTTTTGAGTTAATTATGTGAGTTAACTGCGATTAATTGACAGCCCTACTAAAAATATTAAGAAGCACTGTAGTAGATGATATATTACTTCATTGTCAAATGTACAGTGCCAGCAGCAGCTGGGAAGAGAACAGGGTTCTAATTACAGATTTCATCAGTCTGTGCTAAGCAGAAGCAAACCTCCTTCCCAGCTTTGAGAGCTGCAGCTTGTTTGGAGGAACATAATGAATTAGGGTGACAGCAAGACATTATATGATGCAAACAGATGTTGCACTTTAAGGCGTTCATCAAATGCACTTTAGCTTTTGACATGTTCATGTGGAAACATCAAAACTTGGAATCTCTAGTGTGACTCTTCACAGAGCTATGCATGTGCATAATCAGACGTGTCTTTACTTGGGATGTATAACCTATAGTCAGGAAGAATCTCTCAGTTCTCATCTTCCTTTCTCTGTAGAATTATTAGGATTTTAGACTAGATAGTCCTTTTTAAAGGAGTTATAAGCATACCTTTTTGCACTAGGTTACAAACCAAAAAATGATGACTGGTATATACCAAGTGAAAGTGTAAGATTGGAATATTAGCAATTTATTTATTTCAATCCACAACATAAATATAGGTAAGCAATCAAGAAGAAAAAAACGTATTTTGGGGGATGGGAGGGTTATGCAAATTCTGGTATGAGTATTTGAAGCTCAGTGGAGCCCCCCAAAAAGGCAACACTATTCTAGTTTCTTGTCCTGATTTGGAAATTCCTCTTTTCCTCCCTACTGAGGAGCTGTTCTGTTGTTTTACCAGATGGGCCATGGAAATAATAAGCATCACCGTTAGGCGTTGTGGACCTAACCTTCCACAAAGTTTAAGGTGTTATAATCCAGAGCTGTTGTTCAAGTCCATCTCTAATTATTATTTTATTGTTGCTACTGCTCTAGTATCATCACCTGATATCTCAGAGAAATTCAGATTTTTCATCATTTTTTAGAAGTTTCCTCCAAGAGCCAGGAGTCCATCCACCCTTCTCTAAGGCCTGGTCTACACTACGGTGCGGGGGATCGATCTAAGATACGTAACTTCAGCTCACAAGAATAGCATAGCTGAAGTCGACATATCTTAGATCGACTTAGAATCACTTACTTCGCGTCCTCATGGCGAGGGATCGACGGCCGCTGCTCCCCCGTTGACTCCGCTTCCGCCTCTCGCCATGGTGGAGTTCCGGAGTCGATGGCAGAGCTACACTAGACGTGATAAATTGATCCCCAATAGATCGATCACTACCCGCCGATCCGGCGGGTAGTGTAGACGTGGCCTAAGTGATATAGACAATCAATCCAGGAGGTAAGGTGGAAGTTGTCTCCTTTTCCAATACCTTGCTACCTTGTTTTAAAGCTTAATGCAGGTATGTGTGTCTCAGTGCTACTGGTGAGTATCTCCAGGTGTTCTATAGTCTGTGCACAGTTTTGACTGCTGGTAGCCAGGGAAATGTTTTAGGAGAATAGGACCAGATTCTTAAGCCAGGTCACAACCCTTTCACTCCCCTCAGATGATTAAATGGGACATATGCAATAGCAGAAAGTATAAATAGCATGAGGACTGGCCTTCGGAATCAGAGATCCATAATCATTTCCTCTCTCGCCTGTGCGGAGTGAAGCTCTGGTGCAAGGGAGAGTCTGTCTCATAGACTACATGAAGCATCTCCTGCTTGTTTAGTCTGTAAATTAAATTGTGGTTTTGAAGCAATAAAATGAAACACACAAAACATGAAGACCTCTTGCTTGCTGTGTTCTGGTGGGAGGAGCTGGAGGGAAGCAGATAACATCTTAGTCTTACATCACAAACCAATTCTAATATGGTAGCTATCTGCCATGGTCCATGATTAATATGCCCTCTCTTTCAGGATAATTTTTTTTTAAAATAAGGAGTCATAACTTTTAAAATCAAATTTAAAAATTACAAACAAAATCTTTAAAAATAAAACATTAAAAATATTTGGAAACAAAAGCCCTTAGAGTGGTTCTATGATGCACTGTAATATGCTGTATGAAAACCCTCTTTTTTAATCCGAGACAATGCAAATGAACACTGAATGCTCTAACCACCTATTAGTTTCTTCAGCAATTACAGATAGCTATCTATCTATTCCTCGTAGAACAGTCTGAATCGTGGAGTGCTCCTCTAGCTACTAATAACAAATTGTCCAGTCCCACGGTGCCTCCAGATACTGCACTTGCAGGTTACAGATGGGGAAAAAAACTAATTAATGAAAATTAAATTGATATAGTTTTTTTTAAAAAAAAGATGGTTCCTGAATCTTTAAAAACAAACAAACAAACCACTAAGATGATGCATAAAGTATTTGCTGTATCTGGGGATACACGTACCAAACAATTGCTTTAGTGTATTTTGAGATGGAGATATTTAAAAGCTGTGCTGTTCCATTGCATGTAGATTTTGATTAACAAGGATTTTATTAATTTAAATAAGTGTAACATGAGATGCTGATTTATAAATAGATATGAGTTATCTTTGGAGTTGGGTGAAACTAGTTCAGTTCCGTTAGTTTATTTATGGTCTGACTGCCTCTTCTGTAGAAATAACCAGGAAATACCAAGGAAAACTCTGAGGATTACTCTGTGGAGGTCTGCGAGGATCATTATATTGGAGAAGGAGGATTTTCCCACCCCTAACCATTCCTAGTACAGGCAATGGACTTGAGCTGTAAGATGCACAGGAGGCCCTGTGTGTCCCTGATGGCTCTGGGGCCCACTGTTTACCACACACAAACACCTGCTCCCCAGCAGCATGGCTGTATCCTTACAGATGGTCCCCAGGTGTGTTCTTTTCCTTATTGAGTCATAAGGAGCTTGTATTTAATGCTAAGATTATTTTTATTTAAACACTACATAACTCAAGCAATAAAAGAATGGTGGTGACAGCAGCTTGCATACCAGATATCTGCCATTCAAAAATGGAGAATGACCCTTTGTCCCTGAAGCTACCTCCAACCTCCTTACATAAAAATAACAGCTACTTTATAGAATCATAGACATGTAGGACTAGAAGGGAACTCAACAGATCATCTAGTCCAGTTCCTTGCAGGACTAAGTATTTGGATGAGGGGAAAGCAGTGGACGTGTTATTCCTTGACCTTAGCAAAGCTTTTGTTACGGTCTCCCACAGTATTCTTGCCAGCAAGTTAAAGAAGTATGGGCTGGATGAATGGACTATAAGGTGGATAGAAAGCTGGCTAGATCGTTGGGCTCAACGGGTAGTGATCAATGGCTCCATGTCCAGTTGGCAGCCGGTATAAAGCAGAGTGCCCGAAGGGTCGGTCCTGGGGCCGGTCTTGTTCAATATTTTCATTAATGATCGGGAGGATGGCATAGATTGCACCTCAGCAAGTTTGCAGATGATACTAAACTGGGAGGAATGGTAGATACGCTGGAGTGTAGGGATAGGATACAGAGACATCTAGACAAATTAGAGGATTGGGCCAAAAGAAATCTGATGAGGTTCAACAAGGACAAGTGCAGAGTCCTCCACTTAGGACAGAAGAATCCTATGCACCGCTACACACTGGGGACCAAATGGCTAGGCAGCAGTTCTGCAGAAAAGGACCTAGGGGTTACAATGGACGAGAAGCTGGATATAAGTCAACAGTGTGCCTTTGTTGCCAAGAAGGCTTACGGCATTTTGGGCTGATTACGTAGGGGCATTGCCAGCAGGTCGAGGGACATGATCATTCCCCTCTATTCGACATCGGTGAGGCCTCATCTGGAGTACTGTGTCCAGTTCTGGGCCCCACACTACAAGAAGGATGTAGAAAAATTGGAAAATGTCCAGCGGAGGGCAACAAAAATGATTAGGGGACTGGAACACATGACTTATGAGGAGAGGCTGAGGGAACTGGGATTGTTTAGTCTGCAGAAGAGAAGAATGAGGGGGGATTTGATAGCTGCTTTCAACTACCTGAAAGGGGGTTCCAAAGAGGATGGATCTAGACTGTTCTCAGTGGTAGCAGATAACAGAACAAGGAGTAATGGTCTCAAGTTGCAGTGGGGGAGGTTTAGGTTGGATATTAGGAAAAACTTTTTCACTAGGAGGGTGGTGAAGCACTGGAATGCGTTACCTAGGGAGGTGGTGGAATCTCCTTCCTTTGAGGTTTTTAAGGTCTGGCTTGACAAAGGCCTGGGTGGGATGATTTAGTTGGGAATTGGTCCTGCTTTGAGCCGGGGGTTGGACTAGATGATCTCCTGAGGTCCCTTCCAACCCTGATATTCTATGATTCTATTTTCTAGACCATCCCTGACAGGTGGTTGTCTAACCTGTCCTTAAAAACCTCCAGTGATAGAGAGTCCACAACCTCCCTAGGTAATTTGTTCTGCTGCTTAACCGCCCTTACAGTTAGGAAGTTTTTCCTAATGTCTAACCTAAATCTACTTTGCTTCAATTTAAGCCCATTGCTTCCTGTCCAGTCCTCAGTGCTTAAGGAGAACAATTTATCACCCTCCTCCTTATAATAACCGTTTGCATACTTGAAGACTGTTATGTTCCCCTCAGTCTTCTCCAGACCAAACAAACCCAATTTTTTCAATCTTTCCTCATAGGTCATGATTTCTAGACCTTTAATTATTTTTGTTGCTCTCCTCTGGACTTTCTCTAAATCTTTCCATGATGCCCAGAACTGGACACAGTACCACTGTTGAGGCCTTATCAATGCCTCAATCTCCTATCAGTTTGCAGTATCAAAGCAAAATGCCTGCTTACCAAAGCTTGCCTTTCCTGCTTCATGTGTGCCAGAGCCAGAGTGCTGGAATGGGCTAGACCTCTCTGGAGTCAAAAATAGGTCTTGGATTGCCATACAACCGGACAACCCTGTCACATGTCCCACCTCCTCCTTCAACTCCACTTCCTCATCCACCAGTTGGCCCTCCGTGTTGACTCCACTGGTCACTACCTCCAGTCTCCCCAAAGTATCCAGGGAGCTCTTGGTGGTGTGGTCACTACCAAGGAGGGTGTGCAGCTCCTCATAGAAACGGCATGTCTTCAGTGCCATACCAGAATGACGGTTGGCTTCCCTTGCCTTCTGGTACACCTTCCTCAGCTCCCTGATCTTACCATGGCATTGCTGTGTGTCCCTTTCATGTCCCTTCTGCTGTATGACACAGACTCAGCAGATCTAACAGCTCTAGTGTGCTCCACGTGGGACAGCGTCTGCTGCGGAAAGCTGGCATGGTTAGCTAGGAAGACGCTGTGTGAACAGTCCACTTTGAGCAAACAGGAAGAGGACTTTCAAAAATTCCCAGGCCTTTAAACATAGAAGGGGCACATACCTGTGTACCAGCAGGGTACCAGAATTCAAACTGTTGACCAAAGCGGTCATGGTGAGCATTGTGGAATACCTCCTGGAGGCCACTTAGGGTGACATAAGCAAGCACACTGGCTACACTGATGCTGCGTCGCTCTAACTACATCACAAAAATCTCTATGCTGAGATTGTTGAGATTTGTCAGCATAGAAGGAGAGTTATATTAGCGGGAGAAGCATTTCAATGTGTACACCTCCCCTGTTTTGTTGATGAAAGCTGACTTTTGTCAACAAAACTGTGTAGTGTAGACAAGGCCTTATTCTTGTGGGAATGTGGGGAGGGGCTACATAAGGTGAGTCTTTCCCTCCCCATTCACACAGTCTGGACAGGGGTCAAGAAAAATTGCAGTCCCTGCACTTGGACCAGCACAGACACTTCTCCCACTGGGGCTGCAAAGGGGTGGAGAGGAGGTGCAGCCATGGGACTTCTCCCCTTACCTCTTTACTGGCACTGTGGTGAGAGTAAGATGGTTTAGGCTGCCCTGTCCCTCCATGCAGCATGGAGCTTGGATGGATCATATCTACCTGAGGCTCATTCCCTCATGAAATGTTCCCTGAGGCAGTGTGACTCCACCCTGCTCTCTTTGCAGCAGAGTACCTAAAAGGCACGATCTACCTCTGGAAATTTGTCTTCTTCCTCTAGCTACTTTAGTTTATCTTACAAAGCCTATCTCTCTTTATTCCTTTCTGCAAATACTCCTTTTGTCTACTATTAGTTTATTTTCTGGGTCTTGTCGCCCTTGGTACAAAAGCCTTCTTCTCTGTGGCCACCCCCATCAGGAACAATATTCTTCTCAATCAGTGTCTCATCTATTTTCATATCTTATCGAAAACCCATCTCTCTTTTCCATTCTCTATTCTACTTAGGATAATCTCTCTGCCCACCCACCCTCAACCCTTGCTATGCTTGGTTTTCCAGTTGTGTGACTGAGTTCTGTTTACCTCTGTGGAGCTCTTTAGGATTCAGCATGCATTAAAGATGCAATGCAAAATAACATGTCATTGCACTGGATTTTCAGTGTTATTTGTCAAACTTGTCCCTTTTAAAAGCAACTAATCCAGTAACCCTCTAGTCAAGAGGGTTTCTTGTTCTCCCATTGAATTGATTCTATCATACTGCCAACATTATAGCAGCAATGCCTGGTTGCACAACTCTACTTAAAGGTCAGTCAGTATTTCCATTAGAAATCCCATTTTTCTTGTAATTCAACCATTTCAAATTGCATTGGGCTGAAACTTGGCACACAAGTACTGGCCCACTTGCATTTGTTTTATTCATTTATAAAAGGAACATATTTAAGGAGTTCTCGTTATTCCAAAGCCAAATAAAAGACTGACACAGTAATGGTTAGACACCAGCTGCTACCTGCCACTGCTCTCCTTTCCTATACAAAGATATTACTACTCCACATAACAAGCACTGTTTTGAAACCTCATTCTTAATTCAGAACTGCCTAGAATTTGTCATCTTAAGTCAGAGCTTCCACATTATTTTTATGCAGCTTTTTTTTTTATTTAGTGACAAGACAATCCATTGCGCAGGAGAGAAGTAAACAAGCTCACTGCAAGATGCCAGTTGGGAATCACAATGGGAAATAACTGATCTCTAGTGTGACATTAACTAAAATGATGTGTCCTACAGCCAACCTTGAGTCTTGGTAAAACATTGTTTTGTGACAGATTATCACACATGGAAGCATATAACTATAATAGAAACTGCAGCAAAATTCATGCATCATCAGATGATCCAGTGTGCTATTTTAAAACAATTTTCATTTGTTTTTTCAAACAAGCAAGCATATATAACTATTCAGAAATGTGTGTGTGTGTATGTAATATATGAAAAGTACAACACTCAACCCAGCATTAACTATGGAGCTGCAACAGGTGCATTGGCAAAGGCGCTGACTCCGTGGGTGCTCCGGGGCTGGAGCACCCATGGGGAAAAATTAGTGGGTGCTCTGCACCCACCAGCAGCCAAGATCCCTGCCCTCCTCTGCCTCCGCCTCCTCCCCTGAGCGCACCGCATCCCAGCTCCTTTGCCTACCTCCCAGCGCTTGCCGCCGCCAAACAGCTGTAGCAAGCTCTGCGAGGGAGGAGAGAGGAGCGGAAAAGTGGGGCACTCAGGGGAGGAGGTGGGGAATAGGCGGGGCTGGGGCAGGTATTTGGGGAAGGAGTCGAATAGGGGCAGGGAGGGGGCGGAGTTGGGGCAGGGACTTTGGGGAAGGGGTTGGAATGGGGACAGGGGGGGCGGGGCAGGGGTGGAGTTGGGGCAGGACCAGGGCAGAACGGGGTCGAGCTCCCACTGGCACCATTAGAAGTCGGTTAATTTAGAGACAATATACAGGGCCAAATTCACCAGTATGCTCTGAAGGCTTTTAAGTAGTCTGACAATATAAAACAACTATAAACGAGATTGTGTCCATCTTTTTTTTTTTTTTTTGCAGGTGAAAAGGTATAAGAAAAATACCTCTGCTTAAATTTAATAGCCCACAAACTAGGCTATTTATGCTTTGTTGCTGTTTTTTGTTTTCTCAAGTTATAGAGGAAGGATACAAAGATAATGCAACACAGGCAAAACAAAATAAGAAAGAACCCTGACTTATAGTGTCTGGTGAGTGATAGTTCTTGTGTAAATAGGTTAGTTGGGGTCTCTTGATTCACCATTACATTGCACTTTCTTCAGCAGATAGGCATTGCTAAATTTTTGGAATTGCTAAGTTTCAGTCCTATGCAATTTTAAATGATAGCATTGCAAGAAAAATGGGATTTATAATGGTTATTGTGGACAGATGAATTGCTAAGGAGGAGTACAAAAAATAGCACAAACATGTAGGGCCAAAATTAGAATGGGTAAGGCACAAAATAAGTTGCACCTAGCAAGGGACATAAAGGGAACAGTAAGAGGTTCTTTAAATAGCTGACGTGGTAGTGGAGCACAAGCTAGCAGCCTGACTTTACTGTTGCTGACACTGGTTACACTAAATGACCCCCATGATGCCAGTGGATTCACACCTGATTTATACAAGCATAAGATCAGGATCAGGCTCTTGGCCCTGCTTATTTGCCAGAATGAACCATTCTGATTAGCCCATTTTTTCACATAGCTCCAGACCAAAGGCAGTGCAATATACTCTGCCGTCATGCTACCTGTCTATAACTCCACTGATTCCAATGATTCCTTCAATCTGTGTCAGTAATAAACATTCCCTTTCACCCTTGCATGGGCTACCCACTTCACAGATTACGGTGTGGGAGAGAAAACAGGCTGTGTGAGGCCTCTACCTGCCCTTACGGGCAGGTGAACAAGCAGGGCAAAGGAATAGGCAGGGCAAGCACAGCTGCATCAGAACAGAGGGAAAGGTAATCTATTCCAGACAAAGGGTTAACACAGATTACTTCCCACAGCAGCAAGGGAGAAACCAGGAACCTGGCCTGCTCTTGGGGCAGCACAACTATTCACAACCCCTTACCAAGCTCTTGTGGTAACTCCACAGCTGAGGATTGTGTTGCTGTTATTTTCCAGTGGGGGAGGTTTAGATTGGATATTAGGAAAAACTTTTTCACTAGGAGGGTGGTGAAACACTGGAATGCGTTACCTAGGGAGGTGGTAGAATCTCCTTCCTTAGAGGTTTTTAAGGTCAGGCTTGACAAAGCCCTGGCTGGAATGATTTAACTGGGAATTGGTCCTGCTTCGAGCAGGGGGTTGGACTAGATGACCTTCTGGGGTCCCTTCCAACCCTGATATTCTATGATTCTATGATTCCTCCAGTAGTGCTCAAAATATGGCAGACTCTGAATGAACATAGAGGAAGGAGCTGCCCCCTATGCCACTGTGTGCTGAGGTTTTCTTTCTTCAGGGGCACACATCAGTCCCATCACTGTAGTTTGGGGCAATGGTGTAAAAATAATGTTGCTAATGGAGCCGTGTGACCCCACAAGGTTCTGAAGACCCCTGCCAGACCCAAAAAACCTTCTTTCATCCAAAAACCTTTAAAAGAAAGCTGTGTTCCCCAACCTCATTATTTTATATGAAGTAATCAAATATGCTTTACAGGTAAATTATTAGCTGGGACACATCATAGGAAGTATTGCTTACTTTCCATTACTGAGCTATTTGGAGGGAAGGAGAGGTTCATTACCCTCTTCTGGGTCTTATACACTGAATGTATTCTGAGAAAAGAAGGGGCCTAACGTGTCTATCTGTACATTCATAAGTTCCAATGATATTAAGAGTGCTGCAGCAAAATGCTCTGGCTATTGAGTGCTCACACTATCTAACCGCTCAGAGTTAATCCAGCAAACTCTTAAAACCAAACTGAAGTTCAGAGGGGAGTCTTTGAAATAGGATGCAAGGATGTGCAAGGTTCAAGTCAAGCACTGTAATAAAATAAGGTCAAATAATGCTGAGAACTGTGTTATTGACCTTTTGGTGGTTTCTCTGTGTAAGCACTGGGTAGCTCAAAGGAGCTGGTAATTAAAGTTTGTACATATTGTACAGCTTTCCAATATCAATATAATTTTCCTTTTTCTGCTTAGTTACAGCCAGAGTCAGCATGTTAAAGGTTGTATCTACCTTACATTTGAACTTATCAGTAAATATTTGCACTTGAGCAGGTTATGGGACTGGCAGCCTTGTAATAAGTGGGCTTTTTTCCCCCTCATTGAACAGAAATCACATATTGTACAGAGGAGACAGCCAGAGTTCAAGCTTATATCCAATCCAACTCTGGCATATTGCTGTTATCTGACTCATTTGTATGTTGCTTCAGTGAGGGCTTTCCCTCAGCAGATACTCGAGGACTTCCAATTGTCCTAATCATTCAGATGTTATCTGTGGTATTTTTGTGCCATGATAAGGGCTACTGTAAATACTGCACACTGCCAACGCCCCTGGCCCATTTCTCTTGAGCTGAGAAATATAATCACACCAGGAAGCAGAGGGGCAAGACCACTCTTCTTGTTCCCAACGATATCATATGTCAAGTAGTTGTAGTAGTAATATGTGGTAATGCCTAAGGGGTATGATTACAAGGCTGCTGGTAGTGTACCACCCAGCCCACACAGACACACACTTGCTCTGCTGGAGCTAGCATACTAGAAATAGTAGTGTGGATGTTGTGGCCTGGGTAGAGGCACAGGCTAGCTGCCCAAGTGCGACCTCGCCTGACCCCCTGGGTCTGTACTCAGCCAGTTAGCCCATGCCGCCACCTGTGCTGCAGCATCCACACGGCTATTTTTAGTGCTCTAGCTTGAGCGGAGCTAGCTTGTGTCTGTCTGTCCACCCCAGGGGGCACACTCCCGGCTGCACCATAGATGTAGCTCTTAAGTCTCTAATCAGGGCCTCAGTGTGCTAGGCACTGTACACAGACACAATAAAAAAGTTAGACATGACCCCAATGAGCTTACACTGTAAACATAGGATGAGAAAAAAATAGGTAGAAATGCAGCAAACAGAAGAGGCAAACCGTGAAATGATCACATTTGGTACGGAAAGCAGCAGTCCTGGCACACGCACTGCCCAATCAAGTACATTCAAACAGTGTCTCTAGTGGTCAGAGCTGAATTATTAGATGAACAAAGGCAAAAGGAGAAAATGAGCACCTGGTTGGAATTCATCTGTGTTCTAAATCTGTCTTGCCTCATTGCATAGCTTTGGACCAGTCACTTCCCCTCTCTACCTCACTTCCCCCATCTGCTAAGTGTGGATAATAATAGTTACCTTACTTCAGAAGAGTGTTATTAAGAACAAGTTAACTGATATCTACATCCCACTTTAAGAAACTTGGGAATGGGAATTCCAGGATTGGGTAGGTAGAGAAATGCTGAAGTTAGTGCAGACAATTATATTCAGCCTAGGGGAGGAAAATCAATTTCCATATGATAGGGAAGAAGCAACACTCCTCTGGGTCTGAATCTAATCTGCTTTACACGAGTACAACAAAAGCATAATTACATTTACTTCAGTGGAGTCACTCCAGAATTTTGCCAGTCTATGTGAGAGCATATTCAGGCCTAATGGGTCCATGACTATGTGGAGCCACTAGCTAAAATACCCTATGTGGGGTGGAAAGAGACAATGGGGGATGGCAGTCGATACAGAGGTTGTAGCATCTGAACTGGTACTCTATATCCTGTGGTAGGAAGAATTCTAGTCCTCCCCTTTCCCATGTTTGGTTCAATTTCTAACAGGGATCCACAATTTTACCTTTCAGAAAAGATGTGTGTGAAAATTTCACCATAAAATTGAAAATACTGGCAATGTGAGTGTGTTTGCATTTCATTACAGAATCCAAATTTTCCCAGCCTTTGGACCATCTCCTGAAGCATTCACTCAGTCATTGACTTCTGTTAAAGTTCTGCCTGAATAAAAACAGAATAGAAATGCATAAAATAGGCCTTTCAAAAACAATTCACAGATTTTTCACTGGAAAATAGATTTTTTTCAGAGAAAGTGTACTTATTTTGTGGCAAAAAGTGTAGAATTCACTTTGATTCTATTTTGAAAAAAACTTAGACCCATTTGAAAGCAAAGGAAGATTTGCAATGAAACATGCAAAAAATGGGGATTTCCACATTTTTGATGGAAGTGGGAAGATATCTCTGTGAAATTTTATGAAAATTCACATTTTTGCAAATATGAAATTGTCTAAAATGAAATTTCATCTGGATTTATTTTTATTGATAGGGCCCACTTTTTCAGTCCATTTCAGTCTCTTTGTATCGCTCGATGTACAAAGGGGCTGAAAAGCTGCTTTAACCAGCCAGTTGAAGATTCTCTTTGCATGGAGGGATACATTGTGGCAGGTATGGCAGGTATGGCTGGAGAAGCCCTAAAGCATATGGTCACCTTTGCTCCTCTCAGATCTTGTGCCAAACACATCTCATCTGGACCCATGAATTGGGTCTATGCTGTTCAACATATTACTATTAACAGATTTCTTCATGGATAAAGGTACGTACAAAGCTGTGTGCACATATGTTCTGACAAACAAGGCTATTGGGAATTACTAGATATTACTTCATGTCAAGGCTGGATTAAGTTTGAGAATAAGTCTTTTTTCTTGTGTTGATCACTAACAGGATCTGTGGACCTGCACCACTAATGAAATAATACATTGTAAATGTGGTAGAATGCAGGTTACAGTACGACAGGATAAAAAGAGGCTACTTGTTTAATATAAATGATCTTTGATTTCATTGTGAAATGAGATTTCTTATTTTGTTGCTTCTGCTTTTGCTGTTGTTGGATACTAGGACTTGCAATTAAATGTTAAGTGAAAATTTTTGTTTATTTTGCAGTGGTGTTTTTAAATATTTATGAAAAATTTTAAGTCTACCTTGCCTTGAGGAAAAATAGATGAACTAATAATGTATGTGGTTGCTTTACAGAAAATTAAAGGGCAGAAGCACGTGTTTAAAAATTAAATCAACCACAATCTAAGATAGCAGATGTTATTTAGTTAAAATCTTGCAGACAACAAAGGACCATGAGGTGTTTTCTTCTCCTTGGTCCAAGTGAAATCTTAATGAATCATTACAATTGCACAGATTCTAAAGCCTGAGGGTAGCTAATGTTGGGATAATAGAGAGGAACTTCCATTACACAGTTAGAATGTTTTGCTGTTTGTTTGCTTGTTGGTCCCTGCATTGAGGGAGCCTGTGAATCTGAACATTTGAATATTGACTTGTAAAATGTTGCAGCAAGTAAAAATCCCTTTGCATGTTTCAGTAGTACTCCTGTATTGGAAACCTTTCCCATGAAAGCATGTGTGTCTGTGTGTTTGTTTTTTAGAAAGAAAAATATCATATCTAGATTGTTGTTGTTGTTGCTTTTATTAGTATTAAATTACGTATTTGTATTGCAGTGGCAGTCAAAGGCCCCCATTGGTTTCAGGTCCCTTTGTGCTAGGTCCTATTCAAATCTACAGGAGGACATGATTACTGTCCTAAAGAGCTTCCAATCTAATCTGAAATAAGACAACGTACCAAGCAATGGGAGGGAAGATTATAAAGTCATGCAGGTACATAGCCTAACAGCCTGTATAGTTTGATGGTTCTGAATTATTTTTAAAGTATTTTTTTTTTACTTTTATGAACAAATGTCAGTTGTTTCTGACTCCCACTCAGCCTATAGTCACTAGTGGTCGATTATTTGTGGGTGTCACAAGTCAAGAGACTACGCAGGTTGGCCTTCATGCTACGTCTCTAATGCATAATGGCTTTCCTTTTTTTGGTGAAGAACTCTGGTACTGGAGCTGTACAGCAGATACGTTAGTAAAATCTGCTTTCAGGTACATCTGTGCATCCCCTGGCCACAGTCTAGCTCTCTATTCCACACTAGATTTGTTCCCTATATAGAATGTCTATTAAGATCAGTGGAAAACACATACACAAATGAGTTCAGAGTATGCAGTAGTGATCCATTCTGCAGATAAGAGTTCCACCAGAGGATATGAGCAGAGATTTTTGCTCTAAACAAGGATCCAAAGAGACCAAGGGCAGAATTCTCCTTTCATTTTGACCCATGGCATCTTGACTTCAAAATTATGCTCTCTCCCAATTGCGTGTGTAAAACATGGGCACTCTAGCAATGTAGGAAGAGCAGAGTATCTGTTTATAACCACAATGCAGGTCTAAGAGGAGAATGTGGCACTGCACGTAAGAGTCTGCACCATGGATCAGATGAGAGAATTTTGTGCTTATATTCCATCTAATAAGAATCCAAAAGAGTCAGGTTTTTACTGCCATTAGTAAGGTAAGTTAAACAGTGATATCTTCAGGTTAAATGAAAAGTGCATCCTGTGAAGAGTAAAATCACTAAGGGGTGTCTTTCAAAGTACTGTGCAGCAATTTAGCTATGTGATTCCCAGCATGTGAACAGAGGCAGAGGGCGGGTCTACACTGCAATTAAAATCCTGCGACTGGCCCGTGCCAGCTGACTCTGGCTCACAGGACTCAGGCTAAGGGACTCTTGAATTGCAGTGGAGATGTTTGGGCTTGGGCTGCAGATCACCTTGCACGGTCCTAGAGCCTGGGCTCCAGCCTGAGCTTGAACGTCTACACCGCAGTTAAATAGCCTATTACCCTGAGCCCTGCGAGCCCGAGTCAGCGGGCACAGGCCAGCTGCGGGTATCTACTTGCAGTGTAGAAATACTCAGTGTCTAAATCTCTTTGAAAACATAATTCAATTCAGCAGTTTCTTTCTGCTCCAGAGAAGCCAAGTATTGGCAATTCATCTATCCTGATACTGAATTACAGTTGGTTATAGAAACTGAAGATTGTAATTGCAGAGTAGTAATATATGGAAAACTTTACACAGAGGCTAGATATATAGCAGTATATACACTCGGTTCTATTTTCTTTGTAAATATTCAGCTTCAATTAAGGGTCACAGTTGGAGAAATAAATCTTTTTTGTATTTCCTGTTCAGTTTATAAGTTGCTGTTTATTGGATTGGATGTTCTTGGTGATTTCAGAGGGGTTTAGCACACACAGCTTAATAATATGGCAGCGCCATTCTGCACAACTTGAGTGCTTGAAAGTAGAATCAGTTTTCTAAATATTAAGTGCAAGGGATAAAGTGCAGATTGATTTGATAGCTTTAGGAGCTCCTGGCTGGTGGAATTCTCTAAATGTGCATTTCCATATATGTGATCTTTCCTTTTTCAATGTTCTTTTGCTGGGCAAATCAATCCAACATTCCTACTTTTAGAGTTCTTTTAATCATTTATGGTGGCATTGTTCTCAACACAGCCAAAACATGAATCTAATATCTTTTTTGTAAAGGTCCATTATGTATTGTAAACCATTTTGTCCTCCCTTTTCAGACTCAAACTGCAATTTATGCATTAATCATGTTCTAGAGGCTCCCTGTGCAAAGCAATGCAATGTAACACTGTGACAAGTACTGGTTTTATATAGTAAATTAAATAACCAGATATAGCATCAAAACAGATGGCCTGATTCACCACTACATTATTCCATTTTTATGCCAGGGTAACTGTACTGATTACAGAAGAGTTATGCCAATATAGAACCAGAGTAAACCTGGCCAAAGACCAAATCTTCTATTGGCATAGAGTGGTGTGGTTCCATGACTTCAATGGTGCTATGCCCATTTAGACCAGCTGAAGATATTGAGCTCAGAGCCTCCATAAAAAGAAGAGTTTCATATTAAATTATCATGTCAAGGACTAAATTGAAAATGTCTTAAGGCTATGTCGTACAAAAGTAAGGATGTCTCAGTTCTAGCAATGTTTTGAAAAGTTTATAACACTTTTCAATACTTTACTTTCCAAATAATTCAGAATTCACAAACAGCTGGCTTGCATCCTATCTACCAACATTTCAGATTAGATACAAGCTATCACATTAGACAAGGGTAGCCAATCTGAAAATGTGTTCTCCTTTACATTTTAACAGTCATGTCTCATTACACAGTTAATGTTCTATTACTCTGTCTAATGTAACATGACATGAGTGGTAAAATTTGAGAAAGAAAACAATTTTTCATATTAGATACCCACTCTCAGTTTTGGTAGCAGATTCCATTCCATATTGAATGCACCAAGCAGTAGCTTTGCCTAAATCATCTGCACGTGTGAGCTAGCTTATTAATGGGACAAAAACTGAACAGCTTGGCACATCACTTTTTTAAAAAGTGCATGACATATGCTGTTTTATTGCTTTCAAACTACTTTGAAAGACTTATTCTAGAACACCAGCTTTTCCCCCCTCTGTTTATATATTCCACCACCTACATGCAGAAAATACAGTCAGGTTGTTCTTGTTTAATTAAGACAACTATTCATCATATAGATATGATGAAAAACATGTTGCAAAGTTTGATTCACTTTATAAAAGAGTCAAATGCTGAAAGGTGAGTCCAAATGGAAGTACCCCATCCTGGTATATGTTAAATGCATGGGGCCAAATTCTGTGGTCCTTATTCAAATAAAACTCTCATTCTCTTCAACAAGAGATGTACTGGAGTAAAGACTGCAAAATTTGCCCCATAATGAACATGTAGGATTTTTTTACCACAATTAGGGAAGTGCTATGAACTAAGTAAATTGCCAGGTTACAAGTAAGCATAATAGGCCAGATACTCAGCTAGTATAATTTGAGGCGGCTCATTGATTTCAACAGATCTATTGTGCTTTCCATCAGTTGTGGATATGACCCAATTTCTTATCTGTGACTTCTAATGAATGAGGGGACATGGTTTTTGACAGGTTTATACTCCTACTTGCACTGCACAGCCAGTGGCTCCAGCCCTAAGCATGAGAAATGCTCATGGGGTTGGGTCTACAAATTTTCCAATTGCTGTGGACCAAATTCCCATTCCATGCAGGTCTGGTAAATAGAAAAGTTATCTATTTATTTATATACTCAGCCACTTTGATATGGGAGTTGTTCTCAGTGACAGATGTGGAAGTATAACATTGTATAAGTATAATGTTGTATAAGGGGACATGCTGGATACATTGTATATGAGAGGGCATGCCAAAACATGTTACAAAGTATCTGAGGGAGCACACGTAGGGACAGTTAGCTTTTGAATGGAGAAGCAATTAAGATAGAGCCAGCACGTCTAAGAAGCAGGCATCAGAATGGAAGGTGTGAAGGGCAATTAGTTAAGTTAACTGGAAGCTGTTAAAGGAGATTGTTAAGGGTGGCAGGTAATTGAAGATATGTGACTGGTCTCAGGGATCTCGAAGGGTGGTGACTAAAATCTTGTTCTTCTTTTGTCTGTAACTTCTCTGTAACTTGTTCTCCAAAAGACTGTATAAATTAAGAGACACAAGCCCCACTCGGGGGGCTCACTTCTAAATGTATTAGCAGAGCAGCTTTGCTAATAAAACAGAGTGGTCTGATAAATTGTGAGTCTGAGTCAAACTTTGACACAGACAAACACAAAACCCCATGGTGCTGTGTTTTAGAGTAACTTTTCAGTGTAACTAAATGTTAATGACCCAGAAGTAGGCCTTTCCCAGAATATTTCCCATACCAACAAGCACTATGGCATAATGCTTTGTGTAGCATGGGAGAATATGCTCATAGTCTCAAGGTAGCCTCTTCTGACTCTGGTCAGTTACTATAGTAGGTAAAGAGGAGATCACATGACTAGTCCTGGCTAGTCACAAGTACCTATTATTTACCGTTGTCACCTGCCAATGAAGCAAAAGTAGGAGCAGTAGCCCCCTTTCAAAAGCAGGTTCCAGTAAGTAAGACAAACGTAGATATGGCTAGATATTAAAATGTCATGCCCTGGTAAGAAAAGCAACAGCAATACCCATCTACAGTTTTCAGCGAACACAGTTGTTAACAGCAGTGTTCCATGCCAACAACAGAGTTCTAGTTCAGGGCTTCATAGTCCATACAGAATGGATTTATGTTCTACCTGTGATGCCTAATACCTCCTCCTCTCATTATGTATTTGTCTACCAAAACAGCATCAATCACAAGTATTTGGAGGCTTGGTGGGACGACACTTGGGCAACATCATCTAATGTGTGAGAAGCCAGTTTGGATTTGGTGTATTAAAATTGCTCAGTGGTTATAGTGGGGCACAACCTTTCTCTTTCCATATACATGTTAGAGCCAGAAGAATTTGGAAATTATTGGTAGTAAAATAAGAAAACACATTTCTCTTCTTATTGAATGACTTTTTTGTTGATGGGGGGAGGTGGTTCTTTGCCCCCACCTCTTCCCCCATTTGTCTATCAATGACTATCTCTCTTCTCTGTTTAAGAAATACAGTTCAAAGGGTGAAGACACAGTTTTCCACCTTAAGTGTACCCCATGGCTCACTGTGCTAATTGCTGTGTTTTTGTTTTTAGAGGAACTATAATTACGCCCCCCCCCCTTCCTGCTGCATAATTAGATACCCAGAGGAAAGCCACTCATGTCCCAGTCCTGCAAAGAATGCTACATAAGCTGACTTCTACATGTTCCTATTGACTTCACAGTGTGTCCACATGGTTGCAAAGTCTGCCCATACAGAGTTCAGATCCTTAGTTTTTTGCTAATTCTCTCTACTTGCAAAAAAAAGTATTTTTTTTTTTACTAAAACATCCCTTCCCTCCTCTTACAGGATGCTAAATTGAAACAAAATGCGTGGGGAAACAGGAAATTTCACACTGTGCCTTCATTTTCATATTCAGCTTTTATTGTATGTTTTCTTGTCCACTTTAGAATATATATTTTAAATAACTATTAATAGAACATACATTGTTCTTGCACCACATTCTAGGAAAGCTTTATTTATTGATCCTCCTATTCATTACTTTGTTAGAAAAACAAAATGTAGGATGCCTTCCAATATCTTCTATGTAAAGGCTATTTTTCTGTGGATCAAAATGACCTTTTCAGTAAGGCAACAGATACGACTGCATACTGTAAATACATCGTATTTTAATAGCTAGAAGAAGGCTGTCAACCTTTCTAAGATGTCAGGTTCAATATACTGTACTTCACAAAATTATTACTCAGTTGTACATTTTGATGAAAAATAGGGGAAGAGTCATACCAATCAATTGAGTCTTAATCAGGAGCGTAGTTAATATTTTATATGCAAAATGATATTCCCTTCTATTGAGTGCTCATCTATAAACTGCTAATAACAAGAAGTCATGTTTCTAGACTAGTTGCCTATCTACACATAATGTGTCTTTCCACACTTAGAATAGAGAAGAAAATAAATAGCATCATTGGCAGAAACTTTTATAAGTCACCCTGCAATCTTGCTAGTTTGGGGAAAATATGGGAGGGGTGAGGAGAGAAAAAAGAAGAGAGAGAGAGTTTGGTGGTGGTTATGCCTAAAGTATTCTCTTTAGCTATGTGTAACAGAGTTATTTGCCCCATGGGCTGGAGATCCTGGGTCTAAACCAACTCTGAGCCTCACCTAAGAGGAAGCACTATAAAAAGAGCAGGAAGTTGCAGTGAAAGGGGAAAGCTCCGGAAGTTGTGGCAGAGTCTGCAGAGAGTGAGGAAAGCTCTCTAGGCAGGGAGGCCTGGGAGATACCCTGCCTGCACAGGAGTGAGACTGCAAAGGCCCCAAGCATGGAGGCAAAGGAGGAGAAGGAGAAACCTTGGGTTGTGTGGATTTATGAATGGACTTTGTTTTAGTGTTTTAAGTTTCATTTATAATTTCTTTATATTAATAAACCCAGTCCCCAGAAAAAACTTGAATTGAAGTTTATTTGAACAGTCCAAAAGGGGAAATTGAGGCAGGCTGCCTGTAGTGTGAATCTGGACTATGAGGGCGACCATAGGAGGCAGCTGGCCCAGTTACACAATGGAAGAAACCTTCTTTACTTAGCCAATGATATACTCTATAAAGTTTCACATAACCAAATAATAGTGATGAGATCTGATCAAATAAATAAATAAATTAAATAAACTTACTTTTGCTCTGATGGCTTTTTGAAACTGACCAATTTTCTATTTTTCTCAACTTTATGTAGATTTTTAAATTATTTTTTTCCTATTTTTGATCATCATTTTTGAAAATGGAATTTTTCCATTTCAGAATCTAACCTCTGACAATTTTCATTTGGAAAATCCTACCCACTGGCTAAACTTAAGGAATCAAAATTAGTCATAGGAAAAACCAACCCAAAAGAACTCCCAAACCTGGAAAATGAAAACATGAAAGTTTGGAAAAGAGAGTACTTTGAAAAATTCAGAATGACTATCTTAAACATACGTTTTATTTTGAACTGCTTCCCAAGGGTTGCAGAATCAGATCTGAAATTAGGAGGATTGTTGGAAATGAAACTCTCTGTTAGCTGAAGAACTTGTGTACACTGGGAATTTCCCCCCAATACCAGCAATTGTAGCTACTAATGCAGTTGCACAAATCCCAAGCCTAGTCAAGGAAAGATGAATGCTCACCCTCTGAAAATCAAGCCCACATTTCAAGTTGGGCACCCAAAAATTGAGGCATCCAAAATCACTACTCACCGTTGTAAGTCTTGGCCTTTATCTGTTTTATTCACCTCAAAGTGCAGAATTCAATATCCCAATAAGACTGCTGTTAGTCTCCTAAAAATGTACACACACGGACAGTGGGTTATCTACAAATGACAACAAGATGTCTGTTCCTCAAATCAGTGGAGAGCAGGCACATGGTGGAGTTATTAAAGCACAACCTGTTTGGTACAAGATGTGCCGATCATGCCAATCTCTCAGCTTTGCCTGTTGGTCCATAAATAGTGTGGCATGAAGTTGTGCTTTTTGCCCTCACAGATTTGAGACAATATTATAGGGAGAACCTGCAAGAGGAAGAGAAGCAAATGAGTGTAAAAAGGCATTTTCAGGTGGAGTGATAAGGAATCACTGCAGTTCACTGGGGAGTGTTATCATCAGAAACTTTTTTTTTCTTTTAAAAGAAACTTATCTCCAATCTTTTTGGATCCATTTCTCTATTTTACCTTCCTCTTCCAGAAACAGTCATAGAGTTCAAGGCCAGAAGGTCCCCACTAAATCATCTAAACTGACCACCTGTATCACACACACCACCAACACACCCAGCACCCGCACACTAACCCAACAACCAAAATGAATTATTACAGCTCCAGTAGCCAGGTACATTTACCAATTTTTTTATTTCTTATTCTTAATAGCTTTCTAACCTCATAGATTTAGTTATTTCACACAGTCTAACACTGAAGAAAATATCCTTGACATGATGTCAGTGTGCCAGCTGAACAGTATTCAGTCTTTGGAGCCAGGACTGTTACAATGAAATTGTCTCCACTTGTGATCTCACATTATAAAGCGTTCTGAAGCTCTAACAATTCATGACATTTTGATATACTCCTTTTACACTGTTAAAGCAGGCAAGGAGAGCAGAGTTCTCTGTAGAGCATAAGTAAAGATTTATAGACATGGCAAAAGAACACTTCCCCATCTCCCTTCGTTAAATAATTATGGCTTTCCATGAATCTCTTTCTAAATCAAGTGCAGAATGACCAAATCCTATGTTTCAGAGTAGCAGCCATGTCAGTCTGTATTCGCAAAAAGAAAAGGAGGACTTGTGGCACCTTAGAGACGAACCAATTTATTTGATAAGCCATAAGCCTATTTGATAAGCCATAAGCTTTTGTGAGCTACAGCTCACTTAGCTCACGAAAGCTTATCCTCAAATAAATTGGTTAGTCTCTAAGGTGCCACAAGTACTCCTTTTCTTTTTGCAAATCCTATGTTGAAAATGCTCTGTATAATTCACTATGGAAGAGATCCTGTATTTTATATGTAAAGTATGTAATTATTGGGCCTCCTATTGTGCTTCAAATACCTTCTTCTTGTATCTAAAGCCTTCAATTCCTATAACATAAGTGTCTGACCTCTATGAACCACCCAAAGAGTGCACAGCAGTAAAATGATGGAGAGCTAGGCAAAAAACAGGAATTGTATCATGCAATGTAAACCTAATATACTGAGAGTTTTCAAAAGTTATTAAGAAGCACTCATTTTTTTGAAAAAAATAATGCCACTTATATGAATATAGCCCTTAATTTTAAGGAGACATTTGATTATTAGCTCACTCCAGAAGAAAAAGCTATTGTGTCTGACCTGTCAGCAGCAGTTGTGCTATGCAGCAAGATACACATGGCTAGGTAGCAATCTCCATATTTTGGAGTACCCCACATCTTTCGAATCCATTTTATAATAATATATATTTATTATAAATGTATATGCCATTTCAAGGGTCCCATATTGTATTATCAATATACTGGAAACATGGCAGAGATTCTATAGTGGCTTTTCTCCTCCAACTTCCTCAAAATATTCCTTTCTGCCTGAAATCTGGCAAATCGGGACTCTGATCTCTAATTAGGGTACAATCACAGATAATAAATATCCTAGAGAGTAGACTTTGAAATATGAGGTACCATTACTTCACTTTTGGAAAAACCTTCTAATGTTATTTTCACAAACTAGCATTTCAAAAAGAGTTCACCTTGAACTCTTAGACTTGTTTGGTACGTGAGTCCTTTATAAGGACATTATTTTGAAAGACAGGGGGCACATATTAGGAATTATCTGATACTTTAATCCCAAAATGATGTATCAAGACTAAGCACAATTTACATTGTTTGCCAAACATTTAGAAGTTTGTCCAAAGTGAATTTTGTCCAGTATCTTGAAGATCATTTCTCCATCCTTGAAAAAACTGTCATGGGATCTTTAATGACCGTCATGTGGTCAGGACAATGCCCCTTCAGCAATTCTTATGTGACTACTTACAACCAAGCCACCCCTTCTCCATGTACAGCAGTCATGGTGCCAGTGAATGCTGATAAGTAAGACAGTGTTTCTTCTGAAGTCCCAGTGGAGGAGGTGAGAACTCTCCAGCTGAGTAAGAGACAGGAAGATACTAAACAGATGGAAGTTTGAAATGGAATAGTGAGTCAGGAAAGAGGGAAAGTAGAACCACTTTCCTCCCTATACTACAAGGCAATGAAGAGGGAGGCTGATTCATACTTGATGCACCATGTGGACAAAATCAAAGAGGGAAAAAGGGTTGAGCCCAGGGTGTGAGACTGCACCCCATATTCATCATAGTAATATTATTATAATTTGATTATAACATTTCCAGAGTTTATGTACCTGAGAAACAGACACACCAGTAATTCATTTCTTGTGTATATGCAATCAATTAAAAGTGCAGTACTCAAAGGATGCTGAACTGCAACTTTAAAGTGATTTTAGTAAAACACGAGTCCAAAGCATCACAACAAAGATTGTCCCATAGTGCTAGCTTAGATGTAAGGGCACACATTTTCCAAAGGAGGAGCTGTGAAATTTCATGAATTTCAACCCACAAGACTTCAACAGTCTGTATTGCAAAAAGTTTTCAGTTTAAATTCCATTTGTTCCTGGCAAATGTTTAGGTCAACTTCTCTTTTGTTACACTCACTTTAGCAGGGTGGAAAAGGAGAGGAGGAAGGAGAATACAGATTGGAAGTCTGAAGAAGCCAATGCTGACTTTGTCAGCATTGTCTGATGTGGGGAAACCTTGCAAGTTTATAGGGAAATAATGCTGAAGAAAGAAATTCCCAGATTTGCAAAGCATGAGATGTGCAAAGATTTTGCACAGGGGTTTTGGTGAAAACAGAAGAAGGCAAGGTATGCCTCACTGAGTTGATATCCTTTTACTCACTTGCTTCAAACAATATTTGCAGCAAAGAAGCTGGTTTCTTGGTCCTTTCATACACTCTGTGGCAAATAAATAAATGGAGGGAAGATCTTGGAACATTGTCTCGATTGTAAACACCATAAAATCCATCTAGTTGATGCATGGATAATTGCACCACATGAACATGTGTTGGTTCTCACAAGTAGTTTCAAGTGTTTGGGGGAGTATGACTTTTTAATATTAAAATGTCGATTAACTATCCTCTTAGCATTGAATTGTCCTTTTGTAGTTTTATCGCTTGTCACTAGAACTTGTTGGAACATGGAATTTCTGTCCCACAGGAAATTCAGACATTTCAAAATTTCTTTTAATCCTAAATTAGGACAAATGTCAAAATATTTAGCAGAATAGAAATTCTGAAATATTTCAATTCAGAAACATCAAAGCAATCATCAAAATATTTTGGTTCAATAATGTTGAAACATAATATTAAATTGATAAATATAAAACAGCATATACAGATAATTTAATATTAAATATAATAATATACTGTAGTGTGAAATATAAGGAGAAAATTGAAATATATCATTTCAAAACTTTTATTTCAAAATCAACTTGTTCCCATGAAACATTTTGATTTCATGGAAACAGCATTTTTTGATGGTTAAACTCTTTAATCAAAAATGTTTTGACCAGCTCTATTGGTCCCTCTGAATGGATCAGAAGTGATGGAATATTGAATCTCTGTAGGAGCCATATTGTTGCAGCAGAATATGGTATTAAGACAATGACAAACTTATTCCAAATGCAAGTTTAAGTGTTATTTTCTTGTATTTTTGCTATTATTTCCCAAACATAATTTTTGTACCTTGTGATAAAGAGTACATATGAAGTGGGTGGTGACAATCTGAGAGAACAACCTGCAGGAATAAAAGCCTTCAGTTCAATGGATCTTCAATGGGACCACTCACTGGTGTAAAGCTAAGCACTTTGCAGACCAATGCCATAGACTATGTTATGTGGGACAAGGCTCATTGGTGTACTTGTTTCTGAGAAGAGTTGATTACTCATTAAGATAATAAATAGAGGACTGAAATAGCCTTAAACACGTCAAATACATAATTCTTGTAGGAATCTCTTTTTAGCTACCAAAACAATGAACTTTGGCTTGCAACTGTTAGATATGTAAAGAAAATTAACAGATATAGTTAAAATATGAAGAAATGTTGCCATGCATGAATACACAATCTGTAATTATATTTCACATAAACTTAATTTTTATTTATTTTTTGTTCCATAGTACATCTCAGTGTAATTTTATTTTCTCAGATGGCTTCATTGCATTACTAATGTTAATTTTTTACTTCCTTCTGGGATGCATTACTGTCAGAATTATATCACACTCAATCAAATCAGATAAACCTATAGTAAGCATGCTTTACCAAAGGAAATCTTTTATGCACCTTTGATCCAGTTCCATTTAGACTTATTGTTGTATGACAGATATCAAGTGCCCCTAACTGCATGTCCAGTGCTAATAATTATACATATTTTTACCATAATTTATATATCTGAAGCTACATATAAAGATTTTACTACTGAATGGACAATGTTAATAATTGTCATTTTGCTTTCAACAAAGTGATATTGTACTAAATATGTGATCAGAGCTTCATTGTAGGCATCCATAAATGAAAACATAAAGCACTCTGGGCCAAATTCATCCCTGGATTAACTCCTTTGATTTCAGTGGAGTTGCATCAGCTATGACTTTTGCCCATTATCCAACATTAATTCTCTGCACGTTTATAATGGCAACAATAAGGCTGACCCCAGGGGAAAAGGAAAGACAAAGTCTCCATTTTTGTCCATTCCCTTTTTCAGCAAAAGTTAATTTTAGTTTATTTTCAGAGAACACATCAACCTTTGTATAGATGTACTCTTAAAATGCAGACTTATGCTTCCCCTTTGATATTTTACTCATTCATATGCAGGCTTAGGGTAGTCTTCTAGCACATTTTCTACTATGTTCCATATTAAATTCACAACACACGACTCCGCTGGCTTTTGTGTAATTAAACTTGCTACTCTTGACCCTCATGCAGAGCCCATTCAAATTTTAATGGTAAGTGTTGTGTGGATGAAAAAGACCTATTTGTCATAATTTGTTATATCAATTCAGACATAATAAATTAACAGGGATGGAGTATTCTCCATATTTCCACTATACAATCCAGAACTCCCACATTGTAGCTCTACAGCTAGCATGTTGAGAGATGGTGCTCTTTTGGGAAATGGTGTGCATAATGTGGGAATACTTAAAAGCACTTTGCAATCTGGTGCCAGAGCGGCAGTGATCTGACTCATCTTCATGTCAACTTTGTTTGGGATGGGACTAATATGCAATTTTGTTTTGAAATGAATCAGCAAAACTTACACCTGTTAAAATGCATATTTAGGTTAGGCATGAAAATATTTCTCTCATTGTGAAACACAAGTACGTTAAGCTACAAAAGAGATTTTGGACTAAACAAAAAATAAACTTGGTGATATAGTTAATTTATATTATTGTGTACAAAAGCAAGAGTGCAACATACACAGTTGTTTTAATAAACCATTCCAAAACTTTGTCACTGGTTGCTTTTGTTTACAAACAAGTTCATTCCCACAATAAACATTGATTTTAATTAGGTTGATATTTTTCTTGTATTTAATATAGGATACAGAAAAATTATTCCATCAAAGAAAAGAAATAGTATTCTAAGCCAATGCTAAGGTTGCGTGATTGATCATTCAAAAGTTAGGAAAAGGAAAGATTAAATTTGCAGGTGTAATCTTAACCCTGCCAGCATGTAAATATCTATTATGATAGTCTTCAAAAGCGTGACTACTACTATTTTTCAAATACAATTTTATAGTAATGTATATACCACATGTTCCATAAAAGCCAGCTAATAACAAAATGCATAATGAATTAGTGAAAGCATACCATGTAAGTCTTGCCTGATTCACTTGCCAATGCATTGCACAAGACTTTGGAGAAAAGTTTTATAAGATTAATACATATCGTATGAGAGCTTTAGAGAGGCAACAATCTATTACCAAGCAAGATTACAGCTACCTACAGCTGCTTCAGTGATAGAACTCTTTAAGAAAGGCAAGATTTGTGTTTGTTTGTTTGTTAAATAATATGGGGTAAATGGTTTTTTCCTCCCTCATTCCTCTTTTTTCATATCCAGGAATGGCTGGATTGTTTTTGTTCACATTTTCAAAAACAAAATTTCCTCTTTGGGTAGAAACCATGAGTGAAATCCTGGTTGCCATTGACTTAAACAGACATTGAGATTTCACCCTAGATCTGAAAAATTTCAGCCCTGAAAGGTAAAATGTACAGTAAATTATGAACAGCTGAAGATGGGGCTTTAGAATGGACAAGTTTAGGCAATCTTAGATTCACAGATTTTAAGGCAAGAAAGGATCATTAGGATCATCTAATTTGAACTGCTGTATAACACAGGCCATATACTAGTGCTAGAGCATATAAACAACTACTAACTTTTAGTTCAGGTCTTAACTATAGTTGCGATAGCAATCTAATTGTAATAAAGCTCATGTGAAAACATTGGCTATCCTTGTGTCCCCATGGGAAATTATTCTAAGACTTTTTCTCATCCAGAAATTGAATATATAATCTTCAAAATGTTCTACAGGATTCTAAATTGGACAGTTCATGAAGTTATCAATGATTCTTAATTACGAATTTAGGGTACTGCTTTGTCCAGAATACTAAAGGACTAAACCCAGATCCTTGGTAATGTATTTACATATGTGAAGGCGAAGATTGAATGACTAGCCTAAAGGGACCAATTCGAGGGAGGTGGGGGGTGAATCTGTTAAGATTCAACATTGCAGAAGATCACTTTACGCTACATGTTGGATCACACTTTATAATAAGGGTACTGTGATTCCAGCATAGTTACATTGTAATTAAACTGTGATTATGGCTTTATTTTTTATACCTGTGACAACTGCTAATTCATGTAACCAGAAAGTTTACTACATGACTGAGAATAATTCTAGTGTAAACAGAATGCAATTAATATATATGGATTCCAAAAGCATATATGACAAGAAGAAGATTAAAGCAAAAATAACTAAATCAGTCGTCTAGTTAATCTTCTTAGTGTATGAATTAGTGGTAATTATATAGTGAAAAGCAAAAACATGTAACTACTCTGAAATTACAGTAAAATACAATGTGATGACATTGTGTTCAGAATAACAGTGTATGAGTTCAGAGGGAAAAAGTCACAGATATTAAAATCTAAATTCAAACTACAAAATCAGGAAAGAGAGAAAATCTTCTCTATAGTGGAAAGAGCCAAAGAAATTTTGTCTGGCAGGGTATCAGGCGGCCAACAGACCCTGTATGCTTTATGCTCATAGACCCCTGTATGCTTTAATCATTAGGAAAATCATGCCTATATTTGTTAGCAATTATGAAAAAATAATTTGTTACATAAATATTTTTAGACACTTGCTTGAATAAAGTTTCCTGATTTCGATAGGGTCTCTTCTATTTTTATCCAGACAATTTCCTGAAATGTTGGCACAGTACTAAACGATTTATTATTTCTAAAGAATGCATATTTTAAGTGTTTGAATTGTATTAGATGTTCTTACCTCATCTGTGGCGTCACTGTAAAAGCAATTCAATTTCCCATATGTTCAAGACAATAGGATCCTACCATAGTTGCTTTAAAGAATAGGGGGTTAAATGCTGTATTTGAGTGACAACACCACAGTATCAAGGATATAAAATGTGTCTCTGTACTATTAGATAAAATTACTTGTAGAAAATAGAAGCGTTTTCGATTCTGTGCAAAGGTTATTAATGTTAACTAAGGTGATCTATTCTTCTCCTGATTCAAAGTATCATGAACAGCCAACTTACACTTGTGAAGATTTCTATACCAGTAGTAGATCCTTTGTAGATCCAAGGGCCAGACTGGCAAGCATGAAACCTAAGGCCTGAGTCTAATTTGCACGTGTACATGTTAACTATAGACAATTTTAATTAGAGATAAATATGGACTCATTTTATCTATACAGTGCTGTGACTACATACAGTGCAATACAAAATGTACAGAAGGACAGAATATGTTTTAAGGGCTTCGGAGAAATAATATCACTTCGAAGACAGGCACTGTTTTCTAGAGACCAGCTTCTCTAGGGTATGTCTACACTGTGAATACAAGTTGTGTTGTTAATTCTAGATGCATTCACAAACTTGGGTTAAAATAGCAGTGAAGACAGGACAGTATAATACAATGTGACGACATTGTGTTCAGAATAACGGTGTATGAGTTCAGAGGGAAAAAGTCACAGATGTTATTAAAATCTAAATTCAAACTACAAAATCAGGAAAGAGAGAGTATCTCAGGTTAGCTGCTCAAGTTCAACTCCATGCTCTCCTATGGGCTTAAACTCAAATTAAAAGGTGAGCCTCCCTGTTTGTACCTGAGACTCCCATTGTGGAGTCTCTGCTTTTTCAGGTTCAGTGGAAAATGAGTCCGCAAATAACTGAACCATTTTTTTGTTGATGTTGTTCCTTTGAAAGCCTCTGAACACTTAATTCAGCAAAAGAAGTTTCTTGCTCCATTCAGCAAGAATAGTTACACTTTTCTATTTCTTCAGTATTTGTTCTGAGTCAGAAAATAGGAAAGGTCCCTCTGGTGAAGCTGTCTATTAAAAAGGTTACAAACACAAGCAAAAACGTCTACCCCCTAGCAGTTATAAGCAAAGATTTAAACTCTCCCCACTTCTGCTGGTTTCTGAAAACAGAGATGTCTATCCTCCCCCTGAATATTTTTAAATACATAAAAATAATAATTTGGCAACTATCAAGGGTGAAGAAGTGACTTCAGATTTGTAAAGAGTGGAGATTTTACAGATCCTTGCAGCGAATAGTGAGCCTTGCAGAGTTAGTTATAAAATGAGCCCTCAACAAACTTCTGAGGAACAGACCATTCCAGAATTTAGATCTTTCACCATCCCTTGAAGCTCTGGCAACCAATTAAGGATCTAGGTCTAAGTCACAGATAGGCCTAGATTTAAAGCCTGATTTTCCAGACAGTCAGCTCTCAAAGCCAAAAGCTTATTGGTAGTATAATTACAAAATATATTATGTATGTCCACTAAGATCATTACAGTATGTGTATAACTCCCACTTAATACTCATGGAAGCTTGATCTATAAATCTCCTAATCTTGAAAGGAAGAGGAAATCTGCAAGATAGTTTCTATTTTCTTAAATACTCTTTTGACTTTAGTAGAAATAACACAGAGATTTGGTAAACTTGAAGAGAGAAGACAGGTATAAAACCCCTCGACACTTCACCAATATTTTCATATTTTTCTTTTGCTATTCTTCAAGACCTTTATGTTTTGTATGGGCTTTCTCAGCTTTGCCTGCTTCAGGCTACAGTTAACTCCTAATCTTAAATTTATGAGATAAAACCATTGCTATGTAAATTTTGATGATGTCATAGTTCTACCAACATGCTTCCACTGACATATCGAATAGAAAACAGGCTGTGAAGAAGGTGCGTATTAAAGCACAAATACAAATTCATATTTACATAGCTTCAAAAGTGTGCCTGGTGCTTCACAAACAAATAGGAATGCCCTAAAGAGTTTATAATCCTACAAAATGCTGACTGTCTTCTGCATGCTACTCAGCAACTTCATATCCCATTGAAGTCAATGAGATTGAGAGCACAGAGTAACTCACAGAACAAAGCTTCAAATAACAGACACTTTATAAATTATACACCGAAAACTACTGGTATGTTAAAAGAACATTAAGGTTGCAAAGTCAAGCCTTCTGCAGTTAGGAGATGCCAGAATTAAAATTAACTTTAATTCCACCTCATTTGTGCATATGGATTTGTGACACTGGCAGACCAGGTACCAGGTCATGCCTAGGCTCCTAGGTCACAACTGAACACCAACAAATACATAACTGGAGACCACTCTGGCCCACCTGTGAGTTAGCATTGTTAAAATAGGTATTAAAGTTATAAAAATGTGTTTAGTGTTTAGACTTTATGAAACACTTGTAGGATGCTGCATGTATTGATCTTACTTCTAATATCTGTACCCCGTGTTAAGGCTGTTACAGTTCTCAAGGAGTTCACACTTGATACTTGGTTGGTGAAATCTTAGTATAGAACTCACAACCAGTTTGGGGTTTGTGTCCTGCTTTGTGTCAGTCTGCCCTGAGGATGGCACTCATGCTCTTGAGCCAGTGCAGGACAGCTTGACAGTATTATGATACAGTCTTTATTTAAATGATCTCATGCCCACCTTGCACATCCCCTTTTGTGTTCTCCAGGAGTTGCCTTGCCTCCTGCTTCTCTTGCTTTCTTTAAGCAGGCCCTGCAGGATGATGCTCCCCACCCAATCCTCACCCCAGCCGTCTACAACACTTCATCAGGCCCTGCCCCGTGAGCCTCCCTGGCCACCCACAACATGCCACCCTAGCCAGCTGCATGACATCCAGCCAGTCAGCCTCTGAACTGCATGCTGAGAACATGTGTATGCGTTGGTGCTTCATACCATCTACCTCCTCATCCTTGTGACCTGCCCCAACACCAAGTGGTGGGATCTGTGGTGGGTTGGATCACAGAAACCCCCCTTTGGGGCTGCCACCTGCTTTCTTGCTCTGGCACCTTGGGACGTCAGTGCCCTGCCTGGTTTGAGCCAGACCCGCTAGCCTGCTGCAAACCCAGAACCAGGTCTGAGCCATGTCCCCTAACAGCTGTAGGCTTATCTGAAAGCAGCGTAAGAAGTGTTTCTATCTCCAACACTCAGATGCCCAACTCCCAATGGCGTCCAAACCCCAAATAAATCTGTTTTACCCTGTAGAAAGCTTATGCAGGGTAAACTCATAAATTGCTCACCCTCTCTAACACTGATAGAGAGATATGCACAGCTGTTTCCCCCCCCCCCCCCAAGTATTAATACATACTCTGGGTTAATTAATAAGTAAAAAGTGATTTTATTAAATACAAAAAGCAGGATTTAAGTGGATCCAAGTAGTAACAGACAGAACAAAGTGAATTATCAAGCAAAATAAAATAGAACACACAAGTCTATGTCTAATGCAGTAAGAAAACTGAATACAGATAAAATCTCACCCTCAGAGATGTTTCAATAAGCTGCTATCACAGACTGGACACCTTCCTAGTCTGGGCACAGTCCTTTCCCCTGGTACAGCCCTTTTCCTGCTCAGGTAGTAGCTAGGGGATTTCTCATGACTGACACCTTCTTTGTTCTGTTCCACCCCCTTATATAGCTTTGGCATAAAGCAGGAATTTTTGTCTCTGTGGGTCCCCCACTCTAAATGGAAAAGCACAATGTTTAAGATGGATTTCAGTACCAGGTGACATGGTCACATTTCCTGTGAGACCCCAAGCCTTCATTCCTCCCAGACTGACTCACAGGAAGGCCTGCCTGCAAACAGAGCCATCAAGATTCCAAACCACCATTAATGGCCCACACTTTGCATAATTACAATAGGCCCTCAGAGTTATATTTCATATTTCTAGTTTCAGATACAAGAGTGATACATTTATACAAATAGGATGACCACACTCAGTAGATTGTAAGCTTTGTAATGATACCTTACAAGAGATCTTTTGCATGAAGCATACTCCAGTTACATTATATTCATACTCATTAGCATATTTTCATAAAATCATATAGAGTGCAACATCACAGGATCTGTCACCATCTGCGGAGGATGAGGAACCCTGGTGGGCCAGTCTGTACTCTACACTGGTTCCCCACAGGGGGATTTTAGTTGGTGGAGCTGTGAGCTCCATGGAGCTGTGAGCACAGGCACGTACCTGGCACAGTCCATGAACTCCTCCAACACCTGTCCCTTTTGCAGTGATGAGACCTTGGTGCTCCTTTTCTGGTTCCTCCAGAACCTCTTACTGAGATTCTGGCAGCACTTTTCCCCCATCCCCTAATTCTTGCACCCTTAATCCATGGCCACACAAAGTCACAGAAGCCCCTCGTCAACCTCCTCCTGGTGCTGGCCAAGATGGCCATCCATCATATCAGGAGGAGGAAGCTAAATGGGGATAGCTCTGCAACTGTAGGGCCTATTTCTAGTCCCTCATCTGATCATGCCTTCTGGGCAGTGTCCAGTGTTGTCAGTAGCTACCGGTGTGGTGCTCCGCTGTTGTTCATGATGATAACAGTCGGCTGCATACGTGTTCCCTCTGTGTGCTGCCCCAGCACTGCACAGATCGCTAACACAGCAGACCCAGAGAGAACTCCCCAAAACCACAGACTCTAGTAAGGTATGAAGGAACCCGAGCCAGGTTTATTGTCAAACACAGCACAGTAATAGTTCCCTACAGGGCATACTACGAATTTGTGCTCCCTGGCAACGGACACAGCTCGGTCAGTGGTGGGACACTCCACTGCCCCCTAGGCTGGACAAAGATATGCGCTCCGCGACCTATTTTTATACCGTTGCAGGACAGATTACTCATCATTGTTCAAACGAATCTATCCATCATGTTGTCCTTTTGACCCTGTCTTTAAGATGCACCTGCTTGTTCCTTGTTATGTCTATGGTGTGTCTTGCCGCCGTCTTGGCACAAGTTCCTCTCATTTGCACTTATGTGTGTGTATGCACGTGCTTCTAAAAACCTTTTCTTGCCAACTTCTGTGAGTGGGACCTGCTTCTGGCTCACAGCCCAGCTTTCCTTATCACTTCCTGGAAGTACTTTGGTTCAGGCTTCAGGACTCAGACTGGGCCTCTGATACAAGAATTTATGTTCCAGTGCCTCCTTAGACACCTTTGAGGAGTCATGGGTGTTGCTGGAGCTTCTCTGCTCAATATGCCCCTCTGCCTTACTTATTTTTAATCTTTGATCTCATTCCCATACTGGGTTTTCCCTTTCATTGTACCGCATACTGAATTGAGGACCCCTGTGCTTAGTGGTTCCTCCCCCAAAGTTGAAGGGATAGACATTTAGTTTTGGGTTAGCCTAGACCCTCCTGCCCCAACCCTGTCAATAGTACACACCTTCCAAACTGTGTAACAAATGATACCGGCGTCCTATAGAAAACAGTTTCCTTTATTACACAATCCTGATTCATCCCCAGAGCACCATCCATCCTGCGCATTGAATGACATAGGAAAAAATAATATGTGATCATGTAATTAAAGACTTTATCATAATGCAGATGCACAGACAACCTGAATTCTGGCATTTCCTAACTTTTGAGTACTTGACTTTGCAACCTTAATAATGTTCTTTTAATGTTGTCCATTTTATGAGTAATTTTCTAGGTTTTTAATAAAGAAGACTGGAAAAAACAGAAGTTCCATCATTTGGCATCGTATGGCATCACACCCACATGGGTCATCTGCAGAGTTGACATCATTAGATCCACAGCCCATACCCCTGCCACTTGAGCTAACAGATTAATTTACAGAAGTTGCAGTTGTCACATTCTGTGTGGACCAGTAGTGGAGGAGAATGAGACCCACACTTTGACAATTGGTTTCACAGATATTTACTGGCAGGAGAGGAATGGTTGCATAGGTTAAATTCCACATTCTGGAAGTGAATGTGCTCTGTGAGCATAGACTCTTCTGTTCCAGTTCCCCACAATCATGACCTCTTCTGTCTCATCTTCTCCAGCCTGTTTCTGTCCCAGTTCTGTCTTTTCCCACCCATGGCTCAGGCCAGTCCTGGCCCCTCTAGCAGCTTTGCATCTCAGTCCCAATCTCCTCACCCAGCCAGTCCCAGTCTCCACCCCTCAGATGCCTCTTCCTAGTCCACAACTCTTTGCCCAGTCTCTCCTAGGTTCCGCCTTAGGGCTTCTCATCTGAGTTCTAGTCTTCCCTCAACCTTGGCTTCCAAGCCAGATCAACCTCCTCCGGCTCCTCATCTCAGTCTCTGCCTTTGTATCCTTGACCACCCTGCCCTCCCAGTCCCACTCTCCCTCTCGGTCTCCTTGTCTAGTCATTCTCAGTCCATTCCCTCAATTCCTCATCCAATCTCAGCACCCTCTCCCCCCGCCCCAACTCCCAGTCCCAGTCTCTTTACCCAGACCATCCTAGTCTTTCTCTACCACCACAGGTCCTGGTTCCTGTGTCTCTCTCCCTGATCCTTCACCACTTCCTTGTCCCAGGCTCTCTCTCCACACACACACCCAGGTCTTGGTCTTGTCCCCACTGCATTCAAGTCAGGCAGCTGCCTGGATGACAGCTGGTGAAGCACTGAAAACATAGGAAGGACAGGCTCCAAGTTCTCAGTTCCCATGTTCCACAGAGGCGAGCAGCAACCTGGAGTAACAATTGCAAAGAAAAACTTGCTCAAAGCCCCTGCAGCCCCAGACTGGAGCATACTCAGAGTAGATCTCTGGACAATTCTACAAAACTCTAACCAGTCTCTGAGCATGTGAGAACTGAGATTTTTCAAAGGCTTATATTTGGGTGAATTTTCATGACGATTGCAAAAGGCCCTTCCCTGATGCAAAGGACACCACCCTGCCAAATTCAAATCTGCCTCAATGTATGGAGTTCCTAGAGCTTTTTTAAAAACAAAACAAAACAAAAAACAACACAATTTAACATGAGCAAAGCAATGTATTTCCGCGTAATCTTGTTCTGAGAAGCAGCTGAATCATTGTTGCTCAGCTTTCCAAAAATATTCAGCCTGAGGCAGACACCTGGCATGGAAAATTTCAGTCCAAACATCTTATGTGTAGCAAAAATATAAACAACTGACAATAGGGTCTTATCACGGGAAGTGTCAGGCAGTCTTCAATATAGGTGGTGCTATCTGTGTCACTCATAAGGAAGTGAAATACATTGAAATTTTACATACATCTTTTTAGATACACACACACAGAGTATTTTTCTATATTTATTTGAGGAAAGGACTAGAGTTTTAGGCTTCATACAATAGTCTGATATTTAGTAAAGAATTTAGAAAATCATAAATACATGTAAAGGGCAAGTGGATCTATGTTTAATGGCCAAATTCTGCCATTGGGTGCACACAGACACGGGATCCCATTAAAGTCAGCGTTAACTCTCTGTACATCTGATTTTTCTCCAAATTGGAGCTATTTATGGACACCTGAGGGCAGAATTTGGTCCAAAGCCGAATACCTTTGAAAGTCCTGCCCCCCAATATGAAACTCTCTCTTTAACATGCTAGTCACATTTCACCATGGTTTTAAATTAACTAGTCTTCCACCTATTATAGTGTAGCATAGCTGTTTTCCAATTTTTTTTAAAAAAGAGTTTTCAGAACTCTCGGGTGTTGTAGATTAACCTGGAAAGCACAGTCTCAAAAGGATAAAGAAATGCATGCTGTAAAATGTATGAATGTAAGATTACCCTTTTTGCTTTATTGTATGTTTAGGATTTTAATTGATTTTTTTCTAGTACCCAAACAAAAAATAAGGGAGAAGCCAGAAAAGTCGATAATATACAGACAGCTCAAAAATAAAATATTTACCAGTTTCACTGAAGCATGTTGTTAGCAGGTTATGACAGCAAGCTCTAACCAAACAGAAGTATATTAGCTAGGTTAATTATGAATAATAGCTATTTTTATAGAATAGCTTAAAGAATCCTATGGGATCATAAAGCACCTTGCTAAACAAATAGAAATAAATATTGATTTTTGTGAAGTTCTTTAGGGACACCCAAAACTTTCATTTAGATAGAGATAGCATACAATAGACTGATATCAGGGTTCGGTGCATAGAAGCATTTTGGATTAAACAGAATATCACAAAATTGGAGTTTGTAATATTGACATATAAAAACCCACCTCTGTGATGGAGCAGCTGTTTAACAGAATACAGCAATACTGCACAGCAGTCACCAAAACTGTTAAGACAAATACAATGTCAAACTGAAAATTCAGGAAGTCTTTAGAGCAGGCAATGTAACTACCCACACTGAGTTTTTTTGCTAACACACAGGAGCTCTCTCTTCTACTTGGGCGAAAAGTGGCTTAAATCTTTAAAGATCATAGTTCAGATACACCCAGAATTACAAAGGTACATAGGCACCTAAATCTGGGGTTTAGATGCCTAAATCCCAGTTTTAGGATCCACAGAACTCCTGCCAAACTCTGTAGGTGCCTAACTCTCAGAGTAAAAGCTCCCTTTGTTTTTGCCTAGGGGCTTGTGCACTGGTGCTCACTCTAGGCCTCTAGACACCTATCTCCCAGCGTGATCCACAAATGGGGGAAGATAGGCATTTGCCCACCTATCTTGCCAACAAGGCCCAATCCAGGCGGCATGCTCAGAGGTTGTCAACGAGCTCACATTCAAAATCCAGCATGCATAGGAGGTGAGGCCCACCTTATAGCTTGTAAGACCCCTGATTAGAGCACTCACTGAGTTGCGAACCCAGGTTCAATTCCCCCTCCACCTGATGGAAATTTGAACAGGGGTCTCCCACCTCTGAGGAGCATGCACTAGCAACTGAGCCATGGTTTAGATGGGGGAGTCCCTCAATCTCTCCTACTGAAGTGATTCTACTTCGGATTAAATACTTAAAGTCATTGGACCAGAAAGAAAGAATGTGTGAGTGAGAATGATTCTGTACCTTTGTGGTTATGGCACCCATTGGGAAATTGGGAGATCCAGGGTCCAATCTCCATGCTACAATTGCTATTTAATTATTTATCCACAGTGGAACAGCTTCAAGAGGAGAGACTGAAGGAATGCTATATCAGAAAATCCCATAGTGCCATGGTTAACATGGTCTCCAGAAAGGGAGATGTCTATTTAAATCCTTATTCCTCCTCAAGCAAAGGACATGTCACAGGGTAGCTGGTCCCTGTGGATACACAAACCCATCACCACTGGACCACAGCAGGTGAGTCCAATCTAGCCAATTAAATAGGATGTGCCACACCTGGGCCTAATAAGGACTGTGAATTGGCAGCTAGAGGAGGAATTGATTGAGATAGGCTGTGTTCTGGGGAGGGAAAGTCCTATGGAAGTGGAACTAACTTCTGCAGTGGGTCACCTGGAGTAAGGTGCTCAAAGAGACAGCCCTAAGGCTGCTGCCCTAGAGAAGGGGCAGAACTGGAAGCCTGCCAGAGGCTCCTGAGAGGCATAGAGCTAGAGTCTGATAGTAGGGACTGAGTTAAGACTTTTTTTTTCTTTCTTTCTTTCTTTTTATAAAGAAAATATTTCTCCTTGAAAGAAACGGGGTGTGTCTGTGCATACTTTGTAGCTGGTGAGAAGTCTGGCATAGTGCAGATGGGAATTGAACCTGGGCCTCCCACATCCTAGGTGAGTTCTCTAACTCTTGGGCTAAAAGTTACATGTATGGTACCACTTCTCCTCTGGCTTATCTGTGTGGTGAGAGTCAAAAACTGACTTAAGCATCTTAGCACCTAGTTCCAGGAGAGGCTTCCTGATTGTGGACTGCTAAGCAGAGCTGGGCTCCTCCCTGTAGCTGGCACTTATGTCCCTAACTCTATGAGAGGGATGGGGCTTAGGCCACATCCCTTTTGTCAGCAGCTCCCATTGACTAGCTCGGATGGGGAGCCATGCTGCATGCTGGCTTTTATGGACTACATTCTTAGGAATCTCTCTCTTTCCATCCTTTGTATAGGAAGCTTAGGTGCCTAACTCAGGCTTTGTAGACCATGTTGTGTCTGTGATTTTCTAGGCGCCTAAAAAGTTAAGTGTTACAATAGTCAGTGTCTCAGTGCCTAAGTCCCTTTGTGGTTCTGGGCCATAATGACTGCAATTTCACCCTAGATGCTGTTTTTCAGATAACAGTGTGCCTGCCTTTTCACCATCATGGGGCATTTGTTCCTTACTGTTTCAGAGGCAACAGTAGCAACTGCTTAGTCACCAGCACTGTTTCCTGACTCTCCTATCAAGTATGGCTCAACCTTTCTTAGCCTGAAAGAGCCAATGTGTTCATAAGCCAAGATAGCTTTGTTGCAGACAGTATCAAAATGTGGTTTTAAATATAGTTCCTTTTAAACAAACAAATGCTATAGGCATGTAGTATTTGTGTGTGTGTGGTGCAAGATTTTGAGGTGAAATGGTTAGAAATAAGTAACCAATACAAATCTGCATAAAACAGGATGTTCCAATTTGAAGCCATTCAGAGGAAAACTTAAACTAAAGTGGGTATTTTAATTAGAAACACAATGATTCCACATTTTATTTTCTTAAAACAACCTAAGGCTACCAAATACCAGCTGTTTTTTTTTTGTTTGTTTTACCAGATGGCAGATAAAGAATCTAAATAGCCAGTGACATCACAATCTTGCATTACCAAGTAACAACAGTGATGCCATACTGAACACATGTACTTCTGTAATGCCAACAGACCCTGGTCGCTGGCGGGCAGGACCAAACTGGGGACATCTGGAGCTCAGTGCATAAGCCTCTAGAGCATGAGCTAAAAGCCAACTTGCTATTAGCTAAAGTGGTAGAGCAGACTCATTTAACTCTCTCTAAGTGGTCTTGGTGCCACTAGATGGGACAGAATACCACACCCAGGAGGTGTGTGGGTTACACTTCCACCAGTAAACAAGGATGCCAGAAGAAAAGGAGTACTTGTGGCACCTTAGAGACTAACCAATTTATTTGAGCATGAGCTTTCGTGAGCTAGGATGCCAGAGTTCAGGAGGAAAGTCAGCTGACTTGAAGCCTCTTCAAGTGCAGAAATACTTAAGACTTATTGAGGATCTTATGCTAAAGAAAGCTGCCAAGTGAAATTTGCTAGTCTCCATTTGACAATGATGTATTTCTATAAACTACAAGCTCTTCCCTATTTATTACTAATGATGGTTTTTCTCCAGAAAAATCAATAGATAACAAGAAAAGGAGTACTTGTGGCACCTTAGAGACTAACCAATTTATCTGAGCATAAGCTTTCGTGAGCTACAGCTCACTTCATCAGATGCATACTGCGGAAGTGAAGAAACAGATTGACAGAGCCCGAAGAGCTCCCAGAAGTCACCCACCACAGGACAGGCCCAACAAAGAAAACAACAGAATGCCACTAGCCGTCACCCTCAGCCGTCACCCTGAGGGGGCTGAGGGTGACGGCTAGTGACGTTCTGTTTTCTTTGTTGGGCCTGTCCTGTGGTGGGTGACTTCTGGGAGCTCTTCGGGCTCTGTCAATCTGTTTCTTCACTTCCGCAGTATGCATCTGTCAAGGTTCCTTCCTCACTCTGAACGCTAGGGTACAGATGTGGGGACCTGCATGAAAAACTTCCTAAGCTTATCTTTACCAGTTTAGGTCAAAACTTCCCTAAGGTACAAAATATTCCACCCTTTGTCTTTGGATTGGCCGCTACCACCACCAAACAAATACTGGTTACTGAGGAAGAGCTGTTTGGAAACGTCTTTCCCCCCAAAATACTTCCCAAAACCTTGCACCCCACTTCCTGGACAAGGTTTGGTAAAAAGCTTCACCAATTTGCCTAGGTGACTACAGACCCAGACCCTTGGATCTGAGAACAATGAAAAAGCATTCAGTTTTCTTACAAGAAGACTCTTAATAGAAATAGAAGTAAATAGAAGTAAAGAAATCACCTCTGTAAAATCAGGATGGTAGATACCTTACAGGGTAATTAGATTCAAAACACAGAGAATCCCTCTAGGCAAAACCTTAAGTTACAAAAAAGATACACAGACAGAAATAGTTATTCTATTCAGCACAATTCTTTTCTCAGCCATTTAAAGAAATCATAATCTAACACATACCTAGCTAGATTACTTACTAAAAGTTCTAAGACTCCATTCCTGGCCTACCCCCGGCAGAAACAACATATAGACAGACGGAGACCCTTTGTTTCTCTCCCTCCTCCCAGCTTTTGAAAGTATCTTGTCTCCTCATTGGTCATTTTGGTCAGGTGCCAGCAAGGTTACCTTTAGCTTCTTAACCCTTTACAGGTGAGAGGATCTTTCCCCTGGCCAGGAGGAATTTCAAAGGGGTTTACCCTTCCCTTTATATTTATGACAGCATCCGATGAAGTGAGCTGTAGCTTACGAAAGCTCATGCTCAAATAAATTGGTTAGTCTCTAAGGTGCCACAAGTCCTCCTTTTCTTTTTGCGAATACAGACTAACACGGCTGTTACTCTGAAATAGATAACAAGGTAACTTTCTTACAGTGAAAACTTGCACCTATTATCCCATCCCAGCTGTCCACCATTAAAGCAAATGTCCCACCTTTAACCAACTAATGATCTCCATGGACCTTGATCCTACTTCTGTCTATACACTACAGTAATGTAGATTGATTATTTATTTGTTATATTTGCAATTGGAGGTCACAATTGAGATTGGGGCCCCACTGTGCTAGCTGTTGTACTAACACATAGTCCCCATATTCCTGGACCTTAAATTCTAAAAGAGAAAACAGATACAGTGTGGGAGACTGGCTGTGATATTAGCCCCCTCTGACAGAAGGGGCACTGAGGCATAGCAAGAATAAGTAACTTGCCCAAGAACACATGAGAAACTTGTGGTAGTGTCAGGAAGGTGTCTCTGGGCAGCCTATGAGCACAGTGGATCCACCTAACTGATCAGTTAGTCTGATTGGCTGAGGAAATCAGCAAGCCTCCTTTTAGACCCAACAACAAAAACTGATCTCTGGCTGCTGAACTCACATACCTACAACTGTGATCTCTCCTGTGCCTTCCTTGTTCCTAGCTTTTCTCCAACCCTGATTCTGCTTTGTTCCCAATCTTGCCCCTGTCCTGCTCAGTCTGCTCCTGCCCTGCTTGGTTCCTGATGCCAGCTCTGACCTTCAAGGCTGTTCCTGTACTATGACTCCAGCTCTAGCCACGACTGCACACGTGCAGCCAGTGAAAGTAGCCTAAGAATGATTCTCTACTCTATGCATTTTGGCCTATTGGAACACACTTACAAACTGGGACATTAACCAGCTAATAAGAGGATTCAGCTTGTCGGGAGACAGGAAGGGAGAGATAGAAGGCTGGAGGGAAGGGCAAAGAAGCTCAGGATATAAGACTAGTAAGACCCTCCCCTTCATCACTCTGTGCTAAGGAGGTACATTACAGCTTGGGAAAAGCCTAAGGGTGATGGGGCATGAAGCCTGCATAAGATACTGTAAATATAGTAAGTTGAGGTGAATTTACATATGTGTGTGAGGACTGCTTGCAAAGAGAAATCCAGGGTGAGAGCCTACCCTGTGACACGTGGAGTCTCAACTGGGATTTCCCCACTCCAGTGTAGGCAAATGACCAGAGAGGGGAGCCTCTGAGATGATGTAGCAGACTGAACAGTATGGAAGAACTCTTGCACTGGGTGGCTGAGCAGCAAAAGGAGTTACAGAAAGCCTTCCAGAAGATTTGACAGACACAGCGCGCACACAGCCAATCCTTGTTATCCGGGCAAAAAGAAACAATGCCTACAGCAATTTATTGCAGGCCAGGTGCAACAACTGCTCTTGGGAATAATCAGCTTCTCCTCAATAAGGAGTCATAACTGGGTGATGCTGGGCAAAAAAGGCCTGACAGATGACTCTGGGGCTCTTTTGTTGATGTTTGAGAGGGCCTCTTTCAGGAGCCCAGTGAAAAAAGAGGGTATGGGCCCTCTGATTTTCCCCCTTTGTCTCAGGAGAAGCTTAAGCTGCTTGTATGGCACTGAGTGATAAACAAGCCATGGATTATGATACCATAGAGACAGCCATTTTAGATCAGCTGTGTCTGTCACAGAACAATAGGCAAAAATTTCAAGCAGCAAGGTGGTTGGAGGGACATGACTTAGGGTCTTTGCACAAAAGTTATCACACTGAGACACTAGGTGGCTGAGGTCAGATGACCAAAGAGTTGTGGAAGATCATGGACTCCATTATTTTGGAACAGCTGTTGTAGGGTCTCCCAAGGTCATTAGGGTTTGGGTGCTGTTTTTGTTAGTCAGTAAGACACAGAAATCCCTGAGGCTTTTCAACAACAGAGACATTACAAAAACAGCTGCAGCACTGACTGCTTTCTTGTCACTGTGACCTGGTGCGGACTGTTCTACATCCTGTTATGCAAGATATTGCACAGCTCAGGCCCTTTAGGGGTTCTAGATGCAGCTCCCTCTTGTGGGTAAGAAGCTGTTGTGCATCACATCCCCTTTATCATGTTTGTTTAAGACCCTATACCTGAGTAACAAAGTGTGGTTCTGTAATGTCACAACACAGTATTAGAACAGACTTAACAATTGATGTAACAACAGTTGATGTAGTTTGGGAGGGTCAGTGATTTACTGTTCACTAAGTCTCTGCATCTGGATAATGGTTTGATGTTCATTTGTGTGCAAGTACTCTTTCTTGGTGCCAGGAAAGGCTAATGTTTGGCTTGTTGTTGGTCTTGGTTTTGCTTGTCCTTTCACATTGTTGGGTGGCATGTTCTATTGGTTCCATGTCTGTCGTGTGTTAAGGAGTGAATTAATAGCATTCCATTGATCCTTATTTGGAGGGATCTTGCAGTTCCTCACCCTGCATTGGGTTTCCATTGGCTGTAGGATATTGTATTTGAATGGATTAATTTGTGGTGCTGGAGATATGTAGGTCCATCAGCCACAACAGTATGGGAGAGGAGGTTATCTGTTCCACCGTGTTGCCCCTTTCTATGGGTAGGATTTGTCTTGAAGAAATAATCACACTTTTTTACTGGCTATCCAGGTTGTGTATCTGGATGGTCTTTGGACTGTCTGCCATAGTTGGTTGTAGCTTTGTTGTACTTCTCTAAGTGACTTCTTCCACTACTTAAGGTTTTAGTAGCGCATTGGCTGTACCCATGTGTGTGAGTGTCTAACCATTAGAGGCTGCACAGGGCTGCTGGTCATGCCTTCAGTAGGGAGAGGTTTCAGAGTGACAGCCATGTTAGTCTGTATTTGTAAAAAGAAAAGGAGTACTTGTGGCACCTTAGAGACTAACCAATTTATTTGAGCATAAGCTTTCGTGAGCTACAGCTCACTTCATCGGATGCATACTGTGGAAAGTGTAGAAGATCTTTTTATACACACAAAGCATGAAAAAAATGGGTGTTTACCACTACAGAAGGTTTTCTCTCCCCCCACCCCACTCTCCTGCTGGTAATAGCTTATCTAAAGTGATCACTCTTCTTGCAATGTGTATGATATTGATTATATTATATATATATATATATTGATATGATATTGTAAGGAGAGTGATCACTTTAGATAAGCTATTACCAGCAGGAGAGTGGGGTGGGGGGAGAGAAAACCTTTTGTAGTGGTAAACACCCATTTTTTCATGCTTTGTGTGTATAAAAAGATCTTCTACGTTTTCCACACTATGCATCCGATAAAGTGAGCTGTAGCTCACGAAAGCTTATGCTCAAATAAATTGGTTAGTCTCTAAGGTGCCACAAGTACTCCTTTTCTTTTTAGTAGGGAGAGGATATTTCTCCACTCTAGGATGGCTTCCCATGTATTATTCTTTAATCTTTTATTTAAGAGAATTTGGGGGGGGTTGTTTGTTTTTGTTTGATTTAGCTTTGTCTTTGGATTGATTCTTGTAGGTGGTGGCTGTGTTAAATTCCCAATCTTTGGCAAAGTGTGCAAATTCCTTGTTGGTGAACTGTGATCCATTGTCTGAGATGACACAATCTGGTATACCTTGCCTACCCATGGTATCCCATTGCTTTGTCTATTATTACTGCTGCATGAACTGTGAAATAGTTCATCAGTGTGGGTGCTTAGGACATCTGAAAAGGGATTGCCCTTGTATAGTCTGTGATCTTGCTGAGCTTTGTGGATGGACAGAAACCTTTGGGAAGCAGCTAAAGCAAACACACCTGGTCTCTGAAGGTTGGGTAGAAATAAGGGGTGGGCCTTGTTGGCTCTACCATGGGCTGTCATTGGTTGAGACTGGGTGAAGCCCTACTACATGGTTGTGAGGCAAGCCTCAGTCTTGCTGCACAACTCAGTCTTAAGCATATCCACGGGGAAAGAAAAATCTTCCCAGTGGCCCAGGTGCTTCTAGAAATTTGGGGAACAGTTGGTGGAAGTGGGTTGGTGTAGTCAGGTCATTGCCCCAGCCTGTATTAACTGATGGATTGGAGCCTTTTTCCTTTGAGGATACTGAGAAATACCCACAGAACCAAACCTCTAGAGAAGGAAAGAGCAGAGCAGATGAGGCCACAAGGAAAAATGCCAAGAAGTCAAAGGTGGTTTAGAAAAGGGAGAAATGGGACAGACTAGACAAGAGACAAAGAACCCAAAGGTATAGGGAAATGAAAAGGGGGCAGAAGTAGAATAAGCTTTGACAGAGGAGGAAGGCAAAGCGGGTATGTAAAAAGGCTGAGAGACAGAGCAAGGATAACAGTGTACTGAAATCCAAGGTAACCTGAGTTAGATAGTAGAAAGGGAGACTAAAGGCATGGAAGAAGTCCAATGATGTAAAAGGTTGCCCTGGTGTGAAGACAGGTGGGCAGAAACAAATATGGGAGTTAGCCCTTCCCCATTTTCCACCAAATAGTGCATTCCGATGAAGGCTCCTATAGGGATTTTTGAGAGCCAGTTTAGACACCTTGCTAGTGGGAGGGGATGGCAGTCCCCAGAGGAAAGACACAGCCCAAGACAGGAAAGAAAAGGAGGAAGGAAGCAAAACAAGAGAAAAGGGGAGGAGGTGTGTGATAGTGGGAGTAGCCTAAGGCTTTGTAAGCAACCTGCCCCCATTGGTCAAACTGGGGGATAAGACTGGGTAGTTAATCAATTAACAAGGGGATTCAGCTTGTCAACTGGGGACTGTTAAATGGGAGAGGGGAAGGGTTGAGGAAGGGCAAAGAGGCTTAGGATCTCAGAGGTGAGACCTTTTCTCCTTCCCATCTGCTCCCCACCCTCTGGCAAGGAGGTACACTAAAGCTTGGGGAAAGCCTTATAGTGAGGGGACATGAAGCTTGCATAAGACTTTGTAAATAAAGTAAACTGTGAACATACATAAGAGTGTGAGAGTACTGCTTGCAAAGAGAAATCCAGGGTGAGGGAGTCTCCCCTGTGACATATCCTGGTTTGACCAGTAGAGAGCCATAATTGAATTCGGTTCTCCTGAATCCCAGTCCTGCACGTAAAAGGATTATAAAATCTCCCAGGCAGGGACCACCATCTCTTTTATGCAATGTCTAGCACAAATAGGCTCTAGACTCAAGTTGCTACTCTAGTACAAATAATAAACAATAATAGTGCCTGACCCATGTGATCATCTTAATCTTTGTGGTTTTCTTAGGCTTCCTTTCAGTAGAGTCAAAACAATTATAGCCATTCTTGTAGATGTGTGCACTATTTCTACGCTATTGCATTTCTGGGTTCTTTCCTTTCCTGCCTCTAATTGCAATATAATGCATCAGTAAAACTCCCATTCATATTTAGTGTTGTCCTTCAAATTGAAGGCCAAATCTTAGACTGATCTTACATAGGGATAAGGCACATCCTTTTTCCTGTTTTTGTTCCAGCTTTTCACTAGCTTGAGTGATCCTGAGGACTATAGTATAGTAGCTGGACCTCTAGAACTGTGCTCTGGCACAAGGAACTTATGCAAATCGGATCACTAGCCATCCACGGACTTTAGTCCATCTCTCCCTCTGGGCAAAGACCACCGAATTAATTGCGGGTTTAAAGCTGCATTAATCCTCTCAGAAAGGTGAGTTAGGGAATGGAAGGTTGAGGGGTGAAGATGGGTCCCTAAGAATTTTCCAAAACTAGAAAACACTTTTCTAGATGTCCTAGAGACTTTGATGGATGTCATCATTGTCATGCCTCCTGTCAGCTCTGTGTTCTTGGGGAACCAGGGTTCAGTATCCAGCCTGTCTGAGTCACAAAGGACGCCTCGGACTCCGCTTGAACCAAAACTGATCAGAAAAAAGACCTACAAAAAGCAATGAAAAGGCAGTGGGAGACACACCTAAACCCCTCAGGACAAGTGTGACAGGATTAAGGCAACTTGCTTAGCCTCATTTGCATCGAAGATGGGACGTGGAGGCATCTCCTTTAGCATACAGAATGGAGAACAGAGATTCCAAGCCAAGAACCACACTGAACTCTGGGACCAGAAAAGCAGGGAAGCACTACTTGATGGGGGAATCTCTGCTCAAGATGTTAATGAACCCACATCTGCACACACCCAGCTCCATAGTTATCAGACCAATTCTAGTAAAATATCCTTTATTGGTATCCAAAATACTGAAACTGCCTAATTGCATTGTGAGCTCCGAAGGAACACTGCCCATAGGCAGGAATAATCAGTTCCTATTGTCTGGCCTGAACAAAACAACTTTGGTATACTCCCTTGAGCCATCAGTTTACCCATAAACAAATCTAGTGTCCTCCCTTGAACCATTGTTGTTTCCCTACAAAAAGCCCTTACCCACGCTCAAGTAAGTGTTCTGATGCCTGGATCCAAAATCTGCATCAGTTCTATTGGGACTTCATCTTCTCCTAACTGATCGTGCTCAGGGCTCTGCCTGTCTCCAGCACTCCGGACCCTCAGCTACCACCATCACCTGGGAACCCCGACTGGTTCAAGCTTCACAGAGTGGTAAGAATCCAACTCTCTCTTTCTCTCTAGGTATAACTTTCTAACCCTGAGTTGGGTGATCAGGTATAGTTTTCTAAACCTGACTTTTGTAATCAAATTTAAGCTAGATTTAATATTGTAACTCTTTTTTGTTTGCATCTCCTTTTATGGTTATTACCTGGCAATAAATAAGTCTTATGGTTAAGCCGGTTGCTTCCCTCCCTCCCTTTCTCTTATGTTTTTGGCTTCCCCATTTGCTCTGCAGCAATGCTCCTGTTACCTGTACCGCCCAAAAATCCTGTGGGGTTTGCTCATCAAGTGGGTTTTGACCAGAACAATTGTAACGTGAAAGTGGGGATCAGGACGTGCTGAACCTGTAGCATAGGAGGGTGGCAGCTTGGAGGTGCTGCTCAACGCAGCCTGTTCACGCATACTCTATTCTGGTGCAGTGCCCATGGCATATGAGGGTGTCAGCTGGGAAGTGCTATTTGACCCAGCCTGCTGAGTTCAAGGGCATATAAGGGTGACAGCTTGGGAGTGCTGATTGACCCGGTCTGCTCAGACATGCTCTGTTAGAGTGTGTGTGTGTTCATGGGGGGAGGGATAGCTCAGTGGTTTGAGCATTGGCCTGCTAAACCCAGGGTTGTGAGTTCAATCCTTGAGGGGGGCATTTAGGGATCTGGGGCAAAAATTGGGGATTGGTTCTGCTTTCAGCAGGGGGTTGGACTAGATGATCTCCTGAGGTCCCTTCCAACCCTGATATTCTATGATTTGATTCTGAGGCTGGAGGAACCCAGCCCTGGGGAACCTAGGTCCTGCAGGATAGCTCCATTGGGAGGAGAACTTGCAGAAGGGAGAAGTAGAGCTCCGTATGAAAACACAAGTGACACAAGCGGTACATTGATAGAATTACAGATTTCCTCCCCCGGAAGAATAACCCTAATAAGTGAGTACCCCCAAAGTAATGGGCAAATCTGGTAACGCTCCCCCATGATCAATGTTCTTCCTCATATTTCTTTTCTCATGTTTTACTTAAATGCAATCCTGAGGGCCATGTAAGGGAAGAAGACTATTCACATATCTGTAGCATCCACTGAGCAGTGGGAGGGGTTTGGCAGCACATGGCTACACCTGAGAAAAGTGCCTCTCTTAGGATTTGATCAAATATTCCAGTCTGCAGTCAGAAAAGACTCCACATGTCTCCACTGAGAGGGATGGAATTTGCCCTTTAGAATACAGACCTTCTAAGATGACATGACAACCATGTTTGGATGGAGACATAATTATCTCAAGTGACTGCTCCTATAACACAAAGCAACTAAACAAAATAAAGGAAGTTTATAGTGTTTCCATATTTGCTTTTAAAAGACATAACTTCCACCTGTATCCCTATCAATGATTTTCCTTAAGTACAGACACTAATTTGCTACTGTTGTGTTGCGTGCTGCACTTCTACTACTGATTATTCTTATTTATTCAGGGGGAAAAAAATCTTTGAAGTATATGCATAATATTCTATGTGCGCCATATAAAGGATATGGAAAAAAAAGAAAGGTAGTGAGGGGAAAAATAGATGTTCTATTTGCATATTTTAATTAGCAAAACGTTTTCTACCACACTGGGCTTCATTTCATTTCTGTGTATAAACAGAACTACAAATAAAACTGATAACATAAATATATGTTTTAGTGCTGAATATTAAATTAGTTAAAAGGTTTGATGTAAAGTATGAATTTTTCATATACTATCATTCACCTTTGTTGAATATATTATCATATCGGACAAGCAATATTTTTAATCCCTGGGAAACAGTGCAAACTACTAGCATCATTTGTTCAATAAAAATACACTGTACTCCTTCCTTATTGCTTGTATTGTTAAAGGCTTCTCTTAATCTGTTATGAGTGGATTTTAGTAAAAAAGAAAAGAAAATGACGTCTTTAAAATATAAGAATTTGATTGTGTGCTATTGTTGCCTGCTAACAATGAGCTAAAGAGATTAATGGATCATAGATTTGGCAAACAGCCACATTTTCTCCTGCTCAATACATTTAACAACATAATTTTGTTTAACTTTTATCATTGAAGGAGTTGTTGGTAAATAGAAGTTGGATTTTTATACAGGTTTTTCCCCCAGAAATCCTGCAGCTTTTTCAGTCATTCATGGTGAACATTTGAGTCCCATAGTTTGATGGGTGAGGAATGAAAAATAGCAGGCTCCTGATTCACTTGTGTGCAGCGCCTTGTGTAGTCTTACACTTTGGTGTAAAGTGGATATAAATTATTATAAATCTGAATGGTAGCAGGCTCTTTTGTTGTTTGTTTATCATTCTTCATACTCTGGGACTTATGTCACTATGAATAGCAAATATATATGCATTGTAGCAGATTGGTAGCATTTTACACCTGCTTTGTACTAAGAAAAGGAGTAGTTGTGGCACCTTGGAGACTAACCAATTTATTTGAGCATGAGCGCTGTAGCTCAGGAAAGCTCATGCTCAAATAAATTGGTTAGTCGCTAAGGTGGCACAAGTCCTCCTTTTCTTTTTGTGAATACAGACTAACACGGCTGTTACTCTGAAACCTGCCACTTTGTACTGGTGCAAATAACTATACAAGTAAAGGCCCAAGAAGAATCAGGCCCTCAGTTGGTATTTTCTGCTACTTGAGATACTTTGGGCCCAATCCTTTTCTCAGTGGAGTGATTGGCCACCAGCCTGCTCACAGATGTATGAACCAGTTCATACCTTCATGAGACCACTTTCCAACTTCTCATTTGCAATTATCCAGTTTACCCTAGTTCCCTTCACCTTCCCTCAATGACGAAAAACCAAAAGGTATACCTTCAGAGACAATAGTTGAAACTCCTAAATGCTGTAGTAGTTTAAAAAAAAAAAAAAAAAAAAAAGCTCAGTACTTCCATCCCAAACTCGCATTCAAAAGCCCCCCCCCCCCCCCAATCTCAAGGGTAGGACAGTTTTAGAGCAGATCATCTGGAGAAAACTCCAGTTAGACAAGGTGTAGCTGCCTCTCTTCAGCCTGGTATGCCCGCTGGGGAACACTAGTGAGACTCTATAATAGGACCGGCAGCAGCAGTCGAGCTTAAAATGCAAATCAACAAGGAAACAACTTGACGGTGGCTATTTTTCCCTCTCCTGCGAACGGGGGTGTCTGGGGTTTTAAATCATTCCCCCTAGCCTGGGGAAAATATTTTAATGGGGCAGGAAGTAAACCATGGCACCTAACTCCTGAGCCCATCATTGGGAAGAAGGTGAGCTGAGGGTGGGCGGTGCAGGCATCAAATCAGGTATGGCAAAGCTGTCTCGGCGATGCTGCCGCTTCCTTACGCTGCAGTGGAAATATCCGGCAACAGTTCACAGAAGCAAGCAGCAGCGCCCCGGCCGCTCCTTCCCCGCCTGCCGAGCCGCGCTCCCCTCCCCGCTCGGGTCCCCTAGGGCATGCTTGCACCCTCGCCGGGGTGCCCAGTGCGTGGCTGAGGCAGGCCCGGGCCCCTCGGAGCAGCGGCCGGGTCGCGCCTGTGTGTCTGCGCGGGGGCCACCCGCGCTGCGCTTCCCAGCCTGCGCGGCTGTGACCTCCGGGGGGCGGGGGCTGCTCCGTGCGCCGGGCCCAGAGACTCGCGCGCCCAGCTGGGCACATCCACGGGCGGCGGCAGCTGCGGGGCGCCCCTCACTGGCCGGGGGGAGGAGGAGGTAGAGGGGGCGCTGCGGGAGAGCCGCCGGGTCTCCCTCACAGCCACGGAGGCTGGACCTCCTCTGCCACGCCGGCCTCCCGCCGCAGCCGGGGAAGGCAGGGGAGTGGGGCTCTTCAGCCGGGGGAGCGAGCGAGAGAGTTTGTGTGAGGCTGGGGGGCTGCATCTCCTGCGGCTGCTGCCGCCGCTCCCGGGCACAGGGGACGGGCAGTGCAGGGACTGGGGCTGCTGCCGCCGCCGCTGTGCCCGCGCCGCGGGCGCGCGCCCTGCTGCACCTGGCCCCAGCCTCTCTGGGGTGTGCAGAAAACGCGTCCTGAACTCCGCGTCTCTCCCCGCGCCCCCGCCCCGTCTCCAGCAGTGCGTGTGAGTGTCTCTCTCCCACACGCCGCAGATCCACTCGCTCCCGGGGTCTCCCGCGCGGGGCTGAGCCCTGGCTGCTGAACGGCGAAACCCGACCCGCTGCCCCCCGCCGGCTTCTCAGGGTGCCCGGTAAGTGGTGGTGACGAGCAGGAAGCCTGCCCCTGCCAGCATCTGCTGGGCTAAGCGCTTGCGGTGCCCGGGCTTACCGCACGCGCGGCCAGGCGGGGGGCGAGAGGAAGCGGCTGAGGTGATGCTGAGGTGAAGCTTTAGAGAAGGACTTTCCCGCGGCTGGGCTGGATCTCTCGGACATCGCGCCGGGTACCGCAGGAGGGTTCTCCTGTGTGTTGCTGGGGCTCCTGCTGTGTGGGGGTTGTGCATGTCTTTGGGGGGCACTTTGGGGGTTCTGTGGGCGTGCCGTGTGGGGGCTTCCCTGTCTTGTTCTGGGTACAGTGGGGGCATTGTGAGAGTTGGCCGGGGTGCAGTTTTTCGGAGGGGTTGGTTCTCTGCATTGCTCTGGTACAGTTGTAGGGGGTCTGCGTTGCTGCAGACTGTGTGCCTTGCTCTGGGTACAGTTGTGGGATTGGTTCCGTGCCCTGCTGAAGGGTTTCTGTGCATTGCTCTGCTGGGTACCATTGGTTCTGTGCCTTACTGGGGATAAGGCTGGAGCTGGGCACGGGGCTCTGTGTTGCCGAGGGCAGGTTGGAGTTGCTGTAAGGAATTAGCCCATATCTGGCTGCCAGAGGCTTGTGGTTTATACTGTTACTGTTAGAGTGACCCCTATATTAGTAGTGATGCGATTCAGAGCTGTAGAAGGGGAGTGAGAGGGTCTGTTCTCCCGCCAGCCAATGTAACCTGCGGTGGGAGAGGCTCCGCTCCTGGGGTAGGTGGCATCGCGCCTCCTGTCGCCTGGGTCCCAGCGTGGGTCTTCCCCACTCCCACCACAGGCAATTCAGCCCTTACCCAAGGAAGCCGCCTATGGAGTTCATCAACTACTATCCTTTCTTCCTGCCAGCCCATATCTCTCCATTATGTGCTTCGTAGCGGGTTCTGGCTGCAAAATATTGTTCCCGTAAGGGAGCTTTAATATTTGCAAAATGGTTGATATCAAATTAGTGCCTGGCTGCACCCAACTAGAGGTTTGTGCCTGGTGACTCCTCTCAGATCGCTGGTACCTCCGGCTGTCAGATGTCAGACTCTCTAGAGCAAGGGGGCTGTTTGTTCCTTCCCACGAGTCAGGCAAAGCAGTGGGAAACAGATAAAGCTGGTGATTGCTGGAGACTTTTAAATAGATTTTTGCTACACGATTTCAATATTTCTCCTGGTTTTAGAAGCAGCACCATGAGGAGCATATCTTGTCTCCGTTTATTTGAAATACTGGGTCTGATCTTGCTCCCATTCAAGTCAATGGCAAAACTCCCATTGACTTCAGTGAAAGAAGGGTAGGGCTCGTGCTGAATACTGTTCAAAGGAAAAGAATAAGAGAGCATGCTGAAAGAGGTACAGTAGCAGAGATTAGTGAAAGAAGTTCATTCTAAGAAGATAAGAATAGCTGTTACCAAAGGGATGTTTAGCTGCATTGTGTCAGAATTATCTTGCAGATTTCCATTCGGACATAGAAGAAAAATCTAAATGATTGTCTTCTCTTCAAATGTTTGCTAACAAAAGGGAGACTGAGTCACTTCATACACAGACTTCCACAAAATATCCAGGGGGTCAGAATGTTCTGTTTTTTTTTTTTTTTCTAGTGCTCTACTTTCCCCTTCCCCTGCCCCTCCCCTACTATAAAGTTGTTAACCAGAGAGGGGCCGGATCCAAAGCCCACTTAGCTCAGTGCAAAGCCTCCCATTGACTTCAATAGCCTATGGATCAGACCCTAAGAGTAAGCAGTGGGAACAGGAGATTAACAAGAGAAATGTAATATCCACAAGGAAAGGTGTTGCATAATATTCAGTTCTTGAACAGTTCCCCCTTCTCCTTGGGGGAACGTAGTACATGTTGTATACTTTTTATTTCTTCTTCCATTTTTAAGAACTCCTGAATAACATATACACAAACAAGAATGCATCTTAATAATTAAAATGAACATGATATAGATTACAAAGCATATTTTATGCAAAAAAGTAGTAGATGGAAGTTTTAGTTCATAGAATGTTGTCTGCATAGTGGAGTATCAGGGTTAGAAGCAGTTCAATATAGTAATGGGACCCCAAATCTTTAATAAACCTTTAAGAAAAAAACCCTCTCATTTGCATACCCTGACCACTTTTTAATCCTCTTCACCTACTCTAAAATGATAGAATGTTATTTGTACTTTATAGATCTATTTGTCAATTCTCATCCAAAAGAATAATTTGTGGAAGCTCTATATATAGTGATCTTATTAACTTTTCTACAAAATGTTAAAAAGAACTCCAAAACACTTAATATCCTTATACAAATATCTAACAACTGTCAGGGTCATTGCCAGTAATCCAAGATGCCTACAGATATATAATTGTTAGAAATAGGATGCTTCATAGCAAAGAATAACCTTTCCATATTTTCTTATAGTTACCCTTTTAATAAAAAAGTCAAGTTCATATATGCTGTATATACAATTCAAGGTACTGGTCCTAGCAATCAGCTTTTTTCTATGCTTTCAGCAGAATTGCTATTAAATTGAATGTGTCCATAATATTTATTTATGGACAGATGTTCCTATTAGAGCTGGGGGGGGGGGGGAGGGCAAGGCTTTAACGTAGATAAATGCTTTTCTTTTTGTCACTTTCTCTTTTCTCTTACAACCTTCACATTATGGGGAGGAGGCTCAGACTTAAATGTCAGACTGCAGTTTTTATCCCTAACTTTACTGTAATATCCTGAATTTAAATTGTTTTAAATCAGGTACTATATATTTGGGGCTCAGTTAGACAGAATTTTGTTGACGTTTTTCTTGTCTTATCTGGTAGTTACTGACAGTCATTGCAATAAGTTATTTTTACTATTTTACTTTTATTTAGATAATGAATATTTTTCCATATTAAAAACTTTGGCCTGATTCTCCCCCCCCCCCCCCAAGCTGCTAAGCAACTGCAGGTCCTGTTGATTTCATCTGGAGTTGTGGATATTCCACAACTCTGAAAACAAGGATATTTATTTGCATAAATCTTAGCATAACCCCTGGTAGGCCATCAGCTATGCTGTGTTATACACCTTTTTAGATTTTGTCCCAATGACTGCTCACATATACATTAAGAAATCCAAGTGATACTTCAAACATTTGTGTATGGTTTCTGAAATTAGAAAGGTGTATACTCGTTGGTATTTTAGGTTTATCCATAAATGAAGCGTGTATGTGATTTTTTGGGGGGGGGCAGGGGTTCCTAGATCAGAGGTTGTAGGGAGTGGGAAAGGAAATTAGTAAATGAAGAATCTACATTTGAACCTCCTTTAGTCACTTTTAACCTTCTTGTCAGTATAATCTGCTGAGGAAAAAGTGTTGCTTGATCCAGATATTACTCTTGTCTAAATTTTTCATTTAGGCTTCTGAAAAAAGTATGTTCCTTTGAAACATATTTATAAAGTCTTGTAATCTTCCAGTTTGTTTATCATATGACTGATACTGACAGATTACTGAGCTCATATAATTAGATTGTAAACATTCTTACCAGGATTCCAGCAAAAAGACCCTTGACTTTCTTCTGACTTCTTGTCATGTTTATATTTTAAAATCAATTGTATGGTGTCATATCCTAATTTGTAGAGCAAATTCTTAGAAATTGAAGAATATCGTTCTTAACTCATAACCCATCAATTTAAGAACAAAAACATTCATGTAGCTCAAATCCATCAAAATATTGTATTCAGGTTATGCATTCTACGTATGGAATATGACATGTAAAACAGATGGTATGTAAAATTATGCATACCATGGCTGGAGAACCACAATATCTAAATTCAGTGCAACAGAACAAGGAAGGACTGTCATATATAACTTGATGTTTTAGTGGCTTGTGTGTACTGGCTTAGCTTTTATTACTGGTTTAATTCATGAATTTTGTTTTCCTTTGTTTAAATCATGACTTTCTAGAGAAAACAATCTCCCTTAGAAATGCATGAGTTTACCACACAATAGAGTCTAGTGGCTAAATAACATGAAAACATACATCAAGGGAAACACTGTTATATCAACTTTGGTCCAAAATGTAAATTATGTAAAGGCAAGCTTTCACAAAATTCAAGATTAATTTGAAACACTCTTGTGTATTTAAACAACAACAACAGCAACATTTTTTTAACCAAATAAACTGCCCCTGCAATTTTGCAACGCAGATAATGTTTACTTGGAATTTTGTTACTCATCCATACTTCGTTAGGTAAACAGTATCTGGCAATGGATGACTTTAATGAAGTCATTTTGGTCTGTGTAAATACTGTGCTAGTACCAAATCCAAGCTTTCTTTCTCAGGCATTGGGAGTTTTGCTTCAGTAAAGACTGCAGGATTTGGCGCTGAATCAAGAGTTTGTAACTATGCAAAGTAGTGCGCATTTTAAAATAAAATAAAATGGTTATAGCAGAAGGACTCACGTTCAGGAAAACACTAAGCCCATACATATCTTTAAGCATGTACTTAAATCCCATTGAAGTCATTGGAACTTAGGCATGTGCTTAATAGCTTTGCTGGATAGCGATGTTTTCCTGAAGCAGGGCCACAAATATTGACAGTGGTTGGGCTATACTATGTAATGACTGCTTGACAAATTTTATTAACTTTTTTTTGGGGGGTGGGGTGGGAAGCACCTTAAAGAAATTCTACTTTATTTTTTTAAGTTGTAAATCTTTTTTTAAAATGTTCAAATGCATTTTTAATTACATAAAAACCATATAGTGATTCTGTAGGGCTGAGACATCTTATGCTCAGACCCAAGTGAATTTTCAAAGATGAAGTATGAAAGAACAAACTTTATAATTAAAGTAACACACGATGAACTCTAGTAATACTAACAGACACCAATATAACATAATACAAAACAATCTTGTCTAAAGCTTATAAGGTTCAGCTATTATTGAATAGGTAAATTAAGGAAAATTGTGACACTTAAACTATTTAATAACCCAGAGAACCTTTAAGATATTTGAGGTGACACACTATGCTTCACATTGCAAAAACGGATAATGTTATCTCACTGGTACCTGTGGTCATGATGCATGTTGATGATAGCAATGGGATGCTTCTTGAGAAGATCTGACTTCCTATGCAGAGGGATTAAAATAACATGTCTGTCATGGTGTGGTATATAACACTCATGTCCAGTCCATTTCTTTTCTGCATGACATCAAGTTTATCCATTCAAGTTGCTGTACTAGTATCTTGTATTATTATGTCTTGAATAATTTTGACTGTGTGCATTTGTTGGAGTCTCCAAAGGACTATCATAAATAAAACTGTTTGTCTTCGTTATAGTAGAGACATTTGGAGACTACCAAGGGATAACTGTAAAAGCAGCAAAGAGTCCTGTGGCACCTTATAGACTAACAGACGTATTGGAGCATAAGCTTTCGTGGGTGAATACCCACTTCGTCAGATGCATGTGCAAGGGATAACTGGATATTACATTTAGGCAAACTTATTTAAAAAAGAAAACTAAATACCAGAAATGATTGGTAAAAGGTCTTTATGACTCAATTTATAAACAATGGGTATATACTCTTGTTTTGAAAAGTCATAAAGGTGATGCCAATACTGGTTTAATCCTGCACAGAAATAACTGTGACATGAGTTGAAGAATAGGGGTTTGTCCTCCAAAGCAGGTGCTTAAACTTGCTCAGCAGGTATATAAGCTTTCTGTACAAGCTGGACCACAATGCCATCCACTCCACTAACTAGATTTGCTACTATGATGATACCTTAAAAAGTGACATGTCTGACAAGTACAGTGGGCTTATCTTCATGGCAATAGCCTTGTACAGCATCCTGGGTCTTTTGCAAATGGGCAGCTTTTGTTTTTTTGGTCTTACTGCTATTATGTTATACATAATAAATAAAAACAGACACCACAGAATTTGTTTAAATAAACAAACCTAAACCATTTACCAGTATTTTTTCACTTGAGACTGATACTGTTTTAATAGAAGTTTACTTAGTTTACAGAACAGGCCACTTTAGTCTACTCTCTTACTCCTGCTTCTGAGAACTAAATTTACAACAGATTTGGGACTGACTGACAAAGGAAAGACAAGCAAAAATGTATCTCTTCAGACAGAGATAAAGTTTGTACTCTTAAGCCTAGATAGGACTATTCATATGTGTAGAATTATGCATTTGCTTAAGTCTTTTCAGGATCAGGGCCTTGTTGGATAGAATTTTGCAGAAACCTCACTGCTTCATTGGATAGATAACACTTTCTGACCATGCATCCGTGACTATACTCTTTTCTTTGGAATTCACAAAACATCAGACCAATACATTGATTTTTGTTTTGTTTGTATTTATTATCAATAAGATCCAGTCTGTGTCTATACCTTGCTCCTGTTGCTTCCTACATTACAACTAAGATCCATCTTTCCTCTCCATCCACACAACTAAAACTCGCGTCCTGTGTCTCAACTACTGCAACCTCCTCCTCTCTGGCTCTGACAAATCCCATCTTGTCCCACTGAATCCATCCAAAAAGTTGCGGCAAGGATCCTTTTTACTAGCTCATCACTTGACCCATGTCACCCCTCTCTTTGTGTCCCTCCATCGTCTCCTTTTTGCCATTGCATCAAACAAACTCCTTGTCTTCATTTTCAAGGCATTTTCAGAGTCTATCCCCATCCTACCTATCCTCTCTAAAACATTTAATTGACATGTCAGCAATGCCAAACTTTATTGCCCACAGTATGTAGTAAACTTTCAAACAATCATCTTCATTCTTTGTTCCATGTTGCCCATTATGGAGTACCCCCACAAACATGTGCAAAGCCACCTCCTTCATTCTACTTAAAATTCTCCTCTGCCATGATGCCTACAACATCCTGACAATGGTTCGGCAGTTGCTTTTCTGAGACCCCCTGATTATTACCCTGGCAAGTATGACCTTACTGTTTCCTTGTGCTCCCTGGGTCTGTTTGTTCTTTCCACCAGGTGTGTCTGATTTTATGCCCAGATGATAAGATCATTCAGGAAAGAATCATTTATGTGTTTATACAGCACAGTGGGGCTCTGGTTCATGATTAAATCCCCTAGACACTAATGTAATAGTAACATTTAATAATGTTAATAATAACATTCACAGTACAGTCTAGAATAGAGAGAAAGGCAAGATGAAATGGTTACCTTAAATATCTATATATACATTTCTGAACTAATTATTTTTCAGTTGTGTTGAATGTATACCACACAGAAGTGATGGTGAAATCCTGCCCCCCTTAAGTCAATGGGAATTTAGCCACTAACATTAATGGAGCCAGGATTTCATACTCCTTTAGGAATTACATAGAGGGGGAGAAGATTGGTGACCTAGCAAACTCAGCTTTGGAGGTAGATCTTTGCTTAGGAATCAACACTGCAGAAGGTTTGGAGAAAGGAGTGTGGGAGAAGGAAACAAAGGAGGTGCTGATGCTAGCAACACTGGGAGACCGAGGGCGAGTGGCACATGATTTATGTAGGTAAATTCTACTGGGCCTCAAAGGTCAGACCAAAAATTTAAAAAATGATAATGATGGGAAGCCAATCGAGCTATTTAAAGAGCATTTGATATTGTTTGACTACCAAGGAAGATAACTTTGGCTGTTACACTCTGGATTAGCACGAATGGGGTTTGGGGAAGGATTTTGATTGAGGGTTTGGGAAGACTTGAAGTTGAATAGTTGAGATGGCAAATAAAAAGGGTATGGACAAGAGTTTTTGCTTCCAGGACAAAAGAAGGCTTCATGGGGATTGGGAGGGGCTTGGTTTTTTGTTTTGTTTTGTTAATCGTGTAGAAAAGAAGTGAAAAGGTTTAGTGATGGCCAGATATGTGGCAAGAATGAGAGGAAGGAGTCAAACATGATTCTGAGATTGTAAACCTGAGAGATGCAGAAGATTAAATGAATCTGATACTTTTTTACTAACAAATGAACTTCCTTATACTGATGTTAATCCATGGGACACAAATCAAAAGGCAAAATGAATATCAATTGTCTTGTCTTTGTTTTGTTGTTGTTATTGTTTTTAAAGCAACACTAAGAACAGCTAAGATTATAGTTAGGAGCTTTGCTACTACAGCATAAACAAAAAAACTTCTGTCTATATAAAAATGAGAATAAGCAGGATGAAATAAGTGTAACAGATCAATAAAACAATACAAAAATGATCTAAAATGCTTCTACTGTTAAGTAAACAACAAATCTGATGCATTGCTGGAATGAATGCTTAAAAGTAAAAAGTTAGAAGGGACAATTCAGTGGATTAAAAATCCTGATGGACACTAATTAATACAGATTATATTTTTAAAGGTGTTTTTTTTTTGTATCAAAATCTAAAATGGTTTCTGCTTTGACCCCCTTCTAAGTTCCCTGTCACTAGTAGGGATCTGCTGAATGTCAGACAGGAAAAACAATGAAGATAAAGGAAGATATGATAGCACAATAAATTTACTATAAATGTTTCCTGAAGGTAAAACAAAACAGCAGGGCTCAGTGATTGACTGGAAGGCAATTGACTGGATCGAGTGGATCCTTTCTTTGGCAAGATTTCAGAAATGGAATTTATAGGGAATCATTGCCAGGCATTCTCATCTATGTGCTGCTATATAATTATAAAGCGTAGTATAAAATGGGGTGGTAAACATTTTCTACCACTTAATTTCATATTCATGCCTGTAGCAAAAGGATTGATATCCAGTGCAAAATTAGATTTGTAATTAATACTCTACATTTCCATCTATCCAGACAATAAACATGCTTTTATTTATACTGTAGGCAGAAGCATGCAGTCCAGAATTATGATTCAAAATCTAATTTCAAAGCAAATATTAAAATACCTGCTTTTGTGAACTTTTCAAATTATTCTGAAAGAAAAAAGTCTTTGTGGCTTTCAAATATTGCAAAGACTTTACACATAGGCAGAAGAGACTTTGAGTGAAAACCTGCCTCATTGAAGTCAGTGGCAAAACTCCCATTGACTTCAGTGGGGCCAGATAACTGTTGTAATAAACTGTACATAGCAGGTGACATCACTAGCACACATTTAAAAACTATTAATTATGCTACTTCTTCTCCAAGGGAGGAATTCACTCACTGGCATGAAGTGCAACTGTCCAGGCTCCATGTGGGTGGAGTGCAGAGTGCTTGGGCAGATGAAATCTGCTCTACCTCCAAGTCTGGATCAGAATGTGGGGCTGCTGTTTAAACCGAAACAGCTGTTATTCCAGCCCCGTCTCCATAACCACTGCATAGTTGTTCGGGCACTAGATCCATGTAAATATCACTCAGCAGCTCCTTCCCTTGCCTTTCTTCAGTCTGCATTATTGTCTTCCCTGCTTGCTGCTTTGATGCCCGTGCAGAGACCCATTATATAGGTGTGTCTGCACTCTTCCTGCTATCCACTTGCACAGCTTGGTACAGAGGGACAGAAAAAGGTGAATTTCATCTTTTTATTGATGAGTCAAGTAGGACTGAACAAAAAATGATATCTTTGAAAAAATTCAAGACAACATTTCATTGAATTTTGTTTTCTGGTGAAACAAAGCAAAACTTAAAAAATAAATTGTTTTCATTTCCCCCTTTTATTTTCTGTACCCCCTTTTCTAAACTGGGAGAAAAATCCAATGAGGAAAAAATGGAATATTTTTGTTTTTCTCATGACAAACATTTAGTTTACTTGAAAAACTGCAGTTTTGAATTAAACAAATTTTCCATATATTTTAGGTGGCTTTTTGAAATAAAAATAGTCTTTCGAAAAACTTTTAACCAGATATAATGGCATGCCTTAAAGCTGAACAGGAATTGTTAACTAAACATTTTTTTGTTGGAAAGTGCTGGTTGTCAAAACCAAAACTGTTCCCTTGTTGAAAATTTTTGCCATATCCTCTTTGAGTGGTGTGTTGTTGTTGTTGCTGTTTTTTAACAAAATGTTGTTTTTGTTCAAAACAACTTTAAATTTAAAATTAATGTATAGTAAAATATATGAATGTTTAATTTTAAAGTTATGAAAACAAAATGTTACAAGTTAACTTGATCTAAATTATTTTTTTCAGATTATCAATCCGTAAACATTTGAGATAAACTTTTTGTCTCTATTCAGGACGGGAAAATTGTCATGGGATGGGGAAGATGTTTCCTGCTAAGCTCTACTAAGCACCTAGTGACAGAGCATATGAGCTCTTCCAAATTCCTTCCTGAGGTGTAATTTTATCCTAAATCTTCCTCCATAACAGAAAGGAAGAAGTGGATGCTTGGGCTCCACACAACAGCTGGGGAAAGAGGAATAACTAAATGATCCCTCTAGGTTGCTTTTTGGCTGGATATGAGTTGATTAATCCTTTCACTTGGCTCTGTTTCTGACCAACTTTCAAAGCCAGAGGTGAGTGGACTTCTTAGTGCTAAACTGGATTTAATCTATGGGAAGGCAAGACCTGACGCTAAATAGTAATTGGAAGGTAGCTTGAATGGAGCCAGGGTAACTTACTTTTCCAGCAGTATAAAATGTAATATTTGTTCTTTGTTTGTCTCTGTCCTTAGGGTGCACCAATAAGAGCTGTCTATGAACTAGACATCTTGCCTTCTGGATTCTGTTACCCAAAACCCAAAAGGCATGGCATATGCCCCACAATCCGTGCATTGGATCAATATGGAAAGTTAAGAATCGAGTTATAATAATATTCCAAATATGCTGGAAAACTGTAACTGGCCAGTCATTGCTGGTGACTCTAGCCATTGGGGGTAAAATCCGCAAGAAAGAGGACCTGCAGGAATTGTTTTCTTATTTCAACAAATAATCATAGCTTAATCTGTGCCCTGATTCTAAAGCCTGGTCTGCACTGAAGTTTTGTACTGGTATAAATATATTGATTAGGGATGTGATTTTTTTTAAACCAATATACCAATAAAACCCATTACAGTGGATGCAGTTCTACTAGTGTAAAGGTGCTGTATACTAAAATTGCTTATTCTGCTTCTAATACAGGATTAAGTGTTACCTGTATAAGCACTTTCATAATGTTGTAACTGGATCCACACACTCATTGTGGGGTAGTACTACTATAACTATACTGCTGCCATTAAAGCAGTACAACTTTTGTGGGTAGACCAGCCCTAATTGTATGAAACCGAACAGCATTCTGAAAACATGAGCTATTAATAGAGGATTGCTGATGAAGATATACAAAAACAGTAGTCATTTCTTGCCCATGTTTCAATACCTACAGTTATGTTGCTCAGTGAATGCTACAAAGGTCAGTTTGTACTCAATGTTAAAATCCTATTTACAAGTTCATTTTCAAGGGTTTATAAATAATTGAGATCTGTATTAAAATAAAGGGCATGAGTTCCAATATCTGTGCTCAGACAGAATGCAAACGTGTACATACATAATCTTATATGGTGAAATGTATTTTGACACACATGGCACTGAACATGTCAGGATTTTGTCTTAGTTCATACTCCTGCAAACTTTCCAGGTACATAAATCCCCACTGAGATTATTAGAAATTCAGCTTTTATAAGGTTTGCAGAATGGACTCATAATGGGAATATACATAACACTGGGCTGATAGAAAAGGAGTACTTGTGGCACCTTAGAGACTAACCAATTTATTAGAGCATAAGCTTTCGTGAGCTACAGCTCACTTCATCAGATGCATATCGTGGAAACTGCAGCAGACTTTATATATACAGATAGTTTATATTACACAAAGATCTTTCAGCTCATTATGGGGAAGAAGAAAATGTGTTCAATTATGATTTTACTATTCATGAGATCTCAATTTTGGGTATCGTTTAAAGTTAGTATCAGTGAACTTGTAGCTTCTATTAAATTCAATATTCTTTCTCTTTGGAGTTTATCTGCAAATTCTCATGGTGAACTATTACCAGGGTCTTGTAGTCATCTCATTCAGACTGCCAGAAACACTCTACAAGTGAAAATGAATGGCTACCTAGGATTTGGTTAATAGGAACATATACAAATGTATGAAATGTATATGAACTATAGGAATGGTTCTGCTTCCCACTCTGGTCCTTGTATGCTGCTCTGGTGACTTATAAGGTCTGTAAAAAAGATGGCACAATGATTGGGGAGAATTCCCCTGGCACAGGCAATTTGCTGGGGTGCCCTAAGAAGCTCTTCGCTGTCTATGATCACAAACTGAAATAGGGACTGGGTTCTGGGAGGAGCAGGAGTGGGGCCAAAGAGAATGCTGGGGTGGTTGCCCTTACTTAAAGCAGTCCCTTTAAGTTAGGCTGATTTCAGCCCCTTTAGCAGGAACCTTTGCCCTACCTTCCTCTGCACTCTACTTTCTGACCATGCCACTGTTTATACACACATGGAAAGAACTAGGATAGGCCCAAGGTGCAAAATTTAGATCTGACTCTGAACTTCCCCAAATTAGGACAGGATGTGTAGCATGGCTTTGTAGAGGGAAGGATTTGTTGGAAAATTCCATCCTTTATTCAGTACAGAGGTGTCTGGAATTTCCTCTAGTTAGTGCAGGCTGAGGTGAAGGCTGACATAAAAGCAGTTCAGTCAGACCCATTCTTGTAAAACTTAGCACTGCCTGTTATAACTCCTCATGTTTGCAAAATAATGTGCAGTATGCTAGACCATAGTAACATATAATACACGTTGCAAGATACTTGAGAATAATCTGAGAATGGAATTGAGTGATCAATACATTATATACCTCCATGTATAGATTTCTGGTTTGTTCTATTAATTTTATATTACATGCACTTTCTGCACAGAGTATAATTGAGTTTATTTTTAAAAGTATAAACATAAGGAAGAATTATGCTGCAAAGTTGACTACCGTATTAATATAAATAACTATATATAAAAATAAATAACTATAAAGACAGGTTCAGAGTTCCTTTCATGTGAGGGAAGCATATTAACTAACAAGTCACACGATTGGCGTGCGTGTGGCGGGAGGAGAATCTTATTCCTACTCTGAAATCGTGCATGCCTCTGGTGTCTTCCCCATCATCCTTTTCCCCTGTTTCTGACTGTTTCGTAAATTTTATTAGGTTTATTAGTATCTTTTGATGCCATGAGTCCACTCCAGAGCATGCTATCCAGAAGTACAAGGAAGTTGCTCAGCCACTGTAAACTTATGGCCAGCCTCAGATCTGGTGGTTGCTGCACAGTTCACACATACTGGGATAGTGAGTGTTCTCCCCATGGTTTACAAGGCTTCCATCACAGACTCCAGTCTCGGATGGTTTCAACTTCCTATCTGGTCAAGACTTAGCCATATGCAGACTAAATCTTTAATAGGTCTCCAAAGTTATGTCATAGTGCTGCAAAACTCTCTGCAGCTTGTCTTGATTTTAAAACATTGTCCACTGTGGTGTAACTATGCACACCAATTAAATCATAGAAATGTAGAGATAGAAGGGACTTCAAAGTTATCAAGTCCAGCCCCTGCCCTGAGGCAGGACCAAGTAAACCAAGACCATCCCAACAGGCATTTGACCAACCTATTCTTGAAAACCTCCAATGATGGAGATTCCACAACTCTCTTTGGAAGCCTATTCCAGACCTTAGCTATCCTTATAGTTAGAAAGTTTTCCCCAATAACTAACCTAAATCTCCCTTGCTGCAGATTTAAACCCAATACTACTTGTCCTACATTCAGTAGATGTGGAGAACAATTGATCACAGTTCTCTTTACAGCAGCTCTTAACATATTTGAGGGCTATTATCAGGTCCCACCTCACTCTCTTCTTTTCTCAAGACTAAATATGCCTCCTTTTTAACCTTTCTTAATTAAATCAGGTTTTCTAAACCTTATCACTTCTGTTGCTCTTCTCTGGACTCTTTCCAATTTGTCCACGTTTTTCCTAAAGTGCGGCACCCAGACTTGAACACACTACTCTAGCTGAAGCCTCTCCAGTGCCAAGTAGATCAGGGCAGTTACATCCCATGTTTTACATACGACACTTCTGTACATACACCCCGAACTATTTTTTTTGCAACTGCATTACAGTGACTCAGCTTCAATTTGTGATGCCCTATGAACCTCAGATCCTTTACAGCAGTGCTACTACCTAGTCAGTTATTCCCCATTTTGTAGCTATACATTTGATTTTTTTTTCCTTTCTAAGTGAAATACATTGCACTTATCACACAGATGAAATTCAGTAACTCTCTAACTTGTCCAGGTCATTCTGAATTATAATCTTGTCCTTCCAAAGTGCTTGCAAACCCTTCCAGCTTGATGTCATCCACAGATTTTTATAAGCCTACCATCCACTCCATTATCCAAGTCACTAATGAAAATGTTGAATAATACTGAACACAGGACAGACCCCTGCAGGACCCCATTACATATGCCCTCCAGTTTGACAGCAAACCATTGACAACTATGCTCTGAGCATGGTTTTTTTCCAACCAGTTGAGCATTCTTTTTATGTTAATGTCATGGCCACTGTTTCATATTCCTCTCTCTACTGCTTTCCATGTGCAATAGGCCTAACAGTGACCTTAGTTAACTAACCTTGTGGCTTCTGCTGTAGCATCTATTATCCAAGTTCTAAAATAATCTGGGAACAACTTTGCAAAATTGCTTCAGCCTGCATATTTCAAATGTGTAGTAGGAGTCTTGGGCATCAGTGGCACCTTGGTGTCCCTGTAGCACAGTTTCTCTTGAAGACTGAAATGTTTCGTCTAGCTCAAATCAGAGGTATCTAGATTAAATTTAATGGACCTGTGGTATACAGATCAGACTAGATGGTTCCTTCTAGTCTTCAACTTTATGAAACTATGGAGCGTTGAAAAGTGGTAGCATTAATCCTTTCCATCTACTTATCTCTATGCTCCACATTATCAATGTCCACTTCAATATGTTGCATGAGATGCCTTCTTATTCTACTAATATTTTAGTCTGTGGGCCCCTGGGGTCAGTTAAAATATTACAGTAAAGCTAAATTTATTCCCTGATATTCTGGACAATCACCTGTATTTTAAAGTGGTACATCCTCATAAAGCCAAATTTTAGAAACATGACACCTAATTTTGCACCCACGATCTTGGGTTCAGTCACAATTGTGTTTATAACTTAAGTCTGCACTTAACTGTAAAATCTAGGGGCCAGATCCTTTCAAATGATGGGAAAATGGCATAGCTCCATTGACTTAAATGCACCTATGCTGATTTCTACCAACTACAGATCTGGCCAATGGATGACAAACTATCTGACTTTTGAGCTCAGTCTGCTAGTTAGAATTGCTAACTATGTCTTCTTGGATACCTTAAGTGTTCCTTTAACTGGACTTACATTTGACTGCTGACCCAGTATCCTAGGATGTTTGAAAGCCATTATAGAAAATGTCCCACTTCAGACTGTAAGGGGGAAAAAGTGAAAGGTGCAGACCCATATTCCCACACAATGGTATTTTCTCATTTGTTCACATGTATTCAGGAAGGAAGCAAGGTTACCTCCCTCTAGCACTAGGGAAATAGAATATTCTCACTTTTTTTTTGCATAATACCCACTGGCACAGCTGCTTCAGTTACAGCTTTTGTTGCTTCTCCTGCTGCTTTAGTTTGCTGATTATGATGCTTGTGCTGCCACTGCTCTTCATGCTTCACTCCCTGTTTTGGCTGCTTCTCATACTTCAAAAAAAGGAAAGGAGGACTTGTGGCACCTTAGAGACTAACCAATTTATTTGAGCATGAGCTTTCGTGAGCTACAGCTCACTTCATCGGATGCATACCGTGGAAACTGCAGCAGACTTTATATACATACAGAGAATATGAAACAATACCTCCTCCCACCCCACTGTCCTGCTGGTAATAGCTTATCTAAAATGATCATCAAGTTGGGCCATTTCCAGCACAAATCCAGGTTTTGATGATCACTTTAGATAAGCTATTACCAGCAGGACAGTGGGGTGGGAGGAGGTATTGTTTCATATTCTCTGTATGTATATAAAGTCTGCTGCAGTTTCCACGGTATGCATCCGATGAAGTGAGCTGTAGCTCACGAAAGCTCATGCTCAAATAAATTGGTTAGTCTCTAAGGTGCCACAAGTACTCCTTTTCTTTTTGCGAATACAGACTAACACGGCTGTTACTCTGAAACCTCTCATACTTCAGCTTCTTCCATTCCAGAATTCATTGTGTTACTGGGTGGCCTGACCTGAAGTGTCTGTCTCCTCCTCAGGGCCCTCTGCCTTGTCATCTAATTTGATGTTGTCTTTATCCTCTGATTCTCTCCAACCTACAGATTGCAGTGGGCACCCAGCCATGGAATGGAACCAGCTTCTGGGCACAGAACATACCCCACTGCTTCTGGGCATGGATTGCAACCCATTAGCCATCTGTTTGCCTGATCGTTATGAATAAAGGCTGCCCTGAACTAGTCCTTAGCGAGGCCTTTAACATCCTTATCTCTGTCTTCACAGAGCCTTACTAACAGAGCTTTTCTGAACTCCCTGCAATTAATGGGCACCATGCCACTCTGAATTTAACCTTCCTTATCTTGAAACTAGACTTTGAAAGGAACTAAACAGTTCTCTCTGTTCATTGAACACCTTCTGGTTCAGTCTAACTGCTCTTTTTGTATGTGTGTCAGGGAGCAGGGTGTATGTGGGGAATACATTCTCTAGTCCACCAGCTGCCACTAAGTTTATCACTTCTCTCTTGGGCACGACAAATCCATGCCAGTTCAGCATTCACCCCATTGAGACAGCCTGACATGTTTCATCATGTGGTGCAGAACACTTTTGCATCACTTGAACTTAAAATGAAGATATTGGCATAGGTTGATGGTGCTCTGATACAGGCAAAGAGCACTACAATACAGTCATAGAGTGAAATCCTGCACTATGCTATGTGTGAATACTGCAGGGTGAAGAAGCCTCTTCTTCTCTCTCTCCCATGTAAGCAGAAGGTAAGGATCTCTGCATAGCATGCTAGTAAGCAGTAGGAAGAGGGCCTATCTCCAGCACTCCCATCACGCTGTAGAAGAGGCATAGTCTACTAACTAGGGTGTGTATCTAGACCTTTAACCAGCTAACACGTGCTACTGCTGCTCCTGTTAACATCACTGCTCCTTTTAAAATAAGCAGCCAAGTGTTCCTGGCAGTATTTTCTCCTAGCCAACTGTGAGCTAGTCGGTCCTGCGGCCGTAGGATGGCTTTTGTGCTAGATGCATGTTGGATAACCCTCTGACTCCACTCTTTTACTAAAATAATGGCAGGATGTTGTCATTAGAATTTATTTTATTGTACAGTCTTAGATTGTCAGCTCTTTGGACCAGGGACTTTTTTGTTCTTGTACAGTGCATGGCACAGTCGGGCCCTGATCTATGATGGGGGTGGGGGAAGGCTTCCAAGTGCTATCCCAGTACAAAAAATAAATGATTATTTTATATTAGTTGCAGGCCAAAATATTAGTGGAAACCTGAAGATAATTCATTTCCTGTACATTTGTTTGATTTGAATGAATGTATTAAAAGGTTTTGTTAATGCCCACAAATGTTTTCCTAAAAGATAAGTAAAGATATATTTATTAGACGTAGTTTCTTTTGAAATCACATCCAGAGCACTGTTTCCAGAGATCAGATCCTTCATGTGGGAATCTACCTTCAGGTCCTTCATGTGGGAATCTAGACACTCTTTAAGTCTATTCTGCTTAATTAGTTGTCCATTACCTTGCCTTGAGACCCACCCTTGATGCAATAAGGATCAAAGTGACACTTAATTGGAGAGAAGGGTTCTTCATTCCTTCTGGGAGTTGCATGCGGACTATATCTCTCTTGGGGTGACTGCAAATGTCATTGTTGTTTAATAGATTCAGGCCTTCCCTTAATGAAGGACTATATTACTAGCTCTCCTCACTGTGAGTGATCCCTCTCAATTCTTTGCTTAGTCGAATCTCTCAAGGATAAAGATAAAGCATAAACCATGCTGCAAACTCTCTCTCCCCAGTTTCACCTGGAATTTCATAAGAAGAAAATAACAAAATTACAAGTTACTCCATGCAAAAAAATCCACCCTATCACAAATTGTTCTGTTACAGCATAAAATCACCCATCTCAAAATTAGATTAATCAGTAACTTAGTATTTGTTCCATTCATAGGGGGGAAACCCTGACTAATTAACAGAGTGAAATATTGCCCTTTTTGTGACTGAAATATGCAAATACTAATGAGATTATATAATTGTGCTGTCGATTAATTAACAACTGTTTGTGTATGGTTTTTGGCATGTATTTAGAGAGATTTGCAGTGTCACTATGAGTCTGTTAGAATTCTGACTTAGTATGGTTAATTAACGCAAATCCACTCGAACCACACAAAATTTAAAACTGTTGCTTGACCGACAGAGAAGCCATTCTGACACCATTGTTGCCCCTCTGCTAAGCAGTAGCAGATGACCAGGACGCTGTGGGTTAGCTTCCCAATTGCAAAGAAATGAGTGGCGCTGAGCCACAGTGTATTCTAAGTGTAACTTATTTTTATTTACATGTGTACGTCAATCCCAGAACAGAGATGGTCAAACAGCATTCATGGCAATATATTCTTTTGGGAATCTCAGCACAACAATGCCTGGGTCACAATGAGCAACTCTGCCCTGAGAATTGACTCTAATCAGACAGAGTAAAACTCTCCTGCTACTCATGCAGCCTCTCTCCTTTCAAGGACCACTGCCTCTACATAGTTTTTGCTGTGTAAGGCTCTGTCTTCACCTGCCATAATATTATAGTGGCAGTGATTGGTTCAGTTACATTCAAATATTTGTGTTCTACCTCTGTCTTCCATGGTTTGTAACTTTCTGAAACATTGACCTGCTGGACTGAAATTTTCCAACTTGGTCTCTGCCTGAAGGAGAGCTTGGTTGGAAAGTTTGAAGAAAAATTATCAAGTCATTACTTTTAGTATAAGGAGAATTGAAAATGTTATTGCTCACTATAAAAATAAAATACTTCCAACCCTTTTTAACAGGATTGCCATCTCTGAGGCACAACAAACTAGGACATATGGGATGATCCTCAGCCCATAAAACTAGACAGCTGTCAGTGTTTACTGAGAACCCTTACAAATTTCCCAGGAGAGCTACCTCAAAAAAGGGACAATCCTGGGAAAATCTGGATAAGTAGCAATCCATTTTTTGGAATAGGCATGTAACCAGAATGTCTGGGTATAGAAAGCTGAAATTTGGTATCCAAATAATCCTCACTTGAAGTGCTTTTGAGTAGTCTAGTAAAATCTTGGTTTTGGTTTGACTCAGTTATGACCTGTAAAAAATTGTATGCTGGGCACCTGTCCATGTTTTGTATATCTTTTTGTGTATCTAAATGAATGCTGTGTTGCACATGTTGTGTGACTAATTTTATAAGTTTATTGAGTATGCAAAGGGGTGAGATAAGGGTGCTCACAATTTGTACAATATGCATGATGCTCTGATGTACCTGATCAGCTCTTCATTGGAGATGGGTATTCTGTGGGTCTCCTAAGGAAAATGGGACAGTACATTTCAGTGGTTTGTAATCCAGTAGTTCCAAATCATGGAGTTCACATACTCTATCACCACTTTGTTACAACTTGACAAATCTTCAGAGTTCTAAAGAGGTGAAGTTCCTTGTCATTTCATTCCTTTTCCCCATTCCCCCCCTCCCCTTTTTAACAACAGCAACAACAACAAAACACCTAGGAAATCCCATATAAAATCTTTTAGAAGGTTAAGGTCCTGATCTTGCAAAGACTTATGCATAGGAAGAATAATTCCCTCTACTGAAGGAATTACTGTCTGAAATTCTGCGGTCTTTATTATGCAGAGGCCAGACTAGATTATGGTCCTTTCTTCTGTCCTAGCTCAGATGTGAGCCGCTTCAGTGTAGAGCCACCTCCGACTGCTTTCACATTGTATCTGTACTCATCTGTGTGAGGTGGTAGTTCTTATTCAGGCATGTCCCATGATTCTTAGCACTCCATGTTTTTCCCAATGGATTGTGGGAGAACTTGTCTGTCCTGGATATGCAGGGGAACTGTGGGAAGGCATTGGAGGGCTATCTGTACTGGAGTGATTTACATGTGTCCTCACTGCAAAGGTAGTAGGGTACAGCACTTGGGCTTTAACATGTAGGCCAGGACAGGCCAGTTAGCCTGGGTTGAAAACACTGATGCATCTGGGAGAGGCTTTGTTTGTGGATGGGAGTCAGCTTAGCAGCATGGTCTGGGTTGACTGAAGTGAAGACAAGCCCTGAGTGTGACATAGCAGAGCTCATGGATATATTCAGGTCCCACCAAGGGGAAGTCCAGTGAAGCTCAGAACATGGATGATGATCTTTTTGCAAATATTCAAATCTACACCGAGTGGTGTATTGTGTTAGAAATGTGGGTGGCGCTTATTTTGGGGATAGAACTTCGAAGAGGACCACCACCTTTCCTCTGCCCCCCGTCTGAGTCTGTCTAGAAGGAATGTTAAAATAAAATTTTTGGGAAGCCCTAATGTGGACCACAATAAAATTATAATGTTAAAGAAAAAGGGGGGATGGCAAGAAACACCTGATTTAAAAAAAAATAACTTATTAGTTTCATATTTGTGCATCTGAAAGGATTGATATTTGGAAGAGGAACTCTTTAGGGACAGGTTTCAGAATAGCAGCCATGTTAGTCTGTATCCGCAAAAAGAAAAGGAGTTCTTGTGGCATCTTAGAGACTTACAAATTTATTTGAGCATAAGGTGCCACAAGTACTCCTTTTCTTTAGGGACAGTTCCTTAGGTCAAGTATAATGTAGAAATAATTCCCAGGTCTGGAAACTTCTGTGGATGAGCTAGAGCAAAATCTTGGGTATAATAATTCAGATTTTGTACTAAGATCCATGACACAACTTTATAAAGTGCTCTCTAAATTTAATCTGGAAAATTATTTAGTGTGTGGAATGGCAGGGATCTTCCCACTTTTCCCCTTATTTAAATGCCATTCATCTGGCCTACCTCACTTTCAAGCATCATTGCCAGAATGCAACTAGTTGGAGCCTGTCAATGTATCTTCAGAGTCGCTGAGTTGGCCAGTGGGTGGCAGCACTCCTAGCTCCTAAGTGAAATCCCATATAAAATCTTTTAGAAGGTTAAGGTCCTGATCTTGCAAAGACTTAGGCACCTGAGTGAAGAGTCAGTAACTGAGCTCAAGAGCAAACCCTGATCTTTATATCATAGAATCATAGAATCATAGAATATCAGGGTTGGAAGGGACCCCAGAAGGTCATCTAGTCCAACCCCCTGCTCAAAGCAGGACCCAGTTAAATCATCCCAGCCAGGGCTTTGTCAAGCCTGACCTTAAAAACCTCTAAGGAAGGAGATTCTACCACCTCCCTAGGTAACGCATTCCAGTGTTTCACCACCCTCTTAGTGAAAAAGTTTTTCCTAATATCCAATCTAAACCTCCCCCACTGCAACTTGAGACCATTACTCCTCGTTCTGTCATCTGCTACCATTGAGAACAGTCTAGAGCCATCCTCTTTGGAACCCCCTTTCAGGTAGTTGAAAGCAGCTATCAAATCCCCCCTCATTCTTCTCTTCTGCAGGCTAAACAATCCCAGCTCCCTCAGCCTCTCCTCATAACTCATGTGTTCCAGTCCCCTAATCATTTTTGTTGCCCTTCGCTGGACTCTCTCCAATTTATCCACATCCTTCTTGAAGTGTGGGGCCCAAAACTGGACACAGTACTCCAGATGAGGCCTCACCAATGTCGAATAGAGGGGAACGATCACGTCCCTCAATCTGCTCGCTATGCCCCTACTTATACATCCCAAAATGCCATTGGCCTTCTTGACAACAAGGGCACACTGCTGACTCATATCCAGCTTCTCGTCCACTGTCACCCCTAGGTCCTTTTCCGCAGAACTGCTGCCTAGCCATTCGGTCCCTAGTCTGTAGCTGTGCATTGGGTTCTTCCGTCCCAAGTGCAGGACCCTGCACTTATCCTTATTGAACCTCATCAGATTTCTTTTGGCCCAATCCTCCAATTTGTCTAGGTCTTTCTGTATCCTATCCCTCCCCTCCAGCGTATCTACCACTCCTCCCAGTTTAGTATCATCCGCAAATTTGCTGAGAGTGCAATCCACACCATCCTCCAGATCATTTATGAAGATATTGAACAAAACTGGCCCCAGGACCGACCCTTGGGGTACTCCACTTGATACTGGCTGCCAACTAGATATGGAGCCATTGATCACTACCCGTTGAGCCCGACAATCTAGCCAGCTTTCTACCCACCTTGTAGTGCATTCATCCAGCCCATACTTCCTTAACTTGCTGACAAGAATACTGTGGGAGACCGTGTCAAAAGCTTTGCTAAAGTCAAGAAACAATACATCCACTGCTTTCCCTTCATCCACAGAACCAGTAATCTCATCATAAAAGGCGATTAGATTAGTCAGGCATGACCTTCCCTTGGTGAATCCATGCTGGCTGTTCCTGATCACTTTCCTCTCATGCAAGTGCTTCAGGATTGATTCTTTGAGGACCTGCTCCATGATTTTTCCAGGGACTGAAGTGAGGCTGACTGGCCTGTAGTTCCCAGGATCCTCCTTCTTCCCTTTTTTAAAGATTGGCACTACATTAGCCTTTTTCCAGTCATCTGGGACTTCCCCGGTTCGCCACGAGTTTTCAAAGATAATGGCCAATGGCTCTGCAATCACAGCCGCCAATTCCTTCAGCACTCTCGGATGCAACTCGTCCAGCCCCATGGACTTGTGCACGTCCAGCTTTTCTAAATAGTCCCTAACCACCTCTATCTCCACAGAGGGCTGGCCATCTCTTCCCCATTTTGTGATGCCCAGCGCAGCAGTCTGGGAGCTGACCGTGTTCGTGAAGACAGAGGCAAAAAAAGCATTGAGTACATTAGCTTTTTCCACATCCTCTGTCACTAGGTTGCCTCCCTCATTCAGTAAGGGGCCCACACATTCCTTGGCTTTCTTCTTGTTGCCAACATACCTGAAGAAACCCTTCTTGTTACTCTTAACATCTCTGGCTAGCTGCAGCTCCAGGTGCGATTTGGCCCTCCTGATAACATTCCTACATGCCCGAGCAATATTTTTATACTCTTCCCTGGTCATATGTCCAACCTTCCACTTCTTGTAAGCTTCTTTTTTATGTTTAAGATCCATATGTTTAAGATATGGAAGTGCATTTTACATAAAATAGTGTAAATTGTGGAAGTTAGCCATTTACTCTTGCTCTATATTTTCATTTACTTATATATTGCAGAATTTAGTGTAGTTGGTCCTTCATGTTAGGAATATGTTGAGCATGAAATGGAGACTACATCATGCTTTATTATTTAGATTTCTGTAGCACATATGTCTCAGTGCCCCAAGAGCTTACAATCCGAGAGTCTGATCCTGCAAACGCTGAGGCACCTGAGAAAATTTACTTTCACAAGTAGTGAAAGTACAACTAGTCATTGACTCCCACTCAGCAGAACTACTCTTGAATAAACTTGTTCATGTGCAGAAGTGTCTGCAGAACAGACCCCATAGAAATCAGGATGATGGACACACATTTTGTTAATTCCTTTTGTTACAAACTTACCTATTTTTATACTTTTGGCCTGATAGCTCCTGTCATTTAAGTGAAAAATAAACCCAAACTTTAAGCAGGAATTCAAGTTCTGTGTTTTGGATAAAGAGTACAGCGTGTACGGCATATAACTTGTGAATAAGGATCAATTTTGGGGGGGCGGAATTTTCAAATAAATCTGTTAATTAGTTTGACTTTAAAATGGGAACTTTAAGTATTCCCAGTGTATAACCTTTTCTTTGGAACCCTTTTGCTAACTAATGGCTGGTTTGTTATCTTTCAAAGTTTCCATTTGGTTGAAACTTACTGAATTGTATGTTACTTTTGAATGTTTATATGAAGAAACTAGGTTGTAATTTAATAACGTTATTTGTTTTTTCCTGTCCTTTATGACCATAACTTTCCTTTATTTGGAATGTCTACCATTTACTATGATTTTCAATGGGACATAAGTTGCCTAGTGGGATTGAAGGTGTTCATGTCTTGGGTAAAAAAATCACCATTACATCAATAGTAGGAAGGAGAAATCCCTACTAGAGATGGCTGCTGTCTTCTGTCATTTTTAATGGGACTGAAGCCACAGGCTTCCCTCTCAAAAGATGGATATCAATTCACACAGCCATCCTCAAACCTACCAACATGTGGTACAAGTAATTGAAATGTGTGAGCAGTGATTGAAATGTGGAACACCTGTTTTTTGTTGTGCATGGCACAGTAATTAACAAAGTCTAAAGTGTTACGGATTTTGTTCACAATGTGAACTAAATTTTTTTATTAAAGAAAACTGGAAAAACGGGATCTTTATCATCCAGCAATAAGGACCCCATGTTCCCCAGGTCATCCACAGGGCTCCTCAGCCCAGACATCTACAGCTTGAGAAATAACCATTAACCCTCCTGTAGACTAGCCATTAGAGGGGGATGCACACTTAGTTATATACTAGACAACAGTAGGACAACAGGTCTCATGTTTGTTTTCCAGCTCTGGGGGAGGAGTGTGGTATAGTGGTTATAGTAAGGTGGTAGGTCCTATTCCTGGCTTTTGGAGGAGTGTAGGGTCTAGAAGTGTCCCATAGCTTGGCATTTACTTGCCATTTTAGACTTTGCATTTGGCGTTGTCACACTTAGCAAATCTTATTTCTTCTAAAATGAAGCTTTTGTTTGTAGGAAATAGGTTCTTTTGTGAGTGTAATGTTTCCCTGACAAATCCGCCAACTGACTCTTTAAGGGTCTATAAGCATACTTGAGTAACTTCACACATGTGGGTAGTCAATCTTAGTCACTTGGGGAGTGTTTGCAGTATCAGGCACTAACTTTGTAATACATGTATGACTTCTGATTATCATTTAAATGTATATTTGTAATTAAACATGAATTAATAAATAGTAATTTGTATAGTAACTTGCCAGCAAGTTAAAGAAGTATGGGCTGGATAAATGGACTATAAGGTGGATAGAAAGCTGGCTAGATTGTTGGGCTCAACGGGTAGTGATCAATGGCTCCATGTCTAGCTGGCAGCCGGTATCAAGTGGAGTGCCCCAAGGGTTGGTCCTGGGGCCGGTTTTGTTCAATATCTTCATAAATGATCTGGAGGATGGTGTGGATTGCACCCTCAGCAAGTTTGCAGATGAGACTAAACTGGGAGGAGAGCTAGATATGCTGGAGGGTAGGGATAGGATACAGAGGGACCTAGACAAATTGGAGGATTGGGCCAAAAGAAATCTGATGAGGTTCAACAAGGACAAGTGCAGAGTCCTGCACTTAGGACGGAGGAATCCAATGCACTGCTACAGACTAGGGACCGAATGGCTCGGCAGCAGTTCTGCAGAAAAGGACGTAGGGGTTACAGTGGATGAGAAGCTGGATATGAGTCAACAGTGTGCTGTTGTTGCCAAGAAGACCAATGGCATTTTGGGATGTATAAGTAGGGGCATTGCCAGCAGATCGAGGGACGTGATCATTCCCCTCTATTCGACATTGGTGAGGCCTCATCTGGAGTACTGTGTCCAGTTTTGGGCCCCGCACTACAAGAAGGATGTGGAAAAATTGGAAAGAGTCCAGCGGAGGGCAATAAAAATGATTAGGGGACTGGAACACATGAATTATGAGGAGAGGCTGAGGGAACTGGGGATGTTTAGTGTACGGAAGAGAAGAAAGAGGGGGGATTTGATAGCTGCTTTCAACTACGTGAAAGGGGGTTCCAAAGAGGATGGATCTAGACTGTTCTCAGTGGTAGCAGACGACAGAACAAGGAGTAATGGTCTCAAGTTGCAGTGGGGGAGATTTATGTTGGCTATTAGGAAAAACTTTTTCACTAGGAGGGTGGTGAAGCACTGGAATGCGTTACCTAGGGAGGTGGTGAAATCTCCTTCCTTAGAAGTTTTTAAGGTCAGGCTTGACAAAGCCCTGGCTGGGATGATTTAACTGGGAATTGGTCCTGCTTTGAGCAGGGGGTTGGACTAGATGACCTCCTGAGGTCCCTTCCAACCCTGATATTCTATGATTCTATGATGATTCTATGATTCTATGATAGTGCCTAAGCACCATCCAAGAACAGGGTCCCATTATGCTAGGCACTGTACAAACAGTAGTAGATGGTCCCAAAAGTTTACAATCTAAATAGGCAAGACAGGCACAGGGTAGGTGAAAGGATAGAACACACCAGTAGAATGAAGACTGTGCTGATGGTAAGCATCGTGTTAGTTTCATGGTTTTATTGATTTCTTGGTTTAGTTCGGAGGGGATCAGCTAAATGGAGAGGGAAGGGGGACAGGTCAGGAGAGACGAGGATAAAAGGTACAGGGGTGGAGTAAAGAGACTGAGGAAGGGGGAGGGGAAAGGTTAGAACAAACAGCCAATCAGCATGGGGCAGAGAAAATCCTGTTCGATTATTCTGACATACCATTACATTTGATATTTTAACTATGACCAACCCATTAAATATAATTATATCAAAATACTGTCCCTGTCATTCTGTATAAAGAAGAAATATACATGCACACTTACATATTAACCAGGATAAATTTATTAGGAGAGATCATAAACCATCACACTACATTTTGGTTTAGTGGTCTTCTTTGCAGCATAACAGGAGTAATTTAAAGGGAGTTCTGAGTTCTGAAGCTGTCAGTTGAGTCACTTAGTATACTAATTTTGGTTCTCTTAATCTTTTTTTGTATTGTATATAAATAAATGTTTCTTTTTTATTTTTTTACTGTGATGTGAAGTGCAAAACATTTTATGAAATACTTTGCCAGTTGTGCTACCTGCTTGTCTCCGTAATGTAAATATTTCAGCCAAATTTTCAGAAGCACTTCGTAAGTGCTCATACCTCAGTTAGGCACCCAAAAATTGAGGCAACCAAGATCAGTGGCCATTATTTGAAATTCTTGACTTGTCTTTTTAACTAAACTGGAAGAAAGTGTTTATGTAATCCTTATTGTATGGGGGAAATAAAGCTACATTAAAAGAAGATTGTTAGGGTTGCTAAATAAAGACTTCAAAAGTTAGGAAATGCCAGCATATAGGTTACCTGTGCAACATTAATTTGAACCCCTGGTGCACATGCATCATTATACAGTTTTTAATCACATAATCACATACTGTTTTTCCCCCGTAGACTCCCTGCCTAGTTCAGTGCATAGAATGGACAGTGCTCAGTTAATGAGCATCTCTTCAGTATTTTGTTTTCTTCTTTGAGTTGGTGGCCCCATGCCTTATTTACTTCACACTATTCTAAGCTGTGAAGACAGAATTATTAATTTCCTCCTGAGCTTTTCTATGGTACTTCTCACTATAGTATCTCAGTGCTTCAGGAAAATTAATGAATTTATTTTCACAGACCCTGTGAGATGTAGGGGTGATTATTATCCATGTTCTTAGAGTTTGGAACTGAGGCAGAGGGATATTAAGCTCAAAAGTACCCACTGATTTGGGGTGCCTAATTTGAGATACCTATTAGAGGGTCACAGAAGAGGAAGTTGGAGAAGGTGATTTGAGACGGTTGGTAAGAAGGAGGAAGTCCCTTATCAGAACCATTCCATAGTTTTGTAAGTTCAGGTCCAGTGCAATGTTGGAGCTCACTTTCAAGCTGATGATTCTTTATTAAGAACAAAAACAAAAAACTGGTTTGCCTATCTTTGCCACAAACCAAGAATGAACTGTGACTCTCTCTGGCAGGGTGTGAATGGCAGAAAAGTTGAAGGGCACTTCTTTCATAATGTCACAACCAGCCCAGTCAAATGCTTTACTGGGTAAGGCATTACATTTTGATGAAAAAATTAGAATATGAAATTAACATTGCATACATTACATGGATTAAAAACTGACTAGTTGATAGATCTCAAAATATAACTGTAAATGGGGAATTGTCATCAAGCATGTGTTTCCAGTGAGGTTGATTCTTGGCCCTATACTATTTAACATTTTGTCAGTGACCTGGAAGAAGGCATAAAATAATCACTGAAAGATTGCAGATGACCTAGAAACTGGGGGAGTGGTAAATAATGAAGAGGAAAGTTCACTGAGAGAAATCTGGATCGCTTGGTAAACTGGGCACAAGCAACCAACTTGTGTTTTTAATATGGTTAAATGTATACAGCCCATACTTACAGGATGGGGGGGCTCTAACCTGGGAAGCAGTGATTTTGAAAAAGATTTGGGGGTCATAGAGGATAATACGCAGAATATGAGCTCCTGGTGCAATACTTTGGCCAAAAGAGCTACTGTGATACTGGGATGCATACATGGGAATCTCAGGTAGCGGTGGAGAGGTTATTTAACTGCTTTATTTGTTACTGGTGCAACTTATGCTGGAGTACTGTGTCCAGTTCTCGTGCCCACAAATCAAGAAGGATGTTGATATATTTTAGAGGGGGGTAGAGAAGAGCTGTGAGAATGATTTAAAGGATTTGAAAACCTGCCTTATAGAGAGAGCTTGAGCTCTTCAGTCTATTTAGCTTAACAAAAAGAAGGCTAAGGGGTGACTTGATTAGTCTAGAAGTACCTACATGGGGAACAAATATTTAATAATGGGATCTTTAATCTAGTAGAGAATGGTATAACATGATCCAATAGCTGGAAGTTGAAGTGAGGCAAATTCAGGCTGGCAATAAGGTCTACATTTTTAGCAGTGAGGGTAGTTAACCATTAGAACAACTTACCAAGGTTATCAAGGTGGTGGATTCTTCATCTCTAACCATTTTAAAATAGAGATTGGATCTCTTTCTAAAAGATGTGCTCTGGGAAACATTTTGGGGAAGTCCTATTGCCTGTGTTACACAGGAAGACACACTAGAGGATCCCTTCTGAGCTTGGAATGTATGAGTCTAAGAAATGGTAGCATAATGTTTTAAAATATCGATTGAGCCATTTAATTTTGTGACTTACTGCGAGTCCATAGAAGTCACAACTAAGGAACTTGCCATCATAAAGTGTATAAAAGCAAATATGTCCATCACCAATCTTTGTCATGTTGTATTTTCATATTAGTGACATGGCTTAGAGGTTAGCTATGGAGTAGATGTAATCAGTTATCTGCTACCAAGGATCCCAGGTCCCACTGTCTCTTATCTCTTTCTCACTTCTGTCTAGATTCATTGATCTCTGATTAGTCATCCAGTTTGCAAGGAGTGTCCCTCTTGGTTTACACTAACGACAGCCTAGATATTAAAAAAGCTATACTTCTCCATTCTCTGACATGCTTTAGGCACCTTGAGAATTCAAATTTCTTTCCAAAATTTGGGGTCTCGAAGGAGGTTGTAGCTGGCTTCCTATCTCCCTACTGAAGGAAACTTCCTTGTCAGTTATAATGGTCCTTAGCCTGTTTCCCTCAGCTTTCCTTGCTCCCCCATTATCCTTTGTCATGTCATAAGTAACAAGTATTTCTAATCCTAACAATAAAATAGCATTACATTTTTATTATCCAAATTAAGAGGAACATGAGTGACTGTTTCAGATACAATGTCATCAAAGAAACCTGGCTGAGAGTAAATTAACGCCTGTCATGTATGGAATATGATTAGATTCCCAGCTTCAACTTCCTTTATCCAGCCCACCTGGTCACTCCATGGTATAAAATGTTACAATCTCAGTGTTCTTTAAAATGTTTGCAACACTTTTTTTCCTTCTTCTGTGTTAAAGGAGTATCACCTTGATGCAATTCATGATTACAATAATCATTTTATAATTTTTGTCTCCATATGTTGTTTCGTTGAAATAGCTATTGTATTAATCCACCGTAAAATGTAGTAATCATACTAAAGTAATGTACTAACCGTAAAATGTATTAATCCACCGTAAAATGTACTTGGCCTACATGGAGCATTTTATCATATTATTTTAATTTCCAGTTATTTGCTTTTCTTCTAATACAGAATTCAAAAATAGATGCTGCAAAAAGTTCAGTGGTGATGGTTCAATATGTGGCATTTTTTGTTTTTGGTTTTTGTTTTAAACGGGCATTGAAACAAGATAGCTGTATGGTATTTTATGTCACTGCTTAGCCTGAGGGTGCTGGCTTTTGGTTGGGGCACTAAATTGAAACTAAGGTCTTGATCTCTTCATTTCATTGGAAAAAAGATAGTATGGCGCTCTTTGCAAGTGTAGGGCTGTTAATTCTAGTGTCCTGGCCAAATTTCAATTTTGATAAATATATTCTGCCTACAATTCCCCCTGAAGTTTCAAATGAAGAAATTATTTCTTTACTTCCCCTCCTAAGAATTGTTGTACAGTGTTGTAGGCACAGAATGAGTACTGCATTGCACCCCACCGAAGACACATTTGTGTGTTGGGAGCTTGATCCTGTACTTTGTACAGTCTGTAAAGCACTTCCTGATCTTTGGAGATGAAAGCAACTGTATAAACATCATATTATTTGGTCACAAGACTGGGGCAATTTGTTGAGTAATATTGGCCAGCTGGAGGATGCGTGGGGTGCAATAGTGCATGATCTGTGGAGGTGTGAATTGCACCCTCACAGAGCTAAGATGTGTGGATTGCTATTATTAGTGTCCTCAATTACTGAAGTATGCAAGCAAGAGATGACTCAAAATCATGCTAATTTTTTTTTTTTTTGCCTTTGGTTGCTACTGTCTCGAAGAAGATAAATAAAATGGTATTTGATGTAAAAAGCCAAAATGTCAGTATGGTGGAAATAGATAAATTTCCATGAGAAAGATACCCCAGCCCATACTGACCCCATGTAAGGGCCAGGAACAATCACAGTACTTGAGTACTGATGAGGTTAGTGACATTGGATGGAGAGCACAACTGAAGGAAACAGCAGAGCTGGCCAGTGCAGATGAGAACACAAGCTACTTTCTCTGAAAGGGTGGCACAAGAGCCACTTTGCGTCTGGGTGGTATGGAGCTCTGAGAGGCATTATGTCTGACACACAATGCTTCCCAGAGCTGTCACTTGGTTAGTGTAGCTTTGGGCTGCCCCAATGCAGGGCAGCAACTACACAATACAAGCCAAACCCTTGAGCTGACCTGATATACTACTTATTGCTTTACAATCAAAGGAGTCTGTTAGTTACCAATGTACAAGTAGAGCTCAGATATTTTTATAAAAAATACAGATCTATTTTATTTTGTATTGTAGGAGACAACAAAGAATAGGTGCACCTTCAAAAAAAAGTAAGTGGTCGTCTTTTTTACATCCAATTGTTCAATGTAAATATGCATTCATTTAATTGTGATAAATTTTAAGGTTGTTGTCAGACCAAAAGTGTGTTTTCAGTTATTGGCACTTAATCTGGGATGCAAATGGGAGGTAGGCACCCATGGGAGCTTTAGAGGGGCATTGGCAAAATGTAATTGAGCATGCGACTGGGTTAGGTTCTGGCTGTAGTGGTAGGGGATAGGGGCTTTCAGCCTATTTTCAGAATTGTACAAAGTGCAACCATTCCCAGATAGTCAGAGCCATCCCAAGTGAGAGCAAGGTGGTGTGAGGAGTAAGATAGTGGGGGCACTGGCCTCACCCACGCCTAGTGGGTTTGGATGGGAATCAGATTGGGGTGCCCTCACCAGTCAGTGTGGAGTTCTCAGCTTTTTAGCAGAGGACAAGGACATCCTGTCACTTTCTTTAGTCCAAGTCATGCTGTTGCAGTCTGTTATGCTTTTTAGTGGGTGTTTTTGTGCCTGTAGGACCAATTAGCATATACTAATATGAGAGCAGATGGTGTGGCCATGCAGCCCAGGGCTCCCTGCTTCTTGGTTTTGAGAATTATCTTCTCAAGTGGCCATATTGGTTTGTCTGATTCATCTCCAAATGCAAAAAGATTATTTTTAAATCATCATTATGCAAGCACAGGGTCCTTGCAGCTCACCTAGGTTAGCACAAACAATTACATGGCCTCCCACTCATCCTCCAGCTCCCTTCAGAATCACCCGAAACCCCTGTCAGTTTTACTCCTACTCCTTTCACTAAACATCCCCTAAATAAATTGTAATTTGCAGGGCAGCAATTTGCTGGAGAAAGAAAGAAAGGTAAGGAGGTCAGGACATGGCATGGTACCAAAGCTCACCAGGAGCTAATTGCTGTTCTCATTGGAAAATGGAACCTAGAGGCCAATAAAGTCTGTTGGGAGAGGGATAGGTTGTTTCATAGAACAGCTCTGGGTTTTTAACGTTTTGTGTTGCTCTGGGAGGGTGGGGAAGCCATACTAGTACAGCAAAACTGGTCTCACTGACCACTGCCATATTTGTTCTGGTCATGATGTGGTTAACAGTCAGGGTGCAAGGGGCCCAGCACTCTACACACCCATTGCCTGCAACAGCTGACTGGGACTAGCCTCCAAAGCAGTGCTCATGAACACCACAGTAAAGAAAACATTTCATGTACGGTATACTGTTCTTTGAAAGGAGGGTTCAGTTGCAACAACTGTCTTGACTTTTATCTCCCTCCCTCCCTTCGGTCAGGATAGTAAAATGCTCTGCAATATGCTCCTCTAGCGTAGTTATGAGGACCCTATGCAGTCCAAACTTGACATAGTCACTGGTATAGCTGACCCAGCTGCTCCACAGCTCAAGGGTATCAACAGGCATGATGGTGGGTAGTGTCTACACAGGGCCCTCATTCAGATCACAGGACCTGTTTGACTAGCATGAGAAATAATGTGTTATAATATGACTGGGTCCTCGTCCTCATTAATCTTTTTCTCCCCCCCAAAAACACAATAAATGCAGTTTTCAGAGTAACAGCCGTGTAAGTCTGTATTCGCAAAAAGAAATGCAGTTGAAGTTCAAAAAGCATATTTAATATAATTTTCAGGAATAGTTAGATTGTAAGTTCTTTGGGGATCTTCCCTTTTATGTGTTGCTGTAATGCGTACATGTTCACCTAGGACTCTCTTGGGCACTGTAATCAAATAACTGATACCAGTATCACTGTGCAGCAGCCATGTCTCATTGTCATGTCTAGTTTGGAACTGAGGGCCTCATCTATGGGAGTAGTAGTAAAAGAAATTCAGTATAATATAGCAAACACTTACAGCCTGACCCAGCCCACTGAGGACCCTACTATAGAATAAATAACCCTTCCTTATTCATTTTCTCCACACCATTCATGATTTTGTAGACCTCTATAATCTCTCCTCAGTTGTTTTTATTCCATCAAGACCCAGAAAAACTGACTACCATTTTGAAGGTTAATAACATACACATTTATAATGTTCTTTTTCAAATTATGCCTAGTTTATAGGAATCTTATAAGTAGTTTTAATAGTAACTAGGATCACTTTATTGCATTATGTATTCAGTAACTATTGTGGATTATTGTGTGCTGAATAACTTAAACCCAAATGATGCATTATGAAAGTACTTAATATGAAGTAAATAAAATTTGTAGATGTGCTCATGTACCCTTTCAAGTTAATCTGTGACAAGAGTAATCTACAAAACAATTCTAAGACACTTGACAAATTTGAATATATTACTTCACTTCTTACATCTATGTAAATTTTGGATCTTTGTTTTCACAAAATTTCCCCCCATTTCAAAAACAAAAATCCTGCTGTGTAATGGTCCCTCTATCCAAATAGGAATTTTAAAAGTGGGCAGAGAAGTTCCTCCTCTTTCTGAATGGATACAATGACTGTTTGATACTTAACGGTGTACTCTGCATTCATCAATAGAAAAGCAAGCTCTTTCATTTTGTAATGAACAGTAGCAGATTGGTTTAAAACTATAGTAAGGTCAGAATTTGTTACAATGTAGAGTGATGTCATTAGCTTTCCATCTTCTCTTGTATAATTATGGAGTGTAAAAAGGAAAGCACTCTAGTTCTTCCACTGTTTAGACACCAGGAAGTGCGGATGAGTAGTGAAGCATGTGGATCTGTACTGGCAATGTACAGTAGCTAGACTTATTGATAAGTAACCTTATTTCTCTTAGTAATACTGTCAGAACAGATCTGCATGCTAGGGTGATAGCCTGAGTGAATCAAACTTTCTTTACAGATCTGTTGTACCTTGCTGGTATCACAGTACTTGAAGATCGAGCACTTTCTACCATCTTCAAAGTAGCTTCTACAGTGTGTTTCGGGAATGTTGGCATTATTGAGATATGCAAAGCTGCTATCTGGGACTTTATTTACACAATTACAAAGTTATTTATTGACTTGGCTTCTTGACCAAATACCTGTTCAATCCTGCTATCTAATATCCCAAGTATGGATCTTCACATGCTAGATGTGAAAAGCATACTTCCTTTCTGAAAAGTTGGTCTCTCTGATGTAATCACTAGAAATCGCTTTATATTACTGCTGTCTTGAAGACTGGATTTTTTAACAACAATAATAACAAAGAGGTACTGCTTCTATGGTTTATACACAGGATTAGAGTGAAGGAGACCTGGGTTTAGTTCCCAGCTGTACCACAGACTTCCTGTTTGACCCTGGGAAAATACTTTTCTCTTTCCCTTTGCCTTGTGTATATAAATTTTTAAGATCTTCAGGGCAGTGACTGTCTCTGGCTGTGTGTGTTTGTACAGTGCTTGGCACAATGGGTCCCTATCTTAGCTCTAGGTACTGTGGTAATACCATATTATAGATATAGGAAGGAATGTTAAGTTTAACTAGGAAACTTAGCTGAGACTTAATACCTATCAAAGGTTTTTTTGAGTTGGTGAAAATCCATTATTTTTTAAATAACAGGATATAGCTGTATTTGTTTTCAGTGCATTATATTACAAAGTCTACGGGAAGTACTGCAGATCTTTGAAGGTTAAAATGAATGCTGCTTCCAATGAGCTTATAATAAATTATGCATGACCAGTGGTGCTGTTTATAAAGTGTGTATTGTTCCTCTGATAGTTCCTGAAGACTTTGAAGAGTGCACACCGGAGAGGCAAGGCGTGAAGTGGTGAGGCTGTTGAGCTAAGTTGGGGAAGACTTCTTTGGAGCTAGGGAACAAAGACACCTACAGGGCTCCCTGCTTCCCAGTGCCCTTTGGAGTTTAAGCTCTCTGTATGATCCTCTTATTTCATTCTGCTCCCTTTAATTAGCACACCTGTGTACATACTGAAGTCTGTAGAACAATGCCTCCAGTCTGAACTGGGTCCAGCAAAACTTTCACTTTTTATAAAGTGAGCATGATTGGTCATTATTACTGTGAACTTTAAGAAATCCACCAGGATGGCAATTTTTTAGGAGAATTGGGAATGACAAGCAAAGAGACTAGAAATAAAGTGGGAAGCTGGGGAATTGGAAAGGCTGATTGGGAGCTAAGGAGCAAGGGGCTTTGGAGGCCTATGTCTGGACTTTCAGTAGAGGTAAGCCATTGAGGTCAGTGGGAACTGTGGGTGCTCAGTATCTTTGAAAATCGGGCTATATGAGCTCATTAGGGTTCCTTTCTTCTCTTCTTCTTCTGGTCCCCAGGGCCATGCAGACCTCAAGCTCCACAGGGTATCTGCCTCCCACTAGTTCTTGGCATCTTCTGCACTTTCTCCTCTTGAAATGTGCATTCTCACTGGTTTGGATTTTTCCTCATTTAGTGGTGGTGTGTAAGCAGCTGTGGTTGAGGATATCCAGCAACTTGCACATGTCTGTACAAACTTCAGCCTCCTTCATTCAACATGTTGAAGTGCTTATGAAAATCTTTAACTGATGCAGCGTAACTTGCTGTGCCAGCTCCAGAAAGCCATGCTTGCTCCACTCACTGTTTGCATGGAAGAGATTGTCTTTGAACATTTTATCCAGCATCTTTTTTTCTTCTGTAGGTTAGAATGGTGACAATTTATGTGTGAATTAAGAATTTGGGGCCAGATTAACTTGTTGTTTAAGATTTATTTATGGCTGCTTTGCTTCACCAGAGTGACACAAAAGAATTGAAGCATACCAGTGAATCTGGCCCATTCCTAATAATTTATTTGGTTTTTTTTTGTTTTTGCTAGAAAATATTTTTGTGCACCAAGTTGTAATGGAGACTATTTAAGTGTGACCCTATTTTGAATAGTGACTGCATAAATTGTATCCAAACTCAACAGACTTTCTCTTTGTGTGCATTCAGTGTCACATCAGTTTGCCTGATTAACAAAATTTAAGTTTCAACTACTTTTTACTTCTGCTAGTTCTTCAGAGCCAACAGAGCTAATATTGAATTAGCTGGATTCTATCTACTTTGTTCATCACCAACAAAACTGTTTATTTAAGATCCAGTCAATTGCACCTGAGCAGTCCCATTGAGGGCCTAATTTAAAGACAGTGGGGTGCCACACTATTAACTGAGGGCTTCATTTGGCGTTCAGAATATCTACTACTGGTGGTGATGTGTGAAAAGGAAACACGGCTTGGCTTTCAGATCCCAGGGTGAGTTTGCCTGAATCTGCTATCTACTTACCACACATCTATGAATGTAGGAATGTTAAAATTACTCTGTAAATTACTAGTTTAGTCAAGAATAATTCTGTAATTCTCAATTTTTAGAGGAAAACTATTGTAAACTATTTAATTTCCTTTGCACTGGTTGACTTATTATGCTTACTCATATAACTTTTCATTCTCACATAAATAGATAAGTGTCCATTCAGGCCTATTGACCATGAGGACTATAATGGAAGGTAGTGGGTGTTTGGTGTTAGTTATTAATGACATCCACCTTTGTGCAGAGTTGATATTAATTATTATAACTTGTATGTTAAATTCTAGTTTGGAAAGAGAAAGGAGCATGGAAGGCTGTTTTGCTGAACTATATGATGTGTTTTAGAGGTAGTATAGTGGAACTAAGATATATATTTTATTTTGCAGATGATAAAAGGAAAACCTTTTTACATTTTTTCTTTCCACAAATGAATCTTACCTTACAACTGTGGCAAACTGTTGGGTGTCCATGAAGAAACCGCTCAAAAGCCACAGTGTGAAGTTCCTGGTTGGTGTGGTTTTTTGTTTGTTTTGTTTATTTTTTTAACAAACATATCTACATTTTAATAGGTTGAAAAATTCTTAAAGAAAACAAAGCAAAATAAAAAAAAGCTTAAATGAATGTTGCTCATGAAAAAGTAGACTGAAGTTCAGCATTTCTGTTTAAAAATAATAATTTTAAGAAATAATTATATTCCTTAAAGTGATACCTAGATAAGCAGACTCTAACTTATTGTACTTTAGAAAAATTAGCTGTTAGATTCCTTCCCTATTGTAATCTTATGAATAACCTCCAACTTAAAAATATTGCCATGTGGTTTCTAGCACAATTTTGCTTGACCTTTAGTTAAACAGCAGCTCTCCTATGAAACCATTTTATGCTTGTCTCTTGAGTGGTCACTTCTTGCACATGTACATTCATTCAGTAAAGATGTGCCATCTAGTTGAAAATGTGCCAGTATTTTACAGCTCCCCTCGTCACTTCTACCTAATATTGTGAAACTATTTAATACTTTCTCTTATACTGTTTTGTCACTTTGTGTGACCTGACCGTATCTAGACATACATCACACACTACCTCTTTTTCCCTCTTTGCAGTGGGTGGGAGCAGGTCAATTACTTATCAGGATACTGTCGTGTTTAATTCTTGTGGATATTTAAAGCATCACGCTATGTTAAGGTCTTCCATAGATGGTAGGTAAGTAATATATTAGTAAGAATCATGGAAGTGACTCAGATTTGAGTCTGAGGGGGCACTAATGTTACAATCTGTACTGGATAGGACAGGGGCCCTGATGTTGCATGGCGGTAAATGCCTCCTGCAGGTTTCAAAGCATCATCAGCTGTCACTGGATTCAGTGGGAGCTAAGGGTGTCAGCATCTTAGAGCTTGTCTACATGGGGAAATTATACCAGTATAAGTTAGGGTGTGCATTTAAATGGCTATAACTCCCTATGTGGACACACTCTTATTCTGGTATAAGGGCTTGTCTAAACAATACGTTACGGCATGGCAAGCCAGGTATGTGAGTGCTCAAAGCAGAAGCTTTGTGCGCAGTAACATCCCATGTGGACACTGCTACAGCACAGTAAAAGTTCCAGAGTGCAGCTTGGGAGCTACTACTTGGAAGTGTAATAAACCAAGCCTCACTCCAGGGACTTTCTTTGCACTGTAGCAGTATCCACATTGAGCTGTGGATTCACATCCTGGCTTGCTACACAATGACTCGCTGTACAGATGAGCCCTCAGAGTACCTTTTTCCAGTGTCGCTTCTGTTGCTTAGAAAGTGGGTTAAACTAAGCTGAAAAAAGCTACTCTTATTCCAGAATAAGTATCCACACAGAGGAATTATACTGATATAAATATAGCAGTTTAACTATACCAGTGTAATGATATTGGTATAACTGGATGAATTTCCTTCTGGTACTGTCTATATTTGAAGAGAAGCTCCATCTTGCTGTCTAGCCCTGATCCATTAGGAGGGGTTCCTTGGGCAATGACTGGTAAGAGCTCCTGGCATTGTGGCCCACTGAAGCAAGCTGGAAGTTGTTGTATTAATTTAAGTGGAATATATGGGCTAAAGATTTTAAAATAACCCAGTCACTGCCCAACATTAAACAGTGTTGAACAAGGTTTGGGGTTTGGTTTACAGAGACAGTAGCCTGCTTAGTACCCTGGCAAACATACCTTTAATACAGGGTTGAAAGTATTTTTAAGGATACAGAGAAGAAGGAAAAACAGTTAAAGCATTTGCAATGTAAAGTATTAAATAAGGCTTTTATTTTAACACCCCTGGTTCCCTTTCCCTTTAGCTGGAGAGAGTTTCAAGCAACATGCCCCACCCCAGTTTGACAGTCTCTTTGATATCATCTAAGATGGTAAAAACTTCCCTTCTGGTTAAAGGAAAGAAGTTAGTTGAGATGGGCTGGAACTCTGGCTGCTACTGTCCAGTCCAATCTTGATTAATTTCAGGTGATATTTAGGAGTCAGCTGGAACTGGTAGGGGTGGCAGTAAAATTGCCAACTTCTAATTGCAGAAAACCAAACACCCTTGTCCTGCCCCTATCCTGAGGCCCTTCCCTGAGGCCCCACCCCCTGCTCACTCCATCCCCTTTCCCTCCATTGCTGTCTCCCCCACCCTCACTCACTCACTCATTTTGACTGGTCTGGGACAAGGGAGTGGGGTGAGGGCAGGACTCCAGCTGGGGGTGCGGGCTCATGGCTGGGGCAGGGGGTTGGGGTGCTGGAGGAGGTGCAGGGTACAAGCTCCAGGAGGGAGTTTGAGTGTGGGAGGGGGTTCTGAGCTGAGGCAAGGGGTTGGAGCATGGAAGGGGGTTTGGGATGCGGGCTCCAGGTGGCACTGACTTCAGGTGACTCCCAGGAAGTGGTGACATGTTCCTCTGCCTCCTAGGTGGAGGGGTGGCCAGGGGCTCAGCACTGTCCCCGCCTGCAGGCGCCACCCCTGCAGCTCCCATTGTCTGTGTTTCCCGTCCAATGAGAGCTGCAGAGCTGGCGCTCGGGGTGGTGCCTGCAGATGGGGGCAGTGCACGGAGCCCCCTGGCTACCCCTCTGCCTAGGAGCCGGAGAGACATGCCAGCCACTTCCTGGGAGCCGTGTGAGCCGGGCACAAAACCTGCCTGCCCCGCTGGCACTGCGGCCAACCGTACTTTTAGTGGCCCACTCAGATGTGCTGACCAGAGCCACCAGGGTCCCTTTTTGACTGGGTGTTCTGGTTGCAAATTGGATGCCTGGCAATCCTAGGTGGCAGTGTCATCTGGCTTCCTCTCTCTGGCCCAGTATGGTCAGGACATCTCAAGGAAATGGTTGGGGTGGCAACCATGATGGTGAAGTTTGCTTCAGTATCCTCTCCTTTCCTCCCTATTTTCTCCCCCAGAGTCTTTCTGTAAGAACGCACAAAGAGAATGGTCAGTGGAATAGCCCATCCCCTCCTTTTGTCCATCAATTATGCCTAGTTTCCAACACACCAAATTTGATTATTTAGTTTCTGGTTCCACATCTTCTGCTTCTACCAAGTATGATTTCAGCATAGTCCTCGGATTATATTAGTAGGCCTTTCTGTTTAAACTACTTCAGTCTGTCTCTTTTGTACCTCTTCCTATCAGCATTTGTTGCTATAGGTTATTGTGGCATCATGTGAAAGTTAACACATTTACAGTTGAGCTTACAATTAGGGTAAATTTGACAACCCAATTATCACAAGTGTGTGTGGATTTAGAATTAACATGGAGGCACAGCAGATCCAGCTGGTCCTCTAAGATTTGCATGAATGTCAGGAGAACCATAAATTTTTGGGCATGAACATAGTGCTCCTTCCATGGGCCATAGCGGGGAAGAAAACTCTCACTCATGACAGAGTGATCTGGTATAAACCTTATAAAGTTCATTTATTAAGTTCTTTCTTCTACCTCTGTCCTACATATTTTTTTCTGTGAGGGGTGGGAAAATGACCTTCAGATGAGCCCTGCCCCTTAATGCTAGTTGGGAATTTGACTATCATTACCAAACATTGAAACATTCATATATTTTTTTTAGTGGACCTATTATTTGCAATCCAACATATTGCAGATTCCTCCCACCTTCATCCCTATTTCACCTGGTTTTCATTGTGTTAACTCTTTTATGTATGATGACGTTTCCTATGGAGGTAATTATTGGTAACTAAAGTTGCCGTTGGCTATTAACAGCATGACTCCAAAATATCACTGTTACTAATCTAGCAACCCAGCGAGTCTGAGGAATTTATTCTTGCACACATTGGAGATTTCTTTGAGTAATGAGACTTGCAGAAGTTAAAAATGTGTATGTATTAATCTGAGATGGAAGGTTTGCTTACATCTAACTCTATTGCACAGAAGAATAGCTGTACAAACATCTGATATCTGCTATGTTGGTGCTGGCTAGAAGAGCTGAGAACAGAAGTGCTTGCAGCAGCCAGTGTTATGTCTTGGCCTGTGGTGCTTTTATTCGTCAGTAGACTGAACTCATGAGAGCAGACCACAAGAGGAGATGGCTCTGTTTTCTCTCATACCTATGGATTAAAAAAAAAAAGTTAAGGGAGTCCAGGTAGGTTCTTGTGACTTTCTTCAGTACACAGTAGTAGGCCTATTTTTTTTTCCTTTTTAGATTAACCTGAACTTTTTATACTGCATTATCGCGCACATGAGTGGCAGAATAATGCTTTCTGTGGCAGTTGTTTAGAAAAGTGCACTTGCTATTAAACACAAATGTGTGCCTATTTGTGCAGTCAGTTGGCAAAGGCAAGTTACTCTATAATTGTATACACAAGTAGCCATTTTGACATCCAACTGATCATTTTGTGCATGTACTTGCTGTGATTAAGCTATTTTGGCAACTGGGTTTTGGCTTTTTAAGCAAGTTCTTAAACTGCTTTTGAAAGAAACAATAGTTAAGCCCTTGCCTAAAAATTCATCACTTAACATTAGGAATCCCAGCTAATTATCATACATCTGTACCTCCTTCTTTTGAAAGGGAAGTTTATAGAGTGAGTGGTGGTGAGGCAAACTTGGCAATAACTGAGTTCTCAGGTTTACTTAAAATTTGTCAAATGGTTTTAGAATGTGTGTGTGTGTGTGTGTTTACAGCTTTTGCCATTTGATATTGTTGTTCATGAGATTTTTCACATGGCTATGAACCCTCCTGAGATTGCTCTTGTATGGCTCAGCTGTTCTCTGAGAGGACCCAGAGAGAACTGTTAAGTGATCATCCACTGTAAATACTATTGAGAGGCAACACCTAAGAACAAAACTGTCCATTGATACTAATGCCTCTCTCCTCCTACTGTATTTTTCCTCATTTACACTTGAACACAGGTTGCAAAAGTCTGCCATAACTCATATGCCAATTGCTACTAAGATGAAAAGTGAACGCAAAACTGGTTGTAAAATGCTACCATAACAGAATGGCAGACTTTTGCAACCACTTTGCTCTAGATTGCTTGGTAAACTGGGCAAACAAACAATATGCATTTTTTATACGGCTAAAGGTATACACCTAGGCCAACATTATTTGTTCCTTACTTACAGATGGGTACTTACAAGATGGGGGACTGTATCCTCTGAAGCAGTGACTCTGAAAAAGATTTGGGGGTTGTGGTGGATAATTGATTTCAACATGAGCTCCCAGGGCAACACTGTCTAGAAGGCAAATACGATCATCGGATGCATAGAGGGGAATCTTGAGTAGGAATAGAGATGTTATTTTACCCTTGTATTTGTTATTAGTGCAATTTCTGCTGGAATACTGTGCCTCCCCTCACTCTCTTGTTTCACCGGGCTGAGGCAGGGGGTTGGCGTGCATGAGGGGGTGAGGGCTCTGGCTGGGGGTGTGGGCTCTGGGGTGGGGCCAGAAATGAGGGGGTTCAGGGTGCTGCAGGGGTCTTGGGGTGCAGGGGGGTGAGGGCTCTGGGTGGGGGTGTGGGCTCTGGGGTGGGGCCAAGGGTGAGGGGTTTGGGGTGCAGGAGGGGCCTCCGGGCTAGCTGGGTTGCGGCGTGGGAAGCCACCAGGGTCCCTTTTCGACACCTGGCAACTCTAGCACCGCCAGCAGCAGCGCAGAAGTAAGGCTGGCAATGTGAAAAGCTACTCTGAAATATGAAAAGTGAAATTTGTCAATATAACTTTTTTCACCCTTACTTCTGTGCTGCTGCTGCCAACCTGGGGCTGACAGCAGGAGCCCTGGTGCCTCCTCCTGGTGAGGAATTGGTGTGGTGGGGAGGAGAGCCTCAGAGTGGGGCTCTGCTGTCAGCGCCGGGGCGACAGGGATCCAGCAGTCCCCTTTATCGCATCTCCCAGGTGTGCATGGCCGAGCCCCAGCTGCGTGGGGCTGATGGCCAGACTCTTTTTAAAAAACAAGCAACAAGCAAAAAACAACACTCTTCCTCCTCCTCCCTCCCCCCCCCCCCAATTGCTTGTGCCTCCCTTGACACATTCCCACATCTCCCCTGGGAGGCCTACCGCATAGTTTGAGAACCTCTGCCTTACAGTGATAGACTCAAGGAGCTCAGTCTATTTAGCTTAAGAAAGAGAAGGTTAAGAGGGACTTGATTACAGTCTTATAAGTACCTAGATGCAGAACAAATATTTGATGGGCTCTTCAGTTTAGCAGAGAAAGGTATAACATGATCCAATGACTGTAAATTGAAGTTAGACAAAAAGACAGGAAGTAAGCTGTAAAATTTTTAATAGAATTGGAATAGTTTACCAAGGATCATGGTGAATTCTCCGGCAATTCATTACTGGTAATTTTAAAATCAAGATTAGAGCATCTCTGAAAAACCTTGAGGAGTTATTCTGGGGAAGTTCTATGTCCTGTTAAACAGGAGGTCAGACTAGATGATTGCAATGGTCTCTCCTGGCCTGGGAATCTATGAATCTATTAAACTCATCTTATTTTTGGTGGGCATCCTATAGAATGAGAGCAAATGTTTATCTGTAAAAGCACACATGTAAGTATTACATATATCATTATTCACTGATCAATGGAGAGTTAAAGCAAAAATTTGTTATAGTTCAACTCTTTAATCTTATTACAGAAAATATTTACAGTTGTCTATTTTTGAGGAACATTACTAGATGGTTAATATGTCAGCTGCTGGCTCCTGGTAGTTAGGCTTAATGGTTGGAGTTGAAGTCTAAGCCGGATACAGGCTTGGGGCTGGGCTGAGGGCAGTACTGAAACCAGGATCCGGGGACAGGCCAGGGTCAGAACCAAGATCTGTCTGTAGACGAGCAAATCAATACTGTAGCTGGAGTCCAGGTGCAGGTTGAAGCCAGGTGGTCAGAATCTGATGGTCCAGGGGGTTGGGAAGCAGAGGCAGGGGAGAAGCATGTGTGTAATTGGGCTGGAGCAAAGTCAGAGTAGGACAAGGCTGGAGCAGGAACCAGATCAAGAGCAGGCTGCAAGTCTCGAGAGCCTGATATGCTGTGAGGCAGTAGGAGGATTCCTGGCTTCAAAGTGCTGATGCACAGACTGACTTGCAGCTCTGGTGAAGTTGAGGAAATACTGAATTTAGGGATCATTTGATCCAGGCTCTGCTCAGGGATAGGCTGCTGCCACATGGCTAAAGTCTGAGTCACTGCAGGTGTAACCCGTGCCTGCTTGGTATGGTGCTCTATCCCCTGCTAGTGGCACCTAGCACCTCTAGAGATTGAGTCTGCTACAGCCTTTAGGTAGCAGCCCTGGGGCTTTTAACTCATGCAGTAGCGGCTCATACACTATGCCGAAGGTCCCAGGTTCTATCCCACCCACAAGCAGTGTTACACAGGCTCTGTTGGAAGGGTAAGTCAGTGCAGCTGTGTTGTTGCTGTGTGCCTGAGTGACTCACTGTGGCTCTATTGGAGGGACAGCTGATTGAGCAGTATTGGGTTTGCCGATAGATTGACAAATTAGTAATAGTGCACACCAGTTTTGGAGTGAAAAAGAAAGATAGGTAATGTGCTATCATTTCTTATACTCTTAATCTGACTGAAAGTTTAGAACACAAGATATGGACCTCTGAAGAACATCATAAATTCAGACATAATTCAAGGAAAAGTGAAAAGTCTGCTGAATCTTTCAAAGAAGTTTTGTCATTAAACGTGTCAAGCTTCAGTGATTTATTTTCAAATTAGCAGTGTAAATCAACAAAAAAGTCCCTCAAGATTTTCAAAAGTGAGGCACCTTAAAAAATATACTACTCTCTTTTTGCATGCCCACCTTGAAATATCATTCAGAGTGTGACATTTCAGAATATGCCGAGTATTCACCCTCTAAAAATCAAGCTCCTCTAAGGTGTTTCAGGTTAGGCACCCAAAATCATTTCTCACTTTTGAAAATCTGGGGCTATAAATGCAAAAAGAGTTTGTCCCAAATAAAGGAGAATATATTTCTGCTTTTTTTGTCATGCACAGTTTAAAGTGCTCTAACTTCTGGTCCTAAGTTCAATCTTGGTTCAGGGCTTTTAACGCCCCTGAAAAGAAGTCCCTTCTTCAATATTAAAAATACTGCAATCTTCTGTAGTTTTCAAAAGTGGATAACTACTAGCATGAGCAAACTTCACTTTTATCTTGACATATACAGTGCATGGTGTAGCTGGTGCTCCAAGGGGACATTAAGAGCATATAATATGCTTTAAAATGCCTGCTTTATTCATTTATTTATTGATGTAAATGACTTATTTTTATAGCACGGTTTATTAATTTAAAGTGAAGATGTACATCTTGTGCTCTACTAGCTGTGACAGTTCTTTCTGAATCCCTGCAGTAGTTGTTGCATATTTCATTTAAGCCACTCCACTTCTCTTCTGTTCAATGTTCCCCCCATCAGTCTGAGAATTCATGGTGTCTCTAGTGTATTAACTTGAATACAGCAATCTTTTCTCTACAGGGGTCTTCTCCACATTTTCTTGCTGATCACAAAAATGGGCCCAGCTCCAGAACTTCTGTAAAGTAGCTCCATTGAAATCAAGGGAGCCAGGTCAATTTACATCAGCTGAGGATCTGACTCATGATTTTTCCTGTTCACCACAGTTTCATCTTTAATAAGGGATTTACCTAATATACACACAAACAAATCCCATCAGTTAAACCCCTTCCAACCAAAATCCATTGTAAGTTTGGATAATTAAATAAATAATACCACCTCGATGATGAGGAGAAGGTAAAGATACCCTTTCCCCCTCCTTCTCCTTTGCTAGAACACTTCCTAGTGCATGCTTCTGAACCCTTACCCCTTTCCTACCCTTGTTCCCCTTCCCACTGAGTTTTGTTTTTCACTTCAACATTCTGCATATGCTGTCTCTCTGTGACCGTTGCAGCTCAGACTCTTCTCTGCTCCATAGCAGTAGGCAAGCTAATTTGTTTGTTTCCATTTTCAGTTGCTTAGGCTGTTACAATGTTCTAGATTTGATAGTCAAAAGCCTAAATTTTACTGAATTCAAAATGAGCAATGGACAGTATTTGTAGGGATTCTAAATATGAAAAGGAAATTGAATTCAACTTTTAGGAGCACTGATTAACATTTTGTTTGTTCGTTGTCTTCATTGTTTAAGTATCAGTCTTTTATAAGGCATTTAAAATAAACTGCAGTTCTTGGTAAAATACAAATTCATTTTTGTTTTTAAATATAAATGCAACTTCCTTCTTTCCACTTACCTTTCCAGAAAGAGGGCAATTTACATATGTCATTGTTACCTACAAGTCTTCCATCACCTGTCATCTTTGTCTATGCAGGAAAGTTGCACCGATGTAACTTAGTATGAATTTGAACTGATATAGTTAAACTGATATAAATGCCTATGTGGACACTGATTTCAAGTTTGAGTGGCTTTTTTTCAGTTTAGCTGAAGTCAATTTGGAACAGGTTTTAAGTCAAACTAAAATAAGCTGCTCTTACACAGATGTTAGACCATGTCCACACTGCAAACTTACATTGACCTAAGTTATGTTGGCAAACAGCCACCGCAGTTAGTACGTCACTTGTATATTTGCATACTTGGCTCCTTGTGTTGGTGGTATGCGTACTCACCAGGATCACTTGCATTGATGCAGAGTGCAGTGCATCATGGGTAGGTATCCCACTGTGCAGCTCACCACTATCCAGTGCAGTCTCTTTTGGGAAGCTGCTTTGCAATGCCTGACAGGGCCAAAACAAGGAGCACAAGGGTGACTGGGAGCATGGGGTCCATTTCCCATAATACAGTGATCTCCCTCCCATCATTTCATCTACATCCCATAATTTTCGCTCCTTTTCAAAATCCCACAAATCCATGCACCCTCCTTGGTGTTCGCCATCCGTGACAGAAGCATGGAGCCTGTGTAGCTCAGCACTGTTGTCATGAGCATTGCAAGCACAGAGTGCATGATCCTGCAGTACTGGCAGAGCCACAAGAGGAACCGTAGGGAACATGAGGATTCCTTGGAGGCCATATTGCTGCGGGACATAGAAAGAAGCTATTCATGGCTCTTGGTGTTCACGGAGCAGCTGGAGATGGCGGAGCACTGGTTCTGGGACTGAGAAACAAGCAGTGACTGGTGGGATCGTGGCATCATGAACGTTTGGGAAGATGAGCAGTGTCTGCAGAACTTTCAGATCCACAAGGCCACATTCCTGAATCTGTGTACCAAACTCGTCCAAGCCCTCTAGTGCAGGGACACGAAATGAGAGTTGCATTGGCAGTGGAGAAGTGGCAATTGTACTGTGGAAACTTGCAATGCCAGTTTGCTACCAGGCAGTCAGAAATCATTTTGGAGTTGAGAACTCCACTATGGGGGGCCATTGTCATGCAAGTGTGTAGGACCATTAATCGTCCCCTGCTCTGCAGGATTGTGACTCTCAGCAATGTGCAGAACGTAGTGGATGGATTTGCAGCAGTGGGGTTCCTGACCTGTGGTGGGGTGATAAATGGCACACACATCTCAATTTTGGCACCAGACCACCTTGCCACAGAGTACATCAACAGAAAGGGCTATTTTTTTGTGGTTATGCAAGTGCTGGTGGATCGTTTCACTGATGTCAGTGTGAGCTGGTCAGCAAAGGTGCATGACGCTCGCATCTTTAAGAACACAGGATTGGTCAGAAAACTGTAAGCAGGGACTTTCTTTCCCTATGGGTGGATTACCATTGGGAATGTTGAAATGCCAGTAGTGATCCTGGGAGACCCAGCCTGCCCCTTGCTGCCATGGCTCATGAAACCACCTCAATAGCACCATGGACCACTTCGGCTATAGCAGTGGTCCCCAAACTTTTTACCTCATGCCCCCAGTTACCTCTGTTCATGCTCCCTCTGCCCCCCGGCGCTGGGGCCAGGAGTGGGGCCATGGCTCTGGGAGGGAGGGATACGGATAGGGGTAAGGGGCCTGAGGCTGGGGCCATAGCTGGAGGCAGAAGTGGTGCCTTGGCTGGGGCCCCCGGGCATGGGGTGGGTGGCGGGGACCATGGAGCTCAGTGGTGCTCCCTCCCTGCCCCCAGTGGAGGCTAGCCTGGATCCCAGCTGCGCCCCCTCCCCCCCCCCCGCCCTCCCGAATGTTCTTCTGCACTCCCTTAGGGGACCTTGGACATTAGCGGCAGCACACTCTCCTGCTCTCTTCCTGTAGCACACACAAGCTTTGTCTTCAGGGGACTGAAATGTTTTAATCTAACACGAGTTATTGGGTTTAACATAGGGGTAACTGGGTGAAGTGTAATGACCTGCTCTACAGAAAGTCAAATTGGTCTAATTTTCCCCTCTGGCTTTAAACTATATAAAATCCGAGACTAAGTAGGTAGCACCGTAACAGTGAGTGGGAGTTGCACTTTTAATAAAAGTAATACAAAAAATGTCTCCATTGTCCAGTGATACAATTCAAGGAAATATAGATTTTTAAAACGTGAGAATTATGTCCTCTTTAATTCAAATTACATAAAATTTAACTGCAAGATACTTTATGTGAGCACAAGTAAAGGTAAAACATAACCCTTAATCTCTTAAGAACGTTTTCAACAGTTTAATGGTATATTTTGCCTTCTACTATTTATGCTCATCCAAATACTTAACCTGCTTTTTGGCCATATTAGTCAATTTTATAATAATGGTAATGGGGGGGAGGAGGAAATGTCCTTTTTATTGTTGGGCACTGAGCTATTAGTCTTGTAAAAAGCCAAGATGCCACTATTATAGAAAGTCTTTTTTAAATCATATTGATGTATTTTTCATATAATATGGTACTCAAAAAATATTTTTGGCAGGTTGCAGCACCAGAAAAAAAAAAAAAAAAAGCTCAGCTCTAGACATGCAGAAGTGAACTGCTGACCATTTTTTAAGATCAGTCTTCTTAGACCATAAAAGTGGAAAAGAAGTCACAAGCTCAGCCTGTTCAAAGCAACTACCGTTTTTGAGATGACAAGAAAAAAGGTCTTACATAGAGGTCAATAGGACTTTTGTGATCAGACAACCATAATTTGGATGGATACAATGTACCAGTTGAACCTTTTTCTCATGGAGTACTCAGTTTATGGTAACCTCTTTTTACTGTTCAAAGGTTGTAAAGTCTGTCATTGCGAAATACGTAAATGTTTCTCAACTTTTAACCGTGATATTACTAGGTAATGGGGCAGATCATTAGTTTCAGAGGAGGCAGGCTGATTTTGTAAGAAGTCATCTGATTTATGGCACCATTGCTTTTGGTTTCTTACTTTCCAATTTATGTAAGTGTAAAAAGACACCAATGTGATATAAGACATCACGGCATATCTGTTACTTCAATTTACTCAATGGGCATTGCACACAACAGATCATGATACCATGTATCGTATTCTGAAATAACTTAGAAGTTATGCTCTTGGGATTGGGCACTTTACCATGTGCTAAAAAACTTCCCTGTAGCTGATTAGTCATCAGACTGCATTAGTTAGTAAATAAAAGGAAAAGTATCCTTGCCAGGTATGGAAAGGAGGGACATAATTAGGACAAGGTGCCCATTCCTTTTGAAATGTGTTTCTGATTTCTGCTGTGGGCTACAATTAAAGACCTGATGCCTCGAAGTTTGGAAATATATATACTTTACAACCTTAATGTTATTTTAATGTAGTTTTGTGTAATTTTAAAAATTTAGGGGAAAAAACCTGCAAAATCTGTAATTCTATCACATAGTATTATATTGACACACACATGATTCATCAACAGGACAGGAACCTTAAGATCCCTCACACAGACTTTTGCCACTAGAGCTAACAGAGTAATTGATAGTAGTAGTAGGTTGTCATCCTCTGTGGACCAGCACTAGAGGGGGATAGGACACAGTTTGCCAGTGGGTTTCACAGATATTTGCTGAGAGCAGAAGAATGATGACTCAGGAATCCAGGGTTCCATTTCAGACTCAGGAGGGGCATGTGCTCTTGGGGCACAAATACTTCTGCCCATTCCACCTCCCCTCCCTCCCACAAGCTTGACCCCTTTTGTCCCATTCCCTCCGGTCCTGTCACTTCCCCATCTGCGGTGGCTCCTCCAGTCTGATTCTCCTCATTTAGACTGTCCCACTGCCCCCTCCCTCACAAACTCCTAGCTCCTTGTCACCAGTCTCCTTGCCCAGTCCCAGTACCCCCACTCCCAGTTCTTCATCTTATCTGCCTGTCTCCCACACAACGGCCCTCTGCCTGTTCCCACAGTTCCTCGCTCTACTAGCATTGTAGGAGTATAGGCCCACATTAGACCGAGACGAATTATGATTTTAGACTGAGTTTGGATGTTAATATGAGTGATAGGCCCAAAGCATGTGACCAAAAAGAATGAGATCATTAGAAAGAGGGATTGTTTGTTTTAAACTTGTGGTGATTCTGGAAATACCAGTGTTATCTCATTTTAGGTTTGGGTTTTAAGAAACAGAAATAAAGAAAATATGGTTAAATGGGCACCAAGTGCAATAAATAATTGGTTTGTTTAAATGTGTAGTTAGATAGTTGAAGAGAAATATGGCCAAGTAAGATAAGAAAACCTTGAAGAGAGGCCCAGTCACTAATCTTGTCTTTACTGGGGCAGAGGACATAGTTCAACCCTGGGTGCTTCATCTGGCCTTAGCTAAGGTCTGACAACAAACAGGTGATGCCATTGTTAGTTACAGTGTAGAAGAAAGCAAAGTTTCCTACGTGGTCTTTGTCAGAGCTGTTCCTTACCCCTCTGGAGAATGCCATGATAGTAAGTTTTCCTGGGCCTGATCCTGTTGTTAATATTCTGGCCAGTACTTATAAATGTATTACTATTGGGTATAGAATATGGGTGTATATGCTGATGTTTGTACATTGGATGTAATTATCACCAAGAGGCCTTTGAATTAATAAAGGAATGCTTGTGTGGCAACTGAGTCATGGTAAATCTTAAACTTATTAGGAAAATAATTTCCAACATATTTCCAGTTCCAGTTGCCATCCCTGGGCTCCTCTTCCATCTCTGCCTCTCCCATGCTCCTTGTCCCAGTCCCTTTGTCCAGCCAATCCCAGATCTCCTGCTATCAGATCTGTCCCCCCTCCACCTTCATATTGTTTTCCCCCACCCAATTGGTACTCAGACTCCTTGCCCAGACGGTCCCAGTCCCCAGGGACCCCTCCAGCTAGTCATCCAAGCTCAGTCTCCACTACACATACTGACTCCCAGTTGTCTCCTGCACCCAGTTGTCTCCTCCCAGTCTCCTTGCCCAGTCAGTAGGGTGACCAGATCTCCCGATTTTATAGGGACAGTCCTGATTTTTGGGTCTTTTTCTCATATAGGCTCCTATAACCCCTCCACCACCTCCTCTCCTGATTTTTCACATTTGCTGTCTGGTCACCCTACCAGTCAGTCCCTGGTCTAGCTGCCCCACTTCCCCTACACCGCCTTCCCCCTCTCCCTCCACCCCCTCCCCCCGGCTCCCAGATTCAGTTTCCTTTTTCACCCAGTCCCACTCTCCTGGTCTAGTTCTTGTCCCCTTTTGCATTTGAATTAGGCAGCTTCCTCCTCCATGCTACTTGGGTGCAGCTGGAGTGTTTTGAGACACAGAAGATAGTCTCCTTGCTCTCAGTTCAGAAGTGAAGCCCAGCTCCAGCATGGCTGTCAGCAGCCAGGAACTGGAGTAATCTTTGGAGATTTAGCTGCTAAAATCTAATGTCTCCGCGGCATGTGTAAATTGAGACTTTTCCAAAAGCTTATAATTTGGCCAAATTTGAGCAGATTTCCATGGGGTCAGGAAAAGGCAAATCCTTAACACAAAAACCATGCATCTGCCAAATTTTGAGTTCCTGCTCCAAAGCATGGGGGCCCTAGAGCTTTTCAATGAAAGATCACCAGAATTTTTTAACATGGGCAAAACGGTGTATTTTTCTCTTGTTCATGGAAATGACTGAACTATTGTGGCAGAAATTAACCAAAACAATTCAGCCTGAGACCGATGCCCTGGATGGAAAATTACATGGTCTTATAATGGAAAATGTCAGACACCTTTAATAAATAGGTGGTGCTACCAGCCCCGCCTACAATATTGTTGTGTGACCTCTTACTACAGTAAAAGGCTAGAAGCAGCTCCCCTCCAGCTAGAGGTGCTGCTGACCAAGCCCTTCTCTCCTCCAGCCAGGAAGCACTTCCTCTGATCTTCCTGTCAGGTTACTTCCTAAGTCTGGAATTGTCCTCATCTGGGAGAAGCCATGTACTTTAGGGCTTCTCTGGATGTGCCTCCCGCACAACTAGCCAGCCCTGTAACCCTGTTACAATGTTCTGCTAGAAGAGAAATCATATATTCTTTATTTTTCTCCTACCTTCCCCCATCCACAACAAGGATATCTGTGAAAACTTTTCTTTTGTTTTTAGGAATTCATCTGTTCCTGGTCTTTTTCTTCACTCTCTAACTTAATTAATAATCCTATGTTTGGAATATTGCAATGTAATTTGTTGCCATAAAAGTGAGTATGATATCACAAATGGAGAGCTGTGATTTCAGGCAAAAGATAAGCAATAGCAACAGAGAACAAAAGTGTCTCTCTTTCAAAGACTGAAAATATGGAGTGTGTGTGTGTGTGTGTGTATATATATATATAATTGATTACAAGTGATTTATAAAATATAAATGGGCATGCTTTGTCATCTCCTGGCTGATCAGTAATACCTTATTGCTTGTCCTTTTGGTGACACTCTTAATAGCCAAAAGACACTAAACTGCATCCACTAGTGTTTATATATGAGGGCCACTGTTTCATAGCCGTATGACCAATTTGGCGTTCAGAAATTATTTTTGGATGTACAGTACTGCTGAAACAATGCCTTTAGTATTCAAAGTAGCGTTAAGTGATCAAATTTGTTTCACCTGCAAAATAATGTATGTTAGAAAACCAATAAGTCAATCATTTAAAGATTTGCTATCTAGAGAAACAGTCAAATTAGAAATGGATTAGCTATTTAAGCAAGACACAATTAAGGCTAAATTGGAGGTTCTTCTATAGTTCATCAACCCACATGCAAGAGCTATGAATTGCAGAGTGGGTGATCAAATTAGTACTGACTTCATCATCTTTATCTTAAACATCTAAAAACTAACTCTTTCTCATAATCTGGCTGGTTTTTATAATTTTTCCAGCCCATAATCATTTTAGTGCCTCAATTGTTGGAATTGCTAACCACCTTACTTTCTGAAACTCAGGTCCTGTGTACCGTTGGTGCCCAAAATCAGGCTCTTAGCCTTTATCTTTATTAAAATGAACAGTTCTTCTAGACTGGCTTTTTTAACATCTGAAGGTATATGCTGTCCATGCCATTACACTTGTTTAATACCGGTGAAACTCCAGAGAGTAGCGTTAAACTGGAGTAAATCCCGTGGAGAATCAGGCTCAAAATATTTTGGATTATTTTCTCTTAAAGATGAGGTAGGAATTAATTATGATTCTGTTATCCAATGGTTGGTAAAAGTTAGTAGAAATCTAAATTAAAAACAAAGGACTAACTAGAATGGCAGAAAATTGTAACACTAAAAATCATATACCAGATATTTTTCTATTTTGTTCATACAAAGTTCTAACAAATTTTTAATGTATATGTAATCATAGAAATGAAGCGCTGGAAGGCATCTCAAGATATCTTACTATCCTTTGATGTGGTGGTGGTGATGATAAAGAGCTGGCTGTGTGTGTGAATGCGCATATGTGTGTGCGCGCACGTGTGTTTTCAAACAAAGAAACCTCTTTTCCCACAAGAAACATGTTTTGATGTCATTTCTATACAGTCTCAGTTTACGTGATTTATATGTAAAGGTATGATATCTACAACTGAGAGAAATAACAAGATAATATATTTCAGTGTGTCTTTCTCCCCCCATAATTATTATTTTCTACCTGCTGTAACAATTATCCCTTAGTGTCCCAGGTTTATATATGCATATGTAAACAATATATATTTTTTCTGGGAATGGTTTTCCAGATTTTCTGGAGTTCTATGAACATAGAGCCACCCGGATTATTAAATACAGTCAAACACACAATGTCTGAATAGGGTTACTTATCAGTCAAGGACCAGTCTTTGGGGTCTTAGAATTCAACATACTCTTTGTTAATATCCTAAAGAGTCTAAAGAATAGTTATTATAAAAATGAATCAAATATACAGAAGGTAAAGAATTAAAAGGGTCAATATTTACTAACAGGTACTAACACCATTACACCATGTTAAATAGTACTGGAACCAACACAGAACGCTGCAGGACCCCACTAGATACCTCGTCCCAGTTTGACAGGGAATCTTTGATAACTACACTTGGAGTATGGTCTTTTAACCAGTTCTTCATCTACCTTATACTAATTTTGTCTAGACCAGTGGTTCTCAACCGGGGTACATGTACCTGTTCGGGTATGCAGAGGTCTTCCAGGAGATACATCAACTTATCTAGATATTTGGCTAGGTTTACAACAGGCTACATAAAAAGCACTAGCGAAGTCAGTACAAACTAAAATTTCATACGGACAATGACTTGTTTATACTGCTCTATATACTATACACTGAAATGTAAGTACAATATTTACATTGCAAATGATTTATTTTATAATTATATGGTAAATATGAGAAAGTAAGCAATTTTTGAGTAACAGTATGCTGCAATATGTATTTTTATGTCTGATTTAAGTGAGGTGTAACTTGGGGGTACGTGAGACAAATCAGACTCTTGAAAAGAGTACAGATGTCTGGGAAGGTTGAGAGCCACTGTTCTAGACCACATTTCCCTAGTTTGTTTATGAGAACATCATGTGGAACAGTGTCAAAAGCTAAGTTCCCTGTACGCTGTGCGCTGGGAAGCCGCCCAGCAGGCTATCAAGTGCCGTGCAGTTCAGGTGTCCCTCCCCTCACTCCTGTGTGCTACTCCTGCCCTATGCCTTGGAGCTGCCTCTTGCTGTACAGAGCGGGGTGGGGTGGGGATGGGAGAGGGGTGCTGATGTCAGGGTGTCCCTATCCCCTGCCCCTGTACCCCATCTCCACAGAGCAGGTGTGGGGAACATGACAGGGCTCAGGATGGAGGGAGCTTGCTGGCAGCTGCTGCTGTGTCTGAACTTGCTGATCTACTTAAAAGGTCAGTGTACTTAATGTGGGGTGAGTGTACTTAAAGGGGCAATGCGCATCTCTGTCACACGTGGGGTGTGTGTGTCTGACACACACTCGCATTGTCTTTCATACTCACCTCCCAACACATACTTGTGGTGGTGGTGTTTGTTACTTCTTCATACTTCTTTCAAAGTGTTATTTTAGTTTTTTGACTTGTCTATGCATTTCATAATTTTTATTTCTCTCTTATGCTTAAATTTAATTCTTTGAGTAGTGAGTTCTAAAATGCCTAACCTGTCCTGGCTGGAGTAATTATCCCTATGGTAACTTTTTAAAAATATATATTATATCTAGGTTTTTGGTTTCCACTGGTGGCGCACATCCGCACATTACCTCCATATGGTTCACATAATAAAATTAATTCTGCAGATGGCTGAAAAAATTAGAGGGAACACTGGTCAAAAGCCTTACTAAACTCAAGATAACTCATGTTTACTGTTCCCAAGCCTCACCATCCACTAGCTTAGTAATATTAACTAGATAAAGCTGACAGAACATACCTAGAAGTTGCATCCATTCCAGGCTGACTCAACCTCTATCCAGAGCAGAACAGATAGATGAAAATATATCCCTGGCTCCCCATTCAGTCAAGAATCTAATTCTTTCTCCTTCTTTTCCAAGCCATCAACAAATGCTGCCTCCTTTCCATTGTCTCTAGGTTATTATGCCCAACAGGTATAATAAAGCTATTAGTGCCAAGGAAACTTATGGCACTAGAGACCAGGTTTAATTGTTGAAGGGTATGTTACTGCAATTCTGACAGGGAAGATCAGGATGATCTCATGTCTCCTTCAAAAAGAACAGGAGTACTTGTGGCACCTTAGAGACTAACAAATTTATTTGAGCATAGGCTTTTGTGGGCTACAGCCCACTTCATCAGATGCATAGAATGGAACATATAGTAAGAAGATAGATACATACAGAGAACATGAAAAGGTGGAAGTAGCAATACCAACTGTAAGAGGCTAATTAATTAAGATGAGCTATTATCAGCAGGAGAAAAAAAAGTCTGTAGTGATAATCAAGATGGCCCATTTAGACAATTGACAAGAAGGTGTGAGGATGCTTAACATGGGGAAATAGATTCAATATGTGTAATGACTCAGCCTATCCCAGTCTCTATTCAAACCCAAGTTAATGGTATCTGTCATAAATATAAAGGGAAGGGTAAACCCCTTTGAAATCCCTCCTGGCCAGGGGAAAGCTCCTCTCACCTGTAAAGGGTTAAGAAGCTAAAGGTAACCTCGCTGGCACCTGACCAAAATGACCAATGAGGAGACAAGATACTTTCAAAAGCTGGGAGGAGGGAGAGAAACAAAGGGTCTGTGTCTGTCTGTAGTCGTCTTGGCCAGGGACAGAACAGGAATGGAGCCTTAGAACTTTTAGTAAGTAATCTAGCTAGGTATGTGTTAGATTATGATTTCTTTAAATGGCTGAGAAAAGAATTGTGCTGAATAGAATAACTATTTCTGTCTGTGTATCTTTTTTGTAACTTAAGGTTTTGCCTAGAGGGGTTCTCTATGTTTTTGAATCTAATTACCCTGTAAGATATATACCATCCTGATTTTACAGGGGGGATTTCTTTATTTCTATTTACTTCTATTTTTTATTAAAAGTCTTCTTGTAAAACACTGAATGCTTTTTCATTGTTCTCAGATCCAAGGGTTTGGGTCTGTGGTCACCTATGCAAATTGGTGAGGCTTTTTATCCAACATTTCCCAGGAAAGGGGGGGTGCAAGTGTTGGGAGGATTGTTCATTGTTCTTAAGATCCAAGGGTCTGGGTCTGTAGTCACCTAGGCAAATTGGTGAGGCTTTTTACCAAACCTTGTCCAGGAAGTGGGGTGCAAGGTTTTGGGAAGTATTTTGGGGGGAAGGACACGTCCAAACAGCTCTTCCCCAGTAACCAGTATTAGTTTGGTGGTGGTAGCGGCCTGTCCAAGGTGTAATATTTTGTACCTTGGGGAAGTTTTGACCTAAGCTGGTAAAGATAAGCTTAGGAGGTTTTTCATGCAGGTCCCCACATCTGTACCCTAGAGTTCAGAGTGGGGGAGGAACCTTGACAGTATCTAGTTTGCATATTAATTCAAGCTCAGCAGTTGCTTGTTGGAGTCTGGTTTTGAAGCTTTTCTGTTGCAAAATTGCCACCTTTAAGTCTGTTACTGGGTGATTAGAGAGGTTGAAGTGTTCTCCTACCGATTTTTTCTTCAACCTCTCTGGTCACTCAGTAACAGACTTAAAGGTGGCAATTTTGCAACAGAAAAGCTTCAAAACCAGACTCCAACGAGAAACTGCTGAGCTTGAATTAAGGCTTTTATGAATTCCTGGATGTGGTGCCAAGATACTGTAGTGAATGGCATGATATATTTATATAGATAAAATGGGAGACTGGTGATCATGGGAAAATTGCACTTGAGGCATTTTCTCACAATATGATGAGCAAGGCTTTATTAGTGATTGTTTTGTTTTTTGGGTGGTTTTTTGTTTTTTTTTTTTGCTGCTTAAATCCTCAGGGGAAGTATATAATGTGACAAAAATGTCATTATAATTTAAAGATTCAGTTCACACGTATTCATTTACCATTATTTTATTAAGCTTTTTTTTACACTGAAAAGATTAAAATCTGTCTCTGATGTGTGAATTGCTCAAACCCCAGATTGCCTAATAATTTCATGAACTGAAGTCCAAAATCTAAACTCTACGCATGGATGCTCATATGGCTCCCACTGAATTCAAAGGGAGCTACCCACCTACATCCAAGGGTCAAGTTTTGCTATATGTTTAAAATAAGCCATTCATTAATCAAAGGATTGTTCCATTTATTTAATCTACTTTAAAATGCACAAAAACATTAATCAATGGAAGATCATCTTACTGGGAATAGCGTTCATTTATAGGTTCATTTAATGAGTGCCCAACAGGATACCAATGCATGCCTCTGTTTGCTCCATAAGACTTAAACAACTATTAATAATATCTTCAAAGGAAACTTGACTTTGTGTTTCATGCTGTCACTTTTTTTTTCTAGAAGACTATTAAGAAGTTGCAAAAATAATGATACTTAGTAATTCTGACTAGTTGGTTTAGAAATAAAAATGGATTACCAATGAACCTGTACAACAAAAGAAAGCTTTCACATTCGTTAAGATACACCATATGTCATTAGTTAAGGGATGCCATCTGGCACTGTGAATACCTTTAATTATTAAAATGAAGTACACTGTACATTTTTCATAGGTTTATAGATGTACAACCATGTATGTCTGTGAGGTATTCAACAGACTGGCTTAAAAGAAATCTTTTCATGCTTACTGTCTCCTATCTGATACATTCTAGTAAAAGGAGCATGTTGGTCCAGTTTTCCACTGCTATTGAGGTGGAATGTATAATTTGTAGAAGTTACTTAGAATGTGACTTTATTCACATAATAGTGCTTTTATAATTATGTCTGGAAAAAGCTCTGAATCCTCCTTTTTAAATGTAATCAACTGCTCATTATTCTGAGGCTGCAAAAGGAACAATGGATTGAACTATTTGTCTTTTTAAGCTTGCAGTACTGTATGTAGCAGTGATTGTATTTGGTAAATTGAACACTTTTAAAAGCTGACTCATGCCGTGTTTAGTGCATCTTTCTGGACATTTTTTGTATGATAATTAGTGTGAATCTAAAATTTACTAGTAATAGCAAATTTCAGGAGAAATTATATGGATTTTTTTTCATCGTGTTGAGAGTGTACACATGTATGAAAGAGAGAGGGGCAGGAATGGTAAAGTGAAGGATGATTTGCATTTAGCCGTTGTATTTCAGTAACAAGGGTTTTTTAATAAAATCAGAAGCCCCGCTCCACTACACTGAAATTATGTAATCATAGTGACTTTGTCAAGAAGTTTATCATTTATCTTTTTTAACATAAGTACAAAGAGATCCTTGCAACTTCAAAGTGATAGCCAAGTCTGTTGTGAGTACAAACTAATGAAAATAGCAAATTTTGAGTTTTGCAAAAGGAATTCAAAAGCTCAGGAGAAGAACAGGAAGTTTCAGTTGTAGTCCATTTAGTCTAATACTCGTATTTAATTCAGCTAGCTAGTTACTACTTGCAAAAGAGATAATTTTGTTCTAGTACAGTGACTACACTCTTGAGGACTAAGGAAATGCTTTCCATGGTTAAGGGCCCCTTGTCAAGAATTTCTTGCTGCTTTTCACTCTCTCACCTTCAGCTAATTCCAACTGTTGCAGTATTGCACAAGAAAGTAGTGGTCTTGAAGTAGCCAGGACCCAAACTTCTTATTTCCTTAAAGGCCAAACTAAGCCCCTTGAACTTCACCCAGAAGTCAACTAGTAATTATGGCTCCTGGAGATTATATGGTTCCTATAGGAAGTACCACTTAAGAGATTGTCAACCACTTGCTATACTAGCTGCATTTTCAGAGTTATTGTAAGATATAGCCCAGTGTTGAGCACTTTACAATAATCCTGGCTAGAGAATTTCATTTGAATCAAATGCAATGAAAGTTTCAAAAGTCTTTGACACTTTTTTGGCTCATTCAGGCAAAATGCTAGGCTTGATTATTATTACCACTCTCCAATATAGCTGAAATTTAAAAAAAATGTCACATCAGTCTGAGTAAGAAGGATATCTATAGGGATATTCAGGGGATTATGAAACTTTAGAAGTAAAAGGTTTGGAAGACTCTAGAATAAAGAAAAAAATAGATGTCATCTATTAATTAGTAATACCCACTCAAGGGGTAACTTTCCCTTTAAATTCCAGTTCTGCTTCTGTTGAACATATTGGGAGCAGGACCTGAAGGCATGATTTCATTATATTGAAAATCACTGGTTTATAGTTGGGCCAAATCCTGAACACAAAATTCCTATTGGCTTCAGCATGAGTTTCACCTGAATGAAAACTAAGTAAAGACTTCCAAATATGGCCCATGGTTTGTGAAACATAAATCATCACTACAGATGGTTGTCTGATGTTGCTGTTTGATAATTCTATACTAGTGTTTTTAATGTGGGACAGAGCATATGTTAAAGTCTTCAGAACTCTTCATACTGCTTTCCTATGGTATCCCATCATATTTTATGACTGTATGGTATTTGTCAGTGCAAGAATGTGAGTCTATTTTAATATTTCAAGTTGTCAATACTAAGACTAGTAGTACTGGTCAATATGTTTATTAATGACCTGATGAACAGGGAGTTGATACTGAATTTTTTGACAGGAGATTGTGATGAACACCAGTCAAAAAGATAGACAGTATAATTAGAGGAAGTGAAACATAGACACTTGTTTCCTCTCTTTGTATGTGTGAAGGGTATGAGAGCATCCCACCCATAAAAATATTCAAATGACACTATATATAATTTGTGATATCTTATAACCTTGAATCATGTTCAGTTTTGATCCTTATCTAAGAAATAACACACTACAAGAGCATAGAAATGTAAAATTTTCTAAGAAGAGCAGCACAAATTAATGGTAGCAGCAGTAGGTGGAGGGTAGGTAGTGATGAGCCTCTATATGAAATATTTAAAAGTTCAGGACTATTTCACTTGGGAGGGAAGTGTAGGAGGAGCTATAAGAGAGGTATGCCTAATGTTAGATGATACAGACATGGCCATTTGGATGCTCCCAGTTACAGTTTTCATATAAAAAGAAGGCAATTGGTAAAATCAAAAAGCAACAAATTTTGAGTGGGAAGCAGAATACTCTTTTAAAGATAGAAAATCTGTGCAACTCACTGCTACAGAATTTTACTGAAGCAAATACCCTAATGAGAATCCCAAAATAGACAGAATAATATCTATTTACACCAGCTAAAATAAAATTACCAGGGGTATCATTCTGATGATTTTCAGGCATAAAGTAATCCAAAGGTCAAGGCGTGAAGAGGAAATTTATCCCTGTATTATTGCACAAGAATGCATTGTTGAAGTCTAATATCTTCCTCCTAAGTATCTGGGATTGGTCACTATCTAGACTACTGATCTGTTCCAGTATAGCAGCTCCTATCAGTATGTTCTTAGAAATCACATTGATGGTTTGAGTTGGATGGTTTCTCTCCTTTGTGTTCACTTCCTAAGTATTACTATATAGGGTAGAGCAGTCCAAATACTGCTATCTTTTTCTACTGAAAAGACGAAACATCACTTATCTAGTCTCTTATCAGAGATACCTGGTATATAGGGACCACTTGAGACTTGGATGATTGTGTATAACTCCAATCATTAATGACCCCTACCATCTTCTACAGACAAATCTCTTGATCTCTTTTTCCGTGACTTAGATTCTTATTCCAGTCTCTAGAAGTAAGATGTAAGGAGTTGAGATCAGGACTTCTAAGACTTACATTACACCATATAATGTATTTGTTCTTTGTTGTTGGTGCAGTTAAAGTCTAGCCATCATAAAGTCTAATTTTGTTCCTCTCTGTTTTTGGCTGCCCTCTCAGGTTATTATTCTGATTGTTAGATATCTGTAACAAGAAAGAAAGAAAATACAAAATCATTTGTAGTATTTGACAGAATAGTAAGTTGTGCTGTAGTACTAGCCGTGGTGGAAATTTCTTTCAAAACCAGTAAAATAATCCTTGTAGGGTGGTGCTTTTGGAGGTACATTTTCCTTTTTTTCCTCCCCCCGCACATTCAGATCACAGTCCAGACAAAAAGCAAAACAACTAAAAAATAAATACAATTTTCTTTTTGATTTTCCTGTCACTTGGATATTCATTAACAAACTGCACTGTCTTTACCGCTGCTCACTTCTCAATACTCATATAACTTACAGAGATGAGTCACAGTGGAATGTGGAATGCAGACAATTCTGTGTAGTATTTATGGCAGAAGGGGTTGTAGGGAAAAAGGGCTGGAATAAGACAAACCCCACGAGAAGCAATGTGACTTCCCTGTTGATCCTGTTCACTTGTTACAATTTATTTAATTTGGTATATACAAATAAGATTTAAATTAAATTACCTGTAGCCTGAAGCAATAAGCATTTATTTTAATTAGTAAAAGGGTAAACCATATTTGGCTGTCTGCTTAGTGCTGTATTATCTGATTTTTGGTAAAGTATTGACTGATGAAAGCATTTCAATCCATTTTAGTCCTCCCCCCTTCCATCCCTTTTCTTTACTGCAGGTCCCCAGCTTTCCCCTTCTAACCTGGCTAGAGCTAAAATAATATCATTTTACCTTGTTTTCAAAATGTAATCTATGGTTCAGTGTTCACTAGTTGCATATAGAAAATTGCCTATTGGTGATTTGCTTTGCAATTTAGTTTTTACAAGCTAAGTCCCAATTACACTAGAGAAGTCTAGTTTGTAACTGTCAGGAATTTGGATTGATATTCTACTTTCAAAAATTATGTGGACATGATTTACTTCATTTTGGAATAGAAAGCAACAATATATTACCATCCAAGGAGGCAGTAATACAGAAGTAAAGTTGCATATGTGTTCCAATGAAAGAGAGACGAGAGCTATTGTTGTGACATGGACAGAATGCTGTAGGGTCTCAATATTCTATTAAGATAGTGAGCAACTCATTGGTGTTTGACATGCTCTATTCAAAGAAAAGGAGAGCTCCTTCATGGAGTCAAGAAAAAAATGTGTGCCTGCCTGCCTACATTTCCATAGGATACTAAATACAAATTTGTAATAGGAAAACAGTTGGAAAGTTCATCATAACTAAATATAAAAGGCACATCTGTAGAGGAAGTACACTGTAGGACACAAGGCAGAAGCTTACAAGTACTGTAAGAAACAAGGAGCAAGAATGGAGACTTCATACTCTACTACACAATGTAGTAGGTAGTAGAACTTTGAACTGTTCAGCTTAAACTTCAAGTACACAAAATCAGCCTAGGTTTATGTTTAAAATGCTGCCATAAACAAGCAGTGGTTTGCTCCTGTTTGTTTAGGCCCCAATCAGCCAAAATGCTTGACCATATGCATTACTTTCAGCACATGAAAAACCCTATTGAAGACACATGAACAATTCACAAAACTCTACCTTCTACATTGCCTCTATCAACTGCCTGCAAATACCATACTCCTCCTACCTACTCTTGCATTTTTACCAGCCATCATCCTGCTGCACATGACCTTGAAGTGGTGGACAGAGAAAAGCAGTGAATTGGCTACTCAGCAGGTTCATTACTAGAGTTGGTCAACATGTTTTCATCATAAAAATTTTGCCTTCAAAAATGGCTTTTTGCCCAAAATGCATATTCTCATGGGAAAATATTGTTTTTTGGGGGAAAAGAGTAAAAATGTTCAGTTTGGGATTGAAAATAATTTTTTGAAAACTAAAATCCAAGAACTCATACTGAAATGCTTTCAGTTTCCAGTTTTTCAACAAAACCCCAAAAGATTTTCAAAGTAAACTTTAAAAATATCTTAAAATTGTTCTAAGTTTTCTGTGCAAAATAAATGGCATTTTTGACCAGCTCTATTCATCACATTCACACATCAGAAATAAGGAAAACAAATTAATCCCAATTCAGTGTGTTTTTTTCTGAGTATGCAGAGTTTATAAGATGTGCAAGACAGAGCTGTCACATCTGAGACTTGCACAGCTTATAACTCCACAAAACCCAGAGAGAGCTGCCAGAGTTACAGGACCGGCTCAATGTTTTTTGCCTCCCTAAGCAAAACAAATGTTGCCCCCCCACTTTTTTTTTTGGCTTTGCAAAGTGCAAACATGTGTAAATGTGTTTTGTTTTGTGGAGGAGTTTTTTGACTGTTTAAAATTTTAAAAAAAATGAAAACAGAGAATTTGTAGTTAGTGAAATAAAACAATTTCCTACTAGTGTACTCGTTTAATTTGTAATTGTGATTTTGTTAAAACAGTTTGGGTTCAACTATACATTAGTGTCTTCCGGTGCACCCAGTTTCTCATAGATTAAAATAATTTATATGAACTGAATTTTTCTGGTTTTTATACTTGCGTAGTCTTTTAATAATTCAGTAAAATGTAATTTTTTTGCAATGGTACTTTCAATTTAAATTAATGTGAGTCCTGACAAACTATTTTGAGACATGGTGGACCTCAAATAATTTTTTATTAATTTCAGTTTTGAGAAACTGCGCTCACCAGAAGCCACCGATACTGGTAATGTTAAAAGAATGCATAATGCTATGGCAGTGTTTGGAATGAGGTGTTCGGGGCTGTACATCCTGCCCGTGGACCCCCAGCCCAATCTGAGACTCGACCCCACTCCTGCAGAGGGGACATTAACTGACAGAGCATCTGGGAGGCTGGTCAGCCGCGGGGAGGGGGGCGGACCACGGGCTCCCGCCTAGTGCCAAACCGCCCAGGGCAGTGGGTCCCTTACTGGCTGTGGGTCCTGCCCCGATCCCGAGCTCCCCTCTGCTCGGCTCTGGCTCCTCCGCCGCTTGTGACACATGCGGCAGGGGTAGGAAGGGGGGGAGGAGCCGCATTGCCCCGCTCCCCCAGCGGCAGGGGGCCAGTGCAGGGACTGCCCCACGCAGAGGCTCATTGGTTGACTGAGCAGGGCCGGGGGGAATAAAAGAATGGCCGGAAGGCCACCCCTGGAAATGTGCCACCCCAAGCACATGCTTGCTTTGCCGTTGCCTAGAGCCAGTCCTGCAGAGTTAGATCTCCTTAAATGAAGAGTCAAGTTATACCTGAGTTTAACATGTAAGTGTATAGTGTGTGTTGGTATTTTTTAAATCTTCATTCTGTTTTAAAAAGAGACTTAAAATAGATTGAGAGAACAGTTTTAATTTTAGAAGGAAAATTTCAGACTTCATGATGGAGCTCCAGCACGTCCAAGCATATATGATTTTTTCTATAGTCTTGCAGACCTTTTAAAATATTTAAATCAAATTTAAAATATGTAAATCAAACACCTCTCCTTCATGAAGCTTTGACTCAGAGGCCCCAATCATGCAATTAGTTTGTGAAAGTCTTCACAGATTATTTTATATAACTAAAATTCCTCAGATGTTTCTATGTCAGAGAATCATCAAAATGCAATGCCTGAAAGTGGTAGTTACAAAAATTCAAACTGAAAATAAGCCACAACTTTTGAAAAGGTAATTAAGTGTTAGACCTGATTACCAAGATAAGTGGTTTCAGCATAGCAGCCGTGTTAGTCTGTGTTCGCAAAAAAGAAAAGGAGGACTTGTGGCACCTTAGAGACTATCCTTTTCTTTTTGCAAGATAAGTGGGTAGTTGAGCATTGGACAAATATTGAATATCTCTCTAAAATATATACTCTAATTCTCTCTCAAGTTATTGAGATTGATCATGTTCACTTGAATAGTAGGGAAGAATAATTCCCTCCAATCTGGAAAAATCTGGGCTCTGGTGGTGTGAAAGGAGGAATGAGTGCCAGAGTTGAGGACCCTAATATAGAACCCTCTGCCAGCAAGCCCCTTCACCATAAACTGAGGAGAATTGAACATCTTAGCTGATCACAGCTGCTATGGAGGAAGAAAGGCAGTTTCTCTCGTAACCTAGCCCCAAACCTTTTTAAAGCTTTAAGAGGTAAAACTAAGGTCTTCAAATTCCATGCAGAAACTAACAGGCAGCCAGTGGAGACTATCACTATCACTGTTATGTAATGACACTGTGCATTAGCACATAAAATCGGGAAGCAACATTATGCACTTATTTCAGCTTCCAACTGGTCTTAAGATGTAGTCCCATATAAAATACATTGTGTCAGGCCATTCTCAAGATGACAAAGGTGTGGATAACTTCAGCAGAGCTCACATTTGAAAGAAAATTTTGCCCTTGTCTCACCAGGCAAAGATGGGAAAAAAGTGTTCTCCGCTAGTTACCTTTGCTGCCACCTGAGCACTTAGGAGCAGCAAAAGGTCTTTAACAAAATCCCCTGAGTTGCAAATCTGTGTTATAAATGGCAGCTGCACAACCAGAGAGTGCAGATACAATATTAACCAACTCTTCCAGTTGCTTCCTCCATTCTACCAACATTATTTCAAGCTAGCCCTCATACAAGACCCAATTTCCAGAATCACTAGGTCATTATCCATGTTGTGGTCACAGCCTGCAAACAGAGAAATTAGATAAAAACATAAAATACCCTTTCTGGAAGACTGCAACATTAAACTACTATATATTTTAGAATCCAGCACTAGGGATGCAGGGGATGCTGCAGCACCGCCAAACTTGAAGTGGTTTCCATTATGTACAGGGTCTATAGTTTGGTTCAATGGCTCTTAGTATTCCCACTATAAAACTGTTCCAGCACCCCTACTCTGAACAGAAAGGGAACTCAATTTACAGTTGAGATTCCACAACTAACTTTAAGGTTGATTTTACCATATTGTTATGACACCCTTCATCTATAGCCCTAAAATATTTTTACGTCTGTCTCCTGTACCTCTTCTCCATTTCCAATAAAAGCTACACACCCCATAACACAATTCCACAGTCTACATACTAATATACAAAACCATAAACCTCCTTCTGATTTACCTTCCCGTTATAAGTTCACTACACTGACATCACCTCTGATTCTCCATACACCTATGGAAGAGCTACTCCTTCCTTATTGCAATATTCTACAGCAGTCAATACACCATAGCATTTTCATAGCTTACCCACTACATATAATCCACAAACAACACTATCCCCTACTTACCATGTTATTAAAAGCCACAAAGTCCTATTTATCTCATTGTGTCTATAGACTAAAAATATCTACAGACTATTCTCATCTTAATCACACTTCCAAAGTGATTCTCAGACTACAGGCACCTGTGTCATCAGCTAAAGGCAAGTCCTCTATCCACATTGAGCCAGCCCATTTGACAAATATGAGCTGCTAATACCACAGTATTTCCTTCTTCAGAGCAGGGCAGATAGGCAATGAACTTGTCTGTGCCACATACAGAACAGAGAGAAACTGACGTGAAAACAAAATATGGCTCTTTTGACTCCTGTTAATGAACAACTGAAAGTCATAATACTTAACATACTGTCCCATTTGTGGATTGTGCCATGTGGAAAAGTAGTAGTAGGCAGAGTTAAGGTTGTTTGTGGAGATTTGAGACAGGTTCTTAGCTGGTGTAAATTGTCATGGCTCCTTTGGAGTCAATGGTGCTGAGGACCTGCCTCTTTAAGTCTGAGTTTCAAATATTTGGGGGGAAATTTTGAATCACAATATTTTAATAATATTCGTTGGGCCTCATCCAAAGCTCACTGAAGTCTCGGAGTGTCTAGCTGTTGCCTGCAATGTGCTTTGGATCAGACCCTTCATATTTAAGTTATCTACACTACAATTCAAACCGTAACTCTCTCATACTGAAGGTTTTTGTTTGGAAATATACAAAGGTTCTAGGATGTACAAAGAGATGCTGCTTATAGACATATGGACATATAAGCTCATGAAAAAATTTTTTGTTAGAGACTTCCTCAAATGTCCTCACCTAGCCTTCAAAATGTTGGTATCACCTCACTCAAACCTTGCTACTTTTCTGGTCACCATTTCCTTTCTATCTAATACTGTGACAGTACTTTGTTGACAGCTCCTCCAGTTTCTTCAATTAAAATGCTAATTGATATACTTCTTTTTTTTTTTTTTTTTTTTTTTGCTCTGTTTTCAGCAACATGGCATATTGGTAATAAATACTTGTGTCTCACTGGGAGGAAAATAAAGCATAAGGCTCCCTGGGGGATTTCCTATCATGCCTGGGATATGGATTGTGGGAGAAACCTAGCATAACAAGCCCAGTTCTTTCTACATCCCTCTTGCCCTTCTACTGACAACAGAGTTAAAAGTCTGCCCCATTCCCTTCCCTCCTGGAAAGGGCGGGGGGTGAGAGGGAAGTGTTTATTGCACTGAGCTGTTTAAAGGCTTCCTAGACCACTGCTTTGGACTTTCAGGGAGACTATTTACCTTTTGTTGACAACTTTTAAAAACATATTGAACGATAAAAGTGCAACGATAAAAGCTAGCCATAGTGCCACTTCTGAAGTGTGATTGTATTTTATATATAATATAAAGGTTTAGGACTAATTTTGAGGGCTGTTGATTCATTGTAGTTAACTCATGTGATTACATAAAAAATATTAACTGGGGTTAAAAAATTTAATCGTGATTAATCACACTGTTAAACAATAGAATACCAATTGAAATTTATTAAACATTTTTGGATGTTTTTCTAGATTTTCAAATATATTGATTTCTATTATAACACAGAATAAAATGTGTATAGTGCTCACTTATTACTTTTTTATTATATTTATTATTTTTGATTATTAATATTTGCACTGTAAAAATGATAAAAGAAATACTATTTTTCAATTCACCTCAGACAAGTACTGTAGTGCAATCCCTTTGTCATGAAAGTGTAACTTTTTTGCTTCATAACTCAGAAACAAAACAACGTACGACTTTAGAGTCTACAAGTCCACTCAGTCCTACTTCTTGTTCAGCCAATTGCTAAGACAAACAAGTTTGTTTACATTTACGGGAGATACTGCTGACTGCTTCTTATTTACAATGTCAGCTGAAAGTGAGAACAGGCGTTCACATGGCACTTTTGTAGCTGGCATTGCAAGGTATTTATGTGCCAGACATGCTAAATATTCATATGCCCCTTCACGCTTTGGCCACCATTCCAGAGGACAGGCTTCCATGCTGATGATGTGTTAATTAAATTTGTGACTGAACTCCTTGCGGGAGAACTGTATGTCTCCTGTTCAGTTTTATCCACATTCTGCCATGTATTTCATGTTATAGCAGTCTCGGATGATGATCCAGCACATGTTCGTTTTAAGAACACTTTCACAGCAGATTTGACAAAACGCAAAGAATGTACCAATGTGAGATTTCTAAGGATAGATACTGCACTAGAACCAAGAATCTGAAGTGCCTTCCAAAATCTGAAAGGGACGAGGTGTGGAGAATGCTTTCAGATGTCTTAACAAAACAACACTCTGATGTGAAAACTACAGAATTTAAACCACCAAAAAAGAAAATCAACCTTCTGCTGGTGGCATCTGAGCCAGATGATAAAAATGAACTTGCATCGGTCTGCTCTTCTTTGGATTGTTATTGAGCAGAGCCCATCATCAGCATGGAATGGTGGTTGAAGCATGAAGCATTCCCCTGGAATGGTGGTTGAAGCATGAAGGGACATATGAATCGTTAGCGCACCTGGCACATAAATATCTTGCAATGCTGGCTACAACAGTGCAACGTAAAAACCTGTTATCACTTTCAGGTGACATTTTAAACAAGATGTGGGCAGCATTATCTCCTGCAAATTGTAACCAAACTTGTTTGTCTGCATGATTTGCTGAAGAAGGACTGATTGGACTTATAGGTTCTAAAGTTTTACATTGTATAAAAAAATAATTGCATTCAAAAATAAAACATAATTCTACATTTGTAAGTTCAACTTTCATGATAAAGAAATTGCACTAAAGTACTTTTATTAGGTTGTAATAAAAAATAAATATAAAATAAGTAATGTACACTTTATATTCTGTGTTCTAATTGAAATCAGTATATTTGAAATGTAGAAAACATCCAAAAATATTTAAATAAATGGTATTCTATTATTCTATTATTGTTTAACAGTGTGATTAGTCGCGCGATTAATCACAATTAATTTTTTAATTGCTTGACAGACCTATTAATTTCATTATAAGTATCTGAATAATAAAATGAACAGAACTGGAGCTTATGCTCAGATAGTGTTCTACTGATGATCAGTAAATATTAATGTTCATGCATTTTTAAACTTAGCATGAAGGTGACACTCACACTTATATTCGAAGTGGTTGCAAACTACTCTGTTAACATTATTTCGGTTATTGACAAATATGAATTAAGGCTTTTAGAACTTCAAAAAGCAACTCTGAAAAGTCCCTCTTCTGATAGAGGAAATCTACTGTGGCAGCTATGATTGTCCTCTGAACTGGCTTTCGAAGCTAGAATATCTTCAGTGTTATTTCTAAAAAAAAACTCCTTGAGTATAAAGAAAAGAGGGCATTTGAAGCTTCTAAACTCAGTGGGACTCTTCACATCCACAGAAGTTTGCAGGAGTGGGGTGACAGTCTACCCTTGAGGTAGGATTGTGAAGGAAGCCTGCTATAGTTGCCTGATTTCAGCGTACTGGTAAAATTCTGTGTTTCAGAAGTAACATTTGTAGGCAATTCTGCTTAATTGTACACTGCCTTGAATAGAGCTGGACTAATAGTTTGTAACCAATAGTCTATTTGACCCACATGGCAATATTTTTCAAATACATTCTTTGACTTTTTCCCACTATGAATCACCCAATTTATAAAGAACATTATTTAATTTGAAAATTATATTCATTGAATACATGGGGAAAGAGACAGGAGACCGTGCATTTTCTCTTATGCTATTAAGTAAGGCATAGCATAAATTCTACAGGTAAGAACATAACCTCATCCTCGTTATGTTCAATCCAAAAGGAATTCCTATAAATTGATCTGACCTACTGGTAGTCCTTCGTATTGCCTGCAGGAGACCAGATGTGATTTTCTTTCCTGGGCACTCAGTCCTTGTACCAGCAGAGTTTGGTGGTATTCTCAGCCCATAGAGAATGAATTATGCTTTTAACAATACCCTTTTCAACCATTTAAGGTGGCTGAAAGGCTCTGAAGGAATTTCAATCTAGTCGCTCTTAGCTGGAAGGATTGAAAGGAGGAGGGGACACATTGAGAGTGTGATAAATGAAGTGAAGGTGGGGGGTAGGTCCCTTTTATGGCCAGCTAGCTATAAAGTCCCTTTTGGTGGCTGTTCTCTACTTGCTTTACCTGTAAAGGGTTAACAAAGTCCCCCAGGTAAAGGAAAAGGAGTGGGCACCTGACCAAAAAAGCCAATTGGAGGGCTAGAACTTTTTAAAATTGGGAAAAAACTTCCCTTTGTCTGTGTGTTCTGGTTATCTGGGAAAGAAAGGAGTCACAGAGCAGCAATGCTGTAAGCAGCTTTAAAACCAGATATGAAAAAGCATCAAATCATACCTCAATCCGACTTATCTGAAACCCCAAATATGTAAGTAATCAGGGAATGTCCAGGAAGACACGATTAGGGTTATTTCTTTTATTTCTTATTGGCTTGTGGACTCTTCTGTGCTAACCCCAAATGCTTTTATTTGGCTGTAACCTTTAAAATGAACCCCCAAGAAAGTTATTTTGGGCACTTAATTTTTGGAATTGCTCTTTTAAAATCTAGCAAAAGCCTAAGTTCCAGATGTATTTCCTTTTTTTTTTTTAGGTAAAATTTACCTTTTTTTAAGAACAGAATTGGATTTTTGGTGTCCTAAGAGGTTTGTGCATATGTTGTTTAATTAGCTGGTGGCAACAGGTAATTTCCTTTGTTTTCTTTCTCAGCTCTTCCCCAAAGGGGTGTGTGTGAAAGGGCTTATGGGTACCCCACAGGAAGGAGTTCCCAAGTGCGTCTTCCTGGGTTCCAAAAGGGTTTTTGCATTTGGGTGGTGGTAGCATTAGCAAGCCAAGGTCAGAGAAAAGGGGTAACTTTGGGAGTTTAACATAAGCCTGGAGTGGCAAGTATTAATTTTTAAATTCTTGCAGGCCCCCACCTTCTGCACTCAAAGTGCTGGAGTGGGGAATCAGCCTTGACAGAGGGTGATGGGTATGACAGCAGGGTAAAACTGAAAGATCTTTAATACTCCAGCTGGGGAACACAAGACAATCTCTGAAAAAACTGGCACCCAGAATCTCTCCTGTGCCTAAATCTGCCTACTCCAGGAGAAGAGGAACCATCAGAATTATGGCTGTGATTTGTACAAATCTGTCCAGAGACTGATTTGAGTCAGCCACTCTAACCTGTGCAATCTGGCTACAGTCTCCATGGAATTGTATGCAAGCTGGAGACTGCCAAAGTACTACAACCATGTCCCCTTCCCTCCAGCATGCCCCCTTAAACCAGAGGCTGCAGAGGGATTTGGGAGAAGGTGTAGGAGTTAGCTCTGTTAGTTCTGTGTCTGTGAGCTGGGGACTTTGTCTTACTGGGAAAATCCTCAGTGGGGGCTTTCCGCTCATATTGTCCAGCAGTAGTGGCGCAAAGAGCGTGAAGAGGAAGGGACAACAAATATGGCCCTGGATGTCTTTTACAATATTTGACAATCTCAGTATCATCAAAACCCTAGCCCAACACAGTTACAAATCTGGGATTTATCCTTTGCACTCTTGCCAGTTTAGCAGTTAACACAGGGTCAAAGCAGAGGTTTTTTTTGCCAAATGTTAGAAATCTGATCCCCTAGCTAAACCTGAGATCCCATTACTATTCAAACCCTGTATGTATGATTTTTCTCATGCCTTGGTCCTCTGAGTTCCACAATGCAAGAACAAGGGGAATAGTTGCTTTTGTGAATTTCCTGAATGAACAGCTTCATATTCTAACATATGCAATCTGATTTCCATTTCACCTGATAGTACTGTGTGAAAACTAGCAAGGGGATATAACCATTCCGTACTTCTCATTATCATTATACACAACACTACATATTCTGCAGTAAAGACTAGGGCTAGATTTTGACCCCTGAGGGGTGATTCAAAAGCTGCTCTTCCTGCGAGACATTTCTGCTTCCTCTTTGGAGGTGAGAATTAGGAAGAATTTACTACTTGGAGGTTAGTTCTTCCTCCCTTGTATGGATGCGTAGCTCAACTACAATCTAGCCCCAATTATGGTAAAAATTTTCCTACACAGAGGAAAACTGCAGCTTCTTCTTTCATATAGCAAGAGAGGTGATGAGCAACGTTCAATTAGTCAAGTCCAGATTAGTAAAATAATGGATAGTTTTGGAAGTGTCTTGGCATAAGCCTGAGATGCCACTGGCAAATGAAATCATGCCTCAACAATCTATTAGAATCCTTTGAGGGTGTAGACAAGCATGTGGATGAGGGTGATACTTGGACTTTCAGAAAGTTTTTGACAGGGTCCCACATCAAAGGCTCTTAGGCAAAGTAAGCAGTCATGGGATAAGAGGGAAGGTCCTCTCATGGATCAGTAACTAGTTCAGGGATCAGCGACCTTTGGCACACAGGCCATCAGGGAAATCCGCTGGTGGACCGAGCTGGTTTGTTTACCTGCAGTGTCTGCAGGTTCAGCTGATCGCAGCTCCCACTGGACGCAGTTCGCTGTTCCAGGCCCATGGGGGCTGCTGGAAGCAGCGGCTAGCACATCCCTCGGCCCATGCCTCTTCCTGGAGCCCCCATTGGCCTGAAACAGCTAACTGCGGCCAGTGGGAGCTGCGATTGGCTGAACCTGCGGACGCTGCAGATAAACAAAGTGGCCTGGCCCGCTAGTGGATTTCCCTGATGGGCCGCGTGCCAAAGGTTGCCGATCCCTGAACTAGTTAAAAGATAGGAAACAAAGGGTAGGAATAAAGGTCAGTTTTCACAACAGAGAGAGGTAAACAGCAGGATCCCTCATGGATCTGTACTGGGACCAGTGCTGTTCAACATATTCATAAATCATCTGGACAAGGGGGTAAACTGTGAGGTGGCAAAGTTTGCAGACAATATTACATTACTCAAGATAAAGTCCAAAGCTAACTGTGCAGAGTTAGAAAGGGATCTCACAAAACTGGTTGATTGTGCAAAAAAATGGCAGATGAAATTCAATGCCGATAAATGCAAAGTAATGCATGTTGGGAAAAAATAATCCCAATTATATACATAAAATGATGGATTTAATTTAGCTGTTACCACTCAAGAAAGAGATCTTGGAATCATCACAAATAGTTCTCTGAAAACATCTGCTCAATGTGTAGCAGCAGTCAAAAAAGCTAACCAAATGTTAGGAACCATTAGGAAAGGGGTAGCTAATTAGACTAAAAAATTATAATGCCACTATATAAATGCATGGTATGCCCACATCTTCAGTACTGTATGCAGTTCCAGTTGCCCAATCTCAGAAGAGATTTATTAGAATTGGAAAAGGTAGCGAGAAGGGCAAGAAAAATGATTAGGGGAATGGAACAGCTTCCAAACGTGGAGAGATTAAAAAGAGTGGAACTGTTCATTTTAGAAAAGAGATGACTACGTTGGGGGGTGGGGAAGGAGAGAGATATGAGTCTCTAAAATCATGAATAGTATGGAGAAAGTGAATAAGGAAGTGTTGTTTACCCCTTCACAAAGCACAAGAACTAGGGGTTACACAATGACATTAATAGGCAGCAGGTTCAAAAAGAATACAAAATTACTTCTTCACACAATGCACAGTCAACCTGTAGAACTCTTTGCCAGGGGATGTCTGAAGGCCAGAAGTACAACTGGGTTCAGAAATGAATTATGTATGTTAATGAAGGATAAGTACATTAATGGCTATTTTCCAAGATGGTCTGGGACAAAACCCTATGCTCTAGGTGTCTCTAGGCCTCTGAAAGCCAGAAGCTAGGACTGGATGAAAGGAGATGGATTACTTGATAATTGCCCCATTTGGTTCATTCCCTCTGAAGCATCTGGCACTGGCCATTGTTGGGACACAGGATACTGGGCTAAATGGACCATTGGTCTGAGTCCGTATGGACATTTTTATGTTCTTATGTCATTATACATTTTTGGAGGCATTGGGATGGAGATTCCAATATTGAAAATATTCCACCATTACCTTCATGTTCGTGGAGAGGATGTTGCTGATCGTCAAAGTCTGTGCTTTGTACTGCAAAAGCAATGTTATCAATGTCAAGCAAAATTGTGTCAGATGAGTCACTAATGCAGGTGTTGAATAATGAAGAAGCCAGCACAGATCTTTGAGAAAAATAATAATTGAACATATGTGCTTTGCTGATCTGCCCATTCAAAGACTGTATCTGTTTGGTCACTCAGCATTTTGTGGCCAGGAGTCATATAGTGCTACCACATTTGATGCCTTGAGCAATAGCCCATATCTCTATACCATTTCACAGGTAGTGGATAATTCTCTCAATGATGTTCGATTTTTTAGATTTCACTGGAAGCCAACCTCAATGTAACTGCAACAAAAACTTCAGTACACAAAAAAAAATTGGTAGCAAGTCTCCACCATGGCAACACATGAATTTTGTCCTGAATTGTAGGGCACTAGTTTAAAAGGAGCATAACTGACTTTGAAAGTAGCAAGGATGTAGGCTACCACTCAAAGCAGTACTAATTAGAGGTTTGTGAGTAACTGATTTTGCAACTCTTTGTAGGTTCTGAAAAATTGGGAGAAAATTGGTTTGGGTCAATAATGAATAATTAAATATTAAGTGGCTCAAGGACTGGAACTTAGAGAGGTATCAGAGGTTTCCCACATCAGTACCCTAATCACAGAAGTGTAGAGTCATTCTCATGCTCTCTCTGGCTCAGTTAATATTGTAGTATACAAAGTGGAACAGCTTGAACAGGCTGCAAAACACACACCTTGGAATACCCTATAACAAGGATCGGCAACCTTTGGCATGCGGTCCACCAGGGAAATCCGCTGGCAGACCGGGGTGGTTTGTTTACCTGCAGTGTCTGCAGGTTCAGCCGATTGCAGCTCCCACTGGACGCAGTTTGCCATACCAGGCCAATGTGGGCTGCAGGAAGCGGCGGCCAGCACATCCCTCAGCCCACGCCACTTCTCGCAGCCCCCATTGGCCTGGCATGGCGAACCATGACCAGTGGGAGCTGTGATCGGCTGAACCTGCAGACGCTGAAGGTAAACAAACCGTCCCGGCGTGCCAGCAGATTTCCCTAATGGGCTCCATGCCAAAGGTTGCCAATCCCTGCCCTATAACCTGGTGGTTAGGGTGGTCACCCAAGAAAGGGTAGACTGGTTCAAGTCCCTGCTCCAGAAGAGGGATTCAAATGCAGATCTCCTCCACCCCAGATGAGCAACCTAACCATTTAAGTAAAGGTTATAAGGGGGTCACCACTTCCTGCTCTGCCAGTGGTTTTGTGATGGTGCCTAAATCCCCTTGGGACTCTAGGCTGAAAAATCAGAATATCTCATTTTGGCAATGTTCAAATGGTTTGATTCAACATTTCCAACATTTTTTTCTTTTTTTTTGTTTTGCTGGAGACAATTAGCTTAAATCAGCATGAATTCTCAAAATGTTTCAGTCAACCTGAACCTGCTTTTTTTGGGGGGGGGGGGAGGGGCGGGAAGGTTTGCCTGAAAAATTTCTCCCAGCCCAAGTGCTAGTCAGGCTCAGCAGCACTGACGTATTCCACAAGAGAGCAACAGCAACCTGCGTCCCACTGAGCCTGCCCAATGCTGTGGCACCTGCCCAGTGACACTATATTTGCTCTGTACATCTGTGCATTTGCTGCTGCTTGGGACATAGGACTGCTTTTGCTGATGGCGAGAATTTTCTGAGGCAGTGTATTCTCAAAATACTTTAGGATGGTGTTTCAAGACAAGGGGGCATGTAAATAAGCTTGGTCTCTGATACAGGTTTCTTTGTAATTAACTGTTCATTATCCCAAACACAATCATAGAATCATAGAATCATAGAATATCAGGGTTGGAAGGGACCCCAGAAGGTCATCTAGTCTAATCAGGTTGTGGTACTCTCCCATTTCATACCTCTCTTTCTCCTCTTCTTCTTATGGGTAAAAGAAGCAAACTAGGTGTCAAACAAAATATATTTTTGCATTAACTTTTGGCTTTGTCACAAGCTGTGAGCTTTTTCCATGACTCCTAAGCTCTGGTGAGCTATTTGGATTGCCTTGTTCTCTGCAGGCTGTTTCCTATTTCTTCACCTTTCATTTTAAGAAATATGAAAACTTCCATCTGTTTCTTGAACAGAATCCTTCTGAGAGCTATGTATGCATGAGCTTTCATGCTGAAGAGAATGTTTCCCAAGACCATGCCTTTTTATGTAAATGTGTTTTGACATTAACTCTCTACCTCCATATATTCATCCTACCTAAACATAGTGGTTTGGTTTTTTTTTGGTGCCACTCAATGAAATCATGAAGTTTCTATAGTGTTTATAATTCCAGTTGACAGCAATGTTACACACTAGTGAGATCAGAGCTGATCAACAGTAAAATCTCAGGTTGCTGTAGTCAACCAAGGCATGACTCCACAGCAGATGTTTCTGCCTTTAAGGCAATTGCAGTACTGGGTTATTTGAAAGGCAGATTATTCCACATGAACAACTAAATTTATCATTAATTCTCCTTTCAACTTCTCAAGATTGTTTTTGCCATTGACAATAAACAAACAAAACTTCCTAAAAGTCAAATCTATAGATATTTATATGATTCTTTGTTAAGCTGATGGCCTTTCAGTATTATTAAAGCAATTCACCACAAGAGAAAGTGACTGGGTGGGTGATTATTAAATGGCCCTATCAGGTAGTGTGTGAGATAGGAAACTGAAGACTGCTATTTTAAAACTCAGGAAATTCCAGTCTAACCTCTGCATATATCACTCCAGAAATATGCTGCTTAGAAAATCTTCTTGTTGTTCTCTCTCCCTCTGTATCCCCCGAGACTGAGATTAGCTTGATTCTTTTTTTTTTTTTTTTTTTTTCTGCACAGTGAGGTTCTGAATTGAGTCTGGGACAAGATCTTCTTAGTTCAGGGACCCTGTCCATGGAATTCTCACTCTGGGCTTGTCAAATTCCCTCTGTGGCTGTCTTAGGGTATATGTTCTCAGGTGGTCAGCACCCAGGTCTGATTATCCAGGTTCTCCTGCTTCAAGTCTGAGCAGCCTCCCTGCCAAGCCATACCCAAGTTATCATGTCCTCACTGGTGCTGTACTTACCCATGTGTGTTGCTAGGACTTCTGGGGCCATATCCCATGTTGTTTTGTGCTGCAGTAAGCTGAGCTGTCCTATTACTTTTTCTAGAGAATTATGGGAAAACTTCTCTGTCCTTCTGGGCACATGGGGGAATTGTGGGAGGCATTGGAGGGTTTATCAGCACTTGTATGGTTTAGCCTACATCCTCATCGCAAAGTGGGTGTATTACCATCCTGAGCAAAAACCTCATTTGAGCTTTGGCCTATATCCCCAGAAGAGCTAACTAGCCTGGGTTTAAAGCACCACCACTTTGGGTGAGATGGTTTTGTATGGACACATGCGGAATTAAGGACAACACCCGACTAAGGATGTGTCTACACTGCATCTGGGAGGTGTATACATGTGCTAGCTCTGATTGAGCTAGCATACTCAAAATAAACATGGCCACACTGCTACTTTTAGAGCCCTAATACTGTCAGAGTTACCATGTGTATGTCTATCTGAGCTGGAAATTACACCTCCCGGCAGCAAGGTAGATTTAGATGTAGACATCAAAGCCTGGATTAACTCTGCAGAGAAGACACTTAAAGACTTGATGCCAGGCACTTCTATTCAGGTCTGCAGGTTTGTCAACATTTATCTGTTCATTTTCACAAGTTCTGTCCTTTTGGAATATTTTCTTTTTGTCCAGTTTTAGTAATTAGAGTGAACTTTTTTTTTAAGGGCTATTGGGCCAATTTAGAACACCAGATGGGCCTAGTATGGGCATGTTAGAAACTTATTCTTACTCACTGGGTAATGTCTACAGATTAGATTGTTAGCACCTCAGGGCAGGGATCATTATTATTTTATCATTATAAATTATTAATTTTTTCTGCAAGGTGCATAATACAGTTGCAGATATGAGCTTTCATGCTTCAGGGCATAAACCAAATGCTAACTGTCAGGGGTTAGAAAAAACTTACGTATGAGAAGGTGTTATACCAATAAAATAAAAACCAGCAGGATCTTATTAAAGGGGAAAAGACAAAATGTCACATTTATTGTGACTACAAAAAGAATCCTAGTAGGCAGTCAGTTATAGCTATAACATTTCATTCAGTTTCACATTCATTCACACGTTTGTTCATACACACACACAGGTTCTGCAGCTGCTGTATAGTTACCAGTCCTGAATATAGCTTGAGTTTGTGGCTTAGGTTCGTAGCTTGTGGCAGCTAACTGGCCAGGAAAGCCGGGCACAAGGAGGAGCTGGGTCTCTGTTGGGCATGCACCCATGCCCTTCCATGTTGGCAGCAGAATGTTACCCTTCAAAGTCTTCCATCTCACCCATCCTTTTTGTAGGCTTTAGTTTGAATCCAGAGTCTATAGGTCTTGCTGTGTCATGCTGCCTCTGGGTCCCGTGTGATTGATCACCCGTCAATTGCAGACAGGACTTTCAGCCCAGGACCTGGCTTTGATGTTTCTTCAATTGTACTTTTGCTCTTTTCTTTTGAGGGTAGACTCCTCTTACTTTGTCAGGGCTGTTGTCTGCATCTTCAGCTGTTGCGTGTTTACACTTTATTTCATCAGGACAGGCGGGGGCTGGAGGTTGAGTCTATCATCCATACATACCTCATTCACACATCTAAACTAAACTAATAAGATTACAGCAGGGTTTTGCAAAAATGAAGGTTGCAGCAAGCTTTTACTGAATGAAGTGAGCATTTTAAAATGGAGTTTGGGACAAGTTAAAATGGAGTTTGAGTTACAATATGGACAAGTGTAAGGAATGGCAAACAGTGAACAGAAGTTACAATATAGAAAAGTAAAATGAATGACAAACAGTGAGCAGAAGTTACAGTGTTGAAACAGTGTAAGTTTCAGCCATTTAAGCAGCAATTGGATTGAAAGCGAAACTCAATTAGCCAGTTATTGGGGTAACTGGTTTATGAATGAATGTTGTTTCATTCATAAAACTTTGCTTATGAAGTTATATTAATAAAGTGAACAATTTAAAACAATTTCATTGCTCAGTTCTACAAAGGTTATCCCATAATTGTCCCCTATGGGGAATTTATTTTTTGCATCTCCCTCTGTATCATTCAGTATTGCCCACTGTCGGAGATAGGATGTCAAAATAGATGATATGGCACTTCCTATGCTCCTTTGTACTCTGCTGATCAATATATCAGTAACTAATAGTAATAATACTAAAGGAAAAAACTTTGATTAGAGTGTTTACTGGATATTAAGATGGGAGTGAAAAGAGTGGCAGTCAATCCAGAGGTCCCGTGTATGTCCTGAGTTCTGAAAATATTTCAGATACATCTTTTGAAACACGGTGTAATAACACAGCTTATTCTTCACTCAGCCTAGACCAGAGGAATGCAAAACTAAAATCCTTGCAGCAAATTTGGATGTTTTGACCTGAATGGGGTGCGTAGGTAAAGAATTAGCTTTTGTCACTATCTCACCTTAAGATACTGGTGCAAAAGAATACCTCATAGCACTCAATTCTGTGATCCTCATATAGGGCTATGTGCAGCTTTACAGGGAAGAGCAGCAAGCTCCAACCCCTTTGCTTGGCTGTGTATAACAGCTCCTGTGTTCCCTGGAACAAAAGGGCTGCTTGCTTCTGCCCTGCCCAGGGAATGTTGCCACACCTCATGATTTTGTCATAGCAAGTCTCGTATATGATATTTGATGTGGGGTTTTTTTTTTCCATTAAAGCTCCTGCATCTAGAATTAAGTGACTTTCTCTGTTTTCACTTTAAAAAAAATAAGTTTGTAGCCCTCATGGTTGAAAAGAAAAGCTTGGAAAACCCAGAGTGCATCCTAAAGTTCTCAGACCCCAGGAGGTAAATACTTTTTTTTAAAATGTCACAATTTTTAACCCTGTCCCAGGATTTTGGGGGCATGACTCATGAGTTTTTGAACACTTGAGATTGGCAATGCTGAAAGTTCTCCTAAAGGATGTTGTAAGGAGACAAGGTCATGGATCTGCCTCCCCCTGAACTGGCCTATGGAGTGAGGCCAGCACATACCAGGGGGAGAAATATGCTTTATTGAACAGACTCTGTAGATTGCATCCATCCCTACCCCCATGAAAGGAGCAGCACTGGGAAAGATTGTGCTTCACAGTTCCCCTCTTGGAGCACTACACCTACACATCAACTCTCCTGCTCATAGACTATATGGCAAGAAGAGACCATCATGATCATCTAGTCCAGGGGTCGACAACCTTCAGCACGTGGTCCATCAGGGTAATCCGCTGGCGGGCCATGAGACAGTTTGTTTACATTGACCGTCTGCAGGCACGGCCCCTGGCACCTCCCAGTGGCCGTGGTTCACTGTTCCCGCCTAATGGGAGCTGCGGGAAGCAGCATGGGCCGCAGGGATGTTCTGGCCACCGCTTCCCGCAGCTCCCATTGGCCAGGAACAGTGAACTGCGGCCATTGGGAACAGTGGGGGGCCATGTCTGCGGACAGTCAATATAAACAAAATGTCTTGCGGCCCGCCAGCAGATTACCCTCATGGGCCGCATGCCAAAGGTTGCCAACTCCTGATCTAGTCTGACCTCCTGGCAGGCCACAGAACCTCACCCACCCACTCCTGTAATAGACTCCTAACCTCTGTCTGAGTTACCAAAGTCCTCAAATCATGATTTAAAGACTTCAAAATACAGAGAACCCACTATTTACACTAGTTTAAATCTGCAAGAGACCTGTGCCCCATGCTGCAGAGACAGGTGAAAATCCCCCAAGGTCTCAACACTGGCTCAGAACTCCCGTTCACTTTAGAATGCATTTTGCTTGAGTGAAGAAGATAAATATTCCACAAGTTTACACTGAAGTGTAATTAAATACATGTCTTCACATTTCACTGTATTCTTTGTTATGTAGGAGCCTGAGGTTTCATGCCACACAATTCATCACTGCAATAAGTTGTTTCCTCACACTTTGGCTTGAATGACAGGTCATTGCTCTCAGATAATAACATAAATGCTATTTTTTTACAATGATTATCTCCAAAGCATAGTACATAACTTATACCTAATTTAGAATGGCATATTTAAATATTTAATCTAATGAAGTATCTGAGGGGGACTGACCCAGGAACCTAGTTGATATACAGCATACTTCCAAACAGGGGAATTTAAGCCTCAGGTCTTGAAATTGATTCTTCTTTTGCTGGGTCAGCAGGGGCTAGTGGTGCTGCAGAGTCTGAGAAAGCAGCCTCTAAGGAAGGTAGAAAACTTTACTTATGCTGACAACAGGAGCAATTACTCCGCATGACCTAAAATTGATTGATGTAAAAGCCTGTTTTCTTTCTCCAATTTTTTACAATGTAAGCATTCCTGAAAAATCTATGCTTTGGTGCATCAATATATTTTTGGATTATGAAAAAAGATATTGTTGTCTTCTGCAGTCAAAACATAAAACCTCATGTACCATCACGGAAACATAAGTGGAGTATAGCAGTTTCTGAGACACATGTATGTGTTTTAATTTAATTTCTTCATCTTTCACAGTGATTACTGATGAAACTTTATGTCCAAAGGCTGTAGGAAGGGGTAAAAAATACAAATACATTATCCGGAGCTAGTCCAACTTTTTTGTGTGTGTCAAACACGTCTGCTCACAGATGTGTTGTACACCACTAGCTGCCCCAGCTAGTAGGGGAATTGATTCCAATATATTCAAATAAGGGGAAAAGCAATTAATTTATAGGATAGAGCTAATGCTATGTTAGACACAGCTTCCTTCCTCTCTGTCAACTTTATTGTAGAATAGAAGTTAGCAAGGAGACTGAAAGGGAAAAAGGAAGCAAACATATTTTTGGAAAATGGGACCTGCGTGTCTGTTCTTCTGTAAGCCTGGAAGTGAAAATTACACCATACTTTATTAAATTTGTGCTGTAGAGAACAAAGCAGAAAATGCCATACTAAAATCAACCAAAGTATATCACTCAGAACACTTTACAATAGTCTAATAGTCTTTGCTTTCTATTTTAGAAACCTGCTGTGACAGTCCATGGGCTAATGCACTAAAGCAGCCATTTGCCCCAATGAAATCTATAATAATAAAATGAATGATTTTCAATCCTTAAGAGCTGAAAGGCAGAAAAGAGTGTATGGACTTCTTTCATAGAATCATAGCTAAATATTGTAAACACTATGTTTTGAGAGCAGCAATTTGAACTTCCGGTTTGTTGTTTATTTCTCTTATTTTTGATTTTCCTTTCTCTATTTTGGCTTTGTATTAAATACATTGCCAAAAACATCCTGTGCAGAATACATTGCAAATAGTATTTGGCAAAATTGACAGATATTCCAAAAACACTTACTCCACTCGAAGTCATCTTTTCCTCACTGCTGTTATGTCTATTAAAAAATATAAACCAAAATTGAATAGGTTGCATTTCATAACTACTAATGAACCTTCTTCACAGGTATATAAACTGTCAAAAATGGAAGAACATTATACAAAATCTCTACTTATTTAATATTTCTAACCCTGCCAGATTTCATCAACTTTTGACATTCAGTCATGTTATGTCAATTTTAATGTTGTTGAACACGGTGGAGAGTTTCTCTTGGCTCTAATGCACAAAGCACATGCTTTCTCTGTTTGAGTCAACTTTTATATAAAATAAAGAGTTAGAAGGATGTTATACATATATTTAGTAGCTTATTATTATTTTTACCATTTTATTGTTCAGATCCATGTTAATTTTTTACCATGTTTTCCCTCTCATTTCATAGTTATTCATTCAGGGTGGGGAGGAATTAAATTTCATTTGAATTTAAATTTTTATATGGACAAGATCCAAATTAGCTGGACAGAAACAAGACTCAGCCCCAAGTCAACAAAGTCCTTGAGAATGAGCTTAATTTATGCTCAAGTTTCATTGACTTTGGTTTGTTTTTCAGGATTTTTTTAGACTTTTGCCCCAATTCAGCAAAGCAATTAAGCAAGTGCTTAACTTTAAGCATTGCCCAAGTCCACAATATTGTCAACCCTGTGTGTTCAAAAAAACATTAGTCAGGCTCACAAAAATAATGAGATTAAAACAAACAAATAAATTTGTGGTTCTTTTTGTCTCCTGGTTTCTGAGCCTTTCGGATACACTGAGCATACTGTCTCAGATGTATCTTCACAACCATGAGGGCTAAAAACATATTGAAAGTTCAGATTCTCTTATTATCATATGCCTCCCGGAACGGAAAATTTTGGTATTTTGGAAAATACCAAATAAAATGAGACTTGCAATAAAATCATGAGTTGTCAACACAGTGCCATTATGTAACTCGAGGGAAGTACTTATAACTGCATTGAGGCCAAGCCGAATAGCACAGTGAACAAGTGAATGTTTGTCTTATGCTACATTTAATTAAACATACTATTCTAGGTTTCCTGAATCTTCCATTAGTATTCCTCTCAATTAGAGCAGTTTGAATGCAGTGACCTTGGAGTTTTTGTCATATTTTCTGTACACTCAGGTTGTAAAATTCAGTAACCCACAACTTAATGGAGCTCAAAGAGGTTTTGCTTACACGCTGCTACAGCATGCTCTTGCAGCACCCTACATTAGCTTCACTTTTATTTTAAAATGGGTGAAAAATCACCATGGTCAGCAGCCTTACAAATTGCTAATGTCTTGTTGCTATCTCACACTCCGCGGACCCACCACTGCAATATCTTGCCTTAAATGTATAGTATAGTATATGTTATACCATATGTATACACGGAAGAAAAGACAATGATATGATGTTGCACACACCTATACTTAAAGTTGTGGGGGAAAAAACCCTGTATAATATATTGTATTCATTGACAAATATATGTGATCATGTAATTAAAGACTAGTGGTCATGAATATTCACCAGAAGGAGTTAAGCTTAAGTATTAAGTAAGCCAAAAAAGTGTGGGCCCCTTACTAAATGAGGGAGGCAACCTAGTGACAGAGGATGTGGAAAAAGCTAATGTACTCAATGCTTTTTTTGCCTCTGTCTTCACTAACAAGGTCAGCTCCCAGACTGCTGCGCTGGGCATCACAAAATGGGGAAAAGATGGCCAGCCCTCTGTGGAGATAGAGGTGGTTAGGGACTATTTAGAAAAGCTGGACGTGCACAAGTCCATGGAGCCGGACGAGTTGCATCCGAGAGTGCTGAAGGAATTGACGGCTGTGATTGCAGAGCCATTGGCCATTATCTTTAAAAACTCGTGGCGAACGGGGGAAGTCCCGGATGACTGGAAAAAGGCTAATGTAGTGCCAATCTTTAAAAAAGGGAAGAAGGAGGATCCTGGGAACTACAGGCCAGTCAGCCTCACCTCAGTCCCTGGAAAAATCATGGAGCAGGTCCTCAAAGAATCAATCCTGAAGCACTTGCATGAGAGGAAAGTGATCGGGAACAGCCAGCATGGATTCACCAAGGGAAGGTCATGCCTGACTAATCTAATCGCCTTTTATGATGAGATTACTGGTTCTGTGGATGAAGGGAAAGCAGTGGATGTATTGTTTCTTGACTTTAGCAAAGATTTTGACACGGTCTCCCACAGTATTCTTGTCAGCAAGTTAAGGAAGTATGGGCTGGATGAATGCACTATAAGGTGGGTAGAAAGCTGGCTAGATTGTCGGGCTCAACGGGTAGTGACCAATGGCTCCATGTCTAGTTGGCAGCCGGTGTCACGTGGAGTGCCCCAGGGGTCGGTCCTGGGGCCGGTTTTGTTCAATATCTTCATAAATGATCTGGAGGATGGTGTAGATTGCACTCTCAGCAAATTTGCGGATGATACTAAACTGGGAGGAGCGGTAGATACGCTGGAGGGGAGGGATAGGATACAGAAGGACCTAGACAAATTGGAGGATTGGGCCAAAAGAAATCTGATGAGGTTCAATAAGGATAAGTGCAGGGTCCTGCACTTAGGATGGAAGAATCCAATGCACCGCTACAGACTAGGGGCCGAATGGCTAGGCAGCAGTTCTGCGGAAAAGGACCTGGGGTGACAGTGGATGAGAAGCTGGATATGAGTCAGCAGTGTGCCCTTGTTGCCAAGAAGGCCAATGGCATTTTGGGATGTATAAGTAGGGGCATAGCGAGCAGATCGAGGGACGTGATCGTCCCCCTCTGTTCGACATTGGTGAGGCCTCATCTGGAGTACTGTGTCCAGTTTTGGGCCCCACACTACAAGAAGGATGTGAATAAATTGGAGAGAGTTCAGTGAAGGGCAACAAAAATGATTAGGGGTCTAGAACACATGACTTATGAGGAGAGGCTGAGGGAGCTGGGATTGTTTAGTCTGCAGAAGAGAAGAATGAGGGGGGATTTGATAGCTGCTTTCAACTACCTGAAAGGGGGTTCCAAAGAGGGTGGCTCTAGACTGTTCTCAATGGTAGCAGATGACAGAACGAGGAGTAATGGTCTCAAGTTGCAGTGGGGGAGGTTTAGATTGGATATTAGGAAAAACTTTTTCACTATGAGGGTGGTGAAACACTGGAATGCGTTACCTAGGGAGGTGGTAGAATCTCCTTCCTTAGAGGTTTTTAAGGTCAGGCTTGACAAAGCCCTGGCTGGGATGATTTAACTGGGAATTGGTCCTGCTTCGAGCAGGGGGTTGGACTAGATGACCTTCTGGGGTCCTTCCAACCCTGATATTCTATGATTCTATGATTCTATGATTCTATTTATGCTAACCTTTAATATTTCCTGATTTTCGAACACTTAAATTCATAACCTGAAACTTCCAATAGCATTTTTCATATTAATTTCCTTGTTTGATGTTGCTGCTTTTTTATTTTATAATGTTCAAGCTGTGCTAGGCATCTTAGATTGCAGATATGAAAAGAGTATCAGAGGGGTAGCTGTGTTAGTCTGGATCTGTAAAAGCGGCAAAGAGTCCTGTGGCACCTTACAGACTAACAGACGTATTGGAGTATAAGCTTTCGTGGGTGGGTGCATCCAACGAAGTGGGTATTCACCTACGAAAGCTCATGCTCCAATACGTCTGTTAGTCTACAAGGTGCCACAGGACTCTTTGCCAGATATGAAAACAGAAAGTTTATAGTCTGGGGCTCAGATCCTGTAAAGATTTATACATGTGCTTAGCTTTATCCACTGTAATAGTCCCATTGATTTCAAAGTCTTTGCAGGTCAGGGCCCAATTTCAGACTAAATACAACAAAGGAGTGACAAAAGCCAGGAATTTACTTGGGTACACCTCTCAGGGGTGTGGATGGAAATCCTTCCATTGACCTATCTACTGCCTCTTGGGAAGTGTAGTACCTGTGCCAATGGGAGAAGCCCTCCTGTTGGCATAGCTATTGTATACACTGAAATGCTACACTGGTGCAACTGTGCCGCTGACAGGTTTCAGAGTAACAGCCGTGTTAGTCTGTCTTCGCAAAAAGAAAAGGAGTACTTGTGGCACCTTAGAGACTAACCAATTTATTTGAGCATAAGCTTTCGTGAGCTACAGCTCACTTCATCAGATGCATGCAGTGGAAAATACAGTGGGGAGATTTATATACACAGAGAACATGAAACAGTGGGTGTTACCATACACACTGTAAGGAGAGTGATCAGGTATGATGAGCTATTACCAGCAGGAGAGCAGGGGAAAAAAAACCTTTTGTAGTGATAATCAAGGTGGACCATTTCCAGCAGTTGACAAGAACGTGTGAGGAACAATGAGGGGGGGAGGAGGAGGGGGAAAATAAACATGGGGAAATAGTTTTACTTTGTGTAATGACACATCCACTCCCAGTCTTTATTCAAGCCTAAGTTAATTGTATCCAGTTTGCAAATTAATTCCAATTCAGCAGTCTCTCATTGGAGTCTGTTTCTGAAGTTTTTTTGTTGAAGAATTGCAACTTTTAGGTCTGTAATCGAGTGATCAGAGAGATTGAAGTGTTCTCCGACTGGTTTTTGAATGTTATAATTCTTGACGTCTGATTTGTGTCCGTTTATTCTTTTACGTAGAGACTGTCCGGTTTGGCCAATGTACATGGCCGAGGGGCATTGCTGGCACATGATGGCTGTCATAAATGTAAAGGGAAGGGTAAACCCCTTTAAAATCCCTCCTGGCCAGAGGAAAAATCCTCTCACCTGTAAAGGGTTAAGAAGCTAAAGGTAACCTCGCTGGCACCTGACCAAAATGACCAATGAGGAGACAAGATACTTTCAAAAGCTGGGAGGAGGGAGAGAAACAAAGGGTCTGTGTCTGTTGGTATGCTGCTTTTGCTGGGGATAGAACAGGAATGGAGCCTTAGAACTTTTAGTAAGTAATCTAGCTAGGTATGCATTAGATTATGATTTCTTTAAATGGCTGAGAAAAGAATTGTGCTGAATAGAATGACTATTTCTGTCTGTGTGTCTTTTTTGTAACTTAAGGTTTTGCCTAGAGGGATTCTCTATGTTTTGAATCTAATTACCCTGTAAGGTAGCTACCATCCTGATTTTACAGGGGTGATTCCTTTACTCCTATTTACTTCTATTTCTATTAAAAGTCTTCTTGTAAGAAAACTGAATGCTTTTTCATTGTTCTCAGATCCAAGAGTTTGGGTCTGTGGTCACCTATGCAAATTGGTGAGGATTTTTACCAAACCTTTCCCAGGAATTGAGGTGCAAGGGTTGGGAGGATTTTGGGGGGAAAGACATGTCCAAACTACATTTCCCAGTAAACCCAGTTAGAGTTTGGTGGTGGCAGGGGTTATTCCAAGGACAAAGGATAAAATTAATTTGTACCTTGGGGAAGTTTTAACCTAAGCTGGTAAAAGTAAGCTTAGGAGGTTTTCATGCAGGTCCCCACATCTGTACCCTAGAGTTCAGAGTGGGGGAGGAACCTTTACAATGGCATATATCACATTGGTAGATGTGCAAGTGACTGAGCCTCTGATAGTGTGGCTGATGTGATTAGGCCCTATGATGGTGTCCCCTGAATAGATATGTGGACAGAGTTGGCAACGGGCTTCGTTGCAAGGATAGATTCCTGGGTTAGTGTTTTTGGTGTGTGGTGTGTGGTTGCTGGTGAATATTTGCTTCAGTTTGGGAGGCTGTCTGTAAGCAAGGACTGGCCTGTCTCCCAAGATCTGTGAGAGTGATGGGTTGTCCTTCTGGATAGGTTGTAGATCCTTGATGATGCGTTGGAAAAGTTTTAGTTGGGGGCTGAAGGTGATGGCTAGTGGCGTTTCTGTTATTTTCTTTGTTGGGCCTGTCTTGTAGTAGGTAACTTCTGGGTACTCTTCTAGCTCTGTCAATCTGTTTCTTCACTTCAGCAGGTGGGTATTGTAGTTGTAAGAATGCTTGATAGAGATCTTGTAGGTGTTTGTCTCTGTCTGAGGGGTTGGAGCAAATGCGGTTGTGTCATAGAGCTTGGCTGTACACAATGGATCGTGTGGTGTGGTCTGGGTGAAACCTGGAGGCATGTAGGTAGGAATAGCAGTCAATAGGTTTCCGGTATAGGGTGGTGTTTATGTGACCATCGCTTATTAGCACCGTAGTGTCCAGGAAGTGGATCTCTTGTGTGGACTGGTCCAGGCTGAGGTTGATGGTGGGATGGAAATTGTTGAAATCATGGTGGAATTCCTCAAGGGCTTCTTTTCCATGGGTCCAGATGATGAAGAGGTCATCAATGTAGCACAAGTAGAGTAGGGGCTTTAGGGGATGAGAGCTGAGGAAGCGTTGTTCTAAGTCAGCCATAAAAATGTTGGCGTACTGTGGGGCCATGCGGGTACCCATAGCAGTTGCACTGATTTGAAGGTATACATTGTCCCCAAGTGTGAAATAGTTATGGGTGAGGACAGTCACAAAGTTCAGCCACCAGGTTTGCCGTGACATTATCGGGGATACTGTTCCTGACGGCTTGTAGTCCATCTTTGTGTGGAATGTTGGTGTAGAAGGCTTCTACATCCATAGTGGCTAGGATGGTGTTTTCAGGAAGATCACCGATGGATTGTAGGAAGTCCTCAGGAAGTCAGTGGTGTCTCGAAGATATCTGGGAGTGCTGGTAGCATAGGGCTGAGGAGGGAGTCTACATAGCTAGACAATCCTGCTGTCAGGGTGCCAATGCCTGAGATGTTGGGGCGTCCAGGATTTCCAGATTTATGGATCTTGAGTAGCAGATAGAATACCCCTGGTCGGGGTTTCAGGGGTGTGTCTGTGCGGATTTGTTCTTGTGCTTTTTCAGGGAGTTTGTTGAGCAGACGGTGTAGTTTCTTTTGGTAACCCTCAGTGGGATCAGATGGTAATGGCTTGTAGAAAGTGGTGTTGGAGAGCTGCCTACCAGCCTCTTGTTCATATTCTGACCTATTCATGATGACGACAGCACCTCCTTTGTCAGCCTTTTTGATTATGATGTCAGAGTTGTTTCTGAGGCTGTGGATGGCATTGTGTTCTGCACGGCTGAGGTTATGGGGCAAGTGATGCTGCTTTTCCACAATTTCAGCCCGTGCACGTCGGCGGAAGCATTTTATGTAGAAGTCCAGTCTGTTGTTTCGACTTTCAGGAGGAGTCCACCCAGAATCCTTCTTTTTGTAGTTTTAGTAGGAAGGTCTCTGTGGGTTAGTATGTTGTTCAGAGGTGTGTTGGAAATATTCCTTGAGTCGGAGACATCGAAAATAGGATTCTAGGTCACCACAGAACTGTATCATGTTCGTGGGGATGGAGGGGCAGAAGGAGAGGCCCCAAGATAGGACAGATTCCTCTGCTGGGCTAAGAGTATAGTTGGATAGATTAACAATATTGCTGTGTGGGTTAAGGGAACCACTGTTGTGGCTCCTTGTGGCATGTAGTAGTTTAGATAGTTTAGTGTCCTTTTTCTTTTGTAGAGAAGCAAAGTGTGTGTTGTAAATGGCTTGTCTAGTTTTTGTAAAGTCCAGCCACGAGGAAGTTTGTGTGGTTTTTTATGAGAGTATCCAGTTTTGAGAGGTCATTCTTAATCTTTCCCTATGCCACTGAAGCATTTTAAGTGTTGACAAGCCTCAAGTATGGCTGCAGGGACTTTTAAAATAAGTCTGAGGAGTTCTTAACATCACTTCATTCATTTGAATTTCCAGGACTAGCTTTAATTAATAGTTTCTAACAGAAAATGTTTTGATATCAAATTTACAGACTTTTCTTTTACATATTGAATTGATTTTCTCTGTGTCATCAAAGACTAAGGCCTTGCTGATACCCATAATTTGTACTACTTTTACGATCCAAGTAGCTAATTTCTGTAGAGTAGAAGGCATCTTTGTACTCATATTACTGTGTCCATGCTATCACACTCTTATTCAAAATAATTATACTGGACCAAAATCTCTGAGTAGACCAGAGTAAGCTTAAGTAGGCTTAATAAACTAGAGTGATTATTAAATTCAGTACTTTTGTTTTTCTTCCCCCCAGTCTAAGCCAGTTTATCAGTTTATAACTCACCTCCATCCATCGGATGATTTTTCAAAATGAAGTCTTACTCATGCTGATTATTGTTCAACTAACAGCTGTAAGGTTATTCTGATACACCTCCCTTTGCATGGCTACTACTCTGAAGATCAGACCTCTTCACCTGGGGCTAGAAGATCTAAGAACTTCCTGCTGTTCCAGCTGTAATTTGGAGCTCAGGCAGCAGCAGGCATAAAGCCAGAGCCCTGCTTGCAGCATGCTTTTTACGCTAACCCAAATAGATTGAGTTGGCTCTGCTGATCCTATCTTTTGTACTGCTTAGCTCTGATTCTATTAAATAGCTGTTCCTCATCTTCTCCTGTGTAGCCTTACATTAAACTGGAACTCACACCTCCCATCATGCACCCGCGAGTGCACCCACACAAACATGCTCACCAGCACACAATCCTGTTCTTGCGTCTAGGGAGAAAGCTGTGTCAGTCAGACTGGCATAATCAGTAACCACCATACAAATCACTTTTAATGTAATTCATGATGGCAGTTTCTGTTTGCCAGGAATATGTGTTTTAATTATAGGTACATTCACTATTTCTGTCAGCAGTAAGACATATGCCTGGTGACCAACAGTGAACTGCATCAGTTTGGTTGAAATGTAAAGACAACATCTCCAGCTGTTGTATAATAGCACTTTTTCAGCTTTTTTCCCTCATAGTTGTCAGTTTAGCAGGTACAAAGATTTAACAAAAGTGTTTTTTGACAGTTCAGCTGAGTTTGAAAGCATCAAGCATCAGCACTTAGATAATGACATTGGGAATGTTTTTATTGCACTAGATGCCAATTAAATTACTGATTTCATAATTATAAATCAGCATATTACAGTAAATAATTAATGTTTTCATACTCAAGCTGAATTGCTGTACATAAGCATAAGTCTTTTCCTCTGTTGATTTGCTAATTCAGGAACTAGAAAACACTGCACACCATTTTAATTTTTTTATATCTTTAAGGACTTCAACAGTTTATACCCACAGCAATAGCAACCCATGCTGTTTGATCTTACTAATTAAGCCAGGTTGGGCTGGGTCAATATTTGGATAGGACACAATGACCTCCAGTGAAAACTGTTAATGTAAGGTTAAGGTTGCAGTTTTAAATACTCCCAAGTAAGGAAATACAAAAGTCTCATTGTAACCTCAACTTGCCATATTAGACATAAAGGGCCCATATAACAATGACAAGTGTCAGGAAAACCAATGTAACTGGAATGTGCTGGGTTGGGAACAAAGGGTCACTCTCCACTGTGATGTGGCTGTTCCCAGCTGCAGTGCCATAGTCAGTCAACATAAGGCTGTTCTAAAATATGCCAGAGTTGGTGTAGAACTGGCACCAGGATATGATTCCTGCATAAGCCCTTTTGGTGTCCCCTGACCCACTCAGCATATTGAGCACATTTGAAGACTGAGCCCACAAAGTATTTTTTGATGGCCAGTTATACAGCTAAATATATGCAGAACCTTAATATACAACAGAGGGCAAATTCAGCTATGAGATTTGCATACCCCGCTCCAGTTTACTTCAGTGGGAATTCATAGATGTAGCTGAGGGCAGAATTGGATCCAATATACAAATCCATACTTTCTATTTCTTGGGTCTCAGTGTGGAGGGTCCAAATAGCCATAATGTAATTTTACTGATAGCTGGTCAAATTGAATCAAAGCAAACACTTTTTTTATTTATTTCAAATCACAGTTCTGTTCTGCTGATCCTACCCATGTATTGGAGCAAAAGACATCCAAAAAACTTCTCACAGTAAGTTTTTCTTCATCATCTACAGCTCCCAGGGCAGTGACCTTGCACCTTTCCTTGCTACTTCACTCCCTGCCTTCCCTCTCAGATCCTCTGCTCCTTTTTTTAAAGGTACAGTGCTAATATTATCACTCTAGGACACCTGCATTGTGAACAAATGTAAGATTTTTTTGTGTTTAAAATTATGATCCAAATTCTTTGCTGCTGTAAACCGGCACTGCTCCATCGACTTCTTTTTATACCAGCAGAGAATATGGCTCTGAACACTAAAAACATTAACTTAAAAAAAATTATAGGCAAACAAGGGAGCATACCACAAATGTAACAGTGGAAAGTGGGATCTAATGAATCAAATTCTCCTCTTTTTATACCAGTCAGCGCAAATCTGAAGAAACGCCATCAACATGAAAGGAATTACTCCAGGTTTACACTGGTGTAAAGGAGAGCAAAATTTGGCTCAGTATGTTTAAAACTATACTTCCTCATGGCAAAAGGCCATGAGTTTAAAGAGGAAAAGAGTGAAATTACATCTGGTCAGAACATTTTCATTAACAATGTTTTTGATGTCTAAAACAGGGGAAACATCTTGATTATTTTTTGTGAAAAATCTTTCTATGTTTTTTTGACTAGTTGTAATGGAGAGTGAGTTCTGATGCCTCAAGTTCTGAGAGAACAGAGAGGACTGGGTGAACAGAGAGTCCATACTGCTCTTCTCAATTGTGTGTATTACACCATAGTTTTGTTTTTCAAAATAATACAGCTTTAAATACACTTTTTGGACACTTCCACTTTTTCTACATGCCTTTAATGAATGGTTCTGCAGCCAAGCAGTTTTAATTTTTAAAATCAGACCCATTTTTGGTTAGTGAAGCAAAAGCAGCATGGAAAACTATGAATTCTCTCTGTATAAATATGTATATACAACCCGATGTTAATCAGTTCAATGTTCTGGAATTAGCTGACTTGTTTACCTTAGTGTGTAGCCAATTAGCAAGAATACAGGGATTCCATCATTTGACAGGTGGAAAGAGATCTCTAACTCTGCAGCATAAGGGCTTCCATGTTATACAAAATTATGAGCTGATGGTATTAATAAGAATTAATATTTCTTATTACAATTTTCATCAGTAATCTGTCTATTTTTAATAAGCAAAATTTATTGATGGAACGTTGAAAAGAATGGAGTTCCCCAAATTAACATTTATTTAAGCCTCCAAAACCAGGTTGCTCTTTGACATTTCACTTCTGTAAGGATGAGCTGAAATGATTCCAAATAACTTGGAGGGTGTTTGGAGGCCTGTGCTTAGGAGGAAAAAATGGGGTGGAGGGAATGTTAAGGCATTTTAACTTCCACCAATTTCTTTTTTAAAAAAATCCTTTAAAATGGATCCCATGGCTTGTTCAAATGGCAAAATCTAAATTTTAGAGAGAAATACCAAGATTTTTAGTCTCCGATTTTTTTTCTTAATATAATTGAATTTGAGGCTCAAAGTGGATTTTAAAAAAAAAATTTAGCAATAAATATTTTATGATGGTTGTCCATTTTTATTTTGTAACAGAAATATATGTGCATTTGTACTGTCCATTGACATAGCTGGTGTTGCAGAGGAACACAATTTGCTTCTCTTAAGACTTAAAATAATCACAGTTAGTTGTTTATGTTTTTTTACTTTTTTTTTAATTTCTCACAAATGTATTTGTACTTGAAAACTTGAATAAACAAAGCAAAACAAAAGCACCAAATGGGTTCAGAAAGTTAAGCCCCGCAAGAGTAAGCAACACTGAAGTGATATTACTTATTTAAGGTCTTTAACATTATTCTGTCTTTAAGAATGGTAGCACTTAGCACTCTTGAAGTCACTAGCATGATTCAGTAACAGCAGCCAATCAGAACATAAGATGGATGTTACAATTGAAATAAGTAACAGTTCTGTTAGAATTACACACCAACATTTCAGATTAGTATTGATCTATTTTTGCATTACTTACAGTTGCCTTTGAGTCTGTGTTCATAGTTATAATGGAGCTAGCTACATTAGGATTCAAGCTAAATATTGTATTAGGGCTCCCCCAGGGAGAAAAAGCTTTTTGAGGAGAGCAATAATGACAAGCACATAGCTAAGGAGCGCTAAACACTGCCGCATCACCTCACATGTTGTCTGCCATTTGGACTAATGCATAACTGAGTAAACTAATAGTTAAGTGTTGATAAAATACAAGTGTAAGTCATATATTGCAGTTGATAGAATAAAATAAACATCAGGTATGTAAAAGTTTTAATAATTGATTAATGTGTGTTTGAGGAATAATAGAATTTGCTGCAAAGTTTCTGTGGAAGAAGAAGAAAGTGTAGCAGGAGAGAATGTACTTGCATGTTTCACTAGCTAAATAAGCTAACACCAGTGGAGATCTGTTGAAGGGCAGCATAAAAATCCTGCTGTTATCATCAAGGATCATACTCAATATCACAGAAGTTGTCATATGTGCCTGAGGGAGAAGCTAAGAAAAGGGGAATCTGGAATAAATGTATCTGTCAAGGAAGAAGAGCTATCAGTGAACTGGAAGATTTTGAAATTGGTACATCCCTTGTTTGTGGTCTGGCAGATTGAATGCCAGTTCAGTCCTGTGAACAGAACTGCTAAATGTCAGCATATGCACTGAGGGAGCTACAAAAAAGAGAGATACAGCATAAAAATAATATACTCTGCTGTAGGTAAAAGAGAAAAATGTACTGTGGAATGACTCGGTGCTTGGATGCAGCTGACCTTCACACAGTGCAGGTCAGAGCTGCGTGTACAAGGGAGGCTTACCGCATAGCTTTGCAGTCCCCTGATCCTGGTGCAGACTGTACAGGGCTATTCCCCCTGCAGCAAAATGCATTCCAAGGTCAGAGGCGTGGCACAGGCATCCCAGGTATGTCCCCCTTCTAGCCACGCTGTGGTTTTTTTCCTGCTATGCCAGTAGCAAGGAGGGGGAGTGGCATAAGAGCTCTTATACTGGCTCTGTACCACGAGAAGACGTTCCTTACACAGGAATAATATTCTCTAGGCCAGTTACGTAGGGTTTAGGGACAGGTTCTGCTGGTGATACAGTGCAACACGGCCAGAGTGTAGCAGAGAATCTGGCCTACTGCGTTGATATATTGGAAAAAACTCAAATTCACTGGGTAGATCTATGAGACTAATTAGCATGGGTTAATTAAAATTCTTTAATGACAGATCATTAGTGAAGAATTAAGTGAGATACAAAATACAGTGAAATTATTAGCAGTACATTTTATGGCCGCAGCATCATAATGCCAGTGAAAGTTATCTGAAACAAATAGAACCTTGTTTTATTACAGAAATATTGATATGATGGCGGGTGGGGAGGGAAGAAAGAGCAAAACGTACATTTCAAGATGTTCTTCATTTTGATCCAAAGTAGAGCACCCTGAATGCATATGGAATCTATGTATGTATGTGTCAAACTGGGGGTTCTAGTCAACATGTGGGCATTCATGTTGGCACTTAGATGTCTAAACATAGAGCTGGGCATCCACATGAGGGATTCTGATATTTTATTACATTACCAACCTTTGAAATTTGTGTTTCTTGTGTCACTTTGTTTTCTCTTCATGCCCATTTTTAAGTACTCATTTTTTCAGCAGTTGAGTATTTAAGATCTCTGTAATATCAAGCTCACTCACATCATGAGATCTGCTGGTCATAGCATAGACTTGTGAGAAGTCAGGTGTCCCCTTTACTGCTTTCAAGCAACATAGACAATGACTCAACCGAGTGAAAAAAATCAATATTTCAAGCCTGGAAAATTGTGACAAACAATCTGAATTCTAACAGAAACCCAGGAAAGCATTTTTAGCATTACAGAAGCCTCAGTAGGTGTTGAGACAGCCTCAAAACATTTTCAGGACACAACATATAACAGGGCTGCTGAAGTTCTCAGCTTCATTAAGAGGAAACATCAGGACTGGTTTGGTGAGAATGATCCTGGAATATGTCAGCAGTTGGACTCACTTCATGCTATCCATCGAGCCTACATAGTGAACAAGGATTCAGCAGCTAGGAAGGCTTCATATCATCAAGCAAAACAGATGGATCAGACCAGACTTCAGCAAATGAAAAACCAGTGGTGGGAAAAGAAAGTGGCAGATTATTACTGACAGCAGACTGCAAAGAAACCAAAAGCTTTTTTGCTGGTCTCCATGCTGTGTATAGGATAATCCCTGTATGCGTACTGGATAGCAATTGACTCTTAATTGACAAAAAAGAAATATTTGACTGATGGATGGAACATTTTAGTTTGCTTCTTAATCACTCTTACATTTCTGAGAAATCAATTAATGTTCTTTCACAGCAGCCATTAAAAAGAAAATTTGCACTAGCGCCCCCTTCTTATGTGAAACCATAACAGCAATCAGGTAGATGTAACAAGGGAAAGCACCTGAACCAGATGGTATTGCAGCAGAGATCGATAGGAAGGGTGGCTACCACACCACAAGGCACCTCACCTGACTCATCTCCATTATCTGAGAGCAAGAGTCAGTGCCACAGGATTTCAAGGATGCCAACATTGTTCTCCTCTATAAATGTATGGGTGATAAAGCAAACTGTAATAATCACCACAGCATTTCCCCACTCTCTGTTGCTGGGAAAATTCTTGCATGGGTCATATTGAATGGGTATTAAGTCTGTCTTATGGAAACTGTCCTCCCTGAGTCTCAATGTGAAATTCAATCTAAACAGGACTCTATAGACATGATCTTTGTAGCACATCAGCTACAAAGCTCCAGGAAAAGTGCTGGGAGTAAAAGCGTGGCCTCTATATGATATTTGTTGACTTGGCTCAGGTTTTTGTGAAGGATTCTGGAGACTTTGGATACCCTGCAAAGTTTATTTCTGTCATTTGCTCTTTCCATGATGGGATGATAGACAGTGCAATGTAAAATGGTGGGATATTGGACCCCCTCCGGACATCTGTGGAACCAAACAAGATTACGTACTGGCTCGCATGCTCTTTTCCATCATTTTTTTTTCATCTATGCTTATGGATGCATTTCATGACATTGATAGAGTAGTATTTATCCAATTCCTCACTGAAAGGAAGTTGATCAATCTGCAACGCTTCCATGCTCACACAAAAGTGGCAGATTTACTCATTAAGAAACTTTTGCTGATGACTGTGCACTGGTTGCTCACTTGATTGATGACATTCAATTTATAACTGATCACTTTGCTCATGTCGTCAATTGGTTTCATAGTCAGCCTAAAAAACCGGAAGTACCGAAACTGAAATACTGTTCTAAACTGTGCCAGTACATGCTTATGTCTAACCAAATATTAAGATCAACAATGCTCCTCTCAAGTCCATGGAGAAGTTTTGCTACCTAGGGAGTATGCTTTCACAGAATACCAAAATTGGTTATGAGATTACTCATCACACAGCCAAGGCCAGTTCTGTCTTTGGAATGCTGTCACAACACCTATGGAATGATAGGGTTTGTCAAAATAAGAACTAAGCTAACTGTCTGTCAGACAGTCATGCTTACAATGTTTCCATAAGGTTGTGAGACATGGACAACATATCACTGCTTCATTAGGCAACTTTATCAGTTCCATAAGCACTGTCTTTTGTCTATTTGAAGGATCAGCACTGGGACAGGATTCTCAATATTGTAATCCTTAATTGTTGTTGGATGTCTGACATTCAAAGCATGCTCAAAAAAAGCTCAGCTGTGTTGGTCTGGGCATCTTGTTTGTATGGTAAACTCAAAAATACCTAATGCCATCTTTTATGATCAGTGAAAGCAAGACACCCGTTCTCCTGGTGGCCAGTACAAACATTATAAAGACACACTGAAGTGAAACTTGAATGCATGTCAGGTTGACCCCAGAAACTAGGGAGCAACAGCCGATGACAAAACAAGTTGGTGTCATTTTTATCGTGTTGCCGTTAACCCCTTTGAAGCAAAGCTACACCTTATGTGAACAGTGTAAGCAGCATAAAGCAAGGATACAATAGCCTGTAATGGTCATGGGCAATCTTGTCTGTTTCAAATGTAACTGACTGTGTATTGGTCTGACTTCAAAAATATGTGTTCACCTATGGTTAGGGCCCTACCAAATTCACGGACCGTGAAACCTGGTCTTTTGTGTACTTTTACCCCATACTATATAGATTTAATAGGGGAGAGCAGCATATCTCAAACTGGGGGGCCCAACCAAAAACGAGGTTGTGTGCAGGGGTGGTCGCAGGGCTATTGTAAGGAGTCTTGGTGTTGCCACCTTTACTTCTGCGCTGCCTTCAGAGCAAGGCAGCTGGAGAACAGCAGCTGCTGGCCGGCCACCCCTCTGAAGGCAGCGCCGCAACCAACAGCAGCACAGAAGTAAAGGTGGCAATACCATGACACCCTTATTTCTGCCCTGCTGCTGGCAGTGATGCTGCCTTTAGAGCTGGGCTCCCAGCCAGCAGCCACAGAGCTTCCTGCAGCCGGGGAAGGTTCCTGGAGGTGGGTCTGATCCTCTTGCCCTGCAGAAGCTGTTCCTGGGGCTGGAAGTCCTGTCCCTCACTGGCCTGGCCAGGACCAGCAGCTGGAGCCTGGCATATGGGTGGGGGCCTTAGGCTGGCTCTGTGTGTGTGCATGTGTGGGGAGGGGAGGGGGTAGTACCACAGAACCACCCCCCACCCATGGCGCCCTGGGCAGTTACCCACCTATAAGGCCATCTCTCCTTCCCCATACCAGGCCACCCTCACTTCTGTGCTGCCCCTGGCGAAGGCTCTGCCTTCAGAGCTGGGTGCCTGGCCAGCAACTGCTGCTCTCCAGCTGCCCAGCTTTAAGGACAGCACCACTGCCAGCAGCAGCACACAAGTAAGGGTGACAATACCGCAACCCCCCTACGATATCCTTGAGACTTCGCCATGACGCCCTTTTGAGTTGGGACCCCCACAGTTACAACACCATGAAATTTCAGATTTAAATATCTGAAACCATGAAATTTATCATTTTAAAAATCCTATGACCATGAAATTGACCAAAATCAACCATGAATTTTGGTAGGGCCCTACCTATGGTGTTTGCTGAATCCTTGTACATCAACATCGATGTGAGACTCAATCATTACTCCAGATAAAAACACTTCTAAATGAAACACATAGACAATGAAAGTCAAAACTATGGTATTTGAGTGTCCTAAGTGGCAATTTGATGTATTTACCTTTATGCACCTTTGCCTTCATGGAAACTTCACTGGAATTGGAGAGATTGGGCCCAGTCTGGTAGGGTCAGATACTGTGGCAAAGAGCAGCAGTTTAAAACCTTCAGATAGGAGTGTGTGGATGATGGTTGTGAAGTCCCAGTACTGGTCCCATAGAAGCCAACAGTAAAACTCCTATTGAATTCAATGGAACAACATTGGGTTTTCCAAACGAGTAGGGCTGAGCCAATGGTACAGCTGCTGATCATGGTGCCTTGTTACAATCCAATAAGGTAAAGCAAACTGAGGGGAGCAGGTGCTTGAGTTTGGTGCTCAGCAAGAATACTCTGCCTGGTACGTGTGAACTCATGAACCATTCGTTGGACTCTCTCCCTCATAGCCAGCTTCTTTCTTATTAGAAAACTTATAAATATAACTGTCATCAACTGACCCTCATTGCTGCTATCAATTTATTCTAAGACCCCTGTAGTCCTTCACCTTCCATTGGCAGAGCAAACAAAATCCTGGGGGACATTGTATGGGAGGGCATGAGATGGGGAAGTACTACCTCTGCTGCATCATTTCAGCCTTTCCTTGACCCCCCAGAAAGTCCTACATGGGATTAAAGTTATTGAAAGGCGGGGGCCAGAGCTAGGCGGGGACCAGGACCAGGTAACATGGTCTCACAGGAGCCAGTTAATACTGACACAGTCAACCTTAATTAGGTTTGGATGGATTACATTTTTATGGGTAAATGTCAATTTCACTGTACACACAAACTGATGAAAAAAGATTTCCATCAACAATACTAAACATTTACGGATGGACTAAGTAAGGAAAATGCTGCTTGAGAACTTATTAGAGTTTGTGTTTTAATGGCTATAAAGCTTTCACTTTTTGAATCTCAGTGTTTACTGTCATTGAATAATTATTGTCTGACCCCCACACCATAATTTCCCACAATTTTGAACATTTGAGTAGAAAACAATGCTTGAAAATGAACACTGATATTATCTGTTAAAATTATAAAAAATAAACTTTGAATGCTGCCAAGCCTAACCTTAATTTATCCACTTCTCTGCTGTGCTGTGGAAACTTGCCTGGGGCTGGGGTATCCCTAAAAATGCAGCTCTTAAAGGAGAGCCGCATTGCCAGGAAACCAGAAAGGGCTAAGACACATGGAAACATGGGAGCCCAACAGGTCTCGGAGAACTACTGGTCTAGGGGGCTGAACTCCCTACTTTCTTATGTGGGCAAACCAACCACCAATGTAAGTACAAAGAGGAAACTCCATGAGATGAAAATTCTCTTGGGAATAGCCCCTATAGTGGACAAGCACTCTGGAGCGAACCATAACTCCTGTTTGGCAGGAATAGCTGAAAATCTTCAAAATGGCCACTATAACACTTGCATTATCTGGTTTGGAATTAAAGCACTGATGCCATTACTATCCTCTGTCTTTTTTGGTCACACTCACTTTTCTCAGTCCTCAGCTCCTTGAAGGAATGGAGGTTTGCTTACATTGCTGAGCACTGTACATGTTTTTTCTGCACTGTGCAGAATCCTCTCTGAGCAGATGATGAGCAGTCACTGCATTAGCATTGTTAGCACTCTGAGTCTGCATTTCTTTCAACAGCACTCAGACACATGTGGGGTTGAACCTGTAGTCTTGCTTTTAGAATAGAATATCAGGGTTGGAAGGGACCTCAGGAGGTCATCTAGTCCAACCCCCTGCTCAAAGCAGGACCAAGCCCCAATTTTTGGCGCAGATCCTTAAATGGCCCCTCAAGGATTGAACTGACAACCCTGGGTTTAGCTGGCCAATGATCAAACCACTGAGCTATCCCTCTCCCCCTTTTCATGCAGATCTCCCCATTTAACCCCAAAGTCAGCACTGTATGTCCGAGGAATATTGCTCACATGTTCAGATTATAGAAATGAGTAACTTCATGGTTACTTGGAGAAAAAAGATGATCAAAAAAGATGATCCACAAATATATTTATTTAATTTTATCCAACTTCTAACATGCACTTACACACATGCACAGACACACACACAATGGTAAGTGATATGCTCTTTTGGAATGAACAGAGAAGTATATGAACTGTTGTGTACTTTCAGTTAGCTTTTCATGCTATATTTATTGTTTTCTAAACATCTATTAACCGTTAAAATATAATCCATGGAAGGGCTACCCCACAGGCCTTATCCTGGAGTCCTCATGAAAAGCAAAATTCTCTTGGAAGTCTGTTTTGTTTTGTTTTGAATTTTGTCTGGGTAGCTCTCAAAGCTCTCAGGTTTGAGAAATCTAAATATGTCAAGGAGGTCATACTGCTTAGATTATTAACTGTCACCAAAGATTTTTCAGGTTTCTTTGTATAAGATACTAAGCTGTCAATTCCATAGAAATGCTTTGAGGATTGCATTTGGAAATGCTTAGAGGTCAGACTAGATGATCATAAAGGTCCCTTCTGGCATGAAAAATCTATGCATTCCTTTATATGCATTATTGATAGACAAACAAAGGAAAGGAAAGATAGAAGAAGCTGTCTACTACCTACTACTGTTAAGTCTGCTTATTAAAGGGTTGCTGTGTACAACTATATCATACTGTTAAAAAAAATCAAATAAATGAATAGATACATAAATAAATAAAACTTGGGTTATGCTATTTATTTATTTATGAGAAAAGTGGCTTCTGGTTTGTTTGGAGGGGGGAAAACAAAAGATTTGATCATAGAAGATATGAATTATTTTATTACTCAGTTTTTGTCCTGTATACAAAAGTGTAAGTGGGCAAAGACCGAGCCTGCAAAATCAGCACATTGCACCAGCAGCTGTGTTCTGAACTAAGTGTTTTCCTCTGGGGAAAGTATCCTATATCTTTGGGCACAGAATGTAATTTTGAATGCACCTGCTCTACCCGCGCTTCATCCCCTCATCCCCCCAGCCCTGCCTCGCGTTTGAGCCCCCATGTAGCTTTGCCTCCCACCATGCAGCTGGGTGTCCAACCCCCGCCCAGCTTCCTAAATCCTGTTTTCTTTTGTGTTGTAGAACTAGCCTTAAGACCTCAGACACAGCAGAGGTGAATTCCTGGCCTTATGGAATTCTGTGGCAATATTTCATTGACTAGAACCAGGATTTCACCCAGAATTTGCCCTTATTGGTAATATGGATGAAATGGTTTCTAGTTTAGGCCAGTTTAAGTGTCTGATAGAGCAGATGAATGTGGTAACAGCATGCACCATGGGCATTAGCTGATATCTCACTACCAGTCGCATTTCACAACTCTAAGTCTGATATGATGAATCCCCAGATCATAAGCTCTTCCAGATAAGAGGTCAGTTTTCTTCATGATGCAAGGAGCTGTTCAAATTAGAATACTGTTTCTTCACAGCTTATCTACCTTCTACAAATATGGATGCTTGTCCAGAGAATACATAATAGAAGTAGATAAAAGTGTGAATGTTATTATAGAAGTATCACAAGAAAAGGAGAGAGTGTAAATCAGTAAATGTTTATCTACCCACCCAATCAGGCCAGCAAACAGCTTTGAAGAAAGTTTTAACTTTTCTAGCCTTAACTGTCCCAGAAAGATTCATCACAGCCTTAAAAACTTTGTCCTCTGGAGGAGGTTAGGTATAAAAGGACACTGAAAAAGTTGTAGAGATGAGGTCTTTTCTCTTTTGAGTAATATAATTTTGATATTAAAAACCAAACAAAATACAAAACTAACCCCCCCCAAAAACTGTTTAAGGAAGTGAAACAGCTTTCCTTAAAAGCTATGAATCACCACAAAAACCTATCGTATTGCTTTTTACGAGTGCTTTAGAGATGATTCATAGCTCTGACTATTCAGTCCATTGATATCAAAACCATTCTGGTGCAAATGCTTCTGTGCTCCTTGACAATGTGTGAAGACCCTGTTATCCGACTTTGAGGATGCTGCGCTTTGTGAGCTTTGAACATTCCTAACTCCAGTCATTTGTGTCATCGATACATTTCATAAACCAATAAATGCTTCAAGATGAGCTTGTGGAGTTTCAGACACCATTAGTGTGGAAAATGACAATAGTTTAGTGGTTTTTAGCTTTAAAATAGTACTTTTGGCTAGCTATCACTGAAAACTACAATTACACTTCTGTGTTTACATTCTGGCTACTTTAGAAAATGGCTATAATTACATAGAAAAGAAAGTGAAAATTATTTGGTGGCCTTATTATGTTTTAAAACTATAAAAATATTATAGTAACATTATATATATGAATTAAACCCTTAAAGCAAATTGGGGGTAAGACTACATTTCTGACCTTAATTCAGCCTACTGTGTTTCTGGGCATTTGTGGAACATGTAAGATCAGCCACTTAAACTGTGTCAGGAATTAGGGCTTGCAGCTGAGTCTGGGACCAGGTAGCTCCATCTCCACAGTGAGCAACAGAGGACTTGCAGCGGAATCACCTGGTTGAAGGACCCAACAGGCATGCTCTCAAGTCCAAAAGCAGCAGTAAACCAACAGCTGCTCAAAGCATTTGTCCTTGGGTGTCTTAGCTCCTCCACTGGTTTTTTGCTGCTTTGCTTCATTCCACTAGGCATGATCCCCACCACCTGATCTCTGACAAACCCTTCAGTATCTATGTACATAACATGTGGAGTTAATACAGGGACAGAACTGGAATGAAAATAGCAATAATTGGGACATGAGATCCTGATATGAAAGGTTCTAAATAAATGCCCAAATCTAACATCTGGAATACTAACATTTGTCCTAATCCACATCCCTAGTACTACAAGATGAGGTCAGATGTGACCACCTGCTAGTGGATTCAAACAAACAGCACCTTTTCATCATTAAGAAAGGCACAAACATAAGCAAATACTGTATTTGTGTGTATTTATTTTGTACTTTTGAAGTGTTACATGTCCTGTATATAGGTTTCAGAGTAGCAGCCGTGTTAGTCTGTCTTCGCAAAAAGAAAAGGAGGACTTGTGGCACCTTAGAGACTAACCAATTTATGTGAGCATAAGCTTTCGTGAGCTACAGCTCACTTCATCAGATGTCCTGTATATACTAACCAGCTTTTGCACTTCTGGCAAGTTGTCAATGTGCCCTTTGCTGTTATAAAGTTCAGGCACCTGTGATACTGAGACAAAGAACCTTAATTAAATGGTGACTCAGTGGATTTAACTGCAGGGCTTGATGCTGGTAAAAACTGTTTGGGGCCCCCAAATTAGCTAAGAAGCAGAAGTAAGTCTAAGTGTGTAGTGAAATGTCTTGTGAATACCGCGGATCACACTTAATCCTGTGATTTATGGGAATGCTAATTTCCCACCCTTTTTTACCCTGTGTCCTTGAGAATAAAGGAAAAAGCGCTCAAAGGGATGGAGACTTTGTTCTGCTGAGTCTGGGAGACTATGCCTGGTACTTAAACTTATTGCTACAACCTGGTGAACTCTGCTGTATACCCTGCAAGGGCTTCTGGATTCAGGATAATCATTAATCATGTAATTTTAAGTAACTTTTTTGGCATCATGTAAACAATGAGCCATTTGTTTGTGAAACAGAATTTTTAAAAAATTCTAGTGAAGAAGAAAATTACACCCCCAAAAAGTTCTCTTTATGGAAATCTTGTCTTAAACCTGTTTCTCATCACCAGCTTGATTTCCCCCTTAAATAGAGAGTTCAAAATTTTACAGGGCAGAAAAAAAAACCACAGAAAAGCCTCTTTCCTAATGTTAAACTAATCTTTTAAACATAAAGCCCAGAGGATAATGATATGAATACTACTTCAGAAACTGGGACACCAGCCACTCAGTTTAAAAAAATGTATATGCCATGCCTCTAATCTTCTATCAGAAGCATATTCTTAGGTTTGAAAGAAGCAAAATACCCGTGCTAGAGCAGCAATTTATGTTATAAATTGTGTTAGTTGTACCCATCTCCTTGCTACATAAAACATTTTCTCCTAAAAGCAACCTTTATTCTCTGGTAAATCTGGGCATTAATGTGAAAGTTCTTCTTCTTCTAGCCAGGGGCCAGTTTATTCCCATCCACAGGGCTTTCTATGAGAGGGAGTAGAATCCATTGATAGCTCTTCTGGTTGTACCCTGGCAGAGTCAAAAGAGCACCTATCCTCTTTCCCTAGACCTTTTTATCCAGCAGGAAATCAGCCAGAGCAGCTTCTCCACAGCTCTCCCCGATCTCAGGGACTCTTGACTGTTCTTTTCCCTAGTGTGGGATGCACAAGGGAAGACGCCCTATGCCCTCCTTCCTGCCTGTGCACAGTCTGGACCAATGCTTGTATTCTGAGTTAATTTAAAGACAAATTTGATTTCTCTGGCACCACATATAAATGAACAGAAAAGAGAATAAATGGCTTTGGCAATCAAATATTCAATTATTTTGTGTCCTCATGCCATATTCTGGATCTGCAGCTGGTGTAAATCAACATCTTTCTATTGACTCCAGCTGAGGATCTGTCCCTAGCTGCACTGCTGATATTTGCATTCATAAGTCTTAGTCACTGAATATATTAATAGCATACTCTTTCTTGTACAGCTATTCTACAGTATGTTTTATTATGGTTGTTCTGTTTGGATTGCTTAATTAGCATTACTAAGCAAAAACTGATTTAAACACAGAGGGGAAACTGTTTCACTCACAACCACTTTGCACATTTTTAAGTAAATATATGTAATCAGAGATTCATTGCTTTCAAAAATTAATTAAATGACCACATCCCTTCCATGTGAATTTTGGGATTTGAAAGTCTGTTTAGCACATTTTCATTTTAGTATATTTACAATAAAGGTTATTATTCTGGCTTTTAAGCAACGCTAGTTGGACAAGCTTGAAATTTTGACAAACGGAAAAAAAATTCTCCTGAAAAGCTTGTCCTCTCTTTCATCAGCTCTGCTTTTAAGTTTATTTCCGTTGTGATCATTTATTGAGCCTGTAAGTCATTGTGTGGGTTTGCAGCAGGAGAGCAAAGTTGTTGTGCTGTGCTGCAAGCATGAGTGGACGCTGTGTCTGCACCAAGTAGAAATCATTCTCAAGCCCCTTGCACACCCTCTCCCTTAACTATTGAGAGAGCAGAGGGCAGAGTATGGGCATGTCTGTCAGGTACTAAGTGTGATCTTCACCATGCAACTGAGAGTACTTGGCTAACCTTTCTGCAACTAGGCAGGAATATTTTGGCAGCTGATTACTTTTTAGCCATTTTCTTAGACATGCATGAGTCTCCACCTACACTTTGCAAGATGAAGCCAAATGTAGCCTTATATATCATAAGATTTTTCTGGATTTTCCAACCACTGTCATAGACATGAGAATGGCCTTCCTGGGTCAGACCAGTGGTCCATTGAGCCCAGTATGTCAGATGTTTCAGAGGGAATGAACATAGTAGTTTATTGAGTTGTCCCCCCATTGTTCAGTCTCGATTTCTGTCAGAGGTTTAGAGATGCTCAGAGCATGGGGTTGCAACCTGAGCATCTTGGTAATAGTCACTGATGGACCTAGCCTCCATGAACTTATTTAATTCTTTTTTAACCCAAGTATATGTCTAGCCTTCACTACATTCCCTGGCAAGCACTTCCACAGATTAACTGTGCATTGTATGAAGAATTTCTTCCTTATGTCTGTTTCAAACATACTACCTATTAATTTCACTGGGTGATCCCTGGTTCTTGTGTTATGTGAAGGGGTAAATAACACTTCTTTTTTTCCATACCATTTGTGATTTTATAGATCTCTATTATATCTCTCCTCAGTCGTCTCTTTTCCAAACTGAACAATGCCAATCTTTTTAATGTCTCCTCATATGGAAGCTGTTCCATACCCCTAATCATTTTTCTTGCTGTGCTCTGTACTTTTCCCCAATTGTTATGTATCTTTTTTGAGATGTGGTGACCTGAACTGCACACAGTATTCAAGGTGTAGGCGTACCATAGATTTATATTGGGGCATTATGTTTTTTTCTGTCTTATCTATCCCTTTCCTAATGTTTTCTAACTTTCTGTTAGCTTTTTTGACTGCCGCTGTACATTGAGCAGATGTTTTCAGAGAACTATCCACAATGACTCCCAGATCTCTGTCTTGAGTGGTAACAGCTAATTTAGACCCCATCATATTGTATGTCTAGTTGAGATTATATTTTCCAGTGTTCATTACTTTGCAATTATCAACATTGAATTTCATCTGCCATTTTCTTGCTCAGTCACCCAGTTTTGTGAAATCCCTTTGTAACTCTGCGACAGTTAGCTTTGGACTTTATCTTGAGTAATTTAATATCATCTACAGACTTTGCCACCTCATAGTTTACCCTTTTTTCCAGATCATTTATGAATATGTTGAACAGCACTGGTCCCAGTACAGATCCATAGGGGACCCTGCAATTTACCTCTCACCACTGTGAAAACTGACTTTGTATTCTTACGCTTTGCTTCCTGTCTTTTATCTAGTTATTGATGTATGAGAGGACCTTGCCTCTTATCCCATGACTGCTTACTTTGCTTAAGAGCCTTTGGTGTGGGACCTTGTCAAAGGCTTTCTGAAAGTCCAAGTACATCCACTGGATCACCCTTGTCCAAATGTTTGTTGACCTCTCTCAAAGAATTTTTAGTAGATTGGTGAGGCATTGATAGCACCAGTCTAGCTCTACCTGTTGCTAGCAAAGATGGGAACAGTCCTCTTTTGGGGGGAATGTTCCTCATCCAGTACTGAGACAAAAGTGGGACATGGTTTTGTCTGGTTTCAGACAGGGGATGCCATTTTGTAGAGTGTGCCACTCCACCCCTGCAACATTGCATGCGGTGTATGTGTAAGATCATGCTGGCATGGGCGCAGTGAGGTGCTCTTCAAAATGGTGCCCTCCATATGTCATGACTTCATATGCACCATGTCATGCCAGTGTGGGTGGGGTTACAGCAATGGGAGCATGCCCATGCCATTCCTGGAAGTACTAGAATGCCTGCTATTCAGGGAATGTGTGAGTGGCCACCCTAAATGTCACTGACTCCTGTATTATGCCAGTGTGTACTGTGGTCTTTAGGATTTGGGTGATAGCCAGTGAGATGTTTTTCCAGGGCACCTGTTGGGACAGATTTAACCTAATCTGTCAATTCATATCTGATACAGAGGAGACAAGGATTAAGAGGGAATTGTAAGAGAATATGAGTACTGTCTAGCTTACAGCCTGCTTTAGAAAGACTATGTTGTTGCTGGTGCATTGTCACTCTTGTGATTTTATTGTGAGGCTCATATCATTTGCTTTTTCTTAAAGCTGTGGAATGAAGTGATTACATTGAGTAATTCAGCTTTCATTTTAAAACAAAGTGAATTTCTAAACCTTAGAATTGCAGAGAATAGCTTGCCCTGAATGCACCACATGGGGTCGGAAACCAGAAGACAAATAAAAAGAACTCATAAAATCATGTTTGAACACTTAATGCTGGCAATACTGATTTTTTTTTTCGGTCTCACATCCTGGTCCCCAATAAACTTTTAATGTTTTATTCTGCAAGCTCTCTTGTGCGCAGAATTCCCATTTATTTCAATGCAAGTCCTGCACGTGAAGAGCCTCTGTAGGATTGGGCTCCAAGAGTATCAAGCCCACAATATGCTCCACAGTTTGGCATAATAATTGACATTTTTTGACAGCTGAGATCCAGAGCTGTAGGAACAGACTTATGAACAGAGTTCTTTGCCGGGGAGGTCTTGTACACAGTACACCAATGAAATATTCCTATCTGCTATTAATTCAGTGTACTTACAATCCAGCTCAGTTCTAGTCAGGCTTTTATACTGTGATGATTACTATGGTAGTTGAGCACATTCCAGTAGGGTATTAAATTAAATTACAGATCTGACATATATGAAAAATAATATGGTAATTGATTAGCACCAAATAGTTTACATTAACGCAGAAACTGCTCCAGGTAGTGCTGGCCTTGGCTATTTCAAGGGAAGAATGCAAATAACATTTGTCATGGGGAAGGCAACTGTTTCTTCAGTCATCCATCTTCTTTCCTCAGTGAGGAGGCTTCTGTCACTTACCTACCTCCACATGACACTCTGACAGTTCTCATTCCTTTTACTGTCTTCCTATAAAAAAAACAATTGCTTCCCTTTCAATTCCAGAATTCTGCAGGCTGACAGAATGCCACAGGTAGGAGATGTCAGTTGTGGACAGATTCTTTTCAAATCCCTTGTTGTGACTAGTACAGGTCAAAAAATGGGGGGTGGGGGGAGAAGGAGATCATGGAAAAAATCCAAAACTTTAAAGATGTTTCCATTTTCCAGGGTTTCAAACTGACTTTCAAAAAAAATCTTCATTTTTCTTAGATCAGAACATTACCTATTTTTTTAAGAACTGAAAATTTTAATTCCCATAATTTTGATGATTATTCCTCAATATTTATTTTATCATTTTAAGAAGTCATAAAAATAAAAAATTGGAAGTTAAATAGTTTTTCATGAAAACTTTCCTCTAACAAAAAAGATATTTTTTTCAATGGAAAAGGCTTTTTACTTGGGGAAAAAAACCTGACCAGTTCTAGTTTTGGCTCTAGTTCCTGATCAGAACTGTAAAAGTAATCATTGGGACTAATTCTGACATCTCACTGGTTTTAAAGTGATCTCATTCTACTGAACACAGTGGTTGTACACTGGAAAAGCTGAAAGCAGAATCAGGCCTACGCTGGATATAGGATGTTATATGAAAAATTCATTAGCAATGTCTCTTTAATGGGCTTAAGTAAAATATACTATTGGGGAGTAGCTTATATAGTCGACTAAGCCTGATTCTAAACTCACGTATACCTGGGTAAATTGAGAGTAATTCTACTGAAGTCAGTGCAGTTACACCTATGTAAATCTGGTGAGAGATCAGAATAAGGCCCAGTATCTCCACAAAGCAATAGTGAAACATTTCAACAGGGATTGTCATGCCTTCATATCTCTGCAAGAAATCAATCAAAGCTGATATTTTAGATAGATGAGTACAAGAAATGGTGTCCAACTTTAATTAGCCAGTGCTGAGTTAATGAATGTAACATGTGACAGGAGAACAGTATGAAACTTCAGCCTGGATGTCCGTGACTGGAATAGATACTTTGGCTCTGGAAAGGGACTAAGTTTTCAAAGTCTGCTGTTAGAGTAATTATGGTTGGGAGCATGTGGGCAGATATGAGATTACGAGAAAAGCAAACTGGAGATAGAGACGATTGTGCTGACTCAAATACCACTGTTACACAGTACAAAGCAATACTTCTTTTGAAAAAAACAGGAAACAGCTATCAGAAGGGTAGTCATGTTAGTGTGTGTCAGCAAAAACAACAAGAAGTCCTTGGGGCATTTTAGAGACTAACAGATTTATTTGGGCCTAAGCTTTCATGGGCTATAACCCACTTCATCAGATGCATGGAGTGGAAAATACAGTAAGCAGGTATAAATATACAGCACATGAAAAGATTGGAGTTGCCTTACCAAGTGTGGGGTCAGTGCTAACAAGGTCAATTCAATCGTGGTGGATGTGGCCTATTGCCAACAGTTGACAAGAAGGTGTGATATCAACAGAGGGAAAATTATTTTTTGTAGTGACCCAGCCACTTTCAGTCTTTATTCAAGCTGAATTTGATGGTGTCAAGTTTGCAAATTAATTCCAGTTCTGCAGTTTCTCACTGACGTCTGTTTTTGAAGTTTTTTTGTTGAAGAATGGCCAAAAACTCACCAGCAACTACACACCACACAACAGAAACACTAAGCCAGGAAACAATCTCTGCAACAAACCTCGTTGCCAACTCTGTCCGCATATCTATTCAACGGACACCATCATAGGACCTAACCACATCAGCTACACCATCAGGGGCTCATTCACCTGCACATAAACCAATGTGATATATGCCATGTGCCAGCAATGCCCCTCTTCCATGTACATTGGCCAAACTGGACACTTTCTTCGCAAAAGAATAAATGGACACAAATCAGACATCAAGAATTGTAACATTCAAAAACCAGTAGGAGAGCACTTCAATCTCCCTGGACACTCAATAACAGACTTAAAAGTCACCATTCTTCAACAAAAAAACTTCAAAAACAGACTTCAATGAAAAACTGCAGAACTGGAATTAATTTGCAAACTTGACACCATCAAATTAGGCCTGAATAAAGACTGGGAGTGGCTGGGCCACTACAAAAAATAATTTTCCCTCTGTTGATACGCACACCATCTTGTCAACTGTTGGGAATGGGCCACATCCACCACAATTGAATTGGCCTCATTAGCACTGACCCCCGACTTGGTAAGGCAATTCCCATCTTTTCATGTGCTGTATATTTATACCTGCTTACTATATTTTCCACTCCATGCATCTGATTAAGTGGGCTGTAGCCCACAAAGGCTTATGCCCAAATAAATTTGTTAGTCTCTAAGGTGCCCCAAGGACTCCTCGTTCTTTTTGAGGAAACAGCTAGTTAATTTTGTTAGCATGGGTGTAACTTATTTGCGATCTCAGTGGCAAGGAGTTTTTTAGAGACACAAGACGGGTTAGGCAATATCTTTTATTGGATCAACTTCTGCTGGTGAGAGGGAGAAAAACTTTGGAACTCTTCTTCTGTGTAAGCTCCAAAGCTTGTGTCTCTCACCAACAGATTCAATAAAACGTATTACTTCATCCATCTTGTCTCTCTAATAACCTGGGACCAACATGGCTACATTAAACTACATACAGGAGGTTTTAGTTCATTTTGCAGTTCAGAAAATTTTGTTTAGAATTCTGAGGCCACTGAGTAGTTAGAAGAAAAGGAGGACTTGTGGCACCTTAGAGACTAACCAATTTATTAGAGCATAAGGTTTCGTGAGCTACAGCTCACTTCCTCAGATGCATATCGTGGAAACTGCAGCAGGCTTTATATATACACAGAGAATATGAAACAATACCTATTCCCACCCCACTGTCCTGCTGGTAATAGCTTATCTAAAGTGATTTCCAGCACAAATCCAGGTTTTCTCACCCTCCACCCCCCCACACAAATTCACTCTCCTGCTGGTGATAGCCCATCCAAAGTGACAACTCTTTACACAATGTGCATGACAATCAAGCTGGGCTATTTCCTGCATAAATCCAGGTTCTCACATCCCCCCCACCCCCATACACACACAAACTCACTCTCCTGCTGGTAATAGCTCATCCAAACTGACCACTCTTCAAGTTAAAATCCAAGTTAAACCAGAACATCTGGGGGGGGGGGGGTAGGAAAAAACAAGAGGAAACAGGCTACCTTGCATAATGACTTAGCCACTCCAAGTCTCTATTTAAGCCTAAATTAATAGTATCCAATTTGCAAATGAATTCCAATTCAGCAGTTTCTCGCTGGAGTCTGGATTTGAAGTCTTAAGGTCGCTATCTTAAACCAAAAAAACTTCAAATCCAGACTCCAGCGAGAAACTGCTGAATTGGAATTCATTTGCAAATTGGATACTATTAATTTAGGCTTAAATAGAGACTTGGAGTGGCTAAGTCATTATGCAAGGTAGCCTGTTTCCTCTTGTTTTTTCCTACCCCCCCCCCCCAGATGTTCTGGTTTAACTTGGATTTTAACTTGAAGAGTGGTCAGTTTGGATGAGCTATTACCAGCAGGAGAGTGAGTTTGTGTGTGTATGGGGGTGGGGGGGATGTGAGAACCTGGATTTATGCAGGAAATAGCCCAGCTTGATTGTCATGCACATTGTGTAAAGAGTTGTCACTTTGGATGGGCTATCACCAGCAGGAGAGTGAATTTGTGTGGGGGGGTGGAGGGTGAGAAAACCTGGATTTGTGCTGGAAATCACTTTAGATAAGCTATTACCAGCAGGACAGTGGGGTGGGAATAGGTATTGTTTCATATTCTCTGTGTATATATAAAGCCTGCTGCAGTTTCCACGATATGCATCTGAGGAAGTGAGCTGTAGCTCACGAAACCTTATGCTCTAATAAATTGGTTAGTCTCTAAGGTGCCACAAGTCCTCCTTTTCTTTTTGCGAATACAGACTAACACGGCTGTTACTCTGAGTAGTTAGAGATAAACTAATTCCATCTGTTAATGTACTAAGCAAACAGTACATAATTCACCCACAATGCTACCTCATGTACCTGGTAGTTCTTTGAAACTCCTGATATGCCAATGGAAAACATCAATGCCACCAACAAGCATTACCATAGCACAATGTTTTCTGTAGCAGTCAATAGGGGAGTAGTTAATACACAAGTGGTTGAGATCAAAAAGATAGAATTTTGCTTTAGAATGAATAGAATTAAGTCTGACCCAATGAGGTTCTAGATAGGATTAGGTTCTACTATCTGCTTGCATGAGAAATGTAGTAAAGTGTTTCTCAGTCAGCTACACTGACCAGATGCGAAGCTGCTGAAACGAAGGCTAAAAGAAATAATAAAATAACCAGATAAATTAGAGTTAGAAAAGGAGTATTTCATCTATTTGATATACTTACCAGTATTGGAGTTTTCCGTAAGGTAGATTTTTTAATGTTTCCTTCAGTCTACTCTTAAATATCCCAATTCCTGGGAGCTTCCAAAACTTCCATGAAAGAGATAGGAACAGGAGGCGAAGGCTAACATAAAGCTGCTTCTGAGGTCTCAAACAGGAAAATAAAAAAGTTATTTCTTTTAGGCTTACCTATGCTGCTGAGGTGCAGGGTTTGGGCGTGCAGGAGACTGGATGCCCCTGGCATAGGGGCAAAGAGGCCCTCTTATACAAGTTCTGTAGCTCATCTTTTTAGCCTAGACTAGACCAGACATAAATCTGTAAGATTTTGTAAGATGGGTTGAATGGGTAGCTGATATTTATCTTTATGCATCTCCAGAGGCAAAATGTGAACAGCCCATGCATACAACAGTAAATACAAATATTATCCTCTGTGCACAGCCTAGAAAGCATTTTGGAAGTATGACTATATGGGTGAAATCACTTGTTATGGATCGTACAGTAAGGACTACATTTTTTAACAGAGACATGTAAATTGCATTCTCAAAATACTTCGGGCCAGATTGTCAGTTTGCAGTCAAGCCTCAGCTAATGGGCAGTGTGGTGGTGTGCGTGGGTGAGTCACTGTCCCTTCTGATCTCCCCAATGCTCCAGGGACGGAGTAAACTGAAAAATTTCTATATTTGCTGCAGTGTAACGTCAACACATGGGCGTAACTTAGGCTGCCAGGCATGTTATGGGAGTGGAGTCAAGATTCCACTCACTCCCTGCCTGTCCTGCTGCTTCCTCCCTCCCCCTGCCTGCATGAGAGGAATACATAGCAGCCCTATGGTACATGCTTCCCCCCACATGCAGGAGGCAATGTTTTGTTTTAGTTTTTTTTTCATTTTCATTTTCCTTTCTCTGTTTCTTTACAAGAATGAGAAAATTAGGCTTCTTCTACTTATACAATATTCAGGTTGCACACTTAAAACAAGGAAGTTAGGAAATGCAAAAGTAAAATTTTCTTCAGGAACTTTAATACAGTTATGTTGTACGTTTGTAGGGCCTGATTCTGAGATCCTTTCTTGCACTAAGCAGTACCCTACAGCATGAGCCATCCCATTGAAATGGGTGGGACTAATAGTGAAATAAAATAGATACCATTCAGCATAACGAAGGATGGCAAATCCAGCCCATAGTATTGTCTAGCCTAGTGTTGTTTTTTCTTAAATGTATACTTTAGTACAGTAGAACCTCACTAATTCACAAAAACAATGAGGAGTAGGTGGCACCTTAAAGACTAACAGATTTATTTGGGCATAAGCTTTTGTGGGTAAAAACCCACTTCTTCAGATGCCTGGAGTGAAAATTACAGATACAGGCCACTGACTTGGAGACTTTCTGCAATCTGTAAGTGAACAAAAATATGTAATGTTCATTTATTTGGTCAACTATTATAGTTTCTATTTCTGATATTTTATAATGTGCTAGCACATATTCTATATTAAAATTTCATTCTCAGTAATATAATAACTCACTGTGGGACTCTGCTTGTATTTCTTTTATGAGAACATGAGGAAGACTGCCCCATTTGTATGAATTATAAAGGATATAGATTAGCAAAGTGCATTTAGCAAATTTCTGCTGTATATTGCTGTAACTGGGCCTGATCTTCCATTTGACCCACTGAAATCGGTGGCAAAACTGACTTTAGTGGGACAAGATTGTATTTCTAAATATGTAAGTACAGTTCAATCATCAGATTCCTGCTTGCTTGAATTTTGGCTTGTTTGAAATTCACTTCAGCTCTTGAATCAGAATTTAATTTAGAAACCGAAATTAATTTATCCAAACCTCTGATTAATGGAAGGTTTCACATGTTCCTGAGACATATGGATAATCAGTGTATCTGTACATAATACATGGCATATACAGCATATGTGATGTGCTTAATGGGACACTATTACACTTACTATACAGTAAGTGTGATTCTTTGAGATTTGTTATCCACATAGATTCCACTCTTGGTGTACATGTGGCCCTATGTGCACAAGATCTTTCTTTGGCCAGCAGTGTCTAGGGCAAAGACGTGGCCCCATAGATGTCCTTGCACCTCCCCATCCAAGGGCATAAAAGGTGAAGTGAGCCGTAACATCCCTCAATTCTTTTGCCTATACCAAATCCCAGAGGAGAATTCTGTTGTAGCAGAGAACAAGGGTGAGTTGTGGAATTCATGTGGACATCTTAAAGAATCACACTTCCTGTAGGGCTAGTAGCTATTCTTTCTTCTTCAAGTGATTGTCCATATGGACTCTAGTTTTGGAAATGAACATATAATGGTCTAAAGAAAAGGAGTAAAGTGAGCTGTAGCTCACGAAAGCTTATGCTCAAATAAATTGGTTAGTCTCTAAGGTGCCACAAGTACTCCTTTTCTTTTTGTGAATACAGACTAACACGGCTGCTACTCTGAAACATATAATGGTCTGTTTCCTTGGAGATGGGTACTAGGAGTCCTACTTAAACAATGACAGCAGGACAGCCCGACCAAAATGGACATTCCATCTGGAAGCTTCTACCAGTGATTGTGTAACTGTATAGCCTGAGCTCTACATGGCTGCCCTACAAATTTAAAAAATAAAGACATTCTTCAAACAGGCAGCAGAGGCTGCCTCTGCACTACTGCAGTGAGCTCTAATGTGGCTAGTTGGTTCTAGCTTGGCTGGCTGGTAACATGTTCTTACGGAGTTGGAGACCAATTCTGATCATCTCTGAGGCTACTGCCCAAAGTTTAACCCTCTCTGCAAAGGTCATGAATAGCCCAGGTGTACTCCTGAATGGTTTTGTCCTGTCTGCTTTGTAAGTCAATGTAACAGAGATTTGTCTGTTTGAGAGCTGTCATGAACTTCAGCAGAACAGCTTCTGTCACAACCCAGGCTTCCTGTGCCCTGGACTCAGGTAACTACTGCTACTACTAAGCTTTGCACTTGGAAATTTTATACCATGTTACCCTCACTTTGCTCCCTTATTCCAGTGACCCTGTCCCTGGGAGTGGGTGTTGCCTAGGAGAGCTAACTAGTAACAAAGTAACATTAATGCTAATACCATGTGGAGAGGCAGGTTCCATCTCACTGCTGTAAGAAAGAATTAAGGGATGGTTGCGGCTGCTGTACCTTTCATGTCCCTTGGTTGGGTTGTGTGTGAGGGCATCTAGGGCACAGGTGTGATTCCAAAGGACACTGCTGGCCAAAATCATGCACCTGGGGTGTAAGAGTGGAATCCATGTGGTTGGTCATTCAAAGAAAGACCTTATCTTTTGTATTTCTTGAATTTAAAAATAAATTAAGTATACAGCCTTCATGCTTCATTAACAGGGGGCTTATTTTTTTCATGTAATAGGTACTCATTTTAATTGCTACGATACATTGTTATTTTTTACTTACATGTATCAATATGCTTCTGCATACCTTTCAGATGCTGAATTGTGGCTTTTATTGGTGTAATATATTGACATGATAGTATGTCTCTAAATTTCATCTTGATGATAACTATCACAAACGGGAACAGAAATTCTATTCACTTTATCACTTATAAGAAGACTCTATTGTGGGCACAGTGCATCAGCACTTCTTTCAAAACTGAACAGCACACAACTAATAGGAAAGTCATATTGGTAGTATGACATTAGTATAGATTAGTGTCAATATATTTAGTAGGAAACTGGTCCATCTTGCAAATAGAGTCCTTGAAGTCACAGTGACCCACAGCACCATTATTCCCATATATGGAGGGGGGAACGAGCCCTTTATTGTTGCCTTGGAAAGCTTTAAATTACTCACTCCATACTTCTTTTAATCTCCTTTGGGGTGGGGGACACAGTATACCCACTATTTCAGAACTGCATATTCAGTTTTCCTACACATCACATGAGATGTGAATACCCTTCATCCAGTGCTTTCCATTCCCTTCTCCTCTATGCCCACAGACTCCATCTCCGTGATGAAAAAATAACAACACAACCCTTTTGTATTCTTTGCTATGGATAGAACCTTGTCCTTTTTTGTCTCTCAACATATGCCTTGTATGTAATGAGATAAGCCCCTCAGGGCCACATCGTAAGGTTTAGCACATCCAGTTCACTTATCATCCCCTTGTCTCACATATGTGTAGGGCCCTACCAAATTCATGGTCCATTTTGGTCAATTTCACAGTCATAGGATTTTTAAAATCATACATTTCATGGTTTTAGATATTTAAATCTGAAATTTCATGGTGTTGTAACTGTGGGGGTCCTGACCCAAATGGGATTGTGGATGGGAGATCGCAAGGCTGTTGTAGGGGGCTTGCAGTATTGCCACCCTTATTTCTGTGCTGCTGCCTGCAGAGCTGGTCAGCTGGAGGGCAGCTGCTGGCCGGGCACCCAGCTCTGAAGGCAGCACCACCGCCAGCAGTAGCGCAGAAGTAAGGGTGGCAATACCATACCATGTCAGCCTGCCTTCTGCACAGCTGCTGGCAGTGACCCTGCCTTCAGAGGTGGGATCCCCGGCTAGCAGCTGCTGCTTTCTGGCAGCCCAACTCTGTGAAATCTGGTCTCCCCTAAGTAGCCAGATTACATGGGGGAGATGTCAGATGTCATGGTCTGTGATGCATTTTTCACGGACGTGAATTTACGAGGGCCCTACATATATGCTAGTTCAAATACTGTTTTGGCTCTGATCCTGCGCTCTTTACCTGTAGTCTGTGTATAACTATTGTTGAAGTCAATGTGAATCAGGCCCTCATTCTTTCTGAGGTAATCTTCATCAGTCTGAGATGAATTTACCTCTCTTCTTCTAGCCCATTTCCAGATGTGAACATGTGTATTAACTTCCATTAGTGTTCAATAACAAGTTTTCACAAAAGCAATACGTCTCCACAAAGCAATAAATGAAAAGGGTTTTATTAGATGTTTACTCTGAAACATTTACAGTGTGGAAAAAATAGAGCTTTTGGGACATTATCAGTCTAATGCATGAGATTCAATGATTATATCCATATAATATATGGCCTTGTGTCCTTTTCATTGATTTACCTACTTTTTTATAATGCTCAATCTAAAACCATTTATCTGCTGAATTATTAATAAATAAATGTTTCTGATGAAAAAAGACATTCAATATTGTAAGCCATATATCAAATAAACAATCGCTTAACAGCCAGAAATAAACTATTATAGATCCATGTGTAAGTGATTTATGTAGCGTAGATAAAAGGATTTTAATAAACACTTTTCATTGCAAATAAAAGATGGAGAATAGCTCACCTCGTGGTGTTCTCTTGTCCATTGCTTCATGGGTTCTAATCTGTATTTTTCCAGTATCAGATTCAGGGATTTCTGTGTTGCACCAACTGAGGACAGTTTACATAAATTGACTAGTCCGCTATTTTATGTTTGTAGTGGCAAAAGCCAATGGCATTTCTTGGGTGCTGTTAGGTTCCTCTGACCAGAAGGATGAAAGGAACTCTAACAGACACACACTTCTTGATGTTCCTGAAGCAATGCCTTTCCATTTAACTTTCGTTCTGAACTCAGAACTTTTTCTTCCCTGACAAGTGCATTGTTTTGGCAGCTGACGTTGGCATTGATGGCTTTTGAGGGCTTTGCTGTATTCCAGAGCACATGGGGCTTGATTTGCTTTGAAAGAAAGTGGCTGTGTTCATGCCCAGAGCTAAGAATGGTAATATAGGGGTTGCAATTAGATACCATATTCATATTCACATCTGTGTTACAGTTCTTGGATATGGATGCCTGGCTAGGTTTATAAATATGCATGATTTATTGAGGAGAGAATGGAAAAAGACAAGTCAAACAACCCCCTGTATGTTTTATCAGCCTTTACCCTAGATAAGTGTCTGACGTGGAAATCCCATTATAAATGCTGGGTTCTTTTCTAGGAGTTATAAAATGGCTGAAAAACACTCTTTCTTGCTAGTGTTCGGTGCAGAAGGCAATACATGCAGGCAGGGTCTGAAGGAGGCGCCTCTCTCCACATGGGATTCAGAGTCATGAGCCCTCTCCTGGAGCTGGCTGCCTAAGCCAAACAAAAAAAAAAGTGGAGCTTCCCCTCCTCCCCCACTGTACCCTATAGCCCAGTGGTTAGAACACTCAACTGGGATGTGTGAGACCTGGCTTTAGATCCCCAGCTCTGCCTGGTTTGGAGCAGGGACTTGTACACAAGCCTCCCATATCCAAGGAGAGTGTCCTAGCTGCTGGGCTATGTGGTATTGGAGAGGGGCGGGGAACTCTCTCAATCTCTTCAGTTAGAGTTGTTCTGCTTTGTGTAAAGTACTGAAATATTACATGGAGCAAGGACTGAAACCCAGTTCATCTCTTTCCTACCCCCAGGGTGAGTGCTCTAACCACCAGGCAGTAGAGTAATTCTCACTCTCTCTGGCTCAGTCACTATTTAAGTATTTCATACAAAGTGCAACAGCCCCAACAGAAGACACTGAGAACAGCAAGCCCCCTAATACCTTATACCCCAGTGGCTAGGGCATGCCCCTCACATGTGGGAGACTTGGGTTCAAGTTCTATTTCCCCATCAGGCAGAGGAGGGATCTGAACCTGAGCACCTCGTATCCCAGGTGAGTATTTTAAATAGTGGCTTATTGTGTAAAAGAGGGCACCACCATCTCAGTGCAGGGCCTGATCCAGTAGACATGCTTCTAGGTGGCCTCTGAAAATGCCTGACAGACTGGGCTCCACAGGTGAGAATCTGAGGGTGCCTAGTTTGTGAAGGGCGCCAGAGCTTAGGCAAGAGCTGGGAACTAAGCAGCTTGACTTAATTGGCTTTTTGCTGCCCATGCTTAGCTTTTTAAGGCACTTTATTAGTTGGAAACTTAGGTGCCCAGGGAATGTAGGCACATACAGGGTTCGCTGGCAGCTGAGCAGACTTTTTGAGGAGCTAAAGTTTGGACTTAGGCACCTGAAGTAGTAGCTAGGTGCTTAAATCGCTTTTGTGGATCTTAGCCTTCTGTAGTTTAAATAGAACATCTGAGATTTTTTAAAAGCGTGCATGAGGTTGCTCTAAGTATTAACCCTGTGATGGAGTGGGCTCTGTTGTAAAGTATTTGTTCTCAGATTTGAACAGTAGTCTTTCTTTTCAGAATTTTGCAAATGGCTTTTCTCTGTTTTACAGAGTCAACAAGTTGCATACTGTTGCAGCAGAGATGTCTGATTTTCCCATCTGCATATCTGGAATCGCTTATTCACTTGGTTAGTCTCATTAGTAACCACTGAAGACTTCTGGGTATTGAAGATAGATGAATTAAATCCTTTTGAATGTTTTTGATCTAAGGTAGATGTATTGGATTCTCTGGATGTGCATAAGGACACGAAGGTTGGTGAACTCTCTAAAAGCCTGAAGTTTCTGAATTTAATTTAACCATTACTAATATAGAGTATATTAGTTATATACAGTGGTGATTAATATACAGCATGTAAATATTTGAGAACATTGAAAGATCTAGCCAGATTTATGTTGCCACAAAACACACTGAACCAAATTTACCACTAGGTTAAACAGGTACTCCTTCATTAGATTAAATGGGATTCCACATGCTCACCTTGCAAGGAATTTGGTCCATCTAGATAATGTGAGATATCACACTTCAATGAAAAATTGGCCACACTTCTCCCAAATGGAAGTATGTTATCTGTATAATTAGCTAGCCAAAGTACAGAGAAAACAGTTAAATGTGGTAGAAGAACTGAATTCATTATGAATTGTATTTATTCATTTCTCTGGAAACTCTTTGATGATAATCAGAATTTAATTAAATATTTGTACAATACGTGAATTCTAGATGATCAACACCCAATTCAGGAAATCATCCCTATTCTGGACAGCAACTTTAACTCATGTTCAAATGCAATCCTGATTACAGATGGAATTAAGTACGTGCTTAAGTGCCTTTCTGAATAGGGCCCTTAGTTGCTTAGAACAATTTGATTTAGTTTTTTTTTTTTCAAACCCAGCTGCATAGAATCATAGAAATTGAAAAGTCCTATTTGGTCAAGTATTCCATCTCCCTGCCTGTGCAGGACTCCTCCATACAAATGCCCTGTCCAGTCCAATTTTAGGTATTCCAAGCAATGGAGCTTCCGGTTCTTCCCTTGAAGAACAATTGAGGCAGGTCAGGATGAAGGTGTATTGGCAGGGTTTGAGGAAATCATCACAGAGACAGTCCTACCTATTCAATTGGTTCAGCTGCCATCTAATTTATAAGTAACAGTATGAAATATATGTGCAAGAATCTACATTTGTGAACACTAACCAGTTAGCTCTTCATGTGTGCATGGAAATGACTATTTGTGGGATCCTGCAGTAGCAATAGGTACATATGCATCCTTGCAGGGCCAAACAGTAATGAGCTACTTAAATATTTCATGGTGCGCCCAGCACAAGTCATAATATCATAAATAAAGGACAATTAAATTCCACAGCAGTTTTCCACTGAATTGGAAACACTGCTGAGTGTAACAGAGAGAAGGAGTAGATGATTCTGACCTTGACTGTGTCTGTGATTGCCATCGCTTTTTTTCCTTCTTTTGCAAAAAGTTCTGTAGGAATTTTCGGCAAAATTATTTTCTCCAGCTTCAGATAAAAATATTCGATGGACCTCAACCTATTTACACTGGCTATTTTTCTAAATAAATATTTTGTGAATAATATCTGTTCTTCTTCTTCTCCGTAGTCTGTTACAATGGTTAGGGGGAGGCATATTGATTAATAAAGATACAGCTCAAAATTAGCATTGTGATGATATTGTAAACTATATGGATTGAGCTTTCCTTTCATTGCAGATGATATCACCAGGCTACCTCAACTGAATTACAGCCTTGTAATCAATCTCTCTCTCTGTAACTTTGTCTATGACTACTGCATGCATACTGCATATCCATGCTCTGTATATAAAGATGCACAGAAAAGAAGAGACAGAAAACAAGCAATCCTCTGTCAAAAGAGAGTGCATCCCATTGGCACTAATTGCCTATTCCAAATATAAAAATGAATGCATAGGAGAAATATAAAAATGCAACAAAGTTCAAAGTATACTTCCAGTCCTGTTCTAATGATGTCAGAGTTTTGTTATTGTGTTCAATGGCAGCAAGATGAAGTGTGTATATAAATATTAGTATCAGTTTGGGGAAGAGAAGTGGGAGGATTGCAACATTTTGCAAAAGTCCTCCTCTTCCCTCCCTACCCTTTTTAATTAAGACTTTATCAAATTTTTGAAATTTGATGTTGCCTAGTTCTATAACTGCTCATAAAACCCACCATTTTAAAATAGTTAAAATGGGGGGGGGGTAGTTTGAAATTTAATGTTCAGCAAGCTCTAATTATATATAACTTTAAAGCTGATTATTTGATACAAATATTCATGATGACTATCATAGCTTGTTGACTGGCAGATTGTTTTGCAAAACAATGTGAATTCCTGTAAATGATTGTAGTCTCCCATGAGAATTCTCTCATACTAAAGGGGACTAAAGATGAGGGAATCTGAGTTCCCTGTCATAGAGACTTGTCCCTAGTTGTCCCAAACTTTATATCCGGTTGTGAGGCCAGAATCTAAACTCTGGAGTCTGTTGGGGGTCCATTCTGGAGACAGAGGGAAAGAGCAGCAGCCAGTTAAGCCTTCAATTTTTTTTCATAGATTCTATCATGCTCATATGAATGTTTGTCGAAAACTAATAAAGGATTGTGGAGAACATCAAAGTGAAATTGCAATTTCTATTCAAACAAGAGGTTTGTGAATACTTTTTTGTGTAGTAGTTGCCCAGCTCTATTCTGCAGTATGTGGTGCCCTGGCATTTCTAACCTCTAGTCTTTCATATCTCTCAAACTATTCATTTTTTGCTTAATCCTGCTGTCCTCTCTCAGGCAAAAATCTCACTAAAGTGAATTGGAATCTTCCCTAAGTAAGGAATGGGTAAGGACTTTAAGATTTGACCCAATATCAGGAACCATCAAATAAATCTGATTAGGTATTTGCATGTTGAAACTGTCTCTCTTAGTTCAATACCTGCACAGAAGAGGAGAGGAGAAAGAGCCAAATGGCATTAGTCTGAGGCATTCTACAGGGTGCAGGGTGCAGACACAGGCAAAATTCCTAGAGTGTTGGGGCCTGCATGATCCCTAGCACCCAAGCACTGTCTCTCCTGTGAAAAGGTGTAGCGCACCACCTTCTATGATGTCAGTGAACAGCAGGCTTGTGAGAGGTGCCACTCCAAGGCTGGACACATCTCTTTTCTTTTTTTTAGGGACTCGGGTACTACTGTCCACATCAACTGTTCCCTTTCCTATTCACCCTACAAAGCATTTGCTTTGGTCCGTACCTGTGTGAACAAAGGATGGGAAGGAAGATGATCTCTGTGCTTGCCTCCCCTTTCCTTGCACACCAATGTGGGAAGCACTGCAGTTTGCCCCACCACACTTATTACTTGAAGAAAGTAACAGAAAACAATTGTTAGGCAATTTCAATTCTCTCCAAAGCTTAGTAATACTCAGGCTTTTTTACTTATACCCTCTCCTATTATTCTCTTAGCTAAAGAATTTGAATGGATAAAACTGTATTTTCCACTCTTTTCTTGGTAAGTTCATTTTATTTCTGTTCACCAGTTCATGGTCCTTTTCTTTATTTATATGATCTTTTCAATACACTATTGCCATATATATTTGGGTTTACTGATGTGTGCTATATCATAACTGCTAACCACTTCAGGGTATCTATTCAGATTACATTTTTCTTTATACAGACTAAAACACTCTGGCAAACATTCAGCTTATTTCAATGTCAAGGCAATAATTTAACAAGGAAGTTTATGATAAGCTTCACACGTACCACCTATTAAATAGTGAAGACCATAGGGGGGAATCCCAAACAAATTCTATGTAGTGTTGTTGTAGCTGTGTAGATCCCAGAATATTACAGAGGTGAGGTAATATCTTTTATTGGACCAACTTCTGTTAGTGAGAGAGACAAGCTTCTGAGCTTACATAGAGCTTTTCTTCAGACAATAGTGTATGAAAAAGATCATATAAATAAAGAAAAAGACCATGAACTGGTGAACAGCAAGGTCTCTGAAGAAGACTCCTGTGTAAGCTCTAAAACTTGTCTCTCTCACCAACAGAAGTTGGTCCAATAAAAGATCTTTACCTCACCCACTTTATGCCTCAAACAAATTCTAGTCATTTGTCCCTAACTGTCAATAAAATGTGGACACCAAATAGTTTTCACTTAAAAAGGGATGATAAGCAGCTTTCACTGTCTTGGTAGTTTAACCATATATGGATTTTAAAGTTCTTTGAATTAAAGAAATATGGATTTTTTTTACTAGATTTAAAAAAAAAACACTAGCATTTTAAAAAGCAGGACACAATTGCAGACTATTTGCAGTCAAGAGGTTATTGCTGAACAAAATGCTCATTCAATTTAGGAATGCAGATTATAATAATTTTCCTATCTCCCTCACAGCAGGATTCCTGCCATCGTTTTGCAGACTCATAAGTTGCAGAACAATATAACTAGCTAACTTCACTTCCAGGTAACATGCACTTCAAGCGTATTCTCATTAGCTCAACTTAGTTATAATGCAAAGCTGCTTAGTTTCACCAAGTAAAATGGGATACACTTAAATTACCTCATCTAATGTAATACTCGTTTTCAATACATGCAAAGTGGTTTATTATGGCAAAGCTTGTAGAGCATGAAAACTGATGGAGAGAGGGAAACTTGGTTTTCAGACAACCTGTCGAAGGAGTCATTGTATACCACTTCTATTTCAAGAAGCAGAACATAGAAAAAAGCAGAGAGAAATAATCTGTCTAGAAAAATGCAAATTTAATACATTAACCTTTCTAACACATCACAAGAAAATTATTAAATAGAGAAGTTATACTCTCGATATTGTCCTTTGCGTGTAAATAAAATGAAATGTTTAAAAATGTCAGTTGACCAAAATTAACTGAGAAAGAAACAATTTTTATTTTTCTATTATCTGTAGTGAGATGTGGGATTGTGGTAGCACAGACTGTTTTATTGTGCATTAAATTTCCACTTACTAGAACCATTAATTCAAGTTGTTCCTGGATATACTAGTTCACAAGTATTTTTTGTTCTTTCAGTCACTGAGGAGAATATTTTTTGTTTTTGTTTTTCTCCCAACACTGAATGCATCTGGCTTGATCTTGCAGTCCTTCCACACAAAAACTGATTCCAACAGAACCCAGAGAACAGTGATGGGTAAATTGCTTTTCCTCCCCATTAGCTTCCACCTGCAGCATCCCATGAGTGATCTATCATTTTGCCTTCCTCCCCGCCCCCTCCTTTTTTTTTTCAATCCTTACAGGAGACTGCTTGGAGAGGTGGTGAATGCTTCTGTAGATTACACCCAAGTGTATGTGTAATTTTCCACAGATTAAATCAGAGCCCTCACAATATATTGAGGAGAACAGCTCCTGAGAGAACCTCTAGCTCAGAGTGAATCTGGGAAAGACCCTGATCATATCAGTTAGAGAAATGCTTGTTTCCTGATTCAGCAAGGCTTAGGTATCTGCCTAGTTTTAAGCACATATCCTCAATTAGACTATGCACATACATAAAATTGGGTACATGCTTAAGAACCTTGCTGAATTGTGGCCTCAGAATGAGCAGTAGAACTCTTCTCCCCAGGGTTTAAATTCTCATAGATTATTTCCTGGAGTCCTCCTCCTCCTCTCTCCCCCACCCCCCGCAATACACACATACCAATTCAAGGCTTCAGCTGCAGTGGGGGGGTCTCAGGCCTTTCACCCCATGAGGAGTGGGGTGCCAGGGCTTGGAGTTTCAACTCCATGGGGCCCTGAAGACCCCTTGAAACCAGCTCATGGTCCTCCCTAGGGGTTTGGAAATATTTACCAGAGCTCCGCTCCAGACAGCTATAGCTGAATCCCCTTCCACTAAAGGCATCTGAGCCTTGTTCAGCAAAGTAACGTGAAGCCTTGCAGTCTTTTCAGCTTTTTGATAAGCCTCGACAATGAGGTAGCAACAATGGTGAATAAAGCCTTCTTCCACTACAGCTCACTAGGCAGGTTTATCATTTTCTCCCAGATGAGGATCTAGCCTCAGTGAACTATGCGTTCTCCACATGGGATTATTGCAATTCACCATAACTAGAGCTGAAGGGGGATGCAAGGTAGAGACTCCAGCTTTTACACATCACACCCCACCACCTCCATAAGACTGGTTATAATGAGACTGTCACTCCTATACTCCTATCACTCTGGAGGCTCCCAGTCCATCTCCATTGTTGATTAAAGGCATAGGTCCTGACCATTGGCTTTGGAGAATAGGACCAATGTGCAGTTGCCATTTATTCATTGAGCCTGAATGGATCTCAACCTATCTATATCCTTATTTGTCACATGCATAGGCAGCTGTTCTCTTGAGACAACATATCTTACAGAGTCAGGATGAAGTATGTGACAACTAGAGAAGTAAGAACATTCTCTATGGGGTGATGATTATAAAATAAGCTTCAGGGAAATCACACTAATGCAGATTCTGACCACCTTCTGAGTACAGTACCAGAGCTCCCTTTGATAAGGTATTTTGACATAACTAGCATGATGTTGATTTGTACCTATATTGATATGCATGTATCCCAAGTATGCACCTCTTTACCTGGGAGGAGAAGAGCAGGTGACTCAATGAAGTCCTTTAGAGACCTCACCTTACAGATGTAATTTACCTGGGAAGTCTTAGCTATAGTGATGAATGCTGTAGAAAACTGATTGATGGATACGAGAGTTGGAATTGAGTATGCATAAGGACTGTGAGTCCATAGATCTTGCCCTAGCATACTTTTGGGGGAGCCAGGGTTTGCCCCTTTTTGAGGAACAGACTGTATATCCTGCCTCCAAACTCTAGTAAGAAGCCATCTTCATGGAGGACCCATATCTGCACAGCTGTTCTGGCTCTCATCCTGTGCACAGTCCCTTGCAGTGTGGCTCCACTGAATGCAGTAATACCTCCAGACCCCTTGCAGTGAATGAGTGAAGGACATTTTGAAGAGACAGCTATCTCACTGACAGTGTCCAAGAGGCCTGTGCGGAATAAGGCCATGTCTACACTGCAAGCTTCAGTCGATGCAGGTTATGTCAGCATAAAGCTGCTGTTTAGTTAGTATATCACTTGTGCACATGCATACTTGGCTACTTGCATTGGTGCTGCGTGTACTCACCAGAAGTGCTGATGTTGATGCACAGTGCAGTGCTCCATGGATTGGTATCCCAGTATGCAAACTGTCACTGTCCAGCGCACGGTCTTTTGGAAAGTTTTGGTAATGCAGGGTGGGCAGAAATGAGTCCTGCAGGACTGACTGGGAGCAAGGTGTCAACTTCCCAGCATGCAACTGTCTTAAACCCATAATATCATTCATATCCCATAATTTTTGCACATTTTAAAAATAGCCCATGAACCCATGTGGTGCTCCTCACTGTCTGCCACCTCTGAGGGAAGCATGGAGCCTGCACAGCTCTGCACATAAGCATTGCAAACACAGGATGCATGATCCTCTGGTATTTGCAGAGCCATAAGAAGAACCAAATCAGTGCAGAACATAATGATTTCTTTGTAGATGGATTGCTGTGGGACATAGTGAGAACAAGTGGCACTCGTGGAACAGCTGTAGATGGTGGAGCACTAATTCTGGGCCCAAGAAACAAGCACTGACTTGTAGGATTGCATCATAATGCAGGCTTGGGATGACTAGCATGTGACTGCCGAACTTCTGGATGCACAAGGCCATGTTCCTGGATCTGTCTGCTGCACTCACCCTGGCCCTCACGCTCTGGGACACCAAAATGAAAGCTGCACTGACAGTGGAAAAGCAAGTGGTGATTGCACTGTGGAAAATTGTAATGCTGGATTGCTACTGGTCAGTGGGAAGGCTTTTTGAATAAGAAAAGCCACTGTGGGGCCATTGTTATGCAAGTGTGCAGGGCCATCAATAGTCTCCTACTATACAGGACTGTGACTCTCAGCAACATGCAGGATGTAGTGGATGGATATGCAGAAATGGGGTTCCTGAACTGTGATGGAGCAATGGATGGCCCTCTTTTGGCACCAGACCACCTTGCTACACAGTATATCCACAGAAAGGGTTACTATTCTGTGGTTATGCAAGCGATGGTGGATCACTAGGGATGCTTCACCAAAGTCCATGTTGCCTGGTCAGGAAAGGGACATGAGGTTTGCATCTTTAAGAACACAGGGCTATTCAGAAAGCTAACATAGTGAATGCCAATGAAAATAAGGCAGGATCTGAGGCTAAAATTGGGATGGAACACATTAAAAAATATCTAGAAAAGTTAGATATCTTCAAGTCGCCAGGGCCTGATTAAATACATCCTAGAACACTCAAGGAGCTGACCTGAGCCATTAGTAATTATCTTTGAAAAGTCATGGAAGATGGGAGAGATTCCAAAAGACTGGAAAAGGGCAAATACAGTGACAATCTATAAAAAAAGAAATAAGGACAACCTGGGAATTGCAGACTGGTCAGCTTAACTTCAGTACCCAGAAAGATAATGGAGCAAATAATTAAGCAATCAGTTTGTAAACACCTAGAAGATAATGTCACAAGTAACAGCACAGATTTGTCAAGAACAAATCATGTCAAAACAACCTAATAGCTTTCTTGGATGGGGGGAAGTGGTTGATATGGTAGAACTTGACTTTAGTACGGCTTTTGATACTGTCTTCTCATAAACAAACTAGGGAAATACAACCTAGATGGGGCTATTATAAGGTGGGTGCATAACTGGTTGGAAACCCATTCCCAGAGAATAGTTATCAGTGGTTCACAGTCAAGCTGGAAGGGCATATCAAATGGTGTCCTGCAAGGATCAGTTCTGGGTTTGGTTCTGTTCAATATCTTCATCAGTGATTTAGATAATGGCATAGAGAGTACACTTATAAAGTCTGTAGAGGATACGAAGATGGGAGAGGTTGCAAGTGCTTTGGAAGATAGGATTAAAATTCAAGTTTATCTGGAGAAATGGTCTGAATAGGATTAAATTCAATAGGGATAAATGCAAAGTACTCCTCTTAGGAAAGAACAATCAGTTGCTCACCTACAAAATGGGAAATGACTGCCTAGGAAGGAGTACTCCAAAAAGGGATCTGGGAGTCATAATGGATCACAAGCTAAATATGAGTGGACAGTGTAACACTGTTCCGAAAAAAAAAGCATTCTGGGAGGTATTAGCAGGAGTGTTGTAAGCAAGACATGAGAAGCAGTTCTTCCGCTCTACTCCACACTCATACGGTCTCAACTGGAGTATTGTGTCCAGTTCTGGGCACCACATTTCAGGAAAGATGTGAACAAATTGGAGAATGTCCAGAGGGGTGCAACAAAAATGATGAAAGGTCTAGAAAACATGACCTATAAGGGAAGATTGAAAAAACTGGGTTTGTTTAGTTTGGAGAAGAGAAGACTGAGCGGGGACATGATAAAAGTTTTAAAATACATAAATGGTTGTTACAAGGAAAAGAGAGAAAAAATATTCTCATTAACCTTTGAGGATAGACAAGAAACAATGGGCTTAAACTGCAGCAAGAGAGGTTTAGGTTGGACAGTATGAAAAACTTCCTAACTGTCAGGGTGGTTAAGCACTGAAATAAATTGCCTAGGGGGTTGTGGCATCACTGGAGATCTTTAAGAGCAGTTTAGACAAATATCTGTCAGGGATGATCTAGATAATACTTAGTCCTGCCATGAGTGCAAGGGACTGAACTAGATGACCTCTCAAGGTCCATTCTAGTCCTATGATTCTATGATTTTAAGATTGGATCTCAGTGAAAAAAAATCCTAATGCTTATAGCTGCCTGCTGCATCCTGCATAATATCTGTGAAGCAAAGCTGGGGGGGAAGATACCACCGGGGTAGAGGGCAAGAAGCTGCCTGTTGAGTTTGAATAGCCAGACACAGGGGCTATTAGAAGAGCTTAACATGGAGCTATATGACTTAGGAACACCTTGAAAGAGCACTTTAACAGTGAACCACAGTAGTGCATTATGATGTACTGTGCTGTACCTGACCTTATGGTTTAGAGGCTGTTAGGAATTGCACGGTACTTGGTGTATGTCTATGAATATAACACTATCAATGTACATATTAATTTTGTGGTTCTTGCTCTACTTTTATGATTATTACAGTGTGTTTGTCACTAGTCCTATGAGTTGTCATACTGTATAGTAACAAGTGGGTGCTTTCTTAATGCTAGGCACTTCGCAGCGTATGTTGTGAACTAATAAAGAAGAATTATTTTCCAAATAAAAATAATTTTATTCAGTAACAAAACCAGTGGGGGAAAATTACCTGTACAATTTAAAAGCAACTACATTAAACACTAAAATATATTTATGGAACAGAACTTAACAAGGTGAAAGACCATTCATGTCCATTTACCTACACATACAGCAACCATGGCTCTCACAGATCACTGTGTGTGAAACTGTGGTTGTCCTTAATGTCCTATAAAGTGGAGTGGTAGAGGTAGGGATGCCAGCCCCTGTTGCCCTGTGGTATGTTGAGGTGGGGTGTAGGAAGGTACTATAATGGAGTTCTTCATGGACTGCAAATGGAGGCAAGCCTGTGATTGTTGAATCTGTAGGTCCACAAGAATCTGCAGCGTCTGTGTTTGCTGCTGAAGAAGCCCCATTGTGTCCTGGGTGCATCTCACTTTCCTTTTCCTCCTGGGACGCCTGGGAGTTTCTCCTCTCTTCTCTTTCCTTCTCCAGGTAAACTGCAATATTCACTGCAGCGTCTGCAGCACTGGCTTGCAGATTTCATTGAGCGTGTCATCCCGAGGCAGGAGTGCCAGAACAATTTGTATAGTGGGGGTGCTGGGAGCTATTCAACCAAACTAAATCCTGTATATAATGGAAACCATTTCAAGCCGGGGGTGTGGTAGCACCCCCTGCATCCATAGTTCCAGCACCTATGTCTCGAGTCCTTTTCTTTCTCCTCCTTATTTGGCTCAGGCAGTCCACAGATGTGGAGGGAACTCCTCAAGGCTGCAGTGGCACCAGCTGCCAATAAAACACATAGATACCATTGTCCGTATATTCACAATGGAAAGCAGAACTTATGATTCAGAACTCCCTTCCCTTGCTCCCTTAAATTTTTAATTAAGACATGCTTATTGACATTTCTGCTTGGGAGTGCTTGTGCACAGCACCAGCCATAGTGAATCTTGCCCACCTGGGGTGAGGGAAATGAGGGAATTGCTTAGTTGCATGAAACTATGGATGTAGGACAATGGCTTTGGATACTGGCACTGGTTTCCACATGATACCTCACTCCTGAGGATAGCAAAGGCAGAGAAAGCACAGCTGCTGCTGGCAGCCCAAAGTCACCCAGACCCATATGCCAGAAGGCTGTGTACTGCAATGGTGTCTGCCAAAGTTATCATCGACCGACATGGGAAAGTGTCCTACCATGGAGGAAGAAATAGGAATGGCAGCCTTAGAAACCTTCCGTAGACAATTGCAGAGGACCTCCATGGAAGTTTCATTGAGATCTTTCAGGAGAATTCAAGGGACAGCCCTGTGTACATAACAAACTGCTCCATATGGCCCACATGCCGAATTCTACAGGGGAATGAAAAGCAGATAACACTAATCTCCTAGATGTATTTCTACCTCTTCTAGTACAAGTAAACTAATGAAAAGCTAATAACTGTGTCCTATTTGGGGTACCATCAGCACACCGTTGTAATGGGAAATACGATTACAAACTTACCCAAGGTTCCTTCCTCTCTGTTGGGCTCACCTAGTCTCGACTGTCTGGCCTATGATGGAGTCTCAAATTGGTCCTGTCTCATAGCATAGCTGGACTCCTCTCCCTGCCACATGTCTCCCATCCTCCTCCCCCTCATCTTCACTGTTCACACCCTGTGGCTCAGGCTATTCAGAGGTATCCATGGTGGCATGGGGGTGGGGGTCTCCACCAAGTATGGCGTGCAGCTCTTTGTAAAAGCAGCAGGTCTGTGGCTTGGCACTGGATCGACTGTTGGTCTCCTGGCATTCTGGTATGCCTGACGTACTTTTTACATTTTCACGCAGCACTGCTGCTAGTCTCTTTCATAATCCCTCTTCTGCATTCCCCGATGCAATCTGTATTTCTATGGCTGGTCAGCTTGCACAGCCTCTTCTTCCCACAGGCTCAGGGAAATCCAATATTTCTGGTCTGTTCCAAGCTCGAGCATGTCTGGAGCCTGTCAGCATGGTCAGCTGGGCACTTGCACACAACAATGGAGAGCTGTTAGATGTGCTCACCAAGATGGACAATCAGGAAAAGGCATATCAGAAATTTGTGGGGCTTTAACAGGGTGGGACCTTCAGATCTCTGTGACCTCTGGACTGGTCAGTGGACCTCTGGACTGGTCAGAATGGTCAGTGTCAAGCATTGTGTGACAGCGACTGGAGGACTTTTAGGGTCAACATAAGTTATGCAGTGTCAACACTTATGCTGTGTCAACCTCAGTATATTGACCATGGCTCAATGCCACTCAGGGAGGTGGTGTTACTGCATCGCTGTAAACAGGGTCCTTTCATTGGTGGAAGACTGATTTAAGGGTAGACACATGCACAGCTAGGTAGATGTATGATGGCTTATATTGACCTAACTTTGTAGTGTAGACCAGGCCTGGAACTAAATGATCTTCTAAATGGACTCTTCATATAGAGAACATACACAGTCTCTTGGAGCGCTTCTAGATGGTTTCACAGACCAGACTGTGAGCTCAGTAGGACATCTACATTTCTGTGTCTGTACTATCTGCCATTTACATTTTAGGAACGTCTCAGCAAAAATTTGAATATCTATCATTACCTGACCTGCTTGTCTTACAAATGATTGAACACTGTAGATTCTGGTATTTATTAGAAAACCATTAAAAGCAGGGCCTAGTTCCGAACAGCATCAGTTTGTGAGGTGGAGTTAGGAAGATGTAGCTATTGGGAGGAATGTTTTGAGATTTGTTATAAACTATTTTAAACAGTTGGTATATGTGCTGTGGTATTATTGTTGTTGGAGGCAGAAATAAAACATTTGCTTTCCCAGTCTTGCATATCTATTCCTAGGATGCGTATTTAAGGGGGAAAGTTTTCCTGAAGAGGGCTTGTTATGTAATGCATGAAAACAATATAGAATTTCCACAATTTTGCCTTTTGTACTTAAATCCTATCCTAATCCTGGTACATAGCTTGTAACTGAAAGGCACTGTCACCATGTACAAGGACTTCAGTGTTTTGAGTATTTCTCCCCACCTCGCCTCCATGGGATGGAATTGCTGGCTAATCCACGTAGTTCTGTATCTGCTTGCCTCAGCCTTGGTTGTCTCTAGTCCCAGAGCACCTCTTCGTGAGGCCACAAGGAGTCCCAAGCACAGCATAGTTCCATGAAACCAGGGGCAAGTGAACATCTTAGAATGTTGGCTCCCCAATCTGAAGTGCAGCCAATCAATCTATTGCTGTCAGAGCTCTGCAGGGGGTGGAAGGTGAGCATCCACCCCTAAATTTTTGGTTGGTTTACTTGGCAATGGCTTGCTTTGGTTTGCTGGAAAGTTTTGGAAGCCATTCTCTACTCTGGGATGATTCTTAACTCTTGGACATGGCTCTAAAATGCTGGGTTTTTTTGTTGTTGTTTTGTTTTGTTTTTGTTTTTTTATGTTTTAAATCTAAATCTGCCTTTTTCCCAGAGGTGAAGTTACAAACTTAGACCATCTCAGCTGCCATATTTAAATAGCATTTTGGGACACCGAATGCTCAGTGTGCTCCCCCCAAGTTCTAATGTGGGAGTGGCATTTTCCCTAGTTAACTGATATAAGTCAGCCAGGAAAAATAATGTTTAAATAGGCCAGCAGCTTGATAAAGTAATCTCTAACTCTTATAGCTATGATACAGTACTTCCAACACAAATGTTTACACTTCAGATGTTTCAAAATTATACCCCACTGTCATAAATATAAAGGGAAGGGTAACCACCTTTCTGTATACAGTGCTATAAAATCCCTCCTGGCCAGAGGCAAAACCTTTTCACCTGTAAAGGGTTAAGAAGCTAAGATAACCTCGCTGGCACCTGACCAAAATGACCAATGAGGAGAAAAGATACTTTCAAAGCTGGAGGGGGGTGGAAACAAAGGGTTGGTCTGTCTGTGTGATGCTTTTGCCGGGAACAGATCAGGAAGGCAGCCTCAGAACTTCTGTTAAGTTAGTAAGTAATCTAGCTAGAAGTGCATTAGATTTCCTTTTGTTTAATGCCTGATAAAATAAGCTGTGCTGGAGGGAATCTATATTCCTGTTTTTGTGTCTTTTTGTAACTTAAGGTTTTGCCTAGAGGGATTCTCTATGTTTTGAATCTGATTACCCCGTAAGGTATTTACAGAGGTGATTTTACAGAGGTGATTCTTTTACCCTTTCTTTTATTAAAATTCTTCTTTTAAGAACCTGATTGATTTTTCATTGTTCTTAAGATCCAAGGGTTTGGGTCTGTATAAATTGGTGAGAATTCTTATCAAGCCTTCCCCAGGAAAGGTGTTGTAGGGCTTGGGGGGATATTTTGGGGGAAGACGTCTCCAAGTGGGCTTGTTCCCTGGTCTTTGTGTAAGACGCTTGGTGGTGGCAGCATACGATTCAAGGACAAGTCAAAGTTTGTCCCTTGGGGAAGTTTTTAACCTAAGCTGGTAAGAATAAGCTTAGGGGGTCTTTCATATAGGTCCCCACATCTGTAACCTAGAGTTCAGAGTGGAGCAGGATCCTTGACACCCACTATTTCTTAAAGCCATTTAATTGCAAATCTCTCTTAAATTAGTAATTAAAGAGTAAAATTAAAATAGCACCTTTTGCTTACCATTTTTGATTGATTGTAGTAGTTCAAGTTCATATTCTGTGTCAAATCTCATTTCTCCCTCCCTCCCCCCAGATGACTATACATGGAACTGAGGAAACAATACCTTTTCCATACAATTATTTCAACTGTAAAAGGAATTACTGTATGTAGCTCCATCATATTGTGATATGTTCTTATTACTATTATAACATCCATTACAGCCTATTGAAAAGGTACCTGATCTGGCCTCACATGAAATAAGGATTATTATAAACAGCTTATGGTTTGAGAAGTTGAATTCTCTTCCTTTTAGCAGTCTCTAGACTTCTGCTTCTAACATTATGTAAATAAACACAGCACAAAGAAATCTGATAGCAACTCATGTGATATCCAATATCGTATAATATAGTTTTCACGCCAAGTGTCTATATTGTGAAAACTTGGGATCCTTGTCTATTGCAAGTTACAAAGACCGCATTTATATATTTTAAAATATTGGATACTAGAAGAATTTCTGCATATGTTTGCATGGTCAACACTAGATCTGATTTTCAGCTTCCCAATGAGGTCTGTTGGAGTTATGGGTGTGCAGCACCTCTGAAAATAATTCCTGATGAACTTTTAAACTATGGTGAGAAGTGGTACTGCATTATATGTATTTCTATATAATTATTTGTAGACACACACGTATATGAACATACATTCACCACATACGTGGATGTTATACCTATGAATAAATTGAAGAGCCATGTGATAGATAAATGTATCATGCTCCTTTTGATCATTCCACTTGTCCTCTGTCCACTAGTTCATATCCCCAGATGCTTATTCAAACATTACAATTCCCTGAAAAGGTTCCACCAGCTGCCATTCAAAAAAAAAAAAAAATCTGTGAGAAAATTCTTCTTTCCCAAAATCAGAGGATTTTTTTACATCAAAATCACTCCCACACTTCACCCAGTTGGTCAGGATTCACCGCTTAGCCTAAAAATATCATGAATTTGAAGTCTGTTATCTTGCAGGCCGGCAGCGCTAGAAGTGGGAGGTTTATGTGAACAGAAAAGGACAACTGTCACCTACCCTATGGGATCTTGTATTTTCCCAAGATATCTGAGTCTATACGGCATATGAAAGATGTTTCAGGTCAGCTTTAGAAGATTTTATGGCTTCAGCCATTTGGACTCATGTTAAGTAAGAGACCTGGCATTACATGCAGAGGGCTTTGAAAAATAGCCTCATTAACTGTTTATAAACTCAAAAACATTGTGGAATTGTTTTTCTGTTGCATATGTGGCATTGAATCAGGGCATGCAGCAGAGCCAGTTTCCAGGCAACCTAGCAAGTGCAGCTAGCCGCTAGTGGGCTGCCTAACTGGCTACACTGCCTGATTGGTGGGAAGAGCTGATCTGCTAACTCACCCCGCTAACGCCCAGCAGCACCTCTGGGCTTTTCAAAGCATTTGCCTATGGCTGTGATAGCTCCTGCGGCTTCTTGTTCTAGCTCTGCTCCTACCTCTGACCCATGGCTCTGATTTCTGACTCCAGCTCTGGCATCTGGCCTCCGTCTGTAACAATGGGCTGGCTGCCTGAAGCCTGCTCTAACTCCTAGCACAACATCCCGATCTCTGTCAGCGTTACTCAGGGATGGCAAAGCCCTGAGCTGACGAAAAAGCATTGTGGGATTGTGGCCATAACCAGAAACTGTAGGTATTTTTTCAGTCCTGGATATAGATTGGTTTTAACACATTACTTGTAGAGTTAAAGATCAAGGCTCTTTCCATTTGGTCTAGAATATTAATATAACTCACACATGAACTAAGAATAGAAGCAGGAATTTTTCCACCATGAAAAACTGCCCTTCTGCCAAATCTTATAGGCCCAATTTGAATTATACAGAGAACAATATAATATAGGGCATCTGGACCCTGGAAGAGCTGAAGGACAGGAGAGCACAATGTGACTTCCCAAGGTCTATTATACTTTTGATGAAATCCTAGCCCTAGTGGAGTCCATGACATTTTTGCCATCGACTTCAGTGGAGCCAAGATTTCACCCTAAGCCTTGGTTCAGAACTAAATTTCATGGCAGGATTTTTAACGTTTGAAAATAAGGACATATGGAACTACCAAGACAGTCTTAACTGCAACAGTTCAAATGTGTCCACTGTAACATGTATCAGGCTTGCAGCTTTGGCATAAGAATGGAATGATGCATTACTTAGTGAGTACAGGAGAAGTCTTTTCCTTTGAAACTTCAGAGGATGCTCTCTCAGCAAAGATTAACAATATTGTGTACATAGCTCTTTATCAGTGTCACAAAGGCTTGTTTACAAACACTTCAGGCTCACACCAGGAAAATAAAAATTGACAGGCAACATTATCATTTAAGGTACATGATGTGGTGTTTTTATGTGCACAACATTGCGTTGGGCTGTGCCAAATGCAGTGCAGAGAAGGGACCACGGCAATCATTTTAACAAGTCGCTTGTCTGCTTGCACAATGTGATTTACTCCTGGGCCTAGCTGATGCATTCAGCTTTATTTGTTAACTAGCAGAACATTATTTATTAATGAGTTCTTCATGCTTTATTAAGCCTAATGTCAAAACACCTCTGTGGGACTCTAGGCATGTTCTCTCTTTGTGTTAAAGCCTTCTAAAGAAAATGAAAAATTATGCAGCAAAGCTGCAGATAAAACTTAGAAGGTATCAGTTCAATTACTCTTGATCTTGGCAGATGATGTTTCTGAATATTTGTGAAAGAGCAGCATCTGATTGTGTGCTGGCTTCAGTTAAAGAATTCTGCACTCTCAAATGTACATAATTAGGGTGCCTTAGAAACCTAAGAAGGCTACTCTGGTCTCAGAAAGCTGAGTGGAATGCTCAGAGGGCAAAGCCTGACAAGTTTGGCATGGAAGTATAATTCATGCTTTTTTTCCATACTGCTCTTTTATAATGGGAAGGGAAGTTTCTGTGTGAGAACGTTAAAATGATTGAGCGTGGTAACACAAGGCATTAACTGCAATTTTCTGTTACTCAATAGAGCTAATGTTGCTCAGGAAACCAATACTGGAGTTCAATAAACTTCACCAGTGATCTGACCGAACAGTCTCTCTCTGGCATTGACATGTAATTCAAATCCATTCATTCTTGGGCAGTTTCTAGGCGGTAGAGTTTGCTCTGATATGCTTTTGAGTCTATTATGTTTTCAGCCATGCTTCAGTGATGCTAGCTTTAACATCACAAACAATGACAATGAATTCAATACTTAATTTTATTCAGTGGGAAAAAAAATCTAATATTCTAGGGAATTAATGCTTTCCCTGGCTTTTCAAACTGAACCAATTAATCCTAGTAATATTTACAAAAATGGGAGGCCTCTCAAAATGGCTAGTTTGATATCTGCTTATGTTTTGTGTTTGAAAATGTGTGCAAAAATTAAAGGATTTCCACTACCAGGCCTGAAAATGGCCAATCAGAATGGCTTGATTCATCATAACAAATAAAGATAGTTCTGTAAGGATCAAAACTAGTTCAACTTGGGTACACCTTTGTGAGCGAATGAAAGAGCATATTTACCATCTGGCAAATAAATTGCTGGTGCAGCTAACTTTTACAGTTCACATACTGAGGCATTTTGGATTCAATCGTGCTCTCAATGAAGTCAGAGGAAGTTTTGTCATTAACTTCACTAGAAGCAGAAGGGGACCCACAATCAGTTCCCTTAACAATATTTCATCATATGAGTATGTTTATTGGTTTTGCTGGGCTTTTTAATATGGACTAGCTCGATGATAAAGGTTTCTTCATCCACAGTTTTTTCCCAGCCTAACCTTGAAAGCAGATGCTAGAATAGCCTAATGTGAACAACAGTCTCTATAGACAGCAATTAAGTTACCAGCTTTAAAAACAAAAAAACAGTTTTTGTTCACAGAGGGGCAAATTCTTCAACCTTGACTCATGTTGATTAGTGCTTACTCACATAGTAGTCCCATGGGACTTCAATAAGACTACTCAGGCAATTACTTACTTTGAGTAATACTGACAAAGGTGGCAGACAGAATCTGGCCAATAATTAAGGTCAAAGGGATTTTTTTCCCACCCCATCCAAACTATTGCAACAAAAATCCATGCAGAAAAATACTTGGAGGGTGTTACAGATGGATGACTTTCGTGCTTCATAATTTCTTCTGCTAATATAGATTTTTTGTTTCCTATTTTCTGTTTATAATTACCATCAGTAATGAATATTTTATCTAAGCTTTGTTTTTCAGCCTTTCCATTTTCTTTCATCTTACCTCTTTCATTCCACTTCTCAACATTTGACAGATCAATCAGAAGCAATGAAATGGCTGAGGAACATAGCGTACAGGTACCATGTCACAATGAACATAAATAATTGGAGGGCCAGATTCTTAGCTGGTGTAGATAAGTGTAGTTCAATTGACTGCAGTGGAACCATGCTGAGTTACACCAGCTGAGGCTCCATCTCAGACTTGCAGCCATAAAAGATGTTAACAGCATATATAGGAATACCTTATTTTACTATCTATTTTGTCTCTAAATGCCCTTGACTAAGGATGGTAAATCTAAGTTATAGGGTCCATAAGATTCTATGAACTCCCCATGAGAGTTTTCCACTGACTTCAGTGGAAGCAGTATCTGGCTCATAAAGTGGTACAGAACTGTCGCTGATCACAGTGCTTTGTTCTTAGGCGTGGAAGGATGCATTTTTTCAATGGTAAATATCAATTTCAACACACACACACAAATTGTATTGATGATAATCAAGTTTCCTATCTGGAACTTACAGTTCAAAATCCAAGATTTCTGCATTAAGGTTTGTTACAAATGGATTAGTGAATGAATAGTAAAAACAGGTCTGATTGATTTAAAGGACATTTACTTTGTATGTTTTGACATGTGATTTTTTTTTTTCTAACAGTTTATAAAACTAACTTTTTGAATCTCAATGTCTGTCATTAAGAAATTGTCTGATACCTCCCCCGCCCCAATTGGTGGGAGTATAGAGTGGGAAACTGAGTCACATCCACTCAATTTAGGCGTAATCAGTTTTGCCTTTATTTAATACAGTTTCAGACAATCGTCACTTATAGTGTCTGGACATACATTTATGCCAAACAAGACAGAACAGTAAATGGGCCCACGCTACTCATTCCAGGGTGCGAAAAAGTCAGTCCTTCCTCCATGGTGGTTGTCCCCTTCCCAATCACTTGGTCTAGTCTCATTTGTCAGTTTCTGATCCAGCATTTCTCAAGCTTTGGAGCCATTGTTTACATGTATTCTTCTACATTTTCACATTCTCCAGTACTTAGTTTTCCTCAAAATCAGAATTTAACACATTTCCCATTGAATTTTACATAATCCAAATATTATTCATGCACAAGCTTTAATCACCCAATCGGTACAATTTTTTTCCTGAATTTACAGTTTCTGGGTCATGTTGCCCTGGGTCACCCTGTTTCTAAGTTTCCCAGAAAAACAGAATTTTTGTTTATTGTTACATGTTTTTACTTCTCACTTCCATTTGCCAACACGACACATTACTTATCTTGCCAACAATATCATTTTCAACAAATCAGAAAACTATATCAAAGAAATTAACAAAAATATCCTCATGCCAGGCAAAGCCTTGGCCTGTGTGTTACCTTATCTAATACTTCCTCAATAGCCATAATTGCCATTTATTAAAAATATAGTAACAAAGCCCTTAATGTTATCACTAGCAATCCTTCATTTCAATGTTATAGATCAGTATGTGTATATCATAAGTATATTATCCTCACCCTTAATCTATTAGAAGGGGAATTTTAGAGAGCATACAATAATTCCTTAATGTCAACATTTCTTATCTTCTGCAAGGGGAATTTTATTTTACTCAAAGTCCAAACACGCTGTACTTTTATATAGCCAAATCTTATTATTTTTCCTGTTACAAAATGTTAGGTGCTCTGGTTTTTAAGCCTTTTGTTTTTAGACAATTTTAATGATACCCCAACATGCATGAAAGTTTAAATTGATAAAACTGAAAAATATGCTTAAAAATAAACCTCTATATTAGCCATCAAAATTATAATAATTCTGCCAAACCTAACTGTTTTGCATATCAATGATTCATGCAATGATTTTGCTGCTTTACAGCTATTATTTGCAATTTTTCTCACCACTGCTGTCTTAGGCTCACACTAACAATTAAGTGGGTTGCAAAGAAGCAATCACAAATGTTTTTTTTTCCCCATATTAAAAGGATACAAAAAATTTAATTAAGAAGCACGTACTTGCCGCTATCTCTACTTGAGCATAATTTAACATTCACAGTTCTGGTCACCCCATCCCCCAGAAAGATATATTAGAATTGGGAAAAGTACAGAGAAGGCAACAAAAATGATTAGGGGTATGGAACAGCTTCCTTAAGAGGAGATTAAAAAGACTGGGAGTATTCAGTTTAGAAAAGAATATCAAGGGGGAATAGGATAGAGGTCAATAAAATAATGAATGGTGGGGGTGAATAAAGAAGTGTTATTTACCCTTTCACGTAACTGGAACTGGGGTCACCCAATCAAATTAATAAGCAGCAGGTTGAAAAGAAGCATATGGAAGTACTTCTTTCCACAATGCACAGTCAATCTGTACAACTCATTGCCACAGGATGTGGTTAAAGCCAAAAGTATAACTGGATTCAAGAAAGAATTAAATAAGGCACATGGAGGATAGGTCCATCACTGGTTATTAGCCAAGATGGTCATGGATGCAACCCCATGCTCTGGGTGTCCCTAAACCTCTGGCTGCCTGTAAAAGAGCGGACTCACGCCTGTGGCACCTCCTGCTGGTCGTCCTTGGGAATTAGCTCTTTTCCAGCCTGGAGCACCCTCTGCAGGCTAGTGATCCACACAGCTCTGGCCCCCATGTCCCTCACAGACCCCGGTGCCCCTTTCTCTGGGGTTCTGCCCCCATACTCTGCCTCTGGGTCACCCCTTCCTGGGGAACCCCCAACCCACTATCTGCACCTTGCCTCAGTCTGGGCTATTGCCAATCATCACCAAGCCTCCATTCCCTGGGGCAGACTGCAGTGTAAAGGCCACTCATCATAGGCAAGGGGGTTCAGACCTGCTGCCTTCCTCTGCCTCCCAGTACCTCTACGGGCCTTGGACCAGGCCTTGAAGCCTGAGGAGTTGCTAGCCTGGAGCATCCCCGCTCAGCCCGTTCCTTCCCCAGCACTGCACCACACTCAGTACCCAGGCAGGCAGGCCCTGCTCTCTCCTAGCTTGGAGAGTGACTCCTTGGACCTCTAGCTCACAGCCTTTTTATACAGGCCAGCTGGGGCCTGATTAGGGCATGGTCTAGCTGCAGCTGCTTCCCCAGTCAGCCCTCTCCAGCCACAGCCCTCCCCAGGGCTGCTTTTAACCCCTTCTATTTTAGGAGCCGGGGTAGCTAAAAATGGACAATAGGTGATGGATTATTCGATAATTGCCCTGTTCTGTTCATTCCCTCTGAAGCCTATGGCACTGGACAGTGTCAGAAGACAGACTACTGGGCTATACAGATCACTGGTCTGAGCCAGGATGGCCATTCTTATGTTCTTAACACTGTAGCCGAGACCAGGAACTCTGCAGCAGCTTGCCCAAGTCTAAGGGAAATGGTTGAGAGCCTGCTAGGTCTCTAGAGATTACAGAGCTTGCCTCGTGTCCTCTTGGGAAGACTGCATGATCAAACATCATTAATTCTGCAACCACTTTATATGCTTTTGTTTTTAATTAAGCCCTTTGAGACAAAGAACAACTTACAGTATTAATCTGTTCTTGCCCAGTGTACAGTATCTACACAGCTTCATGAACAAAGTTTGTGTCACCTTCTATCTCGCTTGTCATACTTTCTCCTTTAGGATTTACAGTCAGGTTGACAATCATACGTGGAGTGTCACCTAACTCTGGTACTTCAGTACAAATGTAGTTTGTTGTAAATGCTGTTTTTATTTTAATTTTTAATGTATTCTGGTACTGACTTCAGCTGTTTAGGCATGTGCAAAATATGTATTTTGAACTAAATACTTCATTTCTGCAAAATACATATTGTACATTTGCAACTAATTGTGGTTTTGAATTTATAGCTAACAACAAAAAAAGGCCAAAATTGTGCTCTTACAGTACAGCATAACAAATACGAAATAAATCCAGTGATTTCAATGGGCTTTCTCTGAGGACAAATGAATTACTCCTAGCTTAAACAGATATATCGGAGCTAAAATTTTGCTGAGAATGAACTCTGTTTGCACTATTTCTCTGCCTTTCTGTATTCTTAGGGCTTGTCTATATCCTCTGGATCACGCTCTGTCTCCTTGTCTATATATCGCAGGCAGTGATCGATCCAGCGGGGGTTGATTTATCGCTTCTAGTCTAGACACGACAAATCAACCGCCTAGCGTTCTCCCGTCAACTCCAGTACTCCACTGGAGCGAGAGGCACAGACAGAGTTGACGGGAGAGTGTCAGCTGTCGACTCACTGCAGTGAAGACACCATGGTGAGTAGATCTAAGTACGTTGACTTCAGCTATGTTATTCACGTAGCTGAAGTTGCATAACTTAGATCGATTTCCCCCCACCACCACCGCCAGTGTAGACCAGGCCTTAGAAAGTTCTTAGAGAATTATCTGATTTCTACATAATGTTTTGTTCTTCTGCAGCACTCACTGCACATGAAACTGTGATCCTAATTCTAGGGCCCAATGCGGATGCAGGTTTCTACCCACACATGAGCTTTCAGGATCCAGGCTGAGGGCCTAACCCTGTGTCAGGAAATTTAGTGGGAGATTTGTCTTTCACTTCAGAGCAGGGGTAAAACCTAAGACTCTCAAGTGCTATGCAATCTGTTCTGAAGATAAGGTAATTGTACTTAAAGATACAGGGGTATAACTTTTTCCTCTTCATTATATACAAGAAACCCTCTAAGAAAGTAGACCATGAGCTAAAATCTTCTGTAAATTACGCTCTGCAGATGGGATTGCCAGGTGTCCAGTTTTCGACCAGAACACCTGGTTGAAAAGGGACCCTGGTGGCTTCAGTCAGCACTGCTGACTGGGCCATTAAAAGTCTGGTTGTCTGCCCACAGCGGTGCAGGCAGGGTGCCTGCCCAGCTCTGTGTGGCTCCCAGGAAGCTGCCAGCATCACCCTCTGGCTCCTAGGCATTAGGGCAGCCCCGGGGGCTCCATGCGCTGCCACCGCCCTGAGCACCAGCTCTGCAGCTTCCATTGGCCCGGAGCCTCCTCCCATGCCCCAACCTCTGCCCAAGTCTGAAGCCCCCAGCCCGGAGCCTTCTCGTGCACTCTGAACCGCTCATTTCTGGCCCCACCCCAAAGCCTGCACTCCCAGCCCAGAGCCTATACCTCCTCCCATACCCCAAACCCCTTCCCCAGCCCGAAGCTTCCTCCTGCAGCCCAAACCACTCATCTCCGGCCCCACCCCAGAGCCCACATCTCCAGCCAGAGAAATCACACCCCAACTCCCTGCCCCAGCCTGCTTACAATGAGCAAGTGAGCAAGGGTGGAGGAGAGCGAGCAATGGAAGGAAGGGGGATGGAGTGAGTGGGGGGCAGGGCCTCAGAGAAGGGAGGAGCAGGGACAGGAGCATGACCTCCGGGGAAGGGGCAGAGCAGGGGTGGGGCAAGGGTGGTCCATTTTGGTTTTCTGAAAATAGCAAATTGGCAACCCTATCTGTAGATGTATACAAAATAGAAAAAAAACAAACTGATTGTCACATGACCAACTCAGTGGATTTTTGCTCAGCTTTGCTTATTTAGGTGAGGAAAAACAGCATGTACAGAAGGCTCCTCTCATTCCTCCATGACTGCTGCCCTAGGATATTTGCTCTGCTGTAACAATTCTCAGAAATCCATAGAAGAGAATGGCCTTTTCTTGGGACTGAAGCTTTGCTGAGTATTTCCGCAACAGTGCAGTGATGATTTTATTGTGTGGTGCTGTATTCTAATAGTCAATTATAATGCTAACTGAATTGTTATCCAATGGGCTCAGGAACTTCTGAAGACTAGCTGGTTAAAAGTACTCAGAGCCTGTTCTGATAATCACTACCACTGCACTATTCAAAACTAAATTTAAAAAAAAAAAAAATCAAACCTCATTACAATAGAAATAGTGAGCCAGTAAAATATGTAATAAAAGAAGCCCATTGTTGGATTGTCTCATTCTGCTCTGTCTGTGTCTCCTTCCCCTTTTCTTTGTCCTCTATCCCCCCACCACCGCCCTGTCTCTAGTTTCTTTTGTCTGCTTTTGCCTAACTTCATTCTGTTTTCTCTCTCTCTTTCATCTGTCATCTACTAATAATAAATGCCACATTGCCTTGTGTGAGGAGGGGTTGAGGGTGATAACAAGTCCTGTAGCCAGGTTTCAGGGGCATCATATTTAAAAAAAACATGTGGTTACAGCCTGCAGGTAAGAATGAATAAAATTAACGAGATAGACTGTGACTATATGTAAGTAATATATTGACAGAGGAGCATGCCTTTTGAAAGCACCTCGAGTCACTCCAGCTCCTTGATAGCTCAGTGTTGCTGATTCCCATGATTTTATCTCAAGTCTCATGATTTTGGGCTTTTCCTTAAAGCCCTAGCTGCTGGAATCAATGGATGCAAATCTCAGCTTTTGTTTAGTGCATTTCTATCCCTTGCAGAGAAATGCTTGAAAACACCAAGCAAGCGAATATTAAAGACTCAGAAACTAAAATACAAACAAAAGGAATGCACAACATTGATTTTTTGTTTATAGATATCATGATTTTTGAGAGTAGATTCATGGTTTGGGCGGGTATGGAAATACTCATGGTTAAGCCAGACTGACTGCACTACTGGTGTATGTAGTCCCCTAGCACTGCTCTTCCCTAATCAGAATAAGCTCCTCCCCCACTATGTAAATGGATTGTCCTTCAAATTGGATTATTTTCACAAACCAAATTCATCTGCTGATGTACACAGCAGCCAGTATTAATTACAGTGTAAGACACCAGGGAACAAAATATCAAAGGAAGAAGTGAGATTGCCAGTGCTGAGTCTGAAGGAGCATACTTGCGTCTGGGCATGGCATAGCAGGCTCGTTCCCCATCTGGCTCCCCATTCCAACAGCCAGTCTGGCCCTGGCATGGTCTGTCTTCCCAGAGCTCAGTCTTCCATCCAGGTCATGCTTTGTTTCCACCCCTTCCGGGAGTAACAAAGTCCAATAAAACAAAAAGGTACCATTGTCCTCATAAAAGGTCTTTGGCCTCATTTCTGGGCCCCATGGTCCTCACCCTTCTCCCAGGGCTTCAGTTGTCATTTTTCTTTTGGTGAGAAATGGACTTTAGCTTCCTCGTTGCCCTTCTCAATTTCTCTGCTCTGTACTCCCAGAGAGGAACAGAGAGAATCTCGTCCCTACAGCCTCCTTTTTTGTTTCTTTTCCTCTTATTTTATGATGCAGCAGCCTCAGCATATGGTCTATAACCAGTACCTATCACAGTTTTCATATAAGCAAAGATATTCATCCTCTCACTCAGTCCTGTACCCTCAAAAAAAGCAAAGTAATGCTTTTTTAATGCTACCACACTTTCCTGGTACTCTCACCAATCCTTTCAGCCTATATTCTTTCACCTTGAGGCATCTCAGTTCTTCATAAAGAATCTTTCTGTTTAATTCTCCCTGCATTGCTACTGCAGATGCTCAACTGTTTCATGGACAGTGTGTGTGTTGCACAACCTGTCTTTGTGCTTGCCTAGTAAATACACGCTACCATTCAGGTCATAGTGATCGGTTATCCTTCTAAACATAATTACTCCGCTTCTTCTGTCATAGCTATTAAGTATACCATTATCCTCCAAGTTTAGGACACATTTCAGAGAACTTTTGTCCCTTTCTCTTTGGTCAATAGTTCTTGCCATTCTTCTTAAGATCTCTCAACCGAACTTTTGAAGTCCTTCCTATTCAGAGGGATCTTGAGATCAACCTCCTCATTTTCTACAGCATTTTTCACTGCTTTGTCTGCCATTTCATTTCCTGGTATCCTGACATGCACCAGAATCCACACTATTGTTATATGAATACCTAATTGTACTATTTGTGCAGTTAAGAACACCATTTAATTTATTAAGTCATTCCTGCTTTCCTAGGCTCTCTTTCTAATTCCTGTTACACCTGGTAAAGAATCAGATGAGTTAGCTGTCATAGTTGGGCATACATCCCTTATTCAGGTCAATGCCAACAGTATGCCCATCAATTCTGCTGTCATAAAGGCTGCAAAACTGGATACTCATAGATGTCTTAATTCCAAATTCAGGGATACAAAAGATCATTCCCACTGTGCCTGTGTTGTTATCTCTAGGGCCATCAGTATAGATTTGGTAATGCTGACAAAATTTGCCCTGTATAAACTCATAAATCTTAGTTGTCATATTTGATGGTCCTGCTCTTCCCTCTGTTTTATTATATAATTCCAGATCCACAACTGGAGAGACATCCATCCAGTTACATTCTGATTTTCCATGACTAAAGATTTTAATTTCTTCCAACCTTCCTTTTCACCCAGGCCTCTTACCCACTTTTTGACCCTGTTAGCGTGTGGGAGTTTGTGGCGTCCAATTACTTTGTCTACTTAGTTTCCAGCAGTCCTCGTACATTTGTTTAGTACTCTTCTCTTCACAATTTCCATTACTTAGCCCGAGAAGTGGAATCTAACAATTTCCTCAAATTTATTAGCATTTTTCCAGTTGCTACCTGCAGCATACATAAGAGTCGTAATATTCACACCACATGCAAGTCACAGAACTTGGGCTGCAGTCAGCTTTAATTTTTTTAATGTTGATTAACAACTTGGCATCCATAATCTATAACTGGTCTTATTAGTAACCTATAAATTATCAACAACATGTTCTTATCTGCACCCCAATTGTTGCTAGCAATCCTTTTAAGCAGCTTCAACCTATATTTACATTTAGTCTTGATATCATCTATATGACCCTTCAAAGTTAGTTCAAAGATTTTACATTTTTAGGAGTTATGTTTGATAAACTATCTGCATTTTTTCCTGTATAGAGAGATATAGGTTCCTTTATATATATAAGAATATATATATTCTTCCTTTATTGTGAAGATCATTCCCTTTGTTTTAGCTAGTGAGAATTTAAATCCCCAACTATCTCTGTGACGGAATATACCCCTGTACTCACACCCTACACACTATTATAATAATCTTGATTCAAATCATGCCTTGTAAGAAATGAAAACTCAAAATTTGCTGGTCAGTATTGCGCTGATAAAATGTGTGGCAATGCTGTATGTGAAGTTAACATTTCCCTGTGTGACGCTATTAACACATGTTCCAAACCCACAGCCCTGAAAAACCTGAGGTTGGCAAAGAGGTCTGTCCTAAACAAAGGAATGAGTGTTCTGCTTAATTTGCACTTAAGCAGTAAACAGATTCGTAAAGCAGGGAGGGAAACAAAGAAAGTTCAAACAGGTGAGAAAAAAGCAGCAGGAAACATCTTTCTGCTTAGACTCTTTGTCTTCTGGTGCCCAGCTGGAATGTTTTCTGAGAGAGGGACTGAAACTATGAAAAGGAGGGATAAACACCCCAAAGCTCCCCCTCCCTCCTTGCCCATTGTATTCACAGTCCCTGAAGCGACAAAGGAAACAGTCGTTGGACTCGGGGAGAAGGGTTCCTAATCTACAGGGTTTGGTCAGTAAGAACTGCTGAAAGCATGTGATGAGAAATTTTGCTTGAATCTGATATCATTTAAGTCGGGTATTAGGAGACATCTTCTTTTCTTGTAACCATTTCTGACCTCTCTCTCATTACTTGTATTCACTTAAAATCTCTTTGTAATTGTTTTATCTAATCCAGTGTGTTTAAATTGAAGTGTCTGAGAAACTCCATTTGGTGTGACAAAGTGTGTGAATAAGTCATGGCGTGCAGCCCTCATTGCCAGACTGGTGCCTCCTCCTGGTCATTCTGGGGATTAGCTCAAGGCAGACATCTATGCCCAGGGCCTGCACACTGCCACAGGCCATTGCTCTTCTCTTACCTCCCAAAACTGCAGTGTCCTCTTCTCAACTCAGCCCACTGGCTAGGTTGTCATCTGTATTTCCCCCTTCCGAGGGGGATTCTCTCTGTCCAACAGTCCAGCCACTTCCTCAGTGGCAAGTGTGGGGGGTTGACCCAGGCCTACCCACTACCCAGCCAAGGAATCTATAAATAGCAGCCTCCTGTTGCCCCTCTGTAGCCTCTGTCAATACTGCTCTATTTCCCTGGACCACCTGAGCACCTTCTTCCCCCTTATCTCAGGGCCTCAATTGCTCAGTGCCAGGAGCCAATCACTGCTCTGTTCAAGGTGCTTACAGTTTTTGCAGCCCTCCAGAGATGCAGTCCTTACTCCCTGGGCTCCTGTCAGTGAGCGATCGTACTCTGCCGTGCAGTTCCCTTTTATCTAAGCCTGCTGGGCCTGGATTGGTTGCTCCCTGCAACTCCTTCCTGATTGGCAGTGCTTCACTCAGCCACTCTGGGCTGCTTGGAGGACTCCCCTCCATTGCTCCTTCCAGGACAGGGCATAAGCACATCTAAACCTGTGTGGGGTAGGCACCCTATCAGAACATATTATTCCTTTTAAAGAAATAACTGACTTAATGTAATTTGTATTGTCTAGGAGAGGGCTGAGCAGCACAGGACATACATTTCTGGGGTAAATCTAATCCTGGGGTGTATTGGGGTCACCCAGCTATATAACTAAGGCTGGTGGGAGCCTGAGTGTAACCCAAATGTGACTGGCAAGCTGGCAGGCTACGGACACTCAGGGTATAGCTTGCATGCTGGAAGGCTATTTGTGAGCAGCCCAGGTAGGAGCTACTTCAGCAAGGCATTGTAAGGCACTCAAGGTTGCAGGGCAGGTGTGGTATGTCACAATCTCCCCATTCTGAAATCCTCCAAAGTGCCTCATTGGTTCTCTCCACAGTTATCTTAAGTCTAATGTGTTTGGCCCATATTGCACAGTCATCCGCAAATAGGGTAATACCTATTCCTACCCATATACTTTCTGGGAGATCATTAATCATAACATTAAACACAGCTCGACTGAGAACAGTCCCATTTGCAGTGCCATCAGTATATTTAAAAATATTCAACAAAGCCACCCCCGCACCATACCTTGTATGGGTCTATCACTTAGAGTCTCTTATTCCAGCTGTAAATATTTTATACAGCAAGACCTACAGTGCATGTCATTCTTTTTTTCAATGTCCAAAAAGACAGCTATAATAAACTCTCTGTTCCCCAGGGTTTTTGTATATATTCCTAATCTTACAACATGATCAACTGTGCATCATCCTTTTCTGAAACCACTTTGTACACAGTTTATAATTTCACTTTTCCAAGTGTGCTTCTAATCTCTCATTTATCAATCTTTCCATAATTTTGCTGACACACAACGTGAGGGCAATAAGCTTCCATGCATCAGGTCTTGGTTCTATTCTGCCAGTAGTATTCCTTTTCCCCATTTATTATTATATCATTTCAACAAATCTCTTAAACTCCCCTCTGGTAGATGCTTAAGCATTGCATTTCACATGCTATCTTTACCAGGGGGTGTATTTTTACTTTTGTCTATAGCTTTTTTTGAGTTCTTGTATGCTGAAATTTTCATTTAATGAATCATCTTTATATTCTACCTAGCCATAAGAGCTCACAATTTTCTTCAGCAAACATTCATTTTCTGTTCACAAAATTATTTACTTTGATTTGTATCACTCCTACTAATTTTTTGGAGCTCTTTTTCTAAAATGTGTGCTTTTCCTAAATTAGAACTTCCTACTTTATCATTCTACTCTAAGACCAGGTATACATTTTATTTTTACTCTGTATCCCATTAATTTTAACTTGTTTATATATCTCTAAATCCTTAGAATCTTTGTTCATTTTCCCATACTACTTTCTCTAACTCTTTCTTTGCCTTTTTAATAATTCTTTGTACCACTGCTTCACATCTCTTATAGTTCATTGAGTTGATGCTATGCATTGTACGTTTTGCTTATTTGTATGCTTAACAATTTTTATTCCACCAGGAAACTGGATTTCTGAGTTTGTGGCCATTTGACATCTTAAGTGAAGCAGCAGCCAATCTAACTATAACTTCCTTTATTCTATTATCATGAAATTCCTCTGGATTATCGCTTATGCAATTGGTACTTAGATACTCAGCACATTTCTCTTAAAGACTCCTCATTTTGCTTTTCTAAGGCTCATGGTAAGAATTCCTCCAGTGTTTTCAGGTGATCACTTCCAATTCCATCTTCTTTATAGATTTCCCAACTGCATTTACAGTAAAAGCTGTGTTACCTGGCACTTTACCAACCGGCAAGCTCTATAAACCGGCATGTCTGATTTTCATTGAAAGTCTGGTTTATAGTCCAGTTGGCGCGGGACTGGCAGGCTCCCTTCCAGGCTCCGCGTGGCTCCCCGGAAGTGGCAACAAGTCCCTGCTGCTCCTAGGCGGTGGAACAACCACGAGGGGTTTGAAGTGTGGGAGGGGGTGCAGGGTGCGGTCTCTGGGAGGGAGTTTGGGTGCAGAAAGAGGCTTGGGGCAGGGGGTTGGGGCACGGGAGCGGGTGCGGGGTGCTGGATCTGGGTGGCGGTCACCTCGAGCGGCTCCCCACAAGTGGCGACATGTCCCGACTTCTCCTAGATCGAGGTGCAGCTGGTGGCTCTGCGCGCTGCCTCCACCTGCAGGCTCAGCCCCCACAACTCCCATTGGCCATGGTTCCTGGCCAAAGACAGCTGCGGAGCCAGCGCTCAGGGCAGGCCAGGGGCAGCACACAGAGCTGCCTAGCTGCGTCTCTGCCTAGAAGTAGCAGGGATATGTCACCGCTTGTGGGGAGCTGCCCGAGGTGAGAGCCAACTGGATCCAGCACCCCACATCCTCTTCTGTGCCCAAACTCCCAGCCCTGATCCCCCTCCCACACCCAAATTCCCTCCCTCTTAGTTAACCAGAATTTTTTACTCACCAGCACCTCCCCATTCCTTCAACATGCCAGATAACAAAGCTTTTACTGCACTTGCTGTATTACTTGTTGCAATTTCCAGATCTAAACATGAAAAGGTTTCACCCATCGAATTCAACCTAGTAGATTCTCCAGTATTGAGCAATAACACGTTGTGCATGTCAATGAACAGTTCCAGACATTTGCCATTATAATCCCTTTTCCTGTTTCCCCATAATTCATTGTGGCTCTGAAGGTCTCCACATATATACAGGCCTTTGACACCCTTAACTAACTCTTCCAAGGCTTAGTCTACACTATGAAATTAGGTCGAATTTATAGAAGTCGGTTTTGTAGAAAGCGTTTTTATACAGTCGATTGTGTGTGTCCCCACACAAATGCTCTAAGTGCATTTAGTCGGCGGAGTGCATCCACAGTACTGAGGCAACCATCGACTTCCGGAGCGTTGTACTCTGGGTAGCTATCACACAGTTCCCACGGTCTCCAACGCCCATTTGAATTCTGGGTAGAAATCCCAATGCCTGATGGGGCAAAAACATTGTCGTGGGTGGTTCTGGGTACATATCATCAGGCATCCCCTTTCCTTCCTCCCCCCCTCCCTCCGTGAAAGCAACAGCAGACAATTGTTTCGCGCCTTTTTTCCTGGGGTTACCCATGCAGATGCCATACCATGACAAGCATGGAACCCGCTCAGCTCACCGTCGTCGTATGTCTCCTGGGTGCTGGTAGACATGGTATTGCATTGCTACACAGAAGCAGCTCATTGCCTTTTGGCAGCAGACAGTGCAGTATGACTGGTAGCCATTGTCGCCGTACTCCAGGGTGCTCTTTTAGCTGACCTTAGGTGAGGTTGGTCAGGGACGCCTGGGCAAATATGGGAGTGACTCAGCCAGGTCATTTCCCTTTTAAGTTTTGGTCTCATGGCGATTCAGTCCTGCTGGCAGTCCTACTGCACCGTCTTCTAATGAGCAGCCAGGAGACGACGATGGCCAGCAGTCATACTGCACTGTCTTCTGCCGAGCACCCAGAAGATGACGATGGCCAGCAGTCGTACTGCACCGTCTGCTGCCAGCAAGATGTATAAAGATAGATGAAGTGGATCAAAACAAGAAATATACCAGATTTGTTTTGTATTCATTTTCTCCTCCCTTCCTCCTTCCCTCCGTGAAATCAACGGCCTGCTAAACCCTGGGTTTTGAGTTCTATCCTTGAAGGGGCCATTCTGTTTCTCCTTGATGCAAAGCCCCCGCCCTTTGTTGATTTTAATTCCATGTAAGCCAACCCTGTAAGCCATGTTGTCAGTCGCCCCTCCCTCCATCAGAGCAACGGCAGACAATCGTTTTGTGCCTTTTTTCAGCACAGATGCCATAGCACTGGGAACATGGAGCCTGCTCAGATCACCACGGCAATTATGAGCACTATAAACACTGTGCGTGTTATCCAGCAGGATATGCAGAACCATAACCTGCAGGAAAAATGAAACCAGGCGAGGAGGAGGTGACTGCAGCGCAGTGACGAGAGTGATGAGGACATGGACATAGACTTTTCACAAAGTATGGGCCCTTGCAATGTGCACATCAAGGTGTCAATTGGGCAGGTTCATGGAACGCCGATTCTGGGCCCAGGAAACAAGCACAGAGTCGTGGGACCGCATAGTGTTGCAGGTCTGGGACGATTCCCAATGGCTGCGAAACTTTCACATGTGTAAGGGCACTTTCTTGGAACTTTGTGACTTGCTTTCCCCTTTCCTGAAGCACTAGAATACCAAGATGAGAGCAGCCCTCACAGTTGAGAAGCGAGTGGCGATAGCCCTGTGGAAGCTTGCAACGCCAGACAGCTACCGGTCAGTCGGGAATCAATTTGGAGTGGGCAAATCTACTGTGGGGGCTGCTGTGATGCAAGTAATCAACGCTATCACTGAGCTGCTGATATCAAGGGTAGTGACTTCAGGAAATGTACAGGTCATAGTGGATGGCTTTGCTGCAATGGGATTCCCTAACTCTGGTGGGGTGATAGACGGAACCCATATCCCTATCTTGGCCCTGGAGCACCAAGGCAGTAGTACATAGACTGCAAGGGGTACTTTTCAATAGTGCTGCAAGCTCTGGTGGATCACAAGGGACATTTCACCAACATCAACGTGGGATGGCCGGGAAAGGTACATGACGCTCGCATCTTCAGGAACTCTGGTCTGTTTCAAAAGCTGCAGCAAGGGACTTTATTCCCAGACCAGAAAATAACCATTGGGGATGTTGAAATGCCTATAGTTATCCTTGGGGACCCAGCCTACCCCTTAATGCCATTGCTCATGAAGCCATACACAGGCAGCCTGGACAGGAGTCAGGAGCTGTTCAACTACAGGCTGAGCAAGTGCAGAATGGTGGTAGAATGTGCATTTCGGAGTTTAAAAGTGCGCTGGCGCAGTTTACTGACTCGCTTAGACCTCAGTGAAACCAATATTCCCACTGTTATTACTGCTTGCTGTGCGCTCCACAATATTTGTGAGAGTAAGGGGGAGACGTTTATGGCGGCGTGGGAGGTTGAGGCAAATTGCCTGGTCACTGATTATGCGCAGCCAGACACCAGGGCGGTTAGAAGAGCACAGGAGGGTGCGGTGCACATCAGAGAAGCTTTGAAAACCAGTTTCAGGAATGGCCAGGCTACACTGTGAAAGTTCTGTTTGTTTCTCCTTGATGGAACCGCCCCCCACACCCCCCCGGTTTCACTCTACTTTCCTGTAAGCTAAGCATCCTCCCCTCCCCCCTTTGATCACCGCTTGCAGAGCAATAAAGTCATTGTTGCTTCACATTCATGTATTCTTCATTTATTCATCACACAAATAGGGGGATAACTGCCTAGGTAGCCCGGGAGAGGTGGTGGAGGAGAGAAGCACTGGTTGGGGTGATGGAGGAGGGAAGGACAAGGCCACACAGCACTTTAAAAGTTTAAAACTTTAAAACTTATTGAATGCCAGACTTCTGTTGCTTGGGCAATCCTCTGAGGTGGAGTCGCTGGGTGGCTGGAGGCCCCCCACCACGTTCTTGGGCGTCTGGGTGAGGAGGCTATGGAACTTGGGGAGAAGGGCGGTTGGTTACACAGGGGCTGTAGCAGTGGTCTGTGCTCCTGCTGCCTTTCCTGCAGCTCAACCATATGTTGGAGCATATGAGTTTGATCCTCCAGCAGCCTGAGCATTGACCCCTGCCTTCTTTCAGCATGCTGACGCCACCAACCACCTTCAGCCTGCCACCTCTCCTCGCCGTCATATTGTGTTTTCCTGCACTCTGAGATTGTCTGCCTCCACATATTTTGCTGTGCTCTGTCAGTGTGGGAGGACAGCATGAGGTCAGAGAACATTTCATCACGAGTGCGTTTTTTTCGCCTTCTAATCTTCGCTAGCCTCTGGGAAGGAAAAACATATGCAGCTGGTGGAGGGGAAAAAAAGGGAGAATGGTAGTTAAAAATACACATTTTATAGAACAATGGGTAGACTCTTTCACGGTAAACCTTGCTGTTAACATTACATAGCACATGTGCTTTCATTACAAGGTCGCATTTTGCCTCTTATTGAGGGTATGCCAGTTTGGTGTGAGAGATCACTCACACAGAGCCGGGCAACAGAATTCGGCTTGCAGGCAGCCATGGTAAGTCACAGTCTTTTGGCTTCTTTAACCTTCATAACATGTGGGAATGGTTGCAAACAGCAATGCCCTCATTTCCCATATGAAGTAGCCGTTGGGTTGGCCATTAAAAATGGGTTGGCAATTTAAAAGGAGGGGCTGCGGTTTCTGGGTTCAAGTGCAGCAGAAACCCAACTAACCTCCCCCCCCCACACACACACTCAATTCTCTGGAATGATGGCTTCACCCCTCCCCCCACCACGTGGCAAACAGCGGGGAAGATTTCTGTTCAGCCACAGGGAAACAGCCCAGCAGGAACGGGCACCTCTGAATGTCCGCTTACTAAAACCACCCTATTTCAACCAGGTGACCATGAATGATATCACTCTCCTGAGGGTAACACAGAGAGATAAAGAACAGATGTTGTTTGAATACCAGCAAACACCAGGCCATACGCTGCAATGCTTTGTTCTGCAATGATTCCCGACTATGTGCTGCTGGCCTGGCGTGGTAAAGTGTCCTACCATGGAGGACGGAATAAGGCTGCCCTCCCCAGAAACCTTTTGCAAAGGCTTTGGGAGTACATCCAGGAGAGCTTTATGGAGATGTCCCTGGAGGATTTCCACTCCATCCCCAGACATGTTAACAGACTTTTCCAGTAGCTGTACTGGCCGCGAATGCCAGGGCAAATTAATCATTAAACACGCTTGCTTTTAAACCATGTATAATATTTACAAAGGTACACTCACCAGAGGTCCCTTCTCCGCCTTCAGGGTCCGGGAGCCCACCATGGGTGGGTTCGGGGGGTTCTGGATCCAGGTCCAGGGTGAAAAACAGATCCTGGCTCTTGGGGAAACCGGTTTCTCCGCTTCGTTGCTGTGAGCTATCTACAACCTCCTCATCAACATCATCTTCCTCATCCCCCAAAACCCGCTTCCATGGTGCCTCCCACTCCTTGGATGGAGTCAAAGCACAGGGTTGGGGTAGTGGTGGCTGCACCCCCTAGAATGACATGCAGCTCATCATAGAAGCAGCACCTCTGGGGCTCTGAACCGGAGCGGCCGTTTGCCTCTCTGGTTTTTTGGTAGGCTTGCCTGAGCTCCTTAATTTTCACACGGCACTGCTGCGGGTCCCTGTTATAGCCTCTGTCCTTCATGCCATTGGAGATTTTTTCAAATATTTTGGCAATTTTTCTTTTTGAACGGAGTTCTGCCAGCACGGATTCGTCTCCCCATACAGCGATCAGATCCCATACCTCCCGTTCGGTCCATTCTGGAGCTCTTCGGCAATTCTGGGACTGCATGGTCTCCTGTGATGATGAGCTCTGCATGGTGACCTGTGCAGGTGAGCTCGCCACGCTGGCCAAACAGGAAATGAGATTCAAAAGTTGGCAGGCCTTTTCCTGTATACCTGGCCAGTGCATCTGACTAGAGAGCACTGTCCAGAGCGGTCACAACTGAGCACTCTGGGATAGCTCCCGGAGGCCAATACCATCATATTGTGTCCACAGTACCCCAGATTCAACCCAGCAAGGTCGATTTCAGCACTAATCACCTCGTCAGGGGTGGAGTAAAGAAATCGATTTTAAGAGCCCTTTAAGTCAGAAAAAAGGGCTTCGTTGTGTGCATGGGTGCAGGGTTAAATCGAGATAACGCTGCTAAATTCGACCTAAACTCATAGTGTAGACCAGGCCCAATTCTAGATTATCTAGTTTTTTACATGGGTTGTTAAATTATAGATCCATCTAAAGATGCTATTGTTCTGCAGAGGAATCTCAACGGTGTGGTCCTTAAAACTTAAGTTCTGTACATCTATTTCAACATAACTAAAACAGTCCTTTATAAATATACAGACCTCTCCTCCTCTTGTTATTTCTATTGTGCCTGATTACATCATATCCCAGAGGTCTAAACATAAATTTCTTGCTAACCTCGTTTCTTGTACCGATCACATCAGGTTTGTTTTCCACTTCAAAAACAGTTTTCTCTAATTCCTGAGCATGTGTTATTAAATGAAGTGCATTCCAGCAAAAAATATTAGAACCATGTTGTTTAAACTACATCAGTACGTACATTTAAAATTGCATGAATGTGGTCTATCGAGAAATTGCCTGTATGCAAATATTTTTCTGATGCTTTTGTTATAATTTTTATTCTTTTGCTTCCCTGTCTGTAAAGTTCAATTAATTACTTGTATGATAAATACTGTAAATTTCTCTTTGCCTACAAGCAGTACTTATATTATCTTTCCTGCCCTGAACTGAATGGTGTTCTACCAGTGGTTCTTTTCCCTTAGTGACATTTTTCGCCTCCTCCACATTCTGCTGTGAATATCTTTTGATAGGTTCTGCATATGAAATTTTATGGGTAGCTTTAATTGTCTGTATCTCTCTAGCTCGTTCTGCTGTCACACACCCTTTGTATGCTGCACTTGTCTCCACAATTGCTGCATTTTAGTTCTGTTCCTTTAGAACAGTTCTTATATGAGTGTTCTCCTCCACATTCACATCTATAGCATCTCAAAGGTGCTAGGATATATAGTATAACCCAGAAGAGCTGATATCCTATATTAACTCTGTTGGGTAGCATTGCATCGTTAAATGATGTGGCGTGGTGTTTCTCTCCCACTCCTGCTAATCAGTTGCTTAACAAACAGCACTTGGTTCTCACCTATACCCCTTTTAAATTTCATCCTCAGCCATGCCTAGTGGAACCCCATGTGTTACCCATCTTGCTTCTGTCATAAATTTAGGTAATGGCAAATTACTTTTATTTTCCCTACAATTGTTTAAGACGTTTCCCATCCTGTTCTTTATGTGTATATCCCACTAATAAATCTCTACCCTGAATTCTTTTAGCTCCTAATATATCTGTGATACTTCACCTAATCCATTCTGCTGTTTTCTAGGAATTAACATCTCCTTATCTATACATCTTCAGCTAGTGATTTGATAATTATAAGATGTTGGTCCTTTTCCTTACTCTTTTTTCCATCCTTGTCTGCTCCCTCTTCTTCAGATACAGATATTTCTATGCTTTTTTCTTCTTCTTTCTCCTCTGAAGCCATTCCTCATCCCTTGCTCCTTCTCCGTCATTTGCCAACATAACTTTCAGTCTCTCTCTCAGCCTGTATTTCCAGCTCTGTTCAGCCAACCAGCTGCCAGACAAAGCTGCCTCTGAGTTCCAAGCCCCAGCTCTACGCCTCTCCCAACCTGCACACCCCAACCTGCAGCCTGACCTGCTTGGCTGGTTAGCCAGCCTCAGCCCAGCCTCCTTTTTTATTCTTTTCCTTTTTTTTTTTTTTAATGGCAAATCAGGCTTGGCTGAGTTCTCTATAGCTGCCACCAACTGTAATTCTTCAATATTTAGCTGTTTTTATCTTCTCATTCTGCCCGGTGTCTTTCAGGTAATGTAACAGCACCTTTTTCATAATACCCCATTTCCCTGATGTTTTTGCTAAATAAGGTAAAACAAATGACTTTATGTTAAAGACATTTGAATTAATCAAAAAGCTTTTCTTTCTTTATCAAATCCCTTACGTACTCATAAAAGATGATCAATTGTTTCTTCCATCTTACAGTGTACATAGGACATCTTTGTGCCTATTGATTTGAGAAAGATTTTTGTTTATGCCACAATGGTCTGTAAATACTCTAAACAAAAGCACCTCATTTGCCCTCTCCAGCCCAGACGTGTGTCATAATCCTCAACCATAGGGCACAATTCAAAAAATCTTCTTCCTCATTTTTTATTCATCCACATTTTTTGCCATTCCTCTTTTACATTTTTTCTGTACTAGGCTTTTGAATTCCTGTTTACTCAAGGATATTTCTATGTCAATCCTTCCAATTTTTACAGTGTTTTTAGCTTCTTTGTCCACCATTTCATTCCTTATTATCCCAGTATGCTCTGGGATCCAGGCTAATGCTACATGTATCCCCATCTGTACTAACTTATTTGAAATATAATTTCATTGATTAAATCACTTCTACTTACTGAGATACCCGTTTTTATCACCAGAAGGCCTGAGATTGAATCTGAAAAAATGACTGCTTCTGCTGGGTGTATATCCCAGATCCAGTTTAATGCTAGCATAATTCCTACTTGTTTGGCTATCATGACAGCTATATAGCCAGATATTCTTTTAGATGTACTGATTCCCAATTTTGGTGTACAATATGCCATTCCTGTTCTTCTTGTTTTGTTTTTTTTCTTTTTGGAATCCATCTGTATATACTTGACAAAACCAACTCCACTTTTCACCTATATACTGGTACACTTCGTTTTTACTGTGTACTGTCTCTTTTATCCTTAAGTTTATAAAATGAATCTAAATCCATGTTTGGACATGTGACTTTGAATGAAGTCAAAACTTTTAGTCATGGAAAAATTAGTTTTGGGTGCAGTTTTTCCTTTCCTTCAATTCCTGTATCCACACTTTAACTCAAACAGTATGTGGAGTTCTAACATTGCTTGCTATAGTTCGCCTATCAAATTCCCAACAGAAATTCCCGGTATGTTCAGTATGTTCATCATTGCAGTTCCCATTAACTTTGGCCCAGAATGTTAGGTCCAATAGTTTCATGCGTAGTATAATTGACATTTCACTAGAAGCTATCTGTCGTGTGCACAGACGTGTTGCAATAAATGTACCATTCGTAGTGCCTGGGCTTGTATTAAATGTAATTTTGTAAATTCTGATTTTGATGCTGACCCAAAAGCTGGCCAGCCAAAGTCAATAACTGGTCTGATTATGGTTCTGTATACCATCAGCAATGTTTTCTTCTATGTCCCCCAATTAGTCCCAGCAAGACTTAAGCAGGTTAATCCTTCCTATACATTTATCTTTAACCTACTTTACATGATCTTTCCAAAGTAATTTACTCCTAAGAATTTCAACCTTTGAACTATATCTATTTGTTCTCCTTACAGATACAGTTTACATTCGTTTGTAACTTGCCTTTTTGTAAAGACCAGTCCTTTGGCTTTAGCAATAGAGAACTTGAAACCCCATGCATTTCCCCAGTCAGAGGTCTCTCATAACATTTTGTCAATTCTTTTTTTCTGCCACCTCAATATTCCTGCTCATAACCCACAGAGCACAATCATCTGCAATTAGTGACACCTACCTGGGCACTTACTTGTTTTGAGAGATCATTTATCATAATATTAAATAAGGTTGGGCTGATAACACTTCCCTGTAGTGTACCATTTTTAATATTATATGTATTTGACATAACTTTTCCAATTCTGACCTGTACAGACCTTTTTACTCAAAAATTCTCTAATTCACTTAGCCCTAGTCTGTCTACTTTCCACAATAAACTTTCCATCTATCAATATGTCATACACCTTTTCAATATCTAGAAAAACAGCTATTAACATGAAACACTTGCACCTCACTTTTGAAGCTGCTCTGCACTTTATCTAAGCAGGCAACCAATTTTTCATTCACCATTCTCTCCATAATTTTACCCAGACAGGACAAAAGGGTGTCTTTACAGGGAATCCACTTTTGTGGATAGTTTGCCCAGTTTTCGTATTTGAATGACTACTGCATGTTTCCGCCCTACCAGTATCATTCCTTTTTTTCCAGACAAAGATAATTTGAGGGTTATTTAAACATTATTGCATGTATTATTTTTACCTGGAGATTATTCTTGCTGATATCAATAGCTTTCTCAAGTTCTCACATACAAAACCATTCAGTATAGCATCTTCATGCTTACCCCGACTGCATAATAGATCACGAGTCTCTTCAATGAATTGTCTTTTAATCTAGTGGAAAACTTCACTTAAGGTTTTCATCATTACTCACCCATCATAAAGATGCTGCTAAAAATTCTCTCTCTTTATCCGAACTTCTAACTATGTTGTCAGTTCCAATAAGACCTGGCATGTGGCTACTCTTAGTATGAATTCCATTTATTCTTCTAATTGGCCTGTGAATTTCTGATGTCTTGGTATCTTTTTTTGTCCACTCATGGTACTTCCTCCAACTTTTTATATATATATAATATATATAATTCTTTGTGTTATTGCCTTACTTTTATAGATCTTCACTACTCATTGTATTTTTTTGCTTTTTTATAGGTGTTGTTCATTTCTTTAATTGCTATTTTGCACTCCTATTTCCTCCATGGAGATGAGTTTTTAGTTTTGGGGTACTTCAGTGTGCTATGAATCCCTTTATTATATTCTCATTGAAATTCTCTATGTCATCACTCACACAATGATTATTCACAAATTTAGTACATTTACTTGTAAATAGCCAGCTAGCTTTCTTCAAATTCCAGGTGGGTAATTTTCCATTACCTTCAACCTTACTTTGCCCTTGAAAAGTAATGAGGATAGGGAAATGATAACTCCCCATTCCTTCTCCTTTATATATTTTCCAGTTGCATTTACTTGCAATATCTGCTATTGTAATTCCCAGGTCCAAGTAGGAAAAACTACCATCTGCTGTATTAAATCTGGCTGGAGTGCCATCGTTTAAAACCATGAGATTGTTTTCATCAATGAACTTTTCTAAGCATGCACCATTTTTATCAGTTGTCTTAATTCCACAATATATTATGACTATTTATGTCACCACATATCATATATTGTCTTTTAGCATTCTTCACTATTTCTTGTAGCTTCAAATTTTGTAATTTCCCACATGGGTTATAGATATGATAAAACCTTAAAGAAATATTACTACTCTGCATTGGGATCTCAACAGCATTATGTTCTAGGCTTGCTTCTTCATTTTCTACTGCTATGTAGTTTAATCTTACCCATATAAAAGTACAAACACCTTCTCCTCTTCCTAGTTTTTGGTCTTTTCTAAAGCCAATATACCCTGGAATTTTGAAAGCAAGCTTTTCGAGCAACCATGTTTCCTGGATACATATGACATCTGGTTTAGTTTTCACTTCCAGGATATTTTCTTTTAGTTCTTAACTGTGTGCTATCAGACTGTGTGCATTTCAACAAAAAATTGAGATCTCCATACCAATCATATCTCACCATTAACTTTATTCAAAATTGCATGAATACAGTGCATTGCAAGTTGCTAATATACAAGTATTTGTCTACTGTCCTTGCTATAATTTTCATTTTTTCCCAGTTTGTGATGTACAATTTCACTTTTTTCATAAATGCAATAAACCTTTTTTTCTATTACTAATATGTTATCATCTATTCCTTCCTCAGTGTTTATCATATTCTTTATAGAATGAGGCTGTGTCTGCAGTTCCCCTTTTCCTAGGCTGATTGTCCCTTCCTTCTTCACCTGATGTTTTGAGAGTCTGCTTACAGCTTCCACATAAGATATGTTGTTAACCCTTGATATGCTAGACTGTGATAACCATCTCAGTTACTACATTTGACCTCTGTCCCTTCTATACAATTTTCATAGGAATGTTCTCCCCCACATTTACTGCATCTTGTTTTCCTTTTAGAATTAGGTGCTATATGCCCATACCTTTGGTATTTACAATACCTTAAGGGAGCGGGGGATATATGGCTTGGTTCTGAATATCTGAAATCCTAATGTTACTTTCTCAGGTAGAGTCCTCCAGTACAGCTGTTGATGACTTGCTTTCTCCTCCTCATTTATTAATTAGTTGCTTACTTACTAACATTTTATCTTCTTCTATGCTTTTGGTTATCGCACCATGAGTCAGCTCTAATGGAACACCATATATTACCCCCTTATTTCAGTCAAATACTTCAATAGTTTGCAACTTATTTTAACCTTCCTTAGCATTTTAATTTTTAGCAGTTTATCAGCTTGCTCTTTGTTTTTACATTCAACTAAAAGATCACCATCTTTCTGCCTCCTAGCTCTTACATTGTCCCCAATGCTTTCTTTTTATCCAGTCAGCTGCTTTCACAGGGTTAACATCACCTAATCTTATCTCTTTGGCTAGGGATCTTACAATATTTTGGTTTATTTCTTTCCTCAGCTTTGCTTTTTGCTTACATATCATATCATCATCTTCTGATTCTGCTCTCCCTGCCCCCCTTGGTATCCATTCTACCTCTCTCATAGACTCTTCCAGTTTCTAGAGTGACTTCATCTCAGGGTCAGAAAATCCTACATCTCCCACCAGCCCAGCTCTCTGGCCTGGCCCCGCTCCTTTCTGCTCTGACTTCCTGCCTTCATTGCAGCCACCCAGCTCCTTCCTCAGCTGCGACTCCTCTTTAATTGGGGCTGGCCCACCCTACAAGTGCAGCCAGGTATGTTAGTCGGCCTCTCAGGCTCACATTAACCCACTCCTTGTCTCTCAGGCACTGCCTCCCAGTAATCAGGCCTAGTAGTGGAATGGAGGTCAAAGCTGGATGTAGGGTCAAGAGTAGTGCTGGAATCAAGATCCGGGGACAGGTCAGGGTCAGAACCAAGATCAGAATACATAAAGAAGCCAGGGATTGAAGCTGGGTGGTCAGGAAGCAGAGGCAGGGCTGGAGCAGGTCAGTAACAGGGCTCGAGCAAGATTAGGGTAGGGCAAGGACAAGACTGGGCTCGGGCATTCTGAGGCAGGAACTGGATCAAGACCAGGTTGGGAGTCTGAGAACCTAATCAAACTATGAGGCAGCAGAAGAGGTCCTGGCTAGGTAGTACTGTTGCACAGACTGATCTCCAGCTCCGGTGGGGCTGGGAAAATACCTGAACCTGGGGATCATCTGACCCAGGCTCAGTTCAGGGGTAGGCTGCTGCCACATGCCTGAGGGCTGAGTCACTACAGGCTCTGTTGGAAGGATGAGTCAGTGCAGTTGAGTTGTTGCTGCATGCTTGAGTGGGGACACACCTCAACTTTGTTAGAGTATCATGTATTGAGGCTCTGGGGATGGGTGGGTGAAAGCCTTCCCACAGCTAAAGCCCTTCAGCCTAAGGGAAGGAGCTACCAGACCCAGTCTCAAATGATTGTGGGGGACAACAAATGAAAAAACCAGGGATGGGAGTGAAGGTCACAGGGACAAAATCGGGAGTGAAGGTCACAGGGACAAAATCAGGGATCCAGAAGGGGATCTGTTGAGAAGCAGCTGAGCCAGCAAACCTACAGGTTTGCCTGTAGGTTTGCCTCATGTTGTCTGTATGACGTACACATCTCATCACACTGAGACAGGTCCTGTTATCTAGTTGTGCTCAGCATCAGTTTGAAGATTGGAGGTGGCATATCAAATTAATACTAAATAATAATTAATAAGTAACATTTTCATTTGTAAAGATCCTTTCCTGTCCATCCATCCAACTCCCTCACTTATCTTTTTCTCCTCTCGTTTTGTTCCTATACCTCCTCCCTAGGCTTCTGTATTGCCGCCTGCACATACCTCAGTCCTGCTCCTATGGTTCCCACTCCTATCTTCCCTCTTCCCTAGGTTCTTATCTGTCCTTCCCCACACTGCCCTTTCCTCTTCCTTTCCTTGTCCCCACTTCCTCTGTCTCTGCCCACACACACACAGTTCCTTACCCCTCTGCATTCTAGTCAGGGAGCATCTTCCTCCTTCTCTAAGCTACCTGGGCACCAGCATGGGGAGCACTGAGAGCCCGGGGAGACTGTTTCCCCACTCTTCATTCCCGTGCCTGGGGACACAGCTGCCCCCGACACTTAGGAAGCACAATTTCAGGAAAGTCCTGCACAGCCCATGCAGCTCAGAGTTGGAGAGTGTTCATTTGGTGTGCGGAGACAACGTGTGCACAGTCTGGTCACATGTAGGAGCTGTGAGGGGCTGGAGCATGCTTAGTGTAGATCGACTCTTTGGAGAATTTAGCTGCCAATTGCTAGCAAGTCATTACTGAGCACGTGGGAACTTAGATGTGTTAGAAGCTTATAATGTGGCCAAATTTGGGTCAGTTTTTCATATGCACAGCAAAAGGCACATCTCTGATACCAGGGGCACCCCCTTGCCAAATTTCAAATCGTGCTCCAGAAACACTAGAGATTCACAAAGAAATGGTTGTGAGATTTTTTTTTTTAAACCCGGGTATAACATTTTTTCTGTAACCACGTTCTCAGAAATGGTTGAACTGTGTTAGGTGAAAATTTCCAAAAAATAATTCCGCCTAAGTCAGACATCTGGCATGGAAAACTTCGACCGGAAGAGCTAAAGTTTTGGAAAGTAGGGTCTTAAAATGGAAAGTGTCAGGCTACACTAATCATAGCCATCACTACTTGCACTGCTTGTTACTGGGTGTGGACAAGAAAGCTGGAGTCTATAGCAAACTTTGCTACATATAACTTCACTTAACATTTTTCACTAACAGCCGCTAAATAAATGGTTGCTATGAAGTGATCTGTAGCTCACAAAAGCTTATGCTCAAATAAATTGGTTAGTCTCTAAGGTGCCACAAGTACTCCTTTTCTTTTTAGTAAATATTTAAAATGTCTCAAATTCATAACACTATGGAATATTATTATACTACATAGAAATAATATGATATGCATAATATTAGTAAGTAGTAAGAATCTCTCCCAGGCTGCATTCCAAATGAATTGTATTCAGATCCACAGACCTTTTTTCTTTATTCATCACTGAAGCGATAATCGCTACCAAGACTCAGCTATTCACAGGATTTGTTACATCCTGATGCCATCATGAATATTTTATGTCAGTGACTCACCACAGTACTTGCAGTCTTTTCCACAGAAAGTTATTTTCTATGGATACTGTTTCATTACCTAATGCTCCAAATTTCAAGTCAATTCTCCTGGTTCATCATGAGACCCAATTCTGCAAAAATGTGCATGCTTCACTTCGTAGTGTTAATAACTCCATTAACTTCAGAGTGGCTATTCACAGTAAGTAAAATGCAGCATATGAGTAGGTCTTTGTAAGATCAGAAACTATATCTGGATAATTTGGATGCCTTTTCTCTGATAAAATAAGCCATGTGCAATCTAGTATGCAACTCTAGAACACACTTTTAATCCAGATCAATTTACTTTTGCAGGTATCATCAGCACTTTCCCTTGTCCATGTTGTGATAATTTCCTTTGTGTCTACAAGACCTTCCCCTACAAAGTGGTAACAATGTAATATACCAGTGTACCACCAAATATTTTGTGGGATCGTGTTCATAATATTAAATATGTACTTCAATTGCTCCATACAGGAAGTACGCTGCATGCTTTACAATCAGACTTTGTAACCATGATAACCATGGAGAATGAAAAAGTTATGGAAAAGCTATAATTAAGAAACTCAAAATTCAAAACACAAACAAATCCTTAGAGGGCGGTAAGACTGCTGTATGAGGGAGTAATAGTAATTTTAGCCCTTTGAGAAGACAAGGGCAGATTGAATTGCAGACGCTACTCCCCTTTCTAATTCTATTGCCTCTGGCCTTTTGACTCTGCACAATGGTCAATAGTGTCAATGGAAGTGAATAACACTATTAGACACCTATATCTTTAGTATTTTTGTAGTGGCATAGTTATGATATTAATGTGCATTTTTAAATATCAAGACACATAAAAAACTGAGAATGGCTTATATGAGAGTCTATAGAAAATTGGTCTGTGCTTACAGGTTTCCCCCCAACCTTAATATTTATTCCATTATTTTATTTTATTGAAGTTCAACATACTGGACAGAAATAACTCAGTGAACAGACAATGGCAAGGCTGGAAGCAGAGGGGGGATAGGAGTAGGATTTGGGGTGGGGAAGAGCTGGCGGGATAGCAGCAGGGGAGGGGACAGGGTCAGAAGCTAGGATAGGGGGATAGGAGAAGAAGGGGAACAGGGAAGCAATGGGGGACAGAGGCATAAGGGTCCACAGCACGCTCCCCTAGAGAACCAGGAACTGCATCCATTATTCCTCAGTCTCAACATTTTTTGCTCTTTAGGAGCTAGTTGTTAAACCCCCTTGCAAAGTGGGTGTCTCACCCTTCCCCCTCTATTGACAGGTCCACAAAGAAGATTAGAGCCTTCTATTGCTATTGGTTACTCCTTTCACCCAAGTGCTTAGAGGACTGTCCTGTGGATCTATAGGTCTGAGTCCTACTGATGAACCATGTGGGTGGTCTATAGGGGTCCACGTGATGCAATTTTTGGGTTTTTTCCCAATGTTTACAATTAACAAATTATATCCAAAAAAACATGTTAAAAGAAAAATAAGGTTGCAAAGCCAAGCACTCAAAAGCTAGGAAATGCTAGAATTAAGGTTGCTCATGCACTCAAAAGCTAGGAAATGCTAGAATTAAGGTTGCTCATGCAACCTTAATTCAAGTCTCTTGGAATAAGCATTATAATACAGTTTTTAATTACATGATCACATACTATTTTTACCACAAGGCCCCTGCCTCATTCACTGCATAGGATGGGCAGTGCTCTGGGAATTAATGAGGTTAGTGTAGTGAAGGATGTTGTTGTCTGTAGAACCCAGGCTTCTTCTGTTGTAGAAGCTGGAAGGTGTGTGATGAGGCAGGGAACTGCAGGAAGACAAAGGATGGTCTCATGGTTAAGTTACTTTATTCTATCCCTGCCTGTGCCAAAGAGTTCCTGTGTGATGCTGGGCAAGTCATATGTACCAACATTTTCACAGGTAGCCACTAACTGTGTTCCAAATTTCCTAGATTACCAATTTGAGATACTTGGTTGGGGTCAGACTTGCAGAAGTTGCAACTGCAACTGACGTTAGTGGGAGTTCAGCTCTGAACATATAAATTGTAAAAAAATGCTAGGTACCATAAAAAAAATTAGGTCCTAGTCTAAAACTGAGCAACCAAAATTATTTGGCCCTGATGACAATTTTGGGTTTAATCTCTTTGATTCTGTTTCCCATGCTTAAAAGGGGGTTAATACCACCACCTCACCTCCCACAGTTGTTGTGGAGATAAATTCATTAACGTTTGTAAAGAATGAAGATACTATGATGCAAACACAATTGAAATGCCCATGAAGAAATTAATGATTCTGTATTCAGTGCAGGGTTTAGATGTTGTGCAGTAAATAAGGACTGGGGCCACACATTGAGTGATGAGGACAAAAAGAAATACAGAATAACTACCCATTCAGTGAGCACTGTCCATCCTGTGCACTGAGTGAGGCATGGGCCCCATGAGAAAAATAGTATGTGATCATGTAATTAAAGACTGTATCATAATGTGTATGCACAAGGGCACAGGAAATCTTAATCCTGACATTTTCTGACTTTTGAATGCTTGATTTTGAAACGTTAATGTTCTCTTTAGTCATTTTTTGCAGTCTAATAGATAATATAGGTTTAAGATAACTTTCCTCTTCTTTTAGAGGTACAGAATGGAATACATTTGAACTATCATGCCACATTGCTTGATTTTATCTTTCTCTCTTGTACTGGTGAAATCCTTCAACATGACTAAAAATGAGGTTTAAAACAAGCTACCCATTATAACTTGACTCTTGAATAGGAATTATCCTTGTCACATTTTCTCTTTCTCTCAGTATGTGAATGAAAGGACAGAAAGGTCTGTCTTTCATTCTCTCATAGATTATTTTTCCTCAATATTCCAGAGTGCTTTTCACTATCTGTTGTGTTCCCTGCACTGCTTATCATTATTCTGTCAGCCATATGTAGTGTTGATTAGGAAATTGATATAGTTACTAACAAGCCATACTTCACATGCAAGAATCCAGACATTGAGACACATTTTCTGGGTACACATTGAGCTCACGATGATAACACACAGTTAATTTATATTTTGGAAATTTGCTTTTTAGCACCTAAAAGGGTCATCATAGTTATTTACATTCATGTGATCCAAAATCAATACAGTGAAAAAACCAAGTACCATCCATTTGGCCATTCTTGTGTGCTCTTCTAAGAAGTGGTTCTATGTTTGTGATGAAGAAGCCATTCTACTAAATATCTCCTATTGATATGTTGTTGGCATCCTTTCGTCTGTGAGAGATGGTGGGAATCGCAATCTATGATATAGATGGTTTGCAATGTCTCATGTGACTGAATAGTCCAATCTGAGATTTGCATGGTCTTTGGCAGTTATTGCAAAGGCATATATCTTGGTTGGGAGCTGCTTGCTTCCTACAGGCTCTTTTTTCTTCAAGCTGTAGGAGCCAGCTTCTCTCATGGACTTTGATTCCCTGATGAAGACGATGGTGCCACTTGTTACGATCACTTGCCAAGATTTCCCATTGGTCAGGATCAATTCCAAATTCCTTCACATCTCGCTTGCATGTACCTTTATAGCAAAGCTTGGGACGTCCTGTTGTTCTTGTTCCCCCTGATCGCTCCCCTTGTCCTTGGTATGTGTCCGTCTTCCAACCTACTCAGATGGCCCAGGCAGCGCAGTCATCTTTCCTTGAGTAGGGCCTATTGATAGTGCCAACAGCAAATTGGAAGAAGTCCAGATCTTCCTCATTTTAAAAACATTGCTGAGTTTCTTTGTGTCTGAATCTATGAATACATATATTGTGCTTATTTGAGCAAGGAATGTTTCTTTTTAGTTGACTGTGCCTTCTTTTTGTAGCACATATTTGTTCAGAGGTAGATCAGAGTGTACCACATGCACATCAGAGTAGGTTGTGAGGGGAGAGGAGAAGGTCTTTTGTGTTTAACAAAAGCATGGGTTGTAGAGACCTAATGTTTTGTTTTTGTTTTGTTTTGGGGGGTATTCCAGAACTTATTTTGTAATTTGAAAAAAATAGGCAACAACTAGATGCTCTGTTGTTATTTGAAGTGAATTCTTGTTTACACTGGAATGCTGATTATTGAACTATGTAATGTATCTGTAAAAAGCCTTGGAATGCATTTCTGAACTAAAGACCCTGCTTGTATAAGTAGGGACACAGGCTCTTGGCTAGGGCTGTACATAGAGGAGAGCCTTTGGTCCCTAGGTATATCTGCCTCTTAGGTAACATTCTTCCTGCCACGTGACTGGGACATGGACAGTCAGGTCTAGTGATCGGAACAGGAGTTGGTAGCCAGGAACCAGTGGCCAGAGCCAAGGGTCACAGCCAAAGTGAGAGGTCAGGAATCAGGACAGAGGGTCAGAATCAGCACAGAGGGTTACCTGGGTGTGAGGCAAGGCAGGGGTGAGGCTGGAACAAACCTGGATTAGGACTAGGACCAAGCAGCCAGGTGCAGGAGCTATCCCAGCCATAGACAAATGCTTTGAGGAGCTGCTGAACTGCTGTAATTGAGCCCATCTGCTGATCATATCTATCAGGTATCATAGCCAATCCGTCAGCCTACTACAGGCCAGCTGAGCTTGTTAGGCTCTGCTGCAGTTCCTGATTTCTGACACTCTCCTTTCCCTCTGATTCTGCAGAAGCCCCTTCCCCACAGGGGTTTTTCAAGGTTTGGAGTCTGCTGATCTCAACCAGGCAGAAGAGAGAAGCAACTAGGCTTTTCCAGATTTTGCTCCCCACCAAACATGCAGAGGAAGATAGTGTATATCAGTTCTTCAGTACATGGGTTGACTTTTCACATACCCACTGAGCAATAAAGGACTCTGTGACTCAGGGACTCCTTGGTGCCAACTGATAGAGGGCACCAGGGGTGCATATGGTTATACAGGGATCCCCTGGGTCAAATATATACATAACAGTTCACCGAATGGTAGCATGTGAGGTCTCTACTGAGAGCCAGTAGCTTACTGTTTGTCATAATCACTGTGAAATGTGTATATGGATAATATATAAGGAGTTACATAGCTATACCTAATATTATGCTCTTAAGATCTTGCAGTTAAGGCTGGTCACCAGGCAGTGCTTATCTCGTGAAAGGAGGTTCACAGCTAGACTGGCTGTAAGGTGCTGCAAAGATTTGGGGTGAGCAATACTTTACAAGACATAGGAGTATCTAGTTAATTAAGTCTAGGCTCAAGAGTGTGTGTGTTATGATTTTATTTTTATATGTATCCATTTCTTTCCAATACTTATGCTAGCTGCTACTTGAATCTCTATGTTCTGTTAAATAAACTTGTATTTGATTTCACTATAAAGGTATTGAAGTGCTGTGTGTTAAATGTAGTGGTGGTCTGAGGAGGAACTGGCAAGCTGAGATGTACTGTTTCTTTGGAAGCAGCAAATCTGTGAATACTGTGACTGCAGTAGACCTGGGCTGGCCACTGTGAAGACTAGAGGTGTGTGCTTGCGTTGCCTGTGGCCAGTGAAGTTGAGGAGCTGAACCAAGGCAGGCACAGACAAGGCTTCCTCACACTAAGGGCAGATGGTAGACAGGTCCCTCATAACCCTGGGTACCCCGGAGAAGCATCACTGGTTCATCGAGTTTCAGCCTTTCTTATCTTTCAGAAATTTCCACTCTTAAGGACAAAAATTCTGCAAGATTTCAGAGGATGGAGGGCTAAAAATGGTATTTGTATCGAAAGACATGCCAGTACACTTGGATTTAGCAGGATCTAGACAGTGGGGGGATGTAAGCTGAAGACATGCATGGAGTTGAAAATGGAGAAACTGAATTTGCTGCACATTTTCTGATGAATGGGAAAGCAGCTCCCCCCCCCCACCCCACCCCCACCCAGCCAATGAGCTAACATTCCCATAAAGAGACTAGAAAGTGACGTTTATGAGCAGTAGAAACCAAAGAGAAGGAAGTAAATAGGTTGAAACCTGACCCAAGATTTGAAGCATATGCACATTGGATGTGTGTTTAACAGTTTTATTGCTTAGTGAGGAGGATTGCACTGAGATAAAAGGCAATAAGCACAAGAAAGATCTCTGGGCAAATGAGAGTCTCTGATGTGACCCGAGAAAGCTCAATTTTATTGTGATCCATATTAACAAAATGTTGAGCCTATAAGTCTAGTAATAATAAGCAATTAATGCAAGTGAGGGCAGTCATCATCTCATGTTATCCAAAGAAAATGCAGTCTTGTAGGCGATTAATTTAGAAAAACATATTGAAAAGCATTTGTGTAAAAATGCATAAAGACCTTTTTAATAGGCAGTTAATAAGTAAGTCATGAAATAAATATAATGGTTGTGAACAAGCATGAGTTTATGGGGTTATAATTTTGAGTACAACAGAACCCTTGATGTAATGACTACAGAGCTGCTGTAGTGACTCCGTAGTTAAAGTTTAAGCTGTCTCTGAAGTATGAAATTGATTTCCAACCTCTCTCCATACCACACCTTCAACTTTTCCAAGAAGAAAACTGTCTTTCTGAAAATTTGCTTGTTACATCTTATCCAAGAGTAATTTTTCTGGAGTTGTTTGGTAAAAATAAGCCAAAAACCTTTAAAGGTATGATGTTCTGATACTATGGATGTATTGTGTCTATGGATGTATTTTTTTCCGCTGCTTTTTTTTGCTCATGATGTTTCCAAAATGACCTGGTCTAGGAACATCAGATGTGTTTTGATCTTTTGCCCATGCTGAAGAGAAGTGCCTTTTCATATTTTTGGGGTGAATCAGTGTATTGAAAGAGAGAGGCTTAAATTTTCAAAAGTGACTAATGATTTGGGGTGCCTCTATTTTTGGTTACTCAATCTGAGATACCTTAAAAGGGCATCATTTTCAAAATGTGCAGCGTTACTCATCCTTTCAAGGTCAGGCTCTTTTAAGGACTATGAAGTTAGCCATCCAAAATCATTAATCACATTTGATAATTTAGGCCATAAGCATTATTAGTTTTTACATGAGTAAAATGAATCATTTCACCTATTGCCATGCAAAATATTCATTATGGTTGAGATTTCCAAAAGAGCCTTAAGAAGTTAAGTACCGAACTGACATTGAATTTCAATAGGAGTTGACCACCTCACTGCCTTATGTTCCTTTGAAAATCCCATTCTATATCATTGTCTTATAAAAGACAATAATGTAACTGATCATAGAGCTGGTTAGAAAATGATGATGGCTCAACTGACTTTTTGGTCAAAAAATGGATTGACAATTCTGTTTGTTTGTTTTCTATAATATACCTTGTTCTCTCAATCATTATCTATACTCATAATACAAACTGTTAGCTTGTGGTACTGGGTTTGCTGTTCTTGTCTGGGTCACTAATGAAGGAATAAAGGATAGCTGGGTTTTAAAGTGTAGGATAATGTAGAGAATGAGGAGAAGAGGAGGTGAGTTGTAAGGGAATGAAAACGTACTTTTTTGATAATTATTAAATATTGAATTGCTCCTTATGAAGCAGCTGCTATCACCCGATAGTTGAGACTGAAGCCAAATCATCATCTGCTCAAAGAAGAAACTGATCTTCCTGAAATGTTTCATACCACTGTCATCCCAGACTAGTTATTCTTGGAAGTTTGGTTTATAAAAAAAAAGAAAGGGAAAAAAAAGAGTTTTTAAATTAAGGCACTTAGAAGTTCCATTTGTAGTTTACTTTTTGAAAATTATTCGAATGCATTTTTGAGCTCACCATATTTCTGAAACACTGAATTTGCTTTGTTTTGGAGGCCTTGTTGAAATTATGGGCCTTCTATAATTTTGAGGAAGGTGGGCCACAGTGGTGGTTTGAAATGTATAGACAACAACACTTATATCATAAACATTTTGAACATAAATTGACCTTCTAGTTCCAGGTCCTGGGGTGGATGAGGAATGAGAGCCTCAGAAAAATGTTGCATGGTAGGAATTTGCAAAGGATTATGAAATAGGGCACGCAGAGTGGGACATGGGCCAAGTGGGACATAGACTGGAGGGAAAGAAATTGGAGTGCACGTGGAAGGACAGCGTGAAGCCGTGCTTCCCAGCCTGAGAATGATGGTGGCTTCTGAGAGAGGCGGGTGGACTACAGGGAAGAGATAGAACACTGGTGAGACGGGCATGGAGGAATGAAGGGGGGTAGAGGGTACGCAAGGAATATATAAGAGGGGGCACTGAAGGGCAAGGAAAAGGTTAGGGGAGAGGGAGCTGGGGAAGATATATAGGTGTATGAGCAACAGACTTGGAGGAAATATATAAAGTCCATAGACCCCTGCTTTGGCAAACCTTATGAGGGCATGAAGCCAGAGCTTCCTTCCTGAAAATAGAAGAGGAGTACTTGTGGCACCTTAGAGACTAACCAATTTATTTGAGCATAAGCTTTCGTGAGCTACAGCTCACTTCATCGATGAAGTGAGCTGTAGCTCACGAAAGCTTATGCTCATATAAATTGGTTAGTCTCTAAGGTGCCACAAGTATCAGGGTTCCTTCTCCACTCTGAACTCTAGGGTACAGATGCGGGGACCTGCATGAAAAACCCCCTAAGCTTATTTTTACCAGCTTAGGTTAAAACTTCCCCAAGGTACAAACTATTTTACCTTTTTCCCTTGGACTTTATTGCTGCCACCACCAAGCGTCTAACAAATATATAACAGGGAAAGAGCCCACTTGGAAATGTCTTTCCCCCCCAAAAAATCCTCCCAAACCCTACACCCCCTTTCCTGAGCAAGGCTTGATAAAAATCCTCACCAATTTGCATAAGTGAACACAGACCCAAATCCTTAGATCTTAAGAACAATGAAAAAGCAATCCAGTTCTTAAAAGAAGAATTTTAATTGAAGAAAAAGTAAAAGAATCATCTCTGTAAAATCAGGATGGTAAATACTTACAGGGTAATCAGATTCAAAACATAGAGAATCCCTCTAGGCAAAACCTTACGTTACAAAAAGACATAAAAACAGGAACATACATTCCATTCAGCACAGCTTATTTTATCAGCCATTTAAACAAAACAGAATCTAATGCATATCTAACTAGATTGCTTGCTAGCCTTTTACAGGAGTTCTAACCTGCATTCCTGCTTTGGTGCAGGCAAAAACAACACAGACAGAGAGAACCCTTTGTTTTCCCGCCCCCCTCCAGCTTTGAAAGTATCTTGTCTCCTCATTGGTCATTTTGGTCAGGTGCCAGCAAGGTTATCTTAGCTTCTTAACCCTTTACAGGTGAAAGGGTTTTTTCCTCTGGCCAGGAGGGATTTAAAGGTGGTTAGCCTTCCCTTTATATTTATGACCATCCTCCTTTTCTTTTTGTGGATACAGACTAGCACAGCTGCTACTCTGCTTCCTGAAAATAGCTAGTCCATACAAAGAGGATGTAAGTAGCAGGAGTTATACATGATAAGGTATGGAGGTAGAGGAGGAGATGGGGAGGCTTTTGTTTACATAGCCTGGAGCAGTCTGCTTTTTTAGCCAGGAGAGGTTCCCACCATTTAAAAACAAAACTGTGCAGACTAACAGCTGTTCATTTGATGTATTCAGCTTCCTCTTCTTTCAGAGCACAAAATAACTACCCATCCCGACCCTGCCCAGTACATTCTGCTTAGATATATAACATATAATGTGGAAAATCCAGCTTCTATTATCCACTGATCTTGATACAAAGAGGAAGATTATTTAACTAACCTAGTCTGTTTTATATACTTCCTGGTTCATGTACTCCAACTCTTTTGTTGCATAGACAAATAGCTTTATTCTAAACAAAAAAAGAGGGGATTTTTTCTATAGTTCAACATTCAAAACGAAAGCCATATTTAGTTAATCCCTAGTAGTTCCACCTGATTAAGAAGAGATTATTGCTAACATGATTTAAGCTTGGGTAAAATGTTGTTTACTATAATAGATGTTCTCAAATTATGTATACTTTACAGGCAGCTTGCTAAATGGACAGTGCTAGAAAACTTCCCCACAAACAGAGATCTCCTTGAATTAAACTTTAACAGCACTTTAAAATGTCATGTTTTCTAGAGGCATATTTGCCCTCCAAAACTTTTATTATTGACTAGAATAGTACAGAACAAGAGGAAACCATTTCTGAACTAAAGTATAAACTTTCCTGTTTGCAGCGTTGTCTCTATAAACACTCCTTAATTTGTTCCATCTCAATTATTATGTTGCTCTTAAAACTGTTTTCTGTCTTTGTCTTACATGATAGCCCCTGCATACCAGTGAAGGTGAGAAAATATATGTCCATGAACTTTCCTGGTAAAATATTTCAGAACGTTTTAAAAGCAATAGATTTCTAAGAAGATGAAAGAACAATGAAGACAGAAGATTATAAAAACAAAGGAATTTATTTTAAACATTATCACTCTCAAGTGCCAGTGCTAATCCTTAAACAGAGTGATGGTTGTATTAAATGATTTATTTAAGTAACAGAAAAATCATGTCACATTCCTTTGTGAAGGAAGATGGGGGGGAGGGATAGCTCAGTGGTTTGAGCATTGGCCTGCTAAACCCAGGGTTGTGAGTTCAATCCTTGAGAGGGCCATTTAGGGATCTGGGGCAAAAATTGAGGATTGGTCCTGCTTTGAGCAGGGGGTTGGACAAGATGATCTCCTGAGGTCCCTTCCAACTCTGATATTCTATGATTCTGTACCAGCCTCTTTTCTCTTAATCATGATTCCAGGAAACATGCTGCTGTGACATTTTCCTAAATAGGGCCTTTAAGTCGAGGTTTATGGTTAATAGTTTAGCGCCTTGAAAAGTTTCATAAAATTAGCAAACTATTTCTTAAAAACATATAATGTATTCATTTTCATAAACACTCATACAGCTGTGGGTGAGATATTATTCCATTTCAGAGATAGCCTAAGGGGATCAAGCAGATCCTAAAAGTGAGGATTTTATTATCAAAGTAATTGATTATATCTGAAATTATTGTAAATCGTGTGTGTGCACGCGCGCGTGAGAGAGAGAGAAAGCGAGAGAGAGAGACACTAACTAGAGGGTATTTTCCTTTTACTTCCCCTCCTCCCCCCCCACCCACCCCTGGAAGGTTGTAGGACTTATAAAAGATCGATTTCTCACATGCTAACAGTTGAAGGGATTTTTTTAATATAAATTTTTGCACAGCCCTTCCAGTATTAGATTTCCCTGAACTCTGCATGGCCACCATGTCAGCTTTATACTTCATACAGGCTGACACCCCTCAGGGTTGGGATAATTGCTTCGGGTTGAGAATCTGAGCCCTGGGTATCTGGGAAGTTGGCCTTGTACAATTGTGAATGTTGGAATGTTTTCTTTGCATAACCTTATTTTTGCTGCATGTTCTTATTTAACTTTTGTTCAGTGACAAATTGCTCGGCACTTTAGTAGACAGAAAAATAATCACAGCTCCTGCTCTAAAAGGTAGATACAGAGGAGACCGGATGCACCAGGAAATCCAGAGGGGGAAATATGGGAATCATGTCACCATGACTCTCCTCAAGTTCTTGGCTGAGTTGAGCTGTCTGTGGGGCTCTGTTATTTAATACCACTCCTGATCAGCCAGGAAACATGAACTTTCCCACCCCCTGCCAGCTTCAGAAGCAAAACAGTGGGTCCAGTTCAGCCCTGATGTAAGTCAGTGCAGCATCACTGCCCTTATTGTAGGTACATCTGTCTCCCTGACTCCAAGATATGGATCAGGGTCTTTCACTAGATAGTACTTAGCATTATCTCTAGATCACTACCCTGGTCCTTTAACAACTTGCTTGTTCCTGAGATTATTGTGACTGTTTAGCAAATACATCAGGCAGGTTTCTGGCTCTTTCTGAAGACTACTGGCTGGTTGCATTTTATTTGGGAGACTTGAGTAGCAAATCATTTGAAATGGCTGTTGGGTATAACTCAGCCACTCTTCAACCGGAAGAGATTCCCACGGCAGTTTCACAATTATATAAATATTAGAAAGTGTTATTGTTGCTCTGCTGTGTTCTTACATAGCATGTTTACTTGTGTCTGTTCCATATACAAAACTTTCCAACTGGAAGTTAATAAAATTCAAAACTTTAATGATCTGTCAGCCTAGTGGAGTTATTAGGAATTCACAAATAAGTTGTAAACCGAAATATGGCATCAAAAGAGACCTCTGCCTGAAAATATAATTATCCATTCAATCATCATTTTTTATTATATTTACTGTGATCAAATTTCAACAAACGTCTGGTGCTGAAATAACAATCTGACATATTCTGGATACTGTAAATATCTAGGTGGTCAGACAGATATATGCTAATATATTAAAAATGACAATAAATGAAAAGGTCTGTCATGGAATATGTTAATACTAACTAGCATTTTGCAAACATTATTCCCCACAACACTTGAATGAGATAAGAAGGTGATCATTATTATAATACATACTTTATAGGTATGGAAATTGAGACACGCATATTTTTTAAACCTTAATTTTTAACATCTCAGTATTTGGGTGCCCAACTTTAGACCCCGTAAGCCTGCTTTTCAGAAGACCTGAGCACCTGCAGCTACCATTGAGTCCAACGGGAGTTGTGAGTGCTCAGCATTATAAGAGTTGTTCTATGAAGAGAGATGTCTGCATATAAATTAATAGATTATGATCTAGTAGATGGCACACGAGAATATGCTGTTGCTCCTGGATTTTGTAGCACCAACAAAACTTTAAAAAAACAACAACAAGGAGGCCGGTGGCACCTTAAAGACTAACAGATTTATGTGGGCATAAGCTTTCATGGGTAAAAAACCACTTCTTCAGATGCATGGAGTGAAAATTACAGATGCAGGCATTATTATACTGACACATGAAGAGAAGGGAGTTACCTCACAAGTGGAGAACCAGTGTTGACAGGGCCAATTTGATCAGGGTGGATGTAGTCCACTCCCAATAACAGATGAGGAGGTGTCAATTCCAGGAGAGGCAAAGCTGCTTTTGTAATGAACATAAAACTTTATTATGCATTGCAAATGGCACACTGGGTGAAACTCTTTTTATGTAACTCAACACCTAGCACCTCTGAAAGTCGGTTCCTAGGAGTCTGAAGTTGGGCACACTAACACAGAAGTTCCCCCAAACTAGTGGACACATTTGAAAAGTGATTTCCTCATGGAGTGAATGCCAAACCAGGATTAGAACTCAGGAGTTCCTGGCTCCCTCTCCTGAGCTCAGACCCCACTCTCTGCCTGTCTCTGAACAAAAGCTTAAACAAAAATGATACAAACTGAATATTTTAAAAGAGGTGGGGGAACCACACACACTCAGACTGAGATCACACACTGTGCCAATCCCTATTACAGATACAGATTATAGTCATTTGTTTGTTTGCACTTTTCCTTGATCTCCTACACATCTCCTCCTTGTTATTTTACACAGAAAGCACAGTCTTTGTAAAAGCATATTTAAAAAAAATTGTGAAGCTGATTTGAAATCAAGTTACTTTGAAAAAAATAAAGAAATTTGTTTCACTGTGCTCCGAGCTTGGACAGAAGAAGTGACAAATGTCTCTGGCTATTGGAAAAATGGGTTCTTGTCAAATGTGCTAACTGTCCTAATAATGTGATGATATATGACTCTCTGCTAGACTCAGCTATAGAAACAGCATAATTATGAGAGTAGCCACAATTCCCTTATCTGGTATGAATACTTGCTGCTTAACTGCATTTCAGTGTTGAAGACTGAAGAAGAGAATTAAAATTTAAACCTAGTTTTTCTAGAAGTAGTTTTCACGCATTCTAGAATCTGCTAAGATAGACCAGGAGCGGGTGATGTTTTGGGGTCTTTGAGTTGTTAGTGCCAAAGGCATGTCATATGCTCAGTTTAAATATTGTTTACTTCTTCAGAAACGTTCTGCTCTAGTCCTGCTTACTTTCTGTTATATTCAGGTTCTGATATGATGCTCATCATCATGTTTTCAGACATTAAAAAAGGGATGAATCATTTTAAAATGACAGTCTCAGTCACATTTTTCACTTCCATCTGCCTTCATCACACAGGCATACACGTTAGCTTTGAAGTATTATTGGTAAATCAACACAGACACAGACATAGACATAGACATACTCCCATTAAAATCAATGACATTATTGCCGTTGGCATCAATATCAGTTTGATTAGACCCCAAGGTCCTGGTCCTGAGCTCACACAAGCCAATGGGAATGTTTCCCCTGACTTCAGTGGGCTTTGCATTAGACCCAACATGAGGCTATTACAGTAATAATGGAGCAGCTGCTAACCCACCAGAACCACAAAATACCAAAATCCAAATTATTTTGTAAAACCATAATCTACAACAATGAGGCAATAAATCCAGATTTACTATACTGTCATGTACAATTAGGCAGTTTTGACAAAGAAAAAATCTACTACCATAAACACAGGGAGCAGTTACTTTTAAAACAGTCTCTTAAAACTACTAGAGGAAGGAAGAAATTTGAGAGAGGAAAAAAAATACTTGTGGCTAGTGTCTGGAGGAGTGGTGACAATCCTACCAAGAATGTTGAGCCTAAATGCAGTGTAGATTGAGCAACCAAATTATAATCATTATAGGTTTTTTTTTCTCCATGCACAGTTGATGAACATTTCCAAAGCAAATGGTAATTTCCATACCACAGTCATTGTAGTTGTCTAATTCTGCTGCATATTAACTTCTTGGAGCATTATGATAGTGTCTAATATAAACAGATTATTGTAGAAAATCACGAGATGAAAACAGCAGAGGCCAGGTTTCTATATAAGCCTTTTGATGATCAAAGCTTTAATATACTGTATATGCTGTTTTAATAAATAATGAATATGAAATGTCTGTGACAATAATATCAAGACTTACATATGATTAATTTAAAATTAAATATAAGCAAGCATATTTAAAATAACTATTTTCATTAAGTACAAAGCCCAGGCAGCCAACCACAAACAGTAGAAATAGCTAGGATGAGATTTATCATCCTTAAGTCATTTGTACTAGATTTATAATAAGTCCTTTCCTGCACTAAAACAAAGGGGCAAAAGTATCTCATAAAAGTGGCATTTAGTAAAAGATAACTATTTCTCAGGTCATGATTTCCAATTTGCTGCTGAGCTTCAGAAGGAATCTGCCAGAACCAGAATTTTTTGCTTGGATTTAGTTTTTTGCTGGTCTTACTTAAACTGTGCTCCAGCAGCCCTGTAAAAACCAAAGAATCATAGAATCATAGAATCTCAGGGTTGGAAGGGACCTCAGGAGGTCATTTAGTCCAACCCCCTGCTCAAAGCAGATTCTGTTGACTACAATGTTATCAGCAGTTCAGTGCATCATTTTTTAAACATTGCTGTCTTATTAGCATATATGTTTGGGGTTTTTTTTAACCTCACATAACTTGTGTTCACATTAATATAAACAAGTTAGATAAACTGACATTTTAAATGTACATATGACATCTAAGATTGTATACTCAAGTCATCCACTTTGTCTTTACCTGAAAAGGAAAGAAAATTAGGATTTTCAATGTGTGGCAAAAGAATTGCATGTAAAGGGTCAGCCAGGTTAATCATCCCTTCCTCAATAATGAGAAATTAATACTCAAATCATCTGTATTTTATATACTATGCATTCAGTAGTGTCAGTTGAAACTTAAACCTTCAAGAATTATTGGACCTCTCAAGAGCATATTGATCTGACTCTTGCAGTATGCTGATACTGTCAATGTCTTTATCCTTTAGAAGATAACATGATAAGTAGGTATGTTATAAAAACAATAAATTATAGTGGAATCTTCTTAAATTGACAAAATGTATTTTCTGTTTGCAACTGGTTCAGATTTGAAACTAAAAACATTATAGCTTTTCCTATGAATGAATAAACAACTTTTATATGTCAACTTTAACTTATTGAGGAACATTACATTAAGCTATAATTAAAATACAAGCCTATTTTTCAATATTACAAGATGGGATTAAAACCAGGAACCATATCCTATTGTTGATCTTTGTGCAAATCTATTGACATAAATGAACAAGAATGGAATATGACTGCATGTTATCAGCTGGCTATTTGATTCTCTTGGCATAATCAAAGAGATTCAGAGAGAGAGAGAGAGATTTGTTAAATGCAACTTAGCTTGAAACTGACTAGAAATGTTCTGTAGCACATTTTTCTGCAGTGGTACGACCTGAACAAATTGAAAGCTATACTTTCTGGGAACAAATGTTATCATATAATTAATATTGAAGCACCCTCATGAGCCTATCATTTTAACTGTTCATAAAAAGGTCATATTCTTTTTATTCCTATGGCTAAAACTCTTATTCAGGCTCTATTCATTTTTCCCCTTTAGATACTGTGACCTACTCGTTGCTGGCCTCCCTGACACCCACATCTTCCCCCTCAAGTTCACACAAAATGCTGTCACTAAGATCATCTTTCCATGTCAGCCCCTTTGAATCACTCAACTGTCTTCCTTCTTCCCCTGCATGAAGTTCAGTATTCTTGTCACTACGTTTATGTTCTTCTTCATGTTCCTAAAGACCCACTTCTGCCATGATGGCTAAAAGACACTACCTGACATAAATAATATAACTAATAAAATAATTGTGTCAACATAATGTATATTATTTAGATGTACTCTCTATCTTTCTCCTACCTGCTGACTGTGTCTTTACTGTGAGCTCTGTTAGGTAAGGACCATACCTTCTTATCTGTTTGGAAAGTGCCTCACATTGCATGTGCTACCAAATAATCTTACTAATAGAAATGGGTCAAATACATTTGGGACTCCAGCGAAGTTCCTTTTTTATCTGAAGTATCTGACAACCTAGTAAACTTTAGTGTTGCCAGTAATTTCAGGAGATGTGCCCATGAAAATATGTTTTGACTAGATTTTTCCTCATACACAAGTCTGGCGGCCCTGAGAACCTGTGCGCCACAGCAGGAGTACATGACTGAAGCTGACTACCACAGTTGTGTAATAAAGAGATGGCTCTATGTTTCTTTTGTGCATGGGACCACAGAAAGCCGTAATGGGGGCATAACTACAGAAATTGATTGTGGTCTCCCTATATCTGCGTATGCACAAGCAATTGACCTGGCCAAGCACTCTTCTACTCAGAGCACCTGCAGAACTTATTTTTACTATTGTTGGAAGTAAAATGGTTGAGGCAGCTGTGCAGGAGGCTGATCTCAGGCAGCGTATGATCTCATAATGCTATTTTTACCTCAAATGTGTGTGTCCTTTCTGGGGGGGGGGGGGGTGAGGCAGGAAGGTGTTGCCACTTTCCCTACTTTTTAGCTAAAATTTGTCTATATGCGTTCTAAATTATTCAAAAGTATTTTACATAAAAGAACATCAAAGGATGTTAGCCTTTATTGTCAGCTGTGCCAGGGAATAAATAGGGTTATTATTATTTGAGTTGCTTTATATACTCATATGTGTCTTGCCATAGTTATACCGCACAGCTGGTAACTTCCTGTGGCACAGTATGTCTCAATCAGCATTTAAAAGTACTGCTCTAGCCAAAAATTAAGATGACAAAGCACTGGGAGTTATTATGAGGGGGATATTACTCAGTGGGTCTCCTCTTCCTCTAGAGTAAGTACATCTAAGATTTGTTCCAAAAACAGTTGGAACACAAAAAGATCAAGCCTGCTACAGGATATATAATCAGAGAATACATATGGTGATCGTGGTGACAGCTATTTATCTGTTTAAGTCCATAAAAGCACAGATGCTAAATATTAATGTAGACATACATCTGGGATTTCACTACATTTCTACTAGAAACCCCATCCTTATCTTCTATTTTATCTGCTTGCCCACCACAGACAGACAGACACGCTCACTCTCTCTACCACTACAGCTGGTGGATGTCTCAGGTCTTCTAATGACCTTTATGCTACTTTAAAAGACACAACAGCTGCTTTCTATATTCAAGTAGGATTGGTAAGAATGATTGATGTTGATAATCTTCTTAGAGTTCTGTAGGGGGCAACCTGGAAAACACACACATATCTTAGAAAGTGAGTGAATGTAGCTAGTTGCATGTAAATATTTTAAATAAGTGACCAAAAGACTGTTTGGGGGGGAGGGGAAGGATTGGTATAACTGACAGTATTGGGAGGAAGACATACCAGACTTACCATGATCAGGTTATTGGAGACCATAAAGTGAAAATTGATTCAGGAAGCTGTAATTCGTAGGCAGCAACTCTGCACCTAAAGAAATGATTCCAGCCAAAGAGTCTCAGACAGTAAGCGAAGGTGTAGTGTTCCAGCTATAAGATAAAGACTGGTGAACCTGTTTAGACTTAAGCTTTTCCTGAGTTGTAGCTTGTCTGATGATTTTTGGCTTTTATGGATGATTGGTACAAGCCAACACTGAAAGTAGATAATGAAACTTCAGAAGCTGAGTAGCTGATCCCAAGTCATCCATTGTATATTCCTGTACTCCATCACAGTAAAATACGGGTCTCCTTCATGTTGGTTGCTTATTTACTAGCACACATTTCACATTCTCTACTGTTTTGGTTTTTTGTATTTATTTGCCCACTTTATAGTGGATATCAGATGCTAGATGTGAATTGTACTGGGAACCGTTGTCTGATACCACCTTCTCAAGTATTCCGTCAGGCAAAGATGCATCTGATAAAGTGAGCTGTAGCTCACGAAAGCTTATGCTCTCATAAATTTGTTAGTCTCTAAGGTGTCACAAGTACTCCTTTTCTTTATGCTTACCAATTATTGTGGAGAGTTTTGTGTTTCTCAATCTCTCCTTTTTCAAAGAATGATTGTAATAGTCCATTACAAGCATGTTTTTTGTTATTCAGTGTGAAAAGTCTGATGCTACCTTTTGTCAAGGGCAAGCTGGATGTCATATGGGATCATGGGCTCTTTACAGTTTGACATGTGATGCTGTGAGCAAATCAAACAGTTTAGAATCTCTTCTTCAATTTGCACATTCATTCCAGGCCAAAAATAACAAGTCTCCAGCCAGATGTTTGCACTTCTCTCTTCCCAGGCATCCCAAATGAATTAACTTTGTCATTTCTGATCTGAGTGATCATGGCACCACATCTTTCAACTTCAAAATCAGGTCATCTATAACTGTTAGTTCCTCATGAATGACTGTGACTCTGCCATTGGGGAAGCCACAAACATTTTTCGTTTGGCCAACCACCAATGATTGTTCCTAGCAAGATGGATAACTTAGGATCCTATTTATTTACAGAACTTAGTTCTGTCAGTTTCTTGTCTGACACATGTAAACTGATCATGACTAAATGAACGTCTGCCTCAAATGACTCTGCAATACTGTCATCTCTGCCAGGTATAATCTGCTTAAGGTATCAGTGACTGGTACATCCTTTTCTGGCTGCATTTGACCACAATATTGCATTTTTGCCAGTACAATATAATTCTTTGTAGCCTTGATGATGCTGCCACAAGATTTTTTTTTCTGCTTGCCTCCAAAGGCTTATGTGTCAGTGACTTTCCCCCCTTATGCATATTAATAGAAGTGCTCACAGTCAAATACTATTGCATACATCACTTTTTCAGTCCGCGCATTGTTAATTTCCATGGATGTGAGAAACTTCAATGTATAAATGACTGACTTCCTTTCTTGCAGTGACAGTCCTAAGTCCTTACTTGGTTGAATCTGCATGAACTTTTACTTCTTTATTTATATCATAGTATGCCAGTAAGTCTACACTGCTAATAGCTGCTTCATTTTGGTGAAGGTAGAATATTGCCAGACCATTAAAATGCAGAGTCTTTCTTTATAATGCTCAGTGGTTCCAAAACTTCAGCAAGGTGTGATATAAGCATATCTGTGATATCTTTTCTAGCTGAACATCATGACCTGGAAATCCCATTTTAGCAATTGCTGCCACTTTAGCAGAGTTGGGCTTGATAAGCCTGATAGAATATAACCAAAATACTTTACTTTGGCTGCTGTGAAGATTCAACTGACCAGGTTTAACTTCTCCTTGTGGAGCATGGCACATAGATTGGCATCATTATCTTACATGAACTTCTAAATATACATATATATATAAAATCATCCACAAAGTCTGCAATTTCACATAGCCTGCAATATGTTTCATTCACTTTAATTTGAAACACTTGTTGGGCTGAATGTATTCTAAAGGGTACATGGGTGAATCTGTACCTCCTTTGTGAGCTATCAAATGTGGTTATCAATAAAATTTCTGTGTCCATTTTTATCTCACAGGCCACTTGGGTCTGGCCTGAAAGACACTGAACAACTGGGAATCTGTCAGTTTAAACCCAGATCTTGTGCATGCTTCCCTCTATGCAGGCATCCCCAGTGAAGTCAGTGCAGCTTTTATATGGGATCAAGGCACAACTGTAGCTCTCTAGTTTGTGGTTCTTTGCTACCATTGTGAGGTTTAATTACTTCATAGGATCATCTCTTTGACAATTGTGTCTAGATTTTCTAATCACAAAATCTCTGTAGCCAATCAGCCTTGCACTGCAAGTGGGATTTTCTGTGGAGTCTGTATTATTGGGTATTGAGTGCTACCATCTTTAATATTTTATGGTCCAGAAAATTGCCTTAATCCATTAACTGTAGCTTTGTGTTCCTTTATTAGGTCATCTATCTTGTTTTGTCTTCGTGGAAATGGAATTGGGATGTCTCCTTCAGACATTACTGATTTGATTAGAATAAGATCCAGATATGTTCAGAGACTGAATTTAAAGTCTGGACCTTTTAATATTTACAGTGTTCATTCTCTGTTGCACTTATACATTACAGGGTATGTACTTTGTACACCCTGTGGCTTGTCTCCTTTCTCTTCTGGTTGGTGTGTGTGTAAGAGATGGTTTTGAGAGCATGAAATGTTCACACAGTTTTCATAGTATTTCGCTGACTTGTGCACTAATCTCCAGTGTGCTGATATTTCTCCCCAGAGATAACCTTTGTGAACACTTGGTATAGTTGGGCCGCTGAATCATAATTCACTACTGCTCCTTATTTTGCATGGATGAAGGCTCCCACTAACCTGTCATCTGTGCTGTATTGTGGCTGCTTAACCACTCCCTCCATTCTTTTGAAGTTGCATAATTTTGCATAATAATTTTTTTACATTTGTGACAGAGCTGCCCTTTGTTGGCATTATATGACTTTTCTCTGCTCCCACTTTTGCCACAGACCCTCCTTCTGTTTACAGGTTTGTATCCTGCCTGCTTGTGTGGACTGCAATTTTTTTGTCTTTGTGGCGTCTGAAATCATTTACTACTGCACTGACTGCCTCCTTTTTCTACACGCATGTTGGCTGAGCTTGCCATTTCATATGTTCTAACAATGAAGAATGTTTGATTTCAATATAGCCTCCCACATTTATCAACCTTTCCTGGATTTTGGGTGAGTTTGACGCAAACACTATGCTGGCCATAATCATTTTTCTCATATCGTTAAGTGCACAGTCTTTAGCCAGCAACTCTGTCACAAACTGTTCACCTGCACCCCTTTGTAAAATTGGTAGCCTGCAACCCACGAGGCTAGCTTTTGGGGGACATATGCCTCAAACATTAAACTATGCCCTCAGCTCTTTCTCATCTTCATCGGACACATCTATCACGTATTGTAAGTGCCTGTACCTTTCTTTTCCACTCAGATGAGCAGACAACAGCATTTTTCTTCCTCATCTTTGTATTTTAGGGGACCCTTGAAAATGAGCTGTGTGTGCTGCTGGAACCTCTTTCACTCCTCAGGAAAGTTCATGCTTTCCCAGGTCAGCCTGGGCAACTGGACTTCAGCAGATCCTATAATCCTGGGATCTGGCCAGCTGTTCTCTTTGGAGCTCTGAAAATCCACCTCTGCTGCAAAAATGGACTTTTCTATTTTCTTAACAGTGACTCAGTGTTATTCAATGTAATGCACTCAGCCAGGCAGGAAATGCTCTAGAGAACAATGGGATTGTAAGGATCCGAGACACTGTATAACATCCCAGGCCTTTTTCATTAGCAGATAGCATCATTTTGAGTCTGTTTCAAAACAGTCCACATACAAGTAGCTAAAGTGAAGTCTGGGTTTTCTTTTGAAAGGGTAATGTGTGTGTCTTGGTACAATAAAGTATGTCAAATTCGATAGTTGCCATAGTTGATATCCAGTTTTAACTTTGCAGGTTTTTGATGGAAAAAGAGTCTGAGTTCAATCAGTCTTTAAACATATGCTTCAGTGATTACCAGAATGACAACTTTGTCCTACAAGAATGTGAGTGACAATAGTTGCTATGGATTTCCTAGCTCACCTAATCAGATTTCTTCAGAGCTGTATAATTATTAAGTCATTAGACTAAACTTCAAATGCTATGACAGTTTTATTCTGAAATTAAAAGAATGTCCAACAGGATTTTATTTCTCTATTATTTCTTTTACACATCTGTGCTGAGATGCACTAGAAGCATAACGGTGCAAAATTGTTGAGAGGTCAGTGTAATATTTGGAAATGGGCTGGTTGACCTAGTTCTTGGCAGTGGCTCAGAAAAGAAAGCCCAGGAAAGGAGAGAAGCATCTCCTTTTGTTATGCTTTTCAGGGTTGAGGTGAATGTGGTGGGGAAGAGCAGGCATAGCTTTGCAATTATATAAAATAGCTGCTCCTCCGTTTAGGTTGCAAAGTATACAAAAGGATTATCATTGCATAGGAAGGGTTGGCTCACAAAAGGAGGAGAATAAGGAGATAGTGAGCACCTGCAGGACAAACAAAGGCATGCAAACAGCGTGAAACTTTAAAAGACATGTTATTCATGTGTTTGTGTGTAACCATAGGAATTCAGAATACTACTTTGTCCAGGTAAAATCTCTGTCCTTTCTTCAACACTCTGCTGTGCTTTGGAATTACTGAGTTATTATGAAACTGGCAAGAATTTGCCTAGAAAAGGAATCCTAATGTCATTTGCTACATGGGTGTAATCTTTGGTTCTGATATTGGTGCTCTCCATGCTGTTATAAGGTTCAGGTGACGCAGTTAGGCATTTTACACTGCAAACCCATTTTGATTTTTTAAAATATAAAATCTGTTCAGCTGGTTTAAGGATAAACATTTAAAACAGACACAGGAGGTGTTTCTCACTTTAAGTTGCTTTTAAAAATTGTGTCCTCACTTTGCATTGTTTGACGGGGAAATGGCTGATACATTTGCACACAGTAACTGCTTAACGATTTTCAACGTGCTGCATGCCAATACATTTTTATAAAAGTGTCTAAATACACATTAACATAATAGATTTTAAAATGCAGCAGGTGCTCAATAAATGATAAGAAGAGGCTAAGGGGGAGGAGGGGCTGCAAAGGAGCTCTTTGCAGCTCCCTAATTCTGAGATGCATTCTGGCCCAATCCCCAGCACAGTACAGAGCAACCTCCGTACTTCTCTAAACTCTGCCACCAGGATATGATCCCAGGGGGCCAGAATGGCAGCTGGGACTTTCTGGAGCACCCTAGTGCTCTAGCCACAACTCTTTTGTGACCAGTGCCTGTGCAGTGGGCCAGGAGGAGACTCCTTGTGCCTTCCTTGCTTATGGTCCTTTCTCTCTCCTTTGTGCACACATGCAATACCACCCACAGTTTTATCCCAAATAGCTAATTATGCTGGCACAAGTGAGCAAGTTAAAGGCAGAGTGCTATATAACATCATCTATTTCTAAGCAGATACTTCTAAACTTCCCACTGGGTTCAATGAGGAGTTCTACTTCAATACAGATGGAACAATATGGCCCAGAATTGCAGCCTTCACCTTGAATTTTCTTGTTTTTGTTTAGTTGCTGTTGGTTTTGGAGTGTTGTTTTTTTTCCCAGTTTTTGCCAGAGTCTTAAAGAGGGACTTTCATATTGGGGGAAAGGTGAAGACTGAACATTCAGCAGCAACTTTCTGAATTCCTATTCCCATTTTAAGATATTGGTGTTTAAATGAGAGCATTCTGCCACACGGCCCTAATCTCTCTTTCTCCTGTAATGAGAGCTGAAGCCATGAGCCTGTGTTTATGACACCAGGGGCTGTTCTCATGGACAACACTGACTCAAGCCATCATAAACCATGACTTCAAAGCAGGAACAATGGGAGCAAAGACCAACATTTGTCCTTGATATATATCTAGAGGAAACGTCAATGAATATTATGAAAAGAATAAGGGAAACAGAAACTGATATATTATTAAGTATCCTTTATCAGTTTTCTTCAATCTGAATGTCCCACCCTGACGTTACTAAAACAATTCTTTCTTGTGTTACTTGAAGCATACTGGAATCTCCAATTTTAGCCTGTTATCAATTCAGAATTAGTAAAACTATTTATAATATAGAACGCACAGCAAATTCTGTTATACAATTCCTGCTGCTTTGAAACAGAATTCCTTATTACTTTCTTCAGCTATTTGGCACACAGGAATATCTTCAAAGTTCACTAGTAATTTTTGTTGTCAGTCCATTAAGTTGATTTTACGGCAGCCAACACAACCAGTGCCCATTTATGTGAAGTCTGAAGACTTCTTCAGGTCTCCAAGAAGGCCGTTTGATACCAGCACCCTCATTTATGGCTGACCTTGAGGGGAGTTCAGTTTGGTAATTTATGGCAAACCCCATCTAGGAAGACCCATTTGCAAGATTCACTGTCATTTAGCACTAAACAATTGTTCCTGGCTCCAAAGACAATCTGAGTCCTGACAGGGCAATCCCATAAAAAATATTGCCTGGCCGCCCAGGTGTCTTTTCCAATTATCTGGAGTAGAAATTAATACTTTTAAAAGCTGCTAGTTTTTGAAAGGTTATTGCAATTTATTCCAGAGGTTTCTTTTGCCCATTATGATGAATTGGTTTATTATGCAGTTATTTTCTATGTCAGCTTTTTAGAAGATTGAACCATAATGTTGAAACATTAGAGTGAATGCCAAACATATTATTTTACAACTGAGTAATAGATGTCCTCGAGAAAAGTGTGCTCTGTTTTTAATAACCGGTAATTTTATGTTTATGTTCCCTAATGCTGTTGTCACACATTATTTATTTCTGTGTAGTAAGGACCTGCTTTTAAAATGTTACTGATAGCGTGGACAGATTTTTGTGCAATTTGCTAAGAATATATTAGTTAAAAGTACAATACTATAAATTGTGAATGATGCTTTCTAAAAGCAAAGAATTTCTGTGGCTTTCTCAATATCAGTTTAATATATGCAGCAATTCCACGGAGAATAAAAGTCAACCTTACTTCCCCCCCACACACACCTAAATTTTGAAGCAAGAAAAAAGTTGGTTCTCTAATAATCGGCATGTTTTCTTCTATGAAATTTTTCTGGAATAATCTCTGGATGTTAATTTTGTTCCCAAAGTCTTCTCCAACTGATCTATAAAAGGACAGTAATTAGCATTTTAATGGAAAGAGCTGAATGTTTGCCTACAGTGAGCATATTCCTTCTATTTGTGTGTAGCGCAACAATACTAAAAGACATAAGGCATTGAATGTTTCATTTCATTTTGGGGGGGCAATCAGATTAAGACTCCAGTCCTGCAGTAGGGCATGCCAGGGATTGCTGTGCCCAGGCAAAGCTGCATTGAAGTCAGTAATGCTCCCGTCTACCCTCATGCTGTCTATTGCAGGATATTGGAGTATCTCCTGCTAACAGAAAGAGGCTTGCCAAGAAACAAAGGGGAAATGTGAGTTCTACCTGTTTGGTGAGCTCTGCATAGTAGTATAGTGGTCTGCTCTAACTAGTTTTAACATAGCTTCTGCACTTCTGGTACTCTGACTTCAATCCTGCAGGTGGTTAACTACCCTCCATTCACATTGATTTCTTTTGCAGCATTAGAGAATAATACGGCTTCCAACCTCAGGTGCACAGCAGTGCCCTGTATAGTTTTTAACTGGAGCAGTTATCTTAAAATGGTTTCGTATCTGGTATCATTTCAAAAAGACAATTTCCTGTGGGAAAAATGGTGTTTATTTCAAAAATAGCAGGTTAGTGCTAATGAGTGCTTGACACTATTTTTCAAACAAGCAGAGGCAGGAATAAAGATTTGGCATTAAGCCCAAATGTTTTAAACATGTTTTTAAGTGACTAAAGCTGGAAAGTAGAGATAAAGGCACTTTAAAATATTCTCTCCTCAAAGCAAAAAATCCTTAAAATTTTCTGTCAGCATCCTATCATCAAAGTATCTGAGTACCTCACAAACATTATTGCATTTAACCCTTCATTCCATTATGCTGAAGAAACAGGCCCTCATGACCTTACCCTCAGAACACCACTTGTGAGACGGTAATAACATACTGATTTTCAAGGCATATACTACTTTGACTCCCAGTTCCATGTCTTAATCACAAGACCTGTATGATGCAATAGTGATACAAAGGGAAGGATGGTTTTCTGGATAGCCCTGGGTGGGATGATTTAGTTGGTGTTCGTCCTGCTTTGAGCAGGGGGTTGGACTAGATGACCTCCTGAGGTCCCTTCCAACCCTGATATTCTATGATTCTATGATAAGGCAGAGAACTAGGATTTAGGAGATCTGAGTCTAGTTGCTGACTCTGGAATAGGCTTACTTTGTGATCTTGGACTAATCAGTGAAGTTTTGTGAACAATCCTGACTCATGGTTTAAGTCAGTAAATTTCTATTATTTACCAAATGAGAGGTCAGTACTGAGACCTGCAACAATGTTAACCAGTCTGATCACACATGCAAATGAGTCTGATTGGCTGTAGTGTGTTCTATGGAAGCAATTTTGTTTTTTCTGGGCTTCGGATATTTTCTCCACCATACACCTTTACTTTTAAAGGAAAAACTGTCACACTTCTGTAATTCATTCTCATAATGGAGAGATTTCCAGATAGTTTTGATAAAAACCATTCACAATGTATGTAACAATGCTTTTGTTTTGGTGAATAGCAAGGTTTATTGTCCCTCAAGATAAATATTGACCTGAGCTTTAACTGGGTCAATATTAATCTCTCTGTTCAATAAATCCTGGTGTTCTCTTCTAAGAAATCAATCCCTGCTTAATATATAATATTACTGAGTAAAATTAATACATTAATTTCCTTTTGGAGATTTTCATAAGTGGCAAACAAGTCCAGGTTATTGGGGTTCTACAAAAAGTATTCACATCATGATTAGCACATATTCATGTTAGTACATTGCTGTGTAGTGCATTAAATTAATGACTGTATTGCTAAGAGAGTTACAATAAGCTCTATTAAGTACTTATTTCAAGGCTTGGCAAAAGTGAATAACAATAAATAATTCAAGTAGCACCTCTAATCTTGTTTGCTTTCTTCTTAATTGGTTTTACAGCATTGTTTTGACATTTACCCTTGAATTAAAAAAAATTACTTACAAAGAAGAAAATACATGCTGTGCACTAATCCAGCTGCCAATAAGATACTTGCATATTGATGCATCAGAGCACAAGATTTACAGTCTGTCTTCATGGCTGGCGAGGTCTGTTACCGGTATGAAGTAGTATGGATTTATAGTCTTGCACATATACTGAATTAAATAACTCCGTTTGTACACATGCAGAAGTTCTATTTAAGAACTCTGTTTGATATATAAAGACTACCTCCCCTCCTTAGGGTGAGATAAAGGATTCCTTCTCCTGAGTTAAGAAGGTATGTTATAATTCACCATTAGTGGCAAAGACAGGGGTTTTATGCAATTATATAGCTTTATTTTTATTCTGGTTTTTTTTCAACTAGAAGTGTTAGGATTGTTTGTATCATACAACATCTCTGTCATATTAATTTTCTGTATAAAACATTTGTGTGTGTATGTGTCACTGTGCCTCAGAGAATACCAGATTCAGGACAAACTGGTGAGAAATAGGGCAGATTTACACAAACCTGTGGTTATTCGATCATTAAATTATACCAAGCCAGTAACTAAAATAAATGTTTGTCTCACCACACTAGTTAACAAGAAGTCAAAAATGCAGTCTCCTTAGGCATTCCAGCCCTTGTTTCACCACCCAGACACTAGACTTTATGATGAGTGCTTATTGAAAACCAATTTCATCAAACAAAGGGTTCTTCTGATCTCAAGAGATCAGCCACATATCCAGGTCAATATATAACTCTAACCTTACCTAATAATCATATTGCTGTCAATCCGTTATTAACTAAAATCTAAAGATTTATTAATAAAGAAAAGGAGAGAGTTTAAATGGTTAATAGATCATATACATACAATAATGGCAGTGTTCTTATATGAGGTTTGTAGTGCTGATGTTACAGACTGCTGGCTTGTAAAGTCTCTGATAACTCCCCAAAGATTGGAAGGTCCTTAATTCAGTCTGGTTCTTTTAGTTGTAAATCCACAGTACAAAGAATCAGAGCAGGAAAGAGGCAGCAAGGGTCTTTTATATCGTCTGCCATGTACTTGGAATTCTACTGTCCCAAACAAAGCTCACAGCACAGTTTGTAGAAAATTACTGGTACAAGATGGACTCCAGGGTCATATGAGCATGTCACATGCCCATACATGGCTTGCTGTGGTGGTGAAACACTGGAATGCATTACCTAGGGAGGTGGTGGAATCTCCTTCCTTAGAAGTTTTTAAGGTCAGGCTTGACAAAGCCCTGGCTGGGATGAGTTAGTTGGGGATTGGTCCTGCTTTGAGCAGGGGGTTGGACTAGATGACCTCCTGAGGTTCCTTCCAACCCTGATATTCTATGATTCTATGAAGATGGTCTTATCAACACCTTGACAAATAGTTAGAAAGTACACAGATTTGTTTAAAATGTATTTGTATTTATTGAATTATAACTATTTTCTGCGGGTGAAATTCCATAGGAGGTATAAGTTATATGATTTTGGCACAACCCTGACCCACAGCAGGCAGCTACACTGGAGGGAGAATTCACTATTCACAAGAAGAGCTGCGCAAATAGAAGCTTCTCAAGTGGAGAGAGGCAGTAAATCAGCATTTCTCCTGGCCAGCCTGCCCCAAGCCCTCAGATGCATAGGTAGGTAAGGTCCCATGGGAAGCAAGTCTAGGGGGAAAATGGTTCACAAGAGTTGGCAGTTTTTCAAAGAGACATTATTAACGGCACAAAAGCAAACTATCCTACTGGGTAGGAAAGATAGGAAGTATGACAAGCAACCACCCTGTCTTAACTAGGAGATCTTCAATTATCTGAAACTCAGAAAAGAGTCCTACAAAAAGTAGAAACTCAATCAAATTACAAAGTATGACTGCAAACAAATAACATAAGTCTGTAGGGATAAAATTAGAAAGGCCGAGGCACAAGAACTGAGATTAAATTAGCTAACGACATAAAGGGCAACAAGAAAACATTCTACAAATACATTAGAAGAAAGAGGAAGACCAAGGACAAGGTAGGCTGATTACTCAATGGGGGTGGGAGTACAATAACAGAAAATGTGGAAATTACAGAAGTGCTAAATGACTTTTTTGTTTTGCTTTTCACCAGAAAGATTAGTAGTGATTGGACATCTAATATGTGATGCCAGTGAAAATGAGGTAGGATCAGATGCTATAATAGGGAAAGAACAGGTTAAAAATTATCTAGAAAAGTTAGATGTCGTCAAGTGACCTTCACCTGATGAAATACATCCTAGAATACTCAAGTAGCTGACTGAGAAGATATCCGAGCCAGTAGCGATTATCTTCAAAAAGTCATGGAAGATGAGAGAACTGGAAAATAGCAAATATAATGCCTATCTATAAAAAGGGAAATAAGGATAACCCAAGGAATTACAAACCAGCTTAACTTCAGTACCCTGAAATATAATGGAGCAAATAATTATGGAAACAGTTTGCCAACACCTAGAAGATAATGAGGTGATAACTAACAGTCAGCATGGATTTGTCAAGAACAAATTGCGTCAAACCAACTTAATAGCTTTCTTTGACAGGGTAACAAGTCTTGTGGCTAGCGGGGAAGTGGTAGATGTGGTATATCATGGCTTGAGTAAGCCTTTTGATACTGTCTCACATGACCTTCTCATAAACAAACTAGGAAGATACAACCTAGATGAAGCTACTATAAGGTGGATGCATAACTGCTTGGAAACCCAGTCCCACAGAGTAGTTATCGGTGGTTCACAGTCAAGCTGGAAGGGCATATCAAGTGTGATCCCACAGGGATCATTTCTGAATCCAATTCAATATCTTCATGAATGATTTTGATAATGGCATAGAGAGTACATTTACAAAGTTTGTGGATGATGCCAAGTTGTGAGGGGTTGCAAGTGTTTTGGAGGATAGGTTTAAAATTCAAAATGATCTGGACAAACTGGAGAAATGGTCTGAAATAAATAGGATAAAATTCAATAAGGACAAATTCAAAGTACTCCTCATAAGAAGGAACAATCAACTGCACACATACAAAATGTAAAATGATTGCCTAGAAAGGAGTAGTGTGAAAAGGGATTTGAGGGTCATAGTCAGTCATAAGCTAAATATGAGTCAACATTGTAATACTGATAGGGTTGCCAGGTGTCCGGTTTTTGACCGGAACACCTGGTCGAAAAGGGACCCCCGGCAACTCCAGTCCGCTAAAAGTCCAGTCAGCGGTGCAGCAGGGCTAAGGCAGATTCCCTGGCTCCGCACAGCTCCTGGAAGCACCCGGCATGTCCGGCTCCTAGGCATGGGGCAGTCACAGGGGCTCTGTGCACTGCCCATGCCCCAAACACCAGCTCCACAGCTCCCATTGGCCAGGAGCCATGGCCATTGGGAGCTGCTGGGGCAGTACCTGTGGGTGTGGGCAGTGCTCAGAGCCCCTGGCCCATCTGCCTAGGAGCTGGACATGCCGGCTGCTTCCAGGAGCCGCTTTTTTTTTAGTTTTGTTCTAGAGTTTGTATATAAATATATACATTTCTCCTAAACAAATAGCTGGTATTTTCCAACCAGTTTTAGTTTCATGATTAATTTTTATAATTCCAAAGGAAACAGTTTAAAACAAATTCACAAAACATTCTTGCATTATGCTAGTGCATGAAAACCAGACAGTGAAACTGACTCAAACCTGACCATTAATCAACATAAAACTAAACAATATATTTTTATTGTCGAAGCAGAGAGAAATGTGAAAAGGCCCTTTACTTCCCCACTTATTCCAAGGTCTTCTGTACCTTCCCCCCTGACAGTATGGCTCCATTGCAAGTGTGCTAGTAGGATGATCCTTTTAGCCGGAGCCCCTGAAACGACGTCTTTAGGAGTTCTCCTGAGTGGAGGAGGGCGGTGTATGTTCTATAGTATGTGGAGATTGGATGAGTGATGCTGCATAGCCCACCCCCAACACACCCACTGGTCTACTCCCTCCTGTTGCCTGCTCCTGGGCAGATCTTGGACCCCAAAAGATGTTCATCAAACTCCCTATCCACATGTGCCTTTGTGAAGTGTAATATAATTCACTGCATGTTTAATTCCTTCATATATGTGCTGTTTATTTTTTGTACTTCATTCAGCATGAAACATAAAAATAAATTAATCAGCTTCAGTTTTGTTTCTAGTCAATTATTGTTATTTATTTTTGTTGCAGTAGTTTTTAGAGGCCAGGGCCCCATTGTGCTTGGCACTGTGCAAACATATAACAAAGATACCTTGCGTAATGGCTCTTATGAACAAGCACAATTCTGCAGTGCTTGTTGGACTGGAGAAACAGCTGGAAAATGTGTATGTGCACATGCAATTATTTTCCTTGAAATTAAAATGAAGAATATAAGAAAGCATTTCTGGTACTACTAGGCTGTGTAAAATATTTTATTTTTTGTGTGTAACGTACCTGTTTCTATTCCTTTAATACATAGCGGACTTTGTCTGGGTAGTAAAATCTCTCATCAGTAATGTAACTAAAACAAGTATTACCCCATGGCTTAATCTCTTTATTATCTTGGTGAAGTTTTTTAGTCTGGTTTATTTGTTAACATGAGTGTGATTCAAGTGTTTGCAGAACAGTTCTAAAAGGAAAAAAATCAAATAGTATTGATCTAATTTTGCACTCCAGCCTCCATCCCCAGAAACCAAATAATCGGAGGGGTGAGGGTGGAGGTGGGGGTGTCATATCACATAGTTTAGCCATAGCTGTTGACATCTTAATTCCATAAAAATATAGATTGACCTCAAATTGACTTTGAAACTTGCAAGCTCAAGGGAACGGTTATGTAACCAGAGCAACTACTACCTAAGAGAGCAAAAGCCCTCAGCCTGGCAGATACTGTATAGTCAGAAGGAACTGAATCATAAAGCGATAGGTTTTGGTTGCATTTTCAAATGAAATCACTCCAATTTTACACTGCAGTCACACTCCATATACAGGTGGGCAGGGGCAATTTTGTCTTTTGGGTTTTAGATTCATAATAAGCAATCTAGCACTTCTGTGTTTTAGTTGGAGGGGTGAGTTGATATCTTGGCAAAACAAGATATTGAAAGGACGGTTCTCTCCAAGGGCCTAATTCAGCAACTATTAAAGTCCATTGACTTAGGAGGGAGCTGGATCAGGGCATATATTCTCAGTTAGCAAATCAAGATAATATATCCTGAAAGAAAAAATGCCAAAATGTAATTCACAGTAAATCTATCAGAATTTACAGTTATAAGAATTACATATCCTAAATGCCTTGGTTCTTCTATCAGTGTAAAAGACGGTACACTAGTTTTTATATATGAACATTCTATATATATAAACACTCATATATTTCGGCCAGAGTACCTATGATTTGGCAGCACTTTTTTGAATCATATTGAAAGTAACTCAAATATTTCCCCTACACATACAAGGTCACAATAGTAAAGACTGTGTAACTTAACTGTATATTGCACTTCATTCTGTGAGCCATCTCTTTTTTTATTTTAATTCATTTTTATTTATGATTCATTTGTTGTATATCAATCCTGATTGTTATATATAAGTAATGGGCACCATATGACAACCTAGACAGATAGTTAAAGTCTGCATGAGTACATTGTGGACCAGAATCTCCAGGACAATCTGTCCTCTTTGTACCACGCAGGCAGCTCAAAGTCTCTGGATTCTGACCATAAGGGGCCATCAGAAAATTCACATGGCAGAGAACAACTCCCCATTGGCATAAGCCTGGAACAGGTGGCATTCTGAACTACCTGTCCTTCCCCACCTCCACCACAGAGGCAACAGAGCTTCACTGCACAGGATGCTCTGTCTCTTGGCCACTCAAATAGATGTCAGGGTCATTGCAGAATCAGGGAGCCATAACGGTCTCATTGATGACTTGCCCTCTGCCCCTTTGTTGTCCTGGTGGGTGCTTGGACCCTGGTGAGCACTGAGACTTCTGTATTTGCATATATTACTTGACCAAATTTTCTTAATAAAGAGAAGGTTGAGCAGTGCCTTGATTACAGTCTATAAGTGGGAACAAATATTTAAAAATGGGCTCTTCAATCTAACACGATCCAATGGCTGGATGAAAATACAGCATACATTTTTAACAGTGAGGGTAATTAACCATTGGAACAATTTACCACCGGTCATGGTGGATTTTTAAATCAAGTTTGGATGATTTCCTAAAAGATCTGCTCTGGTAATTGTTTTGGAGAAGTTCTATGGCCTGTGTTATACAGGAGCAATATCTATGGAATCTATGTTTGTGATATGCACTAAAAATCAACAAAAAGACGTATTGCTCGCTAGGGAGGGGAGGACATGTTCATTAAAAAGGAACTAGGCCTGAACTTTGACTTCACCCTTGCACTGATTAGCAAAACATTTGGAAGGTTGGAAGAAGTTCAATTATGAACCCCAGCCACCTACCTCTTTTTACCTCTGTGGAGGGGGAGGTGTGTGAATGCATCCTACCCATCTGCCTCCAGCAGGGAGTTTTCCCTCACTCTTGAATTTAGAGGTTGGGCCAGTGCCTATTTCTTCACACCCAAATCTTGGGTCTTCAGGATCATTGTGCTCTGTACACTGCAATCTTGCTTCTTCCAGGGAAAGCCAGATGGCTAACTCCGCCCTCTCCAGTGAAACCTGACACAAACTTCTCTCAATTGGACATTCATATCACAGGGGCTTTAACATCTGAAAAGTACTTGATGGCTTTCCTATACTGTAACTAACACCCCATCAAGGTGTGGCTGTGATTGTTATGGTATGCCAGGCCCCTCTAGATATCTGGTAGGATGTTCTCAGATGAGCTCGGAGCCAGGTGCTGTAGGCACTCCAGGCACTGGGCTTTAGGGGATCTAGCCCTCATTGGGTTCCGATAAACACTTATACATTTTAAACAAGTGAGGAGGATTCCTTTACTAAAGATCACATATTTCGGTATAATTCAGTGGTTCCCAAACTGGGGTTCGTGAACCCCTGGGGGTTCGTGAAATGTTACAAGGGTTTCTCAGGGAAACAATTTTCCCTAATGGTGGACAAAGATGTCCCTAGGAACCCTGAACAGCACGGGGCCAGCAGCCTGGAGCCTCTGGACTTCCAGGAGCTAAGCAGATCAAAGTAATCAGATCTGTTACACTGAGGAGATTTCAACTCCAAGACTCCTCATAAAAAATGGAAAGGGAGGTGGATTTTTTTCTGCTGTTTTTAAAATTAAATAGGCAGCTAGTATTGTTTTTAAAATTATTATGAAGAACAAGTTTAAACTTTGTTGTAACGTCCGTTGTTTGCCTGGACTACTCAAGATCTGAATGATTGTGTAGGAAGAACTCTTTGAGTTGGCTTCTTAAATATCTTCATGCTGTTTCACATCTGATACTCCTTGATGAAACATAGGAGCCTTGTCTTATATAACAGGCTTATTCAAAGTGATACAAGCTACGAAAGTGAGATCTTGGAAGAGTGTTACCCTTTTCATAGTGTAATAACAATACTGTAATGATACATAATAATTAATAGTGAATAATAAGCATGTCAAAAACAAATTTTATATTTCCAAGATCACTGATTTTATAATTTATACTCAGGTAAAGGAGAAAATCCCTGGAAATATTCATTTTTAGGAGGGGGTCCGCGAGACTTGACATTTTAGTGAAAGGGGTTCACAGGTGGTTAAAGTTTGGGAACCACTGGTATAATTTAAGGTGTGAATTCAAACTGATATAGTTATACAGATGTAACACCCTGGGTGGACAATCTTCTTTCGGTCTAAGAGAGACTTTTTCGGTTTAGCTTATGCCACTTGGAAAAGGGCTTAAGCTAAACAGAAAAAAGCCTCTTTTATAATGGAATAAGAGTATCCAGCTTGGGGGGCGGTGGGGAGGCTATACCTGTATAACTATCAGTGTGACTGGTGAAAATTCCCCAGGAAGACAAGCTCTGGCAGCCTGAGGCCTGCTCTACACTTGGTGGGGGATAGATCTAAGTGAATAACGTAGCTGAAGTCAACATACTTAGATCTACTCACCACGGTGTCTTCACTGTGGTAAGTCAACAGCTGGTGCTCCGCCATCGACTCCGCCTGTGCCTCTCGCCCCGCTGAAGTACCGGAGTCAATGGGAGAGTGCTTGGCAGTCGATTTATCGAGTCTACACTAGACGCGATAAATCGACCCCCTGCTGGATTGATCGCTGCCCATTGATCCAGCTGGTAATGTAGACAAGCCCTGCAGGCTGCATCCCACTTGTCACTGTGGTGTGTAGCTACACATGGCAGTGAAAGGCTCTGGCAGCAGGAAGACAGCAGGACACAGCACTAGTAAAAATAGCAGTGTAGGTGTGGCAGGGCTTGGCCTTGTAGAGAGACATGTAGAGTATTTAACCTAGGGGCTTAAGCATTTGGGGCACTCTACCCCCCTAAGCTGTGCCTCACTGTCTATGCTGCTACTTATACTCATGCTAGCTGGGCATGCAGTGTCTGTACTCCACACACTGCTGTAAGACATAATCATAGTTGTGAGTTCTCCTACCTCAGAGTATTAGGAAATTTGAAAGTAGTGGGAGAGGTGGATGCACTATTGGGGGAGTGGGTCCTGCTGTTTTTGTGTGTGAAGCAAACTAGCTTCCCTTCTCGCTCTCTAACAAGATAAGAGAGGTGTGACCGGGATCCCAGTAAGGGCCATCTATGGTCACACAATTAGGGTGAACTGCAAAGAATGGGGCAGACAATCCCCAAAAGGCTGGTGGATATTCTAATACGTAGATTTACAAAGCCAGCACAAAACAGCTTCTTTATTACCTTACTGGTTACTCAGAAGTGCAAACAACACAGTTCCCTTAAAGTGATCCAGCCTAAGGCCTCCATCCAGGTACCCAAATCAAATACGATGAAGATTTCTGAAAATCTTATTTCATCATATAAAAGAAAAGGTTCTACCAATCCCAAAGGATCGGACACATCACCTCCCAGGTTATTGAATATTCCAGATCTTACCCAAATACACGCTACAGCCAATTCTTATTAACTAAACTAATATTTATTTTAAAAAAACAAAAGAGAGAGAGAGTATGGTTAAAAGATCAATATACATACAGACATGAGTTCAGTCGATTGAGGTTCAGATTCATAGCAAAGATGGTGAGCTTTGTAGTTGAAAAGAGCTTTTTCAGAAATAGTCCATAGGTTATAGTCCAATGTTTATATTTCAGAGTGATCCAGTTAGAACTGGGATGTCAGCCCTTGTGGCTTAGGCTTCCTCTGCATGAAACCTTAAGCAGATCTGAGATGACAGAATCAGGACCCAAAGGTCTTTTATACAGTGTTCTAGCATCCACTTGACCATACACTCCTGGGTAAATAATAGGCTTTTGATGTAACCTTTTGCTTACTAAACACAACCAGTAATTAGTTACACAAATTAACATAGGGCAATTTATCCATTAGGCATTCTATTACAAACTTCAAAGAGACATATAGGCAATGACATTATTTTATCCAAGATTAATCTAAATGTTAATATTCCCTTTTGATCTCTGAATTAATAGGTATAGTGACAGACAGGAATTGTCTGTTTACATGCTGGCATCAAAGATAACCACAATTAGTAAAAATAACGAGGAGTCTTTGTGGCACCTTAGAGACTAACAAATTTATTTGGGCATAAGCTTTCCTGGGCTAGAACCCAGTATCACTTCTAACTTCTAACAATATAGGTTTGCATTTCAAAGTTCTAGCCTACTTAGCATGAATGGCCCTAATTGCCATTCACATACCTTTTTAACATGTCTTTAAAGGTCACTTTGGGTTAGTTAGGCTGCAAGTTTCCCTTTCTGGCCATGAGTTATATTTTGTATAAGATTTGCTGCAATTATATAGCAGTGGTAGCAATAATGATTTACATGATTATATTTTAATCAGACAATGTCACAAGAGGAATTAAAGAGCTGGTTTTGTTGAGGATTATGGCGTGAAAGGGTAAAGCCTTTGTCAGGGCTCCCAAAGTGTTTTTAAACTTTTGGATAAAAATTCCAAATGATCAAGTTGTTTTTAAAAAACAAAAACAAAAAAAATCAAAAAACAAAAAACAAAAAAAAACCCACATATGAAAGATAACAGCAAGGGAGCTAACATAGGGAATAATACATTAGTTATTGAAAAAGCACATAGACCACTCAGGTGGATCCCTGCAGGAAGCCATTACAACAACAAAACTCTTCAAGTTACAATTCAATCTAGCAGACTTTAATCAAAAGCACTGAGAACCATAGGATGCTTCTTCCCCATTGCTGTGATTAATGTATTTTTTTCTTTCAAGTAGTCAAGTAAATAAATAAAATACGCTTAAATGCTCTTGTCTGTAATGTAAGAAATATGCCATGCCAGCTTCCTGCAGAACAAGAGAACCTCCCTGCAGGAACTGAGCAATCTCATGGTGGACTGATCTCAAAAGGTGATGAGATTTGGTTCAGTTTAGATCTGCATCTAAAAGTTTGGAATCCTACACATTTGGTTATTAGAGTCAAACAATACTGTAATACTAGCTTATCTGTCTCTACACAGTCAATGAGAATTAGCCATCCAAGTCCATTGGTACAGTCCAGAATAGTGAAATACTTTACTTTGTACATCACTGAAACATATTAACATAGATCACACAAAATTATTTATTCTGATTTTACTTAAAGTCCATCTAATAAACCATGAGCCAAAATCATGTTCCTTGCCCTCTGCTACTGTCCCGCTATTTCATGTAGGCAGTTTGTTTCACCCATTGCTACAGTAACTGGCTACTTTGTCATATTCTGCTCATGTCACCATCTCCTTGAGACCTTGCATTGGTTTCCAATATCAGATTCAAACGACGCATTTTCAGGGCTCTGGATAAAATCCTATCTCCATTGAAATCCACAGCAAATCTACCATTGTCTTCAATTGGACTCTGATTTCACCCCATCTTTACAGCACTGTCTATGCCTGCATCTCATCTCCTAATACTTCCCCACTTACCCTACCAACACTGCCAACTTGACACATCTTGACAATCCTTTGGTCTCCTCCCATAAGCAATTTTAAGCCTTCTCTTCTGCTGTCCATATTCCTGGAATGCTTTCAGGAGTCTGTAAACTCAGTTAACCCTCCAAAACTACAGCTTTTGCACCTGCAACCTCATCTTTCCTGTCAGACATTTCTCCTTTAATATACTATATTCATGATAATTTTAAAATGACCAGTGCAAATTTTGACAGATATGGCAGTTTCCTGCAATATCTTTGGGAGATCTTACTGAATTAAGTTTCATTGTGGCCAGGGACTGTATATAATTGCATGTAGGAGGGTGACCACAGCCCTCCAGGAACTAAGATCAGTGGAGGGAGGGGTGATTAGGTAAATTTATTCAGGTTGTAACACTTGCAGAGTGGTACCACCACTTGGAGAGGCTCTCGTATATTCAAGCTGGATTCTCTGGGGATCAACAGACAAAGAAAGGACGTTTGGATAAACAGTCTGAGTTTAAACTGACTGGGGGTCTTCTTTCTGATCCAGCAAATGGACAGAACCTTAGGGAAGGGTTTGAAGGACTGACTCCTGCCAGAGCCCCTGCTGAAAGTGGGTTGGAGGGAGGGGCTAATCGCTGGTTTTTAGTATGTGTGTAGGTTCTTGTATTGCTTTTAATGTTTTCTGTGAAATGTTTTCACTTTAAGAATAAATGTGCTTACTTTGAAAGATCTGTGTGGTAACTTGTAACTGTTGGCTTCATTGTTCATAGACTTTCAAGAATAAGCAAAGTGCAGGAGCTGGCTGTTAGGCAGTCTGGCTTGCTGGGGAACTTCATACTATATGCAGGGAATTATGCAGCCTCAAAAAAACATGGTCAGGAAGGGGAGAGAGACATAGCTGAGGAGCCAGGAGCCTCGAGTGGGTACCCTTGCTGGACTACAGAGGGGGAATACCGATGCAGTTGCCCTGAACTGTGACACAAATCATTAAGAAAAAACAAAAATGTGTAACAAAAGCATATCTCATGAACTATTACTATATTCCATATCCAGTCCTTTCCCTGCAACATGACTGTGTCATCTGTTATTAACCTAATATAGGGTGTGATACTTCAAAGTGATGAGTACGCTGAATTCCCATTGATGTTTCTGACCTCATGGGGGCAGCACATGGCAGGACTGACCCCTTAGAGAGTGAACTTTAGTGTAAAATTCCATGCACAATGATGACATTGTAGAAATAATCATAATTAGTAATAATAAATAATATAATACATTTCATGTATCTGCTGGTGTGTCGAGCAATGCTTTGAAGTAATTGTCTAACAGAAAATAAAACCAGAAAATATTTGAATTAAGTTTGACTTTATTTATGCTATTTTATATATAAAATTAATATTTTTGTATCTTTAAAATAACGTCTCACACCATTATATGCCTGGGTTAAAATAAAAATCATTAGAAGCAGCAATGATAATGAGAAAGTCAAGGTTTAGTTGTGATTTTAATCTTTCATTGTCCTCTTTAGAGTGATAGTTGTTGAGCTACAACAATACATCTGAAATCCAGATCTCTCTGTGCCACAAAGATGAACAGATGGCAAGCACAGTGCAGGTAGAGTGTTCGGGAGTCTCTCATTTGAAAAATGAGAAATGTGAAAAAAATGAAAAATGTGCACACTTTAAAATGCTCAAGAAGCCCCAAGTCTGCAGTGACATTTCCTATGAGCTATTCCTATGCTTTCCCTCTTTTGACAAGGCATAGGTTTGCATCGTGTGTCATGCCTAATGGTGATTTCAACTCCTTGTTGGTAGTGGCAGCAGGTGTTTAAAAAAAATATTTCAAATGTATCACCGGTGTGGCTCCCATGATTTTAGTGTTTTAGAGTGTTAATCAAGAAACTTTCATACTGAGAAAACATTTTCATATTAGTAACTTTAAAATAATATTAAATGCAATGTCTGCTTCTTTGTATATAATTATGTATTCAACTCACTTCATAGAGACTTCTTTTGAAGATTCTTATTCCTTGTCTCACATACAAACGATGAAACATCATCAAAGCTAATAGACAACACTGAAAATGGCTCAGGTTTTCTTGGTAAATATTGCAAGGTTGTGCGTGTGTGTGTGTTTTGAAGTAAAATGAAATAATCTCTTTATATCTATATGAGTCATATAGTTGCACAAATTCAAAAATTTATAAAGCTTAAAATCTGTCAATGAAAAAGCAAGAATATTTTATCAAGTTGCCAAATATTGGGCATGATTCCAAAAGAATTGACTCATGCTTAAGGGTGTAAACCAACAACTAATTCTTGTTGGTTAGGAAGAAACTTTTCTGAGGGCATGGTATCTAATAATTGATTAATTCAGCATTTCTTGCACCTTCACTGCAACCCAGACAAAATACGGACTGGACAGACCACTAGTCTGAGCCATTATTGCAGTTCCTGGGTTGCCAATTTTGGTTGGATGTGATCCTGGAGGTTTCATCACATGACACAATCTTCAATGGAAAATTAATTCCTGGAGACTCCAGGGCAATCCTGGAGGGTTGGCAACCCAGTATGTCTTTGTGTTCCTAATGCATACAACCTAGGTTCACATTGTCCTATAGCCTGAAAAATATGTTCTTACATTCCCCACACTTAAAAAAGCAACCATATACCTTTAAACTGAAAGACTCAAGTTAAAAGACCAACGAAAACAATAAAGAGCAAAAGTAAGCTCTTTGGGGCAGGAACTGTGTATTAATGATGTGTGTGTACATTGCCTAGCATAATGGAGGCTGCATTCCAGAGTGGGGTGTTTAGGCACTCTCACAATATAGTTTAAAATAAAGCAGAAGGTCTCCATGAGATTTACCCCAGCAATGAATTTCACCCAGTGTGTTGTTTCCATGACAGAAGAAACAAGTTGCGTTGTTACGAATAGAATTCAAAACAATAAGATAATTGCATCTTGTTGGGTTATTTTCTCCCCCTTTTGTAGCTGTGTGTCACCTGTGGTATCGATCTGTTAAAAGACCGTGCCTGCATGCATTCGTTTCCCAGCCTCATATTGCACCATAGTGATAGCAACCACAACACCATAGTAAATTTTCACATTTTGAGTTCACAGAACGCTAGATTCTAGATTCAGTGCAGACTTTTTTCCTATTTATAACTGAGGACAGATTTCAAATTCACTGTTACCAAAATTGTCTTGCCAAAGCACACAGCATTCAATTTTTAAAACATTCACAGGCAGCTCTGTTTAAGCAGCTGCTGTGGCTAACAATTTCTCTTTTGATAAGCCCTAATATTTGTCTGAAAAGGGAAGAGTAGTTTATTCATGAACATTAGTTCTCAAAGTGAAAATTTAGCAAATTGAACAGTTTTAAAGTCAATGTGAATCCTCTCTGGGAAGCTTCTTTTTTAACTCAAAGAAGGCTTCATTTCTTTTGAGATACAATTTTGTAAATTTAAAAAAAATTCCATTTGCTTCTTGTTGTCTTATCTGAATTAAAGCTTTCTGCATTTCACAAATATCTGTGGTGAATGTGTTTAAGGGACTACTTGATACAAGTTATACAAACCCTGTAGATTAACAAAAAATATTTTTGAATTTTCAAATGCTCATACCAGTCCATAAATTCCAAATTGCACCTGAATCTAAATCTGTACTCTATAATTGTCTGACCTGTTAAGATAGACAACATTTTTTAAATTGATCTGGTACAATAAGATGCAATAAGATGTCCACTAGATCTTCACTAGAGCTGATCAGAAATTATTTTAAAAATTAACATTAAAAGCAGGACATTTTTGCTGAAAATGTCTACATTTTCCCATTTTTTTTATCAGTTGTAATGCTATATCAGAAAAATGTAATGGACATAAAACAAGAACTCTTAGGGTTAGTGTACATACCTTTTTTTTTGCACTGCTATAACTCTATCCGTTAGAATCTGATATAGTTATAGTAGTACAAAACCTGTGTAGGCAAGCCCTCAAGAAGGGCAAAAGAAAGATCTCTGTTAACGTATGAACTTAATGTCTTCAGGTAACCCTACAAACATTAACTAGCTGGTCAAACATTTTTGAAATTCACAACTTCAGCAATTTTTTGGAAAAATTTCAAATGTTGATGAAGGAAAGTGTTAAATTTTTCAACACAATTTTCAACAAAAAAGTTTACAAAAATTTTGAAATTTAAATTTTTGATTTTTTCATCAAAATTTTAAATAAAAATTTAGGGAACAATCTTTTGTGAAAATTTAAATCCTGTTTTAGACCAGCTCTAATATTAATTAGAGGCAAAATCTGTACTTGTCCAGGATTCATATTAGGTGCAAGACCAGAGGGGTAGTACTATAGATGGGAGAAACGTGTAGAAAGATTTTTTTTTTTCTGCTCTTCTCCCATGTTGAACTGACACTTCCATGCAAGTTTAGAGTCTGAGAAACTAACAACTAAGACTGTCTCGGCTTACAAAGCACTTTTCAATGGCAGATCTAAATAATATTGCATCAATTAAAACTATATTAAAAGAATGTTAAGGTTGCAAACTCAAGTTAGGAAGTGCCAGAACTGAGGTTGCCTGTGAATTAATCCAATTCTCCAGAGTGGCATTCAGCTTCTTAACCAGACCACTGCTTCTCTTCCTACAGTCCTCTGCCACGTTCACTGCACACTTTCCAACTTTTGCAACAAATGAGGCAGAAGAACGAAAGACAAAAGCAGCATTAACTACACAACTAGAGCTAGTCAAGAAGTTCCTACATCAAAGTTTTTACATCAAAAAATGCCAATTCATCTAAACCAAAACTGTTCATGGGAAAGGGTTGGTTTTGATTATCTCCTTTTTCAAAATAAATAAATCAGGTTTGAAATTGTCAAAACATTCCATTTTTTCATTTTCAAAACCAAAAGTTTTGTGTTTTGGTTCAACATGACTTTTTGTTTCAAAATTGTTAATTATATTAACATGGGGTTTTTTTAAATGTTGACATCAAAATGCAAAGCTTTGAAAGTATTAAAATAAAAGGTTTTGATTGAACTGAACCCCCAAAATTTTCAGATTGTCTGTTCATGAACATTTTCAAGATTTCAACTTTTCATCCCAGTTTGCGATGGTGTGTTGTTTTGGTTTGGTTTGTTTTTTTGTTTTTTAATCTTGAACATTCTGGTAGGATAAAAAAAACATTTCCCATCCAGCTGTGTGCACAACACTGATTCATTCTGTGAGCACCATCTACCCTGTGCACTGAATGAGGAAGGGATCCTGTGGAAAAAATAGCATGTGATCATGTAATTAAAGACTTTATCATAATGCATATGCACAAGGAGGTCAAATTAAGATTGTATGGTCAACCGTAATTCTGGCGTATTCTAACTTTGAAGTGCTTGAATCCCAGCTGTAGAGTCCTTTGCAACCTTAATGTTCTTTCAACAGTTATATTAATGCAGTTTCCTAATTTAAAAAAAACCCTGAAAAATTAAATTTTGTTCAACTGGAACTATATCAACCCCCAACTTGGGCCATCAGCCTTGTTCAGACCATTATGTCTACCACCTGTATTAATGCAGTAATTGGTGGCAGCAGGAGGCTGTTATACTGTACGTTGACCATTCACTAGAGAAGAGATGACACATATTTCGCCAGCTGATTTCACAGGTATTTGCTGACAGCAAAGGAATATAGAGACTGAGACTAATAAATTCTGTAAGGGAGTGTTCTCTTGAGATTATAGACTCTCCTGCCCATGCCCCTAGTCTATTTCTCTCCCCCTATGCTCCTATCCGTATAACCCCCATCCCAATTCTTGCCTTCCTCCTCCTGTGCATTCATTCACCCCTCCCTCACAGCTCCTCCTCCTCCTCCCCCTCCACTTATCCTACCCACTGGCTTCTGCATCCCCTTCTCACCCTGCTTTCCAACACACACACACACACACACACACACACAATTTTGCAGGGAGGAAACCAAGGATGAAATCCTGGCTACATTGAAGTCAAAGGCAAAACTCCTGTTGATTTCAATGGTGTCAGGATTTCTTTCAGAGAGATCACGGGCTCCTGAAAGATGCTGAGTGATCTCTTGTCCCTCTGACTTCAATAGGAGCTGAAGGGGTAAAACTCCCCTTATCCAGCCAGGGGAAGGAGTCCCTGGATGTGGACATGGTGGAAGACAGCTGTAAGTCTGCCTCTCACAGACACCTTTGCAAGACCTGGTGTAGGGGGTCTGCCAAGAGTGGGGCTGGGGGCAAGAGGGACCAAAGCATATAACATTGAGGAGATTCCAGTCAGTGTGGCAGCCAATAGGGACAGGCCCCCGGGGATATCTAACTTATCCTGAGGCATCTCCCAGGGGAAACAGCCCAGAATCAGAAGGGCATAAAGATGGCATACAGCTACCTTAGCTGCGGGCACAGCAAAGCGTTTCGTTCTTTGTCAGCCTGAATCACGTTCCCATATGTCTGTGAAGGTGCAATTTTGCGTGTGCACAAGTGGAGCCAGTTCTTTCTCTCCTACAATACAAAAACCTCATAAGACTGTACTATGTCCCTTATTCCAATAGGTTCAGGATATCGTTTATTTTCTAGCCCCTCTCTTTGCATTTTAGTCGCAAACGTAAGTTATAATGCAGACTTTATTCCTCTGACAAACACTAGATTACTTTCTTTTTAGTAGAAAAAAAATATCAAAATATTCTAAGTTTGCGAAAGCTCAGTCAGCTGAAAGTTTGAAAAAATGTGAAGGAGTTTTTCAGTCCAAATAGACTGACTTACCACTCAGCTGTAAAAGGCAATTTGAAACAGAAAGTTGCACACAGTATTTAAAGTTTTATAGATTTGTTATTTCCTAAGGCCATTCTAATTTCACATATTTCAGGATGCCATGCTGTTTGCAGGAATTTTCTCAGCTCCATAGTCTTATGGATTTGTTAAAAATATTACACAAATAGTAAAAACTGAAGAAATTGATATGGGAAAGTCAGAGGATTATGGGCTGGTGGGGGAAAACCCTGTGGGGATCTGTTGCAATAAACAAAAGCAGACTTTAATTTCTGTAGACTTCAAAAATATGTCAGAGGTGTGAACTCTTGTCTTGTCTTTGAAGTCTAAGAAAGGTCTGTCAGTCACAATTTTAATTCGAAAGCAGTCCTTATACAATATCAGTGTACGGCAAGGTGACTTTAAAGCTTCAGATACCACTTTTTTTTCCCATAAAATGTAACACATGTAATTTTGATTTTAGATTCTTTATTCCTGTGAGCTCCAGTACATTTTCCCTTCATCAAGTATCTTCTAAATGATGATAAGGAGGTTTTTCAATTCAGGGGATTGTTTTTTCTTCTGATTATAATAAGTAAAGCCCTGAGTTCACCGCTGATATAGTGGGGCATAGAAATACCATTATTACTATTTATTTGTATTAAGCAGCACATAAAGGCCCCAAACGTCGTCAAGACCCCAACATGCAAGATGCTGTACAAAATCATAGTAAAAGGTAGTTCTTGCCCTCAATAATTTACAGTCTAAGGTCCTGCTATATCCTGCAAAAACTTACGCATGTAATTAACTTTTGACTTCAATGGAACTACTCACATGCAAAAGCCTTTGCACGGTCAGAGTCTAAATAGACAAGAGAAGTATCATCATCCCCATTTTACAGATAGGGAATAATTTACCCAAGCTAACACAGAAAGACTGTGACAGAGCCAGGAATTCAACTCAGAGTATCTGAGTCACACGTCAGTGCCTTTACCTCTCAATGCTATCCTTTCTCTCAATGCAAAAAGGGAACATACAGTCAAATATTCATTGTGATTTGTTTTAAATTCCTCAGCTAATAGGAAGTACAATGTCCATAAAAATGACCTTCCTCTTCAAGGGCAAAGCACTGTTCCAATACCATAGTGGCCTCCACAGGAAAGAATTAGGTCATGCCCTGGACACAATAGAGTCAAGCACTAGAAGGCTTTTGCAAAGGACCTGTGTTACAATATAGAAGTCAGAATGAAGCACAGTATACTTTTAGTATCAGTGGTTAGTAGGAAGATCACTGGAGATAATGAACTCATTTGTGAGCAGGTGTATACACTCATGCAGAGGTGTAAGGGGGCAAAAGGTGTCCTTCTCACTGATTTCAGGGAAACCTCAGTGTGAGTCACATTTCCAGGATGGCTGGGGAGAACAGCTCCCAAAGGACCATTACTCCCACTCCTGCACTGGTGAGCAAGGAGTGGGTGGGTAGGGCAGGAAGTGAGTGGAGCCTTGGCTTCATTCCCCCAAAGACACTGGCAGCACAGCTTAGCTGGGGGGGTGAAGGGAGAAGTATGGTGGGCCAAGGACAGGGCTGGTGGAGCTTACTTCCCCTGTGGAGCAAAGGGATAGCAGAGTAGATTGCATGGTATAAATTTAACCCTGTGTGATTTGGTAGTAAGTTTTATTTCATTAGGCCTGGGGATTCCACACTGACGTTAGTAGCGTGTATCAATTTCCAGAGCTGCTTTCTTTTCTTTTTTTTTAAGAAGTTTTCTGCCTTGGGCTTTTTTGATTGGAAAATTTCAATCTTTCCCCAGCAATGTCACTGGGGATCTAAAATGACCTCGATAAAACATGTTGGCATCAAGTGGATAATTCTTTTCCAGTGGCTTTCAAACTTATACATACTTGTTCTGCTTGCCTGTAGATACTAGAATCTCCTCTAAAAAGCTTGTCCCCTGGAAAAACCCATGCATTCCCCCAAACGATGGCTCCAGAATACACACCGAGGTACTGATTCGCCAATTTAAAACATTGGTTTTAAACAAAGGTAGCTTCATTGATTTAAACCGAGTTGCTCCTAACTTACACTAGTGTTAAAGCTGAATTATGTACCTAACATTATGTTTACACCTTTTTGGAAAATTTTTCATCTAAACACGTTTTCAGTAAAAAGCAGGGCAAGGTTACTGATAAAAATGTTCATGATTGTTTTTCATATAGACTGGGTATAATCATGTTTATTTATACTTCCCTCTGCTTTTATTTAGACAAGAGCTGGTAAATATATATATATATATTTTCCATTTTAAAAAATGAAAAAGAAATGGTGGGTTTTTTTTCAAAAATGTTCATGGATTTTTTTCAGTTTTCTGATGAAAATCTCAATAAATAAGTAAACAAATAAACAAATAAATGAAAGGGTACCGGTTTTCATAAAAAAAGCAGTAAATTTCAAATGAAACAAAAATTTTCTATAAAACTTTTCATTTAGAAAAAAGGCCAGTTTTCATCAAAAAAATCGAATTATTTTTTTTCTCCTGCTCTAGTCCAAATATCTACCTGTGTACAAGTATGTAGGAGATATTGCTCATAAATACACTTACCTGTCCCACAAAGCAGATAAGTGCACCCATGTACCTATGTAAATAAGTTATTTCATCTCATATTTGAAATAGTTTGCTTTTGTTCTGTGAGCAATGCATTTAGCATAGTGTGATAATGAGGATCTGCTCATGCTTTGCATGTGTATCTTAGCCTCTTTTCACCAAATTATGTCCACCCTCATACATTTTTTTCCCTATATGCCTCAATCAAATGTTGGTTTCTGCTGTCTTTTTCCCAGTCACATCATGGTAATTGTTTGGTTCATAGTAGTTTTCTGGTGTGTTGTCATATATCTATCTGAGGTTCCTTCCAAGATTTGGTCCCATTTCTCTGGGTGTGTATGGGTGTGTGTAAATACAACAAATAAAAATTGCATCAAGGCTTACACTGACTGAATAATAAAGGTTTGATTTATTGTTCTATCTTATTAAAAGCTTTCACTTTTTCTTCAGTAACAGGTAGGAAAATGCCATGCATTTTAGCTTACTAACAAAAGATAGCTGCTTACAGTTAATGAAAGGCATAGGATCGCCTCAACAGTGCTGTTAGGTTCAGAGCATGAAAGATCATAAATCATCCTAACCTATCTAACCTTCCCTGTACTAAATGACAAACTGCTGAAAATAGCCTTTGGGTCAGGTCACATTGTTACACCAATAAAATAAAAACCAGCAGGATCTTATTAAAGGGGAAAAGGCAAAATACCACAATTATTGTGAATACAGAAAGCATCATAGTAAGCAGTTAGTTATACCTATAACATTCCATTCAATCTCATATTTATTCACACATTCATTCATACACACACACACACAGGTTCTGCAAGGTTGTTATCATAGTTACCAGCCTTAGAGTTGCTCATGCCAAGCCACTGGCCAGGTGGCCTGGACATGAGGAGGGAGCACGGCCTTGTCAGATGCTCATCTGATGCTCCTGGAAGTTGGTTTGCCGAATCAGACCCCAAAGTTCTCACTTTCTAGAGTCCATTTTTATAGCAATTTCTTCCTATGCCAGTCTATGGGAATTGCTTCATCATGCTGTTGCTGAATCAATCAGCAGATAGCACATTCCTGACGGCTCCGTGCTGCCAGATGTTATCTTGTTCTTTGGTTCTCCCATCCCTGAGGCTGTTGGGTGGATTCCAGTCTGCCCTCCGGGGGTCCTCTGGTTATTTCCACTTGGTGCCTTCTTCAGCCGATGGACACTGGATTCTTAGGCTGGCACCTCCCTGATCATTCAGTTATTATCCACACCAAGCATCCATCCACATACATCCTCCATCTCTATTTTAATCACAATTGTTAACAAAGCGAGATGAATACAACAAAAGGGCGGGGTGTCTCTGGGTGCTGTTTCTGTTGTTACAGAGTATTGCTTTGAGTCTCTCTCTATGTGAGTAGTTGTCGTTACAAAGAATTGCTTTGAGAACAGACTCTATCTTAGCATGTACTAACACAATTAGCAGCTTGTAAGTTTCACACATAGAGGGAGAGAAACAGTACCAAAAACCAAGAGACCTCTTAATTAGTAATACCCTGGAATTTAAACTATGGGGAATCAAACTCATTTGTGATTTTAATACAGAACTTCTTTAATATGATCCAACATAATGATAGAGGATGTATGTGAATGGATGCTTACTAACTGCTTACTATGATTCTTTCTGTATTCACAATAAATGTGGCATTTTTCCTTTTCCCCTTTAATAAGATCCTGCTGGTTTTTATTTTATTGGTATAATAACATATGCACTAAAATACTTGTCCTTCAGCGGAGGACTCTGTTGAACCCATATATCATTTAGCATCCTAAATCACAGAGACTTGCACAAATGCTAAATACTAATTAGGATTGTAAAATTTGGTGAAAGATAATGTCCATGTGTCACGGAGTCCCCAGGCAATGTTCTGGAACTGCTCCCTACGAAGCCAGTCAGGACTCTGGTGAAGTCTCCTCTCTGTGAACAGACTGTCTTCAGGGCAAGAAGCTAACATGGCTTCCACCTTCCTGGGTCTGACCTTGGAGCATTCAGCATCCTCTGCCCCTCCATACGCTTCACACAGCAAGTCCGCCCAGGCGGGGTCCTGGGGAAGCCAGAGAGTCCTGCACCCCAACTTCAGTCAGACATGACTCTTAGCCAGCCAGTAAAACAGAGGTTTATTAGATGACAGGAACACGGTCTAAAACAGAGCTTGTAGGTACAGAGAACAGGACCCCTCAGCCGGGTCCATTTTGGGGGACAGTGAGCCAAACAACCACGTCTGCACTTCAGTCCATGTCCCTAACCAGCCCCCAACTGACTCACTCTCCAGCCCCTCCTCCTCTGGCTTTGTCCCTTTCCCGGCCAGGAGGTCACCTGAGTCCTTTGTTCTCCAACACCTTTAGCTCTCACCTTGCAGGGGGGAAGGCCCAAATTGAGCTTTGCATAATGTCACTGGCTCCCCAGGGAGGGGTGACAACTTCCTCCTGCTTGCCTGGGCTATCACTGAGACATATTAGCCCCTGGTGACTAATTATTACTCCAAGTTCATAAAGCATACTTCCAATATACTGACATTATTCCTTAAATATTACCTGTACATACATCTCCTAATGATTGAGCGTTGATAAGATATAAGCTTTCTGTAGATACCTTACATGTTACCCTTTATGGATAAATACCCTGCAATACATGTTTTTGGTGTAGCGAGTTTGTTGGGTCTGAAATGAGAGTTGTTTGCAAAGAACAGTGGACCCGTTGCCAAGGGGCCTCTGTGACACAGAGAGACAGACAAGAAAACAGAGGCCAAGGGAAGAACAAGAACAACAGGCAATTTATATATAAAGCCAACTCAATTCCTGGTAAATAGCACAGCAGAAGTGGATTTTTAAGAGCGCCAGGATAGAACAGAGGCTTGTAGATATGGTCAGGGAGGTCATGTCATGAATAGGGGACTGCACAGAAAAAGGGAGCCAGATGATTGTGAGAAGCTGCTTTCATACAAATTGTACTGCTGAACTGAATAATACAAGACAGTGGAGAGTCTGTGGTATAAAGTATGGAAAACAGAAGAGAAAAAACATTGTTTGATGTAAAAAGCAAATAAGGCATTGAGTTATGATGCCAGTAATGCAGGGGAGATGAGTTCATTAAGAGGACTAGACAACGGAGAAAAGACATGTTTTGAGATGGGATTTGTGTAGTGGCAAAAGAGATATGGAAGACTGTTCCAGATGAAGCTGCAGAGAAGATTCATACCTCAGAAGAATGACTGGAGAAGAGAGTACAGAGAGAGAAGATGTGAGAGACACAGCAGGCCGGAAGAAGTGAGGGGAGAGTTATATAAACATAGAAAACAATTCTGAACTGGATCCCAAAATGAATGGAGCAATTAGTGAGTATATGTGAAAATAAAAGTGAGAAAAGGTTTTCTCTGCCCAGTTGCTGTGGAATAGACCCATACAAAGAAAGGATTAAAAGGCTAATTAACTGACCATAAAACGGAAACAGTGAAATTCAGGCAGTGCAAAAGGAACAAAAACCAGCTGCAACCAGCGGGTTGGGAATTCTTCTGACAAAGGAAAGTTCCCCAGGGCCATTCAGGCAGCATAGCTAGCTCAGTCTTCACCTCCACCATCCTCTGCTAGAAGCACAGCTGGAACGTGTGTCATGAAACTGGTTACATGCCTCTCTATGCCTGCTCTGAGTAAGTTTGTTACTGTTAGGGTACTACACGTAGGGCGGTGTGCAGAGTGCATACACATCTCGCCCTGCTAGCACAGGAATAAATAGCAGTACAGACAATGAGTAATGGTTTAGGCAAGTAGAATGTTTTACATGCCTGAACGCTACATGGCTCTCTACACGCCCAAGCAGTGCCTCCCCTGTATATGCTGCCATTTGTAGCTGTGTAGTATCCTGCTGCTTCCTCCCAGCAGAGCCTTCCCTGCTCCCAGTGAAAGGCTCCAGCAGCAGAGAGGCAATGGGGAAAGGGTCTGGCAGTGGAGACTTTCCTGGCTGCCTCCCTGCTGCAGTCTTTCACTGCCACCTGTCACTACACATCACAGGAATAGGTGTGGATGCAACCTGCCTTTCATTACCCCATGTGTAGCTACACACCACAGTAACAAGTGTACAGGCAGCCTGCCTTTCACTGCCACCTGTAGTTCCATATGTAGTTCCTGTACTCTACATGCTGCCATAAGTGTAGGAATAGTATGGGTTTGTGAGCCTAGCTGTTTAGTTCACACTAGAAGGGCTTACACTTTTAGTTCTGGAGGTCCCTGGTACAAGCCCTTGGGTCAGCCCAGATGGCAACTGTTATACATTCAGTACTCTTGTAGTTCCTAGGAGACTGCTACAAGCTAGCGGACATTAGAGAAGCTCCCAAGTTGTTCTAAACTCTGTTGCTGATGTGGTTGGTACAGGAACGCACCACAGACCAAGAAGCTATGACCAACGCTATGATACTCCCCCTTTAGTTGTACGGAGTACAGCAGAGAATCTGGGCCAGTCTTTGTTCCTTTAATCTCCTTACATTACAGTGATTGTGTGATTTTTAACAATACTAGGTAAAAGAAATCAAGAGAAGTGTGCTTTTTAGGTTGTCAATGTCTCCTTAAACTGGGCTTTTCCTGTAATTATTTGTACTGCAGAATGATTGCAGTACACAATTTCCTTGTATCAGCATAACAATCTAATCACGTCTGTATAACTTATGACCTGCTTTATTTAATTGGTTTTGAAACAGCCCCTGAATATAAAAAATAGCCTGGAGTGATCACACATTTATTATTCTCTCTCTGAGTCAGAAGACAAGGAACAGGTTAATCAAATCCATGCCAATCTCTAGCCTTTTCCATAAGTAGCTATTGTTGCTTTCACTGAGAAGAAGATCACTCCTACTCTTTCCCCCAAATGATTGCACAATATTGATCTCAAAATGTTGACATGGAGGTCCTACAGTATGCTACCTCAGACTTTGTGGATAGGGATTAATGCAGAGCAGATGATCTAAGTTTCATGACATATGTGTCCTTACATAATGAAAATAATTATTTAAATAGCAAGCATGCTATTCTCTCCCTCTCTTTGCCCACTCCCCCGCAGTCCTATCCTTTTGACTCAGAGCAACTATGGGTTTTTCCTTGTGGTAAGAAATGGTGATCATTAAAATTTAAAACATTATGTTAATCAAATAATGTAGATGAGGGCCAAGGAAGCCTGTGTCTTTAAATACTAAGAACTACTAAGAACATCCAGTAAATACATGGACCAGATCCTCAACTGGGGTAAATCAGCATCACTCCATTGCAGACAATGGTACTGGGTAAGTTTACATCAGCTGAGGATTTGGCCCCATGTCTTTAATAGGAAAGAGAAGACTATATATAGTATTTGGTTTGTTTCAAACGCTTTAGTATACATGCACGGTGTAAAATTACTGTATATTGAGCATTACACTTATTACTAATAGCAATATTTAGTGTCGCCTACTTAGATCAGTGCCTGGTCATGCTCAACACTGTACATGATAAGAAAGCCCCTGTCCTGAACATAGAATCATAGAATCATAGAATATCAGGGTTGGAAGGGACCCCAGAAGGTCATCTAGTCCAACCCCCTGCTCAAAGCAGGACCAATTCCCAGTTAAATCATCTTATAATTTAACATCATAATTTAACAACATATAAGCAACATCTTATAATTTAAATAGGTGAGAGGAAGAAAGGAAATACTATTATTATCCTCACTTTCCCAATGGGTAAAATAGGCACAGAGAGATTAACTGACTTGCCCAAAATCACAGAGGAAGTCTGCTGAAAAATGGGAAATTGAACTCAGCTCTCCTGAGTCCTATTGTAGTTCCTTCACCACATGGCCATCCTTCCCCAAAAACGTCCTTCTTGTCCTGGTATTTCCCGTTGCGGGTGGGGTTTATGCAGTGCTGTCCATCATTTATTCAGGCCAGGTATACAATGGCCAGACATTGGTACCACGGGATAAAGCCTTCATTAATAAATCAGATGAGGTCAGACACTAATATTAAATTATTTACCTTAAAATGTCTGACAACAGAAAACTAGACAATACCTCATATAGGCCCAAATCAGGCTTAAAACTGAAGAGTTCTATGGGCATCAGGTGGGATTAAATGCTGTTCTGAGGCTACAGAGCCATTCCACAGTGGTTGTAAAATGAAGCAGCCTACATAGCCCCCCACCCTCTTATGCTGAGGTGTTGCCAGTGGATCTGTGTAACTGTGCATACACTGGCCATTCTGCATTCCCCTGCTCCCATTCTCAGTCTGCAGGTTGGAGTTGTCCTCTGTGTCATACAGAGGTTAGGGGGCCCTCTGTATAACTGGTCCCCACTCTGCTGTTTTCCCCATGGCAGAAACATGACAACTCTATCATAGTTTGGGCCATCTGCATGGCTTTCTCGTGCCAGAGGATTTTCTTGAAACCAGTGCTGCCAACCACAAGGGTTCAGAAATCATGAGTCAGATCCCCAAAATCATGAGTGGCTTAAAAATCATAAACTATTTTTAAAATAAATTTGGGAGGAGCTTTTTAGTTGCAAGCTGTTTTTGAGCCTTAAGGATACACTTGAGTCAGGTTTGTAAGTTTTTCTCCACAACCAAGAAGGCTAGGATCCTCCTTCCTTCCTTTATTTATTTTATGTAATGAAGGTTGAGATTCTCTCATGATCCCATGAATCTGAGAGCTGCGGCTTTAAGAAAAGTGCCAAATATCATGAGACTCCTGAGACTCATGATAAAATCTTGAGAGTCGGCTATATTGTAACAGGCAGTCCTTATTGGAGTTAATGGGAGTTTTGCCCCTATAAGGGCAGTGGGATCAGGCATAGTTTAGGCATATCCCTAATTCTGGAATGTGATCTTACTTTTTAAAAATACTATAGCCTTTATTTTCAACACACAGATATGAATTATTTCTCTGTACAATTGAGAATTGACAAAGAGCAGGTTTTCTGCTGCACTGTATCAAAAGACAGTCCGTCAGTTCTGTTCTATCAAAATAAGCACAAAATGAATGGCACAGAACACGATTTCCATGTCATGTTAGTAGAACCCCATTATGTCTCACTTATTGTATGGACATCTTTTGTCAGTGCAGTTAATAATGCATGAAAACTAGAATCCAGAAAATGCAAATTCTTCACTGTAATTTGGACGTTCAATTAGGGTGAGCATGTGTCTTGTTGGAAAGCACAAGGAAAGATAATTGCTGGAGAGGCAGAAGGAAAGAGTGGACAAGAGGTACAATGCTGAAAATTTTAAGGAAAATAGAATGCACTTCTTGTCATGGTGTTAGCAAAAGCCAAGAATTTGGCCTACTATATTCCTTCTAATAAGACTTTTTTAAAATGTGTGGCTTTTTAAATCACTTAAAATATGAAGACACAAATGTCACAGGATGAAATCTTCTAGCAGGACTTGAATAGAGTTCCTCAACTAAAATCAAATAAAGGAGCTCTGTTCTGAGGTTCTTCAGTAGGTATAATAATTAACATAGCAATTTTATTAATTAAATATATTGATTAAGTCCACTACATCAGAGTTTATTATGATGTGTATTTGGGGATAATGTGCTTTCAGAAGCAGCCTTTACAGGCACACCAATATGCTTTTGAGAGCAAAAAAATTAAACCATAACCCATGTGTGACAGAGTGCAGGAAGCGAAGAGGTGAGCTGCACTCTGATCACTTAGAGGTCAATTATTTCCCCAGAGAAAAGCTGATTGAGGTAATTAGATAATCAGGCTAGCGGGCTGTGTGGGATAAAGAGCTAATTAGTTCATCAGCTGAGCCCAGTCACACAAGGTAGGTCTACACTGGAATTAAAAACCCTGGGCTTGCAGGGCTGTGGCTAAGGGGCTGTCTAACTGCAGTGTAGATGTTTGGGCTCGGGCTAGAGCCTGGGCTCTAGGACCCACAAGTTGGGACTCCAAGTGTTCAGGCTTCATCCCATGCCTGAACGTTTACACTGCAATTAAACAGCCCTGCAGTCCAAGCCCCATGAGCCTGCATCAATTGGCATGGGCCAGCTGCAGGTGTCTAATTGCAGTATAGACATACCCACAGAGGCCTCAGGGAAGCACAAGACATCTGTTTGCCTCAGGTCCTGATAAGAGGGTCAAAAGCAGCAAGGATATTGTAAATAGACTGTTGCATGGGGACTATAGTGGTAGAGGGAACTCAGAATAAATGGCATTGTGAAAGCACAACTATTAGAGTCTGCGCAGTTTCTGGGGGACAAGAAGACAGGAGTGAAGGCACATCCCTGTTAACCCACAGTGTACCTGATGTGGGGCTTTGTGAACTTTGTGAGTGAGTGGGCAACATCCTGCAAAGCGGCTGCCTTACACCTGGCACACTTGTGCACCTCTCCATCAGCATAAGTGGAGGGGGGCAGAGGACATGTCATTTATGTTTTCTATAGCAGAGGGCATATTAGTAAATAAATTATAGTAACATTAAAAAAATCAGAATGATCAGTGGCCTTTTGAGCTGCAACAAGTTGCAGGTCCAGTGTCAGTTCTACAGTCGGCAGACCCATTCACCATCAAATGCAGGCTCATAGAAACCTCTTTTTTTAAAAATGTTCAGTCCCTGGGTTTTGACAGCAAAGAGTTGTGTAGAGATGGAGAGTCTACTCAAGCTTCCTACCACCACATATACTTAAACTAATTCCTCTAAGGCAAAGAAAATTGTGTTTTCCCTCATCCACTCCCACTTGTGGAAAAAGTAAGGAATTTAAAGCCAGTGCTTGGACCCTGAAGACAGGATGTCAGATGCACTCTCTCCTGTGCTCCGCGGGGACCTATTAATCAGCGCTGGTTTCTTGATTGTTGATGTCCAACCCAGAGTTCATCATACCATGTGGCTTTTACAGGCTTTTCCTGTCTGTTAAATTAGCCTAAGACCGCTATAAATCCTGCAATATATGTCCCCTGAGATCCCAATAGATACATAGATAGATTAGATAGACACTGTTATGTAAATAGTATTTTAACATATTTGTTACCTTTCTTTAAGCTTTAAAACTTCGATAAGTAGATGTAGTTACCTCATCAGAGCACCTGCAATATTCATTTGAATCTATCTATCTTGCTCTCCCATCATAGTGTCTCAGGGACAGATTTTTCAAGATATTTAGGTGACATCAGTGGTATTTAGGCACCTAGGTGCTTTGAAAACCACAGTAAGCACTTATCTGTATCTTTAGGTGCCTAAATACCTTTAAAATCTGGTTCTGTCAATGTCTTGTCCTTACTATAAGAAATACTTTGAGCTGCAAATACCAAGGGAAAGTTATGCAGTCAATTGGCAAGTTTTTAAGGGTGACCATAGTACATACAATATTTTTTAAAAAGCTTTTCTCAGAAAAATAGCCTTCCTTGCTGTTACAACCATGATCTCTCCCTCCTTAGGCCTCAGATGGCCTAAACTTCTGAGTTGTTCAAATCCAGCATTTCAGTTGACCCACTAGAGAGATGCAGCCAAATGCAAAATTTCATTCCAAGTTCAACTTCACCACAATTCAGGGGTGCTCAAAAATGTGTTTTCTGTTTGGCCCATTTCTGCTTTTGTGCTAGGGTCAGACTGGCTGTCATGTGTGTCTTCTGAGATGAGTCTCTTCTATTTCAGTTACATGTTAATAAAAGCAAAAGCTGACTTAAACCTACTGTTATTGTAGGATTGTTGAATCAGCTGAATCAGGAGTAAATAATTAGCCTATGGAACTCTCTGTCACAATATACATTGAGGTCAAGAGCTGAGTAGGATTTTAAAAAATAAACATTTCTAATAAACATGAGAACTATTAATATTACATTAAGTAGGATTTTAAAGTACAGTAGAGATTAAACCTTCATACTCCAGGTCATAATCCAGCAACTAACTGAAGGGGTTAGGGTAGGTTATTCCATAACTGTCCACTTCAGTTATACCTTATTACAAGCAGCTGCTATTTGCTATTTTTAGAGCCAGGATACTGGATTAGGTAGATCACTAGTGTGAACCAGTATGACACTTTCTCTGTTCCTATCAAATATGATTTTAAAAAATATATGAAGAATTTTAATAATAATCCTGATTCTTCTCTCACTTATGCCAGTACAAATTTGGAGTAACTTTTTTGAAGTTAATGGAGTTATATCCATGTAAAACTGGTGTAAGCAAAAGAACAAGCTGGTCCATTTTTTTTTTTTTAATTTTAAACAGTTCATATTGAACAGAAACTAATTCCAAAGTCAGTGATCAGCAAATGCTGCACAAATTAATTCATATATATCTCATAATGATTGTAAAGCATATTCATGGGAAATGTTGGTGAAAGACAAACATTTGAGCTACACAGAACTCTTCTTCAGACCTTTCAAGATCATGGATCCTATGCATTCTTATTACATGTTGTGTACCTCACCCAGTACATCAAATGCCCCAACAGCAGCTGCATGGGTGAAATTAGACAATCACTATGCTGTTGCATGAACTCACACAGAAAAATGATAAAAGACAAAAACACCTTATCACCTGTGGGTAAACACTTTTCACAAAATGACCACTCTATATCTGATCTCTCAGTTCTTATCCTCCAAGGAAACCTTCCCAACACCTTCAAAAGGTGTGCCTGGGAGCTTAAATTCATGACTCTGTCAGACACCAAAAATCAGGGACTAAATAGAGGCACTGGTTTTTGTGTCTCATTACAAACCCTATAACCTATTAACTCTTCTTTGTCCAATAACTGCAGATATTAATTGCCCACTTCAATTTAAATGATTTCTTGCAACGTGTGTTATCCCTTATGTTTAACAATTTGTTCCACCTTGTATTTAGCTGGTTACCTTTTGCAGACCTGAAGAGGAGCTTAGTGTAGTTTGAAAGCTTGTCTCTCTCACCAACAGAAGTTAGTCCAATAAAATATGTTACCTTACATACCTTGTCACTCTCATATCCTGGGACCAACAACAACACTTCAAACATTCATAGAAAATGATGAGAGGATCAACAAGCATGCGGACAAGGGGATCCAGTGGATATAGTGTACTTAGGTTTTCAGAAAACCTTTGACAAGGTCCTTCACCAAAGGCTCTTAACCAAAGTAAGCTGTCATGTGATAAGAGGGAAGGTCCTCTCCTGGATTGGTAACTGGTTAAAAGATAGGAAACAAAGGGTAGGAATAAATGGCCCGTTTTCAGAATGGAGAGAGGTTCATAGCAACGTCCCCCAAAGGTCGGTACTGGGACCGGTCCTACTCAACATATTCATAAATGATCTGGAAAAAGGGGTAAAGTGAGGTGGCAAAATTTGCAGATGTTACAAAACTCCTCAAGATAGTTAAGTCTCAGGCAGACTGCGAAGAGCTACAAAAGAATCTCTCAAAACTGGGTGATTCGGCAATAAAATGGCAGATGAAATTCAATGCTGATAAATGCAAAGTAATGCACAATGGAAAACATAATTCCACCTATACATATAAAATGATGGGGTCTAAATTAGCTGTTACCACTCAGGAAAGAGATCTTGGAGTCATTGTGGATAGTTCTCTGAAAACATCCACTCAATGTGCAGCGGCAGTCAAACAAGCAAACATAATGTTAGGAATCATTAAGAAAGCGATAGATGATAAGACAAAATGGCATATTGCCTCTATATAAATCCATGGTACGCCCACATCTTGAATACTGCGTGCAGATGTGGTCGCCCCATCTCAAAAAAGATATATTGGAATTGGAAAAGGTTCAGAAAAGGGCAACAGAAATTATTGTGGGTATGGAACGGCTTCCATATGAGGAGAGATTGATAAGACCGGGAGTTTTTATCTTGGAAAAGAGATGACTAAGGGGGGATATGATTGAGGTCTATAATATCATGAGTGGTATGGAGAAAGTAAATAAGGAAGTGTTATTTACTCCTTCTGATAGCACAAGAACTACGGGTCACCAAATGAAATTAATAGGCAGCAGGTTTAAAACAAACAAAAGGAAGTATTTCTTCACACAACGCACAGTCAACCTGTGGAACTCTTTGCCAGAAGATGTTGTAAAGACCAAGACTATAACAGGGTTCAAAAAAGAACTAGATAAATTCATGGAGGATAGGTCCATCAATGGCTATTAGCCAGGATGGGCAGGGATGGTGTCCCTAGCCTCCATTTGCCTGAAGCTGGGAATGGGGGGACAGGGAATGGATCACTTGATGATTACCTGTTCTCTTTATTTCTTCTGGGGCATCTGGCATTGGCCACTGTCGGAAGACAGGATAATGAGCTAGATGGACTTTTGATCTGACCCAGTATGGGCCTTTCTTATGTTCTTATTTGATATTCCAATATATTTCCAATAGTTGTATAAAATCTCAAGGAAGACTGGGCTGGCCAAATTTTGCACCTTAACTTTGTCTCAGTGTTTTGTTCTATAATAGAAATGTGCTGCTGAATGTGTACTGTTGAAATCTGTTATTATTTAAAATAGACTAAGGATTTTAAAAGGGTATATAGTTTGGGAGTACAGTACATCAGAATATATTTTTTCTCATAGTGTAGGTGGCACTGAAAAGTATTTTTATTAATGGAAAGTGAATGTTTTATTTATTTGATAGAATAAAATATGTGGATAACACGGTGTTGTACAATTATGTGTGGCTGTATATTGCTTGTAAGTTTGTATTTTTAATTATTTTGGATACCAGGTAACTTATTGTGGGTCAGACTCACAATATGACATAAAGCATCGGTAAACCCATTTTACCTGGTATTGTCTGAGCAGCATGAAACAGCTGGAGTGTACTGGTAAATCTGACTGTTCATGGTTTCATAGTGAGGTATGCTGTATTGTGTGTGAAAATATTATAATCTATTGGGAATGGGTCCCTTGCACAGGGAATCTGATTTTACAATCTCCAATTTACTTATAATTTGAGTTTTTCATATATTTTTACAAGTTTTAGAGAACAAAGTTTAGTGGGGTGGGTGCTGTGAAACATGCCAAGTGACTGAGTGGTGAAGGATTTTATGGCACAGATGAAATGACTGAATCTCTTAACTGTTCATTTCCAGACTCTCTAATGTTTAGGGTTTGGTTTATTTTTTGAAGGTGAACGCTTCTGGACAAAGAGTGAATGTGGGAAGGTGTTAGCTAAAAGATACTGTCTAGTTGAACTCTTTTTTGATAAACTTTTGTTTTTGAGTTTAGGTAATATTTCCTCTTCATTCTGACTCACACATACTAATATTATTATCTATAGAATATATATTAGTAGTAGGCAAGTAAACTTTTGAATGGACACTTATATTCACTTTTTTCCACATCAGTATGTTATAGTCTGGTTTAAAAAACAACAGAATGTGAATTTCTGGAAAGCTTTGGCAAATTTTCTTTATGAATTTCCTTGAAAGTACATCTTTATCATTTTTACCACTTTAATGTCTTCCAATGGGAAAAACATGTTGTCCTGTAACTCTAAACTCCTGAAAGACAAAGGTCAAGAAAACTTGAACTGTTAAATAAATTTGATTTGCACAGTTTGAGACTGAGAGCTGCTTCATATAATATGGGCCAAACAATTGAAATTTTGCTAAAGCCACAAACAACTACATCTGTTTATAGAGGAAAATGCTCACAGCCTATTGTATAAATGCCTTCCTTCTATGGGATGCTAATTTTATCCTTTGAAGCTAATAAACTCCTTAAATTGTGACATGAACCTTGGTTTATACTGTGAAAAGTATAATTCTTTTGTTTAATAATCTGTCAGGGAAAACAATGGCTCCATGCTCACCAATGGGCACTTCATGTTATTATGCAGAGTTCTATGATTGTATGTAAGGATAAGATTTTGTCACAGAGAGACCTCTGTGTCATTTTCAGCTTCAGCCCCGGAGCAGTAGGGGCCCCGCAGCTTCCAGTTCCCTCACCAGGCAGTCAGCCCTATCCCCTTTCCTCCTGTTATTTTTAGTAAAAATCACAGACAAATCACAGGCTTCTGTGAATTTTTGTTTATTGCCCGTGACCTGTCCCTGACTTTTACTAAAAATAACTGTGACAAAACCTTAATTATATGTATCCATTTAGATAGTTAAGTGCTGTGAGTGCTGAGTTGCACTTGGCACAGGACCAAAAAAGGACAATGGGGGCAAAGATGACTCTAGTCTATGCCAGACTAGTCTGGCTCCAATATCCTGGGGTAAGTCTGGTCCCCAGTGAAATTCAGAAAAAGTCCCAAAGCTGTTCTGTCTCACACCCAGCTGTCCACAGACCCAAGGGACGCTTCCATCAACTGGGGATGGCCAGAGCAGTGAGTTACCCTGCCACATCCCAGACCTCTTTTCCACTGAAAATTCTCCCTTCATCTGGAGCTGGGGCAGAGGAGGCAGTAAGCCGCTACACTTGGCTCTGTGCCATCCAGGGATTCCCTTTGTGCAAGGAGAATCCCCAATGAGGCCATAAAGCCAGGCTTCAAGCTGCTTCATATCCCCTGAGTGGTGCAGAGCAGTCAAAAGATGTGCCAGAATCTGATCAGGCATCTCTTTTATGGTACTTTAAATAAATAGTCATGATGGACCATTTCATGTGTCAGGCTTCTCTTGGAGGTTACTCATAGTGAAAAGCAATTTGAAGATATCACATTCAGCTACTCGATATTCTGGACTCTTGTATCCAATGGTTCATACACTCCTTTAGTGTGAAAAATCCCTGTGGCGGCTTCATGAACTACAAAGGCATTGACAGCATATTTAAGTATTTTGTTAACAAAAATTAATGATTTATTGAGAAATGCATACTTGTTGAGCATTGGGATAACATGATTGGCTCGGTACTTGTTTTGTATTGGAGTAACATTTGTCAATGTATCTGGAACACAAGGTGTCAGCTGAACATGTCTGTCCTCAACTGAACTATGAAGACAAGTTAAATGAAACTAAACAGCTGATAAACCAACACAGGTTGGAGAAACTCCCTGGCTCCTTGACCCCTTATGTAGATTTTAGATTGAAGGGGGAAAGCATCATTTGAGTGCATCTGCACCTTCAATGGAAGTAACAGATGTGAGATGATGTGAATGCCATACCTTTTTGGTGGAACTTCAGTAAAGACACTGCCATGTTCTCTCCAGCGTGCAAGCAACAAAAATTCACTAACAGCACATCAGCAGCATGATAAAGCATCAATGAATATCTGGCATGGTTTCAGCTTTAAAGGCCATGTATTGTATGTTTTGAAACTAAATCTTTCTTCTTCCTATTGACTTCTTGCCCTCTAGAACATTGAGTCGACTGCTTCAAACACTTTCACTAAGTACAAAGTCAATTGACTGTAAGTAGTGATGAAGAAAATATCACGTGGTTAATGCTACAGTTCAAGCTCTTCTGATAAGTCACAGAAAGACTAGTTAAGTAAATTCAAACTTCCTTCCCAAGAATCACAGTGTGTTAATGGTGGATAGTCGGCCTGCAGCCCAGTGGAAAAAACAAGCCCCTCAAGGCAAATCTCTCGTCTTTTACATAGAACAAACTAGTTGAGCAGTGTTAAAAGCTGGCTATTGATTTGTGCCCAGTCTGAAAGCCAGGCACTGATGTAAATGAAAATGTGTCAAGAGTCAGTATTGATTTAAAAAAAGAAAAAAAACAAGGCCATCCCCTGAGAAATACTGCTAGCCATACAGCTATGCTTGTAGTGAGTGAAATAAGACCTTTTCCCACAAGGCTACACATGTCCAGACATAAAATTTCCTTCTTTAACTGAGGTAATATGGACACCATGCTGCGTGCAGCTGATGTTGACAATTTCTTCTTTGAGAAAATTGGTCAACGGGAAAAGGCCAAGGTAGAGAAAGGGAATCAAATGTTAAAGAAGACAAATGTGCAGAACTGAGCTTATATTCTTAAATGTATTTAAAAAAACTTTAAGCACAACAAAGCTCTGTTACAATACAAACTCAGTTCTACAGGAATCGGGGGTGGGGAGCAGGGGAGGGAAGAGTGGGGAGACGATCAAGTCCTGCTGCCCATAAAGAAGTACCATTGATGGGGTCAAAGGAGTTCCTCCTCCAAAAGGAAAATGGTCATAAAACAAGCTTTGAGAGCAAGGAAAGGGCTAACAGAATAGAAATCGGAGTGTCTTGGGGGCTACTCTGTATATGCTATTTATTGTGTTTGCGTAATTAGTAACTAGTAACGTGCAAGACAGTTCAGAAGAATATAAGAACTGGTCTAAACTTTCTTCCATCATGGAATTAAATCCATATCTGAACTATTTTTCAAGCTCAGACTCAATTTAACTCTTCATCTCTCTATCTGATTCCAAACATCAAGAGGGCTCTTTGACTCATTCTCTTCCTGTCTCTGCTACTGTGGATAATGCAATCATCCCAGACCCTGACAAAGACCCATACCATTACTTATAATTTCTAAAAGACTAATAGAGGCCCCGATCTGCACTATGTCATCTCGTGTCCCTTCGTTAAAAGTGGTAATAGGACCAGGAAGGAGCTATTGTAGCTCAGACCCTCAAGATAAGAAGACAATGGCATAAACTTTCCTGAACCACAAATAAGGTTTATATTTAGCCTGAAAGCTGGGTGAAGTTTCAGGAAGGTTCTTATTTTAGATCTGGTTTCATTAAAACATCTCTGTGAGAGACTTTTTGTGAGCACTTTCTTAAAGCCTTCATTTATTTTCACATCCTTTTTGCTCCCTGTTAGAGTTACTAGAGCCTGTGCATCTGCAGACTGCTAGCTGTGAGAGTCACATCACTCCTTCGGTGAGGATGGTTTCTCTGTTTCAGATCCCCACACACAATCACTGTGCCCTTCTACCACTATCTGCTCCTTGTTCTCCATGAACGGCAGAACACCCCTGTAGCCCCCAATGTACTCCAGTCTCAGTGTGGGGTGGGAAATACTCCTCACCCCCAGCTGGAGGTTCCTGGGGGAGAGGAATGAGTTATGTCATTTCACGTACAAAAAATTAGAAATGAAAATATTAAAAATATCACTGTAGCAGGCCTGGCACACAGATCATGACATCAGCCTGGCAGCACTCCTACTTCCAGTGCCACGGTGCCAACTGCAAAGCTTGTCCCTCTAAGAAACTTGCTGGGAAGATCCAGAATCCTGATTCTAAACCTATTTAAATCAATGAAAAGACTCCCGTTAACTTCACTGGGATTTGGATCAAACCCCATGTGCATAAAGAGCAACTGCTGCCATGGTGGGAACAGTAAACATAGCTTTCCTTTTTAAAGAGGAAAAAAAGAAAAACAAGAAAAGCTCAGACATAAATGAGACTTAAATACCATTACGGTTCTCATGCTATCTAGCAAAAGGAAAGGAAAGCACAGTTAAGGTGAAAATGTACCTTGCTATCTTAATAGCTTTTTTAACGTGCTGCATTCTGCCTGGTATTGCATGCAGCTTTTTTTCCCAATTTTGTATCACAACGTTGCAGCATTAATATCATTAAAATTCACGGTTTCTTATAAAGGGAAAAGCTAAAATTACTTCACAACTAGCTTCTGTACATAATCCTCAGAGATACTCATTCAATGAAGTGCTACAATAAAAGAAATTATCAAGAAATATGAAATGCAAAACCCTTACAACTGATGCATTTTACAAGTCTGCTGAAAAATACATAAATGGCAAAAAATTGTACAAAAGACATTAACTACTTATCATGCATTTTACTTGCCTCACAATAATGTTTTTGCATACACAATTTTAGTTTGTCTACACCAGTTTCCAGCACTGTCTCGTACTTCTTCTTTCTGGGAACAATAATGGGGAGTCATGGAAATGACTTGAGCCAAGCTAGGAACAAAAACCATTCTGCTTATATACCTGATGAACAGGGACAGTGCTGGGAGGAGGCTTATGGGGTCTATAGCCACCCCAAAATTTGCCTTAGCTTTCCCCCTCCCCCACAGTAGCCTGCCCATAGCTGCTGCTGCTTTCCGGCTGCCCAGCTCTGCAGGCAGAACAGAGAAAGCAGCAGCAGATAAGTAAACCCGAGTGAGGGGCAGGGGTGCCCAACAGCAGCCCCCGGACTATGTCCCCGCCCACCTGGGTGTGTCACCCAGGGCGGGTGGAGGGTCCAGGCTCTCCACAGTGGCCTGGACTGACCCACTCTGGCCCAGGCTCTTGGGCCCTGCCCCCATGGTCACTGCTCCCTGAGGGCTCTGTCAGTCCCAGAGCGGGGTCCTCCCACCTGGGCAGCTCTCACCAACTAGGAGCAGCCAGGATTGTGCACTACCCAGCTCCAGCTTCCAGCCTCTGACCTGGCCAGGGGGGAGAGGGGGGAGAAAAGGAGCAAGGCTGGGGCCACAAGGGTGGCAACGGATGGGGGGGCGGGGCTAAGGCCCATCTCAGCCCCTGCTAATGAATTGAACATAAGAACTTAGGGTGGGATCCATGAAAGTAGCTGGGTCTCTCAGTCCCATTTTGAGGCACCACTGCAATCCACAAAACCCCCATTTGCCTGCCCCCAAACTCTGTGTACTCCTAACCTCACTCAATGTCTAAGATTTTTCCTCTGGGCATGTACACTGCAGCCTCTCTCTAAGCTCCCAGGCATGTATCTCCTGCCAGACCATGCACACCACTGCTTCCTGATAGGCATCCAGATGCCTCTCTCCTGCCCAAACCTCAGAGTGAGTCACAAACCAGGAAAGATAGGTGTCCAGCCATACAAGTCATGGTGTGGAAGCCTGACCCAGTAGGTGACATATGAACATGTCTACTGGATCAGGCCCCTCACAAAAGGGGTTCACGCGAAAGGGCCAGCCTGGAGAGAGAAGGACCTTGCCTTTTGTCTAGTGGATAGAGTATAACTATCCACCCTGGTTCAAATCCCCCCCTCCACCAGAGGGGGAGAAAGGATTTAAACAGGGATCTGCCACCTATCAGGTGAGTACCCGAACCATTAGGCTGTGGAACATTCTGATAGGGGACTCCCTCAATCTCTCCTATTGAAGTTCCACTTTCAATGAATAATTAAATATATATTGGGTCATGACTCTATAGTGTAGTGGTTAGGACATTTACCTAGCATGCTGGCTTTGTGGATAGTAGTCTAAGGCACTTATCTCTCAGCACGCATTGTATTGGGAGCAGAGGCATCTAACTCCACTTTTGTGGGTGTCAGTCTTGTTCCTGTGATTTTCTAGGTGCCTGAAAGGCAGGCACCATGTTGCTCAGTCTATGTCCGTTCATGGATCTGGGCCTTAGGCCTTAGATCTGGTAGCAGCCCACTTTGCATGATATAAGTGATTATACAAGGGACTGGGGAATGGTTAATAAACCCTGTGATATCTATTTTTAAAATGCCAGGTTACAAAAGATTAGCTGCTTAAATGGTTGTAATAAACAAAAACACAATTAGGGTTCACCTGGTTCCTTCCACCATAGCGCATAAATTCACACACTGAAGCTCTAAAGATTGTTTTCTGCAACTGCTCCCAAGGGTAATCCCATGTATAGTCCCAGTGATTTCAGTGAAACTACTCATGATAATAAGCACTATTTATTACTTATTATGATTTGTCTTGCAGTAGCATCTAAGGGCCCCAGTCATGCATCAGGGTCCCATTGTTCTAGGTGCTGTACAAACATAGAACACAAAGATGGTGCCTGCTCTCAAGAGTTCACAGTCTAAGATGGAAGAAAACCAATGGATACAATACACAGATGGGGGAGCACAAGGAAACAGTCACAGCATCCCAGTGAGGCAGCCGTGGTGTTGGACCTCAAATAAGTAATGGGGGAAACCAAGTTATCTCTGAGGTGTCTTGTTTAAATTAATCATTCAAATGATCCAGCACAGCTACTTTTCTAGGCAACACACCTTTATGTACCAGTAACTTACCTCTTTTACAAAGGAAAGGCTTTGAATCCAGGACAATGTTTCGTAACTTCTGTAGGCACAAGGCAAAGAGAGCAAACATGATAATAGTCTATCTGCTTTTATTACAAAAGGAAATTATTTTAAAAGTCTTCAAGAAACAAAAAAAACAAAACAAAACAAAAAGAAATATACAAATGAGGGATCAGTTGTGTTGAGAAAACTGCCCAGCAGCTTCATTTGCTGTAGCATAATCTTTGGTAGAAACAAGAACACTTGTGCCTCTTAATGTTTGGCACCTTTTACGTTATGTTCAGGAGAGAATGCAATGGGGCAAAAGAGGAGCAGCCATCTGACTTGGAGTAACTAAAATGAAAAGGTGGTTGACACTGTGGGAAGAGGTGGTGAAGAAAAATATATGCTCAAGAGCTATTGAAGTCAACATGCCACTTGTAACACCATGAAAGTGCTAACAGATACAAACAGTTTCCTGAGGCACCTATTTGGAACATTTGGGGAGCAGCCTGAGAAGCCATGTTGTAAAAGCACCCACAATAGTGCCGGAGGTTGTTAATTAACCCGGTGTCAGAGTGAGATCTTACATGGCAGATGATCCAGACACAACAAAGCATAAAACACTACTGGGTCTTCACCTGCTCCATCCATACTTGGAAGGAGGGGACAAAGTGTGTCAGCCCTATCATCTTGGGGGCATGGGCAGGAGTGACTGGAGAGGAGGGAGAGATTTATGTGATAGATAAAGGAGAAAGAGAAAGAAGCTATAGAGATGGTGATGGATAGGAAAGGAGATATTGGGGGGGGGAAAGATTATTCAGTTGAGTAACCCACCACAAACTCTTTCCCCCCATAAAATTGTTCCGTCTTTGATCCCATCCTTCTCTCTCTGTGTGCTCAGCAATATAGATATGTAGCCCATGAAAGAATTGGTCCAGGACCAGTCCCCATTTCCTCCCCTATCTAGCTCATATCACAACGAGAAGCTGCTTGGGAAGGGAGTGATCATGAAATGTATTTGGGCTACAAATACGGGAATCGTTTTCTGTTAACCTTCATACAAACAAAACTTCACCTGTGTGACTATTTGGAAAAAACAGATAGAAACATAGAGTGACCATGGTTAAAATTTTGTTTCTAAATCACTGAAATTTTGAGGAACATGTATTAACCACATTCATCTTGCTCTACGTGATTCTTGTAATCTTGTGAATCGGTAAGAATCTAGGCAATGTAAATACCTGTGGCTTATTGTCCTTTACCCGTGGAACACTGAATGCCTTCTACTCAAAGAGTACTAGGGTAGCTAACTGGTTTATTTACTTTATAGATTATATTACTTTTGTGGTTGGTTTTTTATGTGCTAAAATTTCTCTTGACCATGTATAATAAGCATAATGCTTCTTTCCATATGTACAGGCAGCATAAATAATTATACCAAAATGACTTACAGCTAAGCATGGAGCAGAATCCGAGCTACTGGCAACCTCCTGCAAATGTCTGCAGCAGTGGATTTTCACTGCTTCTTGTGATCTATGGCATGGTGTGTAATGAAACTCAAGGAATAGTCTATTACTGGACATGGGTCTGGGGACTGCATCAGTCTAATGGAACAATTAACTCAACCGTTCTGCAACTCTTGATCTGCAGAGTTTTGTTTTAAGATTAGAATGACAAGGTGAAGATTAACACCTCTGGGTCAGTGGGGCTGAGGAGACATGACTTATTAATCCACAAAGAAAACTTTAATTGGACACTAGAGCACTCCTTGCTTCATTGTTAAACACTGCCAACTCTCTGGGTAATTAGAGTAGATGATGCATATGATAGAGAGTGTGATTGTAATTAGACACACCAAAACTAAGGCAATGCCTTTTTTTTCCTCTAGGAAAAGCATATGTCATTTGCTCTAAATAACCCAGGGTGGATATTTGTGAACAACTAAAACACATTCAGTATAAATAGCCAATGAATAGCCAAGTTACTAACATGAGGGAACTGGAAATAGGATTCATCAGAAAGAATCCCTTGATTTAGAGGAATTGTCTTAAATTCTGAGCTTCAGTGCACAGAGAATATAGTCTGCCACCAGGTCCATGAACATGTTGATTTATTCTTATCATTTACCTGTTGTTGCTCACTCTTTCATCAGGCTCTCTCCATCAGGAGGCACCAATTTCCAACAAGAAGGGCTTATTTAATGAGTTTGATATGTTTTGAATTCAAATATTGGAAATATATTCTTCTGAAGGGGATTTCTTTTCACAGACAGTTTAATAAATCAATCCATTATATTGCAGCACACTGCTAAAGAGTGGACAACAGGCTTACAGTTCCAGCTACTGTAGCGAGTGCTCCAAAACTAACGAAATAGGATTTGAGGATTCATTAGTGTCCTGGTAAAGTGCAGAGCTCATGAAATATGTTAACATTCTTATTAAGGGTTGGAGCAATCATCTGAAGGGAAAAAAAAGCATCTTTATTACTTTCTATGACACAGTAAACAAATGCATGTCCTCAATCAATTGGGATAATCATTGTCAGCATCTTACATAGTTACAAAGTAAACAAATAAGCCAGATTGTTGCATTATGTCAGTCATGTCTAAACATCAACACACAAATTGCCTTAGGCGGATGGGAAACTTGTAAAAAGCCCAGATAGTCAATATAGCACACAGCACACAGTATGACTTATTGATTTAGCACTGTTATTAAGGAGAATCTGTTGTGGTCTCCCACAGATTGCTATGAAGTTGGATCACCTACAATATTAAAATAGTTTTAAAGAAACTTCAATATGTGGGGAGTTGAAGCCCTAACTTTTAAACATTAGCACCTGGCCCTCTCTCACCATCTTCATCCACAAGCAAACCACCGTAAATGCATCTCAGTAGTCCTCTCCCTATTCCCTTTGCTAGTGCCCACAGGAATTATTGCGGCCTAAAGGTAGGTGTGACTTCCATGAGTCTCCAGCAAAGGGGAGGGGCTGGAAAAGGGACCAACTCCCTTCAGGTTTTTTCTATTAACGATAAAGGTAAATCTTACACCAGATATCACTGAGGAATCCTCCCCCAGCCTTGATATTTGGGGTAGAATGTTTTTCCCAGTGGCCCCAAATTTGCTTCCTGACTGACAACTGCAGTTCACAGTTGTCAAAAGGCAGATATCTTCAGGCTATACAGTTCATTCAGTGACTGGCAGCTGCCAGCTGGGGAGGGACCTGCCTGTGATTGGACATTGATGAGAACCTCTTGTGATGTCATCCCCAAAGTCTCGGCTGGTATAGAAGGTACAAAAAGAGCAGGAAAGTGCAGATTGAGTCTAAGAATATCTAAAATAGAATAAAAGGGAAGATAACACAAGGAGATAAGACATATTGCAGCTATAGAAAGAATAAAAGGTCCATTAAATTAATCAATAGGGCTTTTAAGGCAGTAGGGATAAATTAGTCAAAGAAGATGTAGGCTATGAGGAAAGATTTTAATGAATTCTTTACCTCATTCACAAGGAAGGATGGGGGAATGCACTAGTGACAGATATACATGTTCTTGGGTGCAAAAAAACCCAACAACTCATATGGCTAGATCTTCAGTGAGTGTAAATCACCACAGCTCCACTGCTGGCAATGGTACTACAACAATTTACAGTGGCTGAGAATCACCTTCTTCAACTCAGAGTCACACCAGCGAGCTTGAATAAGAGCAGTGGACCATTAGTAAGCACTGAAGCGGATTTATCTCTGCTCCAGAATTCTGAAGATGGTGGCAAGAGGGAGCTATGTGTGGTATCATTCACCAGAGGTTTTTCATAGTTTTCTGGGAACCTAGGGAGTTCCTGTAGAGTAGAAACAAATTAATGTTCCAACTGTATTTTTTAAAAATTGCTTACTCAGGATAGCAGAGCTCAGCTGCAGTATCTGTTTTATAATGGAAGTCTGCCTTTTCTTTTTAACTCACAAGGGCAAGTGACTTGTCCAAAGTCACCTACAGCCTGATCCTGAGAAATGCTAACCATGCACATACCTAATTAATTCAGCTCTACTTCTTACTGATTATGACTAATTACTGTTTGGTTTGGTGCTTTATTTTATTTTCCACTATTAGTAAGTGAGGCATGGTTTCAGAGAGGCTGTCCTAAAGGGAAGACAATACCTAATAGTTTAAGGGTGATCTTTTCTCTACCACTATTGCCTTTCTCATAATCTTTGCTGTCAGAGACAGCTCCCCATGGACCCATTGTCATTATCTTTGGGATTTCTTCATTTATTGTGGGATAATCTGTGGGAATCTCTCCTTTCTCTGCCCACTGCTGTCTAGAAACACATAATTTTGAGGTCACATAGTCACAACTTTCTTTTCCCTAATCCATTTCTGAAACAGATTTGAGCTAGCAAAGGCCTGGTAATTTGGAGCCTCGGACTTTTTAAAAAGTCTTCCATGCAGCTGTAAAGGAATCAGCCCCAATGTTACCAGTAACATCTTCCCAAGAGCCTAATTGCCATTTCCTTCATACAGGCACCTGTTGCTTATCAATGCTGCCAACAACTTGGGGGCTGAAAGAGTCCGCTGCAACAAGCTAACCTATTAGATTAACACAGGCAAACAAAATGGCTGGGGATGGATAAATAAATGAACCTTATTCTTTTCCTGACTGACTGGAGCACCTGTGTATAATTTAAAAGATGAATCAGCAATTTGGGCTCTTTGACATTCACTTACAATATGTCAGAGCTAGAAAGGGGGAGCCAGAAGAACTTAATCTGTCATTCTGCAGAGAGGAGATAGTTCTTCCTCATTACAATGTGGAATAGGTTTTGCAGAACTGGAATTTAGGAGGCCCACAAAGCCCCTGGAGAGCCAATAAACTCACTGAGAATCTTTCTTTCAGCACAGCATTGTGATAAACTTCTATGGCAGGGATCGGCAACCTTTGGCTCGCAGCCCATCAGGGAAATCTGCTAGCGGGCCAGGCCGGTTTGTTTACTTGCAGCATCTGCAGGTTCAGCCAATCACAGATCCCACTGTCCGTGGTTCGCCGTTCCAGGCCAATGGGGGCTCTGGGAAGCAGCGGCCAGCACATCCCTCGGCCCACGCCACTTACCGCAGCCCCCATTGGCCTGGAACGGCAAACCGTGACCAGTGGGAGCTGCAATCGGCCAAACCTGCGGAGGCTGCAGGTAAACAAACCAGCCTGGCCCGCCAGCGGATTTCCCTGACAGGCCGCGTGCCAAAGGTTGCCGATCCCTGTTCTATGGGATCATGAATCTACCACTGAAATTCTAATTTAAAATAGTTTGTTTTTTTAAAAAACAGAAATTTGATGAAAAAACCTGTTTATTTTCAAAGTCTCCCCCTGCCCCTGAAGGGCGGGTATTGGTAAACAGATATATTTTATGAAAAAAATATACACATAGCTTGATTTTGTTTAAGTAAATTAGACATCATGTTTGTTTTGTTTTGTTGTTGTTTGCTTTGTGTACTGTTCCTAAAAAACAGTAAAAGAAACAGAATTACACTTTCCCTATGACTTTCAATCAGATCTGCTACGAGGTAGTGGAAATATCACTGCTGCTTGGTATAGCTCAGTGCACTACTGGTCCTAGCTAAGGATTTAACTCAATCACTTCTGTTGTCTGGGTGGGAGAGAGGTGGTGGTCTATTTTTCTTGGTGGTGAGATGGCAGTTACCCCTGACAAGAGGAAAGAAATGTTACTGGAGTGATTTTGTTATCCAAGCTGATATGTTTGTAGTCTGAGAAAAAGCCTTTGGCATAAGGTACTCCATGGTTATGTCTGCTTTTTTCAGCTCTTGTTGCCATCAAGGGTGTGAAAATGGCAAAATTCCGGGGAAATGTACAGGAAATACGTATTATAATAACAGATAATGAATGCATTGGAATTCACAGTAGTGAAATGGTATCAAATATACTCATCCACATTTTAATCTAAAGCATTAGACATCCCTCTGAACTGACCGTCCTTTGCCAAAAGCAAGCTCAATTGCATTATCGTCTGTTTTGTTCAAAGGATCAGCGTAACAGCTGTTATTGTTATGTAACATTCATAGTGAATCCTTTACAAAAGAAAATAATAACAATGGCTGTTTTACTGTGGTGGGAATAGACCTTTCTGTAACTTCTACAATAACAATGCACAGAAATGTGCAACGAAATCACTATGGTTTTATACCTTTATGCTCTAAACAAAATATTACTCTTCAGAAATGCTGCCTGTAAATATCCAGCTCAGACAATATATTTCAAAGGCAAGCATTCTGTGATTGCTGGCGATGGAAAGAAGCTGTTACAATTCTAAGAGATGAAAGAGTCAGATAATTTTTTTTGCCTGGTGCATCAAGAAGTACAAACTCACTGCCAGCTGTATGGCTGATTTTGTGTGTGTGTGTGTTGATCAGAGCTGTAAGAATGCAGGAAAAGTATTTTGTTTTGTTTTTCAGTCAGTCTAGTTCCCCAGGCTTGCAGAAATGGGTGTGCATAAAGTGAGAGGCGGGGCACAATCAGAACTGGCGCCATTTGTTAGCAGTTTCAGCTATTCAACTATTATTTATTATTACATTACTGCCTATGGACTGTACACAGTGATCAGAGCCCAGTTACCCTAGACACTGTAGAAACAAATAACACAGACAGCCCCGACCCAGAGATCTCACATTCTAAGATTTAGACAAAATGGAGCAAGTGAGTCAACAGAAAGATGGTGGGAAGGGCAGTGGCAGGACAAAGTAACAGTAGAGGCAGGTGTGTTTGCATAACATTATAGTCACAGGTCTCTCACTTTGAGAGGTGGTCCTTTTAGGGCAGGTTTGAGGTACATTGGTGACGTAGTTTGGGGAAGCTTGTACTGGATCTGTCTGGACTGTACCTTGTGTGTGGCCAGGGATATTATATCTACATCTTTCACAAGCACTAAACTCCTCCCCCCCCCCAAAAAAAACAACAACAACAATGTGGGGGGAGAGAGGGAAGCAAAGTGAAAGGGAAAGGTGTAGTGTGAACCTTCAAAAAATGCAATTTGTGTTTTCTGTGTTTAAAATCCCAACTCAGCCCTACCTTTGTGCTAACTTATATATTACATGTGAATTCATTTTTAAATGCAAGATGACAACTCCATTAGCACACCTAAAACATTGCCATGGTGTCACTATAATGTATTCTGAGAGCTGAATATTAATGGCCAGCCTTAAGACCGATAACCTGGAGGTGAAAGACTCCCTCTGCCATTAGCAATTCTCTAGAGGCCAGATTCCATTGATGACAGTGGGAGCTTTGCCATTGACTTTAGCAGTGCCAGGATTTCACCTTAGGTTCTTAACCCCTTACTCATGATGAGTAGCACTCAGTCAAAAATAATTCTATTGATTTTAGTGGTGTTACTCACAAAAGTAACTACAACTTGTCATGAGTAAAGGATGCGATAGTGAGCGTTGACTTATCTGTGTACCCAGAAAACATCATTATTTCTAATGGAAAAATACAATAGATAGGAAATAGCCACAATTTGCATGGAGAGATGAGGAGAGAAGCAACTTCAAAGACTGAAAGATTGAGATGATCTAAAGATCTGTATGGAAGACAAAGGAAATAATTTACCAGAGGCCACTAGTATTAACAAAGTTTCAGGCAGTATAGTAATTATTGCTGCTATATCTACCTAGGTCATGACCCTGCACTTGCAGAAAATAAGGTCTGCTGTGTAGATGTAAGGTAAATGGCCCATCTCAGTAGAAGGCATTGCTGCCTATAATGTGTACTGACAGCTGCCTCAGGTGAGAAACACAGTGCACTGCTGCTAGGGGGCAGCACATTCCATTCCAGCAAAGCTCTTAAGCATGTTTGTAACTTCAGACAGAAGAAGAGTCCCTTTAAGGTCAATGAGATTTCCCACATGTTTAAAGTCATGCACATGCTTTAGTGCTTTGTTGGATCTGGGCTTCGTTGCTTCATGAGTGCTTTGTACAGGTAGGCCCGAATCAGACACAGATTGCCCCCTCTCCAGCTACCACCCTTTCTCCTCTTTCACAGGAGGCTTCCAGATTGGGGTGTGCTGGGGGCAGGAGTGGAATGATGGTGCCCCCCGGTGGGCACTTCCACAAGTGAGAGGAGGCTGGTCTGCATCAGCAGAACTCTGAGCCCCTTTCTGCAGCATACGAGACGAAGCTGAATCAGGCCGCTGCTGCAATACATCAGCCTGTTATTTTAGATGCAAAACTACAAATGCTTGTTTTTAAATGGAAATCTCCAGCAGCCACTGGTAACTAGATATTAGATCGGTGTCAGTGATAGAGCAGTGTAAGAGGAAGAGGGAAGAGACATAGGCACAGCACAAGAGTAATAGGAGAGGAAATCAACCAGAATAAGCAAGATTTTCTCAAGAATATTTTGTATTTATTGGAGTGAGAAACAATGAGGTGTCTCTTTCACATGGTTTAAGAGGAAGTAATTGAGAAACAGTTCTGTTCAGATCCTCCTGAGATTGGGGTGCCCTGAGTGGAACTGCTTCAAAAATTACCTTCAAGGAATCTGGCTCAAAGTGTGTAAGAGAGAACCCTGTTCTAAATTTACCAGCACATCGTTCAGTGAAGCACTAATGACAATTTTATGATGTGGAAAAAACCTATTTCCCACCCGATCCCCCTTTAAAAAAAAAAGGAAAAGAGAAATATTTCTTATATAAACTTTAGTTACATATTCCAATGAAACGGCAAGATTAAAAGAGTAATTAGGATTCAGGGTCAGAATGAAATTCAGTTCACATCTCAGTCCTTAACACATCATTCTGCTAAATGAGAGTACTGAACAGAGGAAGAATTAACTGATTTCTTTTAAGTTTAGTAATTGCAAATGCAGAGTGAATATCATTCTGCAGACATGGTGCCAGAGGACAACTCAAGCTAAGGAAATAATGGCAGCTCTGATAAATAATTTATGCACAATATCAAAAGCTGAATGAGATAAAGGAATGGAGAGCCCATTTGAAAATTTGGAATTTGCTCAAAGCTGTTCCTGCAATGATTCCCAAGAGGACGAGTAGAGATCAGTAATAAACTCTGAGACTGTGTATAATTCATAAACTTTCTCTCTGTTATATTTTCAGCACTTACACTTTGTGGTTAACAAAGGAACAAAGAGCAAAACAATCCTAATAGATAGAAGTAGATCAGCTAGTAGTTTTCTTTCCACTTAGTCTTTTTATAAAGGGTGTCTATTTCCCCCCAAAATTACAAACATATCTCCCATTAAACCTAGCACACTGAAGGGAGAACAGACTCCAGTGCTCACATACACAGGCTTCCTTATATTTTTATGACAGCTGTTATACTGTGAGATCATAATACGACATAAGCAATTTCTTTGATTTTATTAATGGCAGTCTGTTGTTGCTGATGGTTATTATTCAGGTTGGATTTGCTATGGCTTTGTTGTGTGGTGGCAAGGCAAACTGAAAGCAAACCAGTGAAATATTTTCTACAGTTGTGGCATATTTTTGAATGAATTACACATCTCAGAATGCAAGTGAATTTTTCCCCTCCACAGACACGTTTAAAGAAGATGCCGTTAAATTAAACAAACCTAAACATTATTTTAAAAAAGATTGTCACTGGAATTGGTGCATGGCACACTAGCAAACGTGAAAACACATGCAATGAGAGGAGAGAGAGCAAGGATTTATTTACCTTTGAATGTGAGTGCTTTGTTGTTTAATTTCTAAGCACTACAAGAATCAATTTCATAGCCGAACTTGCAAGATATGTTGTAGATCTTATTAGCTTGTTGATGTACCCATTGAAGATTTTGATTTCTACAGCTGCAAAATGAAATGGTTTCTCTTCTTAAATGTGTTTTTATTTTCATGCGCAGCAACTCCTTATCAAAGATATTTCTCAGAGAGGATTTTGTTTTACTTGCCTAGAAATATGGGACCAGATCCTGTAGCTTACTGAGCCAAAACCTTTGCCTCATAGCTCTCCATCCTTCATAGGTATCTAAGACCGAAAATGCAGTGACCAACTTCAGTTCAACTGTACTGGAGGACAGGAGTAGAATTCAAGGTGATCTTGATAAATTGGAGAAGGTCTGAAATCCGTAAGATTAAATTCAACAAAGGCAAGTGCAAAGCACTGCACTTAGGGAAGAAAATCAAATGCACAAATACAAAATGGGGAGTAACTGGCTCGACAGGAGTACTGCAGAAAAGTATCTGGGGGTTATAGTGGATCACAAAATGAATGTGTGAATCAACAATGTGATGCAGTTGCAAAAAAAAGAAAAGAAAATGTCGTTCTGGGGTTTATTAACAGGAGTGGGGAACTGATAACAGTCTTCAAATATGTTAAGAACTGTTATAAAGAGGATGGTGATCAATTGTTCATGTCCACTGAAGGTAGGACAAGAAATAATGTGTTTAATTTGCAGAAAGGGAGATGTAGGTTAGCTATCAGGAAAAACTTTCTAACTGTAAGGGTAGTTAAACGCTGGAATAGGTTATCAAGGGAGGTTGTGGAATCCCTGTCATTGAAGGTTTTTCAGAACAGGTTAGACAAACACCTGTCAGGGATAGTCTAGGTGTATCTGACTCTGACTCAGCATGGGGGGTCAACTAGATGAACTCTTGAGGTCACTTCCAGCCCTACATTTCTATGATTCTCTGACTGAAGTGTCGGCAATCGAGTCATGGGCGGTCTGGTTGGAGCAAGATCATTAATGATATGGAGCAGTGTTTCCCAAACTTGGGAAACTGCTTGTTCAGGGAAAGCCCCTGGCGGGCCGGGCCAGTTTGTTTACCTACCGCATCCACAGGTTCGGCCGATCGTGGCTCCCACTGGCCATGGTTCGCCACTGCAGGCCAATGGGGGCTGTGGGAAGTGGGAGCCGGTATGGGATAGCTCAGTGATTTGAGCATTGGCCTAAACTCAGGATTGTGAGTTCAATTTTTGAGGGGGCCATTTAGGGATCTGGGGCAAAAATTGGGGATTGGTCCTGCTTTGAGCCAGGGGTTGGACTAGATGATCTCCTGAGGTCCCTTCCAACCCTGATATTCTATGAGTCTATGTCCTCAGCTCCTGTGTTGGTGCCCTGTTTAGCTGTCTATGACTGAATAAAGTTTATTTCATTAATTTCCAGCCCTCCCCCGCCCCGCTGTCATCAAATGATGAATAAATTATTCACAAGTAAACTGGTAAATTATTCTCCCAGCTCTATTGATGGTTGAATAATATTGACCTGATAAATAATTCAATATTCTTTTCCCCCCTCAGCTGGCAAATATATTATTTGTGAATGTTCTTTTATCATTTCTAGACCAACTCTTCCATCTGTTGAGACATGTACAGGGTATTGATCACCATGGTATCTAAACATCACATATCTAGAACCCTTGCACAAATCGACTTTTTCAGGGGAAACAGGATTTGGCCCTAATTAAGGATTTAGGATTGTGCTTTTATTCCATATTTACTTAAAGTATAAGTGTCCATTTGGATATTAGTATTATATAAACATGTCTGCATATAGCTCAAAGCCAATGAAAATTAAACTTTTAATTAATTTTGTGTTTATTCCAATTTTCATCCACCCTCCTCTCTCTTACAACATAATCATTACTAAAGCCATCCCATAATCCCAAAAGGAACAAGGATGTGGGTTCTGTAATGCACGTGAGCCAGGAGCAGACAAAGCCAGACCAGATGGATAACTTGACTGGTGTCCACTGCAAACACAGACTGCATAGCTCCAAGGTTATTCCAAGTTCCTGCATAAATTATATGAGTTTTACAACCAGAGCCACTTCATCTTTTTCTTTTAACTGGCTCACTGCTAACTCATGCATCTTGTGTTTGATGACCATTGAGAGTGGTATCGTATACCACAGTGGCAACTGTCAGCAGGAAAGAGGATGAAGGAACTAAACCGAGCTGAAGAAATTAACTATAAAAAATCGCTGTGTAAATCAAGTTGTGTCACAAGCTAGTAATTCTCTTAATTCCACCAGTATCAATTGGGAGTAACTCCACTGAAATCAGTGTAAAACTGGTGTGAGAGAAGAATCAGGCCCATTTAATTTAAAGGTGTCACATGCTGATGACAGGAAGAGGATGCTTTCTTCCAATGGGGGTACATCCCCTATTGTTTTTTTTAAGTGTGGCTCCCACTATCACAGTTGATCAGGAGCAGAAGAAATTACCCCTTCTGGCCTCTCTTGCCAACAGGTTAGTTCGCTTTGTAATTTAACACAGGCGCAGGAGCACATCTGTCTCTCCTCCAAGTTGGAGCCATGTAAGAGAGATGATAAAGCCCCAAGGCTGTAGTAACTTTAGCAGCCTGCTCTACCGCAATGGGAGAAAGACAAATGGCTCAAGAATGGGAAGGAGTACTGCTCAGGGAACAGAGAGATCATTTATAAGATCTCTCTGGCACCATGCAGTTCTATAACACCGGGCTGCAGAGATGAGCTTCTCCCCTTTACCCCCCATTGTTTTCCTCTTCCATGGGGCCTGAGAGCTGTCACTTGAACAGTCTGGCTCAGTGTATAAGCGTGTTCCTGGTTTTCAGAGTTTATGCACTGCAGAATGTCACAGATCTTTGAGTCTCAAATAGTGCTCTTAAGAGGCCTTCTCCATAGGCGCCAACTTCATGGGTACTCTGGGGCTGGAGCACCCACAGGAAAAAATAGTGGATGCTCAGCACCCACCGGCGGCCCCACCAATCAGCTTCTCCCCCACCCCCAGTGCCTCTCACCCGCTGATGGGTCCTGCCAATCAGCTCCTCCTCCTCCCCCTCAGAGCCTCCCATCTGCTGGTGATCAGCTGTTCAGCAGCATGCAGGAAGTGCTGGGGGGGTGGAGAGGAGAGGAGTGGGGACAGGAATAGGCAGAGGGAGGGTGGGGTGTGCTCAGGGAAAGGGGAAGAATGGGGCAGGAACACATGGGTTGAGGCCTTGGGAGAAGGAGTACCATGGGTGCAGGGCCCGGGGCAGAGAAGGGGTCGATCACCCCCTGGGAAACCAGAAAGTCAGCACCTCTTGTTCTCTGTGGAAGGGTTGGTGACAACTCCATAGCTAAATGGACTCTGGACTCTTCATTGTTTCCATAGCTAAAGTTGCGTTGACATCTTCACTTAACATGGAAATAAAATCTTTCAAAAATGGCTGGCATTAGCTGGAGAAGGGTTGTGGTCAAGAATTACCAGGGATCCTATAGCGGGCCTTCTGCACAAGCACCATTACCGAAAGCTTATTCAGTTCAGAAGATTGTGGATGAAGCACTTAAAGCTGGTCTCCCCAGATGAAACCCCTGGGAGCAGTGGCAATAGAAGTACTGCCCATCTTGGTCTGTTGGTCACATCCCCCTGTGCATAGGAGGCTAATTTGGTACAAGGATATTAAGGTTGGGATTGTCAGTGCAACCTAAGGGAGTTAAGTGCCCAACTCCCATTGACTTTCAATGGAAATTGGGCATCTAAATCCCTTGAGCACCACTGCAAATCCTAACTTTGCCCATCCCTGCACAAGCAGGGTGAACATGTCTTGTCACATGCTGTTTTTCTTTGTCTGATCCAGAGGTGATATTTTATTTCCTGTGTTTTGCTCATTTATAATTTTGAATGAGGGAAAAACACAGTTAGCCTGGAGAAATAATTATATTTGTCTGCAAAAAAGAGTGTGTGGGTGAGTGAGCAAGTTATTTACAGACAGAAATATCTTATTTGCCTTGTCATGCCTTCATTTTTCCATGTTTGGCAGATATATTTCTTTAAATGCACCATGTGAGCAGTGAAAGGATCATATTGAGAGATTATGTGCAAATTAAAGCTGATTCCGCATTTCAAATCCACCCTGACGGAGCAGAAGTATTTACTGATTTGTGTTGACAAAAGAGAGGCCTCTTCCTCATCACTGTAGTGCCTAGGAGCCCCAGTCATCGACCAGGACCCCATTATACTAGGTACAGGATAGACACAGAACAAACAGATGGTCCCTGCCCCAAAGAACTTACAATCTAAATATAAGACACAAGACAACAGATGGATACAGACAGATGGGGGGAGCACAAGGAAGCATAGGGAAGCATAGCACAAGGAAGGATAGGCAGTGGTATCAGCACAGCAGCAGCCTAGCCACTGTCAACGTTTTTGTAGGCATCACAGCAAAAGACAGTTTGAAGGTGGGATTTAAAGGTGGATAACAAGGTAGATTTGCAGGTGTTTGCAGGGGCAGCGTGGGAGAAAGCACAAAGATTCTTGTTTGAAAATTTAACAAGCGGACAACGGAGGTTGCCATCATTGGTGAATGGGAAGCAAGTGCTGACATCTTGAAAGTGAATGAGAAATGATAGGCTGGATGGAGATAGACCATGAAGGGCCTTAAAAAGAAGACAAGCAGTTTATGTTTGATAACATAGAGAAGGGGGCAATGCAAGGAAGGGTGACATGGTCAAAACAATGGGCTAGTAGAATTACCTTTGCAGGAGCATTCTAAATGGATATGAGATGCACGATTACATTTGTCAAGGCCAGAGAACAGGAAGCTGCAGTAACTGAGATGCGAGATGATGAGAGCATGAATGAGAGTTTAAGCTGTCTGGATCTGGGTAGGAAAGGCTATGTCTTAGAGATGTTATGTAGAAAGGAACAGCACGATTTAGACATAGCGTGGATATGAGAACCTAGATGGAGGTCCAAGATGAAGATGATCACAGGTTATGGGTCTGAGTGATAGGCAGCATGGTGGTGTTGTCCATAGTGGTCAAAAAAGAAGGCGAGGTTTGGGGTGAGATTAAGAGCTCTGTTTTAACCATGGTGAGTTTGAGCAGATGGCTAGACATCCATGAGGAGATGTCAGAGAGACAGGCTGAGATTTTAGTTAAGACAGGAGGCAGGTCTGGAGTACAGAGGTAGATCTGTGAGTCGTCAGCATACAGATGATAGTTAAATTTGTGATTGTGGGTGAGATTATCCAAAAATAAGGTGTAGAGTAAGAACAGAAGGCAGCCAAGGAAGAGAAGGGGAACTCCTACAGAAAGCTGAAGGAGTATGAGGAGAATCCTCCAAAGGACATGCTGAAGATGCAATTAGAGAGGTAGGAGGAGAGCCAGGAGAAGACAGAGACAAGCCAATGAAGGATAAGATTTCAAGAAGAGCATGGTAAAGACTTGTCTGCACTGGGTTTTTTGTACAGAGCAGCTACACTAATATAACTGCACTGATGCAAACCCCGACTTGTACATGTGCTGCACTGCTCCAAAAAGTGGCTTGCACCAATGTGGCTTACCTTGGTTTAAAAACTGGGGTAACGCCACACCAGTGCAAGTCACTTTTTATACTGTTGCAGTACATCTACGACAGGGGTTCTCAGCAGTGCAGCTACATTAGTGTAGCTATGCCAGTGCAAAAATCCCAGTGTAAACAAGATCTAAGATTAGGTTGCAAAGACAGCTTCATATTTACCAACCTTCTTTAGTGCAGCATGCTTCTACATGCATGAGTCTGTGTAAAGAAATAAATAAATAATCCCATAGCCTGGAATTTTTATACATTGATAAAGCAGCACAAGGAAAATCTGCTTGTAAATTTCAACTGGGAGTGTAGTCTACTGGCAAAACATATTTCCAGCATGAATGGCTCTTTGCTGATGGTTTCTACATCAATGCTTCTAACTGCTTTAATATTTTGAATTCCTGTGAATGCCAAGCTCTCTCTCTCCTTATTTAGATAAAATGGGCTTCACCGTCTTCATAATAGCTAAGAGGGTGGTTAGTTTAAATATTTTCCAAAGGTTTAATTAATAGAAGAGCATCTAAGTTTCAGCTGAGAAGTCTTATTTCAGATATGAAAATATTATTCAGGGATAGGCAGCTTTGACAGAAAAAAAATCTTAGAGCAGTTATCTATGCACATTGTTCAAAGCAGAGGGAGAACACTATTTTTTTAATTTCAAAAATTGCTAATGAGGTGCTATGTTCTGACACCTTTAATCACACTAAGTTGTACCTTATTCAGTGAGTAGTCCCTATCTACTACTGATATCTAGTCCCTATCTACTACTGATAGTTGATATGTAACTATCAACATAGAATCATAGAAACGTAGGACTGGAAGGGACCATGACAGGTTATCTATTCCAATCCCCTGCACTCAGGGAGGACTAAGTATTTCCTAGTCCATCATTTACAGGTGTTTGCCTAACCTGTTCTTAAAAATCTCCAATGATGGAGATTCCACAACTTCTGTAGGTAATTTGTTCCAGTGCTTAACTATCCTTACAATTAGGAAGTTTTTTCTAATGTCTAACCTAAATCTCCATTTCTGAAATTTAAGCCCATAACTTCTTGTCCTGTCCTCAGTGAATAAAGAGATTTAACACCCTCCTCTTACAACAACTTTTTACATACAGTCTTCTGTTGTCCAGACTAAACAAATGTTTTCAGTTTTTACTCATAGGCCATGTTCTCTAGACTTTAATCATTTTGTGGTTCTCCTCTGGACTTTTTCCAGTTTGTCCACATCTTTCCTGAAGTGTGGTGCTCAGAGCTGGACACTGTACTCCAGCTCAGGCCTTATCAGTGCGGAGTAGAGTGGAAAAATTATTTTTCTTGTCTTGCTTACATCACTCCTGTTAATATATTGATGAATGTTGTTCCTGGAGGACAGGTCCATCAATGGCTATTAGCCAAGATAGTCAGGGATGCAAGCCATGCTCTGGGTGTCCCTAAACCTCTGACTGCCAGAAGCTGGGAGTGGACAACAGGGGATGGATCACTCAATAATTGTCCTATTCTGTTCATTCCCTCTGAAGCATCTGGCCACTGTCAGAAGACAAGATACTGGGCTAGATGGACCATTGGTCTGACCCAGTATGGCCATTCTGATGTTCTTATCAATTGCCTTTTAATGAAAAATACTGTTACTACTCATCGTATGTGTAGTAGTTCTCTGTTAATGCAATTCACCAGCTTCAGTAATGTTGCTGTAGTTTAATGGCTCAGACATGGGCACCTGTGGAATGGGTACAAGGAGAATGCTACACTTGCTGCTCAGCTTGATTTCATGCTAGGTCTGCTTACCAGCCACTCAGCACAAAGTGGGCATTTAGAGTAGGCCAAGGGAGGGGCAGGCCATAGCTAGTGTGTCTGCCACTATGTGCATCCAGGGACCACAGACCCTCATATAGGAGGGGTTGCAGCCACTGTTCCAACCTAGGCCATGTAGCTCCTCCCACAAAACCAATCCACTTGAGGTGTATGAATTTTACTCACAGTGAACAACTAGTGGAGCTGCGTGTCTTTATAATTAAAAGAACACAGAAAGTGAAAGGAGAGAGAGAAAGGTATTAAGGACTTTGTTCCATTTCTTATTAACCACATTTTAAACTATCAATAGATTCAAAGATCTGTCTGTAATATATGAGTGCAGTGTTATAGCCATGTTGGTCCCAGGATATTACCTCACCCACCTTGTCTCTGTAATATATGTAAGCAGATCTTTATTGGTCAACGGATGACCCCTGCTGGTGTGCAAAAAATCTGTCTCAGCTAATTTATAAATTTGATACAAAGAAATCCTCTTTAACAATAATAGTAATACTTCTCTATATAATGAAAACCATGCTTTCATCATGAACAATGTTGATGTTTTTTCATTTCATATTTTGAAATTTTATACCACTTTTTTGTGTGTCATGACTGTTTCATGAAAATCCAGTGAGTGCCTTTGCTTATTTCATTGTGATTAAATCCATCTCTTTGCATATCTTTCTAAATATATGGGTATGTCTATAATATAATAGCCTATATGAATATATGTAATAATATCACACAGAAGAGTAAGGGCTTGGTCTGTAAGTATAATTTTGTGGTGTTGAAACTTGTCTTTGGCACAAATTCTTGAACTCAGTTTTATCTAAGGCCTTACACTGTGCCATCAACATAGTATCTAAGACCTCACAAGATTTTAAATACTAAACGCAAAATCTCTCTCTTCCATTCCCAATAAGTAGGAGTAGTTTGCTTGGATTTTAATTTCCTCAAAATGATTGAGGAAGGCTAACCTGCAGAAATGGGATTTGCATTTAGTTTTGAAACTGCTGAGGTTCTCTCTTGTGATAGGAAGTTCCACACTCATGGTCCAGTTGCTGGGACAATTCTGTCTGCTACATTCATGTGTCTCCCCTAGTTGTAAACAGTTTCATTCTCTCAGTCTAATGTAGCTGTCGTGGGGTCCCAGAGGGAGAGTGCTCCTTCAGATGGACATGGACAGGGAGGCCTTTGATTATAAAGGTATTTCCCCATCATCCTCTGTGATAAAGACTGATGTAGAAAAATTATTTAACATCTCTACAAAGGTCTTATTTGTTCCCTTTACTTTCTGAGGGAGCCACCACTTTTCTTGCTGGTTTTCTGCTTCTGATATATTTAACCCACTTATTGTTAGTTGTTTTTATGACATTGGTTGATTACTCTTCAAGATCCTGCTGAGCCTTGCTAATTTATATTTTTAATTGTCACAATTTATGCTTCTTTCTGTGGCTTCCAGTAACAAATTCTGAAAGATACTTATTTGGTTCAAATAGCCTCTTGTGTCTTTCCACTTTGCCATATCTTCTTTCTTATCTTCCTTTTAGTTGAGGGCATGCATACTTTTAGAGACTATGCAGCTTCCATGGAATCGGAGGGTTTTCATTTCTTCACTTTCAAAAGTTAAGTGCTGTTATGTTAAGGTTTTGTAACATTCCTGTCTGACGGATTTTTTACCTTAATTGTATTTCGGTTGGTATTACTTAGTGGTTTAACTATAACTAATTCTTGAACCCATTCCTCCGTTGCATAGGATGACAAACAAATAATTTTTATGTGCTTTAGAACTAGTTATTCCAAGATACAGTCATTTCAGGTGTCAAGAAATTACTTCTCTAACCCTTGTTCCATTGTAAAAATCATGGCAGTGATATTTATTTAACTACTTCACAGTAGTTTTTTCAGGTATAACTGTAAATTTTATGGCAAGGGTTTTAGAAAACTCGCTGCATTCAAATCAGCTTCAGTAGGCTTTGACTCAGGCTCAGAAAGTGCTAACATACTGCTGAGCTAGTCACCAGCAGAGGGGGACTAGAACTCAAGACTACCTGGGCTACTAGGTCTATGCTTCTGAGCTACATGAGGTTTATGGGGCTACAAGTGCTTTCATTGCCACCACTAGCCCGGGCTTCTTGATGTAGTTACAAGATGAGCTTTATACATTAATGATTTGTTCGTTTTTCCATAACCAACAATGGTCTTCACACGATTAAAAAAATTAATAAATAAACACATGCTTCCTGTTCAAAGGAATTTGAGAGCCAAAAGGCAGACAAAAAGATTAGAAAGCAATGCACCATTCAGAGGAAGGTAATAACTTTGAAATTATTTTTAAAAAATTAATTGGAGTTCTGATGGTGTCATGTGAGTTAGCATTTTCAGGCATTGCTAGAAGCGGGGTTTTAGGGCTTTAAGGGGCAAATGATCTCTGTTCTAACTCTACTGATGTCAAGGGAGTTACAGCAGGAATTAATTTGGCCTTCAACGTTCTTGAAAATTTATATTATGCCTGATTGCTTCACAGTGCTCCCAACATTCAAAGCTACAGTGCACTGAGCAGAAAAACCTAATAACAAAGACCTGTTATGCTTGTGTTCCCTCCTTCCCCTGCAAGTTTCTAAGCTGCCGATTGAGCAAAGAAACATAAAAGACAAAACTGTTACTCATGTGCACAAAAAAGGTCAGCTCTTATAACTTCAAAACTTCCTTCCAATTTGACTGGTTTCTCTGGTCTCAAGGAGATCTGCAAAAAACAAACCAAGTATGAACAAAACTCTTTCTACTCTTTAGATAGGCACGCACCACATTTCTGATAGAAATATATGGAGAAAATGGGATTTTTGTTTTAATACATGCAAAACTCAAAACTGGCTGGACAAATTTTCATGAAACTTTACAAATAAATCACCTCTGAGCTGAAGCCAAGCACAGAAAATTCACCCCAAATGAATTTGTTTGCAAATGTTATGAGTAATTCATAAGTGGTGAAATAAGGAATAGGGGGTGTGCGTGAAATGTAAATATGTAAGCCGCTGTTGTAGTTCAGCCTGGTTGGTAATGGAGCAACTGTTTGCTCTATAACTCTCTCTCTCAATCTTGCACACACACACAAAACTGGTGCAAATGTTTTAAAGGAATTGTGAATCCCAATGAGCCTATATATATATATATATATATATAGGCTCATTGGGATTCACAATTCCTTTAAAACATTTGCACCAGTTTTGTGCATATATATATATGTTAAGGACAACATGATTACTGAGAGAATGAGACCCTATGGAATCTATGTGCAGGAGCCAGGATATCTGTAATTTAATTTCACTATGTTCTGCAGATCTCCATAATTACAGAAAGTCCTGCAGATATGATTTAACATGACTAATCCATTGGGATCCAAGTAGCTAGACAAGGGAGGACATTTGGACTGTGTTTTATTCTCATATGGAGAGGATTGTGTATGTTTCCTGAGAACTGAAATTCAGAACCAATTACTGTAATACTGAAACCTTTCTTTTATTTACAGAAAGCAGCAGTGCAGGATTTAAGACTGTAAACCTATGGAAATTTGCTCTCATTATCATCATCATTTCTTGTCCCTTCCCTATTTCTTAATTAAAGGAATTTAATTAAAGTAGTAATTAGTCATAATGTATCTACACAGAGATATAATATCTGTATATTTTCTCCTCACTTTTAAATTGTTCACATATTAAGCTCCAGTTATGTATTGTCTGCACTGCTTAAAATCTAAAATTCTTTATTTTGGGAGCATTTTTGTGTTTAACTTCGAAAGGCTGGGGGAAAATATAACAAAAAAAAAAAAAAAAAGAGGAAAGATGGTTTTGTGGTTACGACACTAGGCAGCAACTCAAACTTCAGTTCAATTCCCAGCTGTGCTATAGATTTCTTCTGTGACCTTGGGCAAATCAGTGAATCTCTCTGTACTGTTCCCCATCTCTTTTTTCCCTAAGAGAACAATAATGCTTCCTCTGTAAACTCTTCAGGGCAGGGACTCTCTCTTACTCTGTGTTTGTGCCGTGCCCAGCACTATGCAGCCAGGATCTTGGGACTATTACTGTGGGGCTACTGTCATATTAATAAGAAAGAATTCAGTACTACAGGCTAAATGAAGGCTTGGAGCCATGATCTGCTTCTATATCTTTACTAGACATTATTATTATTATTATTTATTAGCATTACAGAAGCATCTTACAGTACGTCTACACAGCCCACGTCAGTGAACCTCCCAGCCTGGGCTGACAGACTCGGGGCAGCGGGGTTGCTCCAGCATGCTAAATGTAGCTGTATAGGCCGCACTTTGAACATACTGCTTGGGCTGGAGGCTCAGGCTTGAAGCCCACCCCCTTCCCTAGCCTTCAGAGCCCGAGCTCCAGCCTGAGCCAAAACTTCAAAGCGCTGTCTATTTTAAGAGTGGTAGTGAAAACCTTGCTGCCCCAAGTCTATCAGCCCAGGTGGGGGGGGCTGGCGGCCACAAGCTGTGCAGATGTACCAGCAGACGCTTCAGTCAGAATCTCGTGCCCATTGTAATAGGCTACGTACAAACACTTAATGAGAGACAGTCTGTGCCCCCAAAGGGTTTACCAGCTAAACAGACGAGACAGGCGAAGGGTGGGAAGGGAAACAAGATACAGAGGGAGATGAATTGACTTGGTTTCCTGACTCCCAGTCCCCAGGTTCTAGCCACTGGACCCTGCTTCTCCTAGTAATGGTGGACATAGTTAAACTGGCTCTTAAATAGTAAGTTCCACTTCCTAGATACGTTGCTTGGCTTCATTATGAATGGCGGAAAAAGAGAAAAATAAACAAGTTTTATCTAATACCAATGCCGCTTTAAAAGATTTTTGCAAGTGAGGCTTAATCACTTGTAAGAATTGATTGCCTGCCTGTTAATAAACATTAGCCAGTGTATTGCAACTTGCTGATGAGTGGTTTATGTGTTCTGGTCCCTGCAGACTGAAGAAGTCCTGAAGATTGATGGAGGGCCATGCTATTCAAACAGCAGGCGTTGCTGAGACAGAAGCTCTTTGTGCTAGGCAGCCTTGCTATTGGAAGTCTCCTATATCTAGTTGCCAGAGTTGGGAGCTTGGATAGGTAAGTAATTAAACAACCAGGCATAAGTCACAGTCTTAATTATAAATGGATCTGGATTTATTAATTATAACTGGGTTTTTTTCTCCTCGTTTGCTTAAAACATATAGATCTCCAGGTTTTTTTCCTACTGATGTATAGAAAGACTATGCACCTTAATACTGATTTTCATTATTTCTTCCTTCTCTTTCTGGGGAGGGAGTGGGAGAAGGGAGAGAGGTGCTGCTTGTCCAAGTCAAAGTATTTCTATCTGTCTATTTGTATTCTGTGTGCATTGGAGCTTGTTTTCAGAGAAGGAATAAAGCAGCATACGGTACAAATGTCATTACAGTAGCTCATTTTTGTCTGTGTGCATCTGTGCGTTGACCTCTAGTCTCAGCAAAACAGTTATGATGTATTTATGTATCTTCTTTTCTAAATTTACGGAAAAGCAATTAATGCGCGACAGTGGTAATTAAAATTATGTATGAGCCTGCAGAGTAGCTTATCAAGTTTTGAATCCTATTGCGCTTGAAAGATTGCTGCAGGGTTTGAGAATTTTAACTATGTTAACTAGCCATGATGTTCTGAAGCTGAATGCACCAGACAAGGAGGTTGTGTCTGCAAGTGATTTCCTTGAGAGCAGTGGAAAATCCACAGAGAGGAAATTAGAGAGTATTTGGCACTCTTGACCAGGCACACCCTTAGAAACTATTTGGTATGTAACAGACCTATCTCTAACAGCTGATAATGTCTTTGAGACCTTAGAACGACCTGGGATTGCTTTGGTAGATGCCAGCTTTGGAAGCATGACTGAAAAAAGAGTTTGGGGTTCCCTGTGGTTGAGGCCTAGGTCTGTACAAATTGGGGTTGTGTACGCATATCTGTGCCAGTGACCCTGCTCACCCCTTACCCTGGAAAAATATGGCTGATGTGCAAAACTGTGACATGCTTCTATTCAAAATATCTAGAGCATGTAAAACTGCATAGGAACAACATGGGAACTGCAATATCAAATCAGACTACTGACCAACCTGGGCCCCATCCCTATGTGGTGGTGTTGCCTTCCTCTTCCATTCACTTCAGTCCCACTATTGAGGAAGGCATTCAATGCTATCAGGTGGACTCAGTGCCTCACAGGATCAGATCCCTAAACTGGTATCTTGCCTCTAGCAGTGACCAATGCTTGATGCTTCAGAGGACATTAAAACTAAAGATAGCCAATTATGTGATTCTGTAAGTGGGGCAAAAATTCCTTCTTGACTCCTTCAGGAGTTTATCTTATGCCCTGGGGCATGAAATGTAATTAACCTTATATCATTATCTAAGCTTACACAGCTACAAATGTTATTGATGGTCATAAAATTATCCAGCCACAATATCTAACTCATAGACCTCATGCAGCAGTGAATTCCAGAAGTTCCATATATAATATTGCTAATGACAGTATGATTTATCTTCATCTTTCATTAAGCAATGTGGAAAAATACCACACTGCCATTAAAACATCTCTGTTTGTACTCGAGAGATAAGGTGGGTGAGATAATATCTTTTATTGGACCAATTTCAATGCAAAATATTACCTCACCCATCTTGTCTCTCTAATATCCTGGGACCAAAACAGCTACAACACTCTATTTGTACTCTTCATGAGAGAGAGAGAGAGAGAGAGAGAGTGGGCGTGTCTTCACTACAGGGGAGATCGATGCTCTGGCAATCAATGCAGCAGGTGTCAATTTAGCAGGTCAAGTGAAGACCCGCTAAATCGATGGCAGAGTGCTCTCCAGTCAACCCCGGTACTCCACCTCTCTGAGAAGAGTAAGGTAAGTCAACCAGAAAGCATCTCCCATCGACACAGCACAGTGAAGACACTGGGGTAAGTTGACCTAAGCTATGTAGACTCCAGCTACTTTATTCATGTAGCTGGAGTAGCGTAACTTAGGTCGACTTACCCTGGTAGTGAAGACAAGCCCAGAGAGACATAGAAGGACCAACTGAAAGAGCCTTTCTACAGGTGTGTTAGGGCCCAATCTAAAGCCCATTGAAGTCAGTAGTAGAAGGACTCCCATTGACTTCAGTAGGCTTGTGATTGGAGCCTCAGTCAGTTACACCCAGATCCTCAAAGGTATTTAGTCACTTAACTTCCACTGAAGTCAGTGGGAATTGGGCACCTAAATACCTTTGAGGATCAGGGATTAAGGGCTTAATATAATGGGCATGGCTGGTTGTACTATCTATTATAAAGGATGCCTGAGACTTACCATGAAAAAAGACCCTGTTTTCAGTTACTTATAACTTTCCCAAACTTTAACCATCTGAGCTGAAACTTCCCATTCCAGGTGTCTGCCTCAGGAACTGCTTAACAGAGATAAGGCAACTGGTTGTGCTGAAAGGTAAATTATCAAACTGAAGAGGGGTTGCTAGCAGAGTTCCTCCAGGATCAGTCTTGGGACCAATTTTATTCAATATTTTATTGATGACCTTGGCACAATAAAAAAAATATCTGATGATTTGCTGATGATACTAAGTTGGGAGGCATCCAATATTGTACAGGGAGATCTGGATGAAGACCAGAGTAATAGAAATGGGATGAAATTAAATAGTACAAAGTGCAAGGTCCTGTACTTCTGGTCTAATAATAAGAATTTCTGCTACAAGCTGGGGGCTCATCAGTTGGAAGCGACAGAGGAGAGAGACCTGGTTGCATAGGTCAATCACGGAATGACTATGAGCCATCAGTATGCTGCAACTGTGAAAAAAGGCAAGTGCAATCCTAGGATGTATTAGGCGAGGCATTTCCAGTAGAGGTAGAGAAATAATAATACCGTTGTCCAAGGCATTGGTAGGCCCTCGTTTGGAATAGTGTGTACAATTCTAGTCACCCATGTGGGTGCTGGCTGGTGCAGGTGGCCTGTGATATACAGGATGTCAGACTAGATGATCTAGTGGTCCCTTCTGGCCTTAAAATCTATGACTCTATGAATATTTTTGGAAACTTTCAGTCAAAACAATGTAGCCATTTCTGAATATATTATTTTGCCCATATTAAAACATTCTGGCAACCTGTTCTTTGAGGATCTCTAGTGACCCCTTGTTTTGGAGTAAGGACTTGAAATTTGGCAGGAGCATGACCTTTGTGTCAAGGATGTGCCTTTTGGCATCCATATGAAAATCTGCCCAAATGTGTCCAAGTTATAAGCCTTTGAAAAGTCACAGTTTGCAATGCTCAGGAACAGTTAAAAGCTCTAAAGATTCCATCCTCATTGAGCAAACTCAAGCTTGTGTAGACCAGACTGTGCATGAACCATCCCCACAGAGGAATTGAGCATGCTCCAGCCCAGCCTACAGGGAGAACTGGATTTTCCCTGTAATGGCTGCTCCCAGGTGCTTCAGGCAATGGTGGAGCCAGGCATCAGACCTGAAATCAGGGAACCTGTCCTTCCTATGCATTCAATGATCGCCCCTTGCCCCCCCCCCCCAAACACTTACTGGCATCCAGGCAGCATGGAGTAGGATGGATTAGATGACCTCCTGAGGTCTCTTCCAACCCTCATCTTTAAATATTCTATGATTCTATGATCTTATTCAAATGCAGAGGTAACAAAAGCTGGACTGGGTGTGGGAAAGGAGTAGATTGGGAGAAGGAGTCCAGCGAGACTGGGACTGGAGTGGGGAGAGAAACTTGGACTGGGGCTGACTGGACAAGGATGCTGGGACTGGGTGTTGGGGGGAGTAGAGGAGAGCCTGGGACTGGTTGGGCAGGGAGGCTGGGACTGGAAGTCAGTGAGAGAAATGGTGGGAGACTGGGAGCCAGGTGGTTGGGGACAACAAGGAGATCTGACAAGGAGCTGGGTGTGGGGAACAACTGGGACTGGCTGGACAAAGAGTCTAGAACAAAGCCCAGGAAGAAGGAAGACTAGGACAAAGATCCGGGGAGACTGAGAAGGAGAGAGAGGCGTAAATGAGACTGGCTGGGCAAGGAGACTGGGGACTGAGCATGTGGAAGAGGTCAAACTTAGATTGGGAGAGATATTGGGACTTGAACAGAGAGTCCAAAGGGAAAAACTAGGACTGGGACAAGAACCCAGATGAACAGAGACTGGAACCAGATAGGTAAGGATCCAAGGGTGGGAAAGAGACAAGACTGGTACATGAACAGGCTGGAGGAACAGGACAGAAGGAGTCAAGCTTGGGGCAAAAACACAAGAGCACATACCCCTCTGGAGGCTGGAATGGAACCCAAGATTACGGAGTCTCACTATTCCTCTGCTGTCAGCAAATATCTGTGAAATCTGCTGGCAAATTGTGCTGCCTCTTACTCAAGTGCTGATGACAACATACTACCGCTATTAGACCCTCTATTACTTCAAGTGACAGAAGTCTCTGCAATGGTTCTAAAGGTTCCAAGTCTGCAGATGAACGTGTGGATGTCAGTTTGATGCCACATGATGGAAATTCTGTTTTTTTCAGTTTGCTTTTTAATAAAAACCTAGTAAATTACACACGCACACACACACAAAACTTTGTTAAAACAACATTATTAGCAGGGATTCTGTGCCTAAAATACTATATAAACATATAAATAAGGACTTTATCATAATGCACACACTTAATTCTGGCATTTCCCAACTTTTCAGTGCTTCACCTTGCAACCTTAATAATGCTCTTTTTATATGGGGGAGGGGTGTGTGTGTGTGTGTGTGTGTGTGTGTATGTAATACTCATCTATAGATATATAGAGAGAGATTATGTGCAAACTTGAGCATTAGTGTTTTCAGGGATTATGATAGATTTTGTCTCTTGGAATCCTGACAATTGGCTCATTATTCCATATCTTAGGTTATTAATAGCATTTTGAAAGTATAAATACCTTAAATGACAAGATATTACTTCCAAAAATAGCACTACACATCAGGAATCGGTTTGTTTCAGGATTTTCTACCAAAAGCACATTGCCCAGATCTGTCAAATATCTCATTGTAAAGCAGGTGCTAATTTGACCCAGGCCACTTGTTTTTCTTGTGCTGTGAACATGCTGCTATCAATTAAGAGCTTGATGAATAGGAATTTGGAAGAATATTAAAAATGCCACAGATTGTCTGCCCCATTTAATAAAGGGTGGATTAAAATAAAATTTGCAAACGTATGTTCATTATGGTTTATAACAGAACAAAATCTCATCTGTTTTGTTGATTTCAGGCTGCAGCCCATTTGTCCCATTGATGATCGACTTCGACCCCATGGCCAAGACGAGATCCCACTCCGAGCTCTGCAGTTCAAGCGTGGGCTGCTACATGAGTTCCGTAAGGGCAACGCCAGTAAGGAGCAAATCCGACTTCACAATTTGGTTCAGCAGCTCCCTAAGGCCATTATAATTGGGGTGAGGAAAGGAGGCACCCGTGCACTGCTTGAGATGCTGAACCTCCATCCTGCAGTGGTCAAAGCTTCTCAAGAAATTCACTTCTTTGATAATGACGAGAACTATGCCAAGGGTATTGAATGGTACAGGAAAAAAATGCCTTTTTCTTACCCTCATCAAATAACAATTGAGAAAAGCCCTGCATATTTTATCACAGAGGAGGTACCTGAAAGGATTTATAAAATGAACTCATCCATCAAATTACTGATCATTGTCAGGGAACCCACAACAAGAGCTATTTCTGATTACACTCAGGTGCTGGAGGGGAAGGAAAGAAAGAATAAAACCTACTACAAATTTGAGAAGCTGGCTATTGATCCTAATACCTGCGAAGTGAACACTAAGTATAAGGCAGTGAGAACCAGCATCTACACAAAACATCTGGAGAGATGGTTAAAATACTTTCCAATCGAGCAGTTTCATATTGTAGATGGAGATCGGCTCATTACAGAACCACTGCCAGAACTCCAGCTGGTGGAGAAGTTCCTAAATCTTCCTCCAAGGATAAGTCAGTACAATTTATACTTCAATGTCACCAGAGGGTTTTACTGCTTGCGATTTAACATTGTCTTTAACAAGTGCCTGGCGGGTAGCAAGGGACGCATTCATCCAGAGGTGGATTCCTCTGTCATTACCAAATTGCGCAAGTTCTTTCACCCTTTTAATCAAAAATTTTACCAGATCACTGGGAGGACATTTAACTGGCCCTAAACTAAATTTCATACAACACTATGTGTTGCACCTGGAGACAAGCAGCAGTGTCTCTTCTAGAGTAAAAATATGCACTTTTCATAGACACAACTATCAAATTAACTTTTTTTCATGCATACTTGTACATATGCAGTGTGTGACCAAATATAAGATGGGATCAATTTTTCTACAGAGTAGTAACTAACATAACTTTACTCTCTACATAGTTGCATCATTTTAAGCTATACAAATAAAGGACAAGGTAGTATTTAGGGGAATAAATTCAGATACTGTGCAAAAGGGCCAGTGTTCCTCTTGCTCAATAACATTTATTATGTGACACTTTTATAGACCCAGACAGAATGTTAGTTTAGAACATGCAAATTCACCTTGGAATTGTATGTAGCTGTGAGGGTATATTGGAAAGTATAACATTCAGGCTATATTAAGTATGCACCTTGCTAAAGGAATTCTGACACTTTAAATACAATGATGAATTGTTATAGTGATACTGGATAATACTATTTTCTTATTATTTGAAAAGAAAATCCTATCTCGTACAAACAACATTGGTTCAAAGTTCCTGTGGTGAGTTTGCACTATTGTTTTATTGTATGGACCATAGTGTCACTTGTAGCATGTCAATCATATATGAAAAAAAATCAAATAATTTTTTCGTCTATGCTTGTGTGTCAACAAAGAGAAACATCATGTATATAGTGTATATTGTTTGTAAATACTGGTTTCACACTAAGTAATTCTATTTTGTAAACTGAATATGGCTATTTAATTTATTGTGAAAATTAAATTTATTGTGGTATTTAAAAATGGAATGGATTAAAATTACTATATGTGCAACTATTTTCTACCTTCTGCTGTTTGGTGTATATTGGGGTGATCCCAGAGGCAAAAATGCATGTGTGTGTATGTGTGTGAGAGAGAAAGAGAGAGAGAGAGAGAGAGACTTGCACTTGTAAACCTCATTTCTGGACAGTTGAGAAAACTGATATATGAATTGAAGTTGAGTTTATTAAAAAACTCAACCATCTGGAAAGCTGGTGTAATACACACCTCAAAGAACATTATTGCTGTTCAGTTAAAGCGCTTTGAAATAATTAATTCAGTTGCAGTTGCCCATGAGGGTGAAAGATGTCTATAAACAGGTATATCAGAAGAGCAAAGCAGTCATTAAAAAATGAAATGACAGAGAGACAAACAGGTTTAGAAGAAATCAAAGAAAACATTTGTGGTATTCCTGCTTTTAAGTGAAAATATATAGGTCTGCCTAGAAACAAACAAGCCATAGAGCTGCTACCACTGACATAAACATATAGCTCAAGTGTTCATTCAGGAAATGAAGGAAAATTAGCTCTGAATTGGGTATCTTCATATTATATATACTCTACTGCTCTTAAGCATTTATAAGAAAAACAAAGGCAATTTAAAATTGTATTTTTTTTTAAACAGAGAGCTTTTTAGAACCATTGTGTGAAAGATGTATAGGGAGAGCTATTTTGGAAGGTATCCAGAGTATTCAAATCTTGTGAGTTATGATAGTGGTGTATTTGGTAGCTCAGTTCATAATAAGCTAAAGTTTTCCCCATGGTCTGTTTATCCTGCTTAGTGATTTGAATGAATCAGTTTTCTACACAAGTGATTTTTAAGTCTTCTGTGAGAGATTGCTAACTGTCTCACCATGCCTTTAATCATATGTGCTAGTACTGTAAACAGCAAACACTTTCTTCCCAAGCTGATTGGGCAGTCCTCTGAGAAGGCCGGATGTTAGAGAATGGGTGCAACGTTTAAACACCAAAAGCACTCAATGCTTTATCTAATGAACTATCTCACTTGCCCAGATACTGACACAGAATTCGGGGCAGATTTTTGAATTTAAACAATCCAGCAGATTGGATACATAATGCTCTTTCCATTTTAAAATTTACAAGGCCTTTTTGGAGGTGCGAGCAGATCCCAGAAGGCTTCATGTGGGGGCTGCTTATTGGCCTGGTCTAGTCAGGAGGCAGGTTGCTGTTGCCCTGATGCACAAAGGCCAAGAGAAGAGGTCCATTTGTGCCTGGGAGTTACTGCTCTGCTGGAGGGCTGGGATGGTGATGTAGTGAAGCAGCTGTGTCACCCCCAAACTAGTCCTACGTAGCCTCCTCTGAACAGGAAATACACTCTTGAAATACAGAGCATTCTTGTGGCTGCATTCCGCAGGAAGCTCACATAAAGGGTTGGCTACCTACCTTGGACTACTAAGACACTTAACTTCAGTGGACTTTGGATCAGGCCCCTCATTTACAAATCTAGAACAAGTTCTTGGGCAAAACTGGTTCAAAAGAGCATGCATGGATGAGGGCTGTGATGTCCAAAGGAGCCTGAAATAGTAGGGCACCCAAAGCCCAGCTGAGAATATTAACACAACTGAGTTGTTGACATTGGCTGGTTAAAAGTAAAACAGCAGAACTCATTCTTTAAAAAAAAACAATCCATAGCCCAAACTGATACTTGAAGATTGTGCTGTAATATTCATAACTGGTTTGAGCAACTCTGACCTTATGGTATTTACCTCTTCAGGACCAAGGTGTGAATAATTCATTTTGGCCACCTCGCTCGGTTCCCAAAGTTCTGGGTGAATCATTTCTATTCAAATGGATCATGAGTGCTCATCCTGGAAAGAGCGCTTTTTGTTTTAGCTTATGATTGCAACATGATGTACAGTTAAATGAAGCTGCAGATGCTAACTCACTGCATTGGAGTCCCCTAGAGACACTGTATAGTTCATATTCTCTAAAAGGCTGTAAAACTGAAGGCTAAACAATCCATAAACCAAAAATTCAGATTAAAACCTCTAATCTAGTTGTGCACTTTTAACAAAATTATCCCAGCTCCTATTGACTCTACACAGCACAACAATTTACAACATATAGGACGACTTTAACTATCTACATATCCCTGTCTGAAAGTGTAAATTAAACATTTAACACTTTGAGTGCATTGAGTCATTTAACGTTACACATTTGCACTATCTTTTGGGTGGTGCAGGGGGGTCACAAAAACAATCTCTAAACTCACCAGACTGAAGACACACCATTCATGTTTATCTTGGGCTGCTGCTCCCTTTTCAGCTGAATGATAGGGAATCTAAGTTGTCAATCATGGTCTGATAATTGCTAAAATAAATCTTAGGGAGGCCCTTGTGTCCCTTTCTCTAACCTCAGTACAAGTCTAACGGCCTCAAATTCACCTGGTTGATATTGACAATTGATAATGAGTCATCTCGCTATCATCCTGAACACCCAGAGGTACTGAGGCTCAAGTAGGGAAAGTGCAAGGCTCCTTTAAAAACATTGGTTAGAGGTTTGGGATTTTTAATGGATTTTTCTCCCCAAATTTTTGTGGTCTACACAATTTTATTGCTTACATTTTCATGCGTTTAGGAGTTCAGCTTTAGGGCCCAGAAAGTCTGTGAACTGTAAGACTGTGAGTCCACTCACCTGTACCCAAACATTTTAAATTGATGCAATACACCCAATTTTCAAACTTGTGTGCCTAAATCCCACACCCAGATCAATATATCAAATTATTTCACGGGCAGGAGTGCTGAGGTTTGAGTGGCTTGTCTCGGTGGTAGCAAAGCTGAGAGTTAGAGAGAACAAAAACAGAGTCCCCCTCTGTGTGAGTTTTTGCTGGGGTCGTGCACTGATGTTTTGGAAGGGCTGGGAGTTGTGCCAGCTGTAATATATCAATTAAATTAATGCTCTGCTTGGCTTATTAATGCCACTGGGTCTTGGATCCATTATTGGAGTGTATTGTCAATACCGCCTTGAAAAAGGGCAAGACCCCAGCTTCTCCTCACACAGTGAATATTGTTTTATAAAGCCTCCGCTCAAATGCAATTGTAAGATCTGTAAATTTATCATTAAGTTCTGCAACCTTTTTGCAGACTTTGTAACTTCAGTTATTGTTAGCATAGCCTTTTAAGTTTTGTAACCTTTTCAGTTACACTTCCCTCCCCCCTTTTGTCTCCTCTCCCTCTTTGAATACCTGTGAAATGGCTTTTCCCCTCCCCTTCCCTTCTGGAATGGTGAGATGATTGAACAGCTGGGAGATCATAGAATATCAGGGTTGGAAGGGACTCAGGAGGTCATCTTTAGTCCAACCCCCTGCTCAATCCTCAATTTTTGCCCCAGATCCCTAAATGGCCCCCTCAAGGATTGAACTCACAACCCTCGGCTTAGCAGGCCAATGCTCAAACCACTGACCTATCCCTCCCCCTAGAAGAGCTCCCAGGTAGACAAGGTGTCTGGGACTCTAATTAGGCAGCAGTCACACCCCCAATGCATGGACACTGTCTGAGGTGGAGTTTGACCAACCAGATGCAGCCAAGTCATCTCTAGTCGCAGGCCATGAGGAGCAGGTCCTTAAAAGGGGAAGGGGCCATGTGCTCAGGAGTGCACTCACAAGTTCGTACCTCCTGTGAAGGCCCTTTGCCTGGACTGCCTGGCCAGTGATTCCCTGTGTTGCATTCCATCATGCCTCAGGAAGACTTACCTTCATCGTACCGTCCAATGCTGCACTGTGGGACACTTACCTTGAAGGATCCTGACATCTCCAGTACTGTGCCTGTCCTGGGAGTGTGAGTATGTGAGTGTGACCCCCCCCCCCAACAGTGGCATTGTAATAAAGCAATATAAGTGTAACCCTGGGTTGGTTTCTAGGGAAATTGAGGTAACAAATACCAAGAACCCATCTTTTAACAATGACAGTCTCACAAATTTTTGCCCTGTCTTGAACTTTCCCATAGCACTGATGAGCTGGGGGAGGTCTCTTGTTAACAGAGTCAGATTCTGAGTGCTGCACAGATAAATCTCCACTTTCATTTTAAAAATATAATACATTTCTATCCCTTTTCCTTGTGAAGATAGCCATGCAAATGTTAACTAGTAAAAACTGATTTCAATTGATTGCCAAGACTGTGAGGGGTAGACAGCTGGGCTTCTACAGCTAGAGTTTGGAGGCGCTAACGAGCCCCTACATCAGCTCACAAACAATCTGCATGTAAAATGAGTCAATTGAATTTGGGTTGTGTCCCCAAGGAATCATCTCAGTCATCCTCCCCAAAACCAGTGCTGAATATTGTGGTGTGATAATCATGAACAGGACCTGTTTTTTAGCAAGGTGAAGCTTTTTTCACAACCCCACTGAAAAATGCTAAAGACAGCTCTGCTTGGTTAGTTCCTTCGCACAATGGTGGTTTCTTCCTCTCAAAGACTCTAGCAGCATCTTTAGCCCTTCAAATTGCAACACTCTGAATGGAACTGACTGACCCAACTCTCTCTGCTGGCTGAGAAAGTTGATAAATGGAAGCATGAATGTAAAATAATTGGTATGTGTGTCTTTGTTTTTTGTCTTCTTTAATAAACATTTGTTTAGGGTCAATGTATAAAGGGAAAGGGGCTTTAACTGGGCACTCGGGACTAGTTATAACCAAAGATGTAACTTTTTAATTACATTTAAAATTTAAATTCACCTAAGCTTGGGCCATGTAGAGTTGTTTTTACAGGACTACAGGCCCTGCCCCTGACTTTTAAGAGTTTCTATTATAACTGCACTGTAGTACACAAATTTTTTAGCCTTTTGATTGTTTATTTAAAGGAGAATGACTGGGTCGTGGGCTACGGTGTCTTTTTCTTCTGTCACTTGTTCAAAGCCAGCCCAGGTCAATAATGACTGAAAGTTATGTTCTGAGGGCTGTGTGTTCAGTGGTTAATGTAAAATGAGTTGACGGTCCTAGTCCAATTCTGCTGTCATACTTCATACATGCAAAATAGACTTCAGCTGGCTGAACACCACAATTTTTCATCTATTTCTTGCAAATTGGCTTGGAAGCTAGTCCTGCAGTAAGACCTATGCATCAGGAAAATTCTGACTTGTAAAGTCAAGCTGCTGTTGTGACTGCAACAATGGTTTTCTTTTTAGAGCAGAAAAATTACACATTTTCACTGTTATACCCTAAACTGTTAGGAGTCAGTGTAGGGAGCCCTGTTTCATAATGGAGAAAATAGAATGAAATCCTTATATAAAATAGCTGCTACAGGAGTAATGTGTCTCTGGGGTTCATACAATGGTCTTCATGACACTACTGAAGATTCAAACGTGTTATTAAATGTTGAGGTGTGGACATTACAATGGGAGTCCCTAACTGTTATTGAGAGCTATTGTTAGATTTTTCCTTTGCATAGAAGTTCTATCCATATTATAAATCATTCTGCATTTCTATGATCTGATCAACATCTTGCTGTTTCATATGTGGCTCGAATCCTGATCAATATCATGACCCCTTCCAGACAAGCATTTGCAACCAGCTTTAGGAAGTACCAACCATTGCTGAGTGTATTTATTTTTTATAGGGGGAAACCTTCAATGACCTTCTGCAATAGTATGTTCATAAAGGAGTAAACCCTTTAGAGAACATCCATGTGTTATCAGGCTGGGTACCTGCCTTTTTCCTAAGGGTTAGATTGACAAGAACAAGAAAAAAATGCAGAAAAGGCAGAACTTCCAACATCCATCTGCTGCACTGTTCTTAACATATGGTAAGTAAGATCACCTGCTGTTCAGAGGCCCCTGCTAAAGTTGGCCCAGTGGCATGACTTTAGGACAGAGAGTTGTCATAATGTTGATTGAATTCCCTGATTGCTGTTGATGTCAAGCTCAGTTTCATTTTATCAATTAATTCTATTTAATTTTGTTTTAATGAAAATTTTCTCCAACTGACCAGAGCTTTCTTTGAAATGTACACCCTCTGAGACAGCAAAGGAAGTAGTAGTTTAAACAGCCAGATTCTCTGTTTAAGTCTTGGGTTCAGATCCTGATGCCATGGAATAGAGCACATTTTTTTGCCTGTTATATGGCTTTATATTTTATTGATTACATATTTTAAAAAATACATGCATCCAACATTGGTCAGTGTGTCTGACAACCAGTTGCTAATACCTGTCTGAATGGTGTGTAGATATCAATCAGGATTCAGGCAATGTCTAAAATATCTAGATTTGGATCAGGTCCTAGAAACGCAGTATGGAATATCAGATTACATAACAGTAAAACAATAAGACTTCAAATCTTTCCATTTTATTCCTAAAGCTGATTAAATAAGCAAAATTAAAAATGACAGACTTACACACATCTTATTTCTGGCCTTAATTGCAAACAACTGTGTTTTAATGTATGAAACTCTTGCCATCCAATTCCTTGACTGGTTTTCCAGTGATGAGAGCCTTTCCCCTTCACTGAACTGTGAAGGTATCATCCCTATCCTTTGGAGAAATATAAGAATTAATGTGCAACAACTTCTGTATATGAAAAAGGAGATAGAAGTGTCACAACGGGTGGGACTAGCCATGACAGAGTCTGTAACTTCATCTTCAAAAAACAATCCAGCTGACACAAGACCGTCTGTGCAGGCCACTAATAATGCAGCATGAGGGAGAAAAACATTATTCACATGGAATGTCTTTGGTAGACTGCAGTGGCTCATAAAGAACCATTCGACTCTACTGGGGAGATGATAAACAGATTTTTATTTTCAAGGGGGAATGGTAGTTTCAGATTTACCACAGTGATTGAAATGGCTGGACTCTAGCTGGGAAATAATCTTTATATTTTTTTAATTTTCTTTTTAAAAAAAAATACAAAATGTTAAAATTCTGCCCAAAGATATGGAATTCTCATTGATATCAGTAAGAGTTGTATATGCATACCTAAAGACACAGCCCTCTTTTTGAGGTCATGACCAAAAATGAGACAAGCCAGAAAAAATAAACCTGTTTGTCGAAGTAGCTTAGGACCAAAAGGCAAATTTTGTTATCAAAATAAAAAAAGACTGTTCCCTTTTTTAATGTAGATTATTTTGTTTTCAATCCCCCTGCAACGTTGGAAACACGAACACAGCAGCACTGTGCTAATGCATAACAATGGGAAAGTGAAAACGATTATAAACAGAAATAAAACAGACCTGTTCAGTTTCATTGTCCAAAGCCGGTGAAGTGCAAAAGTTAATAATCAGCTTCAATAGTGAAAGGTAAATTAGATTTATTTTAATTCTTTCCATTTTAATAATATTTAAAAAATTCATTGCTACCAAGATACAGAAAAAAATATTATTTTAATCTTGAATGTGAATGGTACATTCTTTTGGTTACATATTTTTCTCTCTAATCAACTTCCTAAGAATGGAGTTATCCAATGATAATAGGGAATCAGGGATAAGGAATTCTGATGGAAGGATTCCTACTTAAGTGAATCTGGTTAGCCCTCTTGATGCTATTAATTGTATAGCTACTTTCAGAATGAAACATTTAATATTCACTTTTCTAAAAGTCCACTGAGCTGACACAATATGACACACTCATACATTGGCTACACTTGGTTACACAAAAATAGTAACATCATTTATGAATTCCTTCTCATGGGACATTAATTTTACCTTCTCAAAGCCATTTAATCTGAAGGTCTACCAGATTAACGAGAGAAAAAACTACCATTGTCTTCAGATTCTGGTAAAAATGTTGGAAAATTTCCATCCTGAAGGATAGTAGAATTGCCAAGAGCCACACTTGTGGGGCACCCTCCCCTGGCTTGTATGATTGGCCCCCATCAGACAATCTATTTGTGAAACAGAAGATAAACCATTCAAATTATTTCCTAGATTCCCACTATGTCTGAGGTACTGGTAATAATTCCTTTGTAAATGTTCATACCATGCTTTTGCCTAAGCATATGTCTGTGCTGCCAAAAAATGTGTGTTCTTAACCCGCGTTAGCTAACCTCAGTTAAAAGAGCAGCAAAGATCCAGCAACTTGGCTTTTAACTCAGATTAGCAGCCCAAATTCCATCCCAAACTCCCCTGTAGGCTTTAACTTGAGCTGCTAACCCAAGTTTAAAAGCCAAGTTGCTGTGTCTTCACTGCAGTTTTGACTCAGGCTAGTTAACCTGAATTAAGAACACACCAGCTTTTTTGCAATGTAGATATACCTTAAACTGGTCCAGGCTATAGTAAGCTATTGTTGAGTACATAACAGCTGCCATGTTTACTTCCAGCACAAATAATTAACTATAAAGCCCCTGGAGTATAAGAATGTAGTATGAAACCAAAGTCTGCCCCTTTAAGCAGAGTAAGCAGGTTCAGGAAAAGCTGGCAGCCAGTATGAATTGAAGAACATCCTGAATTCAACTATGTGCAACAGCCATGCCAGGAAATCTAGCTGCTTTTATCTCAGGGAGAGTATATGGACCAGGTCTGCTTCTGCAGTACCGTATCTCTCTGTACTGAACTGCAGTGTCGGCATGGTGTAAGAGCCCCCGGATCCTACTGTGGAACCTGAGTGCTTTGGCCCTGCTGGTCAAGAGGCAGAACTGCCATGTTACCAGGTCTGAAGATTGCTCACTGATAATGCATTATAAAATAAGCATTAGTGCTTATTCAAGTCACCCTGGTGCTCTCATTTAATTTTCTTAACTGCTCTTTATTAGTTACAACTCAGCAGACACGATGCCCTTTTAACTCGCACAGCTTTTCATGTAATGAAGTTGGAGGTGCAGTAGCACTTTGTGTTCAATTAATTCCATATGGTCTGCAGTCACTACTGGGAAACCCATTTCAAAATATCGAAATAGATCTTCCCCCTGCCGCCGCTGCCACCCCAGGTGAATAAAAAATTCCCCTGTGGGATGGAAGTAGAGCCCATGGGAATAAAATATCGTGCTCTTAATTTAACAGAGGCTATGGTGGAAGGAAGCGCCTCTGAAAAGTGTTCTCTAATAATAATCTTCTCCATGGGATCTGCATAGGGCCACAGTGGGTACTAATGTGCTGCCAGCCTCGCATCCAGCCTGCTCATTCCTCTCTCGAGTTCACCTTACCAATTCTGCCCTGAGCTTGGGCCCCACACTTATGAAGAAGCCTCCACAGGATCTGCACAAAGGGGAGGGATGGTTCCACAGAGGGGGCTGAGCCCCAGTCTATTCATGTGAGTGGAGGTCTGCACAGATCTTGGGGTGACAAGCCACGTCAAAATGATTAGAGAAGCTGGGAGCATGGCAAAAGGTTTCTAGAACTGAACAAGGGTTAGCTAAGAAGGATCAGATTGTATGATATGCACATTGGATTGGATCCACAAAGGGTCTTAGGTGTTGTGATGCTATTAGCAGTGGAGCTATTAAGGCAATCCCCTACCAGACTATTGAGCATAGTGGTTAAGGGCAGTGGTGAAAGGTGGCAGATCTCTGTTCAAATCCCTTCTTTTCAGAAGGCAGAGGAGGCTCCTAAATCTGGGGATTAGACAACTAAGTGGATCTGAGCCATTGCTAGGAACTGTTTACTAAAAGGAGGTTGTCACAGGGTAGAATGGGCCCTTTAAGAGGGAACTGGTCCAGCCTATCTATGCCTCATTAACAGACTTGTGATGGAGCATAATAGAGGGCAGCTGGTCTCCATAAAGAGCCAGAGAAGAAGCTTTGGTGGAGGAAGTTAGAAGGTTGCTCAGAGAGCAGAAGGCTACTGGGAAAGCGGAGTCCATCCAGCTAGGGCAGGGAGTGCTCTGCCAAAATCAGAGAATCAAACTGGCCTCTGTTGGCTTTAGTTTAGGACTTTGAGTTTTGCTTGCAACTTTGCTAGTAATAAGCCCAGGGCTAATCGGAGGCATGCGTCAACTTTTCAGTGCTTAAGGAGAGATGATAGGTAGGATGGGAATAGGTTATGGTTGTGCCACTCATAGGCTCCAGACCACTTTACATGTCAAGCCAGTTGCAGGATGAAAATGAATTGGATTGATCAGTTTCATCCTGCAGCTATAACCTTCAGGTGTCAAACACTTCTGCACCTGAGCATAGTAGTTGCAACAAAAATAAGATCCTGAAGAGAAATGGGAATAAAATAAAAATATGTAACGGAAATAACAAAAGTGAGGTGGGGACCAAACAAGAATATACAGTCAAGTAGTGCTTGTAGGGAATCTATGAGGACAGTAGAATAAGTTAATAGTAGCCAAAGGGACTAAGAAGAAGAAGTCAGGCTATTGCAGATATGTCAGGGGGAAAGGAAATACAAAAGAAAAAAAGACTCATTATGACTTACTTTGATGAGGTGTTGATTTTTTTTAAATTTGTCTTTAACGAGAACCATAAAAAAATATGATAAACACTTCAGTCTGCATGTTCCTGTTAGCTGCTCTTCCTTCTGTACTCCCCTTCATCCCTGTTGCCATGTAACTTATACAAGTCTGACTCTCCACTTCTGTGTACACCAGTGGTGGGCAATCTGTGGCCCACGGACTACACACGGCCTGTCAGGGTAATCTGCTGGCAGGCCGCAACACAGTGTTTACATTGACCATCCGTCCGCAGTTCCTGGCCAATAGGAGCTGCGGGAAGCGGCGCAGGCCGCAGGGACATGCTAGCTGCTGCTTCCCGCAGCTCCCATTGGCTGGGAACAGTGAACCGCGGCCACTGGGAGCTGCAGGTGGCCATGCCTGCAGACGGTCAATGTAAACACTGTGTCGCGGCCCACCAGCAGAGTACCCTGACGGGCCACAGGTTGCCCACTGGTGTACACAGTGCAGTGACTGCAAAATGCTATCAAATTAGATTGGTAGCATTTTATAATAATGTTGCAATGGTGTAAATTACTACATAAGGCCCAGCCTGAATACCAAATGGATGTAGGCTACATTTCTTTGGGCTTGTGTACATGGTATTGCAGTGTGCACTGCAAGTCTCAATCTGGGACAGTTCCTCAGATTTGCCTTTAAAAAGAATGGTTCAAGTGTGGGAATCTCTTTCACATCCTCTGCAGTGATGACCAATTCAAATAATTCATTTAGCTTTGTCTCAACACCCCTGTCTTCCCTTGGTTCTCCTTTAGCACTTCGGTCATCCAGTGGCCCCATTGATTTGGCAGGCTTCCTGCTGCTGATGCACTTTAAAAAAAAATGTTTGCTGTTAGTCTGAGTCCTCTGCTAGTTGCTGTTCAAATTCTTTTTTGGCCTGCCTAATTAGACTTTTACATTTGACTTACCAGAGTTTACGCTCCCCTCCATTTTCGTCTGTAAGATTTAACTTCCCATTTTTAAAGGATGCCTTTAACTACTACTTTTACATTGTTGCTTAATCATTGTGGCACTTCTTTGGCCTCTTACTATGGTTTTTAATTTGGGGTATACATTTTATTTGAAACTCTTATTGTGTATTTTAAAAGTTTCCATGCAGCTTGCAGGCGTTTCACTCTGTTTTTAATTTCCATTTAACTAGGTTCCTTGTTTTTGTGTCATTTCCCTTTTTGAAATTTAATGCTACTGTGGTGGGCTTCTTTAGTATTTTTTCCCCTTACAAGGGTGTTAAATTTAATTGTATTATGGTCACTATTATCAAGCAGTCCAGCTAGATTCACCTCTTGGACCAAATCCTGTCTTCCACCTTGGACTAAGTCACTAATTGCCTTGTGGGTTCCAGGACTAGCTGCTCCAAGAAGCAGTCATTAATGGTGTCTAGAAACTTTATCTTAGCATCCCGTCCTGAGGTAACATGTACCCAGTTAATATGGGGATAGGGAACTCCATAATAATGGGGGATTTCAACTATTTTTTTTAGCCTCTCTCATCACCTGGAGCATTTCACAATTACCATCATCTTCCTAGCCAGGCAGTCAGTAGTATATTCTATATTCTTATTATTCAAGCATGGAATTTCTATCCATAGAGATTCTATGGTACAGTTTGGTTCATTTAAGGTTTTTACTATATTTGACTCTATGCTTTCTTTCACATACAGTGCCGCTCCCCCACCAGCATGACCTACTCAGTCATTCCTACATATTTTTTTTACTCTGTTATTACCATGTCCCAGTGATTAGCATCATTCCACCAAGTTCCTGTGATGCCTGTTATATCAGTATCCTCATTTAATACCAGGTTCATCCATCTTAGTATTTAGTTTTCTTGCATTTGTATACAAGCACTTATAAAATTTGTCACCTTTTTAGCTGTCTGCCTTTACGTGATGTAATTGAATTGGACTGTTCTCTTCAGTTCCTACCTGTTCTTTAACAACTTGTATTCTCTCTCTAGAGAATCCCAGTTAATAGATCCTTCACTAAGGGATGTCTCTGTCTGAACCGTGTGCCCCTCTGCACCTGTCAGCTTTCCCCCAGCCCTTAGTTTACACCTAAAGAGCCTGAGCATTCTCACTTACAGCTGTGTAAATCAGAACTAACTCCATTGACGCTGATGGAGCTATGTCAGTGTGAAAGGGAATGAGGCCCCAGTGTGAAAGGGAATGAGGTTGTAACTAATAGAACTGTTTACATCGCCACTGATTTTGATGTTGTAGGATTAACCTCCACAATGAAACCATCTTTGCAGACTTACAGAGAGGAAGGAGGGTCCAGTGGTTAATACACTAGTTTAGGATTTGGGAGACCATAGTTCCTGTCACTGTGTGACCTTGGGCAAGTCTCTTAGCCTCAGTTTCCTATCTGTAAAATGGGATAACTATACTTCCCTACCTCACAGGGAGTTGGGAGGATAAATACACTAAAGATTGGCAGGTGTTTGGGTACTGCAGTAATACATATAAGTATATTAGATAGGAGTCAGAGTGGTAACCGTGTTAGTCTGTATCAGCAAAAAGAATGAGGAGTACTTGTGGCACCTTAAAGACTAACAAATTTATTTGGGCATAAGCTTTTGTGGGCTAGAACCCACTTCATCAGATGCATGCAGTGGAAAATACGGATATATATATACAGAGAACGTGAAAAAATGGGGGTTGCTATACCAACTTTAATGAGACTAATCAATTAAGGTGGGCTATTATCAGCAGGAGAAAAAAAAACTTTTGTAGTGATAATCAGGATGGCCCATTTCAAACAGTTGACAAGAAAGTGTGAGTAACAATAGGGGGAAATTATCATGGGGAAATAGTTTTTAGTTTGTGTAATGACTCATCTACTCTCAGTCTTTATTCAAGCCTAATATAATGGTGTCCAGTTTGCAAATTAATTCCAGTTCTGCAATTTCTTGTTGGAGTCTGTTTTGTCAAGATGTCAAGAATTATAACATTCAAAAACTGGTTGGAGAACACTTCAAGCTTCCTGGACACTCAATTACAGATGTAAAAGTTGCAATTCTTCAACAAAAAAACTTCAAAAACAGACTCCACTACAAAACTTTTTTTCTCCTGCTGATAATAGCCCACCTTAATTGATTAGTCTAGTTAGAGTTGGTATGGCAACCCCCATTTTTTCATGTTTGTTGTGTGTGTGTGCGTGTGTGTGTCTATAGATAGACCTTCCTACTGTATTTTCCACTGCATGCATCTGATGAAGTGGGTTTTAGCCCACAAAAGCTTATGCCCAAATAAATTTTAGTCTCTAAGGTGCCACAAGGACTCCTTGTTTGGTTTTTTTTTATATAGGAGTGACAATGATGTCTTTACACGGCCCAAAGTAAATGGTGGTGAGCATGTGCCACTGATCTATTTAAAAGCCAAAATGTGTGCTAAGTGATGGAGGCCTGGGACATGATGTTCTACAAATACTTAAAGAATGTAAAACAAAAGGAGCAGAGAAAGGAAGCATTTAGCATGTTACTTAAAAAAAGAGGGGAAATTTAGGGAAACTGTCAGGACACAGTCTTGTGTTTTCAAACATTATAAATGTTATTAACAAGAGAGAGCACAGGGAAATCTTATGTGAAAATCACTGAAAAGAATGTAATTTTCCTTTTCCAACTTCTCCCAGGCAGCAGGGTTTTATGAAATCAGCTTGAGACTACAGACATGAATACAAATTCTGAAGTTATTCCCAGCAGATAACATGTTCTGCAAACAAGTCATAGTTTGCTCTGATTAGATTTTTTTGGGGAAGCTTCAAAAGTAGCCAGCTAAATAATTTCTTTTCTTTGCACTATTCTGACATCTTCAATCATAATATCCATCTGCAACCAATTTTGCTTCTCTGTTTTCCATGCTTGCTCTGCGCTCAGGTGAATTTTTCAGAACATTTCAGCAAAAATAGCTCAGCTACTTCTAAGAGTGAAATTTAGGGGCAAATAGGTAGTTCTGACAATGTTAGTTTTTCCCCAAGCTATTTCTTTGAAGAGCAGTAGTGCCTCCAGAATTTGAATCAGGAACTCCAAATTTCCAGCAGATCATTTTTGGATGAGAGGTGCTTGCTGCTACCTCCTGTAAACATCAACTGATATTTGGATAAGTTATAAACCTTTGAAAAATTGTCCATTGAACATGTCCAGTAAATCTTTTTAGAGGGTAAAATCACTCTGCACATGCCATTTGCATACAGCATCCTTTAATTGACAAGCACGAAATACTGGACAAAATACTTGTTTCGTTTTTTAATGAGGTTTTACAGCTTTGTTGCTGTTTTCGCTCTTGGATATGGGCCAAAAATATGAAGAATGCATCTTCTGAGCCACCTGTACCTACTACCTAGCCATGATCATAATATAAGGCAATGGAGGGCATTAAGCATGGTTCAAAGGTAGCAGAAAAAGTAATGAATTTTAAAAAGCACACATTGAAGAACTGTGAAGTCAGATGAAGAAAATGGATTGTAATCAATTATTTTCTTTTCCTCTAATCCATCTTTGAGTGACATGTTTCCAGTTCTGTTGTTATGAGTGGCTGCACCAACCTTTGTAAAGTGCTTTCTCTCACTATTCTACCTTTCAGTGTGCAGCATTTTCTGATACTTTATATGAAGGATGCTATGTAAAAATAAATTCATATTATGTGCAGGTCTGTACATATTTATATATTGTGACAAAGCTCTGTCCTTGCCTCCGTGGGTCTCGCGTTTCCTGGCAGATTTCGCTAGCCTCAGAGGCTCACTGTGACCCTCCACGTAACCCTTCTCTCTCTAGAGACAAGGGTCACAGTCTACTGAGCCATTTTCATCATAAGACAGCGAGGGAGGTGAGGAGAAGTTATCCTTCCTTGCACAGTCTCTGTTGTCTCCCAGTCTCAGTGATTAATCAGGGGGCAAAGGTTGGGGGGGGGGGAGAGCCCAGGCCCACCCTCTACTCCAGGCTCCAGCCCAGGGACCCTAATTGTATCAGCTATGGTAGCTGACCCTTTAGAAACATGACATGTACAATTCCCTGGGCTACTTCCCCCACAGCAGCCCTCACTTCCTCAAGCTCCACATCACCCTTACCTCAGGGCCTCCTTTCTTGTGCCTGATATGGTGTGTACTACTCAGTCTCTCCAACAGCGCAACTTCCTCCCACAGCTCCTGACATGCACACCCACCTGACTGACTGGCTGGGAGGCTTTTAACTAGTTTCAGCCAGCCCCTGATTGGCTTCAGGTGTCCCAATCAACCTAGCATTCTCCCTGCCTTCTGGAAAGTTCTGAATTGGCCCCAGGTGTCTTAATTGACTTGGAGCAGCTTCCATTTCACTTAACCTGGTACCAGGGATTTGTTTAGCCTGGAGCTAATATATCTATCTCCCACTACCTTTCTATAGCCATCTGGCCTTGCCCCGTCACCATATCTATATCCATATCCACACAACAGAATATAGGAAGAGAGAAACTGTATATGGTTAGGGAAAACATGGAAAATGGGAGTATTCTGTAAATTATTAATTCTATTTATCTTAGGGTTTTCTATAGTACACAGCCATGGAATCTAAGCAGGGCCAGCTCTAGGTTTTTTGCCGCCCCAAGCTCTGAGAGCGCAACTTCCCAAGCAAAAAAAAAAAAAGAAGGATGGCCAGAATGCCATCCCTGGAATTGTGCCACCCCAAGCACGTGCTTGCTTTGCTGGTGCCTAGAGCCTCTCCTGTATCTAAGTGCTTCCTGGGCAAATAAAATTGTCCTGATGAAGGCCCTTGTTGATCCAAAAACATGAAGTGATAGCAATCTGAAGAGTGAAAGTGAGAAGTAAGATATTAATTATTGTGACGTTGAAAGAGTAGTTATATCCATTTGTGCAAGCAGAGATAGTAGGAAGTATTTTTCCCTTGATCAGAAAATATCTTTACAGACAGGGAATCATTAAGTGCACCCAAACTATCTGACAGAGTTTTTAGAGTAATTTTTTTTTCATGGGAGTATAAGGCTAATCCTTGGCCCTGGTATGTTAGGACCTCCATAGTTCACTTGTGTTTAACAGCCATGGAGGTCTTCTCTGAGCCTGAGAGAAAAGAAACCCTGTCTCTCTTCTTTCTTACCCCCACCTGCCCACCCACCCCATGGTGAAGTAGTAACAATGTGGCTACTCAACCTCTCCCTTCTCAAGGGATAGTGTCTATAATATGGGAATTAGGTCTCTGGAGATGATATTAGGAGAAATAATCCCTGCTTCTTGACATCTCATCAAGCAGGCAGAATTCCAAGGACAGCTTGGAAGATTGGTCACCAAATGAAATGAATAGGCAGCAGGTTTAAAACAAAGAAAAGGAAGTATTTCTTCACACAACGCACAGTCAACCTGTGGAACTCTGCCAGAAGATGTTGTGAAGGACAAGACTACAACAGGGTTCCAAAAAAAGAACTAGACAAGCTCATGGAGGATAGGTCCATCAGTGGCTATTATCCAGGGTGGGCAGGAATGCAAAACCATGCTCTGAAGTGTCCCTAGTCTCTGTTTGCCAGAAGCTGGGAATGGGTGATGGGGGATGGATCACTTGATGATTACCTGTTCTATTCATTCCCTTTGAAGCACCTGGCATTTGCCATTGTTGGAAGACAGGATACTGGGCTAGATGGACCATTGGTCTGACCCAGTATGGCTCTTCTTATGGTCTTATGTTCGTATTGAATAGACCAGCACGGCCCACAGAGATTTCTTAACTGATATGTCTGAAACAGAGAAGTCAGGTAGAGATGCGAGACTAGGAATGTAACTAGGATGAAGACACTTTAGCAAAAGGAGATCTATGAGGAAATAGGACAGAGCTCCAACCTAAATAATGAAATATTCAAGACCCCACGCTCTGACCTCATCCCCAAAACTCTATTATGGAAATGTCCTATAAAACTTAATAGAAAATAATTGTATATATATATAATTAGTGCTGATCAAAAATCTGAAAAGTTTTTTATTGAAAAATTGATTTTTATAAAAATTACTCCCTTTCCAGAAAAATCTTTTTCAATTAATGTCTTAATTTTTAATTTAATATTTTAATATTTTGGTGTTTTCAAATTTTTCAAATTGTGGGAAAATGCACACTTTTTTTTCCTCTTTTCCCCTTTTCTTCTCTTTCAATGTCACAATAATTAACATCTTACTTCTCACTTTCACTCTTCAGATTGCTATCACTTCATGTTTTTGGATCAAGTAGAAAGGAAGAGAGTAAATATAAGAAGCTAGAGACAAAGTAACACTTTCACTTTTTCCAGTTGGAAAATCGAAACGTGACAGAAAGCTGAGGAGGGGAGAACAATTTTCAAACTTTGTAACTGGCAAAAGTTGGGGAAGAGTAAAAGTGTGGGGAAATCTACTTTTCCTCACTTTCTTAACTTTTCAAATTTTCTCGTGGAAAAAACATTACTTCCAGATGGGAAAATTTCAAGGGGTGCTTTTCCCAGTAAAAATGTTCCCACCAAAAAAAAAATCCATTTTCCAGGCAGCTTTAATTGCTATCTTTTTAACCCAGCCTAAGGGATTTAATATCCCTGATATACAAAAGTATAGGATGGTTAAAAACCAGGGTCGGAATGATATAATTCTCTATTACATTCTATAGGTTTGAAAGTAACTTCTACAGAAAAGGTTTTGTTCTTGGTAATCTGCTGTGAGGCAAGGCTATAAGGACTGTGCAGACTATGAGATTCCTGGGTTATTACAATCTGGGACACCCTGTGTGGTGGAGTTAACAACTTGTCAGCAAGAAGCAGAGTGGGTAGGGAACTGAGCTGGATGTGGCTTATAGATAAACATCCACACACTGTGCTCACTAGATTCAATATTGTTTTCTTATTGTTATCCTCATCCAATTTTATTAAAAAGACATAATTGGTTTATTTAAATCTGGAAACATAACAGAGACAAGACCATGTTGTGGATAGGTCTGCTCAGTGAACCAGGAACCCATTTGTGTTATTTCTTGACTCCCCTCACCCCACCACACCCTACCAATGAGCACTGCTGTACTATCCAAGCTAAACCAATCATCTGCACAATCAATGAGCTCGATGCAAAGCCAGGTTTTATGACTGGCTGGGGCTAGTACTTCCCATAGTGCTTCATAGACCTCAGGATTTGTCCCTTAGTCCTCATGAAAGACACTGGCTTGACAGCCTCAGAGACTGAAATCCTCTGTTAAACTGCAAAATAGATATAGCATGGGCAGCAGCAACACAGGTATCCCCATATCCAACCAGTAGGAGTCAAACCTGGCCCAAATCCAATTAGGTCAAGAGACTACTTCGACTTCCGCACCCATTCATTCTTTTGCTTCCCTGCTGATTTGTGTGACATCGACACGTGTGGACAAATTTTTATTTTATCAAATAAATCCGGCGCAAGGACCTAACCTACCTCCATATCCAAGGATTCTGATGGTGAAGGAAGTTATTAACTGGATGAAAAAAATAGCCACAATTTTAAAAGGATCACTTAATGTAAGTTCAACAGAGACTCCTGAAGGTAGGAAATTGGCTAGCTAAATGTCAGAATTAAAAGAAGTCCCGTGGGTACTCCAGAAGATTATAGCCCAATTAGTTCAACTTTAATTTTAGAAAAAATATGAGTCACTGGGATTTTTTTAGCGATCATTTGGGAACACTTGCAAAAAAGGAGGTGGAGGGGAGTCTTGATTAAGATTGGTAGCCATGTTGCAGAGAAGCATGGTCATGTTTCACTAATGGAGGTAATAGGAGAGGTGATTTGTAGATATTACAGCTGGGATGGACAAAAGGGATGCAGCCAGCATTATCATTAAATTCTCATGAAGCATATAAGGAATTTTCACGTTGGTGGTGAAGGTCTAAAGGGCAGTCAGAGAAATATGTCTTGCAATGAATGATGTATTAACATCTGACAAATGCGTAGCTGTCCGTGGTGGTTTTTTTTGTTTTTTGTTTGTTTGTTTTTTCAGCCTGGGAAACTAGCAGGGGAGTACAACATAAGTACTGGTACCGCAACTATTTTTTAAACTATAAATAAAGACGTTGTAAGACTATTTTGACAGGTTGCTTTCCTAGTTATTACATTAAGAAGTCTCAGTGGCCGCTGCTGGGTCTCATTTGAACATCAAACTGCTTAGATAAGTACCTAAATATGGACAGGTTTCTAATTTGAGACACCCAAGTTAGGCCTCTCTTGCAGTTAAGGCTCTGCATGGAGACTCAGGAGATGTGGATTCAATTCCTGGCTCTGTCATATTCTGCCTATGTGTCCTTGGGCAAGTCATATAATCTCTCTGTGCCTTAGCTCCCCATCTGAAAAATGGGGAAAACACTTTTTCATACAGTTTTGCCAAGATAAATTTATTAATGTTTGTTTGAATACTGGAGTAACGAGGAGCATAAACAAACTAGACAGATATCAGAGAAGTTTGCGAGTGGTTATAAAAGTTTGCGTTAGTTTAAGAGAAAAGCACTTTCATAAATATGTTCTTTCCCTGAAATGTAGAATTACTGCACTTATACCAAATGGCAAAATGTCCATAAGCTTTAAAGAGTTATCTTTATCCTGGTAAGGTAGCAGATGCCATGTTAGAGATGGCACCTTTTCTGCATTAGGTAATTATTTGTAATAAAACTCATACAGTCCAAAAGTCAAACAATCACCTCCATGAACATCTTGACCTAACTGTGGCAGTGGGTCAGTTGAATTTCATTCACTTCAAAGTACATCTTCTCTACCAAATTATACTTATATTAATTCTATCTTCCTTACTAATATACCAGCTGATAATTTGGATGGAGATATGGCATTTCCATACAATGGATTGGGGTCATATGGTTAAATCTCATAAATTCAAGAGGTCACAAGGTCGGACAGACAAACATATAGCTGAAAGGCTAAAAAGTCATGTAAGCCAGAAACTGGTATCACCAAAAAGCAGATGAGTGCCTCTGCTAGTTTAAAAAAGGTCAAGGAAGGTGATAATGACCCATTAGCAACCTAGAAACCAAGATGGAAACTTCTTCTTTGTCTTGCAGATCCAGAATTGTATGTGGATTAAGTATAGCATCGGGATGGCGAAACTGTGGCCCGTGAGCCACATGCGGCTCTTTCACCATTAAAGTGTGGCTCGCAGAGCGCCCCCCCCCCATTGTCCACTATCAAAGTGAGGGTGGGGGCAGAGCTCAGGACTTCTGCTTTGCAGCAGGCTGGTGGTGTAGGGGCTTCTGCCCAGTGGGGAGAGGAGTCTCGGGGCTTCAGCCCCACGGGGTGTACCTGCCGGGACTCTGGGCTTCAGCAGAATCAGGGCTGAACCCCAAGCCCCATCAGGTGCCTCCCACAGGTGCCTCCCCGAGCCCCGACAGATGCGCCCTGGCTCTAGAACTTTTGAAGATTGTTGTATGCAACTCAGAGGGCCAGTAAGTTTGGCCACCCTGGTATAGAGTTTATTTTGCAAATCAGAATGACTGTACACAGAACACTTTGTAGTGGCATGCTACCTCTCCTCCCCCTTCTATGAACCAGCAGATACCTTTCTGCTGCCTTTTCAGTGGGATCAGCTTTCTGTCTTTTTGACTCTCTTGCGATGAAACCTTTTCAGCCTTTTGACCATGTCTGTCAATCATGTGTCTTGATCCCCCATAACTGCAACACACCAGCTTAGTGTGTCATATTTCCCTATAATGGTGGGTCCCCATAAAGAATAAGAGCTTATTACTGCTATGACTTAATGAAGCTACTCCTTTAGTTCAAGTGGGAGTGGTCTGTGTTTTTAAGGGCCTAATAACTCACTGAAATCAACAGAAAGACTACCTTAGTGAAGGAGGTTTTGGGTTGTATTCCCATTGGAAATCCATTTTGTGGGTTCTGAAAATGCAATCATTTTTCTTCTATGTTAACTCATAAAGATGTCAGTGGCTGCCAAAGGAAGAGAATAGGAATATAAAATATTTATATCAGACCATGAGAAGGACATTTTGTGAAAGCAAGGATTCTGTGGATTATTCCAGCTAAAGAGGATTTGGATATGAGTGGTACATTCCAGACAGCTATTTTGCAACAAACCAACGTGGTGTTGAGCACTGCGATACATAAAAGCCATGAGTTGGGATGAAGAGGAAAATCTAGAAAACTAACAATGTGAGCAGAATACAGACATTCAGAGAGAATTTGCAGACCATGAAGTCTTGCCAGATTTAGCAATTATATTTTATACATTTCCACTGCAGGTCTAGAGTTTAGAATTTCCTCCTTTATTGATGGAAGGAATCAGAGTCAAAATGACCATCCTGCAGTAAACATAAGATTATAGGAGATCAGTGCTGTCAAAAGCATAGGAAAATCCCAAAGTCAGTCCTGCTCGAGGAAATATATGCAATATTAGAGCTACACAAGGTGTTTTATTGTAAAGTAATTCTGATGACCAATGGCTTTTAATCAAAAACAAACAAAAAAATTGGCAATTTTTCATTTTTGATGATATTTTCTAGTTTTTAGATACATATTGGGAACTGAAACTTTTGGTAAAAATCCATTTTTGGTTAAACATTTTAGGTTTTGGTAATGTTCAGTTTTGGTTTTTGAAAATCAGAAATTTTTACTGAATAAAGAAAATTAGATGCTATCCCAATAAGGTCCACCCACTCAGCTCCTTCATCCCAAGCAACAACTAAACTAAGAGTGACACCATGTTAATTTAATTTTGTAGCTGTAGGTCACAGACATTAATTTCTAGTCTAGTATATGGTAGGTGTATAACACTGAAGAATTTACACTTTGTATCTGTTTAGAATGTCTTGGCCAGAGAATCTAAAGTTGTAATCTGAAACTGTAGACATAATTTGCTTTCCTCTCATGGACCCAAAATGCTGCCATCCTTTAGATCTGACTATAAATAAACTCTTCAAAGGTGAGGTACAGTAGCTGTTCACTGAAAAATACAAAGGCATTCAACAGAGACCGTATGGCACAGCAGCTAAAGGAACTGTTTCACACAGCTAAACTGGAACATCCACATATCACTTCTGAAATCCTGGCAGTTTTTTGAGTAGTTGAATATCAGGTCGCACAGTCTAAGAAATAGAAGACTGAGTGACTTAAGAGCTTACTTGCTGACCTGTAACTGAGTTTTCTTCGTAGACCTTCATCATCTTTCTGTTGGATCTTAGTGTTCTGGTCCCCAACTTCTCTTTGCTTTACATTCTTTCCTGACCTCGTTCATGGATTTTTTTTTATTGGAAAAACCTGTTCCACCTCCATGCCAATGCGGGGTATTGTGAAAAATTAACTGCAACATTAATGTTTGATTACAAGATACCCGGTAGTCATATTTCTCTAACCCATGCCCTAACCCCAGGTGCATGATGTGCGTAAATGCTAATGAGAATAAAAGGAACTACAAAAACTTATGAAAAACAGAGTACCCCAATATTCTTGGGGGACACAACACAGATAAGGAAAAAGAGGGGTGACCCTTTCATGCACATATGCTGGGTATTAGGTATAATCAGAATCACATTATCAAAGAGAATGCCTAGACTGGGGAAAAATGAGTTACCATCGGGAAAACTCCAGTGGGAACCATCTCTCTATTGATGATCAATTTGTGAGGAGCCCATCAGACTATAAGACTATCTAGGGGGATGTGAGTATGACTATAGCTATAACCTGTGCATGGGTAGTTTTATATGTATATGCTTGGATAAACATAACCTTGTTAACTTTAATAAAATTGATAAATCAGATTAGATGTTGTGAATGTCTGTGTTACTATCCTTGGTCTTCATCTGTTCCTAGAGACACCAGATCTGAGACAAATGACAGAGGTAACTTCCACTCTGAGCTTGAAACTGTAGCCACCAGAGCCAGATCCATCGTGAATAATTTAATACAAAAGTACTTAAAATATGACTTCAGATGACATGCATCTGAAGAAGTGGGTATTCACCCATAAAAGTTTATGCTCCAATACATCTGTTAGTCTATAAGGTGTCACAGGACTCTTTGCCGCTTTTACAGATCCAGACTAACAAGGCTGCCCCTCTGATACTTAAAATAGTAAATTAACTAAATTTACTTTAACTCACACACTTAATTGTCTGCAGGATTGGGGCCTGGTAGAGCATACTTTAAACAGTATGTTCTGAATTGTTAGTTGTTTAAAAAAATGTAAAAAAATTTCTCTCCTGTTCATGTTTATAAGGGTCTTGCTGGCAAGCAATAAACTGGCATATGGTAACAGTGAAACTGACTATAAAATTGGCCTTGCACTTACACTATTATGATGAAAGGTGCAAACGGCTTGCACAAGAGGGTTCTTCGAGAGATAAACACCACAAACTTGTTAAGGAGATTGAGTGGGTTAAAGTACGCCCCTTTGTATTGCAAACAACAACAGTATGCTTAGCAAAGGTCTGCAGCACCAGGTCTAACCACATGATGGGGTGGTTAAGTAACTGCCACAACCACAGAAGAGTATCAGAAGTACCCAAGTTTGATAGATTTGCACTTTTGTATATAGTCTTACCTTCTGGCTCCATGGTCCTGGGCTGAGGCTGCTAATCAATTCTCCTCAAGATGGCTGGCTGGCAGCACCCATTTGACAGCTTATTGCATAGGTAGATTTAGTCATCCACTGCTTCCATAGTTTGTTGCGAAGCACAGATGTCTTGTATCACAACTTCACCACCATTCTGGATATTTGGATTTACCCAAGAAACTCTTAGTCCAAAGACAGCTGTCTCATATTGGAAACTCTCCAGTGCATCTTTGAGATTGTTTGTTTGCATCCTGACCAAAGAGGACACAACATTATCCACAAAATCCAGGTTGGAAAAAGAGATTGAACTGACAGTTATACTGACAGTTATACTGATATTTGCAGAGAGTTGTTTTACTGGTTGGGGCCAGGATACATCCCTACTTTACATCAGATCTAGTATGAAACCTCTGAGACCTCTAGGTCCCCCAGTGCACTCCTGCCCCTAAGTCTTCATGTAGATCTGGAATTAGTCTCGGAAGGGTGTTGGAAACACCAGCTCCCTGTAGGGCCTTCTACAGGACAGCTCTATTGACAGAATTGAAGGCTGTGTTTAGGTCTATATATGTTTCTGTCAAAGGCTGATTAAATGCACCATGGATCTCAGATAAAAGACAGAGCAAGTATAGCATCCATTGTAGATCACCTGCCACTGGAAACCAATTGCTCTGGGTGATGGCATTTCACAAAGAGAGGCTGGAGCCGGGTGAGTAGGACATGTGTGAAGACTTTTTTTCCAGGGACAGATAGAGTTATTGGCCTATAGCCTAAAGCTACCACACTCAGTGGGCCTTTCCCCTTATAGAGCAGGATAACTATCACTTCCTTCCACTCTGCTGGTACCTTCCCAGGTTTGCAAGCAGCTGCTCAAAAGGCAAGCTGATGCTCAGACTCATCTATGAAGTCCACATAGTCCTAGCAGAGGGTTTTGGGCTATAGGATTTCCCATGAGTAAAGACCGGGACAGGGGCTGGAGCTGGAGCAGTGTGGTGCATGTAAAACTGTGAGATCACCGGTGAGAGACAGAGGCTGAAGACAGCGCCTTCTGCTTGGGAAAGAGCAGAGTTGCCTGACCTGAGGCTCCTCCAAAAGAGAGTTGTCTGAGTGCAGCATATGCCCATCTCTGTTCAAGGAAACAGGAGTCGTGTACATTTTGTAAGTGAACAAATTATGCTAAGAAAATTCCCTGATTCCACGTCACCATTTTCTTCTCCAAATGGGAAACTGACCCTCAAGGTGTCGAAATCTACTTCCTCTTGGAAAAGAGGTGCAATGCTTTAAGAAAGATTGATCTCAGATGTAAAAATTCTCCACTAGTTGGGCTCATAGATGGCAATTATTATTCAGAGTGGACAAATGTAAAAATGTTTCTTGAAGTGAAAAAATAGAGAAAGAGAAACTCTCTCTAATACTAAAAGAAAAAGATTTTCCAACATACTAACAAGAACAGTGAGATTTGGGAAATATTAACTTGTTATCAGAATCTTTAAAACCTGCAGCTCAAAATGCAGTGACATATTCAAAAATGTGGGCTTAGTCTTATATAGAACATGTAAGGCTTTCATGAGTTGCACCCAGTGCTTAAAGAAAAGCCCAGCAGTAATTTAAAAAAAAATACTAAAATGATTTCTGTGTCACATAACTATAAAGATCTTCAGTAATTTAAATTAAATTAAACCTTTATTCTCATTGGACTGTAGCAAGGAACTCACACTGGATTAATTGAAGCTCTTGTTTATGTACTTTAAATTGGGAAGAGTGGATAACGTGGATTCAGATAAATTCTACTCTTGCAAAGAACACCGAATGACAGAGCCACTAGACACCACTAAAGGCAGTACAGAGATTTAGATTGCATATTATTTTTGTGCTTATTTATTTAGAAGGCATATTTGGAAAAGCTAAGGAAAGTTGACTTGTTATATGCAAGCTAGAGGTTCTTCCAAGTAGCTTGCTTACTGACTGGCATTTTTAGAGACTATTCTTTTTCTGCATGCTTCTTTTTCAGGGCACCTACCCCGGCACTTTTGTTTTACTGGAGCTCCCCCACAAGGAATACAATGCAAAGTTAGCTTTATGCTACTCAAAACAGATTTCCCATTTTGAGTAGGACAATACCCATTTCTTTATGTAGAAATCTCTGATTTTCTGCAAGGCATTCACTCATTTTTGGCTGGTTTCCAAACACGATGAGTGCTTATGTATCCCACACACCTCCAGGGTATGGTGTTCTGTCCCCTCAAGTGGCACCGAGATCAGAGATTAATGAGTCTGCTCTACAGCCTTAGCTAAGAGCCATGTGGCTCATGCATTTACTTTCAGAGGGCCCAAGTTTGATCCTATCCGCTGCTGACCAAGGTCTGTCAGTGTTACACTTATGCTCAGAAATGGCAAGCTGTACCTGAGTAAAGAAATCTAGGCTGGAGAGGATTACTGCATTAATATGAGTAGCGTTCTGTGCATGAATGTAATGTTGCTTCAGGAATTTTAGGGTGTCATAAAAATAAAGAACGGTAACCACCTTTCTGTATACAGTGCTATAAAATCCCTCCTGGCCAGAGGCAAAACCCTTTCACCTGTAAAGGGTTAAGAAGCTAAGATAACCTCACTGGCCCCTGACCAAAATGACCAATGAGCAGACAAGATACTTTCAAATCTGGAAGGGGGGAAACAAAGGGTCTGTCTGTCTGTGTGATGCTTTTGCCAGGAACAGATCAGGAAGGCAGTCTCGGAAACTCTGTTAAGTTAATAAGTAATCTAGCTAGAAATGCGTTAGATTTCCTTTTGTTTAATGGCTGGTAAAATACACTGTGCTGAATGGAATGTATATTCCTGTTTTTGTGTCTTTTTGTAACTTAAGGTTTTGCCTAGAGGGAGTCCCTATGTTTTGAATCTGATTACCCTGTAAAGTATTTACCATCCTGATTTTACAGAGGTGATTCTTTTATCTTTTCTTTAATTAAAATTCTTCTTTTAAGAACCTGATTGATTTTTTCATTGTTCTTAAGATCCAAGGGTTTGGGTCTGTGTTCACCTGTACAAATTGGTGAAGATTTTTATCAAGCCTTCTCCAGGAAAGGGGGTGTAGGGCTTGGGGGGGATATTTTGCGGGAAGATGTCTCCAAGTGGGCTCTTTCCCTGGTCTTTGTTTAACAATGCTTGGTGGTGGCAGCATACGGTTCAAGAACAAGGCAAAGCTTGCACCTTGGGGAAGTTTTTAACCTAAGCTGGTAAGAATAAGCTTAGGGGGTCTTTCATGCAGGTCCCCACATCTGTACCCTAGAGTTCAGAGTGGGGAAGGAACCTTGACATAGGGTAAGAAGAAAACTAATTAATGTATTGTATCTGCACTGATCTGCTCCAGCACAAGGACTCCTTTTGCTCCTCACTGACCTTAGTTTTAGACTAGCACTAATGTATTTAGGTTAATGGATCCCAAGTAAAGGAGATATGGGGCTGCAGCAGAACCCAAGCTCTGGGCCATCAGTGGCAAAGTTTTTCAGGAGAGGGGAGTACAGCGGCACAAGCCACCTGCACCCACCATTCTGTCAGGGGGTCCAGAGCAACCCAAAAAGTGAGTGGAGTTGGCTGGGAGAGATGCTGGTTTGGAGAACTTAAATCTTCCCTCCTTTGGTGAACTGGCATTCTTCCTTCTCTGAGCAAGAGACTTTCATAGAACTTATTCGAAAACTGTTAAATGAACTCCCACAGGATCTAAGGCCCATCACAAACCTCACCACTTTCCGCTTCAAATGCAAGGCACATTTCTTTGACCTGCCTTCTCTCACATAAACACAGAGCTGTGGGTACATTTAAAAAATAAAACAAAAGAAAACAATGCCCCATCGCAATAAAATGCTACACGGCATACACAATTCTCTCCCTGGGTAGAAGATGAGAGAAACAACAGTGCTACAAAGTTCTCCAAAAAGTGTAAAGATGGCACACTTCCAGTACCCTCTAGATACAGTCTTTGGTTTCCTTGGACACACTTCCTGCTGGGAGAGAGAAACAAAGCAGCCCAGGGCAGGGCAGGCACAGACTTAAGTTACACAGAATAGCGGAAAGTTTTGCTACTTTAGTCTGTACATTGTTTCTGTTCATAAAAATGGGTTTATATTGAAACCAGTCTCCTTGTTAGAAGATACTAGAAGAACAAGCCATTCTTACTCGGGTGTTGCCTCTAACCTGGCCCTCATCCAAACACAAAACCCTCTGGCCTGCATGTGCTGGAGCTTTACAACCAGTCTAGCTGGCCTATAGCAGGGGTGGCCAACCTGAGCCTGAGAAGGAGACAGAATTTACCAATGTACATTGCCAAAGAGCCACAGTAATACATCAGCAGCCCTCCCCCCAACCCCCCGCTCCCAGTGCCTCCCACCCACCAGCAGCCCTGCCAATCAGCGCCTCCCCCTCCCTCCCTGCACCTCCCAGTCAGCTGTTTTGTGGCGTGCAGGAGGCTCTGGGGGGAGGAGTGAGGGCACTCCAGGCTCAGCAGAGGGGGTGGGAAGGGGTGGAGTGGGGGCAGGGCCCATGGTTGAGCAGTGAGCACCCCCCGGGCACATTGGAAAGTTGGTGCCTGTAGCTCCAGCCCCAGAGTCGGTGCCTATACAAGGAGCTGCATATCAACAGCTCAAAGCCCATGACAAAGCCCTGGCTGGGCTGATTTGGTTGGGGATTGGTCCTGCTTTGAGCAGGGGGTTGGACTAGATGACCTCCTGAGGTCCCTTCCAACCCTGAGATTCTATGGTTCTATGAACTTCTGAAGAGCCACCTGTGGCTCCGGAGCCACAGGTTGGCCACCCTTGGCCTATAGGCTAAAGTCAGACTGCCACAGACACTCGGGCTGTTAACCTGCTCACATTGCAGTGTGGATGTAGGATAAACCACTTGAGCGCTGATAATCTCCACACAATTCCCCGCAGGTGCCCCGAAGGACAGACAGGTTCTCCCACAATTCAGTGGAAAAGTTGCTGTGTTAAGATCTTTGGGATATGATTTCAAAAGTTCTAGCACCTCACATGGGTAAGTACAGCACTAGTGGTGGTGCAGTAACTTAAGTATGGCATTGGAGTGTGGCTGCTCATGCCTGAACTAGGCCAACCCGGGCTCTCAGACCTGAGTGAAGTGAAGACATACCCTACGGGCCTGTCGCAGGTCAGTTACCCCACTCCTGGGGGAAAAGGTAGGCTGATTAGGGAGGTGACCACACCCAATCAGGCCACAGCTGATCCTGATATAAGGGCTAAGAGAGGGGCTAGGTCAGACTCTCTACAGCCTTGGAGTGGGAAGGGCCTAACTGCCTGGGTACCTCGAGCAGAGCAGAGCAGAGCAGGCGAAAGGCAAGAGAAGCTGGGGAGCTCCAATCTGGCAACTCCCCAGTCTGAGGCCTTGGTTAAGGCCTAAGCAGGTACTGGGGCTGCAGAGGGGCAGTCCGGGGATAGGCAGAGGCAGCTGGTCCAACCCCCTTGACAATGATGAGTGGCCATTACAAACTGCAGTCTGCCCCTTGAGAACAGGGGCTAGATGATGACTGGCAGTAGCCAGTGAGGCAAGGGGAGTATAGAGGATTCTTGGTTCCCCTGGGAGGGGAGACCCAGAGTGTGGGGCTACTTCTGGGATAGAACCCTGAGTTAAAGGGCACTGGGTTCTGGGAGGGACACTGGTGCCTGAGGCAGGTTAGACACCAGCTAGCAGAGGGTGCTCCGAGAGCGGGAGTTGAGCTCATTCCCAAGGCAACCAGCAGGAGGTGCTGCGGCGGTGAGTCTGTGATCTGCTGCTACATGGCCAAATTCACCTTTACCCATATTGAGAAGTACTTTACTCTGCAATAGGACTTTTTATTATGTAAAGTACTCCCCAGCAAAAGGGTATCAGAATCTAGCCTTAATACAGTAGCATCGCCAACACATACCAACATTTTAAAAACCCTTTTTTTCCTTAACATTTGCAACAAAAAAATGGATGTTTATTTTTCTCCTTTCTCCCTGTTGGCAAAGTGAAAACTTTCTCCTGTCTCAACTATAGATTTAGTGTCTGGGGATATGTAATCTACAGAATTTTCAAACACTTTTGTTTCATTATCTTGACACCGCTGCCACCACTTTCTCATTGCTGATTGCCTCCATTTGGTTGGTCACTAACAATGCAATGATTAAACCAATGTAAATATGTAATACTGATCTTCACCTGGAATTCCTATTCATGACTAGATGGATCATGGTATGTACTGTGCATACTACAACTCAATTAGCTTTGTGGTTTAGGAAAGTGATTTTGTTATCATGGACTGTTTAGAAAAGGAAGAATGAACACAATGTGTACTTCTGCCACAACTGCCCCCAGCTGAAATAAGCACTTTTCATTTGTCTTTGTAGTTACAGTGAGGATTCTGGGGGAATATGTGCAAGGGAGGGTCCCTGAATGGTGATTAAAGCTTTCACCTCTCTCCTAAGAACATAAGAACAGCCATACTGGATCAGACCAAAGGTCCATCAAGGCCAGTATCCTGTCCTCTGACAGTGGCCAATGGAAGGTGCCCCAAAGGGAAAGAACAGACAGGTTATTACCAAGTGATCCATGCCCTGTCACCCAATCCCAATGGATGAATTCTCCTGAATCCATAAATAGGGCAAGATATTCCATATGATTCTGGTTACCTTTATGTTGGAGATCATAAAGAAAACTGTTCTGAAACTTTACTTCAGTGGGAGTTATGCAAGTAATAAAAGGAAATTTTGGGTGCAAGGTCAAACTCACTGCAAGAAAAAAGGGACACAGAACACAGTGTTCATTTTATTTTTTAAGCCTTATGTTTTGTCTTATGTTTGTGAGTCAGTTCTAGAAACAGGATAATCTATTCTGTTAAAAACAATTCATAATCTTTTCTCTAGCATCCCAAAATCTGCTGCTCTGTATTGTAAACTAACAGAGAGACAATCTACAGACAGAAAACAGAGAGACAATCTACAGACAACAGAAAAGCTTATTTTAGCTGCAGATCATATGCTCAGCTATCACCTATCTTTCCATATTGGTAACTAAACTACTGACATCATTTTGATTTGTTGAATAAATAGATTAATTAATCTAAGTGGGACACATTATGCATCCTTATTATCCTCCATTCTATGCACAAAAAAGAGCAATCACTACATGCATTTAAATCAAATTTTGTCAGTAAAATATGATTGTTTGATATTGCAGGCATTTGCATTTTATATACTTCAATTACTATCTGCTAATGGTAATTTAATCATTCAATAAACAACACTAAAGAGAGCAAACATTAATGAAGATTGAAGAAATTTTTAATACAATTAGTAATTTTTGTTCTATTTTCTGAAGGGTTTCAAGTGCAGCCAGTAATAAAAAGGATAATCAATTAAAGCTAGCAAACAATAAAGAAAGTTGTAGTTATGGCTCTGGCATGGTGGCTGACCAAGGGGATTGTAAATACCCAAAGTACATCTTTTCCTATATTTTACTACATGATAAAGTATAAAGCATTAATTATGGATGGAGGGGGCCACAAGGGGGACTGAGCCGGGTGCATGAGCCGAGCAGAAGCTCCTGCAAGCTTTGTACTCCATCCTTTAAAAGGTTGCAGCATTTAGGGTCAATTCAGGAAGGCATCCATATTAGTCTTAAGGACAGTATGTAAGCACATGTATAATTAAGTTAACTGGAGAGACACATCTAGTGGGGTCCTGCTGGGGTGTGTCTTTGGTGTAGTACTAGTCAATATTTTTAATTAATGGATAATAGAGTGAAGAGTGTGCTTATAAAATTTGCAGATGACCCCAATCTGGGAGGACTGCAAGCACTTTCAAGGACAGGATTAGAATTCAAAATGACCTTGACAAATTAAAGAATTTTGAATCTTGTTTGAAATCAACAAGATGAAATTTAATAAAGACCAGTGCAAATAAAGACATTTAGGAAGGAAAAATAGGAAATGACTGACTACATGGTAGTACTTCTGAAAAGGATCTGGGGGTTATAGTGAATCACAAATTGAATATGAGCCTACAATGTGATGCAGTTGTGAACAAGACTAATACCATTCAGGGATGCATTTACAGCAGTGATGTACGTAAGACATTGGAGGTAATTGTCCTGGTCTAGTTGGTACTGATGAGGCCTCAATTGGAGTACAGTGTCCAGTTTTGGGCCCCACGTTTTAAAGAAAGATGTGGACAAATTGGAGAGAGTCTAGAGGAAAGCAATAAAAATTATAAAAAGTTCAGAAAACCTGACCTATGAGGAAAGATTAAAAATCTGAGAGTGTCTAGTCTTGAGAAAAGAAGGCTGAGGAGGCACCCAACAACAATCTTCAAATATGGTAAGGACTGCACGGCCGGCCCTAGGCCAAATCGTGCCCCAGGCGAAAAGTGTCTTCGGCATCTGCTCCCCCACCTCCATTTGTTAAACTTTTTAATGCCTTATTTTTTATTGCATTTGTAGCTCATTTCACAACTTTGATGCCTGATTTTCATGCATGATTTATCCCTGCCATATAAGATGACAAATGTGCATGCTAGGATCTTTAAATCTGTATTTATTCAGGCCATAGATAAGCAAATAAAAATTTGTTTCTCTAAGCTTACTTTTTAAATTTTAAGAATAACTTAACCCATTCCATCAGGGCATTGTAAACTCAGTCACTTGGTACCCCACTGCTTTATGCTGTCAATCCAGCTCTCCCAGCGAATGTCACTTAGTGGCTTCATGGTCAGATTTGTAACATTGTCCATGAGGATCTTTCACCTGATAGTTGATGCTGAAAACCGGGCATATATCCTCTGCAGTACTCCGAAGACAGATACTGAATCTAAAGAAGATGACTCGGCATCTGACAACGAGGTTGAGGGAATGACAGCCACAAGGTATGAAGAAAGCTCTTGGATTTAGTACAAGGATCCTTGCCTGGACGTCACTGTTTCTTCCCTTCATGTTCACACCATTGTCGTAGCCTTGGTCGCAGCAGTCCTGAAGCTTTATTTTTTACTCATTCAAAACATTCATAAACAGTTATTTTAGGCCTTTTCTAAAAGAGTTGTTCGCAGACAGGAAACAGGTAAAGTATTCCTTTGCTTGGATACAGCCATCCTTGTCAACAAATCTTACTGTAAATGGCACCTTTTCACTGTGACTAATGTTGGAAGTGCAGTCCATTAGTATGGCATAGTACTTCGCTTTGCCGATCCACATCAACATGTTATCAAGCACTTTCCTTGCCATAAAGTTGTTTTGAATTGTTTTGCTACAGTATAACATAACAGTTTGCTACCATTTGCTACAGTACAACATAACATAGATGCGCTCTCTATATTGCTGTGACAAAATCCCTTGAACCTGACCTAGACTGAACATCTCTCTATAGGAGCGAGTGGGTCATTTTTAGGGTGACCAGATAGCAACTGTGAAAAAATGGGACGGGGTGGGAGGTAATAGGCACCTATATAAGAAAAAGTCCTCCAAAAACAGGACTGTCCCTTTAAAAACAGGACATTTGGTCACCCTAGTAATTTTCCATGTTGATTCAATGCCTGGTCTGTCAGCTGAAGTGCCAATATGGAGGCCAATGGACAAGGTGTTTTATTCTGTATTTGGAATGTTCTTCACCTTCTTTTAGTTTTGTCCGTGAGGTGGTAGCAAAAAGCTACCATTTTCATTTGTCAGGTTTTTTTCCAATTACTGAATTTTTAGTTTTCAAATAAATAAGCATTTCACTCGGCTCAGCCAGGGCTGTCCTTACCATGAGGCGAACTGAGGCAGCCACCTCAGGTGCCAGACTGTGGGTGCCACTAGGGCCCAGAGTGCAGAAAATTGTCTGCTGCTCGTGCATATATATTTTCTCTGCTCTAGATGCACAGAGATGGTGGAGTGCTGTGCTGGAGGAAGGAGGGCACAAGAGACATAACAGGCAGGCAGGAGAAAAGGTGAAAGGGAATTACAGAAAGCTGCAGGGAGAGAGAGGAGGAGGAGGCTCTTATTTACCTTTCTAGCACCCCCAGGAGCCTGAAATGATTAACACCAGCTTCTCAGGGAGCTTCCTGTTTCCTGCTGCTTCCCTGAACCCACTTGAGGAGAACAGGCAGTCAATTGAAGTAGTAGGAGCCAGTTAGGCCCTTAAGACACTGCTATCTTCCCTCACTCAGGCCCTGCTAACAGCCTGTTTGTTTGTCCCCTTCAACTGAGTATTGAGAGCCACTACAGCTGGCACAGAACAGCAGTCATGAGTGAAAGAGGAAAACGCCACTCTGGGGCAGCGTTCAGAAAAAGAAAGAAAGAAAGCAAAGGAAGCTTTTCCATCTAAGCAGGAAGGAGCTTTCCTGAGATACATAGACACAAATGTTCATGGTGAGCCTTCCGGCCCCAGTGAGGATGTGAATGGTAAGGAGATGCCTGATCTTCCAGTTAGTCAGAGTGCAGGTGACCTGGCAGCTATTGCAGCATCCATATCTCCATCTCAATGTAACCATGCACATTCCTAAAGAAAAGTGTAGATCAGAGAAGAGTGTGGTGGAGGTGCAAGAAACAGCTGCTGCTGAGTTTAGTTCCTTAAGTCTAGATGATCCAGGACTGTGGTCCCACTTGAGCAGTTGCCTGAGGGACTTCCTTGTACTGCATGGGCCATAGCAAGTGAAAAACTTCATGTTCTCCAAAGACAATGAAAATAGAAATTTCCACCCAACACATTACTGGTGTGAAATCCCCAATGGTGACAAAGGGGAAAGGCCATAGCTTATGTATTCAAAAACCCAGAATGCTGCAAACTGTTTTTGTTGCAAACTCTTCCAGTCTAATGTTCCAGCCTCGTTGGGTTCTACAGGAACAAAGGACTGGAAAAATCTGGATGGAAATCTGGCATGCCATGAGAAGGCAGCAAATCACCAGAGAGCATTCAATAGGTGGAAAGAGCTTGAGATGAGACTAAGGTTAAAAGCCACCATAGATGATCAGCATCAAGAGAAGATTGCATCAGAATCTCTTTACTGGGAAAATGTTTTGAAATGGCTCATTGCCATTGTGAGAATACTTGCTACCCAAAACCTAGCACTACATGGCACTTCAGATCAGCTGTATGTGCCAAACAATGGAAACTTCCTTAAAATTGTGGAGCTGATGGCCGAGTTTGATGCTGTACTCCAGGAGCATCTAAGTCACCACCCAAGAAATGTACACAAACCACTACTTTGGAAAAACAATTCAAAATGAGATCATACAGCTATTGGCAACAAATGCCACAATCTTCTGTTTGACTTATCTGAAATCAGCAAGATATTACTCTGTTATTCTGGACTGCACACCTGACATCAGCCATATGGAACAAATGACTTTAATGATGCATTTTGTAACAACAACAGAACCTAGTGAAAATGTCCCTGCAATTACTGTCAGAGAGCATTTTCTAGAATTTATTGACATTGATGATATTACAGGAGCTGGTATGACAAATGTACTTCTTAAAAAGCTGGAAGATACGGGAATTGCGATAGTTGACATGAGAGCCAGGGCTACGATAATTCTGCCAACATGAGAGGAAAGAACAGAGGAGTGCAGACACGGATCCGAGAGTTAAACCCTCAAGCTTTTTTTGTCCCATGCAGTTCTCATTCATTGAACTTGGTGGTCAGTGATGCAGCATCAGCTTCTAGTGAGGCTGCTGAATTTAAAGTAATTCAAAGCATCTATGTATTTTTCTCTGCATCAACTCATCAATAGCAAATTTTGAAGCAAAACCTGGGAATATCCTCTTTGACACTGAAACCACTGAGTGCCACACAATGGGAAAGTCAAGTGGAGGCGATAAAGCCTATCAAACACCAAATTGGGAAGATGGATGATGTCATAAAAAGAAAAGGAGGACTTGTGGCACCTTAGAGACTAACAAATTTATTTGAGCATAAGCTTTCGTGAGCTACAGCTCACGTCATCAGATGCATGTAGTGGAAAATACATGGGGAGATTTTATATACACAGAGAAAATGAAACAATGGGTGTTACCATACAGACTGTAACAACAGTGATCAGGTAAGGTGAGCTATTACCAGCAGGAGAGTGGGGGAGGGGGAACCTTTTGTAGTGATAATCAAGGTGGGCCATTTCCAGCAGTTGACAAGAACGTGCGAGGAACAGTGCAGGGAGGGAGTGGGAAGAAATAAACACGGGGAAATAGTTTTACTTTGTGTAATGACGCATCCACTCCCAGTCTTTATTCAAGCCTAAGTTAATTGTATCCAGTTTGCAAATTAATTCCAATTCAGCAGTCTCTCGTTGGAGTCTGTTTTCGAAGTTTTTTTGTTGAAGAACTGCCGCTTTTAGGTCTGTAATCAAGTGACCAAAGAGACTGAAGTGTTCTCCAACTGGTTTTTGAATGTTATAATTCTTGACGTCTGATTTGTGTGCATTTATTCTTTTACGTAGAGACTGTCCAGTTTGACCAATGTACATGGCAGAGGGGCATTGCTGGCACATGATGGCATATATCACATTGGTGGATGTGCAGGTGAAGGAGCCTCTGATAGTGTGGCTGATGTGATTAGGCCCTATGATGGTGTCCCCTGAATAGATATCTGAACACAGCTGGCAACGGGCTTTGTTGCAAGGATAGGTTCCTGGGTTAGTGTTTTTGTTGTGTGGTGTGTGGTTGCCGTGAGTATTTGCTTCAGGTTGGGGGGCTGTCTGTAAGCAAGGACTGGCCTGTCTCCCAAGATCTGTGAGAGTGATGGGTCGTCCTTCAAGATAAGTTGTAGATCCTTGATGATGCATTGGAGAGGTTTTAGTTGGGGGCTGAAGGTGATGGCTAGTGGCATTCTGTTATTTTCTTTGTTGGGCCTGTCATGTAGTGGGTAACTTCTGGGTACTCTTCTGGCTCTGTCAATCTGTTTCTTCACTTCAGCTGGTGGATATTGTAGTTGTAAGAACACTTGATAGAGATCTTGTAGGTGTTTGCCTCTGTCTGAGGGGTTGGAGCAAATGCGATTGTATGGTAGAGCTTGGCTGTAGACAATGGATCGTGTGGTGTGGTCTGGATGAAAGCTGGAGGCATGTAGGTAAGCATAGCGGTCAGTAGATTTCCGGTTTAGGGTGGTGTTTATGTGATCATCACTTATTTACACCGTAGTGTCCAGGAATTGGTGATACCATAGTTGCCATTATGGAGGATAATGCTATGACAGGAACCGTTCGTGGGAGAATATTGGCAGAGGGAAATGGGATCACCAGAAACAGAACTTCAAATTTCTGTGTGGCTTAGTGTTGTGGCATGACATATTGTTTGAAATAAATGTTGTAAGCAAGAGACTCCAAGGTGTTAACCTTGATATATCTGGAGCAATGGAACAACTGGACAAAGCAAAGTCATACCTACAGTCTTACCTGTCAGATGAGGGATTTCAAAACATTCTGAAGAGTGCACAGAAGTTGGCAAAAGAACTTCACACTGAAGTTATTTCCCCACCCATTCAAGAATACAAGAGTCACCGAAGAAGAAAATATTTTGATTACGAGGCACAGGATAATCCCGTAAGAGACCCCAAACAACAATTCAAAGTTGAAATCTTTAACCAGGTGCTAGATTGTGCAATACAGTCAGCTGAAGAACGTTTCATGCAGCTCAGGGAACACAGCAGTATATTTGGGATGTTGTATTATATTCCAAAACTCCTTAGTATACCTGAAGAAGACCTATACCAGCAATTCAGGGCACTAGACAGTGTTGACACATGATGACATGAGCGATATTGATGCGAGTGATTTAGGTGATAAACTGAAAGCTCTTTCAAGATACATTTCATCAGGATCAACTCCAAGGGCTGTTCTGGAATATATGTGCACAAATAAGATGACCACCCTCTTTCCAAATGCTTTTGTTGCTGTGCACATACTTCTAACACTTCCTGTAACAGTTGCCAGTGGAGAACGCATCTTCTCCAAGCTGAAGTTAATAAAAACACAGCTATGCTCCACAATGACACAGGAGAGGCTGGTCAGCCTTGCAACCATCTCAATAGAGCATGAGCTGGCCTAGATTGTGGACCTTCAGGAAGCAGTTCATATCTTTGCAGCCAAGAAGGCACGGAAAGCACCACTTTGAATAATCAAACAGATAAAAATGTCAGTGTTTACTATGCAGACAAGAAAAGTTACATTTGCTGTTCAGGCGTTTGAAAGTTAAGTGTTACTTAAAATTTTTGAACAAGGCATTTTAAGTTCTTTATTGGGGTAGGTAGCAGAGCAGTACCATGAGAGGAGTAGAACAAGAAGAAGGCAGAACTGAGACCTTTCAAAGTTTTGGCCCAAGTGAGGGGGTATGGGGGTGTGTCATTTGAGCTCCCCGCCTCAGGTGCCAAAATGTTGTGGGCCGGCCCTGGGCTCAACAAATTACTCTCTAAACTGGACTTAAAAGCAAACTGGAGCAAGGGAGGCAGCTGAAATCCTGTGGTTATAGTGACACGTGATTGTGGCTTACTTGTGAGCAGTTTGGCAATTTACAAAAGCAGAAGCTGCATGTGACTTGAAGGCAGTGGTCAGTCCAAAACAAGGGTGTAATTTCCACTCCACCCCAGTATGTCCAATTTCAGCCAAAAAGCAACGGACTAGAGTGCATTAGCATACCTCTGTTGAAGCTGATGGAGCCATGCCAGTTTATAGCTGCTGAGAATTTGCCCCAAAATTTGGAATGTAGCCACCTTTATGCTCCAATCCATAAACCAGCTAGGAAGTCATGGTTGCAATGGCGGCTTGGAAATCCTGAACTAACCAAAATGAGTCATCAACTATATGGACACAGAAATCATCCAAAACAATTCATTTGGGCAACTCCAGCAGCACTGTGGAGGGATACTCAGTTCACCTCAAGCAGCTGTGGTGTGGTACAGCAGGGAGACCTGTGTCCACAATCACCACCAGACCCATCTACCTACCAGCCCAGCACTCATACGCATCAGACAGAAGTACATACTCTATAAAATCCGATTTGGGGATTCAGTATGCAGCAGTGAACAATGTTTGAAGGAGTTGCAAGAAAAAAACATTGGTGGAGAAAGTAAATGAATTAAGAAACTGTACATTTTAAGATCTGAAGCATGTTTGCACTCGTTTACTGTTAGAGAGAATTTTACCCACTGAATGATACTTTGAGACATTTAACAGGCATGTGTATTCCTAGCTATCCTATGTGCCATCCGGAAGGGTGAGGTAGCCAACTGCTATTCTCTGCCCTGCCTCATTATAGACTCTCCAAACAATTCTAACAGGCCCCTGCTTTAAAGCTAGCCGAGCTTTACAAACCGAGATCACAAACAGAGGTTTCTCTAGAAAACCATACAGAAGCCAAGGAGTTCTGCTGGTAAAAATAGTAGCATGTGGCATTTGGATCCTGCCAAGCTCACATCCCATGAAAGACGACAGCCAAAAAGCTCTTAAATAGATGAACAATGAGGAAGGACAAAGCCAAGAAAATAGTACATGCTGCCCTTCTCCCAGGTGAGGGAAAAAATGCTGCCTTTATGTTATCTTGCTGTCTATAGGGGGGGTGTTTTTGCTTTTTGGGTTTTTTTTTTTTTACTTAGAAATGTGAGTACGAGTACAGGGTTGCTCAGTCAGAAGAAAAAAAATTATGCTATGATTGCTGCTTCAGCTACTGTAAATCAAACACTTGTTTTACCATGTGAAAATAAAGGAAAATCGAAAGTAAGAGGGAATCATTTGGGATCAAAGACAGAAAGAAAAAGAGCTGGTGGCTATGCAATGATAGAAATATAACAGTAAAACAGCAGCGCTGGAATGCTCAAGCATGTTCCCTCTGTACATTTTGCCTGAAAAAGGGACTTAAATAAAGGTAAAAACAGAGGTAGGTTCATTGACAACTGATCACATTCTAACTTCTGATACTGAGTAGGCTGTGCCTCTATTAATAGACATTCAGTAACTTATTCTGTTGGTTAAGGGTTTGCTGATTCGCAGGGCCAAATTCATCTCCGGCATAAGGAATCAAGGGTGTTACACTAGGGGTAAACTACCAAATTTTCAAATGCATATTCTATCATGCTTTCGTTAAGTAGGAAATATAAACTGAAATAGTATTTTGTGTTCATGTTCTTGGAAATGTCTAGTGAAAGACTGTGCATGAGCAAACAGGATGGACTGCACCACTGAAAAAGCATTGATAAGAAGTGGAAATGTTTCCTATGGTTACCCTTACAAAAACATATATTACAATATTCTTCGGCAATTATCTTAAATGCTACAACTTACTATAGTCTTAGGTTCCATCATACATTCCTTACTCCTTCCTCATTTGGGCAAAACTCACAGTGGAGCACAACAGAATGGCAAGATTTGTCCCATAATAATTTGGGTAATTACTGTAGAATTCTGTTGGGGTTATAGTGGTTGCTCCAGTATATAGTGTGATAATGGAAGAGAATCTGGACCAGATTCACCACCATTATGCCAATTTAATGCTGCTGTAATTACATTCATGACAGTAGAGTTACACTGGCATAGAACTGGAGTGACGTAGTGGCAAATCCGATCCTCTGCCTTTATTTTGCTAAAGGCTTGGGTCTGATTCTTCTCTCACTAATATCAGGTGCAAATTCATAGGGATTAATCTGGTGTAAAACTGGTATACATAAAAAAGAATTAGGCTCTGGGTCTGCATTATTGGGCCTTTTCATTTAGTGCCAAATTCGGCTTCAAATTATACCAGACAAAATACAGAGTAACTCCATTGATGTCAATTAAATTACTACAGATTTAGACTGGTCTAAATGGGAGCAAAATTTGGTGCTTTAGTAATTTGACCACTCTTTTGAAGACACCATTGTCCCTATGACACCATCTATCAAAGTCATAGGATATTTATTTGTTATAATACATTGTAAGGTAGTTTCCTAATTGGACCAATAATACATCCTCTGAAATCCTTTTATTATCATGCTCAAAAATGCCTAAAACAAATGCTGAAGCTTTAAAACAATCAACTTTGCCAGCTGTTTCAGTTGCATCACTGCCCCTGGCATCATTCCAAAGTCTACAACAGACTCAGTTCAATTCATATTGCCTTCATTACCCTGAATTCCAAAAGAAAAGGGGGGGAAAGGGAACATTTTGGAACAGGGCTTAGTGGGTTATAAGAAAAGGTTTGTGATATACAGAAAGAGCTGACTGCCCAGGGAAAGACTATCACAGAAGTCTCATAGAAAACTAAACTTTTAGAGTCAGATTTGACATTAAGGACAACAACGAGAATAAAAAAATTTTCTTCCTCCAGATGAAAAGGAAGGCAAGAAAATGTTAGAATTTTCTTCTTAAAATGGCTTTCAGAAACCCTAAGAATATGTGGTCTTGCATCAAGACATTCCCACTTTCAGAAGCACCAGAACTATAGCATTGTATCTCTTTGTCTAATTACATTGTCAAGGCAGCAAAAAAGCTTATGATACTATGTGTAAGGCTGAAAATGAATACAATTATGGCTCAGCTGTTCCCCAGACAAAAGGAGTTAGAAGAAGATAAACTAAGACTGAGGACCTTTGTTTGGATTTTGTTCTGTTAGAGCCAAATCCTAAACTATCCTGTGTTATCACAGAATGCCCAAAGTGGAGTAGGTTCTACTGTAAAAATTGGTCCTGTAGTGACCACGTAAGGCAGTGTTTGTGTGTGCCAACATAGGAAGCAGAAAGCTTGAATAGTGGAGTTCCACACATCATTATTTAATGGGAGGGCAGAGCTGTACGGTGACTTCCACACTCCAAAGAGAAGGTCATATTGGAGCGTGGCCAATGGCTCAAAGCATACAACCTCACCAACCTTCTAAATGTTATTGAGAGTCTCACAATATTAGATGTTTTATTTGAAGCCCCAGTTCCTGGAGACACGTGATTATGTGATAATCTCAGCTTTCATTTTTTAATAAAAAGTAAGTTTCTTGTCCTGATAGTAGCAGAGAAAAGTTTGGAAATTTGACCTGAGTGCATCCTAAAAACATAAAAACCAGCAGATAAATGAAAAGAACCCAACATTTATGTTTTTATTTTTTAAATCTCATGAATGTTAAGCCAATCTCATAGGTTTTTGGGGACCTTACTCATGATTTTTTTAATATTTAGGTCTGACAATACCATATATATGTGTATTCAGACTTCCTTGTTGGGGAATTGACCCACAAGAGCATGCATGATCCTATGCACAATCTACTGGGAGTAGCATCTCACATGGGTGGAATTTAAAGGACTATCACCACCTTTCTTTTGTCCAACCTCACCACTCAGTAAGAGAAAAATCAAACCAAACAGATATTTAAAAAGCTAACAAATGTTCATGAATGCTATTTTTGCTCTAGTTGCCCACTTCCACCAACTATTACAACAACTTTTACTCACTTAAGGACAAATCCTGCAGGTTCTATGCAAACAAAACTCCCAGGGAAAAATTCTGCTTTCATTTACACCCATCCAACCTCACTGGAGTCACTAGGGTTGCACAGGTATAACTGAGCCTCATTGCTGTTGAAGGGAGAAGAAACACAGAATTTCTTTAGAATTCTTCCTTAGGATCTGTAGTTCGGCACTCCTCTCCCTCAGAAGAAGCCAGGGGTTCCATCCAATTAACTTGCAGGTTCTCTCAGGACCTGCAGAAGCTGTCCACACAAATACATGTTGCCTCTGTTCTGCCTGCCTCTCCTTGAAAGGCATGGCAACTGCAGGAACTGTGTAGCGATTCCCTGACACATAGCTTACCCCAGAACCCTGCCCTCTCACCACCAAGGCCTTGTCTACACTAACAAGTCATGCTGCATTGGAACATGATACTGGGGAGTCCTTGTGACTAATACGATGATAAACATGACTTAACACTTGGTTTATTTAACATTGTATCTGATCATAGTTTAACCATGGCCAGATGACATGATATAAAGCAAGTGAAGTATAATTTGCACCCACTATTTTACATCCACATTAAGAGCTCTTTACATCCAGACCTGTAAGCCAGGGCCTTAGTGTAAATTAGAACTGGGTCTTAGGTGTCTTATTGTTGGTTGCATTCTAACAGAATGATATTTTCCAGTATGGACAACCCTCAAAAGGGGATATACAGTAGATGGGAAAGTTGATATCCCCCAAGGGTTTGTGGTGGCCTGTCATTTCCTACAACTGTGTGATACTGCAACTTCTGGAGTCTCCAGTCTTCTAAAGGGTTGGGAGACAGGGGAGGGATGAGACAGCAGTCAGGAATGAGACAGCATGATGGTCAGACAGAATCCTCTTTGTGTGAAGACCTGAAGGGGTGCATGGGACCCTGAATAAGGATTGCACTACTGGGCTCAATGAGGAGCTTCAACCAATCAACATGCTGAATGTTGTCTTTATGTTCTGTACTTAAGAAGGTGAATCAGCTAATTGTCTTTGTTCCTCTGACACTTCTGAAGTGTTTCTGCTTTGTGTTTTATCAGGGACAGATGTACACAGAGTTCTTCCTGTAGTCCAGAATACAGTCTGTATACTAAAATGGGGCTTAAAACAAAACAAAAACAAAAAAAACCCATCCTGTTTATTATTTAAATTTCCATTGTCTCTATCCACTGGATGTAGCAAACATTCCACATGGAGGGTCACTTCAAAGCTTAGAAAAGCTGCTTGAAACAATACTGGCCTTGTCTTTATGTACCAAATGAATGTGAAAGAAATGGAATTTTCTTTAAAAACCCTTCAAGGAAAGGTGCTTTGCTGCTTTTCTCTCTTCTTTCACAAAAGGTAAAACAATATTCTGGTACAAGGCTCTGCCCATCTCTGTCAACCATCAAAAGTTGGACAATGTAGAGAATCTGCACACTGTTTAGAGTGGCACAGATGTGCCATTTGCCATACATATCTGTTAAATTAACTCTTTGTTCTCTGTAATAATATAAGTTAGCAATTTGAAAATATTTCTTTTCCTACAGATTTTGTCATTAGCCACTTATCAAACAAATTCATTGGTATTTCTCCCCCACCTGTGTAATGAGGAGTGGCCAGAATTGCTCCATCAAATGTTTGTCTTCTCTGGTTCAAAAATGGGTCCTTTTGTGACGTGAAGTCATAGTATTATCCACACTGGGATGTAGCATTATCACATTACGCAATAAGCAGTCTATGTCAAATTCTGCTCTGACTGGGACTACATAGCATGTAAATCAGTGCAGATTTTGGCCCTCTGGCTATGTATGGTGGAATAAAAAGAGAGTTAGTTATGTTGTCATCAAGAAAGTGTTTAGTGGTAATGCTGAAAATAGATATGAGACAATTTTTGGTGTTTACAGTTTAGGTCAAAGGTAAAGTCTTTGTGATGGGTTATTATGAGGAGGTGTTCACCCCCCACTTGCCATGGAAGGGTCAATGAAGACTAAGAATGAGGAAACCCAGCTGAGGAGGAACAAACTGGCCTGGGACTACAAATAGGAAATTGACAGCAGAAATGTGGCTGCTGGGAAAATCTGCATCACTTTCTGGGAGAAGGAAGGTGTATTTGGACTGGCAAATCCAGAAGGAAACTAGGAAGGTAGGATGGAGCTCAGGGAAAGGTGGTGAAGTCCAGAAGGGAACAGATCTTGACTGCTGGCTAGAGGGTCCCTGAGCTGGAACCTGGAGAAGAGAGCAGGCCTGGGTTCCCCTGCCAGCCACAAAGGGAGTGTCATCATCTGGCAATGAATGGGAACACTGCCCAAGATTGCTGGAGAAACCCTTTGGTACCCCAGAAAGGGGAAATGCATGTAGTGACCTGGCTGGAGGGCTGAGTCATGAAGAGGTAGCTGCAGCTCATGGAGTGAGAGGGGCTGCAGACTCAGACAGAAAGGCAGAGAGATGGTATGCAACTGCGGGAAAGGGTGTCAATCTTGTGAGCTAATCCTCAGAGAGGCCAGGAGGAGGCACCAATGACACTCACCATCAACTTCCGTTGTGTTTTTAAGGCACAGGCTTGAGTTGGAAGTGATGTGGTATTTAGAATTGTTAAAACTTTGGATTTGTATGCAATAGTGGAAGCAGGCACTCAGAGGATACTGACTGAATCGCTATACCTGTTTGGAATTTGGGAGAAAACCAAAGTGGAGTTAGCTAAAACTGGTCTGGAATCTGATGTAATGTTACTGGGACAGATCTTTGGCTGGTGTAACTTGGCTTGGGTGCTAACTCAGCTGAGGATCTGATCCTAAATGTCTGTGTATTATTTGGGACCAGAGACTCTTCGGGTTGGCAACCCCAGGTTGAGGGGTAGAATTTCTCAAAACTAGGCCTTTAAAAGGCCTGTGCACCAGTACAAATTCTCTCTGTTGTGGGCTAGCCAAATCAGGTGCAATTCTGTGGGTACCCATCTTCCCCCTTACAGATTTGTTGGTTTGTTTTTTAACCTCCACTCTGCTCCAAAACAAAAAAAAATGGAAGAGACTGGTAATCTCTTGAACAGTGGTCACCAACCCGTCCATCGCGATTGACTGGTCATAGAATCGTAGAAGAGACCTCAGGAGGTCTAGTCCCATCCCCTGCTCAAAGCAGGACCAATCCCCAACTAAACAGTCCCAGCCAGGGCCTTGTCAAGCTGGGCCTTAAAAACCTCTAAGGAAGGAGATTCCACCACCACCCTAGGTAACCCATTCTAGTGCTTCACCCACCTCTTAGTGAAATAGTTTTTTCTAATATCCAACCTAGACCTCCCCCACTGCAACTTGAGACCATTGCTTCTTGGTCTGTCATCTGCCACCACTGAGAACAGCCTAATACCATCCTCTTTGGAACCCCCCTTCAGGTAGTTGAAGGCTGCTATCAAATCCCCCCTCACTCTTTTCTGCAGACTAAACAAGCCCAGTTCCCTCAGCCTCTCCTCATACGTCATGTGCCCTAGCCCCCTAATCATTTTTGTTGCCCTCTGCTAGACTCTCTCCAATTTGTCCACATCCCTTCTGTAGTGGGGGGACCAAAACTGGACACAGTACTCCAGATGTGTCCTCACCAGTGCCGAACCGAGGGGAATAATCACTTCCCTCGGTCTGCTGGCAATACTCGTACTAATGCAGCCCAATATGCTGGTAGCCTTCTTGGCAACGAGGGCACACTGTTGACTCATAGCCAGCTTCTCATCCACTGTAATCCCCAGATCCTTTTCTGCAGAACTGCCACTTAGCCAGTCAGTCCCCAGCTTGTAGCAGTGCATGGGATTCTTCCGTCCTAAATGCAGGACTCTGGACTTGTTGAACCTCATCAGATTTCTTTTGGCACAATCCTCCAATGTGTTAGGTCACTCTGGACCGTATCCCCACTCTCCAGCTTATCTACCTCTCACCCCAGCTTAGTGTCATCCACAAACTTGCTGAGATTTGCTGAGACATCAATTAAGACATGATAGGGGGTCTTTCTTTGGTCAACTAAGGAGTCTGATCAGGAGGTCACTGGAAAGAGGGACTGGATGGCTTTAAAAGGGCAGAACCTGATCCATTTGCTCTCCTTTCTTTGGTTGTTTTTCACCAGCTCAAGCTGAAAAGAGCTGCATGTAGGGGACCTTGTCTCTCTGAACACAAATGTAACCGCAAGTGAAGGAGCAAGTGAGGGGCATTGCATTACATTGCATTAGGCTGTTTGTTGTTTTCTAAATGGTCTATTCTTTTTGTGCTTTATGACTTAAGTAAGAGAGTAATGGTGTTAGTCTTCTGAGCAAAGTGTCTCTCTGTGTGTTGTATGCCACACTTACCAAGTGCCTCCTGAGAAAGTTAAAATGTAACTCAGAAGGCTCATGCCTGGTGGGAGAAATGTGGGAGAGAGTGTGCTTAAGCTACGGGTCAGTCTGAGGAAAGGATAAGAAATTGGACTGTGGGTTCCAGCTCTCGGGGTGGGAGGGAGGTTTGTGCTAGAGTGTGGGTGTGTCATGGGAAAATGCCTAGGGACTCCAAGATGGGGCAGGTTTCAGAGTAGCAGCTGTGTTAGTGTGTATCCGCAAAAAGGAAAGGAGTACTTGTGGCACCTTAGAGACTAACAAATTTATTTGAGCATAAGCTTTCATGAGCTACAACTCACAGTGGCTGGGCTGTATAGATTCTACAAGCTTAAAACACCTGGGAATCCAGAAGCTGGGACCCTGAGAGGAGGCACTCAACCAGATTTGCGACTGATTCTGTCACAGTTCAGGGCTGCCTGTACCTCTGTCTCCTCTTCTGAGTGGACCTCCTTCAGGTCTTAGGCTTTAAGCGGTCACCCCTCTAAGTTACAATCCCAGGATTCTCCCACTTTTAGACAAGGGTTACAGTACCTTGTGTAGCAACTGTGATTTCTCAGCCATTAGGTTCACGGCATATATAGAGAGTTAGCCCTGGTCTACACTAGGAGTTGAGGTCAAATTTAGCAGCGTTAAATCAATTTAACCCTACACCCATCCACACGACAAAGCCCTTTTTTTCAACTTAAAGGGCTCTTAAAATCGATTTCCTTACTCCACCCCCAACAAGGGGATTAGCGTTGAAATCGGCCTTGCTAGGTCGAATTTGGGGTACTGTGGATGCAGTTAGATGGTATTGGCCTCCGGGAGCTATCCCAGAGTGCTCCATTGTGACCACTCTGGACAGCATTCTCAACTCAGATGCACTGGCCAGGTAGACAGGAAAAGGCCCGTGAACTTTTGAATTTCAATTTCCTGTTTGGCCAGCATGGCAAGCTGCAGGTGAGTGCAGAGCTCATCAGCAGAGGTGACCATGATGGAGTCCCAGAATCGCAAAAGAGCTCCAGCGTGGACCAAACGGGTGGTACAGGATCTGATCACTGTATGGGGAGAGGAATCCATGCTATCAGAAATACGTTCCAGTTTTCAAAATGCCAAAACATTTGGCAAAATCTCCCAGGCATGAAGGACAGAGGCCATAACAGGGACCCGAAGCAGTGCCGCGTGAAACTTAAGAAGCTGAGGCAAGCCTACCAGAAAACCAGAGAGGCAAATGGCCGCTCCTGGTCAGAGCCCCAAACATGCCGCTTCTATGATGAGCTGCATGCCATTTTAGGGGGTTCAGCCACCACTACCCCAGCTGTGTTGTTTCACTCCTCCAATGGAAATGGAGGCAACACGGAAGCAGGTTTTGGGGACGAGGAAGATGATGATGATGAAGTTGTAGATAACTTACAGCAAGCAAGCGAAGAAACCGGTTTTCCCGACAGCTAGGAACTGTTTCTCACCTTGGACCTGGAGCCAGTACCCCCTGAACCCACCCAAGGCTGCCTCCTGGACCTGCCAGGGGGAGAAGGGACCTCTGGTGAGTGTACCTTTTAAAATAGTATACATGGTTTAAAAGCAAGCATGTTTAATGATTAATTTGCCCTGGCATTTGCAGCTCTCCTGGATGTACTCCCAAAGTCTTTGCAAAAGGTTTCTGGGGAGGGCAGCCTTACTCCGTCCACCATGGTAGGACACTTTACTACTCCAGGCCAGTAGCACGTACTCAGGAATCATTGTAGAACAAAGCATTGCAGTGTATGTTTGCTGGCATTAGAAACAACATCCGTTCTTTATCTTTCTGTGTTATCCTCAGGAGAGTGATATCATTCATGGTCATCTGATTAAAATAGGGTGCTTTTCTTAAGGGGACACTCAGAGGTGCCCGTTCCTGCTGGGCTGTTTTCCTGTGGCTGAACAGAAATGTTCCCTGCTGTTAGCCACGGGGAGGGGGGAGGGAGGAAAGGATATCCACATGGTGGGGGAGGCAAAATACGACCTTGGAACAAAAGCACATGTGCTATGTATGTAATGTTAACAGCAAGGTTTACCGTGAAAGAGTGTACCCATTGTTCTATAAAATGTGTCTTTTTAAATACCACTGTCCCTTTATTTTCTCCACCAGCTGCATGTGTTTTAAGGATCACAGGATCTTCTCCTTCCCAGAGGCTAGTGAAGATTAGAAGGCAAAAAAAAAACACTCTTGATGAAATGTTCTCTGAGCTAATGCTGTCCTCCCACACTGACAGAGCACAGACGAATGCATGGAGGAAGACAATGCCAGAATGCAGGAAAGCACAAAATGACTGGGAGGAGAGGTGACGGGCTGAGGAGGGTAAGTAGCGGGCTGAAGAGAGGACTGAAGCTGAAAGGTGGCGGCAGCATGATGAGAGGAGACAGGATTCAATGCTGAGGCTGCTGGAGGATCAAACTAATATGCTCCAGAATATGGCTGAGCTGCAGGAAAGGCAGCTGAAGCACAGACTGCCGCTACAGCCCCTGTGTAACCAACCGCCCTCCTCCCCAAGTTCCATAGCCTCCTCACCCAGATGCCCAAGAACGTGGTGGGGATGAGGGCCCTCCAGCCACTCCACCCCAGAGAATTGCCCAAGCAACAGAAGGCTGGCATTCAATAAGTTTTAAACTTTTAAACTTTTAAAGTGCTGTGTGGCCTTGTCCTTCCCTCCTCCACCACCCCTCCCACTGCTTCTCTCCTCCACCACCCCTCCCGGGCTACCTTGGCAGTTATCTCCCTATTTGTGTGATGATTTAATAAAGAATGCATGAATGTGAAGCAACAATGACTTTATTGCCTCTGCAAGCAGTGATTGAAGGGAGGGAGGGTGGTTAGCTTACAGGGAAGTAGAGTGAACCAAGGGGTGGGGGGGGTTTCATCAAGGAGAAACAAACAGAACTTTCACAGTGTAGCCTGGCCAGTCATGAAACTGGTTGTCAAAGCTTCTCTGATGTGCACTGCACCCTCCTGTGCTCTTCTAACTGCCCTGGTGTCTGGCTTCACATAACCAGCGGCCAGGTGATTTGCCTCAGACTCCCACCCCACCATAAACGTCTCCTCCTTATTCTCACAGATATTGTGGAGCACACAGCAAGCAGTAATAACAGTGGGAATACTGGTTTCACTGAGGTCTAAGCGAGTCAGTAAACTGCACCAGCGTGCCTTTAAACGTCCAAATGCGCATTCTACCACCATTCTGCACTTGCTCAGCCTGTAGTTGAACAGCTCCTGACTCCTGTCCAGGATGCCTGTGTATGGCTTCATGAGCCATGGCATTAAGGGGTAGGCTGGGTCCCCAAGGATAACTATAGGCATTTCAACATCCCCAACAGTTATTTTCTGGTCTGGGAAGAAAGTCCCTTCCTGCAGCTTTTGAAACAGACCAGAGTTCCTGAAAATGTGAGTGTCATGTACCCTTCCCGGTCATCCCACGTTGATGTTGGTGAAACGTCCCTTGTGATCCACCAGAGCTTGCAGCACTATTGAAGAGTACCCCTTGCGGTTTATGTACTCGCTTGCTTGGTGCTCCGGTGCCAAGATAGGGATATGGGTTCCGTCTATGGCCCCACCACAGTTAGGGAATCCCATTGCAGCAAAGCCATCCACTATGACCTGCACATTTCCTAGGTCACTACCCTTGATATCAGCAGATCTTTGATTGCGTTGGCTACTTGCATCACAGCAGCCCCTACAGTAGATTTGTCCACTCCAAATTGATTCCCGACTGACCGGTAGCTGTCTGGCTTTGCAAGCTTCCACAGGGGTATTGCTACTTGCTTCTCAACTGTGAGGGCTGCTCTCATCTTGGTACTCATGCGCTTCAGGGCAGGGGAAAGCAAGTCACAAAGTTCCATGAAAGTGCCCTTATGCATGCGAAAGTTTCGCAGCCACTGGGAATCGTCCCAGAGCTGCAACACTATGCGGTCCCACCAGTCTGTGCTTGTTTCCCGGACCCAGAATTGGCGTTTCTCTGCATGAACCTGCCTCATTAACACCATGATGCCTGCATTGCCAGGGCCCGTGCTTTGAGAGAAGTCTGTGTCCATGTCTTAATCACTCTCATCACCGCGCTGACGTTGCCTACTTGCCTGGTTTCACTTTGCCAGGTTCTGGTGCTGCATATACTGCTGGATAATGCGTGTGGTGTTTAATGTGCTCCTAATTGCCAAAGTGAGCTGAGCGGGCTCCATGCTTGCTGTGGTATGGTGTCTGCACAGAAAAAAGGCGCAGAACGCTGTCTGCTGTTGCTCTGACGGAGGGAGGGGCGACTGACAACATGGCTTACAGAGAATTAAAATCAACAAAGGGGGTGGCTTTACATCAAGGAGAAACAAAAACAACTGTCACACAGAATGGCCCTCTCAAGGATTGAACTCAAAACCCTGGGTTTAGCAGGCCAATGCTCAACCACCTAAGATATCCCTCCCTCTGGTATTTCAAACAGGACTGAATCCCCATTAAACGTTTTCAAGGTGCCCTTGACAGACCTCACCAAAACGATTGTTGGCCGTTGATTTCACGGAGGGAGGGAGGGAGGGCAGGAGGAAATGAATACAAAGCAAGTCTGGTCTATTTCTTGTTTTGATCCACTCCATCTATATTTTACATCTTTGGCTGGCAGCAGACGGCGCCGTAGGACTGCAAGCCATCCACATCTCCTGGCTGCTCGGCAGAAGATGGTGCAATAAGACCGCTAGCCATCTTCGTCTCCTGCCTGCTCACCATAAGATGGTACAATAGGACAGCCTGCAGGACTAAAGAGAATGACCTGGTCGAGTCACTCCTAATTTAGTTTTTGCACCCATATCTGCCCAGGCGCTCCTGACCTACCTTACTGAGGCGGCCAAGAGCACTTAGGACATGATGACGAAGGTTATCAGGCCTATTGCATCGTCTGCTGCCAAAAGGCAATGGGTTGCTGCTGCAGTGTAGCAATGCAGTACCACGTCTGCCAGCACCCAGGAGACATATGGTGACAGTGAGCTGAGCGGGTTGCATGCTTGCCATGGTATGGCGTCTGCACAGGTAACTCAGGAAAAAAGGCGCAAAACGATTGTCTGCCGTTGCTTTCACGGAGGGAAGGAGGGAGGGCCTGATGACATGTACCCAGAACCACCCGCGACAATGTTTTTTGCCCCATCAGGCATTGGGATCTCAACTCAGAATTCCAATGGGCAGTGGAGACTGCGGGAACTGTGGGATAGCTGCCTACAGTGCAACACTCCGGAAGTCAACGCTAGCCTCAGTACTGTGGAAGCACTCCGCCGAGTTAATGCGCTTAATGCACTTAGAGCATTTTGTGTGGGGACACACACACTCGAATATATAAAAACGATTTCTAAAAAACTGACTTCTATAAAGTCGACCTAATTTCATAGTGTAGACATACCCTTAGAAATTATATACCCACACCCATGCACTCTTTCTAAGATTGCAACATAACACATCTATATTTAAGATCGGGGGGGGGAAGGGCAGGGGAGAGAGAGAGGGAGAAAAACAAACAAACAAACAAACACAAACTCCACCCCCCTTGCTCCAGACTCCGTCTTTTGCAGACTGACTACTGAAGGACCCAGATCACTTCCCTACAGAGCCCCCAAGCAAGACCAGGAAACCTGTTGCCACTTAAAGTGATAGCTTGTAATTTTAACAGTTTTCAGTACACTACATCATTAGGTCTAACAGGGCTTGGCTACATGCAGTACTTCAGTTCAGAAGCTGTGACACTTAAACAGCCTTTCTAAAACAAAGTATTGTTTAAGCATAACAGTAGAAACACAGCATAGCATCAGAGAAAAGGAGTTCTAAAAGCACTAAACAGTCCATATGTGTATCCATCTGACCTGAAGGCTTAGCTATGCCTATCTTACCGCAGGGTCCCAACCGCCAGTCTGGGAGTCAGATTATCCCCAACATTCTCTGCCTCCATCTTCTCCTGGCCTCCTTGAAAGAGTGCCTCTGTCTTCAAACCCTTCTGGGGCTTTGCTCTTCCTCTCCCTTCTCCCTTCACAAGGCTGAGCTGTTCCTGAAGAAACCTATTTAGCAAGTCCAAAAGAAGGTCTAGGCAGCACCTCACAACCCATGGCTCCAGCATTGTGCTTCAAGTGTTGGGGGAGAGGAGCAAATCAGGGTTCACCTCCTCCTCATGGAGTATGTATACTTACAATATTGGTAATAAATCATCACAGTATCTGCAAATGGTACACAATACAATAACCCAATCAAGATACAGTGTTCATAAATTATTACCCGCAGCTGCTCAGCTCAGAAGGCCAAAGAGGTTAACTAGGCATCTCATTTGCATGCTGTACCTCTCCTGGGACACATCCGTTCTCTGCCCACTCTCCTCTTTTACCTTGCTCTAATACAATTAAATTAGAGGGCAGCGGTCTTGCCCTCCCCACTATGCACTGCCTACAGACTCAAGGGATTCACGTATTTTAGTTTACCTTGTAGTGGCAATTTACTGAATCACAGGAAATTTGAACTGATATACTTAAATTGGCTACATGAGTGAGCTGAATCAGTTTAATTTAAACCAGTTTTACAATTGATGCAAATGATTTTGTGGACAGTCTCTTATTTCAGTTTAGCTTAAGTCGCTTGAGAATCTGTTCAAATTAAAGCTAAATATGCCACTCTCTGACATTAAGCCAGAAAGGGTTAAGCAACTAGCAGGTTAAATGACCAAATTCAATCTTTAGAGACATGTTAGGAAATGGTAGTTAGGGCAGTTTCATGTTAGATAGGCTAGAGCTTTGAAATGTAAACTTGTATTGTTAGAGAATTGGAATAAGGCAGTGATTGTATTGGTCTGTGTTTACCTATAGTTTGTTAGAAATTAACAATGTAACCAGATGGTTCCTGTCTATATCTATTGATTCAGAGACCAAATGGAATATTAACATGTAGATGAAACTTAGGTGTAATAGTATCATTGTTTATATTTCTCTTTGAAGATTGTAGTAAACTCTCTATGAACTTCTTATGCTAATGAATGCAACTAGTTACCTGTGTATACATAGGAAATAGGTAATTCTACTTCAAAGCCACTATTCTTCACCCAAGGAATGCCTGCTGTCAAGAGGCTATCAGAGCCTGCCAGTGATCTATAAAAGAAACTCTTGGGCCCTGATCCTGTTACCTTACCTGTTGCTTACGCTTCATCAGGGGAAGTTTGAGCCACAAGTCCAGTTTCATTCTGGATCGCCCTGATATTGGATATTGGACATTGGACTATAACCTAATGGACTAATTCTGAAAGGACTCTGCAACTCTGAAGCTCATCATCACTACTATGAAACTGACCTAAGAACTTTATTCATATCTGTCTGTATAATGATCTTTTAACCAATACTTTTTTATTTTTTAATACATTTTTGTTTGGTTAATAAGAATTGACTGTAAGGGTGTATTTGGGTAAGATCTAAAATATTCATTAACCAGGTGGGTAATGTGTCTGATCCTTTGGGATTGGTAGAACGTTTTATATGATGAACAAGATTTTCAGTAATCCTCATCATATTTGACTTGGCTGTCTGGGTGGGAGCTCAAGGCTGGGTTGCTTTAAGAAAGCTGTGTTTTGTTTTTTCTGAGTAACCAGGAAGGTATTGTAGAAGCTGTTTTGTTGCTGTATTGGTGAATCTAAATATTAGAATAACCACCAGTTTGGGGGATTGTCTGTGCCATTCTTTGCAGTTTGTCCTGATTGAGCAATCTCAATGTGGCCCCCCTGGGATTCTGGTCACACGCTCTTAAATGGAAATAAGTGTCCACACTGGGGTTTGCACCAATTTCATTACATTGATTTAAAAACTGATAAGTTAAACTTGCAACTTCCTTGTGTAGAAAAGGCCTTATTTTAATAATGACGTGCATGAAAGGCCAGCTTTTCAAAAGATATACTTGGTATTTGAGCACACCAATGGCCAATGAGTTTCTGATTTTATTTAATTTTACATTTAACCCATTGTTGATTGCTCAAGGAACCAACAGTTGATCAGGAATGAGGAGGAAAAGTGGCTTTCTTAAGATCATGCAGTCAGTCAACCACAAAGTCAGGCCCATAGTGTTGCCTGTGCTAAGATTTACTCAGTGCAAGAGCAGAGGGCAGGCCATACGGCTATCTGATCCTCTGGGCTCATCTGTTAGTCCCAGCCCTTATAAAGATTAGAGCAGCTGTTACCACTGGCAATGTTCCCCAAAGGACTATCCTCCAGCTGAGAATTGCTGGAGAGTGGTGTTCTGGCTATTCTCCCCTCATATCTCTGGCATGGCCCTTACACAGGAGCCTGGAGTGTGTGGGGCATGGGAACACATACACTAGCTTTATGCCCACTGGTTGCTTTCTGTCACTGGGAAAGTTCCCTGCTACAACAGTGGTTCTCAAAATTGAGTGCCCCCCACCACTGCTTTGTGTCTGTAGTCATCTATCCCCCCTCCACCCAAGTACATGTACCACCACCCAGCTCTGAAGGCAAAGTGGATAGCAGAAGATACTGGCCAGATGCCCAGCTCTGAAGGCAGCACCGTGCCAGCAGCAGCGCGGAAGTCAGGGTGGCAATGTGAAAAGTGATATTTGCCAATATCACTTTTCACAGCAGACTTAGTGCCCCGTTGCCACCCTGACTTCTGTGCTGCTGCTGCCACCCCAAGGCTGACAGCCAGAACCCTGTCGCCTCCAGGTGAAGGACTGGAGGGCGGAAAAGACAGCCCAAGCCTGGGCTGCCTCCTGGAGAGGCATTGGGGCAGGGAGAGGAAAGCATGAGTGGCGGGGCTCTGGTTGTCAGCCCTGGTGAAGCAGGGCTCCAGCTGTCCCCTTTATGCCTGCCTTGCAGGTGTGCATGAGTCCCAGCCACCAGGACTGACAGCACACAGCTCATGCCTCCCCTGGACACATTCCTGCACCTCCCTTGGGAGGCACGCCCCACCGTTTGAGAACCGCTGCGCTGGACAGATACAGCCAGTGTCTAGCAGCTTTGCGTAAAGGGGTCTGATCTGGGGAGAGAATCTGGTCCTCAGTCTCATAGTGGTTTAAAATCGGGTTATTTCTAATTCCTGGGCTTTTACATCTATGGGTATGTCTACACTACAAACTTAAGTAGACTTCAGTTAAGTCAATATTCAACCGCTGAAGTAATTAAGTTGGTAAGTCATGTCCACAGCACGCTCTTCCTGTCGGTGGAGCGTGTCCTCACTAGCAACACTTGCATTGATGAAGACAGTAGTGCACCATGGGTAGATATGCCACAGTGCAACTCACTCCAGGGGGTTTTGGGAAGGGCTTGCAATGCCTCGTGGAACCAAAACATTCTCGCAGGGGGGAATGGGAACATGACTTCAACGTCCCATGATGCAGTTTTCTCCCTCCCTTTCCTGCTTTCAGCTGCTGCAACCCATAATCTTTTGGGCCTTTTTTCAAAAGGCTGGCATAGCTGCACATATGCCATACCCTGAGAAGCATGGACCCTGCTAAACTGTGTATTATTGGTGTGAACATTACAAACACCACACACCTTATCTGGCAGTATTTCCAGAGCCACGAGAGGAGCTGCCATGCGTAACATGTCAGTGTCCTTCAGACAGCACTGCTGGAAGCTATAGAATGAAACAATTTCTGGTTGCTGCTGGCAGTCGTGCAGCAGCTGAACACTGGGGAGCGCCATTTCTGGTCCCAAGAAACAAGCACCAACTGCTGGGATCACATCTTTATTCAGGTATGGGATGACGATCAGCGATTGCAGAACTTCCAGATATGCAAGGCCACTTTCCAGGAACTGTGTGCAGAGCTCTCCCCAGCCCTGCAGCACAGTGACACTAAAATGAGACCTGCTTTGACAGTGGAGAAGCGAGTGGCGATCGCTCTGTGGAAACTTGCAGTGCTAGACTTCTACCAGTCAGTATGGGATCAATTTGGAGTTGGTAAATCCACCATGGGGGCTGCTGTGATCCAAGTATGCAGGGCCATTAATTGCCTTTCACTAAGAAGGGCTGTCACTCTGGGCAAGCTGAGGGACATAGTGGATGGTTTTGCCAAAATGGGATTCCCTAATTGTGGTGGGAAGATAGGGATATACATGCTATCTATCTTGGCACCAGACCACCTTGCCAAAGAGTACAGAAAAGGATGGTTTTCAATGGTGATGCAAGCACTGGTGGATCACTGGGGCTGTTTTACTGACATCAGTGTGGGATGACGCAGGAAGGTGCATGACGCCTGCATCTTTAAGAACACAGGTCTGTGCAGAAAGCTTCAAGTGGGGACTTTCTTTCTAGAATGCAAAATAACTATTGGTGATGTTGAAATGCCACTAGTGATCCCAGGAGACGCAGCCTACCCCTTACTCCCATGGCTCATGAAGCCATACAGCAGCTGCCTGGACAGCAGCAGGGAGCAGTTCAACAATAGGCTCAACAAGTGGAGAAGAGTGGTTAAATGTCCTTTTGGCCATTTGAATGGTCGCTGGCGCAGTTTGCTCACTATGTTAGACCGTAGTGAAAGCAATATCCCCATTGTTATCACTGCCTCTCTGTGCTCCAAAATATCTGTGAGGGAAAAGGAGAGACGTTTCCACTGGGTTGAGGCATGGAGGCGGATAGGCTGTCTGCTAATTTTGAGCAACGAGATACCATGGCTATTATAAGAGCTCAGCATGGAGCAGTGCATCTCAGGGAGGCTTTGAAAACCTGTTTTAGTAATGACCCATAGTAAAGTGTGCTGCTTCTTTGTATTATTCCTTCCCATCCTGTGCACCTTGCTGTGCCCACTGGGTTTTAGTCTCCAGGACATCCCCTTTGTTGCCTCAGTTTCCATGTCCCTCCTCTCCCTCCTCTGCTCTCATTTTAAATTAATAAAGATTTAATTCTCAAGAAAATGGATTTTTATCACACAAACATACTGAAATTTAAAAAGCACACATAAAATTTAACCTTGGACATGGTGGAATAACATTGGGAGGGGAAAAACGCATTCATCTTGTCTTTAAAAGCACAGTGGCCTTGCCTGTCACACATCATCATAGTGTGGCTTTTATTCTTCGGACCCTCCCCTGGTGTTGAGTGAAAGAGACATTGCATTCCCCCTCCCACACCTCACCTCCTGGAACGTTTGGGAGAGGGGGAATACAGCAATGTTGGAATGCTGTTCTGCAGGGGCTGCAGAGGGAGCCAAGCCTAAAGATGTTTCTCCTGAAGGTCAACCATCCACCTCAATATGTCTGTTTTTTCCTTCAGAATGCCCTGCTGCATGCCAGACTCATGCTCCTGGGCTGCTCTCCTGCTCACAATGTCCATAACCAATTTTTCAGCAGAGAAGTCCTCCATGCTGTTTGCTCAATGTCCACTGCCCCAGAGTTGTTCATAATCTCACTAAATTTATCTTGATATGCTCTCTCTCACTTTCTTTTAATCTAGGACAGCCTCTCCACTGGTGTGGAGGAAGAGCTGAAGGCCACACTTTCAGCTGTAAGCCATAGAAATCACAAAGCAGCCATTGTCAGTGCAGACCCAGGGTCTGGTGCAGAGTTGCTATATAAAAATCAGTTCCCTTGTTTCACAGAAGTACAAGGCAGAACATTTTAATTTACACAAGATACTCATTGAACTGGTTTGCTGTACCAGGTCCGGTAAGTATGGCCCTGGAGGATGGGTGCCAGATCATGAGCAACATTGGGTGGGCAACCCACGGCGGGACCAGAGGTGGGCAGAGGGCCCTGCCACCTCCCTTTTGTAACATGGACATTGTCTGGAGGTCAGGGACCAGCGTTGACCCTCCCAAACTGCAAGCCTTGGCAGAGGCTGCACCGGAGAGGTGGGGTTGCTTGCAGCAGCAAGAGGGCACCACAAAATTTCCTTTCCCCCCCCCACAACCCCAGTGCCACTGCTGCTAGCTGTCACCTGAGGCTTGCAGTTACAAAGGTCAATGATGACCCCCTCCCACACAAACTACAGCCATATTTTGGAAACCATGGGTGAAGGGACAGAAAATCACAATGGCACTATTGTTTGAGATCTGAGCAGTTGAAATGAAAACTACCATCGTCTCCCCTAGGTGACCCTAACTGATATCACTCTCCTGAGGGTAACAGAGGGGGAAAGGGAACAGATGCTGCGAGAATCCAGGTACAGACCAAGTTGTTATGCTGTGTACTGCAATGATGCCAGCTGAATTAATATGGGAGTGGCATGGGAAAGTGTCCTACCACAGTGGAAGAAATAAGACAACCCTCCCCAGATACTCTCTGCAATAGATTCCAGAGTACCTCCAGGAACGTTTCCTGAAGATCTCTCTGGACAATTCCTGGGCCATCCCTGTGTACATAAAAACTCTTTTTCGTGGGGCACCCTCTGCCTAGCTGGTGTGGCCACTGCGAAGCAAATAGCCACACCACCTGACCCTGTTAATTTAATTTAAAAATAGAATATAAGAACATGTGACCCCAAAATATTACTTGGAATTGCATACTCATAAGATGTTCCTTCCCCAGAATCATGCTCAGCCGTGTGGCTGTTCTGCAACTGGGTGGACTGCTCCAAGGTTACAAACAGATCCTGGTTCTGTGGAACAATGGATCTCCCACTCACCTGTCTCCCAGTCTCCTTCTCCTCTTCCTTGTCCAAGACCACCTCCTCAGCATTGCTTGCTCTAGTCCAGGGCTCCTAATCCACAGAGATATCTACCCTGCTGTTGGGGATTGTGGTGGGGTCGCCACTGAGAATTGCATGCAACTCCTTGTAGGGCTGTTCGCCTCCCTTGCCTTCTGGTAAGCTGCCAAAGTTCCTTGAATTTTCACGCAGCACTACTGCATGTCCCTGGTGTAGATGTCTGTTTCTACAGCTGGATTGGAGCTGTGCCTGCCCAGCCTCTTCTCCCCACAGACCAATGAGATTCACCACCTCCTGTGTACTCCAGGTTGGAGCACATTTGGAGCATGGAGCCGCCATGATCAACTGGGCAGGCAAGCTCTCCATGATGAAAAATCAGGAAATGGAAATTCAAAAGTTCATGGTCCTTTAACAGGAGAGGGGCTGTTTCTTGTGTATCTGGCTGCTGTGCAGCAGAGTTGAAAACATTTACCCAAACAGTCACAGTGAAGCATTGTGGGACACCTCATGGAGGCCAGTAAAGTTGAAGTAATCAATGTAGTGTCTATGCTGCCTCTATGTTGACTTAACAACATCAAATTAAGCACTATGCCTCTCGTGGGGGTGCAGTAACTCTTTCAACATAGCAGGTGAGTTATGTTGGTGGATGGACATGGTAGTGTAGACACATTCATTATTAGGTCAATGTAAGGCAGTTTATGTCAACCTAACTGTGTAGACCAGGCCTCAGTAATAACACCTAAAATGAGAGGGAAATAACAGGACAGAATTTTAGTCCATGGGCCAGAGCTTGGGTTCAGCAAAGCCATGCATGGCACAGCACCCAAGGTCTTAGGGTCACCTTTATATTCCCCCAATCCTGAAGGTTGGTTCATCTGCTAGTACAAGTTCAGCACTCTAAGGGCTGCTCTAACTTTTACCAGCTGTAATGACCCCTTGGGGCTGCTAATCAACTGGAGATTCCTGAAGCACAACATGCTCCAACCAGTTACAAGCCTCTTTCACTGTGGTGCTGAGAACAGGGGCTGTAGAGCTGACATATCCCCAGCTGCCTTGTTAGGGCAGTATTGTGGCCCCTTTGTATTGCGGTCAGAGCAGACGCCAAGGTTCTGTCTTTGTGTTCATAAATCCGGTGGGATTTAGAAGGCAGGGTGGAAATCAATAAAAGTATTGTCTGCTCACAATGGACTTCTGTCCTTCATGATGGTTATTAGTAAGGAGTTGATCTTGTATGTCTTTTCTTAGGGCCAAATCTGACTCCATTTAGTTAGAAACAGGAACTCCAAATACAAATCCAGACAAACTGGATGGAGATAGTTAATGATTCAAAACATTTCCTCCCATCAAAACTTCCAATATCTAGTCTTACTTGCCTGCCTTTCAACCTCTTTCAGAAAGTTAGTTTACTGAGCAGCCAGCTATCTTCTAACACTAGTGATTGTCAGGTAGTGGGTTTTTAGAAATTTGTTTTTTACATTGAGATGATCAGTCTGGCCATTTTCCCACAAGTTCATGTGCGTCAGTCTATTTTCCCCCAAATATAGCTTGAGAATGGATAAAACAAAGTGAAAACAGAAATAATAGAAAATATAACAAGCTTTACATTATCTCAGGCTCTGGGAAAGAGATGTTATCTGATGGATAGTTACTCTTTGTAGATCTTTCATATCACACCCATCTGCAAGGCTTTCTAATTTAAAAACATGCCTACTTTTTCCCTGAGGCATCGTCAGACATAATATCATCCATTCATCTTGTTGAACACCAGCATAATTTATAGCCATCTTCTTTTGCAATCAAATAAACTATTTTGGAAGATTAAAAATATGGGACACTCAGATAGTTATTTTCAACTCCAAAGGCCAGCAAGACCCATATAAGTCCTTATGAAGGTGAATGTGCCCCATTTCCTAATGGACTGCTGAAGTTTTCTAAGGTCATTTGAGGAGACAAATTACAATACCCTGATCATTATTATATTGTAACTTTACCATCTTGGTTTTTCAAATCCCACCTACCTGTTGGAGCTCTTGTCTATTCCCTTTAATATCAATTTAACAATGGTATTTATTAGTGATCATTATACTTTTAAAAACACTTATGCCAAAAAAGCAAAAAAAGAGATGCATCAGGGCTTTTGCAAATTATTTCACTGCTCTGCATAAACACAATCTCTGAACTGTGCTGTACACTGCACACAGACTTTCCTAGGCCATCAGGCTGTCAGACACACAAATGTACAGGGAACTGGCTTCAGGAAATTACAGGAGCAACTCAAGGGGCAAATATTGTGGCCCCTAGCAAAATATACTGTTGATGTATCATGTTGCCATACATAAGCAAGAACCACCAGGAAATATTAGATATGTAAGGGAATATATTAGCCTACCCTCAAAGAGAAATAATTGAAATCCTCACCATTGACACAAGAATTATGTGTTCTGTTAGCGCCTGCATTTGCACTAAGATATTGTTACAGTATTAAAATAACATAAGACATACTTTCAGATTGTGACTAAAGTTTATGGCCCAACAGACTAGTCCTTTATTAATCCAGTAAAGAATGGTAGAAAGTACTGTATTTACAGAAAAGACAAAATTAACGTGCAGGACTTTATCCTTTATAATTTTTCTAATGACTGTTCCTGTGACTTTTGATATTCAATATGTAAAGACTTCATTGGGGAAATGGCTGTACAATGAAGGCCTCACTTCCTCTTCATGGGACCAGTTTCTGTTATCACTGACCCCTTAGTCCCATTAAGAGAGGGCCATTTTGTTTTCCAGTGCTCTCCTACAGTCCAGTCTACCCATTGTTACTTCCCATTTCCTTTGCTGCAGTCTGTCCCCTGCCCTGGGAGAAGGTTGCCAACACTGTGGTCTCAGGCCCTGTCTACACTACAAACTTTGTTCCATGCAAGCGGCATCTGCATAAAACTGCTGCAGTTAGTATATCACTTGTGCATGAGCATACTTGGCTTCTGGTGTTGGCGGTGCACATACTCACCAGGAGTGCATGTATCAATACACAGTGCAGTTCATGACGGGTAGGTATTCCAGTGTGCAACCTGCCACCATCCAGTGCACTGTCTTTTTGGGAAGCTTTGGTAGTGAATGGTGGGGCCAAAATGAATCAAGCAGGGATGACTGGGAGCAAGGGGTCATCTTCCCAGTGTGCAACAATCTCCATCCCATAACGTCATCTCTAGCACATAATTTTTTGCACCTTTTTTTCAAAATCCCACAAACCCACGTGGCCCTCCTCGCTGCCCTCCTCTGATAGAAGTGTGGCACCTGCAGAACTCTGCACTATTTGTCATAAGTGTTGCAAGCACAGGATGCACGATCCTCTGGTATTTGCAGAGCTTCAAGAAGAACCGAATCAGCAAGGGAACATGATTTCTTGGAAGACGGAATGCTGTGGGACATAGCAAGTACCAATTCAAGGTGGCTTACACAGAACAGCTGCAGATGGTGGAGCACTAATTCTGGTCCCAAGGAAGGAGTACTGACTGGTGGGATTGCATCATAATGCAGGCTTAGGATGATGAGCAGTTGCTGCAGAACATCCAGGTGTGCAAGGCCACATTCCTGGATTTGTGCATTGAGCTCACCCCAGCTCTCCAGTGCAGGGATGTCAAAATCAGAGCTGCACTTACAGTGAAGAAGTGAGTGGTGATCGCACTGTGGAAAGGTGGAACCCCAGATTGCTACCGAGCAGTGGAAAATCATTTTGGAGTTTGAAAATCCACTGTGGGTACTGTTGTCATGCAAGTATGCAGGGCTCTTAATTGTCTTCTGCTACACAGGACTGTGACTTTCAGCAATGTGCAGGACATAATGGATGGACTTTCAGCAGTAGGGTTCCTGAACTGTGGAGAAGCAATAGATGGCACATACATTCCTATTTTGGCATCAGACCACCTTGCCACAGAGTATGTCAACAAAAAGGGCTATTTTTCTGTGGTTAGCAAATATTGGTGGATCACTGGGGATGCTTCACCAATATCAATGTGAGCTGGTCAGGGAAGATGAATGATGCTCACATCATTAAGAATCCAGGACTTTCCAGAAAGCTACATGTAGAGAGTTTCTTTCCTGACTGGTACATTACCATTGGGAATATTGAAATGCCAGTAGTGATCCTGGGGGACCCAGCCTATCCCTTGCTCCCATTGCTCTTGAAGCCAGACACCTCGATGGCACCAAGGAGAGATTCATCTGCCAACTCAGCAGGTGAAGAATGACCATTTAACATGCTTTTTGTGATTTGAAGGGATGCTGAAATTGTTCACTCACAAGACTGGATCTCAGTGAGAAAAATATTCCAACTGTTATAGCTGCCTGCTGTATCCTGCATAATATCTGTGAAACAAAGGGAGAAAAGTTGCTGCCAGGATGGAGGTGGAGAGGTGGTCTGAGTTTGAACAGCCAGATACAAGAGCTCAACATGGAGCAATACAGCTCAGGGAAGCTTTGAAAGAGCACTTTAACAGTCACAGTAATGCATCGTGGTGTACTGTGCTCTGTCTAGCCCTGCTGTTTTGAGGCCTGTTAGGAACTGTGTAATGTTTGGTGTACATGTATGACTATAACACTGTCAATGTGGCTATTAATTTTGTGGAGCTTGCTATACATTTATGATTATTACTCTCACTGATCCAATGAGTTGTCACACTGTACAGTAACAAGTAAAGTGGGCGCTTTCAGAATGGCTAGGCACTCTACAGCATATGTTGTGAACTAATAAAGATGAATTATGTTCCAAATAATAGAATTTTATTCTGTAACAAAATCAGTGAAAAGAAAAATTCATATAATTTTAAAGCTAATAATTTACAAATTCAATAAATTAATAGAACAGAACTTATGAAAGGAAAAGGACATTCATGTCCATTTTAGCTACACATACACTGACATGTGAAAACCATGGTTGATGTCTGTGAAGCTGTGGTTGTCTTTAATGTCCCCTGGGTTGTAAGGGTAGTTCAGTGGCCCCTGATGCCATGTGGAATGTTGAGCAGGAATATAGGGAGGTCCCGCAATGGAGTTCTCCATGGACTGCTGAGGGAGTTGAATCCTGGATTGTTCAACCACTAGGTCCACAAGAGTCTGTAGCATCTCTTGGCTGCTGGAAAAGTCACATTATGTTCTGGTGCATCTCCATCTCACCCAGATCACAGCAAAAGAGCTTTCAAGCAAGTGGAAAGAAGATATAAAAGGGGGAAAATGACATCCTGATGGGACCTTACTCTCCCTACAACAACACACCTAGAAACACCTGAGGAATAAAGACTGAACAGGGGGGAAGTGATAGTCCCAGGCTAAGGGACTGCTAGCCTGTGTATGAAAACCTGGGAAACCCAAGCTGCAAAGCCAAGGCAGCTTGTGTGTTAAGAATCTGCCAGCCTGTTTATCACTCAGTGTGAGAATTTCTAATTCATATCCTACCTATCTAGTGTGTTAAACTCAGTTTGCGGTTTTGTTTATTTACTAAGTAATCTGCTTTGATCTGTTTGCTATCACTTATAATCACTTTATAACCTATCCTTTTGTAGTTAATAAACTTATTTTATGTTTTAATCCCAATCAGTGTGTGTTTGACTAAGGGGTCTAGGGAAAATCTCAGCTTGGTTACCACAAGTGTGCATGGTCCTCTTCACATTGAGGGAGAGGCAGACCAGGGCAGAATGGTATTGCTCTGGGCTCCTAGGCTGGGAGGTTAGTGGTTAGAGACCCTGCATGTGACTGCGGCTGGGTGTGTTCCTACCTGTGTGAATGCTGGTGAAAGTGCAAACTTGGAGGGCTTTGCAACTTGTCACAGCAGCACAGCGTTAGAGGGAGCACAGGCTGGTGGGTCAAAGGGCTCAGTGGTACCCAAGTTCCAGGTGGTACCCCGGGGCGAACCATCACAGTGAGGTCTCCACCAGGTATACATGCAGTTCTTTTAAAAGGGGCACTGGATCAACTGTTGGTCTGCCTGGTCTTCTGGTATGTCTGACATAGTCCTTCAATTTCACTCAGCTCTGCTACTGGTCCCCATTATACCCCTTTTTCTGCATCCCCTGTGGAATCTGTTTGTAGATGTCCACATTTCTATGACTGGTCAGTAGCTGTGCTTGTAAAGCCTCTTCTCCCCACAGGCTCAGGACATCCAATACCTTCTGTCTATTCCAAGCCAGAGTGCATGTGAAGCATGTAGCCAGCATGGTAAACTGGGCAGTTGAACACAATGATGGAGAGCTGCTAGGCTTGCCAAGCTGGGCAATCAGGAAAAGGCATTTCAAAAACTCCTGGGGCCCCTGGAATGTCAAGGTGACAATTATGACCAGCGTGGTCAGTATCAGGTATTAGGGTCAGTATAGGTAACACAGTGTCTGTAGTCCTGCTGTGTGGACATCAGTACATTAAGCATGTCTGAATGGTGCTTGGGAAGGTGGTGTTACTGCATCACTTTAACAGGGTACTTACATTTGTGGGAGACAAATTTAACTGTAGACACATGCAGAACTAAGTTGACACAAGGTGGCTTACATTGACCTACCTGCTGTAGACCAGGCCTAAGGGGGTCATTTCAGTACTCTTTCTTTAACTTCCCTTGTTTTCGGTGTTTACAGTATGTGGGTGTGAGTGAGCCTGTTAGGTAGCACCTAAGAGAGGTGATATCCACCCCCACTACAAAGGGGATCTGTGGGAAAAGCTAGGATTAGTGGAGGAGGTAAGAGGCATTTAGGGACCCTTTAAAACCATTCCCCCTACCACACTCCCCCAAAACAGCCAGCATGTAGCAGATGTAGATAAAATGGTTTCTATATAACAGGGGAAGTTTGGTGGGCAAATCAGGGAAGAGGTTTGGAGTTTGATTATGGATTAGTTCTATTTTAAAAGTAATTCCACTATGGCCTGGGAATAGGTCAACAGGCTCACTCTGGCTCCTGCTGGTTTGTGAATTGTTATCCTTAACAGCTACAGTGGACAGCTCTGTTTACAGGTGCAGGAGGGTGTTATATTGATTTAGCTTAATTTGGTCAGCTACTGAATTCAGCTACATTGATTTAAAGCAGCTTTAAACAGATTTAGGTGTCTATCCAGGGGTTTACATCATTTAAGTAAAGGGTTGGCTAACTAATGGCTGGCTTTCTGGATGTTTTTCCACTACTGTAATAGGTTGAGGGGAAGAAGAAGATCTGCCTATAGCATATACATGAAGTCTGACTTTGTGGCATATATTCTTTGCATTCTTCTCTGATGTAATTGGGCCTAAATCCAACAATTTATCCACAATGTTTTCAATTTTCTACTTCTGGTTATTGTCGGGGCTGACCTCTGATTATTTTTGTTTGAACAAAATCAGAATTTGTTTCTCATCAAGGAAAGAAAAAGCTTGAAAAGCCCAGTGTTTCTGGAAGGTTTTTTTGCCGGTTTACTTGGAGCATTCATGATCAGTGTGCCTTAGGTGAAACATTTCATGTCCCTCCAGCACTCCCCGTTGTGAAACTGACTAGAAGCAGCGTGAAGCTGGAAGCCAGGAATACATTTATTTTTGCCAATAAATATAGGTTTAAAACTAATGTAAAATCTGTTACTATAAACATCCTGGCACAATGAAACACTCTGGAAACATTTATAGTGTTAATACCAAAATATGATGAAATGAGTAAAACGTAAGAGACTTTGTTCATAATAACTGCTAACCAGTTAACAGGTAGTAGACTAGTGTTAGAGCATAAAATTAAAACCTACTGTATGCTATTGTATCCACATATAATCACATACTGACATAACAGAATGGCCACCTTACCCACTTAATTGCACAGAGTACAATTTTCCTGTTAGAATTGCAGAGTGGATCTCAGATACCACAGCTGAAACTGTGACTTGTCTGTGTTTCTAACGGGGGAAAAAAGGGGACCCTTCTCCATCTTTCATGTAATCAGTTTGACTTTATGGCAGCTTCACTACACATAACATAACATGTTGGGACAAAAGCTTCAGGAGAAGAAGGTATGATGTCTCAAAAGTAGGTAAATTTTACCAAATGATTCCCCACATCTTAATATTTCAGACCTGGCTGAAATGAAGATAATATCCAGCACCAAGGCTGTCCTTTCTATAAAGTAGAATAATTGATGAGCAAAAAGTCAACGGGAAGCCCCTACGGAGATACAGATGTATTAAAATTATATTAAAGTAGAAGAGTAACATTTTATACCAACACTCACTCACTTTTCTAAGATGTAAATAACCTACGCAGGTTGCAAAGCAACAAAAAATTGGGCCCAAAGAGGTATTGCCATGAAACAGGGAGACTCATTCTATCTGAGGGCTTGTGTATATGGGAATATAGTGGTGTAAGGTACAGTGTGAATTTAAACTATAACTCTCAATGTGGACACTCTTATGTCACTTTGGAAGGGGGTTACAACTAAATCAAAAGAGGCCACTCTTATTATGGAGGAAGACTGCCCACACAGGGAATTACATTGGTCTGTGTAGCTAAGCCTGTTTTGACTGCATACAGCTTGGGGTGTACCAGAATGCCCCACATAGTGGAGGTAAAAGTACTTCTTACAACAAACCATTGATTCAGCAACAGTCAGCTACTGTGCACTATTGTTACATTCATGATTGCTGATAGAAACACAGTGTGTATATCAGGCAATTATTGAACCAAATAATTGTCTCCAAGACTCATTCATGTATGCTTCTGACATGGGACTTTAAAGGGATCTGTGAACAAATGCATGTTAATAATGTGGTCTGTGCTGTGTTTTTAGGTGACACGAGGCACAGTCCGTCCACATAGGCATCCAGGACTATTCCCTAATGGCTTGTGCTGGTATGAATGGACCGTAAACTGGAATGAGAGAAGCAGAGCAGTGGGAATTACAAATGATCACAGGCTTCAGTTTCTCATTGTCATTTTACAATGTGGCACCACTGCAATACCTGTGAAGTGGCTGAAACAATTATCTTCCATTACAGTGATTCCCAATTTTACTTCCTTCACACCATGCATGAGGAAAATCTTTAAGAGTATTCTCTACCCAGACCACATTTAAATAGATATAGGGCCATGCATTGTTTATATGGCAAATATGTAGCATACAACATTTGACCATGGAATGACACATTGTGTTTCCTTTTTCTACAGCATGAAGTAAAAACATCCAGGCCCCACTCCAGTGTGCCTTAGGTTTATATTTAACATATATCTACAGTGAGGGACTTTTGTTAGAAAATGCTGTTTATATAACATGTCTGGTGGTTCATAATATTTTTATGTTGAATCTGGTTCACATACATGGTGGACAGCTGTCTTTTAGTGAACAAGACCTAACTAGGCCTCTGTATGGATAAATGAGATTTAACTAGGGTAACACTAAGACCTTATTTCTATTTGAAAAGCTATATGTTTTGGTGGGTGATATGTGTCATCTAACTATCCATGCAGGTGCCTTTTAAGGTACTGTTGGCCTCTGAGAATTACACTGTGTTCATTTGGATTACAGAATATTTCTGGTACCTGTTCTGTGTCTAATAAATAAATCAAGAAACCCTGAAAAATAACTTTAAAACTGGATACCTAAATTTAGGATCTTAAATCCTTATTTAGGCTCTATGGCCAAATTTTCAAAAGCACTGAACACTCAGCAGCTCCTATTGACATCAATGGGTGTTCAGCACTACTGAAATTCAGGCTCCTCATTTTGGTGACTAATATGAACTCTTAAGTTTGGATTCTTAAATTTAGTCACCAATGCTCAGATCCACAAAGGGACTCAGTGTCACAACACCTAACTTTTAGGTATCCAGAAGAGGGATTTGGGCTTGGGCCTGAGTCTGGCTTACATTATAGTATAGATAAACCTTTAGGAGCCGATCTCTGAGAGAGGGACAGAGCTTCAGACATGCCTTGTTATTATCTCCTATGGGCTTAGGCAGAAAATGGCTTTTATGGCTCTCATTCTATTAGGCACCTATCTCTCCCCATTCATTGTATAGGAAGCCTGGGTGCCTAATTCAGGCTTTGTGAATCACTGTGATCCACAAAGTGGAGTATCTTAAATCCAGTCCCGCTCCTGGAGATAGGCTCCTAAGGGTATGCCTACATAGAATCATAGAATATCAGGGTTGGAAGGGACCTCAGGAGGTCATCTAGTCCAACCCCCTGCTCAAAAGCAGGACCAATCCCCAATTAAATCATCCCAGCCAGGGCTTTGTCAAGCCTGACCTTAAAAACTTCTAAGGAAGGAGATTCCACCACCTCCCTAGGCAACGCATTCCAGTGTTTCACCACCCTCCTAGTGAAAAAGTTTTTCCTAATATCCAACCTAAACCTCCCCCACTGCAACTTGAGACCATTACTCCTTGTCCTGTCCTCTTCTACCACTGAGAATAGTCTAGAACCATCCTCTCTGGAACCACCTCTCAGGTAGTTGAAAGCAGCTATCAAATCCCCCCTCATTCTTCTCTTCTGCAGACTAAACAATCCCAGTTGCCTCAGCCTCTCCTCATAACTCATGTGTTCCAGACACCTAATCATTTTTGTTGCCCTTCGCTGGACTCTTTCCAATTTATCCACATCCTTCTTGTAGTATGGGGCCCAAAACTGGACACAGTACTCCAGATGAGGCCTCACCAATGTCGAATAGAGGGGGACGATCACGTCCCTCGATCTGCTCGCTATGCCCCTACTTATACATCCCAAAATGCCATTGGCCTTCTTGGCAACAAGGGCACATTGTTGACTCATATCCAGCTTCTCGTCCACTGTCACCCCAGGTCCTTTTCCGCAGAACTGCTGCCTAGCCATTCGGTCCCTAGTCTGTAGCTGTGCATTGGGGTCTTCCGTCCTAAGTGCAGGACCCTGCACTTATCCTTATTGAACCTCATCAGATTTCTTTTGGCCCAATCCTCAATTTGTCCAGGTCCCTCTGTAGCCTATCCCTGCCCTCCAGCGTATCTACCACTCCTCCCAGTTTAGTGTCATCCGCAAATTTGCTGAGAGTGCAATCCACACCATCCTCCAGATCATTTATGAAGATATTGAACAAAACTGATTTAGTTATAACCCCCTTCCAAAGTGACATAAGAGTGTCCACATTGAGTCTGTATTGTCCTGTGTGTTTGTTTGTGGTCCATAGGTAGATATAGTCTGAGCAGGTGGTATCATAAGCCAGTGGTCTCCAGACTGGGGTGTGCACCCCCTAGGGGGTGTGCGAGATGATCCCAGGGGATGTGCAGCACCAGGAGAGCCGACGGACAGCACTCCGCCGTTTTTTTTCTTCGGCGGCAGCTCTGCACGTCCAAAGCTGGTGTTCCCCTCTGGTGGCCTGCCTGCTGTAAGTCTTCCATTCTTCTTCCATTGGTGGCGCACCTGCGGCTGGTCTTCCAGTCTTCTTCTGTCGGCGGCGCGTCTCTGGCAGGTCTTACAGTCTTCACCTTGGGGTGCGCAAGCCAAAAAGTTTGGAGACCATTGTCATAAGCCATACCTGCACCCGGGTAACTGCATGAACGCAGAGAGTCTTCAGCCGCTTACAGGGAGGCAGTAAGCCATGTGGATGCTAGCACAACACCTTGTTAATCCTCCCATGAATTTTGACCCAATGCTGGGTTCTGATAGCTGCAAACCTTTTCCCAGAGTAGGCATTTCAGATGGGTAGTAACATTTTGGGGAAAGGCATATCTTCCAGGCCTCCATCTGTAAGTCGACAGCCCATTACAATTGCAGATGTGTTGTTCAGTTACCATAAGCTTGAAAACATCTTTGGTATACATGGGTGGGTTCCCCATGTCCCTTTGCAGTCAGGAACCTCCAGGATTGTTATGTCCTCCAGAATGTGGAATGCCTGAAAAGATTGAGAAACCATGGATAGTAAACCACAGCAACTGGATCCCCCCAAGCTAAAATGGTCTGCAATTTTTAAATAATATCACTTATAAATTTCATCTTAGCATTATGTGCGAAGGCTGTACACTCTGCTTAACTCTCAGTCCAGGAAATGAGTCCTATATCCATGGCCCTGATACAGGTAAGAAACTCCATTCACTCAAAACCATTAGTTATTTCAGGGACATTGTCTATACTCACCACCTTTGGGTAAATCACATTCCTGAACACCTCAGAAACCTCCACCACCACAGCCCCCACCCTCAACTTGCCAACACCAAGCTGGTTAGCAACAGACCTGTAGCGCTTAGGAGTGGTAAGCTTCTAGATGGCTATAGCAACCCGCTTCTGGACCTCTATGGCCACCCTACTGTGTGTCCTGTCACTGGAGGGTTGGGGCAAGTTGATCACAAAGCTCCAGAAATGGAAAATGTGGCCCTGTTTCGATCTTGGCTGTGCAACATGTTTTACTTTGTAAAATCATGCCTACTGTGCATACAACAAGTAGGCATTGTATTTTTCCTAGGTATAGGAGACATTTATATGCTCTTACATAGGAATAACAGCATTGTCAAAAATTATAATTATCATATCATACAGCCTTTGTGATAGTGTTAAATGCACTATGAATGGAAAAGCATAAAAAACCCCTCTGCCTATGTGCAGTTAGCATACCTGGAAAAATGTTAGCTAATACACTACTCTGAATAAAAGAACGCCTTAATGCTTTCTTATGTAAAATTATCACATGTAATTTCATGTGGCATGGTATAAGTACGGCCTCATGAGTAATTATTCTTGCTGGAAAACATGTAAAATAGTGACATGCATGAAAATGAAAAATATTCACATGTTGAAATTGAACTGTTTTGAACTATACTGACAGGTTTCAGAGTAGCAGCCGTGTTAGTCTGTATTCGCAAAAAGGAGTACTTGTGGCACCTTAGAGACTAACCAATTTATTTGAGAATAAGCTTTTGTGAGCTGTAGCTCACGAAAGCTTATGCTCAGATAAATTGGTTAGTCTCTAAGGTGCCACAAATACTCCTTTTCTTTGAACTATACTGTTATTCTGAATTCATGAAAAGAACCACTCATGCCTTTTGGAAAAGGACACTGCTTGCGACAGTCACTGAAGTAAAACCTATACTGAGTTTTTTATTTTATTTTAGTTAATTTCCTATCCTTTGCCACTTGTGTGTATATATATATATATATATATATATATATATATATATATATGTCTATTGATGGCTGATATTACACACTAAGGCAATGTGAGTAAAGTTGAGCATAGATCATAGGTGCCAACTCTGTGCATGCTCCAGCCCTGTAGCACCCACGGGGAACCCCTGTTATCAACTCGCCTCTTCCCACTGATCAGTGCTTCCCAGTCTCACAGGCCGCAATCAGCTGTTCTGTGGCATGCTGGAGGCTCTGGGGGGAAAAGGGGGAGGAGCGAGGATGTGGTGTGGTTGGGGGTAGAAAGAAGGGGGGGCTGGGGAGAAGAGGTGGGGTGGAGCTGGGGGTGGAAAAGGTGGGGGTCAAGCACCCCCAAACACATTGGAAAGTCGGTGCCTGTGGCACAGCTGTAAACCTTTTGCCAGACTTAATGACCAATCTGTACAACACATCACTCTGAAGTAAATGCAGTGGTGCATGTACAGCTGTTTTGGAGATAGCAAGCGTTGGGTATCCCTAGTGCAGCCGTTCTCAAACCGTGGCTTACGACCCCACAGTGGATCATGACCCCATTTGAATGGGGTCACCAGGCTGGCATTAGACTTGCTGGGGCCTAGGCCTGAAGCCCAAGCCCCACAGCCCAGATCCAAAGCCGATGCCCGAAGACTTCAGCTCTGGGAGGTGGAGCTCAGGCTACAGGCCCCCTGCCCAGGGCTGAAATCTTTGGCGTTTGGCCTTGACACACCCGTCCCGGGACTGTGTTTTGCTGCCAGCCCAGATCTCAAGGGGTGGCCAGCGCGGGCTAGGCAGGGAGCTGGACCCCAGCCCGTGCAGCACATTGTTCCAGCAGCTCTGTCTCGCGGGGCCACCTGCACCCCGGGGGGTGGCTGGGGCCCAGCCCCCAAGGGCCGCTGGCTGCAGAGCTCTGAGCGCGGCGGCAGCTGGCTGGCGTCTTCCCGCGGGGACGGGGAGCCGGCGGCGGATGCGCAGCCCCTGTCCCCCGCCTCCTCCTGGAGCACGCGACGCGATACAGGCCGACGGGCGGGGGGGGGAGGATGCTCCGCGCATGCGCCGGAGCAGAGGCTGTCCTCATTGTGGGGAGGGGGAGAGCGCGCACCACCCCCTACCTCGCGCGGGCGGGCGGGCGGTACCACTGTGTAACGCTGAGGGTTGGGCCCCCCACCCATTTCCTTTGTCACGGGGGCGCCTTCCACCGCTTCCCGCTCGGGCCAGAGTGGGGGGTGGGAGGGTGTCGCTCCGCGTCCAGCGCTGGAGGGCGGCGGGCGAATGGAGCGAGGGACGCGGGGCTGAGGCACGCGTACGTCGCCCCCTCCCCCCGGCTCGGCCGCAGAGTGGGCGCGTCCCCCTTCCCCGCTGTTGATGGTCGGGTCGTTGCGTGGCTGCCGCCGCTGCCCCCGGCGTCGCGAGTTCACGCTCGCTCGGCTCCCGCCCGCCCGCCCCGGCTTCAGCCTCGGCCTCCCGGCGGCCCCATGGCGTACAGTCAGGGCGGCGGCAAGAAGAAAGTCTGTTATTACTATGACGGTGAGCGGCGGGGGCGGGCAGCGGCGGGGCCACGAGCTGAGGGACGCGGAACTCGAGTTCCCCGGTTCCCCGCGCCCGGGCTTCTGCGTCTCGATCGCAGCCCCTGGGAGCTCTCCGGCGCCGCCGCCCCGGCCCCGGCAGCGGGGTGTCTGGTTCCAGGCACGGCTGGGGCTGGGCGGCTGGGGGCGGCCCCGCCTAGGGGCGGCGGCGGGCTGCTGGGGCCGATCGCAGCCCCCGTTATCAAGGCGACGCTCTTAGCGCCTGGCGTAGCAGCTGGGGAGCCTCCGTGTCTCTGGCGGAGAAGCGGGTGGCCGAGGGCGATGAACCGCCGCGGCTGCCCCTTGTGTTTTGGCAGCCTCCCGGCCGGGGCAACGCACACTGGCGTGCACGACAGTTTGCTGGCCGTGTCTGCGCATCTTGGCTCGGGGATGCTCCTCAAATGCGCAAACTACGTCTTGTGACTTATCTGACCAATACCACATAGCTAAGCCATGTTTGAAATTTGGGTTGCTTTGCATTGCGTTTCATGTATTTGCAGCACACCGTAAGGTGGAAACTTCCCTGTCTCCCATCCCGCCCCCCGAAAAACACTCTACACAAAGCAGGAAAGTTCCCTTTGCTCGCTGACTTTCTGCTCGCAGCGTGAGGCTAAAGTTATTGGTCAGATTACTTGTTTGAGGCTAAGTTTCTGCATAAATAAAGATGCATGGGATAAGTCTTACTCTTGACAGTTGAGAATGGGTGGCATGGATGGGGGATTTTGCTATTAGAGGTAGTGAAGAAAGGTGATGAGACTGCTTTGCGTTCCTATTACATGTATTGTCATAATTTGAGATCTGGAGAGCAGAGTCTCCAGCCTAGGATGATGCCAGAGGTGCTGCTGCTGTGGTAGATGGGCTGATCAGAAATCCCAGACCTGAAGAAGGTTTCAGAGTAACAGCCGTTCTCTGTGTGGCTCAAAAGCTCTCTCTCACTAGTAGAAGTTGGTCCAGTAAAAGACATTGCCTCACCTACCTTGTCTATTCAGAAAAATGGCAGATTTGTTGGGGCCTAGTCAGGGTTTCTAACATGCTGCCAAGACAGGCAGAGTTGTGTGGTTACCGCCCCCTTCTCTTTGTCCTTCACTCTGCTTCTTTGTTCAGCATAAGGGGGAAAAGAGGCCCCTGTTAAGGAGAATTTTGCTGAAACTGGCATCTGACTTTTCTCTGGAAGAAGAGTAGGCACTGTTAGTCTTACTGAAGGGAAGATTGCACTGATATTTCTGTTTATATTTGCCTGTCTTGAAACTAAAAATGTAGGTATATGGTTGTGCAGTGTATCAGAAAAAGCAAAATCTGCTTGGTTAGTAGACCATTTCACTAGAGTGCAATACTGTGGCATTTTAATAGTAGCCTAAGAATTGTAAGCTCCATTGCTTGGATTCCTACACAGCTGAAAAACTACATGGGGAAGGAGAATGAAAAAAGCACTGGGTTAAGGAACAGTTCTGTGTTGGCAGGGTGATGAACTAGTGATCAAATTGGTCTCAACCACCTCAGATTTCCTTGAAAATGGATGTTCTTATGGTCAGTTGGAGACTCAGTATTTTCCTCCATGACTGTTCAGACTCCTAATTATTTAACATTTCTCCTGCTGTGTGAGAGCATCTTTCCCATTGTCTGCTGTGCTCATCAATATTCATAGTTTCAGAGTAACAGCCGTGTTAGTCTGTATTCGCAAAAAGAAAAGCAGTACTTGTGGCACCTTAGAGACTTGGTTAGTCTCTAAGGTGCCACAAGTACTCCTTTTCTTTTTGCGAATATTCCTAGTATTCATCTGGGTTAGAATGTTTCAGAAGACTTTTTTTTAAAACCTGAAACCAGCATTGAATGAAGTGCCAAAGTCAATGGTTATTTTACATTCTTTCCAAATGTAATAGATCAAAACTGCGTACTTAGAAATTAGCAAAGCTTATCAGAGAAAATTTCAAAACTAATTTCTGATATAGCTGGGAAAAGTTCCTAACCCACTTACAGTTCATTCAGCATTTCTTCTAATTTCCATGCTGTGTTGTACCCACAGAGGTTTGTAAATGTTCCTCCTACTGTATGTAAAGGGAAAAGGGCTCACGACCTTAAATGATATGAAAGTTGTAATATGGAAATACTACAACAGATATGGAAGTACATCTGTGGGTGGATGCAAACTTACACCTAGCTGATGACATCAAGCTGGAGTTTATTAAAGATTTCTTTGCTGTTTGTTGTGTCAAAGACTTTTGTAGAGAAACATGACTCCTTCATTCAAGTTTTGATTCCAATTTTCACTTTGTTTCTTTGGAAATATGTAGAAGTCAAGAAGTGTACACTAAAAATTGTAAACGTGTAAAAGAGGCACACTAATTCAATGTAGTGTGTTTTAAGATGTAATTTAGTACTTTCCCTACTTTGTAGTAATTTTAGTATGGTTATTGGCAGAGAGAAGTTACTCTATCAAATCAGCATTTCACTTTGCAAATCTGCTTACTGCATGTATTGAGATTAACATCTGCTTGTCTTATTGACTGTTTTGGTACCTTTAAGTCTTGTTAGTACCGCAAAACTCAGCAATGGGAGAACTAGCTTGATTTTACTCATGCTTATGCTTGTAACAGAGTTGTTAATGAAGTCCATGTTGCAGAATTTTTATTGCTGGTGGTGATGTGTTGAGCTAGAAAGAACCCTAGCTTCACTTTCAAATCATAAGCTAACTGCAGTGAAGGGAGCATTATTTTACTTGAACTGAGCAAGTATGATATAGAAATGCTGAGATAAACACATGAACCCATGAGGTTATTTTTAGATTAAATGCATTCTATTGCCAGCCTTCAGAATTGGAATGTGTCGGCTTTAAGGGTATATTCACACTGCATTGTAAACTCAGGACTGTGGGACTTATTTTTGTTCAATGTTCCCAAGCCTGTGTTTAGGTATATCCATTATATTGTAAACCTGGACTGACAGTTGCTGGACCTGGATCTCACGGCCATGCTAACGTGTCTATACTGCCCTATGCAGACCTTCAGACTTGGTTCTGAGGCTTCAGCTACATTCACACTGAAAACACTCTGACACTTGGGCTCTGACTCACTCCAGCATGGTCCTGAGTGCTTGCTGACCTGAGTCAGACTGATTTGTGTGTGGAGGGAAGGGAGGTGTAGGGCTCAAACCTGAGTCAGAGCCTGGGCTTAGTGTGTGATGTAGACATATAGTATATTAAAGTAGTATTTTGGTTTACAAATGTCTCTTAGGTCCTTCCTTGTTCACGTTGACTAGAATAGTGCTTAGATACAATGAGCTATTAAAGTGGTTAAGCACAGTTTTGTAGAACCATACTGTACAGTTTTCGAACAATACTGTAACTAGCCCAGTTGCAGCTGATGAGTAGATTCATAGACTACAAGGTAAGAAGGGACCATGGTGATCATGCTGTCTGACCTGAATAATCCAGGTCCTAGAACTTCCCCAAAATAATTCCTAGAGAATAGTTTAGAAAAACATCCAGTTTTGATCAGCGTGAATTTGATTTAAATCACTAGTCAGGAAGACTCAATTTAATCATGGATTTCTACCTAGAAGTGTATTCTTGTTGGTTTTTATAACCTTAATACATTATATTCTTCATAACTCGGATATAGGTTTCATTTTTAGAAGGTACACGCTATACATTTTTGAAGTGATTTATTTTGAAAACTTTTCAGATTACTTTTACAGCTCTATCAGAAAATGAATGATTGGTAATTTTATTTACTTATTTATTTCAAAGGTAATTGAAGAAGATATTTATGAAGTCATTGGGAGGTGAACTATCTCAAATTCAACAGGTTAATCATTAATATTTGGAGGATTTTCTTGCCATGCTGTATTAGGAGGAGATCATCACCAGACAGACATTTAAATTGTTTTATTTAACTAAACATTATGTATTCTGGATTTCTTTCTTCAACAGTAAACATATAATATTATAACAAAGCATATGAATTTTTGAATTTAGTTAAAGATTCAATGTTTTTAAAATCAAACCTGATTTTTATTTTGTTTTTAACTAAAATATTAGCAAAACAAAAATTAAATCCACTATGTCAGTCAGGTCAACATGAGAAACTTAAAATATTGGCCTCTGCAGCTAACTCAGTCGTCTTCACTTTCATTTTCCTGTTTGTTCATAATCTGGAAAAGAAAAACCAGCTTTCCTGTTTTTTCAGGTCCCAAACGATTTCTCAATTTGGCATGAATTAGTCCAAAGGAAGAAAATATTGTTTCTACCCTGGCAGAAGAAGCTACTGCTGTTAAAAGTGAGATTATCACTTCAACAGTCTCTGAATCCAAGTGCTTAAGTGACTTCCACCAGTTCACTGGTGTGACTTGCTTTAAAACATCATCAGCAGACATATATTTCTTGAATGGTTAATTACCCTTACTGTTAAAAATTCACATCTTACTTTTTTTTTTTTTTTTAATTTATCTAACTTCAACTTCCAGCCATTGGATCTTGTTATATCTTTGCTAGATTGAAGAGCCATTTAGCATATTTGTTCCCCATGTAGGTACCTATAGACTATAATGAAGTCAACCTTTAACCTTCTCTTTGTTAACCTAGATAAATTGAGCTAATTGAGTCTCTTACTGTAGGTATGGTATGTTTTCTAATCCTACAATGATGGCTCTGCTCTGAACCCTCTCCAATTTATTAACATCCTTCCTGAAAAGTAGACATCAGAACTGGATGCAGTACTCCAGCTGTCACACCAGTGCCAAATAGAAGAGTAAAATAAGCTTTCTAATCCTACTTGTGTTAGCCCTTTTGGCCATAGAGTTGCACTAGGAGTGCACATTCAGCTGAGTATTCCCACAAAATGTTCAGAGTCACTGCTTCCCAAAATAGTCGCCCATCTTGTATACGCTCAGGAACAAGGAATATATGCCATACTTAGATTTACATTTATCCATATTAAAACATACATTATTGGCTTGCCTCCCAATCCAATGTCTCTGTCAGTGACCTGTCCTCTTTACTGTTTACCACCCTCCTCAATTCTTGTGTCAGTTTCAAACTTTATCAGAGATGATTTTGTTTTCTTACAGGTCATTGATATATTGTAGGCAAACATATTGCAAGTATTTTTAGATTTTCTTATATGTATCCTGCACAATTTAATATGGATGTTTAAAAGGTCCCTTCTGCACTGATATTGTAGAGATCTAGGCAGGAACATGTTCCATGTCGGCAAGACTAAACCCGTTTGAATTATGGGCAGGGCACTACTGTGCTCAAATGCCGTTTAAATACGGTAACATTTGTAATATAAATCAGCCACAGTTCAGCATGTTATGTGTGTATGTAAAGTATTCTAAAACTGAAAACTATTTCATATGTGTTTCCAAGCCCTGTGCCTAATAGTCTGGAAACCCCATACATCAGCCTCCATGCTGTGTTCCTGTAATGGTGTTAGGCTGGTCTTCGAATGTAGTTGTGACTATGCTGACAAGCTTAAGACAAGCTAAGAAAAATCTTTGGAGACACAACTAATAGAAAAAACTGAAGTGAATGTGCAGGGGGGCAGCGGTAGCTCAGTGGTTTGAGCATTGGCCTGCTAAACCCAGGATTGTGAGTTTAATCCTTGAGGGGGCCATTTAGGGATCGGGGGCAAAAATTGGGGATTGGCCCTGCTTTGAGCAGGGGGTTGGACGAGATGACCTCCTGAGGTCCCTTCCAACTCTGATATTCTATGATTCTGTGATCCTACGATTGGCTGACTACCTTTCCAAACATTCTGCATCATGAATTTGTCCACTGCTTTGTAGATACATTTGTAATGACTTTACTAGAAAGCATAGAATTTTCACATAGAATTGAATGTGTGGGAGTAAATTATCACTTGGAAAAAACAGACTAGAAATAGATACACAGTTACTTCAAGTGTAAAGCTTTTGAAGTATGTTATAGTAATGTGGTGGCCAAGCTGTCATGTGCATACGTAACTTTTTTTATATATAGCTTAATTTACAAAATGTGGTATACTCTTTGGCTCTGATCCTACTAGTGTAAGACTGACTTCTTAATTGTACTTGTTACTGAACTGACTTGAGAAACTTTATGCTACTTTTGTAAAAGCGCTTACTAAAGATGCAGCCTATTGAAGTGCTTCTACAGGCATTTGGCTGCCTTGTAAGCTTGCTTGTAGCTACTGAATACGCAAGCTAAATTTTTTAAAGCTTAATTTTTTTTATAGTTAACAATAGTAGATCCCATTGAATTTAATGGGGAGCTGTGGGTATTTAACCCTTTCTTTCGCTGTAAGTGCTAATCTAAAAAAGCCTCCAAAACCTGTGCACACCTGTTAGTTCTTGCTAACTGTTCTTTTAAATTCAGGACCATCTCTACTGCAAAGAGAACGTTGTAGAAGACGAGTGTAATATGCAGTTTAAAGTAAATACTTCAGAGATCAGAATGTGGCAATATACATATAGTAACTTTGTAAGTTTGAAATATTTTAATTTCAGTTAATGCTGGGAGATAAAGTGGGAGAAGCCAAAAAAACCCCAAACATTGCTAGGACATCTGATCTCCATTTGTATTCCATTTTTATAGCATAACATGAGCACAATGCAGGGGCAGAAAACAAACCTTAATTTTGAATTTCTATTTGGTTTGTCACAGTTTATGCTTAGAAGAACTCTTGTGCACAACAGCATCTCAGCGTTGGTGCAGTTATTAGTGCCTGACAATCACATAATTGATATTGGACAGACTACAGAGCAATTGCTTCCAGTCTTTCTTTGCTGAAACCCTCTTGTGACAAACTGGTAGATTTTCCCCTTGAGCCCCTTATGCTTTGTCCCAGAAATTGCTATCTTATTTTTTGTCTATTCTCTCATTTTACTGTCTCCGTAATTTTTTTTCACTTATCTTTTTTTCTCCTCTTGATTTTCTTACTCTCTTTCCTTCGCCTCTGTAGTTTTCTCCATATTACCGGAGACTCACCTACACTGGCAAAAATCAAATGTTCATAATTCACCGGAGTAGCTGTGATAGAATATGCAGTCTTAGGGTAGTCATCAAGGTATGTGTACATTTACAGCAGCATGTAGCGTACAGACACTTCACGCCCAGCTATCATGGATATAAATAGCAATGAAGATTGTGTGGCCTGCCTTAGGTGAGTAAAGTGCCTGCATGTCTAAAGGCTAAGGTAAATACCTTACACTCTCTCTACGCACCTAAGCAGTGGCTCCCATTTCTACACTGCTATTTTCATCAGCATAGCGTCCTGCTGCCTGCCCCTGCCAGAGCAGTTCGTCGCTGCTCTGGAGCCTTTCCACACTGCCTTCCACATTGCTGCCACATGTAGCCACGCTTGTCACTGAAATGTGTACATGCAGCTGGCTTTTACTGCAGGCATGGAGCTATACATGTAATGCCTGTGTTCTAGATGCCATGGTAAGGCCTCAGGTATTTGTCCTCTTACAGTTTTTAATGCTGTTCTTTTACCTCTAAAAGGAAAATGCCATTCTATTCCTATTAGCCAAACATGCAAACTGCTTCCATTTCACATATAAGTGCTTAAACTGACTTTATAATATTTATTATAAATAGTTCCCTGGAAAGGAAGACTTCCTTACAAATTAAAGTAAAGGTTGATAGATGTGATGAATACATCTATGGAGGATACCAGGACAAGCTTTTAAAATGAAAACTTATATACTTATCTGGACAAAGGGTTTGGCAACACTTGCAGATGTAGAGCGCTGTGAGTTAAACCAGCCCTGGGAAAGCACTACAGTGTGTTCACACTGTCAGCTGCAAGCGCACTGGCGTGGCCACATTTTCGGCACTTGCAGCGGCACTGGGAATGGTGCATTATGGACAGCTATCCCACAGAGCACCTCTTCCCATTCTGGCTCTGTGGCTTGTGGGAAGGGGACAGGGGGTGCGGGGCAGTCTGGGTCCTGTCCCAACGCTCCGCGTTGCATTGCTTTGCATCCAGCAATCCCTGTACTTCCGTCTGGATTTGGCGCCATTTTTCAGCATTTTTTGTACTGCGCGCTCTGTCTTCCCTTTCAGTCTGCGGGAATGGATCCCGAACTTCTGAGGAATATGCTGATGGGTCTCACCAGCATGTCACAAATGGCAGTCGAGTTACTCCTTAAGTTACAAACAGACAGAGAGGAGTCCGACGATGATGTCAACTCGCATAACACATATGACACGAGTTTGCTTGTGGCATTCACGGACATGCTCACCACCGTGGAATGCCACTTTTGGGCTCGGGAAACAAGCACTGAGTGGTGGGATCACATCGTCATGCAAGTCTGGGATGACTAGCAGTGGCGGCAGAACTTTCGGATGAGAAAAGCCACTTTCATGGGACTGTGATGAGCTCGCCCCCACTCTGCAGCGCAAGGACACAAGATTGAGAGCTGCCCTGCCGGTGGAGAAGCAGGTGGCTATTGCAATCTGGAAGCTGGCAACTCCAGACAGCTACCGATTGGTCACTAACCAGTTTGGAGTGGGAAAGTTTACCGTTGGAATCGTGTTGATGCAAGTTTGCAGGGTCATTAATTGCATCCTTCTCAGAAGAACTGTGACTCTGGGTAAGGTGCATGACATTGTCGCTGGCTTTGCACAAATGAGTTTCTCTAACTGTGGAGGGGTGATAGATGGGACGCATATTCCAATTCTGGCACCAGCCCACCAGGCCTCCAAGAACGTTAATCGGAAGGGCTATTTCTCTGTGGTTCTCCAGGCGCTTGTGGATCACCGTGGGCGTTTCACTGATGCAGGCTGGTCCAGAAAGATGCATGACGCACACATTTTTTGGAACACAGACCTGTTCAGGAAGCTGTAAATTGGGTCTTTCTTCCCAGACCAGAAGATCACCATGGGGAAAGTCGAAATGCCCATTGTGATCCTTGGAGACCCTGCTTACCCTTTCATGCCGTGGGTCATGAAACCCTACACGGGGAGCCTTGACCATTGAAAGAGCTCCTTGCGCTATCTGTAGGGGAAGCTGGACCTAGCCAGTGACAACATCCCCACGGTTATATCCGCGTGCTGTACGCTCCGTAACATTTGTGAAGGGAAGGGTGAAAGATTCACTCAGGCGTGGACCTCTGAGGTTGAATACCTGGAGGATGAATTTGAACAGCCAGAGAGCAAGGCTCTTAGGTGGGTCCAGTGCGGTGCTGCAAGGATTAGGGATGCCTTGTGGGAGCAATTTGAGGTTGAAAGCCACCAATAATGCCTGGTGCCCTGCACAGGAGTGAAGTGCAGTGGTTCCAATGTTAGTAGGAATCTGTGTTTGCTACACTGACATGCAGTGTCTGTTTCTTTCCTGGGCTAAGGTATTTTTTACTTAATGCAATAATAAAGAATGTTTTCAAAGCCAAAAAAATCCATTTATTGAAAAGAAACACAACTGCTTTGGAAACAGAAGGGCAAGGGGGTGGGGAGGGGAACAGTACAATCACAGATTTGCATATGTCCTGTTATCATACTCCGCCTTCCTGTTTGGAGTTCTGTGCAATAAGTGCTGCACTTCTGGCTAGCTAAAATGCATGGTGATGGGGATTGAGTGCAGTGGGTAAGGATCGTAGTTTGCAGGGTTGGGTGGTGAAGCCACAGGTGTTGGCAGCTGGTTGTGATAAGAACACGGATGTTGAGGAAAGTGGGTTGGAGATGACATGGAGGCACAAGGGAAAGAGTTTTGGGACAAGGGCTGCGGGGGGGCACGGTAGTGCTCCACCTGCATTGCTACGAGCGCCTGTCTCGAGTCCGTTTGGCGCTCCGTAATGCTTAGCAGCCTCTCTGTGCTTTGGTGCTGGCAATCTGCATTCTGCTGGCGGACTCTCCTTTCACTTTCCTGCCACTCCTGCGCTTTTTGATTTTCATTAAGGGACTGCTGCATGACTTCATGCCGCATGTCCTCTTTGCTTCTATGTGGCTGCTTCTTAATTCTTTGGAGTCTTTCGACCGGTGATAACAAGGATGGCTGAGATCTCAAGTTTGCATCTGTAAAGACAAAATGCAACACTTAACAGAGGCAGCATTGTTCACACTAGACGGAGCAATGATTCCGCCGTACTTAAAGTAGACAAGCACAATCTACACAATAGCAGAATTTGCCCATCCCAGAGCAAGCGCACATAATTCACAGGAGCCCCAAAATGGTGAGTAAGCACAGGAGCAAGGGGGACTGATTGTTTTACGGCCGTACTGTCCTCTAGGGTTCTGTGCCTTGGGGAGAACCAACAGCTGCAGGGGGCCCTTATACTGAACACTGTCCCCACATTTTCCACAGGAGTTTGTTCTGGAAGATATCTCGCTGCTGAGGGTGTCCTGGGAAGGAAGGGAGGGTCTTCTACTACAATGCGGCTTCCGCCCTGGTTCATATGTAGCTTGCCTGTGTGCAGCAGTGGTCCCACTGCCTCATGGCACTGTGACACAGACATGTTAGCCTTTCAAGGACAAGGAGCACAGTAGCTCTGCCAAGAAACCCGCGCAAGCAGATTGCACAGCTTCTGCATGAGACATTTGAAGAGATCACTGAGGCCGATTACCGTCATGGGAGAGAGCACATCAATGCCCTATTCCGTATCTAGGCATGCATGCAGCCCTAACCCTCTTCACCTCAAGAGCCCACACCGAACAACTTCCTTCCCAAAATAAAAGCCACTTACCGGGCACCTCCTCCGGTGTTTATTCTCCCCGAAGCACCGGCTGCTGCAACTAGCTACCTTCCTCCTAGCTTGAGTACAGCTCCTGGCTACATGCATCTAGATATGTCAGGCTGTCGCCCTCCTCCTCAACACCCTCGCTTCTGCTTTCCTCCTTCTCCTGCCTTGTTGAACTGGGCTCTGAAGTGTCCATGGTGGTACTCAGAGTGGAGGTGGGGTCGGCCCCAAGTATTGCGTCCAGCTCTTTGTAGAAATGGCAAGTCGCGGGGGCAGCACTGGAGCGGCAGTTTGCCGTGTGGGTTTTATGGTAGGCATTCCGCAGCTCCTTCACTTTAACCCTGCACTGCTGTGCGTCCCGGTCATGGCTCCTTTCCGTCGTGTCCCTTGATATCTACCCAAAGGTATCGTAATTCCTATGGCTGGAGCACAGCTGGGACTGGACAACTTCCTCCTCACTAACGCTGAGGTCCAGCATCTCGCCATTGCTCCATACTGAGGATCGCCTGGCGCGTGGAGGCATGGTCACCTGGAAAGATTCGCTGAGAGCACTCCATGCCTGGCTGAGAAAACAGGAAGTGGATTTTCAAAATTTCCAGAGAATTTAAAGGGCGGGTCTGACAGTTGATCACCTGACGGCAGGGCAATAGACTTCAAAGTGATGACCAGAGTTGCTAGAACAGGCATTGTGGGACACTTCTGGAGGCTGATCAGAGATCATTAACAGAGCAGGGCATCCACACTGGCGCCGCGGCGCTCCAGCCAGGCCACATCAAGCGTTATGCTTCTCATCAAGGTGGATTACCAGGAGCGCTCCAGCTGCGGAGTCCGGGCTCTCTCTGTGCCTTGCCAGTGTGGATGCGTTATGAGTTAGGGCGCCTGGGACCGCTTTAATGCGCTTTAACTCGCAAGTGTAGCCAAGCCCTAAGTTTCATGAAGGGAGATGTGTGCTCAAAAAGGTATTTCTGCTTGCCGTGGTGTTGTGCATTTCTGAAATATCTCCGCTTTCTTAAACACATCCTTCTCAGAAGGACTTGAACACTGAAAATATATTTAAAAGTTGTTTGTTACAGAGGCTTTTAAAAAAAATTAGGTGGACTGAGTAAAAATACTTAATTTTACTCAATGACATGGAATGCTTTTAATTCTGTTTGTCTCTCTATCCATTAACCTTTTGAGGAGAAAAATCAGTAATTCAGTCTCTATTTTAAACAATACCCTACTCATTTCCGAAATTATGATGTTAAGTTAGAAGATTGGTAGGAAATGTAAACTCTTTTTATTAAGCATAAATAACATTCCAAAATGCATTTCTTTTAACACCTGGAGAAAATATACTATTCAAAGGCTTTATTGTGCAATTATTTGGCTCCTTAAGTACCAGACTGTATTCCTGGCGCAAAGCCTTATGATTTAGTGGTTCAGCAGTAGTTTCATAAAACTAAATGCTTACCAGCGTGGGTCTTCCACCTATACTTTCGGCAGCATATATTGCTCTGGAGCACACTTGCCTAATTACCAAATATGGTAACATTTGGTAAGGTGTGTTAGCCAACTCCGGCAACATATTACTGTCTAAAGTATCTTATAACCCAGTCAAGCTTCAGGCCTGGATATCATTGCAGTGGTTGATCTCTTACCATTGGAATAATTATAGTTACTAACTTTTTATTAAAATCATATTGCATTGTTGTTGGTAGACTTTGACACTAATTATGATATGCTGCTTAGTTGTAGGACCTAGTATAAGTGGAATGGTTTACTTTAAGTTGATTGTGTTCAGTCTTCTCAGACAACCTATAGCAGGGATCGGCACCGTTGGCACGCGGCCCGTCAGGGAAATACACTGGCGGGCCGGGGCGGTTTGTTTACCTGCAGCATCCGCAGGTTCGGCCGATTACAGCTCCTACTGGCCACGGTTCACCGTTCCAGACCAGTGGGGGCTACGGGAAGCGGCAGCCAGCACATCCCTCAGCCCACGCTGCTTCTCACAGCCCCCATTGGCCTGGAACAGTGAACCGCGGCCAGTGGGAGCTGCGATCGGCCGAACCACCGGACACTGCAGGTAAGCAAATCCTCACGGCCTGCCAGAGGATTTCCCTGATGGGCCGTGTGCCAAAGTTTGCCAATCTCCGACCTATAGGGTTGTGATGTGCAACTGTTTGTTTTCCCTGGGGGCTCTTGTTAGCGTAATCCTATGGTACATGCTTGTGTGGTCAATATGGTAGTAACACACTTAGGCAGTTCATCTAGCCATCCCAATATCTGTGTACTTGTCTGTATGTACATCAACACATACAGTGGCATGTAGAGTACAGACAGTGCACGCTCAGTTAGTTCATGTATAAATATCAGTGTAGACAATGAGACATGACTTAATCAAGTAGAGTGCTCTACATGTTTGAACCCTAGGGTATATGTCGTACACGACTCTCTACGTGCAGAAATAGTGTCTACGCTGCTATTTTTAATAGTGTAGTGTTCTGCTGCCTTCCCCTGCCAGAGCCTTTCCTTATTGCAGTGAAAGATTTCATTGAGCTGCCAGTGTCTTTCCCTGCTGCCTCCAAGCTGCTGGAGCCTTTCACTGCCACGTGTAAATATGTGTATCCTACACACCACCGCAAGTGTAGACAAGGTTAGAGTGCCCTCTTCATCAGGCCCAGACAGAATAGATTCTTGTTCACTTAATGTATGCCTACATTGCAATCAAAAACCTGTAGCATGGAGTCTCGGAGCCGGGGTCAGTTGATTCAGGCTCATGGGACTATAAAATTGCTGTGTAGATGGTCATGCTCAGACTAGAGCGTGGGCTGTGGGACCCTTCCCTCTTTCAAGATCTCAGACCCCAGGCTCCAGCCGAAGCCTGAACATCTACACTGCAGTTTTATGGCCCTGTAGTCAAAGCCCATGAGCCCAAGTCAGCTGACCCAGGATAGCCCTGGCCATTCTGCCAGTCTTTTATTGTAGTGTAGAATGTACCCTTATGGGTTGAGCCAACTCCCGCAGAAGTCAGTGAGTCTTTCTATTGATTTCAGAGTGTTGGGTTGGGTCTTTAATATTAGAATATTAGGACTTGAGCAAAAACAACCTGGGTCAAGCTATATCAGAGTAAAACCGAAATGATGCACTTTTTTCAGAGTAGATAAATTTGGCTCATTAAAATGCTTGTCTGTTCAAGTTAGTTTAATCTGAGGTTTTTACTCTATTCATCTTTGCTCATGGACACCAAGAAAGTAATGCCAGTTTGGTACAATTTCCTGAAAACTATTCCTGTCTCCAATACGGACCTAACCACAATAATATCTGAGTTTGTAACCTATCAACTGTGGGGATGTTCTTTACCTGGGGGCTGGCTGGGAGCCACTGGAGCACTGACCTGGCACAGAACGTGCCTTAGTGGGTTAGTCAGAGCTTGTTATTTTGGTACTCCTTAGTTGCAGTGGCTCTTTTCTTTGGTAAAAATTCAAAGTCTTGGCTGTCACCTGGTATGCAATATATGGTTTATAATGCAGTTACGTCCAAGATTAGAATTTTCTCTATGCCCTGCCATGGTCTGTAGTCTGCAAGTGCTCAAACTGCCATTGGAAGCAAGCTATTCTCCACTGTGGATTGTTATTGCTTTTGCAGTTGCTCCTACTGGTTACTTTCTAAGGTTCACAACTGGCAACAGTTTCACAAGAGACAAGCCAACTCTTTTTCAGGTTAAGTGTGAATAGTTTTCCACCCAGTCTTCACCTACTCTTGCCAAAAAAAAAAAAAAAAAAAATGCCTGTGGACCGTCAAATAGGTTTCTTGTCCCTGATAATGAAGTGGCATACCTTTTTTTTGTGCTAAATGACAACATATGAGAACTAAAAATACACGTAATAGAGTGCCTACTAATAACAATTACATTTGAATTTAGTCAGTGGTCTAAAAATGGTTGACGAATCGATGGTCCACAGTACAGAAAGTTTTGAGAGGGGAGACGGGTCCATGGGATTCTTTCTTACAAAGTGGCCTGTGAAATATGAAAGTGGGAAAATTACTAATCTTAACCTCTGTCCAGTGTTAGTCTGATATGCTGTCAGAACGAAGGTGGTGACCTTCATATAACGATCTAGATAGATAATTCTCTTAAGGACTAAAGAGATTATGTAACTTTTCTTTATCCACTAAACTTGAATAAAAACTCTGTTAATTTTATGTAATGCCCTAGTTGCCTGAGTAGAAATAGTATGCTTATATTATCAAAAGCTGATCTGTGTATTGAAATAAAGGAAGGTGGTAACACAAAGGGTAGTCCTATCCAGTCAGTGAGCTGCTAATATTAAGGCAAAAGTTTGTACAGCTGAGAAGTCTAAAGGAAGCTTGATTCTGAAGATGAAATAAGACATTAGAGAGAATAAAAACATTCGTTTTACTTTTTTTTTTAAAGAAATAAGATTCTGAAAAAATGAGCAATGTGCAGGGGAATGTTTCTGAATGAAACGAACCATATGTAAAATATGCATCCTAATGGGCACTTTGTGACCAACTTTTTTTCTCAAATACCTCTATCTCTTGTCTTTTCAGGAATGATTTTTAGGATGCACTCTGAAACTTCTAATTGGCACCCTAAGGCTATTCACTTAAGGTTGTCTTAAATATTTGACAAAGGGACTCCCTAGACATAAGGACTGAATAAATTAGATCAAAACTAGTTTATAACATTTGTAACATTTGCTCTATGTTCTGTTTCAGAGTAACAGCCGTGTTAGTCTGTATTCGCAAAAAGAAAAGGAATACTTGTGGCACCTTAGAGACTAACCAATTTATTTGAGCATGAGCTTTTGTGAGCTACAGCTCACTTCATCGGATGCATACCGTGGAAACTGCAGCAGACTTTATATACACACAGAGATCATGAAACAATACCTCCTCCCACCCCACTGTCCTGCTGGTAATAGCTTATCTAAAGTGATCATCAAGTTGGGCCATTTCCAGCACAAATCCAGGTTTTCTCACCCTCCACCCCCCCACACACAAACTCACTCTCCTGCTGGTAATATGTTCTGTCACTGAGAATCAAAAGCCTCAAAATAAAATGGAATCCAAGGTTATAGGCATTGCATTTATTTTACACAATGGACCGGGCAAAAATATTCTAGAAAACATGAAACAAAAATAGGTTATACAGAAAATTAGTTACTGCAGAACTGTCAGGTTTATTGCCTTCTGCTAGCAAGAAGCTTGGTTGAAAAGAAAACAACTTTAACAAAGCTTAAATTTGGAGTTCTCAGGAACTGCGAGTCATCTGGCAATTAAAAGGGTGCCTTTTAGATCCACCTCCCTTCTTGTTTCAGACAGTAACATAATAGGAAGAAGAAAAGGAGTACTTGTGGCACCTTAGAGACTAACCAATTTATTTGAGCATAAGCTTTCGTGAGCTACAGCTCACTTCATCAGATGATCTGTAGCTCATGAAAGCTTATGCTCAAATAAATTGGTTAGTCTCTAAGGTGCCACAAGTACTCCTTTTCTTTTTGCGAATACAGACTAACACGGCTGTTACTCTGAAACCTGTCATAATAGGAAGACTAAATCACCAGTGGAGTCCACTTCTTAGTCCTCTTCAAGGTTTTCTGTCTCCCGTTATCTTATTCCTCCGTTTAGGCCTGTTAGTGTCTTCCCATTCTGCTTCAGTCCCCAGCTGTAGCCACCTTCTCTTCCGACACACCTCTGTCACTTGAGGGTTTCTGGCTCCAGCTTCCTTTCTCCTTCTGCTTCTGAAGTAGTTTCCTTGGTTCTTTTTGGGGTGGATTGATTTAAATCACCAAGTAGAAATCCTAGGTTTAAGTAATTGATTTTAATCAACTTTTCCATTTGTTTTTCAGTATTGTCTAAAGAAATGTATGTTCTTATTGATTGGTATGACCATTAAAACATGTTCATTTACAGCGAAATAGAGCCTTTACACTAGATTTTGGTACATCTTTTTGCTACCCAAGAGGGTACACTACTGCAATATACATTTATTTAAGCAATTATATATCTTTAATATTTTCAGATTCATATTGTACATTTTAGTATGTTAGAACATGGTGAATGATGTATTGCTTGTTTATGAAATAATTTTTTGCTCATAATTTGTGTCAAGCTGCATTGGATGTTAACTGGAATTCAGTTAAACACACAAAACAACATAGAAATGTTATTAAACATAACAAGCCCTTAATACAGTACATGGCCTATTATGCCATATTTATAAAGCTTGAGCTCAAAAGTTAGTTTCCCCTGATTCCTTCTTTATATAGAAAAGCAACCTTTAACTCAAAAGTTTTTGATAGGCTTGTGGATTCAGTATGTTTAAGAGATTATATGATAAAGCCTTAATATATTTTGTATTAAATTCAGATTTAAATTTAAGCAGGCTTATTTTTTAAAGAAAAACTTAATTTAAACAGAATAAAAAATGTCGGCCCCCCCCCCCCCCCAATCTGATTTTTATCTACCTGGTTGCCTTTGACTGCCTCCAATGGCTGGTTCTCTGAGGGTTCCTCTGGCTGCTGGCCTTGGCAGTATTGGTGGTGGTCTCTTCACTAGCAGTTTCTTTGACAGCACGAGTAGCTACTAGATAGTTGCCACCATAGAAGCCTATTTGGAGAGGTGGTGGGTCTCTCAAGTGGCAGCTGCCTTTGATGGGTTTCCTTGGCAGTTGTTTTGGGAGTAGCTGCTTCTGGGAGGAGGCAGACCCTTTAATGGAACAATGCCCCTGATGAAAGCTCCATATCCATTTTCTGGTGCCCCCCAGTGGACCCAGTAACATCATGTGGCTACCCAGCTGTTCTGCATGTCATGCTGTGAAACCTCTGTGTTAAACAGTAGTTTTGACAATATAATTAAAGATCCTGATCACACCTCATAAACAGTGACTCCTCCCAAACCTGGCTGGAGAAATTTTAAAAATTAACCCTTTTATGTCTATCCCTGTATGCAGGTCTGCAACTAGAAGAAATAATTAACAAATAAATATGGGGGATGGGAATGCTGTGAAAAGTTGTATCTTATAATATTAAATATAATTGTTTATCATTTATAGGTGATATTGGAAACTATTATTATGGGCAGGGCCATCCCATGAAACCCCATAGGATCCGTATGACTCACAACTTGTTGCTAAATTATGGCTTGTACAGAAAAATGGAAATTTATGTGAGTATAAGCAGCAGTCTGGACACTGAAAATGTTTAAATTACTTTTAAAAGATACAGCAATTTTAAACCTTTTTTTTCCCCCCATTACATGTGAGGAATTATTTCTAGAAGCTGATATTTTCCTCTTCTATTTGGGAAACGTTAATTAATCTTCGTTCTTTCCCCCCAGTCTTTGACAACTTAAAATGAAGCAGAACTTTTCAACTTACACAGGAGCCACTGCTTGCTACCCATATGTGGCAGAAAAGCAGGGTTAGGCCCCTGTGGGGAGGGTGGGTTGTTTTTTTTTGTTTTGGGGTTTTTTTTAACATTTTTGTTTCAGGGTAATATATAATATTTCTGCCATCATTAATTATGTCAGCACAATTGGCAAAACATAATGGAGGCTGCACTATAAAAATATTTTGCATGTTAAATTTTATTAATGGAGTTGTAGCTACTTTTACTCTCTATCCAAATATGCTTAGGGTACAGAGTTTTTCCAGTGTCTGTTTATAATACCTTTAAGGTAGTTCAGATTGGTTGCATGAATTTTATCTCTGGTTTAATCTGATTTGTTAAAAACTAACATTTGTTGCAATATTATTTTTTGTTAGAGTAAAATTAATTTTACTTTCTTGTTTACAGCGACCCCATAAAGCTACAGCTGAAGAAATGACCAAGTACCACAGTGACGAATACATCAAATTTCTTCGATCAATAAGGCCAGACAATATGTCTGAATATAGCAAGCAGATGCAGAGATGTAAGTCTCCAAATTGGACTACGTCTACATTATTTATTCATGTACTGGATTGTTAAGTACTTCATATATATAAAGTGTGAACATGCATTGGTTGTCTAAATATTTAACAATGGGTTCATGGCATTGTTTCTCCTTTACGTCAGTCTATAAAGAGCTTCTAGTTTTTGTCTCAAGATTACTCAGAACACCAAATGCTCTTCGAGTATACAGTTATTAGTATGGGGTCAAATTCTCCCCAATACAATACACCCCATTCTGAGAACTTAAGTGGGAGGTAGGTGCTATGTGTAGGTTCATTGTACTTGGTCAAATTTCACTTCTAACAGTTGTCGGTTCTTAGTTGCTTGTAAAAATTAAAACACATTCTAAGATAAGAGCTTTATAAATAGAGCAGAGGTTCTCAAACTATGGTCCACAAGCTCCATTCAGGTGGCCTGCGGATAGTTGCCTCTAAAGTGCACACCTGGGTGGCTGCACACAAGAGAATGAAGCTCCGCCTATCTAATTAGTGGAGCCGCGCAGGTGTGGCTCCACTAATTAGGTGCCTGGACACTGGAGAAGATGCACATGTAAGGTGAGGTGGTGGCCTTGGGGGGATTAGGGGGTAGGTGGAAGGGGGCAGTGGGGTGAGAACGGGGCGGGGGGAGGAATTTGGGACATGCAGGGCTGCGGCGGCCAGAGAAAGAGGCAATTTTCCCCAGCTCCAGGGCTGTGGCTGCCGGGGAGAGACTGACTGCTTTCCCAGCCTCAGCTCTGTGGCTGCTGTGGCAGGGGAGAGAGGGAGAGATCCCCCTCCTTCCCAGCCCCAGCTCAGGGGCTGCCGTGGCCTGGGAGAGAGGGAACATCCATCGCAACAAAGGTAAGACTAGTGATACTAAAATATGAGTTGTGTGCTTTTATTTGTAGAACAAAAAAACCTAGTTTATTATTAAGGGTTTTTTTTAATATATAGCGCTTTTATCCAAAGTGTTTTACAATAGTTAGCTAACAGTACAAACAACATTTGGAAAGATCATTAAGTGGTCCACCAAGACCCTCAGCAATTTTCAAGTGGTCTGTGGGGGGAAAAAAGTTTGAGAACCACTGGAATAGAGAAGTGTTACTTCCCCTGCCTTCGAAGAAGCATCACAGAAATGAGTGGGAAAAGTAAAAAGTACTGGGTGAAAAGAAGAGTGAGCTGAATATTAGAATTGGCCTTTATTAGCTGGAGGGAAGTTAGCTAAGATTAAGAATTAATTTGAGGGAAATAATAGGCACATCACATAAGTGCCTATAAAATTGTTCAAAAAATAAACTACAATATTTGAAGGTGTCATTTATGATTCTGTGCAAAGAGGGTATATTACATTGGATTGCAAAACTGTTGTAATTGTACATATATTTAGTCAAAGCTCTTCCTAGTTGTAAAAAAGATTACTCCGTCTGACTTGTGTGGAAAATTTTAAATACCTTAAGCAACAGTTCAGGTTCATTCATCTACAAGCTCCTATGGTCCCTAAACGTATATCTATATGCTGAAAATGTCAAGTTTCAGTACAATGTAACTTTGAACAGTTGAATCACTAAATTGCCAAAAACATGGAATGCAATGAAAATGTCAGCTGAACTTGAACTATAACCATACTACTGGTTACATTTGAGTGTTTTGAGTAACATATGTTTGTAATACCTGTGCACATATTAGGAATATGCACTTGAAAACTAACAACACTTTTTCTTACACAGTTAATGTTGGAGAAGATTGTCCTGTGTTTGATGGACTGTTTGAGTTCTGCCAGCTGTCAACAGGAGGCTCTGTTGGTAGGTATATGGTGGACTTAATTGTTTTTAAAGATATTAATATGACCGTAGCAATTAAAACCAATCAGTACAATGCTTTACTAGTCATAAGCAGCATTGTTCTAGCCATGTTGGTCCCAGGATAGTGGCAAGACCAGGTGGGTGAAGTAATATATTTTATTGGACCATAGCCTGTTGATGAGAGAGAAAAGCTTTCGAGCGCTTGATCGTAGTTATGTGGCTTTGTGTGGCTGACAGATTTGATGCTTCACACAGATTGTTTAATACCAAATATGGTGGTAATTTAAAATTTTTAAAAACTGCAAGTCCAAGATAGACTTGAAAAAAGTGGCATAAAGAGGTAATCTTGTTACAAGAAATGTTATCAGTTTTTCTTCCAATACTTTCAAAGACACTTAACTTCTTTTCTTAATGATTTTAGCTGGGGCAGTAAAATTAAATAGACAACAGACTGACATGGCTGTTAATTGGGCTGGAGGACTCCATCATGCTAAGAAGTCAGAGGCATCTGGTTTCTGTTACGTCAATGATATTGTGCTTGCTATCCTAGAGCTGCTGAAGTAAGTTTAACCTTGTGATCTAAAGATGTCAGAAAACCTGGGTGTTAAAATGTTTAAAGGTGACTAAGAAATGCACAGTAATCAAGGTGGCTTGAATTTTCATCAGATACATTGAACCACCACAATATGAATAAAAAATCTGTCCCCATTTAGAGTTACAACACGAAATCCATACTAAATCACATACAAGCAAGGAAAATTAAAAGTTTAAGCAGGGCTTAATTTAGAGGTACTAAGCTTACAGGGACACCTACTTTCTCCTGTAAAGTGACTTTCTCAGTTTGAAGTTGACCATATTTTAAAAAATACAATTTTCCTACTCAAACATATTTCCTGAGATTTAAAAAAAAATCTTTAAAAATATGAGGTGGTTCTTCCATGCTCCTTTTTAAAATAAAGGTCTTTTTTGGAGCATGAGGGAAACACCACTACACATAATCAGGCCCCTCCCCCTCCCCGATCCTTGATTTCTCTCTGTCTGCACGGCTGCCTGCTTCCTCTTTGGTTCCAGCTTTGCTGCTGCTGTTATTGGTGGGCACTCTCTTGGAGAAGATCACACAGTTACATTACTCCTGTACTGCTGTAGGGGATTAAGTGACCATTAGCAAAACAGTGAAAGTGACTACGCAGAGTGCTGTTCGACATACAAATAGACTGGAAAAAAAGGAAAATCAGATAAAATTACCTTTTGATTACCAGTAGCATTTGGGGTTATTTGTAACAACACTAAGTGCAGAATTTTCAGATGGAAGTATATAGATATATTTTTAAGTTGACTCTGTCCCTTTAATTAAAATGTAAACAACATCTTTTAGGAAAGTTAACCTCTAGGTATTTGGTTGGGCCCTCTGAGTTGAAGAAAGAGGCAGTCTGCCAGGCACATCAAGTTGAGATGGAAAGGGAAAGCCGTAATCTGTGAGAACACAGTAAAAGAGTGTTTAAAAAAAATTAAGGCGAATGCAAAGAGAAGAGTCTGTCAATATCCAAACCTCCCACTCTACTGAATCCTTCACATGCACCCAGGACATGAGCCCTGCATTCCTGCCTCAGCAATAACCAGGGCTCCAATCGTCAGCTCGTGACTGAGCAAAGTAGTCTTGTTCGTTATACCTATAAGGAAAGGAAACTTTTCATTGTGCTTATTCATAGGAAGCTTCAGTATATAGCTTCTCAGAGCTTGCTATTTTACATTATTCCACAACAATATTATAAAAAATTGTCTCCAAGGGTTGAGAAATATTAGATTATTTGAAACTTCATGAGTAGTTTTGAACAGGTTTCCAGTTGTGTAATATTGTATGTATTAAGTTAAATGCATTTGGAAGCATAAACACTTCATATTTGAGGATGTAGGGAAAGGGAGACAAACTACAAGATTAGGAGTTCACAGGAACTGTATTTTTTGAACTAAAGTAATTCTCTACGTTTACTGGCACAGTGTTCTTGGACAATTCCTTTAGCACATGTACCATGAGAGGGAAGCTTTCTATTGTAAAATCCATGCTTATTGAAGGAAAATGAGACTGAAAGAAAATGTCTGAGGTTGACAGAGTGAACAAAACAGATTATGACCATGAAAAGGAAAGGGAGGGGCTGGAGCAGTTCTCGGTCAGAGGAGAAAAAGAAAAAAGTAAGGGAAAAGGGGAAATGAGTGTATTAATTTAGATGGAATATATGGGCCCAAAGAGTCAAGATGTTAACATGACCCCTATGACCCTGTCACTGTCCAACATTAAAAAGTGTTAAGCAAGGTTCAGAGTTTGGTATACAGAGCTCAGCCTGCTTAGTATCATGGGAAATACACCATTAAACATCATTTTAACCTTCTATTAAAAATACAGAAAAGAAGGAAAAAGTTAAAGCATTTGAAATGTAAAACATTAAGTAAGGCTTTCTGTGACTTTCCCCTCTGGTGTTATCTGGACGGGGATCTGTTAGGTCACTCCAATCCTTGACTCTGGGAGCCAGCCTTACTGGGCTGTTCACGCACAGCCTTTGGCATGTAAGCTGCTCCTTGGATTGAATGACACTAGCCAATATCTCCGGTCCCAGACACAACCCTAGGAACCTTGGTCTTGCAGTGTCCAGTTATGCCCGCTGGACGGTGCAAGCTTATATGAGTTTTTCAATTTAACAAAGAAATTGATATGTACCAGGCTTGTTATCCTCAGGGGAGCCTCTGACACACTGCAAACCAAACACACTGCTTCAGGTTGAATAAACAAAGAAATTTATGAACTGTAAAGATAAATTTTAAGTGATTATAAGTCAAAACATAACCGGTCAGATTTGGTCAAATGAAATACAAGCAAAACTCATTCTGAGCTGATCTTAACACTTCCAGTGCCCTTACAAACTTAGATGTTTCTCACCACAGGCTGGCTGGTTGTTCTTCAGCCAGGCTCTCCCCTTTGATCAGCTCTTAAGTCACTTGGTGGTGGTGGTGGTGTCTGTAGGTGGAAGAGAGAGGAAGAGCATGGCAAATGTGTGTCTCTTTTATCATGTCCTTTCTTCCCTCTTGGCTTTGGGCCGCCCTCCATCCCCCACACACTTCAGAGTCAGGTGAGCATTACCACATCACAGTTCCAAACTGACCAAAGGAAGGGGGTGACTCCCTCAAGAGTCTAACAGATTCTTTTGTTGCTGCCTAGGCCAGCGCCCTTTGTTCCTGTGAGGCTGGACTGGGTTTGTCCCATCCATGGCCTGATGAAGTGTGAACTGCCCCCTCTGCTTCTGGAGAGTTTTTGTCCTTGCTTGCTTTAAGCCATGAGGATACATTTTCAGCTATATACATGAAATTATAACCTATAACATCACTATAACAACAATGCTTAATACATCACGAGCCTTCCAAAGACACCCGACATGACAAACTTTGCATTGGATGCCACACAATCATTTTACAAGGATGAACATGGGGGTGCTAGGTATTTCCCCGAGGTACAGAGCATCATACTTTCATTTTAGCAATATCCCTTGTTCCCTTTCCTTTTAGCAGGAGTTTTTAGAAAGAAAAAAACTTTTGTCTGACAGTCTCTTAAATTAGGTATTAAATATGTTGCTGCTGCTAAAGCCCAGTCCCATTTCCAAAGAAGACAAACCAAGACAAGTGCATATAAAAGGAGGGTGGGGGGGAACAGGAAAGAAGGAAATGCAGTTTTTGTCTCTGTTGTTGACTTTTATGTGCAACCTCACTGCTAGAAAAACACAGGCATGGCACGCTATCTTATCAGCCACTCCAAGCCGTGGCAAATTTGTGCTAGCATCAAGTTTTTTGGGCTTTGCATTTATTTGCCTTTTTCTGGTCACAAGTTTACAGTGGTGTTGCAACATTATAATCTTGCCCAGCTAATCTAGACTTTTATTAGAGGGATAAGAAAGAAAAGAAATAAGGTGGGAAAGGAAAAGGACCTGGAAGGACAGCATGCAGGAGACAGTCTCCCATCCCAGGTGGTGGTCAGGATTCAGCAGGAGGTAGTGATGTCATCTGGGTCCCTGTCTCAATCCCAGTGTTAACACGACATTTCTCAGGATTATGCCAAAGGAGGTCCAGGGTTTCAGGAGATTGTGGGGGAGGCAACCATGACGATGGAACTTGGTCCTTCGCCTCTCGTTTTTCAGTTAGTGTCACAATAGTATGCTTCAAAGCCTGCCCCAGCCAAAGTCTCTTTTTGAGGACTCCAGAAGAGAGTAGTGGGCGTTCTCTCATTATTTTGTTCACCAACTAAGCCTAGTTTCCAAGATACCAATTTTTGTTCACTGATTTCTGATTCCACACTTTTCTTGCCTACCAATACTTGAGTTATATCAATAAGCTTTTTCTTGTTTGTACTTATTCAGTCTTTCTATCTTGCTTTTGCACCTTTTCCCATTAACATTTGTTATCAGTTATTGGGACACTTATTCTCTCTTTACAGTTGAGCTCACAATTTGGGTAAATTTGTAGGCCCAGTTATCACAAAATTGGTGGTGACTGGGTTGGGGGGGAGGGGAGGAACGTGAGAAGAGAATTGGCTTGCAAAATGTAGATTCTTACTGGGTGACAGAATGAGGTTAAATGTAGAATGCTTTTGGTGTTGAAGAAATGAATCGATCTTTGTTTTTATGTTTATTTTCTTTGAACGGTATGATAGCTTCAGTTGTTATCATGTTTTTGGTTAGATAGCACAGGAAATAAAATCTTAACTATATTTACATACTGACTCCTGAATGTCATAGCACTGACAACTCAAATCACGCCACTTTCTCTTGCATCCTTTTTTCACATGTGTATATATATGGTTTTTCCAGATATCACCAAAGAGTGTTATACATTGACATTGATATCCATCATGGTGATGGTGTTGAAGAAGCATTTTATACAACGGACCGTGTCATGACAGTATCATTCCATAAATATGGTGAATATTTTCCTGGCACAGGGGACTTAAGGGTAAGGTCAAACATGAACTAAACTAGCTTTTACTTCTTCTTTTCTTGCAAATGTTCGTTTTAGTGTTTGGTGATCATTCCTTCTCACAATAATTAAATTTTGGGGGGGAAATGCCATATTCTGTGGAGTACTCAGCTCCCTGACAAATTTTCAGAATTCGCCTGGGAAATCTTTTTTAGCAAATTAACTCAGCCCACACGGAAATGGACAAGCTGCTTACTAAATAGTTGAGATGATTTAAGTCAATTATATTTGAAACTAGACTTTGGCACTTCTTTAGGAAAAAGATGTGTATTTGATGATGGCCTCTGCATTTTCAACCATGTACATACAGTAGGAAAAATAGGTGCTCTGTGCAGATAATGTTCTTTTATGTGGAAAAGGTTCATCTGTCACAAACAATCAAAATTTGGATATTTACAATACAATACTGTGTGCATCTGAAAAATGCCAACTGTGTTGGAAAATATTTCTCATGTTGCTTAGTGTTAATGCTTTGCATTTTTATAGTGCTCTTCATCTAAGGATACCAAAACTCTTCATATATATTAACATATTAAGCCTTGCAACTCCTGTGAGGTTGGTAAATACAGATAGAGAACACAGGCACAGAGATTGTGTATTGCCCAAGAGGTCATAGAGTCTATTGCACATTTGGAATTAGGAACCTGATTTCCTGGCTCTGCATGTTCACTTACTTAGAATAGATTAATTTTTTCCCCTAAACTTGTTCTAATCTAGAAAATTAGGTCTGTTTAACTGTCAGGGGTGTGAAAAATCCACACCCTTGAGTAGTGTAGTTAAGTCGACCAATGTCCCCATGTAGACAGTGCTAGGTCAATAGAAGAATTTCTGTCTTGTTTCTAATGTAAAGTATACACTGTAAAAATGCAAGCATTAACTCTTCTGTTGACCTAGCTACAACCTCTCGGGGAGGTAGGATTACCTATGCTAATGGGAGAATCCCTCCCATTTGCAGAGGTGGTTTCTACAATTGTATGTGATCTGAAAAGGTGTCCCATTTTAACTCTAGAAATGTATGCTGAATACCTCCAGTAGTAAGACTATAGTATATTATTGGCTGTAAACTTTTTAATATGCAGGTTCATTATGGATCAGATTCTTGCTCACACCCCAGTGTGTGCTGTGTCACTGACATCAGCTGTGTTTGAGGAGTTAATTGTAACTTTCAAAAGGGCATAAAATAGTTCTTAAAAGTTTTCAGAACTACACAAAATGTTGTTGTGAAAAGTAGGTAGGCACCATTATTTTCTTGCCACCTTTACGATGCCTCCAGGAGATCTTGTTATGTGATGCAACATCACCAGTATTCCCAGGGTGGAGCTGGGAGTAAGAGTTGGTGATTCACAGTGGATATTGTGGAGACTGATAGTTAAATGTTAAGTCACTAATGCGCTGAATGTCCATCTCAGTCTGGCTGTTGGTGGCAATTACGCAGTTCTAGAGTTGCTTAGTTTTGTTAAATTCCTTCTATATCACTTGTTATAGAAATCAGAGGTGCATATTTTTGTGACTTAACTTGACTGGCCACAAGGTGGTACTGTTGATTTAAACAAAAAGCAGCCAAAATAGGATTATTGTAATGGCAAAGTGCTATCATTATTTAACGAAGCCAGGTTGCTTCTGAAAGCTTGGGTAGTTTGCAGTTGTCGGTGAGAAGTCACTTCTCATGAAGTTTCCTGGATTCTTTAGCTAGCCACCTTGAAGACAAGAGGATTTAAATGCTTAGATGGCTGAAATAAAATAAAACAGAGAAGTATCTTCTCTGTTCTTAGTATTTTTATGGACCTTCAGAATGACAAATGATACCTCAACTGTGATAGACCTCCATCCCACACCGTCATAATCACTGCTTGTAAATAGTTTTTTGGAATGAACTGTAATGTATATGGATGCAGATGTTTTCTTAAGAGTTCTCCTCTAGCTATCAGATCCCAATTAGAAAAGAATGTCCGGATTTCACTTTTTTTCTTAAAAGAGCCTGTAAGTATAAGTATAAAAGAGAAGGAAGGCTTAAGGAAGCCCTTTAAAGTAAGAATTAACAAACATTTACCCTTGTCAAAGTTCCTTCCCCACTCTGAACTCTAGGGTACAGATGTGGGGACCTGCATGAAAGACCCCGTAAGCTTATTCTTACCAGCTTAGGTTAAAAACTTCCTCAAGGTACAAAACTTTGCCTTGTCCTTGAACCCTATGCTGCCACCACCAAGCATGTTAAACAAAGACCAGGGAACGAGCCCACTTGGAGAAGTCTTCCCCCCCAAAATATCCCGCCAAGCCCTACACCCCCATTCCTGAGGAAGGCTTGACAAAAATCCTCACCAATTTGCATAGGTGAACGCAGACCCAAACCCTTGGATCTTATAGAACAATGAAAAAGCACTCAGGATCTTAAAAGAAGAATTTTAATTAAAGAGAAAGTAGAAGAATCACCTCTGTAAAAATCAGGGTGGTAAATACCTTACAGGGTAATCAGATTCAAAACATAGAGCATCCCTCTAGTCAAACCCTTAAGTTACAAAAAACCACACAAACAGGAATATACATTCCATTCAGCACAACTTATTTACCAGCCATTAAACAAAAGGAAATCTAATGCATTTCTAGCTAGATTACTTACTAACAATTTCTAATACTCCATTCCTGTTCTGTTCCCGGCAAAAGCATCACACAGACAGACACCCTTTGTTCCCCCAGCTCCAGCTTTGAAAGTATCTTGTCTCCTCATTGGTCATTTTGGTCAGGTGCCAGCGAGGTTATCTTAGCTTCTTAACTCTTTACAGGTGAAAGGGTTTTGCCTCTGGCCAGGAGGGATTTTATAGTTCTGTATACAGAAAGGTGGTTACCCTTCCCTTTATATTTATGATACCCCTTGAGTCAGGATTCTGTGCTGGAATTGGCTGCCTAGTATATTTCTCTTAGCCCCCACAGACTGCATCAAAACAGTCAGCTTCTGTTTGTCAATGTCAGTGGGCTCTAGTCAGGCTTTAATTTCCTCTGACATATCCTCTCTAGTTAATTTCCAAAATTGAGATAGTGTCTCCATGAAACATAGAACAAGTCTTGTGTCCACCAGAAAGAACATCTTTCTACTTTAGATGCCCTCTCTATAGAGCTGTGCAAATAATTGATTTTTTTGTTTTTGTCTGATAGCTGAACAAAAAAATTGAAGAGAAATTTGGTTCATCCAAAACAAAAATGCCAGCAATCAAAATGAAATATTTTGTGTTGAACAAAGTATTTGTCAAACTGAAATATTTTTTTCTAGTTTTTTGTTCAGTTGAGTAAACTGAAAATTTTAACTGCTTTTTTTATTAAAAGCAAAGGAAACTTGAAAATGCCATCCACAAAACCACTGAAGGAGGTGTTGCCCCCTTAATATTCAGTAGTTAGGGCACTTAACCAGGATGTGAGAGGCACAGGTTCCAATCCCTGCTCTCCCTGATGTGTGACAGAGACGCGAACCCAGGTCTCCAACCTCCCAAGTGAGTGCTCTAACCACTAGTTGAACAGCTTTAAGGGGAGAGTGAGAGAGACTCATCCCAGAATATCCTATAACTAAGCCCCTTTGTTTTCAGTTTAAAGTGATTTTTACTGAAAAATTCCCGGGTTTTACAAAAAGTATTTTTTTCCTCCAGTTTTCACCCTACTTTTGTATCATTCAAATATATAAAAAATAACTTGTTTTATTAGGAAAATACAATACATTGCATGAGTTAAATCTGTATCTATCTGTATAGAGAGAGCTATTACGATAATACATTAGTCTGTATGCATAGCTGTCTGTTGAAGTGAGGCTATGTATTAGTCCAGAACAGAGGTGGGCAAACTGCAGCCCGCGGGCCACATCCGGCCCGTGTGACCATCCTGCCCGGCCCCTGAGCTTCTGGCCCAGGAGTCTCCCCCCCAGCCCCTGTCCCGCTGGCGCAACGCTCTGGGCGGCTGGGAAGCACAGTTGCAGAGCCGCAGCCTGACCCAGTGCTCTGGATGGCACGGCTGTAGCACCGCCAGCCACCGGTGCTCCAGACAGCATGGTAAGGGGGCAGGGGAATTGGGGGTGGTGGATAGGGGTCGGGGCGGTCAGAGAGCGGGGAACAGGTGGGTTGGATGGGGCAGGGGTCCCGGGGGGAGCAGTCAGGAAGGAGAGGGGGGGTTGGATGGAGCGGCAGGGGGCAAGCAGGGGTGGGGGTCTGCGGGTGGTCAGGGAGCAGGGGGTGGTGGATGGGGTAGGAGTCCCGGGGGAGCTTTCAGGGGGCAAGAAGTGGGGGGGGGGGTCGGATAGGAGGCGGGGGCTGGGCCACGCCTGGCTGCTTGGGGAGACACAGCCTCCCCTAATCGGCGCTCCATACAATTTTGGAAACCCGAATGTGGCCCTCAGGCCAAAAAGTTTGCCCACCCCCGGTCTATAAGATACAATAAACAAAAAGAACAGGAGTACTTGTGGCACCTTAGAGACTAACAAATTTATTAGAGCATAAGCTTTCGTGAGATACAGCTCACTTCATCGGATGCATGGAATGGACATATAATAAGATATACACATACATACAGATAAGTTGGAAGTTACCATACAAACTGAGAGGCTAATTAGTTAAGATGAGCTATTATCAGCAGGAGGAAAAAAAAACTTTTGTAGTGATAATCAAGATGGCCCATTTAGACACCCACGCAAGCTCTGAAATGCATGCGCATCTGAACGTACTGATGAATCTGATGCCCATCACATACACCTTTCAAGCTGTTAGCAGATAACGGTTTAAAGATTTGATACAAATTTTCATTTTTTTCCCATTTTAGTGTATCAGCATATGTTTCAGAACATGAAATATTTGAAAGTTTAAAAAAAAAACAGGAGAAAAGGATAAAGTTAAGTGTATGCGTTGAAAAGGATGTGGCCTATTATTAAATTTAAATATTTATAAGCTAATAGTTCTGAGTCTACAACAGCAAACCGTTTATTCAAATGAAAAGTTTTATTTGGGGATTGGAAATGTATTGTTTCTTAAACTCAAAGGTGGCATTGGGTTTTGAGTTCTGTTTTCGTTCTGCAGCAAACCACATTGAATGAAATACAAAGCATTAATCTACTGAACGCTTTTTTCCCCTGTCTTTCCATCCATCAAAATAAACTGATATTTACCCAGAAAAGTTAAGGTTTTTTTGCACTGATTTTCACCCGTTTTTGTTATTGTGGTAATAAACACTGTTAATCATAGAATCCTAGAATATCAGGGTTGGAAGGGACCCCAGAAGGTCATCTAGTCCAACCCCCTGCTCGAAGCAGGACCAATTCCCAGTTAAATCATCCCAGCCAGGGCTTTGTCAAGCCTGACCTTAAAAACCTCTAAGGAAGGAGATTCTACCACCTCCCTAGGTAACGCATTCCAGTGTTTCACCACCCTCATAGTGAAAAAGTTTTTCCTAATATCCAATCTAAACCTCCCCCACTGCAACTTGAGACCATTACTCCTCGTTCTGTCATCTGCTACCATTGAGAACAGTCTAGAGCCATCCTCTTTGGAACCCCCTTTCAGGTAGTTGAAAGCAGCTATCAAATCCCCCCTCATTCTTCTCTTCTGCAGACTAAACAATCCCAGCTCCCTCAGCCTCTCCTCATAAGTCATGTGTTCTAGACCCCTAATCATTTTTGTTGCCCTTTGCTGGACTCTCTCCAATTTATCCACATCCTTCTTGTAGTGTGGGGCCCAAAACTGGACACAGTACTCCAGATGAGGCCTCACCAATGTCGAATAGAGGGGGACGATCACGTCCCTCGATCAGCTCGCTATGCCCCTACTTATACATCCCAAAATGCCATTGGCCTTCTTGGCAACAAGGGCACACTGCTGACTCATATCCAGCTTCTCATCCAGTGTCACCCCTAGGTCCTTTTCCACAGAACTGCTGCCTAGCCATTCGGCCCCTAGTCTGTAGCGGTGCATTGGATTCTTCCGTCCTAAGTGCAGGACCCTGCACTTATCCTTATTGAACCTCATCAGATTTCTTTTGGCCCAATCCTCCAATTTGTCTAGGTCCCTCTGTATCCTATCCCTGCCCTCCAGCATATCTACCACTCCTCCCAGTTTAGTATCATCAGCAAATTTGCTGAGAGTGCAATCCACACCATCCTCCAGATCATTTATGAAGATATTGAACAAAACCGGCCCCAGGACCGACCCCTGGGGCACTCCACTTGACACCGGCTGCCAACTAGACATGGAGCCATTGATCACTACCCGTTGAGCCCGACAATCTAGCCAGCTTTCTACCCACCTTATAGTGCATTCATCCAGCCCATACTTCCTTAACTTGCTGACAAGAATACTGTGGGAGACCGTGTCAAAAACTTTGCTAAAGTCAAGAAACAATACATCCACTGCTTTCCCTTCATCCACAGAACCAGTAATCTCATCATAAAAGGCGATTAGATTAGTCAGGCATGACCTTCCCTTGGTGAATCCATGCTGGCTGTTCCTGATCACTTTCCTCTCATGTAAGTGCTTCAGGATTGATTCTTTGAGGACCTGCTCCATGATTTTTCCAGGGACTGAGGTGAGGCTGACTGGCCTGTAGTTCCCAGGATCCTCCTTCTTCCCTTTTTTAAAGATTGGCACTATATTAGCCTTTTTCCAGTCATCCGGGACTTCCCCCGTTCGCCACAAGTTTTCAAAGATAATGGCCAATGGCTCTACAATCACAGCCGCCAATTCCTTCAGCACTCTTGGATGCAACTCGTCCGGCCCCATGGACTTGTGCACGTCCAGCTTTTCTAAATAATCCCTAACCACCTCTATCTCCACAGAGGGCTGGCCATCTCTTCCCCATTTTGTGATGCCCAGCACAGCAGTCTGGGAGCTGACCTTGTTAGTGAAGACAGAGGCAAAAAAAGCATTGAGTACATTAGCTTTTTCCACATCCTCTGTCACTAGGTTGCCTCCCTCATTCAGTAAGGGGCCCACACTTTCCTGATAAATTCCTGGGAAAAACTAAATAATATGAAAACTGAAAACGAAGGGCCCTAGCTATAGCTCAGTGGTTGGGGAATTTACCTGCAGTGTGGAAAGACTCAAGTTCCACATCAGGCAAAGTGGGGGTTTGAACTGGTCTCCCAATAGCTTGGGTGAATTCTCTAACCACTTGGCTGTTGGGTAAAAGGGGGGACGAGGGAGGAATAGCACTACCTCCTGTTCGGATTGACCCCAAATGTTTTGATGAATAAACTTTGTGTGCAGAAAACTGCTCCCTGCTCTGTTCTCCAGCTTTTTGAATTCCGGAGGCTTCTATTTCAGCCACATCAGTTCCCTTGGGGTTAAGCTTTGACAACTACTTGAGGTTCTTTTCAATTTGGAGGATGCCTGCATAGACACTCTTGTTTCACAGTGTGCCTTGATAAATCAGTTGAGAATCTATCTAGTGCTGCATATACAGATGCACATATTTGTGACCTAGGCTGATGCAGCTGAAAAAAAATGGTAGCTTTTAGTATTTTCAATGGAAACCAGCATATGCCTATGAAAATATTAGTCTGACAATCACCAAAATGAAAATGTGTGTCTTGGGTGCCATGGACAATATTGTCTAGGTGCCTGTATCCTCATAACTATTTATAGAAGTAATTGAACTATTGATTATTTTTTCAGACTTTTTTAACCTGCTTTTTTAGATGATTTGTTCTTGTGACTTAAGTAAGCATCTGACGTGCATGATTATCACTTCAAGCTTAATATTGTAATTTAGGCTTGGGGAAATCGAAAGGGAAATCCATGCTGCTGGTGAAAGAGTGGGGGAGGGGTTGAGAATCATTTACCACTTAGAATTCTGAGTTCACCTCGTAGTTTGTGGCTTTCTAAAAAATAGGCAGTTTCCACAGGTGACAGAATGCTATTGTACTACCAATAAAACTGCTCAATTCCAAAAAACTGGAAAATACTCAAATTGGCTCACTGTAAAATTTGCCATGTGTGCAGCAACAGTGTTTTCCAATTAACCCAGTAAAATTTGGACCTGGGTCAACATACTTAAAAAACAATTGATTGCTGTATTCTGCTCTCCAATAATTGACCAATGTTAAGCCAGTTACAAATATCCTCTGGCTTATTATGATTTTCAGACCTATTTGTAAACTCCCTTTTATTTTGGAAGCTTTTTACCTCCTTAAATAATTGGAAGCATTTGTTTAGGGGAAAGGAAACATCTATTTCTTGTTGCTCATATCAGTCACTTAATAGACTGTTATGGCACATTTCACATCTCTGTGAATGTATGGCTTATTTTTAAAGGTCTCATTGTTATTCCATGCATCAGCCAACCAGAGGGGTGGGGGATTATTGGTCATGTGGCTGGTTACTCCCTTCCAATGTGCAAGTACAGTTTCTCTTCTATTTTAAAAGCTTCCATTTTTATGGAGGAACATATAAAGGTACTTTTGCTCTCTTAATCATTACATTTTTAAAAAATCAATATATTGGGGATGGTACACTTTCTCCATTTTAATTTTGGCATATACATTTTATGCTTCAGAATGATTTTCTAGAAGAATAGGGAATTAAGCAAGCTGATTTTTTTGTTCTGAATAATAGCACATATTTTAAGACACGTGATTTACTGTGATATGGTAAGCATTGTCTTCTTTAGTAATAGTATATTTGTCAACTTCCTTTGTAGGACATTGGAGCTGGGAAAGGCAAATACTATGCAGTTAATTTTCCAATGAGAGATGGTATAGATGATGAATCATATGGGCAGATATTCAAGCCAGTGAGTATTGTGTAAACCCTATTTGAAAAGCTGACTGGTTGTTGTGAGGTTGAATTTAAGATTTGCTATTTTATATTGTTTATATATAGATCATATCCAAAGTGATGGAGATGTACCAGCCCAGTGCCGTGGTATTGCAGTGTGGAGCAGATTCATTATCTGGTGACAGGTTGGGGTGTTTTAATCTTACTGTCAAAGGTAAACAATAGAGAAAATGCTCACAGATTCACAATAATGCCTGTTAGGTAGAATGCATGGGTTTGATTAATTTTTATTTAGATGAAGGGAGTTTTCATTCTCCAGATCAACCTCTCTCCCTCAAACATATTATTTGATAGTGAAATTGGCAAGTTAAGTCGGTGGATATTAGTTCTCTTCTGGCCACCAGTCCAATTCACTGCCTGTCGTCATGAATGAGACTGGTAGCCAGAGAGAGAAAGACGATTGTTTTTCTCTCCCACCCACTTCCATTTACTAAAATTAAGCAACTTGCATTTCCACCTTTTCATAACCATTTCTTCTTTAGATTTTGTGCATTATCTTATTCTTCCTAGTCTCATTTCTTCCTCCCTTTTTTGTTTTGCTATTGTCTCTTTAGTTCCTTTTGGTTTGGAACTCCTTGGGCTTCCCTCACTTTTCCATAGCTGTGCAGCTCAGTTTTAGATTGTGGGGTAATACACCAAATGTATGATTTCTGCAATCTTATGCTGAATTTAAATTTCTGTAATGTACATAGTCTACAACTGTGGGGTCACTTTGTGATGTGACTAGCTATATTTAACTGTGAATACTTTATCAGGTATGCCAAATTAGTTATCTTCTTGAATTGAGAATATTCGTTGCAGCGCTGAATTTTGGTAGTAAACTAAGATGTGCTGTGCCTTACTTGAACATTTGTCCACATTATTAAATTTACCAGAACTCCGTTGATTTTAATAATTAAAAAAAAAGCTTCCTCAATCTCTACAACTAAAATTATATGTTAGTATTAGCAAAATGGGGAGAAGTAATGTTCTTTTGATACTTACTGAATTCTGTCAGTATGCTTTTCTAACGAGAGAAAAAAAGTTATATTGACAACTGTTTCATTATGTTAGTGACTACTGTTACATACTTCAAACTTATTTGAATCATCTCAATTTTCTTTAAGGTGACAATTCTTAAAGGTTTAGCTAGATACATATTTAGGAACACAAGCTCCCTTGAAAGATGTAAGTCTCTTAGATTTGGGGTTCTCAACCTTTTCTTTCTGAGGCCCCCCAACATGCTATAAAAACTCCAAGGCCCAGCGGAGGATGGGGGAAACTCGGGGGGGGGGAGAGGGCATAGGCATAGTTTGACTTCTTTTGGTGGGGTGGGGCAGATCCCGGGTAGGGAATAGCACCTCCAACCCCTGACTCACCTCAGCAGGCCACCCCGCCTATTGGGGCTTTTTGGAGTGGGGGGAGAGCAACCAAAAGTTATAACTCAAACTGGGGGAGCGCAGCTCAAAAAGTTTGAAAACTGCTCAGGGTGCTGGCAGGAGGTAGCTAGGGGCTGTGTACAGGGGGTAGCTCAGGGTGCTGGCAGGAGGTAGCTTGGGATGCAGGGAGAGGGGTAGCTGGGAGTGTGTGCAGGCAGGGGGGTTGCTAGGGGCTGTGTGCTGGCAGGGTCCCCCCACTTGTAGTCGCTGCTCCATGAGGACTCTGTCAGCCTTGGAGCTGAGTCCCCCTGCCTGGGTGGCTATTATTGGCTGCACGAGCAGTCAAAGGGAGCTGAGGAGCAGCTACAGCCCCAGGAGACAGGGGACTGCCATGGCTGCCCACTCCAGGCACCCGCCAGAGCAGCAGATGTCCTGCACTGCCCAGCTCCAGTTTCCAACCTCCGACCTGGCCAGGGGTTTGGTGGACAGAAGGTGGGTGGGGGTGGAGCTGCCCCTGGAACTGGCTCTCTCTGGGTAAGGTACTGTAGTTTGCGGGGAGGGGCATTGCCCTCCCAACTCCATCCATTGGGTTTGGGACTTCTGCCCAACGGGAGCACTGGGGCTTCAGTCCTGCAGCTCCTGGCTTTAGCCCCGTGGGGAGCACCGAGGTTCGAGCTCCACGGTGGCACTGGATCTCTGGGCTCCAAGATTCAGCTCCTAGCTTCAGCCTTATGAGGGTTCCAGGGCTCAGGGCTTTAGCCCTATGGAGGGCACTGGACTCCTTCCTCCCCCAAAAAAGCTCTGCATCAGACCCCTGATTGAGAACCATTGTCTTAGATGCTTTTGAAAATCCCACACCAACTGACTTATCTAAGTTCACACACAAAGTTTTTAGGAGAGCTGGAAATTGAGCCCACATCTCCCAATTCCCAGTCCAATACCCTAACCACAAGACTATCCTCAAAGTAATCACTGAGTGAAGGCCAGATCCTGAACTGTGGTGTGCTCCATTCTGTGACATACTAGCAGCACTAAAGATCTAGAAAGTAGCTGTTTCTCCCTAGATGGAGATTTTGTCCCCATAACTGATGTTCTCTCACTGCCATATAGCTCGTTGGGAATCTAATCAGCTAGTATACTCCAGAGCCACTCAACGACTGCTCTGAAGTGTGCTGGGGTCAATATGGAACCAGGGAGGATCACGTAAGTGCAGCCTGCTCCTTTCTGGCTCCTGCTCTGCGCTGATCCAAGAATCTGGCCCTAGATTTGTCCTTGCGTGCCTATATGAGTTATAAAAAAGACAACTTTTTCGAAAAGAGAGAATTGCAAAGGTGTTAATGCGAAGTAGGAGAAAATGTTAAGATGGAAATATTGTGCCACAGGTTCTGTCCATTTCTCATTTACCAATCCTGACACTGTTTTTGTTCAAATGAGATTAATTCAGCTGAGAGCTAAAAGTGCTGTACTGAAGTTTTAATTCTAGCACTCTTTCATTTTAATTAGGTTCATCTGATTTTTTGACTAGAAATTAATAGTTATTTATTTATTTTTTTAATTTGCTCTTTAATCTTTTTGGTAGGTCATGCTAAATGTGTGGAGGTTGTAAAAACTTTTAACTTGCCGCTGCTGATGCTAGGAGGAGGAGGATATACTATTCGTAATGTTGCTCGATGTTGGACATATGAGACTGCTGTTGCCTTAGACTGTGAAATTCCTAATGGTAAATATTAATTCTGAAATATATTCTTCTGTCTAAACTCTCATAAGAATTGTGAAGTTGCTTTCTATCACATATTATTGGAACCAAACTTACTCTTAAACTTATTAGTCCAGTTCATTATGGATGGGTAGCAAATAAATTTTTCATCACCTAAAATCCAGCATCCCTTAGGAACTTAATGTAGTTCTGGTATGTGCAACTTTGTTTTAATCTCTTAGACCTTGAACAATCTGATACTTTGTCAACAGGGGGTATGCATACCCCTGGGGGTATGCAGAGGTCTTCCAGGGAGTACGTCAACTCATCTAGATATCTGCCTAGTTTTACAACAGGTTACATGAAAATCCCAAGTGAAGTCAGTACAAACTAAAATTTCATACAGACTATGAGTTGTTTATACTGCTCTATATACTGTACACTGAAATGTAAGTACTATATTTATATTCAATTGATTAATGATATGGTAAAAATAATAGAATCATAGACTTTAAGGTCAGAAGGACTATTGTGATCGTCTAGTCTGACCTCCTGCACAACACAGGCCACAGAATCTCACCCACTCACTCCTGTAACAAACCTCTAACCTCTGTCTGAATTATTGAAGTCCTCCAATCATGGCTTAAAGACTCTGAGGTGCAGAGAATCCTCCAGCAAGTGACCCGTGCCCCATGCTGCAGAGGAAGGCAAAACCCCCCCAGGACCTCTGCCAATGTGCCCTGGAGGAAAATTCCTTCACGACCCCAAATATGGCGATCAGCTAAACCCTGGGCGTGTGGGCAAGACTCACCAGCCAGACACCAGAGTTACACTCTGTAGTAACTCGGATCCCACCCGATCTGAAATCCAGTCACAGGCCATTGGGCATATCTACTGCTAATAGTTGAACGGCAATTAATTGCCAAATTTGGGCTATCCCATCGTATCATCCCTTCCATAAACTTATCAAGCTTAGTCTTGAAGCCAGATATGTCTCTTGCCCCCACTGCTTCCCTTGGAAGGCTGTTCCAGAACTTCACTCTTCTGATGGTTAAAAACCTTTGTCTAATTTCAAGTCTAAACTTCCTGATGGCCAGTTTATATCCATTTGTTCATGTGTCCACATTGGTACTGAGCTTAAATAATTCTTCTCCCTCTGTTGTATTTATCCCTCTGATATATTTATAGAGAGCAATCATATCTTTCCTCAGCCTTCTTTTGGTTAGGCTAAACAAGCCAAGCTCTTTGAGTCTCCTTTCATAAGACAGGTTTTCCATTTCTTAGATCATCCTAAGCCCTTCTCTGTACCTGTTCTGGTTTGAATTCATCTTTCTTAAACATGGGAAACCAGAATTGCACATAATATTCCAGATGGGGTCTCACCAGTGCCTTGTGTAACGGTACTAACACCTCCTTATCTCTACTGAAAATACCTCGCCTGATGCATCCCAAGATCCCATTAGCTTTTTTCACGGCCATATCATTGGCGGCTCATAGTCATCCTGTGATCAACCAATACTCCGAGGTCCTTCTCCTCCTCTGTTACTTCCAAGTGATGCGTTCCCAGTTTATAAAATGAGAAAGTAAGCAATTTTTCAATAATAGCGTGCTGTGACACTTGTATTTTTATGTCTGATTTTGTAAGCAAGTGGTTTTTAAGTGAAACTTGGGGGTGCCCAAGACAAATCAGACTCCTAAAAGGGGTACAGTAATCTGGAAAGGTTGAGAGCCACTGGTGTAAACAAATATGCTGTTTTTCACTTTTGTTAAATGAAGCCACCTTTGACCTTAAACTATAAATGTCTTGATTGCAACTCTTCCATTGTACCCATATTAGGGACTTTACCGTTGGTATTGATTTTTCATGGAAGGCACTCAGATACTATGGTGATGGGCAGCTGTATAAAACCCTGAGATAGACACCCCAGAAGTTTCAACTGTCTTTACTTGGGCCAGTGTATCTTTCAGACCACATTTGGAATGGCTAATAGTAAAATTTCAAAATTATTTGTTGTCTTGGTCGTTTGCCTTTTTCCTCTGTTTTTGGAAAGTTTTGCTAATTCCAACATTTTTCTTACTAGACATTTTATGCTAGATTCTCTCATCTCTGTTCACTGTCTTCAGTAGAATTACTCTTGACTTAGTTATTCCTGAAAGAAGATTCTGTCCTGTATCTTCTGAAGCCTCCAGGAAACACACTTTACATCCTACTCTTCCTCTGCGTCATCCTCTGTAACTCAAAAACAATTGAAGGAACAGAGTGATTACTGTTTTCTACCTTTTGAGATTTTTTTTGTTGTATTGTCTTGGCATGTGAAGTGATCCCATTCAGCCAGTATAGGCAGTGCATTCTTCCTTCACATTGCTCTTAGCTTTTTTTGTTGGTATTTGTAGTCCTCAGGTTCTTTTCACCTCAGATTTTTCTATGCAGGATAATGCTTTTCTAAACGCTGTAATAGTGAATCTTTTTCCTTTCGGTAGAAAAGGTAGTACCACTACAGAAGATATATGCAACCTTACCCACACTATCGGAAGAGTTAAAGGAATGATCCATGTACAGTCAGCTCTGAGGTCCCTTTCACAGATTCTAAGAGGCTAACAAGTCTAAAATGCATCCTATCCACGATCTCCTTCAATCTTGTCCTTAAAAAGACTTGCTTTCTCCCCTCAAGCTTCCCAAACATGCCCCTCTGTCCCCTTTCTACGCAAACAGAAACAATTGATTTCAATGCTTTTCATTCTTAAGTGTTCTGTGTTTCATTCTCTGCTGATTCTCGTTGCCCAGACAACAGTGATTCTTAGGCTGTGGGATTGTAGTTTCATTGTCTGGCCATGCTGGAAGAAAAACAGAAGGCAAGGGATGTGCTTTAATTAGGCTGCAACTTTATTCATTTAAAATATCTGGGAGTACCGAAAAATAAGCTGTACAGTGCAGGTCATAATAATTTTCTTAATCATTTCTGCATAAGCCTCAGCCTGGTCCGAGCTGCCCTCCCTTGTCAGAGGATTAAAGGGGCAAGAGCAGGAGGGGGGATTTGGTCCCTGCTGTAACATGTAGGAACTCCAGCCCTGACCTTAGCTCCCTTAAGGGTTGCTTTCCTTTACATCCTTTTCCACTCCCTTTTATACAAAGATTGTACCCCTGCCATAACAAGTACCTGCACTGGACATGTGCAAGTTATGCTTGGCTACCTCCCCCAACCTCTGGCAGGTTCCTAGATATTCACTGATTCCTTCCTTAATATTGGACAAAAATAAATCTGCCTCCCAATTGGATAGGTGTACCCCATCCTCCCTGAATAATATGGGTGACCAGTAAGATATTTCCAAATGTGGAATAACCAAGGGGGCGTGTTTATGTATGAATTTAGCCACCTTCCTATTTACACTCCTCCTGGTCTTATTCACCCTTGGAGACTTCACTGCTTCCTATTATGCCCTGCACCCAATACGTCAGACCAAATAATCATCACCCCTGGGGGAAATATCCTTTGTCTGCCCGAAGCTCCTCTTTGTTCTGTTTATCAAGTCAACCCCCTTATACCATCCTGAATCGTTTTCACAGAGGTGAACAAAAATTACATCTGGTTCCTGCTCCTGGGCTGCCAAAGAGTGTGCAAGGGCCATTGGCTGGTCCCAAGCATGCCCCTCCTTCCATGCCAGCTCAGGATTGACTCGCTACCTAGACCCAGCTGTGATCCTCCAGATGACTCAGAAGCCCTGACTATGCTCCTAGTGTACAATACTGTGCCTGCAGATCTCACTTGATCTGTTTGCATGATTCTGAAATTGGAAACACAGGAAAACTGGCTCCAATTCTCTGCTTTGGGTCTCACATATGTCCTGTACGCATATGAATGCCATTGTCCAGTTGCCTGAATCACTCTAACCCTAACTGAGCCACAGCTGTCACAGCCCCCATCCAGAATGGGTGGGAATTCAACTTTGTAAGCCCCTTTCTTAAAACTATAACAAATTGGTATGTTATGATGGGCCCATGAATAAAGAGGAGCCTGTCTCCAGCTGGTCTCAATGCTATATAATTCCTTCAGTGCTTCTACTAAGCAAATCCTTGCCTCACTACCCTCCTGTAGCATCATGGACTCTCCTTGCCTGCCTAGATCTGTTTTTGAGATCCTCAAGGTTTGGATGGCCTTTCATACCTCCCACTGTAAATCCTTCCATTCAAAGCCCTTCCTGGAGTATCTCTCACTGACTCAGGCACTAATTTTCTGACTCTAAAAGCTCAGAAAACTACAACCCACCACTAGGAATGCAGCCTTGAACAAGGCCACCTCCTGTCCACTTTTGCATATTTTGTTGAGAACTTGCCCCTTAAGTGTCTGAAAAGTGACGTCTTGAAATAAGAATCAATCACAAAGATTTGGGTATTCCCTAATCCTACTGGCAAATATAAGGCCTGAGGGGTGACTGGAAATGGTAGATGATGCCAGACCACAGGTTGCCAATGACCCCATGTACCTGAAGTATCTGGTCCTCTGGAATGTGCCATATCATAGACAGGCCCTCCCTCCTCTGAAATTGCACAAAACTGCTAAAATACCTGTCATGAAGCCCTAAATGTTTGTGGTACTACCAATCTTCGTACAGCCCCAAGAGCTATCATACACCACAATACCAGAGTGCTATGAGCATCTGTGTGGTTTCCTTGTGGGCTCCCAGTGGCAGGTCCGAAAGTGAGGACAGTGTATCTGCAACACCATTTTCAATCTCAGGTACATGTTTTTCAGCATGTTAAAGTTTAAACACTAGTATAAACCTTTAGCCTCATAACCCTGGGCAATGTAGGGGACTGGTGATTGATATGTACCTCTGCCATGTTGCCATTCCACTTTTGGAGAAACAGTTTGTAAAATCCATTCTCCAAAGAGCACTGCCACTGAAATAGGAAAGAATTCAAGGAATGTTATATCCTTTACTATTCCAGTTTGTGTCCAATTGGGGGGCTGTTTATGGGCACAGCACCTGCCTTGGTAAAATATCCTGAAATCTCTTCCTCCCAATCCATCTGAGTGAACCTTTAAATCTGCCCCTATTTGTTCCTCCCTCCAAAGAGATACTCTGTTAAAATTACTCAATCTGTTCCCACACTCCTAAATACTCAGTCATTTTATTAACTCTTATTAAACAGTTGGCTTTTGATATTATTATGGTGGCCGCTAACAGATGCAAAATGCCTGCCCTGGGGCCACTGCTCAGCATGCAAAGTTAAGATGCCCATTAATAGATTGCAGCTCCCACAGTGTAACCTTCCTAGCTACTCTTGCCTTGACAATCAATCCCAGAAGTTCCCCCACTTATCTTAGGCGAGTCTGCATATACCATAGTCCACACATCTAACTCAGGCCTAAGGTGGGTCAACTTAGTAGAGGGATCCCTCTTTTTTCAGCTCCAGAGGTGCCCCTGGTTTATCAGCCAGGGTCTAGAATGTGGCCAGCAGGCTAGCACACTCCTCAGAATTTGACCTGCCTGCAAACAAAAAGTTATCAAGTAGTGTATCACATGCTGTAAATCAGGCTCCTGTCCAATCACCGATTCCAACGTTGTGCTGAAATTTTTCAAATGCCAAGCATGGAACATCCCATGGGGAGCTACTTACCAAAATAAAATTTACTCTCAGAACAAAACACAAAAGGTGCATCTTTCCCTTTGGAACTAGTAGCAATAGAAAAGATGACTTCATGTCAGTTTGCTGACAGCAACACCTGGGCCACAAGTCCTAACCATGTGCACAGCCTCATCATAGGGAAATAGTGTACTAAACATAATCTGTCACTTCATTAACTGAATTGCCCTGTGGATGTGACAGGTGATGAAACAAGTGATATTCTCTGGGTACCTTCTTGGGAACCAAGCCCAGGGGAAGACCTTAAGGGTTTCTCAGATGAATGAATGAATGAATGGCCCTGCAACTCTTAAACTTATTTCCTTTGTGGACTTTTTCTTTACCATGTGACCCAACTTATTTGTTTGACTTCAAATTTTTGGACGTTACATGACTTCTTAGCCCATATATGGAATGTTAAACAGAAAATACTCTTCCATCTGTCCTGTTTGGGTAGTCCCGAAGGAGAGTACCCTTAATGCTTTAAGCTTAACTGGAAACAAAGCCTTTTCCATCACCCCACTGTCAGCTGCTCTGCTCTTTTTTCCTGGTCCACCACCTCTGCCCTCTGTTCCTGGACCCGGAGGTATGTAAGGTGAGCCGGATTTACCACCAGTCTTTTGCCATACAGGGGATTTCCCTGTAACTTGTACCAGTTGCAGGCCTTGGGGGCTCTGAAGCACATCTTGCAAGCACATCTACATTTGCAGATGTTCCAAAAACAACTGTTTTCATTAAGTGCCTAGCAAATGTTATTACGAGGCTGGGGTCTCTGTTGGGCTTTCAGAGGACTAAATAGGCCATTGTCAGTTTGAACACCTGTCCTCTGTGGTGTCATCCCCTCTAACCACAGTGTATGATGTGGTATGTCCAACCAGATTCCTGTCTGCATTGAAGCTCCTCATCCCAGTTAAAACAAGCTATACCTCCAAATGTATTAAATGCCTTTCAGATTAAGTTCATATATTTGAACAACACTGAGGTTTTTCCAGATATGTCTCCAAAATAACAGCTGCATAGATTAAAAAAGCGACTTCCCAATTTTCCCAGGTACTAGCTTGTCCCTTGGTCATTCAGATTTCTCATTGCCATGCTTGTCCTGTTCCAGCTTACTTTCTGTCAGAGCTTCTCTGTTCAGCAGTAATGATGTCAGTATATTCATCCCTCAGTATCTTTTCTTTAGTAATACAGAGATTAACTTCCATGAGGTCCAACACTCCTGCATAATCATACTCTAGGCTAACTACTGTGGAATCCTCAATGTCCTGAGGCCACCTGGATACCTCTGGATGCTGTTCCTAGCCGATGAATTTGCATTCCCTGTCGGGGGGTTGGGAGGAGGTTGTATTTTGCATGCCCCCACTCCCCCACATTAATGACTCCTACCGCATTGTATGGGGTGTGCACTGTCTGATTATCTTCTGTATCTCAAACCTGAACCTATGCTGTGTGACTGAGACGACCTCTACCAGAAGCCCCCAACTTCTGTAACAATGAAGTTAACCTGCAACAGTTGTGTAAAGCAGTTGACCTCTGCTGTAGACATGTTTACACTGGACCCAGCCCCCCAAAGCAGATATCTTCCCTCCTCTGCTCCCCTTCTGAGCCTTGTGGCTAAATCTGCTGTTCCACTTATTTCAGTAGCTCCTGCTGCCAGCCTGATATCTGGAATCCATCTGAGGGGTTCTTTACCCAAAGCTTTCTTCCAAGAGTCTGTCTCTAGGATTTGATTCTCATGAACCAATCAAGAGCATTGGGAGATGGCACACTGCTTCATCCCTAAAGAGGTCTCTTATGTACTTACCATAGTTTATATAAGAAAATGTGACCATTGTATATAGCAAATAGAATGCATCATACTTCCTTGGTATTCAAGACTTCACCTGCTTCTACAGAGGTGCATGGGCAATATATTCTGAAGAATATGAATTAAATTACCCATCAGGAGACATTTTAGTTTTCATAGTAAACCATTCCCTGTTATTGATGCTGTGGGTTGATATCCAGGTTAATCAAGTTGTGATCTTATGAGCAGAAAAATCTCTGGTATGTGCTTGGTTGAGAGTACTCTCTGATATAAGCCTTTCAGGTTTGACTTCAACTATAGTGAAGATGGCAAATGGCAAGTTGTCCTCAGTTAATCATCTTTTTCCTCCCAACAATGGGAATCTTAGGCATTTTGTCTGTGAAATATTACCTCATGTTGCAGTGTTCCAGTATTTGTTTCCTATTTTATGGCTAAAGAAATCAAATCTCATTTTGTCCATTGAGATTTCCTATATTGCATTCACTGGGATTGAAATCATTCTCTGCTGAGTCTCATTTCCCAGATATCAATGTTTCTTATGCCTGGGATGCAGATTGAATCTCAGGGATTCTCCACCGGCAAACTTTAGTTCATCCTTCATCTTTGTTGAGCAACTTGAAGGGAAAACACCATATAGTGGTTTTCTACTATACTTAAAAGCATTATAAGTTGTAGTTGTATATTCATCCAATATCTGAAGTTTGCCAGTATGTTATTTAAAGTCCTGTTATGCAGCCTATGAGTTGTATAAAAAGCTGCCTAAAAAACGAGCTTTTTAGGTGGCTGAAATCTTTCTTTTTTTTTTTTTTTTTTTTTTTTAAGAGTTGCCATACAATGACTACTTTGAGTATTTTGGACCAGACTTCAAACTGCATATTAGTCCATCAAATATGACAAACCAGAACACACCAGAGTATATGGAAAAGATCAAGTAAGTAGATGTTCCCTTCTTTGAGAATGGAAAGTCTGAAAATCATAGTCTTTTGTTGGTGGAAATACTTCATAAATTTCCTACCTAATCAAACCTCATCTTTATCAACTTTTATTTATATAGTGTATTGCTTTAGGATCGCAGTGATGGTGGTTTTAATGACTTAGGGGGAAATAGATTTGATTTGCCTTCTTTTTGAAGCATAGATTCAGTTTAAAGTCAAAGTAGTGTGAGTAGTCTTTACCAATAAGATAGTGATTTTTTTAAAAGTAAGCACCATTAGTCTTGATTGTTTTTGACAAGACTTGTGCCAGCACAAAAACAGGTTGCAGACACTCCTGAGAACTACCTTCAGATGCTATTGCCCTCTACTTCTGGTGCAGAGCTGTCTTATTTCCATTAACATGAGACCTTTCATGCTTGAACATAGAGGGAAGACTTGCTATGAAAGGTTTAAAAATGTAGGAAAAGCTTATCCGCCATGACCTGAATTCAGGGTTCTCTTTCTGTGACGTCAAACACCTGTAAGCAGAGTAAAGTAGAACTGCTTTAGGAATTTGTAATGTCCATTCTAGCAGAGGAAACCCAGAAAACTGAATTAGTCACAGAATAGGAAGAGAAATATTTTCAAATATTATCCTAAAATGTATTTGTAATTTTAAGTCTCGCCACGTTCTGCAAATCAATTGGGATGTTAAAAGTAGTTGTAAAGCACCGTAGGTCGCTGCTAGAGGCTTATGTTTGTATTCATAGGAAACATCCAGCATTTTATTCTGAGTAACAAACCTGCAGAAGTGTCTTTTTGTGTCATTCAAATAGTTCATGTTATGTGTAAGGACTTATGAGTATCACTAATGTTTTGTTCTTAATTCAGCAATTGTGGCAAAACAATTTAAATATCTGTAAGAATGAAAAAGTCACTTCCATTCTGTATAAGAAATCAGTAAGTGTTGATTTCCTTCTTGAAATATAGTTGAGCTAAACTTTTTGTGTACATTGTTGGGACCAACTAACAAATGTGGGCATGAGAACATGTTTCTTATGACCACTCCACGGAGCAGGTGGTTATAATGTTTAGTTGTGATGTAGCAGAATGTTAACATCTGAAATCTGTCTGGTCATGACTGTAGTTTTAAGCATTAAACTTTTGTGTAAAATAACATCCTTTGTTGCCATTAGTAAACAGCATGGTATGAATTTACCACTTTTCTGGCCAGCCTGTAATAAGTGGAGCCTTGCTCCCCTCTTAAAAGAGAAATCTCACTCTTTAGAATAGAACTGGTTTAACCAGAAGAACTATAGAAAAATGTCAACTTTAAAATTGTTACATTTATGATTAAATATCCAGAAACTGCAGGAAAGGCTACATCTCTCCCTATATTTAACAACTTTTCGATCGGCTACTTCACTTGCAGACAGCGTTTATTTGAGAACTTGCGTATGTTGCCTCATGCACCTGGAGTACAGATGCAAGCCATTCCCGAGGATGCTGTTCATGAAGACAGTGGAGATGAGGATGGAGAAGATCCAGACAAACGCATTTCTAGTAGGAAATGTTATCTTTGGGTGTCCTGTTAGAATATGCCCCCGGAGTAAGGCCACTTTAAACATAATGGGCCAGATCCTCACCTCTGGTTATCTGTTTTCTGCCACTCCAGTTGAAAGATCCTGCCCATAGAGACTTCCTTCCAGTAGCTGAATGGAGAGGACATGGCCAGGACAGCGTGTTTCTATTGTCTGGCACTCCCCAGATGATGATATATGACCCTTTGGGCCTGTAGGTACCTGGTTACAAGTTGAGCTCAATAGACTGTTCTGATATATGCCAGAGTCTAGTCTAACCTGGCTTCTAGCTGGATCAACAATCTGGAGCATCAAGGAGGCTCCCTTTCATTCTAAATTTGTCACAAGAGCAGTTTGGCCAGGCTGGGAAATCTGGCCCAGAACAACAGCAAACCCAAAGGGAACATGGGTTACAGCCTCTTAAAATTTTGAATGTCATGTACCTTCAGAAACAGTATTAAGTAAAAAGAAAAGGAGTACTTGTGGCACCTTAGAGACAGTCTCTAAGGTACCACAAGTACTCCTTTTCTTTTTGCGACTACAGACTAGCACGGCTGCTACTCTGAAACCTGTATTATTAAGTGAATCAATATAGCTCCTGTAATGAAATGAGAGAATTTTTCAAAAATCTGAAAAGAATTCTTGGATACTTGGTAGATATGAGATGGGTGGTCAGAGCACTTTCTGAATTAATCACAGCAGGTTTAACTTGTTTTTTATTATAAGGTTTAAGTTGTATGGATCATATGATTGTAAGGATTGATATTTATTATTTCTAAACCATACCTAAGAGACAACTGCTTCATTTAACCTTCCATGATATCAGTAGTGGTAGTTTCACAGCTGCTTCTTGTCATCTTAATCTGTTGCCTAACTGTTGTAATCAGAACACTTTTCCCTGCTGCAGTTAATCATCTTGCTTCTGAATTTGTTCAGTACTTACTAAGCAATACCAAATAAATGGATTTTCACTTGTTTTTGTAACATTTCTTTATAATTATGTTTTAAGAGGTAACCCCAGGGTATCTGCAAATGTTTTGGCCATAGTTCTCTTTTCCTTTGATTAGAGGGCAAATTGCTGCTGGTCTCCTAACCAGTTGCTGAAAGCCAGTTTCACACGAATTCCTTTTTGAAAGATCTTTTGTCGTAAAACTTTCTCCTTCTGCTTGCCCTGAGTTCCTTTAATCTTTCTTTTTAATTTTAAATACTAGTTCGAGCGTCTGATAAGCGGATAGCCTGTGATGAAGAATTCTCTGATTCTGAGGATGAAGGGGAGGGTGGACGACGAAATGTTGCAGATCATAAGAAAGGAGCAAAGAAAGCCAGAATAGAAGAAGACAAGAAAGAGACTGAGGACAAAAAAACTGGTAAGAGCATAATGCTGTTTATTATTGTTCTCCCTTCCAACCCATTATAGCAGTGTTTCCCAAACTTAGAACACGGCTTGTTCAGGGAAAGCCCTTGGCGGGCCGGGCCGGTTTGTTTACCTGTTGCGTCTGCAGGTTCGGCTGATTGCGGCTTCCACTGGCTGCGGTTCGCTGCTCCAGGCCAGTGGGGGCCGTGGGAAGCGGCGGCCGGTACATCTCTTGGCCCACGCCGCATCCTGCAGTGGCGGACCGCAGCCAGGAGCTTTCCCCGAACAAGCAGCGTCCCAAGTTTCGGAAACACTGCATTATAGGATTGCACCTTTCTTAAAAGTGAATTTTGTTAACAGTAAGATACCCTACAACCATTAGCACAAAGAGTTAAACGTTCATTCTCCTTCGACTGTTTCCACATGTCGATTCCATTCTAGGTGTGGGCATGGCTGTCAGAGATTTTTGCCTTAGCGGTACCCGTAGGGCCGGCTGCGGCGCCTTCTAAATCATGCTCCGCCCCTATGCCCCCTCAGTTCCATCTTACTGCCTGTGGTGGTCAGAGTACCTTTATTGCTTGGCAAGAGCTAGCAGTTTCTCTTCCTTGGACTTAGGGCCTTTGTACATAGTTTGCATATAGTAGTGTTAAGTAGTCGTTAAGTGTTTAGGGTCCCAGCGGGGACTTTGCCCCAGTCTCACGGGGTTAAGTCCTGCTCGGATTGCAACAGGCCTATATCTGTGAGTGACCCTTAAGTGCTTGGGGGAGTCACATGTTAAGGAGCAGTGCTGGATCTGAAAAAACTTTTGGCCCTGCAACCAAAAAGAGAGGGATGTCTGCCTCAGGGCTCTCCAGATGGAATCTTCCCTCTGCCCAGCTTCCGAGCCTTCTAGGCAGGTCACACCGAGGGCCGCGGTCTCTGTGCGCAGCGCACCACCAGCACCTGGCTCCTTCCAGCACCGTTTGCTGGTTCCGAAGAAGAAGGCAAAGAAGCACTCCCTGGCACCAAGCAAGAAGGCCCAGGAATCATCTATCAAAGGACCCGGGCCTGCCCGCCAGGCTACTCTGGAGCAATGCGAATGTGCCTGCCTGGTTGGGGCTCCCAGCCCCCTTAAAGGTCCACCACCGACTCCGAGAAGTGTATGGGATCCACACCCATGCCTGCATTGTCGTAATCCCAGGCTCCCCAGGCGCAGAGAGAGCACAGGTCTCCACCTGCTCCAGTGACAACCTTGGTGCCACAGGACCTAGCTAAGACTCCCCAGAAGTGCAAGCCCACCATTAAGACCTGTCAGTGGACAGGGGAATACTGCCAGTTGCCAGACAGAAAACAGTGATCTTTGTCGTCGTGTCGAGAATCCAAGGGCAGGTCCCAGTCACATCGTCTGTCGCCCAGGCTGGCATCCAGATCCCCTCGATGCTACTCACCACACGGGGTTGTCGCTCCCCATATTATTCCTGGGCACTGCTCACTCTCTTGCCGGTCTCCCTGGCACCAGTATCGCTCTCCCTGGTGTGGTTACCAGTCAGTTACGCCTAGTCAACGATCACCAGTAGCCACGACCTGTAAGCAAATATAGCTGTCGATGGCACCTCCCTGGTCTCTGGAAGGTGGTACGTCCGGTACAGAGGGCCAGTTCAGCCCATCACCCAGGTCCCATTGGCGTCATTGGGCACAAGCCCGCTCCCTCATCTGCGGCTCCGCAGTTGCAGCATGGCCAGTGGCCAACACAGTGGCAGTATTGGAGAACGTGGGGCATTCTGGTTGTGATGATGCCCCCTTCACAGCACTTCTTGGTGGCCACATCGGAGCACCAGTCAGCAGCCGCATCGGGCCCGGTACTGGACGCACATTCCGAGATCGGGACGGAGGAACCTGTGCCCAATCCTAAGCCTCCTTCTCCGACGATGGTCAAGACCCCAGCATCTCCACCAGCAGTGCAGTCTTCCTTGTCATCCCTGGACAATGCGGTCGCAGGACCTTCCAGAGCTAGCCTGCTGGATGACTTTCAGGAGCATCAAGCCTTTCTTCTTCGAGTGCTGTCCCTGTGGGTGCGCGTTTGTGTATTTGTGCTCATAGTTGGAGACTTTTGGTAGCAGTTCCCAGTTGGGTCGCACATGTGTTGTCCCTGCCTCTCACTGCTGCAGGCAGTTAACCGATGCTGTGCGACCAACCTCCTCTGTTCTTTCTCTACTGCCCTTGGCTTTGAGTAGGAGCAATCAGCAGCGCCTCGCTACTTTGCAGTTACTTAGTTTCATTGTTAACATAGACAGGACTAAACCATCCCATAAATCACCCGTACTGTTTCTATCCATCACCGAATGCTCCAAAAGGAGCACCATCTCTAAACAAAGACTTCTCAAGTAGATCCATAATCGCACAAAACTCTGTCATCGGTGCGCCTGCCAGTCCCTCATGGGGATTCACTCACATCCCACTAGAGCCTTATCAGACTCCCACGGCTTCCCTGCACAATGTACCTATCACGAACATTTGTAGAGTTGCTACATGGGCCTCTGTTGTACCAATAAATTAAAAACCAGCAGGCTCTTATTAAGGGGAAAATGGCAAAATACCACATTTATTGTGAATACAGAAAGAATCATAGTAAGCAGTTAGTTATAGTTATAACGTTCCATTCAATCTCATATTTATTCACACACACACACACACACCACACACACACACACACACGTTCTGCAAGGTTGTTATCATAGTTACCAGCCTTAGAGTTGCTCACGCCAAGCCACAGGCCAGGTGGCCTGGACATGAGGAGGGAGCAGGGCCTTGTCAGATGCTCATCTGATGCTCCTGGAAGTTGGTTTGCAGAATCAGACCCCAAAGTTCTCACTTTCTAGAGTCCATTTTTATAGGAATTTCTTCCTATGCCAGTCTATGGGAATTGCTTCATCATGCTGTTACTGAATCAGTCAGCAGATGGCACGTTCCTGACGGCTCCATGCTGCTAGATGTTATCTTGTTCTTTGGTTCTCCCATTCTTGAGGCTGTTGGGTGGATTCCAGTCTGCCCTCCGGGGGTCCTCTGGTTATTTCCACTTGACGCCTTCTTCAGCCGATGGACACTGCATTCTTAAGCTGGCACCTCCCTGATCGTTCAGTTATTATCCACACCAAGCATACATCCACATACATCCTCTATCTCTATTTTCATCACAATTGTTAACAAAGCAAGATGAATACAACAAAAGGGCGGGGAGTCTCTGGGTGCTTTTCTGTTGTTACAAAGTATTGCTTTGAGTCTCTCTCTGTGTGAGTAGTTGTTGTTACAAAGAATTGCTTTGAGAACAGACTCTGTCTTAGAATGTACTAACACAATTAGCAGCTTGCAAGTTTCACACAGAGAGGGAGAGAAACAGTACCAAAAACCAAGAGACCTCTTAATTAGTAATACCCTGGAATTTAAACTATGGGGAATCAAACTCATTTGTGATTTTAATACAGAACTTCTTTAATATGATCCAACACCTCAGCCCATACATTTAGACAGCACTATGTCTTAGAACAACAGGCAACATCTGATACCTCCTTCTCATGCTCTGTACTATCGAAGGTTATGACTTCAACGCCGAAGCCCCTCCTTCCATCGGAGGACACTGCTCTGAAGTCACCTAAAGTGGAGCACCCAGAGGGACAGCACTCGAAGAAGAAGAGACGGTTACTCACCTTGTGCAGTAACTGAGGTTCTTCGAGTTGTGTCCCTATGGGTGCTCCATTACCCTCCCTCCTCCCCTCTACTTCAGAGTTTCCTTATTAGTCTCTACAGTAGAGAAGGAACTGAGTGGGGGTTGGTATCATAGCGTCGGTTAACTGCCAGCAGCAGCGCGAGGCAGGGACCATGCATGTGTGACCCAACCAGGCACTGCTACCAAAAGTCTCCGACTACGAGCACAAGGGCGCACAAACACCTACAATGGAGCACCCACATGGACACACATCTCGAAAAACCTCAGTTACTGTACAAGGTGAGTAACCTTCTCTTCTCTGGTGCATGGCTGAGAGCTTGGGGCTCAAGGTGCAGGAGATGGCAGAGCAGGAGGACACCCTCTTCAATGTCCTCTCAGCCTCTACGCCAACCCCGGTCGCCTTGCTCGTACACGATGCAGTCCTCAAAATAGCCAAGACCCTGTGACAGACCCACTCCTCCATCCCTCCCACCTCGAAAAGGGCAAAGAAAAAGTATCTTGTGCCGGCCAAAGATTTTGAATACCTTTATATCCACCCACCCACCTCCAGGCTCGCTGGTTGTGTCTGCGGCCAAAGAGAAGGACAAGCAGGTTCCCCCAAGAGTTTGGCATCCTAGTGGAGGAAGGTACTGTGGTGGCCAGATGTTCCCTGCAGATGGCATGGGACTCGGCGGCAAGGGTGGTCGCATTGGCGGTGGTCGTGTGACGAAGCTCCTGGCTCCAAATGGCAGGAATCTCCCAGGAGATGCAGGCCTCGACCCAGGACCTCCCTTTTGATGGAGTTAGTCCGTTCTCCAGTCAAACAGGCCCCAGACTGCACAGGTTGAAAGACACTAGGGCTACCCTTCGCACATTGGACATGCACATGCCGCAATCAGCCAGGAAGCCCTTCCGGCCACCACCAGTTCCAAGACCCTGGCAAACCTACCAGGGATCTACAGGGAGAAGGGCTGTAAGTTTTAGCTGTCGTCACCCTTCTTCCTCCTGCTCACCAGCCCAGCCTGGCCCCACCAAACACCCAGGGGGCCAGAAGCGATACTTTGGAGGGTGCGCACAAGAGCGACACCCTAGTCAGTCAACCAGATCCTACCCACCTTTTCCTCAACCACCTCTCTCCCTACAGCTTGGCCTGGTCGCGGTTTACCTCGGACCACTGGATGTAGTAGCTCGGGGCTAGACCTTATGATTCTTGGCCGCCCCTCTTTCCCGTCCCCCCACTTTCCTGTCCCTCTCTGGGGACACTTCTCACAAGCAACTCCTCGTTCAGGAGGTTGAGAAGCTCCTGGGCTTGGGGGCTGTAGAGGAAGTTCCTCGGGACATGGAAGAAAGAAGATTCTACTTCCATTACTTCCTAATCCCGAAAGCCAAAAGGGGCCTCAGACCCATCCTGGACCTGAATCGCCTCAACAAGTCTCTCAAGAAGTTGAAGTTCTGCATGGTCTCCCTGGCCTCCATCATTCCTTCCCTGGATCCAGGGGACTGGTACACCACTCTCAACTTAAAGGACACTTACTTTCATGTCTCCGTGTTCACAGGGCACAGGCGTTTCCTGTGTTTCGTAGTAGCCAGGCACCACTTCCAGTTCACGGTGATACCCTTTGGCCTGTCCTCAGCCCCCAGGACATTCACGAAATGTGTGGCACCATTGCAGCTTACCTGAGACGTCGAGGGGTCCAGATCTTCTTGTATTTTAACGATTGGCTCATCAGGGGCAAGTCTCCAGAGCAGGTGCAATGGAGCCTCGATCTGATGCAGTCCATCTGCAACTATCTGGGCCTGTTAATAAACAGAGAGAAGTGCACGTTAATGCCAGTTCAGTGCATAGAGTTTATTGGAGCAGTTCTCGACTCCACGAAGGCCAGGGCCTTCCTTCCAGAAGTGTGTTTTTAGGCATGTCGGACTTGATCGCCTACATAAAGAGCCATCCGCTCACCACGGCTCACACATGCCTGCGATTGAGGGCCACATGGCTACGTGCACATACCTGGTCAGTCATGCCCGACTTCATCTGCGGCCTCTGCAGGCGCGGCTGACCTCAGTCTATAACCCCAGCAGGCATGCCCTGGACTGAGTGGTCATGGTACCAAGCCACGTCCTCTCATCCTTGGACTGGTGGCTGGACCCTGAGTCGGTGCTGGAGGGGGTTCCCTTTGTGACCCCGTTTCCCACCTTGGTCTCGGACGCGTCAGACCTGGCCTGGGGAGCCCACTTGGGCAAGCTCAACACCCAGGGCCGCTAGCTACCAAACGATCTAGCCCTTCTTATCAACGTCCAGGAGCTCAGAGCAGTTCGCCTGGCGTGGCCAGTCTTCTTTCCCCACCTGAAATGTGGTGTAGGTTTTGACTGACAATACAGCCACGATGTATTACATCAACAGACAGGGTGGCGTCAGATCTTCGGCCCTTTGTCAGGAGGCACTCAGCCTTTGGGACTTTTGTGTGTGGTATGCCATTCATCTGGTAGCCGCCCACCTGCCTGGAACCAGGATTGTCCTGGCAGATCACCTCAGCAGGGCCTCCTCGTCTCACCACGGATGGTCGCTTCATCCGGAGGTGGTCAGCCTAATCTCCCACAGATGGGGGACTCCCCAGGTGGACCTGTTTGCGTCTAGGCAGAACAGAAAGTGCCACATGTTCTGTTCTCTTCAGGGCAGGGACAAGGGCTCCCTGTCAGATGCTTTCCTGATTCCGTGGTCAGGAGCGCTGACGTATGCCTTCCCGCCGGTGCCATTGATCCACAAGATACTTCTAAAGGTGAAGCAAGACAGAGCATCGGTTATCCTCATAGCCCAAGTGTGGCCTCATCAACACTGATTCGGTATGCTCCTTAGTCTTTTGGCAGCTACCCCATTGCAGCTGCCTCTTAGGACGGATCTGCAGTTCCAGAACCATGGCAACCTGCTGCACCCGAAGCTGGCGTCTTTGCACTTGACAGCTTGGCTGCTGCATGGCTGAGTATGGACGAACAGGAGTGCTCCACTAGTGTCCAGCAAGAAGCCTTCCACCAGGGCTACCTTTTTGGCAAAGTGGAAGCGGTTCACGTGTTGGTCCTTGGACCGACACATTCGTGCAGAAGAGGCCCCGCTGCAGGACATCCTGGACTATTTACTGCACCTTAAGCACCAAGACCTGTTGCTATCTTCAGTCAAGGTACGCCTGCGGCTGTTTCGGCATTCCACCCTCTGTTTCAAGGCCAGTTGGTCTTCGCCGATCCCATGATGGCATGGTTCCTGAAAGGCCTGGAATGCCTTTACCTGCATGTCCAGGATCCGGTTCCCCCTTGGGACCTGAAACTTGTGCTGTCAAGGCTCATGGGTCCCCACTTCGAATTCTTGGCTTCCTGCTCCCTCCTGCTGCTCTCCTGGAAGGTTTCCTTCTTGGTCGCTGTAACTTCGGCTCGTAGGGTGTCTGAGATCAGGGCACTCACGTCATAGCCTCCCTATATGGTCCTGTATGCAGGCTGCATACCATGGATGTCAGACAGGCTCTGGCCTTCTACATTGATAGAACAAAGCCATTCCATAAGTCAACGCAGTTGTTTGTTGCTGTTGCAGACAGGATGAAAGGTTGCCCAGTGTCAGCCCAGAGAATCTCGTTTTGGATTACAGGCTGCATTCACTACTGCTATGAGCTTGCAAAGGTTCCCTTGCTGACAATCGTGACGGGTCATTCGACTAGGGCACAGGTGTCATCAGCAGCCTTCCTGGCGCAGGTGCCGATCCAAGAGATCTATCAGGCTTCCACCTGGTCGTCCGTCCACACATTCGCATCTCACTACGTGCTGATCTAGCAGGCTCAAGACGATGCTGGCTTTGTCAGAGCAGTGCTGCAAGCTGCAAGACTGTGAACTCCACGCCCACCTCCGTTGATTCTGCTGGTGAGTCACCTAGAATGAAATTGACATGAGCAAGTACTCGAAGAAAAACTGTTACCTACCTTTCATAACTGTTGTTCTTCAAGATGTGTTGCTCATGTCCATTCCATTACCCACCCTCCTGCCTCTCTGTCGAAGTTGTCGGCAAGAAGGAACTGAGAGGGCGTAGGGCTGGCAGCGCCTGATATGCTGCAGCCTGAAAGGGACGCTCCAGAGGGCGCCACAGCTGGCCCTATGAATACCGCTAAGGCAAAAATCTCCAGCCATGCACGTGGGCATGTGTACGCCTAGAATGGAATGGACACGAGCAACACATCTCGAAGAACAACAGTTACGAAAGGTAGGCAACCATTTTTTCTTTCCAGTCATACTGAAGAAAAAAATCTAATAAAATCTAAAATGCATGCTTGTATAGGTACCGAAACAGTACTTACAGTCCAGGAGTGGTGTTCTAAATGCAAATCTTTGCCACTGTGGTTTCAAATCCTGAAGCCAGTAATTTGTATAGCTCTAATGAAGTGGTGAATGAAAAAAGGTTCTGTGTAGCTGATGGCCTAAGCTATGATATGTTGTTTATTTAATAAGATGTAATTTGCAAATAAACAGCCTAGGTTCCTGAAGGTTTTTTCCCTCAGTCTTAAGAAAATTATTTTAGATTGTGTTTCTGGAGTCCTTTCAAGTATTTCAAGTGTGACACTGTTTTTCTTTCTCAATTGTTTTTAGATGTTAAGGAGGAAGATAAATCCAAGGACAGTAGCGGTGAAAAGACAGACACCAAAGGGTAAATCCCTCAGTATTAAACTGTAAAATATTTGTGCTGTAGAGAACATTCATTAACTTTCAGTGATTTTCCACAGTTAACATATCTTCGTACAGATGGCTATATATCAATGTGAGGTTATAAATCAGTGTCAGGAGTTACTAAAATACTTTAAAATGTGTGATGGGGAGCTCTAATTGCATCTTTATCAACAGCTAGTCTAAAAGACACTCTCAAAATGAAATTATGCCCTGTTTAATAGTTCTATATCTTTTGCCTTTGAACAGAGCGAAATCAGAACTGCTCAGCAATCCTTGAATTAAAGATAGCCTCACACCAATTACAGAACACAATACTAGAGTGGGAAAATACTAAAAGAAGAAGAGTTTTTCATGTTGAGAGAGACTGCTGATTTCATTTTGTACTATTTGGCATGGACTGTATTTATTTTCATTCGGCTTTGTTTTGGTTTTTGGCAAGTTGTATTGTGAGTTTTCTAATTATGAAGCAGAAATTCCTTTCCTCACCATGCTTTATGTAATAGTATTTAAAATGGATGTGAGTTATTATGTTAAATGTCTAAACTGATCTATTAAAGTAATTTGCCTTTCCTGAGCTGATTTTACCTTTTTGTAATTATATCTTTATTAAAAAAAATTGTACTTGTTTCTCTTTTGTCCATCATTGCATTATATAGAAAGCATTTCCATATATAGTAAAGATAAACAGTCAGTTGCTGGGAGATTTAAGAGGACAGTCTGTATGTACGTACGCTGATCTGTGCACGTTGTAATGACTCATAGTACATGGACTGTGAAACAGTGACTGATGTACCTGTTATACTTACAGTAAATAATGGAAAAGTAGGTATGGGGACATTGTGCCTGGATGTATGAGCATAACATTTGGAAGCAGAAGGTTAAAACTCTGCACCTCCTGGTTGGATTGTATAACAGGACAAATGCCTTATACTCTAGCAGCAGTATACTCTGCTGTTTGTCTTGTTATGGATTAATTTGATAACCAGCAATTAAGTCCTGGATTGGGTGTACTGCAGAATCCCTTCTGACCCTTAGAACTTCAAGCTGCAAAGAACCATATCCCTTTTTTAAACAAAACTTTGTTTGTTCGTTTCCCCTTTTTTTCCTTTTGAACAATTAGTCAGTCAATCCTGGCACCTGAATTTGTGATCCTGTTATATAGGTTCCTCATTCTAGATTAATAATCTCCATACCAGCCAGCTTGCTTCACACTAGAGAGAAATGTGGGGAAACTGTATGGACACTTTATTCACTAAGGGTAGTGTTATCCTTTCTTGCAAGGAAATATTCATTATTAGTGTTCTTTTCTTTCCCTTTCCTTTTTCCCATTTCTTCCTTCCCCTGTACCCAAAAAAAGTGCAGTTAAGTGTAGTCTCTTTCCTGTTGCTTCATAGTTCAAGGATTTCCACTAATAAGAATTATGCATTCATGGCATCTTTAGAAGGTTTATAGTAAAGATAACATGACCAAGTAATTTACATCCTTTCCTTGTCACTAAGGAGAAAGCTGATCATTTTTGAAGGTTTGAGGAGAAAAGGATTGAAGCGGTCTGTCTCCAAGACTGGAGTACTATAATAAAAGGACTCATTAATCCATATTTTCCTAACAAACTCTTCAGCTTTCTACTGTATTTAGTAATTCCACTTTGAGCATTTGGACATGGTGGGCCAAAATTTAACCTAATGACATGGAGCTTAAATGTACATTGCTGCAGACTGCAGAAAAAATGTTCTAATTTTTTTTTTCAACTATACAATGTGTAAGTACAGTTCTTCTTCAAGTGATTGTTCATGTCCATTTGAAGCAGGTGTGTGGGTGCTGCGTGCACGCCAGTGGGAAATTTTTTTCCCCCTAGCAGCGTCCATAGGGTCGGCCTGGGTGCCCCCTGGGGTGGTGCCTTCATGGTGCCCAATATCTGGCCCCACCAACCCCCTACCCCCTCAGTTCCTTCTTACCGCCTGTGACGGCTATCTGGAACTTTGCTCGCTCTTGCAGCAAGTGCCTTAGCAGTGTCTTTGTTCTTAGTGTAAATAGTTTTTCTATATAGTTGTACTTCTCACATAGTAGTGTTTGGTAGATAGTTAGTTTCCCCTCCGGGGGTATGTCTGGGTCTCCTGGGTTAAACTCTGTGAGTCCTGTGGCAAGTTTATGCCCAAGAGTGATCCTCACTCGTCCTGCCTGCTGTGCCTTGGTGAGACTCACCAAAAGGACAAGTGCCGCATTTGCAAGGGTTTCCGCCCAAGAACCCTTAAGGACAGAGAGCAGAAACTGAAACTCCTGCTCATGGAGGCGGCTCTGAGACCGCAATCCAACCCAGGACCCAACGACCCGGCACCGAGCAGGTCCTCTTCGGTGCGCAGCACTCCGGCACCAACGGCGCATGAAACTGGCCAGACTAAGGACTCTAAAGCCCACTGGCACCGCCACTATTCGGGACATAGGGCGTCGGCATCAGTTCTCCATCTCCGGTGCCGGTAAAGAAGAAGAGGCCCGCGAGGGATCGATCACCATACACCCTCCCCCCCCCCCCCCCCCCCGAAGCCTAAGGGGCCGATGTCGTCCGCGAGTGGCTCAGCACAGACCACGTCCACCTTGCTTCCACCCAGGGTCTCGTCGACTCCTGTCTCGGCTGGGATCCAGTCAAGTCCGAACCCTCCTCAGTCCCCGGACCATCTGGTGAACATACAACCACCATTGATACCGGAGGCGTTCGAGGCGGCAACGGACCTGATGCGCCTCCCGGTGCCGTCCTTCCCCCAAAGGAGGGACAAGTCTCTGGCGACCGCATGGCCCCTGTTTCACTCCAGGGGCAAGCCAACCATGATGGCTCGTCAGTCTCCATCTCCGGCACCGCCCGCACAGACACAGGAAGCACGCCGCTCCCCGGAGTCAAGTCGACGTTTGTTGGTGACCCAGGGGATTGCTCCTCCATGGTCGTCTTATTCGGAGACCTCAGAGTAGGAGGTAGACTCAGCTCCTTCGAGCAGATCGCACAGCAGAAGATCCCAGTCCCGGCGCAGTCACCAACCGTACCCGGCACCATGGCAACAACAGTGCCAACCACCTGCTCAATGGCCCTTCTGGACACCCTGGGCGTACCATCAGTCAGGGTCAAGTCCATCGTCCGTGCTCCAGAACAGTGTCTGTGTCCTCGACGTCGTTTGTGCCACAGTCAGTGCTGGCACTGCCGATGACTGCGCTGCCCTCGACTGGAGTGGCCCCGCCTACTCACATGGTTTCGGCACCAATGCCTCAGCCAGCCCTGGCACCGGCTCCCCAACTGACAGCACCGGTGGAAGCCTCAGCTCCGCCCCTACCAATCTCGACAGTCTCGGTCCCACCGATTTTACCTGCCCCGTCACCGGCTCCAATGCAGAGTTCTTCATTGGCGCCGGTTCCACAGACCGAGTACCGCATGCCAAAGGACCCCAGGGGGGCTGAAGGCAGTGAACTGGGTCCACCTCTGGTTCTCTTTTTTCCTCATCTTCACCTGACGAAGCGGTCGTGGGGACTTCGACGGCCCCAGCCTTGTAGGACAATCAGGTTCTTCAACAGTTTTTGAGGGGGGCCACCCAAAGCCTGGGGATTCAGGCAGAGGAGGTAGAAGAAGACTTAGACCCGGTCATAGACATCCTGGCTCCCTCCGGCCCATCCAGGGTTGCGTTGCCATTTATCAAGTCAATAACTCAAAGGTCTAAGAACTTGTGGCAAACCCCTGCTTCTCTGGCACCTACAGCCAAGAAATCTGAGCGCCGCTACTTTGTTCCCTCTAAAGGGAATGAACACCTTTATACCCACCCTCCTCTGGGTTCCTTGGTGGTCGATGCGGCCAATCAGAGAGAACCTCAGGGGTTTCAAGGCTCCTCCCGTAAAAAGAGGGATGCCAAGAAACTGGACCTGTTTGGCCGGAAGGTCTAATCCACAGCAGGTCTACAGCTTCATATAGCCAACCAACAGGCCACAGTAAGCTGCTACGGACATAACACCTTCTCATCCATGGCAAAATTTACAGAGCTTCTGCCCCAGGAAGCTCGGGAGGAGTTCTCTGCACTCGTGGAGGAGAAGAAGTTGGTCTCCCGAGCGTCTTTACAAGCGGCCCTGGACACGGCGGATGCAGCCTCTCGCACTTTGGGCAGAGGGGTGGTTATGAGGAGAGGCTCCTGGCTACAGGTCTCTGGTCTTCCCCACGAGGTCCAACAGACCATTCAAGATCTTCCTTTCAGAGGTGTTGCTCTCTTCTCCAAGAAGACAGCTAAGAGACTTCACAGCTTGAAGGACTCGAGGACTACCCTTCATTCGCTGGGGCTTCACACGCCTGCTACTCAGTGCAGACAGTTTAAGCCTTAACTTGCTCCTCATACTTATCAACCCCAGAACCGCCAGGACGCTCCACGTAGGCAGAACAGGAGCACTCGGAGGATGCAACATCCTCCCTCTGAGCAAAACTCGGGCCAGCCTAGGACCCCACAGGGCTCTAGACCACCCTTTTGAGGGTACGGTCGAGGATAGCTTGCCAATTTGACCTTTAGATCCTTCCAGTCTTACTTTCTCGTCCCGTCTATCCGCTTTCTACTGTGCCTGGTCTCAAATTACTTCGGACCGCTGGGTGCTCCGCACGGTAGAAAGGAGATATTCCATCCAATTCTGTACCCTCCCGCCCCTCCAACCCCCTTCCCCATCCCTCTTCAGGGACCCCTCTCACAAGCAAATTCTGTGTCAAGAGGTGCAGTACCTCCTCTCGGTAGGGGCAGTGGAGGAGGTTCCTCAGGAGCTAAGGTGCAAGGGTTTTTACTCCCGGTACTTCCTAATACCGAAGTCCATGGGGGGCCTCAGACCCATACTGGACCTGCGACAACTCAACAAGTACATAAAGAAACTCAAGTTTTGCATGGTTTCACTAACCTCCATTATCCCCTCACTGGATCCAGGAGACTAGTACACCACCCTCGACTTGAAGGACGCGTATTTTCATATCGCAATAGTCCCACAGATGCTACCTCAGATTCGTGGTGAACACAGGCCACTACCAGTTCGCCGTCCTCCAGTTCAGATTGTCGACTGCCCCGTGAGTATTCACAAAATATATGGCAGTCATTGTGGCGTTCCTGTGCAAGCGCCAAATACAGGTTTTCCCATACCTCGACAACTGGCTGATCAAGGGTTGCTCGAGGGCCCAGGTGGCGGCTCAGGTCGAGTTTATAAGGAGGACCTTCCTCGACTTAGGTCTCCTCCTAAATGAGGAGAAATCCACTCTGTCCCCAGTGCAGAGGATAGAGTTCATAGGCGCAGTCCTGGACTCTACTCAAGCCAGAGCGTACTTCTCGGAGGCCAGGTTCTCGCTCACGTCAGGACATCATATAAGGCCTCAGACAGTTCCCCACGACGTCGGCAAGAAACTATCTAAAGCTGCTGGGACATATGGCCTCATGCACTTATGTGGTGCAGCATGCCAGGCTCAGGCTGCACCCACTCCAGTTTTGGCTGGCGTCAGTGTACCGACCAGCCCGAGATGCATTGGACAGGGTCGTAACCCTGCCCCGCCTGGTACTGGACTCCCTCCTGTGGTGGCTCAATACTTGAATGGTTTGCACAGGCGTACCTTTGTCAGCCCTTGCTCACCTTGGTGTCAGACACCTCGGATCTGGGTTGGGGGGCTCACCTAGGGGACCTCAAGACCCAAGGCCTCTGGACTCCGGTGGGCCTCGCTCTTCACATCAATGTCAAAGAGCTGAGGGCAGTGCGTCTGACCTGCTACACTTTCAAAACGCACATTAAGGGGCAGATGTGTTTCAATCCTCATGGACAACACCTCAGCGATGTTTTATATCAACGAACAGGGAGGTGCATGCTCCTCTCCCCTGTGTCGAAGCCCTTGCGCTGTGGGATTTCTGCATAGAGCACTCGATCCACCTGCAGGCCTCATACCTCCCAGGGGTGTGAAACACACTGGCGGACAGCCTCAGCTGGACCTTCAACGGCCACAAGTGGTCCCACCGGCCAGACATGGTGAGCTCAATCTTCCAGTTTTGGGGCTCTCCCCAGACAGACCTGTTTGCCACTCCGGACAACAAGAAATGTCAGGTTTCAGAGTAGCAGCCGTGTTAGTCTGTATTCGCAAAAAGAAAAGGAGTACTTGTGGCACCTTAGACTAACCAATTTATTTGAGCATAAGCTTTCATGAGCTACAGCTCACTTCATCGGATGTATTCAGTTTTTCCACTGAATGCATCCGATGAAGTGATCTGTAGCTCACGAAAGCTTATGCTCAAATAAATTGGTTAGTCTCTAAGGTGCCACAAGTACTCCTTTTTCTTTTTTCAAGAAATGTCACATTGTTCTCTCAGGAGGGTCCATCGGGGATGCCTTCCTTCTCTCGTGGGGGGGCTGCCTGCTGTATGCTTTCCCACCCATCCCCCTAGTCCACAGGGTGCTTTTCAAGATCCGCAGGGACTGGGCTCGAGTCATACTAATAGCGCCGGTGTAGCCCCATCAACACTGGTTCACCTTGCTCCTGAAAATGTCCGTAGTGGCTCCTTTCACCTTCCCGCTGGTTCCCGACCTGATCACACAGGACCAGGGCCGACTCCAGCACCTGAATCTGGAGTCGCTCCACCTTACGGCCTGAATGCTCCATGGCTAAGTGCCACAGAGCTCTCTTGTTCGGACCAGGTCAGACAAGTCCTCCTGGGTAGTAGAAAGCCCTCCACCAGGGCTACTTACCTGGCTAAGTGGAAAAGGTTCTCCATCTGGGTGGAGCAACGTAATCAGCCGCCACTCCTCAGCCCCGTACCATTTATACTGGACTACCTCCTTCACCTAAAGCACCAGAACTTGTCCTGGTCATCAATAAGGACCCTTCCACCTGGGGTTCAGATGGTCTCTCGGTCTTCACAAACCATATGGTCAGTCGTTTTCTCAAGGGTTTGGACAGGCTCTTCCCACACACGCGTCAACCTGTCCCTGCCTGGGACCTCAAATTAGTCCTCTCCAGGCTTACAGACCCGCCATTTGAACCTTTGGCCACCTGCTCCCTGCTATATCTCTCATTCAAGGTTGCGTTCCTCGTGGCAATTACCTCGGCCTGACGGGTCTCGGAGCTCAGGGCCCTCACGTCTGAGCCTCCTTACACAGTTTTTCATAGGATAAGGTTCAACTTAGGCCTCATCCAGCTTTTCTCCCAAAGGTCTCCCATTTTCACATGACCCCGGATATCTTCCTCCCAGTGTTTTATCCCAAGCCACACTCCTCCAATAGGGAGCACAGGCTGCACTCACTGGACGTGCGTAGGGCCTTAGCCTTCTACATAGAGAGAACTAAGTTGTTCCGGAAGTCCGTCCAACTCTTCGTAGCCGTGGCAGACAGAATGAAGGGCCTTCCGGTATCATCTCAACGCATATCGTCATGGATAACGTCCTGCATTAGGGAGTGCTATCCCTTGGCAAAGGAGTCTGCTCTGCAGATAACAGCTCACTCTACCAAGGCCCAGGCCTCCTCTGCGGCGTTCCTGGCACAAGTCCCTATTCAGGAAATCTGCAGGGCAGCCATGTGGTCCTCAATACATACATTTACGTCGCAGTATGCAATTACACATCAGTCCAGGGATGATGCGGCTTTTGGGAGAGCCGTGCTCTTTTCTGTGGATAACTCCAACCCAACCTCCTGAGTTCTAGCTTGTGAATCACCTGCTTGCAATGGACATGAACAATCACTCGAAGAAAAAACGGTTACTCACTTTCTCGTAACTATTCTTCGAGATGTGCTGTTCATGTCCATTCTAATACCCACCCTCCTCCCCCTCTGTTGGAATGGTCGGCAAGAAAGAACTGAGGGGGTGGGGAGTCGGCAGGACCCGATATTGGGTGCCATGAAGGTGCCACCCCAGGGCGTGCCCAGGCCAACCCTGCGGACGCTGCTAGGGGGAAGAATCTTCTGGCTGTCGTGCACAGGACGTGTGCACACCTGCTTGAAATGGACAAGAACAACACATCTCAAAGAACAACAGTTAAGAGAAAGTGAGTAACTTTTTCTTTGCAAATAGGATGAGCCTTTAGATGAGAGAACTCAGAAACTGGTTTGTCTGTTTTACTGATATTTTTAAATGCTTTCTTGCATTTAGCTACAAGATGGTGAATTTGTAGATATTTGTCAAGTATTTTCTACTAACTTCTGGACCTATTGTGATTAAAAAAATATAACAATGTTACCAAGATGCTTGTATTAAGTGGACAAATTAATCTCTAAATGATAACTTGATACTTTGTTCCTATAATCTGTTTTACTTCGAACTTGGGATAAATATAACGGGTTTGGTCTCATTTTTGCTTTCAAAGGGACCCTACTGTCCAAGTTCTATGCACCAGTTGTCCCCTTTGTGGTCCATCAAGGGCAGCCATTCTAGGGTCCCAGCTCCTCAACTGTCACCTCTCTTGGGTGGATACACGCATCTCTCTGTCCTGCAGGGGAGGTTTCCAGGTTGCATAGCTCCCTATCTATATTATGATCTCCCTAGGAAAGGCACGCTGCCTAAGATGGTCTGCTTAACTTTTCTCCTCAGAGATTGTACACAGTGTAACTGCCACAGTTAAATTACCAAACAGTGCTTTTTAAGGGGTAGGACAGTCCTGCAGGCTGTAGTTTGTCCACCTCTGTTATATCTACAACATGTTTCTTTCTTTAGTTTAGGAGCTGAGAGTAGTGGGGAGGACTGTACCTGTACTGGCCATTCTTGATCCATAGTTAGGACCCTACCAAATTCACGGTCATTTTCAGAGTCAGGATTTTAAAAATCATCAATTTCAGATACTTACATCTGAAATTTCAGGCTATTATAACCATGGGGGACCTGACCCAAAGGGAGTCAAGGCTATTGTAGGGGGTCATAGTATTGCCACCCTTACTTCTGCGCTGCTGCTGAGGGAGGCACTGCTTTCGGAGCTGGGCAGCCGGAGAGCAGTGGGAAGCGCAGATGTCAAAGGTCAGATGGTATGGGGGGTGTCATCACTTTTGGGGAGGCAGGGCTGGCCATACAGGTTGGTGACAGCCCAGGGCCTCAGGGTGAGGGGAGTGCTGTAGTTTCTTCTCCCCCCCCCCCCCCCCCCCGTACAGCCAGCCCACCCAAGGCCCCTTTAATCCCTGAGCGCTCGGATGAGAGCTGGGGAGGAGCAGGGCTGGGAGCAAGCACGCCGGAACCTTTGTTGAAGTGGAGGAGCCACTGCTGCTGGATCTGGGGGCAGTGGCCATGTTCCCCTCCCCACTTTTTAACATAGGTGTAGTTTGGGGGCCATTATTGCCGCCCCCCCAAACTGCACGCCTTGGGCAGGCACAGAGCTGATCACCATTTTCAGCTCCCCTACCATGAAGCACAGCCCCTCTCGGCGGCACCACTCTGTGCCTGACCAAAACTTGCAGTTTGGGGGAACTATGCCACCCTCTGCTCCCCCTCAAACTAAGCCCATGCGGGGCAGGAAGTGGGACGGGTGCAGAATGGCCCCTGCAGAAGAAGAGGATGTCGCATCCCTCCCCAGCCCTGCCAGAACTAGCAGCTGGAGCTTGGCGCATGGTAGAAGTCCTGAATGGGCAGCCTTGTCCATCCCCAGCAGATTTCACACGGAGGACCAAATTTTACAGTCTGTGGCACGTTTTTCCCAGCCATGAATTTGGTAGGGCCCTATGTATAGCTGAGCATGGAATTATTTTGATGTGTGTAGTACCTGGGATTATCTTTCATTGCTTCCGTTTATAAAACTACTGCTTGTGGGTGTGTTGTTGGATACTTAATCAGCAGTTCATCCACCAGGTGAACCCTCATCATAATTAATGGTAATAACTACTGCTGAGGGAGGTTTATAATCAACGGGAGCACCCAGATGGTTTAGTGGGGCGTTCTCCTCTGATCTCTGTCTCCAGTTTCTTTACTCTGCTCCCCAACAGGTTTCTCCTTCCATAGCTGTGACACAAACATAAATTGCTTCACTGCTGCCTTTCAAGTTGGTGTGAAAGAAGAACACACATGCTGAGCCACTGTGCTAGGTGACTTCCAGATGCTGCCCCTCTGTTGTCAGTGTACTTGCAGGGGGCTTAATGTCTATGCTAGTGCAATATTTTCTCTTGACTCCAATACAGTAACATGCTGAGCTTTGTATTTCTATTCAAAATTTCTTCTGTTTTTGGGGCATTCTTAGTGGGGATGAAAGGCTGTCCCTCCCGCTTAGGATGATCCTACTCTATCCTCAACACAAGTTATTCTTTAGATCATTTTTGTGATTATCATGCCAAAAAGTAGATCTCAAACTGTTAGCAGTTTGCCTGAAATTACTGCACTGCATAAATAAAACCAAACCTACCTCAGAAATGTAAAAGCAACAGAGACACTAAGGACTTGTAGATGAAGGGCTCTCAGATACTACGGAGATTAGTGGCAGTATGAAACCTAGAGACAGAGGAACAAATACTGTTATAGACTCCTTTTTTTGCCAGTATTTCTTCCCTTGCTGGTACTGTATTTGAAAGAGACCTGGGGCCAGAACCTCAGTTAACGGAACTTGTCATAGCCCAAGTCATTGACTTAAATGGAGCTAAGACAAGTTACCAGCTGAGGATCTGGCCCCTGAGGTTTATCGTCAGGTAAACTTAGTAAAACTGAGGAAGTTCAATGTAACTGTATTTGCTAAAATATACAGGCAGCAAAGCCATTAAAATGGAACCAAAATTACTGTAAAATTTCAATCTGACATTTAACTACAACAGTAAAACATCAATCAGTGGAAGAAACAGTGAACTTCGGTAATATTGTGAAAAAAGTCAGGGACGGTGATTAAAAATCTAAGATTCTACCTCCTAGGCCAGCATTACTTCTACTTTTGTGTCAAATCCAACTTTGTATATCACCAGTGATAGGAGCTATGCTGGCCAAGAGGAAGTCACTTGTGCTGACAATAGTCTGACACAAAACTGCTCCAAGAGTGAGATGATAAACTTTGCACCCTGCAACGCATAAAGAATATTTGTTCCTTGTGTGTCCAGTCTTTTATACCCATGAGTATAACAGAAGTTGATGGAAGTAATGACAGCAATAGGTTGATCAACTCGCTAATTGTCAGCAAATGCTATTCATTTTTTCCTTAGGATGAGAGTAAAGGAGATTCTATTTTTAATAAACTGCAGATGGAAGTAATCTGATACGGGAAGCAGTTCACCAGAGCTATAAATGTAAATAGCTCTTCTGAGAGCATAGGCTGTCTTGTGCTGGACATCAGTTTTTGCTCACCTGTATAATATATATCTGTCTTGTATCTGCTGGAGAACCTGTTGAGTAAATGAGCAATTAGAGCTCCCTCATATGAAAATGCAGCTATTTGGCACTGAAAGATACTATTAGGATCACTCAACCCTCAACATGCCATGAGCGAGTTTGCTATCTAAACAGTATATTCTTGTATATATGCAGATACTATACTCAGTCTTCCTACTGTAGACATACTGGTCACATAAACCCCAGAAGTAAAAATGTGCTGAATTTGTGAAATGGTTGCAATATATGAACAGATACAATTAGAATACACAGTAGATGGAAGAATTTGAATGATTTGCATATATTGCTGGGTTCTAAATTAACTGTCCCCACTTGGAGAAAAAAACATTTTATCATTGTAGACAGCACAGTTAGGAAATGGCAGTAGCAGTCAAAGAAGCAAACACAACACTAGGCTCAGGACTTCCAAGCTTCCTGTGGAGCCAGGAGAGTGGAAACTCTGGGGACTGCTAAGGCTTCCATCAATCTGGCAGGGAGCCTAGAAGCTCAGGGAACCACAGATGAGCTTGGATCTCAGGTTCAATTTCATTTTTGAAATGAAATATTTTGAAACTTTTTTTCAAATTTCCCTTCCTGGGGAAATTTCAAAAATTATATTGTTGTTCCAAAAAAGAACTAATTAATTTTTTTGGAATTTCCTGCAGAATGGAAATTTTGACTTTCGACCAGCTCTATAGCAGACGTACAAACTTCTGCCTTCTAGCCTGTAAAAGGTCCACTCATAGACAGCATGGGTTTCACAAACACAGTCACAGAAAAAAATCAAACTTTTTGGCTTGGGCCCATCTCTAGTCTTCAGAGGCATGGTCTGGTGATCCTCGCACATGAGTGAAAGCCAGACATTCTGAATTCTAATCATGGCTCTGACTGACTTCTTTTGTGGCCTAGAGCAAATTGCTTCATCTTTCTGCCTCAGTGTCCCCATCTGTTAGTCATACTCATCTAGTGCGGATTAATGTCTGAAAAGTTGTTCAAAGATTAAATATAAGGAATAAATGGTGTCCTGTGTTTGTCTTCTGTAATGCTTCTGAATTTGTTTGAAATTTTACTCTAGTTCTGCAAGCATTGTGAACTTGAAGAATTTTCTTTTAAAAGCTGTTGCCTCTTGCTCAGATTTCTGTAGCTTGCCCAACTATACATTTTAGTGCTTTACTAGCTTCTCCTGTCTCATCTATATAGTCATTGCCCAAAGGTTTAACCTCATTCTTAATGTTTATGCCTAAGTGAAGAAGGAAACTTCCGCACCCCTTTAGCTTTCAGAGATTGACTAATTTATGATTTGCTCAATTTGGCTTTTAGTTCTATCTGTCTGAGAAATAATTACTGTTTTTTCTTACACAAAATACCAGTTATCACCCCAAAAGCGTCATTTCTTAAAAAAAAATAAAATAAAATAAAAACAACAAAACCATACAACTAATCTGTCTGATGTTATACTTTCACTAACTCCAGCCAGTGCTTATGGTGATTTCTCTCTTAGCTTCTCTGCTACAACTCAGAAGGCACATTTTAAACCCTACTTTGTTAGTAAAGATTTGAGAGTCTGATTGTGAGGATTGTCCTCAGTTCTAATAGGAGCTGAGGATGATTAATGTTTTGCAAAAAGCACTACACGATTTTTTGTGGCATTAGTGTGGACAGAGTAAATTATGCATGTAAAATATAAAATATTTCTATGATGTAAACAGCAGATCCTACAACTGAACACCCTCTGAAGTTCAGTTTTCTGCTACAGCTCTATTTAGTGGTGAAATTCTAGCATGTATTCTTTTTTATATATAGATAGATAGATCCTGCTGATGACACAGCAACTGAATCCAGTGTTCTTGCTAATACTTTGCATTTACATTGCTTTACATTTGTTTTGTATGACCAGATAAATTAAATAGTTCCCCATTAGCTGCCATATGTCACCCTAACTTAAGCCCAAGAAAGAACAGCACACATTTAGGAACAAAAGTCCGACTTCACTAGTAGGAAAAACAATTATTTAAAATGGTACATGGGAAATAATGCCCATCAAGTTCAGTATTCTGCTTCTGGTGATAGCTAATACCTGATTTTTTAGTAGAAGACCAAAACCAAAAACATCTTAATTGTACAATGGAGGTCGGGTTGTGGTCAGGGGGTTATTTTTTATGTTTAACTTTACTTAACTTGCAGGTACTCTACAAGGAGGAACACATAACGGGAGGAAAACCAGCACATTGCCAACCCCACTGCTAGCTCCCTGCATCTTTAGTGCCACACATCAGACAGGCACCCTGACCCTGGAAGCTTCCACTCAGACACTGGTCTTGACTTGCTGGAAATGCGGCCTGCATGTCCCCACCGATGACAGCCAAACAGGGGGAACCACCCAGTATGAAAGGTGTCTGCTAGTGGAGTATCTTAGAAACCAGGTAAGAGCTGCAAGTGGAGGTAGCTCATCTGTGTAGCATGCGGATGTCATCAACAGGACACACACGGCAACATCTGGGAGGAGGACGCTAGATTACAGATGACGGTGCCAGTTCCAGAGGAGGGAGGAGAACTGGCTGCTTTTCAGGGAGAAGATTGGTTGCTAACCACTTCGGGCAGTAGACAGTGGTACACCCCACCCAGGTGACCCGTTCATGCGATGAAGAACAAGCATGCTGTGTATTGGCTGCAGGAAGTGAGAGGGAGGAGCCACCTGCTCCTAAAGCTAGGAGGCTCCCAGTCACCGCATCCAAGAGGAGGCGGCAAAGGGTGGTGGCGGTCGAGGACTCCCTTCTGAGGGGGATGAAGGCATCCGTCTACTGACCTGACATGATGTTCCAGGTGGTATGCTGCCTTCCTGGAGCCTGCATCTGAGATGTTAAAGAAAAGTTGCCAAGGCTCATCGGTCCCTTTGATGACTACTCCATGATGTTCATCCACTTGAGCACTAACGATACTGCCTGAGCAGATCACCAGTGACTCTGGGAGTGAGGGTGAAAGGCAGGTTGTGTTCTCATCTATCCTTCCAGTTGAGCTTAAGGGCCCAGCTAGGAACACATGCATCCTGGAAATTAATCCATGGCTGCACAGATGGTGTTTAGGGGAGGGCTTTGGCTTTCCTGACAATGGCATGCTGTTCCAGGAACAAGGTCTGCTTGGAAGAGATGGGCTCCATCTGACCAAGAAGGGGGAAGGCATCTTCATGCACTGACTCACCAACTTAGTGAAGAGGGTTTTAAACTAGGTTCAAAGGGGGCAGGTGACCAAAGCTCAGAGGTAAGCATTAAAAAAGAGGATCTTAATAGAGGGCTAGAGCTTGGGGAGAGGAAGGGGCAGGAGGGAGGGAAGACCTGGAAATTGCAATAGGGTCATAGAAGCAACAAGAGGAAAATCTGTGTGGGAATCTGCACAGCATCTTAAATGCCTCTACATAAAGACAAGGGGTATGGGGACTATAAACAGGAAGAACTGGAAGTATTTGTACATAAGCTACATTATTACTTAATTGGCATCACAGAGACTTGGTGTGATAAATCTCATGACTGAAATATTGGTATAGAGGGGTATAGCTTGTTCAGGAAGGACAGGCAGAAAAAAAGGGAGGAGGTGCTGCACTATACATCAAAAATATATGTAGACTTGTTCTGAGGTCCAGAAGGAGGGGAGGCTGAAAGGCTTTGGATAAAGATAAAAGGGGGGGAAATCGGGGTGATGTCTTGTTAGGTGTCTACTATAGACCACCAAATCAGGAAGAGCAGGTGGATGAAGCATTTCTAGAACAAATAATAGTACTATCCAAAACACAAGACCTGGCAATAACTGGGGACTTTAACTACCCAGACATCTGTTGGAAATGTAATATGGCAAAACACAAAAGCTATTGGAGTGTATTGAGGACAACTTTTTGTTTCTGAAAGTGGAGGAAGTAACCCAGGGGACAGCCTTTTTAGATTTGATTCTGACTAAGAGGCAGGAATTGGTAATGAAAGTGGCAGGCAATTTGGGTGAAAGTGATTGTGACATGATACATTTCATGATTATAAGCAGAATAAGGAAAATGGATTTCAAAAAAGCAGACTAACAGTCTCGGAGAACTGATAAGTAAGGTCCCAAGGAAAGAAAATTTAAAGTGTAGTTCAGGAGAACCAGCAGTTTCCCAAAGAGACAATATGAAAGGCACAACTGCAAACTACCCAATACAAAGGAAAGATAGGAAAAATAAGAAGAGGCCAGTATAGCTCCATGAGGAGTGCTTCAATGACCTGAAAATCTGAAAGGTATCCTCCAAAAAGTTGAAACATGGAGAAATTGTTGAGGAGTACAAAAGAATAGCACAAGCAGATAGGGACAAAATCAGAACAGTTAAGGCATAAAATGAGTTACACCTAGAAAGGGACATAAAGAACCTCTCTTTATTGCCTTTTAAGTACGTAAAGAGCAAGAAAAAGATGAAGGAAAGTGTAGGACTTCTACTTAGTAGGGAAGGAGAGCTAATAACTGATGACGTCAAAAAGCCTAAGGTGTTTAATGCCTATTTGCTTCAGTTTTCACTAACAAGGTTAATGGTAATCAGATACTCAACACAATTAATATTAACAACAAGGGGGAAGGAATGCAAACCAAAATAGGGAAAGAACAGGTTACAGAAATATTTAGATAATTTAGATATATTCAGATTGGCGGGGCCTGATGAAATTCATCCTAGGGTATTTAAGGAACTAACTGAAGCAATCTCACAACAGTTAGCAATTATCTTTGGGAACTCTTGGAGGATGGGGAAGTCCAGAGGATTAGTGAAGGGCAAACACAGTACCTAGTTTTTAAAAGGGGAAACAGAGCACCTGGGCAATTATAGGTCTGTCAGCCAACTTTGATGCCTAGAAAGATACTGGAACAAAGTATTAAACAATCAGTTTGTAAGCACATAGAGGATAATAGGATTACAAGGAATAGTCAACATGGATTTGTCAAGAACAAATCAACCTAATTTCCTCCATTGACAGGGTTACTGGCTTCATGGATAGGGGGCAAGCAGTAGATGTGATATATCTTGATTTTAGTAAGATGCTTGATGCAGTCCCACAGGACATTCTCATAAGCAAACTAGGGAAATGTGGTCTAAATGATATTGCTGTAAGGTGGGCACACAACTGGTTGAAAGACACTCAGAGTAGTTATTAATGGTTCATTGTCAAATTGGAGGATGTGTCTAGTGGCGTCCTGCAGGGATCAGCTGTGGGTCCAGTACTAGTAAATATTTTCATGAATGTCTAGGGCAGCATTTCCCAAACTGTGTTCCATGGAACACTGGTGTTCCGCACGATGTGAATAGGTGTTCCGTGAAAGAATCGTAATTAAAAAAATAGGGTCTTGCACTTGATTTTTGTACTATTTTATATGCGCTTTCCAGTTAGAAATTGTTAGTTTGAGTTATTTTAATTTTTTTTTTTGCTTTGTTTTATAAAATAAAATATATTTGCACATAGATAACACAATTTTTTATTTGAAAACCAAACAACTACAAAATAATATTATAAGTGTGTTCTGTAAATATATACCAGGTGTTCCGTGGCCAGAAAAGTTTGGGAAATGCTGGTCTAGGGAATAGAGTGGAGAGCATACTTATAAAATTTGTACATGACACCAAGCTGGGAGCAGTTGCTAGCACTCTGGAGGTCAGCATAAGAATTCAAAATGACCTAGAAAAATTGGAGAATTGGCCTGAAAGAAACAAGATGAAATTCAGTAAAGACAAGGACAAAGTGCTTCACTTAGGAAGGAAAAATCAAATGTACAACTACAAAATGGGGAATAATTGGCTAGATGGTAGTACTACTGAAAAGGATCTGGGGGTTACAAAAAGAAAAGGAGTACTTGTGGCACCTTAGAGACTAACAAATTTATTTGAGCATAAGCTTTTGTGAGCTACAGCTCACTTCATCGGATGCAGTGGATCACAAATTGAATACAAGTCAACAGTTTGATGCAGTGGTGAGAAAGGCTAATATCATTCTGGGATGTATTAACATGAGTGTTGTATATAAGATATGGGAAGTAATTGTCCCACTCTATTTGGCACTGGTGAGGCCTCAGCTGGAATATTATGGCTTTAGGAAAGAAATAGACAAACTAGAGCATCCAGAAGAGAGCAATAAAATGATAAAAGGTTTAGAAAATCTGACCTGTGAGGAATGTTTAGTCTTGAGAAAAGGGGACTGAGGTGGCAATGGGTAATAGTCTTCAAATATATTATGGCCTGTTATAAAGAGATGGGAATCAATTGTTCTCCATGTCCACTGAAGGTAAGACAAGAAGTAATGGTGTTAATCTGCAGCAAAGGAGATTTAGGTTAGATATTAGGAAAATCTTTCTTACTATAAAGATATTTAAGCTCTGGAATAGGCTTCCAAGGTAGGTTGTGGAAGCCCCATCATTGGAGATATTTGAACAGGTTGGGCAAACACCTGTCAGGAATGGTTTAGGTTTACTCGGTGCTGCCTCAGTGCAGGGGGCTGCTTGTCCTTTCCAGCCCTCCATTTTTATGATTCTTTGTTACAGGGAGAAAAACTCCTTCCTCACCTTTCCAGGTGAACAGTTTAAGTGTCCAAAAGCAGGAAGTTTTATTCCTTTCATTATTGTTTACGATTGATGAAACTGTCAGTGTTGTCAATGTGCATACAGAACCCGTCTTATTGTTAATCCTGCTAAACTAAGGGCCAGATTTTCAACCTGGCTTCCATTTGCGTGTATGCAAGCACCACTGCACATACATTTTAGACACTAATACCTTCATAGCTAGTTGATAGATAGTGTTCTGCATTTTCAGTTTTAATTTGTAAAAAAAAAAAAAAGAAAGAATTCTGGGAATTTTTCAGTGTTTGGAAAATAAACATTAAAAACAGGATGAAAGCTGGTTAAAAAAATAGAAAAATTGGGAAAAAAGAAAAACAATTAAACTTTCATAATATACACATTTTACTACAGGATAACTGAAACTTTTTTTTATGTACAAAGTTTTTTTTATGTTTTTTTGTCTCTCTTAGAGCTAGTAGTTTTTCCAGAAATACTGGTTTGTGTATACTCGAATAATTTTTTCAAAGTATCCTCAGTCATGTTGAGCCTCTTGCTGTCTTGGAGGTAGTCCAACTTGGAAAATAAGTGCTCTTCATCAATAGATCTAGGGGATACACTCGAAGGTCATTGTGCCACTTTGCTAAAGTTGGTAAGTGTGTCTTGATGACTGTTCCAAAAAGCAAGCATATCCAGTTTCACATTGTCAGCATTAGTCATATTCATATAAGTAGTAAATTCCCCTTTTAGATTTGAAATTTCATCGTTAGTGGCAAATGCTTGAAACACTCTGGCATAATGATTGTAGTCTGCTGCAAAAATTCACCTTGAGGAATGGGTGCAACACCTGGATGATATTCCAAAAAGAATCTTTGGCACCAAACGCTTCAGGGTTCAGATTACAGACCATGGTCATCTTCCATTTCTCACTGAGCATTGTGCTGAAGGTTTTGAATGCTTTTTTGGTTCTCTCAATTTCTGGGGTTTGAAGAATTTCCAAAAACATCTGGGTTTTCTTGCCAGATGTTTCTCCTGCAGCTTTTGTGCTCAATTCAGTTGAGATTTTGGCTCTTAGGAAACATCTGTATTAGGAAATGTGTTGGCAGTAGTCGGAGAAAACTCCAGTGTTTTCTGTGTGTCATACAATGATTCCAAGTTTCCAACAATGAACATTACTTTGGTCTGCAGAATCTGGTGGTCATTTTGGTTATTTGTCATTCTCTTCAGAGTTTCTGGTTTAGAACCAACAAGCTCCAGTTGATCTAAAAGACACATTAGCACATGTGAAGTACTAGCTCATCCACCGATGTGGCACAACAGGAGAAGATAATCAGCAGTCAGCTCTGCACTCATCATGCACTGTGTAAAACAAAACCTTCAACTTGTTTGCATGCTTGAAAATGGCCCCAAATCCAATTATGCAAGATTTCACATTTTCCATTTCTTCTGATGACAACACAATGTTAGTCAGATGAGCAGGACAGGTAATACATAGCAGCTCTGGTTTCTGACTGGGTTTAATCTCCTGTGCACACTTAGCTATGTAGGAAACAGAATCTCTGTTAGCTGTGGCCACATTTTCCCAAATTAGTTGGTAGACCTCAAACATATCAGTCATTGCTGTGTTGACAAAACGGGTGTCAGCAGAGGGGATGAATGTCTCATCAGCACAAAACAATGTGGGTTTATTCACTTTGAAATTAAAAAAATGAAAACAAAAGGCCAAGAATTGGATGGTCCAAAGCATCAGGAGACTTGTCAGACTAGACACCACATTTCCTTCAATTCATTCCATCAGTTTAGATACTGCAGCATTGTCATTTTCCTCCAGACGCTTAGGAGTGAGGTTGTCTGCATTTTAGGAAGGGTTTTTACTGCTGGATAGTATTGTCGCAGAAAGTCACCAATACACCCCTCTGCAATGAACAGCGGTTGTCTGGCAAAACAAAGAGCACCCACAAATTCATTGGCACAATCGTGTTGTGTTCTCTCTTTCATTAAAGCCCTGGTGCAAGCTCCTGACTGTTTATCCCACAGCTCACTTTGCTCTTTAAGCTTTTTGTGTTGCTTGCTTTCAACATGCTCTTTGATTCTGTCAGCATGAGCCCTGACCTCAATGCTGCAGTGCTTGCAGCACAATGCATCCTCTTCATTCCCGTCTTTATTTTCCTTGAAAATTTCTAAGCACTGATTTTCTTGTTGGCATTCAGGCATAGATTTCTCTTTACCTTTTTCCCTTATCTTTATCTGTGGAGCCTTGATTGTTTAAATTCAGTGCCGCACTAAATGGACTCAAAGAAATAGGCAGCCAGCATCTCCTTGTGAGCCAATCATAGCGCGATATTAATGTTGTTTCATTTTCCGATCTCCACCATGTGTGTGTTCTTTGTTTTACACTGTGAAACTGCTTCAGTCTCAGAGCTGCCGGACACAACAATCACATAAAGCATTAATGTTTAACAAAAATAAGTACCTGAAAAAAATATTGAGTGGCTTGATAAACGAGTGTCAATCCTCGTTTATCAAACTCCTTTAATTAAAAAATCCTGGTAATTTATCAGTGAAAAATCTGTAAAAACTGGAATGCTATAGATACTATAATACTTTAATGACCACATAGTAGAATTAGTAAACACCAAAACTAATTTAGACCAGGTAGAATTTACATGCACAAACCCCAGTGCTTTTTTGAACAGATATTAAAATCTGGGTTCATAATTGTTAGTGCTTGAAAAGAGTGATAGGTTATTTGAATCTGCACCAATGGGCCATATCCAGTCTAGTGTTTTGGAGTCACACTTTATACTAACTTTACATTTATAAATGGTTTCTAAAGGGTTCATAAATGGGTAAGAGCTGTTATAAGCACATTACAAAGATGAGTAATATGTGTTACAGATGGCTATAAGCACATCAATAAAAGGTGTTATTGATGGTTATAAGCCACAGTTATAAGTAACCTGTTGAACTGTATAACAATTTATTACAACTGATTAACCATTTCATTTTTTTTTTAAATCAGCCATTTATTAATCCTGTATAAACAGAACCTTAATATATATTGTGACTATGTTTGGTCATATCATAATTCGAGTGTTTGCCTTGACTTGAATTAATTAACACAATTGTAAATGCAAATGTACACACTCCACTAACATTTCTTTCAAGACACACACACATTTGTTACTGGTCCTGGCTGAAACAAACATCTGTAGACTGCCTACATTTACATTTACAAGTGTGTTAGTTCGAGTTAACTGGCAATCATATTGAGTTACAATGCAGCCAAAAACTCTAGTCTAGTTAGGGCTAGGGATGCCACTACTGATGACCTCTGTGACGTTCTGGGATGCAATCCAGACTTGTGAGTGGCTGTGTCCCCACCTGCCTTTCAACTTGGAGTGTCTCACAATGCTTTGCTACTGTAGGTGCCAACCTGGGCCCTTCACAAACATCACGGCAGTCACACCACTTTTATAGTTCAGCTGCAGCCTGCCAGCACACTCTGATCACATTCTAATTTCCACCAGCCTTGGTTACCACTTACAGGGTGACCCCAGCACACTCCCTGTCCCAAATGTTCTGCAAAAACATATGTTCCACACTTATCTACCACTCTCCTGGACAGTTCTGAGATTTTAGGTCCATTGCCCCTCTAAGGGGATCAATATGCAACAGTTTGCTACTTTAAGTGCAGTTACTCATATTGGGGCACACTGCTAAGCCTTTCCCTGTCAAGGCAATAGTGTCCCTTTGTGAGTTCCTCCTGCTACCGGCCTGGTCTGATATCCAAATTCTAGAGTCCTCAGTGAGTATTTTAAATAATAAAATTTATTAAAGAAATGAAAGTAAAACCATAAGCTTGGGAGCTCCGTTGGTCAGGCAGAGTTACAGCAAGACAAACACCCACACACAGCCTGATCTAGATTGCCTGCCTGCTTGCCATAGAATTGGTAACAATGTACAATATATTCCTATTATCAATTGACCAAGCAATACAGAGAAACAGGTTATCAAATCAGAAACTGCTACTGGGTAAGGTAAGAAACTGGTGCTAGGCAGAGTAGGACAAGTAACCTTTCCGTGAGTCAAACTCACAACAGGACCTGAAGATCTGGGCTCCTCCAGGAGTCCCTTCTACATATGTGCAGATTGGCAAAGATAACCCAGTGGACACCTTGACTGACAAACCCTAGGCTGCACTCACTCTACTGGCCCTATGCTATTAGCACAGCCTACAGCCCACACAATTCAGTTTAAACACAACTCTGGATTAGTTTTGATTAGAGAATAAAACAAGCATATTTAACCTCAGAGAGAGAGGTTTTAAGTTAGTACCAATATAAGGTGTTAAAGTCAGAAATCATTACAAGAGAAATAAAGATAAAATATGTCCTTGTACTAAAACTTAACAAACTAGATTTGGTTCAAGGTGAAATCCCTTGTCACGTGTTCCGAGTAGTATTACTGACCAAATTCTCATGCCAGGGTCTGCTCCCAAAGTCCATAGGCTCTTTCTTTTGTTTTCTGAATTGAACAAGGGAGAGGGGTGGATAGGGAGACATAAGTTGGGATGTGTTTGCCCCTCACTTTTTTAGTTCAGTCACCCTTTGAAATGCATTATCCTGAGGACTACCCCAAGGTAAGGTTCATTCCTGCTATGAGGACAGAAACAAAATGTTTTGTGGTGAAAGAGGTTCCATGCTGTTTGCTAAGATGCAGATCTGTTTGTTCCTGCCCCCCTTCCTTGCCAAAGAATGGCCACTTGACAAGTGATTAGCCAGGTGTCATCAAAGCTGATGGGCAAAGATGTCAGCTTGTCCTTTGTCTTTGACAAACAGGTTTACCCACTTCCCAGACTTATCTGATAAACACGCCTCAGTCATGATTTCTGCTCCTGTTCATAACTTTATGTCTAGTGTTGCTATACACATTTCACCATATTATTGACCAATGAGTTATTAGTTTTCAAATTATATTTCACAAAGCATATTTTATACTAAAATTACTACAATCGAATGTAGGGTGTAAATACAGGGCTGCATTCAGTTACAACCTCCTATGACAATTTCAGTATTTTACTGGAAAGCATTTCTAATAATAATATAATAATAAAGGGGTTTTTTACTTAATTTTCACTCCTGCTTAATTACATTGGCTTAATAGTATGTGCAGATGAGAAGACAAGTGCAGATGGCACCATTAAAAACTGGATATTTACCACCTGGACTTAAATTTACTGCAGTACTTGACATATTTTTTAGTTTAACTCTAGGGAATGCTATATATTTTTAAATGTTATTCATTGTACATTGATGTGCTGGCAGAACTAGATAGCTGAGCTGGCCAACAGTGGGCAGCAATAAAAATGTAACTTCCCAATTTGGAAATATGAATTAATAATAGTCTAGGCCTAACAGTCCATGATTGCACTGCCAAAAAAAAAAAAATGTGAGTGAGCTATGGGCAAGCTTCTAGTAATTCCATGTCATAGTCACCAAACCATCTCTACATGGATAATTCATATGCTGCATTGCTCCCTGATTTTAAATCTACGTTGAAGGCTTTTTTTTTTTCTTATGTGATGCTGGTTTTGTCAATGTTTGATTCTATAAAATGTCCCCCAGGACTTACTTGGTGGACAAAAAGATTCTCTATCACTATGGATTGTATTGTACTCTGCTTTGTTATGCCTACTACAAAACAGAGCCAATATTTTAAGCTCTTTTTTTCATGTTGGCAACCAACTGAAGGCAGACAAATCACCACTCTGGGGGTGAAGGAACAGCTCAGAGAAAGTGAGATGATGAGCCAGGCGAATACTCTGCTGTGGTGTGATAGATTGAGAAATTATGGAAATTTCACAGATTTTGATTATTAACCAGCACCGTAGCAGCGTTATTTTAAAATGTTATAAATCAGCCATTTTTATTCCTTTTTCATTAGCATGGCGATTAAAATTGTGACTCAGAAGTCTGACAACAGCTCAAATACAAGCACAAAAGACTCCGGCGTCTTGGATTTTAAAATGCCAGCCTTCTTTTATTATTATTATATTCAGGCACTGATATGCTTTTTAACCTTTCAGGATATGAGTGGAAAGACTGTTAAGCTGAAGTGGACATGACTGTGTAGGTATGTTCCATTTCTGGCAGTTCTGTTCCATGGTCAGGGAATGGTAACAGGCTTAAAGAATCCTTGAAAGGACAGTGCTGCTGGGATTGTGCAGATATTGAATTGCAGATAGACCCGTTATCAACATAGCAGAATGCGATATAGACATAAATGTCTAAAACACTGGCCATTGTTTAAAAAAGAAAAACAGCACCGAGAGAAGAGCTTGCGGAAGTTGTTTGCATTTCACACATTTCTTGTATCGAAATTGAGAAAGGTTTCAGAAAAAATTATGAATGTGCCACAGGATGGATTCTAGCGACCAGCAACAATAAAAATAGTAGATGCATTTTGCATCTGTGCCCTGCCTCTTATGTGGACTGCTCAAGGGCTAACTACACCAGCAGCAAACACCGTAGGTCTCGAGTATAAATAAATAAATAAATCCATTTGGGGGCAAACCTTTAAAACATCAGCTTTCTATTCTGCGTTGCCTTGCTTTGCTGGATGATTTTCATTCCCAAGTCAACAGCAAAGCCTAGTGTAGCCTACTTCTTCAAAAGGGACCAATGACCTTGTATACTCAGCCTGAAACTGTTTTAACTTCCACCAGACATTTATGTCTCTAGCTGACCATTGTATATGGTGTGTCTTACATTGAAAGTCTATTAGCATACTGAGTCAAATGCTAATGAAGAGATTGCAGGAAGAGGTGAACAATGGCCAGGTGGAGGGGAGGAAAACCCTGTTTACAAATGAAGAACAAGGAACTGGTGTAATGTATCACAGAAAGATGCCATGGCATCATTCATCGGGGGGAGAGAAGCTGCCAGTGGGATTGGTCTCATGAAAGGAGGCTTAGGCTTGGCCTTGGCCATCCAGGTTGAAAATGCTGTGAGAAGGACTTTGGATGAGCAATGCCTTCTTAGCAAGAGGTCATCTTGTTAGTTGAGTCTAGGCTCTAGAATGCATGTAATGATTTTATTTTATATGTAACCCTTTGTTTCCAATATTTCTGCTTCCTATCATTTGAATCTCTGTTTTTCATTAAGTAAACTTATACTTGTTTTCTCCATAAACAAATCTAAGCTCTGCATGTTAAGCAGTGCTGGGGTCTAAAGGTTAACTAGTAAACTGTGGTGTACTGTTGCTTTGGGAACAGCGACTCCGGTGATTCTGTGAGTGTCTAGTGGATAAAGGGCAGGACACTGCAAGATGCTCAGAGCCTATGTACATAGAGAGAGGAGTACTCGAGCTTGTGGGGTATCAGGGAGCTGACCAGGGCCTGCACACACAAGGCTTCTTCACAGTAAGGACAGGTGTAGTGAGGTGCCTCACAACCCTGGGTACACCTGGAAAGCATCACAATGAAGTTACAGGTATCTAAAATTGGAGAACCCAAAAATCAGTTAAAGAGAAAGAGAGAGAGAATGAAAATCTTCCCCTGTATTTTTAAAAGAAACCCTTCTCCTTCCCCCATGACACCAACACAGCTGTTTGGATGATGCAGGAATCCGAGAAGGCCACTATGCCAAGGCGACCCAAGAGCTGTCTAGCAGAACAAATCAGATAATACAGGAGGGGGGAAAGGGATAGTTTAAAGATAGCTGCTAGTGTAACCCACGTGACTAATGGGGAGATCTCTCTTTAAGAGATCTATTGAGAAGTGAGGAGGGGGTAGGAATGAGTTGTGTCTGGGTCATTGTTGCTACACAGGTGCACAATTAGTGCTCCACATCCAGAAGTTTCTGTAATTGGGTGTGGTAGTTTTGGGCAAATAGGTTTCCTGTAACTGGACTCAGACTTTACTGAGGGTAAGTAGTCAGAGCAGCTACTTTACAAAAGGACACGTGGGTTGGGAGATGCTGAGGCACAGAAAGAGAAATCAGGTGGTTTTCTCCTAACTCTGAAGCATTTTGCAGCAGGTTAGTGATATTGTTAGCCTTCCAACAGGGATGCCCTAGTGGAGTTAATTATAGAAAGGGGAAATTGGGAGGGAAAACTGTTTTATTTCATTATAATACTTTGAATATTATTTGATTTTAGCCAAACTGTTTTAGTTAAATTGTCTCAACCAGTATGGTTCATCAACTCTTTTCTTATTTAAATGGGTTGATGGGGGGGGAAGTCATTTATATTTTGCTGCTAGGGAAATACTACCTAGATGGAGCTACTATAAGGTGGGTGCATAACTGGTTGGAAAACTGTTTCCAGAGCATAATCAGTGGTTCACAGTCAAGCTGGAAGGGCACATCGAGTAGGGTCCCGCAGGGATCAGTTCTGGGTCCAGTTCTGTTCAAACTATTCATGAATGATTTAGATAATGGCATAGAGAGTACTGTGACCAGATTGGGGCAGATGGCTACTGGAGAGTGGCAGAAGACAGATATATTAGCCCCAGTTAAGCAGGTCCCTTCTCTCAGGGTACGGTAAGAGGGGCAGTTCCAGAACAATCAGGAACTTGCTGGAACCAATTAAGGCAGACAGGCTAATAAGGACACCCAGAGCCAATTAAGAAGCTGCTAGAATCAATTAAGACAGGCAGGCTAATCAAGGCACCTGGTTTAAAAAGAACCTCACTTCAGTCACTGAGGGGCACGCAAGGAGCTAAGAGTGAGAGGGCGTGCTGCTAGAGGACTGAGGAGTACAAACGCTATCTGGCATCAGGAGGAAGATCCTGGGGTGAGGATACAGAAGGTGTTGGAGGAGGCCATGGGGGAAGTAGCCCAGGGAGTTGTAGCTGTCACACAGGTGTTACACAAAACACTGTAGACAGCTGTGATCCACAGGGCCCTGGGCTGGAACCCAGAGTAGAGGGAGGGCCCGGATTCCCCCCCATCCTCCCAACTCCCTATTGGATACAGGAGGTGTTGACCTGGACTGTGGGTCCCACCCAAGGGGAAGGTCCCTGGCCTGTCCCCTGACCCACTAGGTGGACCAGCAGAGACTGTGGGGATTGTTCTCCCCCCTTTTCCCCATGCTGGCCAGTGATGAGGTTAACTGAGTGAACGGTAGGCTTGAGCCAGTAGCAAAAGTGGCCAAACTGAGGGCTGCCGTGAATCTCTGAGGCGAGCAAATCCGCCAATAAGCACGGGACCCACCAAGGCAGAACTTTGTTATAGTACACATAAAGTTTGCGGATGATATCAAGCTGGGAGGGATTGCAAGTGCTTTGGAAGATAGGATTAAAATTCAAAATGGTCTGAAGTAAATAGGATGAAATTCAATAAGGACAAATGCAAAGTACTCCACTTGGAAGGAACAGTCTGTTGCACGTATACAAAATGGGAAATGACTGCCTAGGAAGGAATACTGTGGAAAGGGATCTGGGGGTCATAGTGGAGCACAAGCTATGTGGGATCTGGGGGTCATAGTGGAACTTGAGTCAACAGTGTAATGCCTTTTGTTTTGGAGTTGATTGTGGGGAGGCTCACCCTGTGCAATCCTTGCTGAAAATGCTCAGTGACTGAATGCTGGGGCTCTATGGGAGTAGTTTTTAGGCACTAGCAGAAGGGCAATGAAGTAAACTCTAGCCCAGTCAAAGGTTACACAACTGTTCAAGTTAATATGTTGCTTAACAACACTTTTGATTTCCTATTGTGACATTCACCTTGTCTGTGATACTATTGTCAAGATAATTTCTACCACTAATTGTGTTGTAGAGACTGAAATAGTTAGGGAAAATGAGGGCCCATGTAGTTTCAAATTCAATTACTGCATAAAATAGTGTATAAAGTATGTTCAGCTCTTAAGAATAGTGACATACAGTTGGGGATGGAGGGAATCTAAAATAACTAGGCTTGGCAGTATTAGATTTTTTATTGGTAAATGTTGGTAAATATCAATTTCACTGTATACAAACAAACCCACACAAAAAATATTTTCACCAATAATAATTAGGCATGAAAAAATTAGATATTTATTGGTAAATGTTGACCTCACTGTTGGCACACAAACCAACTATAAATGTTTCCATAAATAATGATTGAAATTTACAGCTAGGTGAAGCAAGAAAAATGCTGTTTGAAAGCTTGTTAGAATTTGATTTAAGCATATTTACTTTATATATTTTGACATGCAATCTTGACAGTTTGTTTAATTGTTTAACAATTATAAAGCTTTAATTTTTTCAATCTCAGTGTCTATTATCATTAAATAATTATTGACTGGTCCCCTCCCATGATTTCCCACAACTGTGAAAATTTAAACCAATCATTAAAAAATGTTTTAACCCCTTCATTTTGAGCAACTGTGAAAGTGAAAATTGATAAAAATTGGAAAAATGTTTGAAATAAACATTGGTATTTCCAGTGATACTATAAAAATAAAAATTGAATTCTACCAAGCCTAAAAATAACCCCAGTTACTGGTGCAGAGTGAGAGTGGGGGCCAGACTTCAAACATAGAGTATTGTAAGAGAGTTACTGTGCTGGCTTTGTCTGTATGTGAGACATCCAGAAACAGCCCCTAAACTTTAGGTGTGGCTCCCTAGATGGGAAAGTTCCCCCTCTCAGGAAGTAACCCTGGAAAGAGCTTCAGGTTGAGGACATGCTTCCTGCCCGGCAGAGAAGGTGGAAGCAGCTTTGACTCCGCAGCAGCAGTGTGGAGCAGCCTCTGTACCCACTTTTAATATATGCTCTGTCACTTACTACTTTCATGCCATTGTGGTCATTTCAAGGATTCTGCCTGCTGTGTTAGTCCACCAATATAGAGACGAAAGGTCATACAACAGTATTTTGTGGCAATGAAAGACTATAGTCCAGGCCTGTCAGCAATGACAGTTTATATTAATAAACAATAGCTAATACAAAAGATTTATAAGACGGCTCTAAAATTAGTCAGCAAATAACACCATGCAACTAATACCAAACAGACCTTTAAACAGTATTAGAACAGGAAAATCCTAATTTGGGAACTAACATGAGCACATAGCTAATAAACCCAGCCTAGTGTTTACTCAACCAGCTATCACTTGTTTCTGACTGCCTTGTCTAAACTAGGATTTTAATTGAATCACAGCCCAGCCCCCAGAAGGACGACTGGGAGGTCCTCAAACCAAGGAGAAGAAGTGTGTGAGTCCAAGGAGGGCTCCATGAAGCTGGATGCTGGTGGCATGCCAAAACCTGTCTGAATCACAGCACAGCTCCATGAAGAAGTGCTGTGGAATCCCTTAACCAAAAGGAAGGAGTTGTGAATCCAGGGACCACTGCAGGAGGAGACCTGTGGGAAAGACTCTCCAGAGAGGTCAGGGGCTGCAGTGGGACTGGCAGAGCTCCCTGGCACAGAGGGAATTGGGATCCTGAAGCTGCCTGATGTCCAGGTAAAGCCCCCCACTTCCACCCAAGACTCCTGCACCTGCCCTCTGAATCCCTCTACTCTTCGACACACCACCACAGGCCCCTGCACTCCAGCCAGAACCACTTCCCTCAGGCCTTGTCTTCAGTACCATGCTAATTCGGTGCTGCTGCACTGAGGCAGTGGCGCCAATGTAGCACACCTGGTGAAAAAGTACTACATCAACAGGAGAGCGCTCTCCCATCAGCGTGATTGCTCCAACTCAACAAGAGGCAGAAGCTATGTCAGCGGGAGAGTGCAGACACCGCTTTAAGTCAATGTAAGTGACGTCGCTTGGGGAATGGTTTTTTTCACATCCCTGAGCAACTTAACTTACATCGACTTAAGCAGTAGTGTAGATAAGTTCCTAGTCTAACCTCACTCGAGCTGGGTGGGAGGGGACCGTTTTTCTACCTTGTGAAACTTTGTGATTTTTTTTTTTGAAAATTTTTCCATTTTGCACTAGGATGAAACTGAGACCTTCTGAAGTTTTTCACAAAAAAATCAGAAAGAGACCCACTCGCCCCACAGTAGCCAATAGCCTGGTAGTTCGGGCACTCACCTGGCGTATGGAAGACCCAGCTTCAAGTACGTGCTTGGAATTGGGCACACCTGTGACACATTCCAGGTGAGCATCTTGACTACCAGGTAGTTTTGGGGTTTGTGTCTCTATGATTTAAACCAGAAGTTCCATCTTAGACCTGAGAAACTTCTCCTGACAACGTTTACTCAAAACCATATGTTGCCACAAAAAGTTGTGGTTTTTAACAATTGGCATTTGCTGATGAAACATTTTGTTGAAAAATTCCTGACCAGCTCTAAACCTCATATCCTCTAACTTTCCTACTCAGACTGCCCCAGTCAAACTCTCTTCTCTCCTAATTCCCCCCCCCCGGCAGATCTCCAGCAGCCAGAGTCAAAACTTATTTTACTGTGAAATTCATAAACACCGAATCCTATTACATTGTAAAATAAATGTGTGCAAAAAGGAGAAAAATGGGAATGTGGTACATCAAATATTGTGTTTTCTTAAAAATAAGAAAAGTGGTATGCAAACCAATAAAGTTTGGAAATCTGCCCTATTTAATACAATCCCCAGTTTTGTGGTGCCTTCGGTATTGTAGCCTTTCTGCTTAGAGCTTTGTCTGCAGATTTGATACCAGATGGTGGGGCTGTTGATATGCTATTGTAGATTCCTTACAGCATAACTAGGGTATTAGTTTCAGGTTGCTTTTGTTGCAGGCAGAGAAACATTAGTTGCTGTTAGCTGTTGTTGTGATCTAGTTACTATGCGTGGTTCTGTTCATCACCTCACTTCTACCTGTCCGTTTTTTGTGGGAAGAGGGTTGGGTTCAGATTTTGTTGTTTCTATGTAATTTTCCATCATCGTATATTCTTTGATTTTCTCATGTCAGTGAGGTCTATAGTTGGTTTCCTTCAGTGTTTTTCTTTGCCAGAAACTGAGATGTTTTTCAAAAGTCCTATTGTCTCAGACTTTGCAGTGATGATTCTGTGGCCTATTTGCTTATTTATGAATTTTCCATCCTCTCTTTTTTCTTTCCCATCATGTAATGTTCTTTCCTGAATCTTTATGTATTCCCCAATATAACAGAGAAGAAGTGTGCAGTATCCCCTATTTCCTCTTCTCTGTACACACCTTATCTTTAGTTGCACTGCTGATTTACTAGATCTAGTGATAAGACCTAGTACTTGAATCTTCAAACCTCTTTGCAAACAATGAATTTCCACAAAATCCCTGACAGTTAGGTAAGTTTCCCAATGGGCAAAGTGACGCATAAAGTTTAAAAGCTTGATCCAATACTCATTAAAGCAAATCTCTTGATTTTTCTATCAAATTCTGTATTTTAACAGTGGTACTCTTTTTCTAACTTGTTCTTCACGGCACCACTGTGACTCTCTTTCAGGGTTAAAAACAGTCCATGAAGAAAGATCCTAAAGAAAAAAGGTTTTGGCCATGATATTAAATTTGAGATACTGAAAGACCATGCACAATGTAGGACAAAATATTAACAATTGATACATTTACACTGAGGTTCTTTCTTTACATTTTTGAAAATTATTTTCAACGCCTCAAATGAGGATCAATAATTTCTGCCAGCTTCACTTCCTGAAAGCAAATAAATCCATTACAGCATAGCATGATCTTGAAATGGAAGTAAGACATTTCAATGACACAGACCACTAAAGAGAGAGTTTGAAGACCTAAAAATCGCTTGGTTTGAACAGCTTAGGAAACAGATCATGATAGGCACTAACCTTTATGGAAAAGGCTTCTGCAACTTAATAGGGATGAAAACAATACAGTTTGATAGAAATTACCCTAACAACCCATAGACTGTAATAGAGAATATAATTCTCTGTTTTTGAACCATGTTATAGAATTCTATAGTAGAGATGTAATTCTCTATTCAAATCAAAGGGATGGTTTAAAATCCTATAGAAAGGATATAATTCTCTACTCAATTCTATAAGACTTTTCCATACATGAAATTCTCCCTCCCTACACGCAGCTAATAAATGGGGTTTGGTTGAGTGTTATTTGGAGAGGGAGGGACTAAATCATCTTCCCCAGGAGGTGGAATGAGAGCAGAGTGGTGAGTGGCTGCTGCTGCACTCCATATATGGAAATAGCCTCTGTGGCCACTGGGCGCTCCTTCAGTCGCATGTGGGTTTTGTCTGGTGGAGCTGCATAATCACAGGTCCACACAGATGAAGCCCTCAAAGAACACAGCTGTGCACAGTGTGCAGGGCTATTTATCCCTCCCCCCAACACACACACACACACACAAACACCCCACTCTGCATGGACTTTCCTTTTTGTGTGGTGGCAGAGGAGCCACGGATCAGACTGGTCCTACTGAATTTCAGATTATGAGTCCACACATAGGTGATCACCTGTCCCTTATTTAAAGGGATGTCCCCTAACCATTTTAAATATTAAATTAAAACTTATGATGATTGCACTGTATACTTGAGAGAAAAAATACATGATATGCTAAGGGAAATGGTGTTCTCCTAAAATATCCCTTCAAATAAAGCCTTGTCCTATATTTTTCATGTGGATTTCCCTTATTTCCATCCAACGACAGTGGCCACTCTATCCACAGAGAAGTTGGGAAGGGACAGGATTTGGGTATGTGTGTGGATTCTTGAAGGATCCAGAAATCAAGTGTGATGGGGCAGCTGCCCCTCATTGGCAGAAAAGGGGTTAAAAGCAGCCCTAGGGAGGCTGCGCAGGAGGCAGCCAATCAGGGCCAAGCACGCCCATATAAAAAGGAGTTGCAGGGCAGAGGAAGTCAGATCACTGCTGGGAGCCCAGGGAGAAGGACTGTGTCTCTGGAGGGCTGAGTGAACTGCCAGCACCCTGGACAGAGCAGTGCTGCCTGCTGGAACCTGGGGAGTGGGAGACAGCTCCTGTCTGGCTGCTGGAGTTCACAGGCTGAGGCAAGGGCAAAGAGGATGCTGGGGCCACGAGGAAGTGGCCAGACAATTCACTGCAGTAGCCATTAAAGGAAGTGGCTGAACAGCAGACTGCAGCTCTCCAGGAAGGGAGGAGCACAGTATGCGGTACAGCCGGAGGGCTGTGTCACTGAAGAGGATGCCGCGGTCCTTGGAGAGACATGGGTCCTAGAGCAGGAGTGACAGTGGCGAGGCACCACGTGAAGAGGGCACACTAACACACAGAGCTAATTCCCAAGACAGCCAACAAGAGGTGCCAGAGTGGTGAGTGAATCCCGTCACATCAGGATATAAGTCATCTATTAAGACACGTCTAGACCAGGAAAAAAGGGAATGTTTAAAAATGTGTTAGCTAACACAGTTCAACTAACATGCATCTGACCACTAATGTTGATAGATTTTAAAGATGTTAAATCCTGTTAGTTGGTTGAGGTCAACCCTAGGCTCATTCTAGGGTTAACCATGAGTGGCTAACATATTTTTAAAGGTGTATAAAACCTGTCTGCATTGATGTTTTAACTTTATTTATTTTCCTAGTCTAGACAGCGACAGCAAGTAGATAATTAAATTAACCATAGTTACGCTACATTTAGAAATTAAATCCACCCATACAGGCTGTATACTATTTTCAATATGCCTAACTTAACTGATCACTTTTGAAATAGTTTGACTCTGTCTTTTTCTGGACCATTCACTGTGAACAATCTGTTCAAAATAAAACAGAAGAGCAATAAAGAAACTACAACAAAACCAATCTCACTTTGAAGATCTGAACCCTTATTAATGTGAGGAAGTGCCTCAGTTCAGGCAGTTAGGTGAAATGCACACTGGAAAGAAGTCTGTGAAGAAGATTGTCCATTTGTGTAAATCAGCAGAGCTCCATTGAAGTAAGTGGATCTGCAACAATTTACACCAGCTCAGATTTGACCCAATATCTGCTGCAGACTTTTGTACTGGAGATGAGGGATAGAGAGAGATGATGCGGAGGAGAAATGTTTGCACAGAAATTTCCAACACGATCTTTATATTTACATGTTGAAGACAAATATCTTAGAGAAAAATAAGAACTTTCACTGGTGAAGTGTGCATATAATTTGATATTGTCTCTACTGGAGAACACTGCACTCTTAGTAAAAAAAAGGTGTGTATTTTTGAGACACAATACCTGCTCAGACATTTTACATTTATCTTCATGGTGATTCATTAGAATGATATGGGATTTCCAAGGGAAGTGAGATTTGCAGTTGAAATAACATTTTCCTACTGGCTTGTCCACCTCTCCAACGGAAGTGAGAGGAAGAGCTTCTGTATTTATGTTTAGCCTATCTTTCTGTTGCATGTTGAACAAGTGTCTGGAAAATAGTTGCACACCAAGCTTAACACAGGAGAAGCACTACTTTTCATGCCATTGTACCCTTCAAATGACAAAGCCGCTGCTGGATGTACAATGGAGATGCTGGAGGAGTTCAGCAGAGCAAAGCATGCCTAACTAACATAAGGCAGTGGTGATGGAAGTATCAAAAATGGCTTGGGACCTATGGCTGCAACCGGAACTCCAGTCCTCTCTATAAAACTAATCGATTACCAAAGCTATGTTCTAACGAGGACTGAAATGACTTTCTGCTCATGTCATGTTACCAGGAGAGCGCAGGCAGAAGGGCGATATACAATCATTAGAAAAGTAACGATTGATTAATCAATCGATCCTCATGACCTGCTTGCACACATAACCAAGAATGGGAAAGGGCAATGGAGATGGTGAAGATGAATGATTGTCATTGTGGCCTGGATCACAGTTGACTCTTTGTGAAAGTTACCTAGTGCCACAGTGAACAAGGGAGAGCATCTCAGGGCAGCATGAACATGCTGGATGAGGCAACCAAAAGACAGCCATATGGGAAAGTGGGGCCATGTATTAATATTTGTCATGGTAGGATTCTTTGTAAAGGCCATAGGCCACATCCTCACCTGCTGCAAATTGGTGTGAACATTGTTTTGTTCCTTGTAGCCATATTACAACTATTATAAAACCGCCATAACAATGATGGTCATCAACTGTTCTTTACCTGCAGTGTTGAGAGGGTCTCTAAGAGCCATAACTTGGCAAGAGGTAGTGGTGATCCTGATTCAACAGCATCCCAGTGCTGTACATTTCCGATTATGAATATAGGAACCTAATCTAAGTAGTATTAGTAACAAAGAGAGGCCTTCTGGTCCAAAATGTCCGCCTAATAGTCTATACATATTTTTAGTCTATTCACTGCTTAAATGAGCATTGTTAATGTTGAGCATCACCACACTAATGTTTAGCTGCCTCGGAAATCACTGGGATTCACAAAGCCTGAATTAAGTGCCTAGGCTTCCTATACAATGAATGGGGAGAGATACACAAAAGCCAACATGCAAGGTGGCTCCCTGCCTAAACTAGGCAATGGGATTTGCCCAGGTGAGGGGTGTGTGTCTTAAGACCTGATTTTCTCAGGGAGTTCAGTGCCTAAGACCCGGCTGTAGGGAGGCACCTTCTCCGCTATCGATTCACAACTGCAATTCCTTTCTTGGCATTAGGCGCCTATGCCATTTTAGCAAGGAGGTAGGTTAGGGGTGGGAGGAGGACGACAATGACCTCACTTACAACTTTTAGCCCAGTATTAGGGTACTCACCTAGGATGTGAGACCCCCCCCCAGTTCAAGGCCCCCCTTCACCTAAGGGGGAAATGGGATTTGAACAGGAAGCTGTGACCTCTCAAGAATATGCCCTAGCTACTGAGCTATGGACTGTTGTGCGGTTGGGCTCACTGTGTCTGCTATTGAAGCTGTTCCATTCTGAAAGAATCATTTGGGAGAGAGAGCAAGAGCATGAGCACAAGTATGGCACTGCAGCCTGGTGGTTGGAGCATTTACCCAGTATATGGAAGACCCAGGATCTGCTCCCCTCGCTCCAATGAGCGGGACTTGAACCAGGGATCTCCTATGTGCCAGGTGAATACCATAACCATTTGATTAAAAGTTATGAGAGAGCACCTGCTTGCTTGCTTATAAAGGCCCAATCCAGTAGGCAAACTTTAAGCATGCTTTTCAGATTAGGCTTCCTCCCCAGGTGAGTTAAGTGGAGAAATACCTATCTTTCCCTGGTTTGTGCATTACTTTTGGGGCTTAGGTGTCCATATGCCTAAGTGAGACTGCAGTGTGCAGAGGAAGAAACATAGGCACCTAGGGAATTTTTACTGCAAAAATATAGATGCTGAGTGAGTTTAGGCACCTACGGGTTCAGCGGTAGCTGAGCAGGGCTCTTGTGAATCCCAGTGGGCCCTGATGCTGGGATTGAGGTGACTAATATGGCAGTTAAGTGCCTGAGTCCTTTTGTGACTCTAGCCCTATGTTTAGTTTTCCCTTCTCTGAAATAGGGATTATAATACTTACACAAGTGCATTGTGAAGATTTAATTACGTAACAATATATAAGGAGTTATTAATATTGTCTGTAAACTACTAATGTTTATTAAGGGTCCAGTGACCAAATTGCTCTTTGAGGTCTTCAAGCTGTTTAAGTAGGGAATATATATGGTACAAAATGAGAGGGAGTTATAGATTATCCTGTAATAAGGACTAGCCACTTCCTGCTCTCATATTAGTGTAAAACCAGAGTAACTCCACTAAAAACTATGGACCAAATTCTCATATGATATAAATAGGCAAACTCTAATAACTTCCGTTGAACTGCACCCATTTAGATCAGCTGGAGATCTGGTTCAAAGGAGTTCCTGGATCTGACTCATTACTCTTTTGTCAAAGGTACAATATATTAGATAAATCGTTATACTTCTTTCCCTCAGAGAATGAAATGCCATCCTTCATGAGCTTCCATAAGCACAGAGATTTAAAAAATGAAACCTATACTTAAGGCCTCAATAACTCCTTAAGATAGTGTACAGCACTTAAAATTCTAACAGCTAGTCTCAAGAATCCTCCTTATATTAGTGAGCAATAATTAAGCATTTAAACTACACATACAGACCATCCATTGTGAGAATAGTACACCAGAGGTTTTTGTGGAAAGATTTTCAGATATAGGTGGCTGGAATCATCCCCCATCTCTGCAAAAACAGCAGAGTAAGACTTTAGAGATTTCAGTAACTATTAAGTTTCCTTCAGTGGTGGTCTTCAGAATGTCAGAACTCCCTGACCTGAGTTGAAAGCTGAGATGGTTGAGGCTGGACACACAAAGGGATGGTTCTTCCATGCAGTAGACAAAAGACTGGTGTCCTCCCTCTGGCTTTTTCACTCAGAAACTGAAGCAGTTCATATTTCAAGAAGTATGTCCTACTGGATTAAAACCATTCCACTTTGGAGCCACATGAGCAACAGACTGAGGTTTACATGCCCAAAGAGTTCTGAGCGGGTTTCCCCCTCCCCCTCTTTAATTCCAGCCGTGCACATATAGAGGTCAGTGGGGCCACCACTACTTGAAGAAATGGCTTAGTTCCAAAGTGTGCATAGTTCAAGAAGCTACATTTTTGCAAGAGGCCCATAAGAAGCCTGCTTGCTGTCAGAAACTGCCACTGCATACATTTCAGCCTGTTTTTATATCTTTGTCTGTAATTCCCAGAAAGGAATGGTAATTAGCCATAACAATAACACCCAGCAAATGATGTCTCCCACAGAGGAAAACAATCTGGACAAAGTCCTGATAACATCCATGTCAGGTCATTCTCAAGGCCTCTAGCTCGACTCCAGTACAGCACAGAATTTCCCTAGCATGGATCTTTTATTTAGGCATCTATTTTGTGAAGCAATATTGATTTTTATTTTTTTTTTTTTGAGGTTTCTCTCTAACACAGAGTTCCAGGCTTAAAAGAAAAATCCTCATGGAAGCAAACCAAAATACAGTGGGTTTTTTTAAAAATGTTATTGTTGAAACATAAAATATAAGAATGCCCTGGAAGGGAAGTTGTCATTTTAAATCACATTTTCTAAAATCACATTTATGCAGGGCTTTCAGCATATTCAGCCATGCTTCAGAATGGCTAAAACTTGGATATGGCTGAACCAGTTTCTAACTCCGTTTAGCTGGGCAGTACAGAGAGAGACAACATATATAACTAGGTTAAAAAAAACATGTCTTTAATTTGCGTATTCTGCTACAGAATAAAAGTGACAAGGTGGGGAGGTAATAGCTTTTACTGAACCATCTTCTGCTGGTAAGGGAGACAAGCTTTTACACATTTCTTCTTCAGCTCTATGTAAACTCGAAAGCTTGTCTCTTGCACCAGCAGAAGTTGGTCCAGTAAAAGGTATTACCTCCCCCACTTTGTCTCTCTAATATCCTGGGGCCAACACAGCTACAACAACACTGCATAGTGAACAGAAGTGACTCTTGGAATTGCAAGCAGCCTTGCAAGCATCTACCATGCTTGTACCATACCTCCACATGCAGTAGTTCCTGCAGTAGTGCACAAGCATTGCCAAGTCTGTTGTGGTAACACTTGCTCAGAGCAAGGCTTACCTCCATTGGATCATCAGATCATTCTGTGCCCGTGCACAGACAGTGAGGTAATTGAAGCAGCCCTGTTGAAAGGGATCCTCCCAGCACACCCCACAAATGGTCCTGCAACCCTTCAACAATTATTCTGTGCAATTTGCAACATTCCTTTACCTATTATTTTCTGTCTTTGAGTAACTCCAGCCTGTAATTTCACAGGATAGGTATCCACAATGCAGAGAGAGTGCTGTATGTGGACGTGCCAAAAAGATTTAAACTAGCCGCCAGGTCTAGTATGGATGCACTTCCCACTACAGGTCACAGTGGTTCAAATAATGATGAAATTCTCTGCTGTAGAAAACGCACTGAAGTGACTTATTTGTATTGTGCAGTGGGAGAGTCAAGTCCTTGGGATAACATACATTATTAAGGTTTCAGAGTAGCAGCCGTGTTAGTCTGTAACCGCAAAAAGAACAGGAGTACTTGTGGCACCTTAGAGACTAACCAATTTATTTGAGCATGAGCTTTCTGATGAAGTGAACTCTAGCTCACGAAAGCTTATGCTCAAATAAGTTGGTTAGTCTCTAAGGTGCCACAAGTCCTCCTATACATAATTAACCCTGTAACAACAGTTTGGTTTCATCCGTGCTGGTCTGCCAAACTTTGTTAGAACCCTGTTGGGACACAACCATGTTTGAAGCATGCTTAAGTATTATTGTTAAATGTAGCTGCCAGCACCGTGTAGACAGGCCTAAGTTGCAAATGCCAAACTTCAATAGTTAGTGAACATTATGGAGCTTTTTTTAATGTGCATTAATTATCACTGGCAAAAATAGTTGCCACGGTGGATCGTCTGTTAATGGATGTGTGCTGACAAGTCTGGCCGACTGACAGTTGATAAACAGGAGCTTGGAGGTCAAGGTAAAATGGTGAGTCAACACCAGAGCTGGAAAAATTATAGAGTTCAGCGGTTGTGCAGAAAAAATGAAATTAGTCAAAACCTAACTGTATGTGATGACAGAGTGCTTTTCTCACTACTCTCTGGTGACATGACACCTCGTTCTAGGGGAAACCAGAATACTTAATCGTCATAGGCATACTAACCCTAAAATATATTGAACTTTTAATTATGCCTGTGGTGAAGGATGAGTAATAGGTATTTTTGCGGACACAATGCTCCCGCTTGGTATTTACTATTGAAGACAAACTGCATTTAGGAATTTTCAGAAGTGAGGTGAGGATTCTGAATGAAAACACCGTATTGCAACCTCTATCATATTGACTGATGTGCATTAAAGCTTTAGCTTCTTGTCATTTCCATCACTATCCATATAAGAAACTCTGTATTATGGATGAGGTTTTAGGGATCTGCATTTACAAATTAATACTATCCAAACACAGTAAATTGTAAACTTCAAAACATTATATTTTTATGAGAAAATCGTTTAGGTGAGCAAGCTCATGTTTTGGGAATAGAAAGCGTGGGGGGAAAGCTGAAATAGAATATTACATTATCAGACTGTCAATCTGGAACTTTTCACAAGCACTAAATTAACATGAAAATCACTTGCTGATTTGATATTTCTAACTGGTGTACCTCATAAATTGAATCTTCTCCTACAGGGTGAGTTTGGGTACTCTGTCCACTGTCTAGCAGTGATAGAAATGCTAAAGCTGGAACTCTGAGAATATAGTACTTTTATTTCCTAGTTTGAGAATAGTTATAGAGCTGGATCATAGGACTGTACCATTAAGGGTGATACTTCTTATGAGCTTATAGAATCATAGGACTGGAAGGGACCTCGAGAGGTCATCTAGTCCAGTCTCCTGTATTCCAGGCAGGACTAAGTATTATCTAGACCATCCCTGACAGGTGTTTGTCTAACCTGCTCTTAAAAATTTCCAGTGATGGAGATTTCATAACCTCCCTGGACAATTTATTCCAGTGCTTAACCACCCTGACAGTTAGGAAGTCTTTCCTAATGTCCAACCTAAACCTCCCTAGCTGCATTTTAAGCCTATTGCTTTTTGTCCTATCCAAGTTGAGAACAATTTTTCTCCCTCCTCCTCAGTCTTCTCTTTTTCACACTAAACAAACCCAATTTTTTCAAACTTCCCTCAGAGGTCATGTTTTCTAGACCTTTAATCATTTTTGTTACTCTTCTCTGGACTTTCTCCAATTTGTCCACATCTTTCCTGAAATGTGGCACCCAGAACTGGACACAATACTCCAGTTGAGGCCATATCAGCACAGAGTACAGCGGAAGAATTATTTCTTATGTCTTGCTTACAACACTCCTGCTAGTACGTCACAGAATGATGTTTTTTTTTGTTTTTTTTTTTGTAACAGCATTACACTGTTGACTCATAATTAGCTTGTGATCCACTATGACCTCCAGATCCCTTTCTGCAGTACTCCTTCCTATACAGTCATTTCCTATTTTTGTATGTGTGCAACTGATTGTTCCTTCCTGAGAGGAGTACTTTGCATTTGTCTTTATTGACTTTCATCCTACTTACTTCAGACCATTTCTCCAGTTTGTCAGGATCATTTTGAATTTTAATCGTATCCTCCAAAGCACTTGCAACCCCTCCCAGTCTAGTATCATTCACAGACTTTATAAGTGTACTCTCTATGCCATTATCTAAATCATTGATGAAGATATTGAACAGAACTGGACCCAGAACTGATGCCTGTGGGACCCCACTCGATATGTCCTTCCAGCTTGACTGTGAACCACTGATAACTGCTCTCTGGGAACAGTTTGCAACAGTTATGCACCCGCATATGGGTCAGATATCTCCTCAATCAGCTCCTTGATATGCCTATGAAAATAGGTATGTGAATTTTGTGCCTGTGAAAGGAAGCTGCTAGTCTGTCTATCTACAGAAGATATGTAAAAGAGAGAGGACAGCATGGCGCAATTGCCACGGAACTCTGATTTGAAGAGACTGGGCCCAATTCTTGGGACCACTTAGGTGCTTTTTGCTGCTCCAGCAGTGGAAAAAAATGGGGCCACCAGCTTCTAAAGGATTTCCCCATGTAGTTGTGAAAGGGGACCCCCTAGCAATATAGATCCCACATAGCATCACTACACCTCTCCTCTGCCCCCAGAGAAGGGAGCATTCTTAGGAGAAAGGGATAATGGCTTGAGTGTCCATACCCCAGTGCCTTGCAAGTTTGTCTTCTGGGGAAAAGTACAAAAGATAAAAAGCCCCCCAAAAATGGGGGGCAGGGAGAGAAATAACAAGCTCCCCATCTCTCCCCAAGAAGCCAGTATAGAGAAATGATCACAGTTATGTTTAACCACTTACACTGACATAACAATTTTTGTTTTAAATCAGAAATATTTATTATAACTGAAAGTTTATTTACCTCAGAAATTACTCACCATAAAACTAAACATTTTTGATGTACAGCAGTTCTCAGCTTAAGGAAGGCTAGAGGAGACCCTTAGCCTAAATACATGGTCAGTAATTAGAAACTTCATTACATAGCCAGTTTTGTAAAAATTTCCCCACAGGTGCCACAACTGGTTCATATTCACTGGTGCCAGCAAGAGTCTGTGTTCGTGTACACAGGACTCCAGGCAGCCACCAGCATTTTTATTATGCACCTGATCAAAAATCTATTGAAGACAATGGAAAGACTCCCATTGACTTCATAGGGCTCTGGATCAGGCCCTAAATTGGCTATTTCTGCTCAGGAGGCTTTTTGTACCATGCTGCTTAAAGCCCTGGTAGAACCAGAGCGCTGCCTACACTAGTGGGTCCGCTCTTGTAAGTGGAGTGGAGCTAGATGTAGCAATGCTGGGAAATTTCAGCCTAGTGTAAACAAGGTCCAAGAATGAAACCAGAGATGATCAAGGAGGGCTTCTTAGAAATACATTTTGGGGCACTATTCAGTATTGAATCTCTATCATCAAATGATTAAGTATCTATTCAGAATCAGGGGGCAGATTCTCACCTAGTGTAAAATAGTGTAATTTTATTAATTCCAAGCTGCACTGTCACCTGGTCATTACCCTCACATGCGCCCAGTCCAGCCCCTGGAGCAATGCTACCAGTGATTCCCCCTGGCTTTACCTTCCTCTGCAAGTCAGTAGTGTGGGGGAACAGGGGTGGTGGAAAAAGTGCAGTGCCAGTCTGGGTTTTTTTCCCCCCTTGGGGCTCCTCATGTGACTAGAAGGGACAATGGGCAAACCACTCTTGTGAGTTAACTCAGTTTCTGCCACTCCTCCAGCATGGAACGCTGGGCGTGAGGACAGACAGTATGCAGTCCTCCACTCCTTGAGTGTGGTCTTGAGCATTTGGGCAATACAATCTAGTGCATTGCAAAGTAAACTGCACACAACACCCAGTTGCTTTTGAAAGTCTGTTGTCCTATTAACCTTTTTCTGATATAGGTTTTCCCTGTATCTGCCATAAAACTGCACTTCAAGATTCCCCCTGCTTTAAATGTTAACTGTGATTGAACATCCAAGCCAAAAATCCCTGTAGAGAAGTAAGACAGCATAGCTTGATCAATATCAGTCAGAATATTCTGCATATCTGACAGGTTTCAGAGTAACAGCCGTGTTAGTCTGTATTCGCAAAAAGAAAAGGAGTACTTGTGGCACCTTAGAGACTAACCAGTTTATTTGAGCATAAGCTTTCGTGAGCTACAGCTCACTTCATTGGATGTATCTGGTTAGTGAATCCTGTGAGGAAGCAGAATGGTGCATTAAACTTCCTTGGACTAAGCCAGTGTTTGCTGACGAAGGGTACGTCATTCATTCCCTCTGTAAATAAACTGACATTTTACCATCGGGGAAAAACATGAAGAGAGGCATTTGGGCAGAATGTTCCTCTCCATATATATGTTGGTTAAGTTTAGTCTATGACTTGCTTGGAAAAAAAAATCTCCTTTGAGAAATCTCCTGTGAAAAACAAACTTACGTGAGCAGTGTTTTAATTCTGAAATATGTATAAATACTCAGCCTGCAGAACACCAATTACAAATAACTCAATCAAAAAAAGGGTAATCTGTTAAAAACCAAAATACAGATTAGCTATTTACGCATTTAAAACATGTAATCATATTTATGTGGGACATTCTTGCAAATGAGAAGAATATCAAGCTATGACATACGTACCCAACTGCATAAGATTAAATACTTTATCTGAGTTTTCTCTTACCAAAATTAGTAGTGAAATGGTTAACAGTTTTAGCATTTACTTTGTCACAACCAGACTTCATTGCTAGCATCCCGCAGAGATGAATGAAGACAGCTTACTTCTAGTGTTATTGTTTCCATGTGTTTGGCTCCAGACTTAACCCAGCATTCCATTATTTACATTCTAAAGGTTATCTTCACAACCAGAAGGGACAGAAACTTTATGTAAATACATCTATAGCTAAAGAGAGGGAGAAAGAAAGAGGGGCAGGTTAACCCCAAATATATAATCCCTGATTGCCTGAATTAATGTATGAACAACTGTATTAAAAGGTTTCAGAGTAACAGCTGTGTTAGTCTGTATTCACAAAAAGAAAAGGAGCACTTGTGGCACCTTAGAGACTAACCAATTTATTTGAGCATAAGCTGAAGTCCGATGAAGTGAGCTGTAGCTCATGAAAGCTCATGCTCAAATAAATTGGTTAGTCTCTAAGGTGCCACAAGTACTCCTTTTCTTTTTGTATTAAAAGGAATTTTGTTTATACAAAACTCTGAATATCCCAAATGCCCCTCACAACATCTGACTATTCAGATTTAACTTGTACTAGATATGTAGGAAACAATGTAATCAATAGTTGTGGAATGCTCTGTTTTATTAATTTCCAGCATCATAGAACAATAACTGAAGCATCCTGTAACAATAAGTAACAGACTGTACACCAAGGAAAAAAGGAAGAGAAGGAATAACATTTATCCATTGTTTGCAGGGGAGATGTGAACAATTATAATGAATGTAAAAGACAAAGCTGTTAACAGTTAAAGAGAGCACATACAGAGTATAAAAGCACATTGGTCAGTTTCATCTTCACCACATGGGTCTGGCCAGAATCTGTGTTTAGTTTCCTTTTTTCAATAGTAATGGACTACTGAAGTTTCTGGTCAGAGTGCATATAACAAACTAGAAAAGCCTTGTTATTGTACATTACTCAGAGCTTCCTTGGAAACAGGCTGGATGTGGAAACACTTTCTACAATCATTTTTATTAAACTCACTGAAAATTATCCTTCTTTTCTAAATTGCAAGGCTCAAAACAGGAATAAAATATTTTGCTTTACCCTAAGGATTAGTAAGAGTGGCAAACAAAGCATCTCTAGCAACAGATTTACTTCTTTTTTTAAAGCTTTTTGCAGAATCCAATAGCATCTTCCAACACATGCAGTATCATCCTTGATATCCAGACACAACATAGCATGGACTTTTCTACAGTATCCCGCAACAACTCAGTATCTTTCCTCTCTGGATTGTGAGATTTATGGTTTTGAAATTGTTTTATGCAGTTACCATACTACAGTCTCTCTTTTACCAACATCCTTCAAATTGCCTAGGTCTTTGTCTCCATCTTGTCACTTCCCCCCATCTCAAGTACTGTTGATGGACATTGTTTATGGGGCCCAGAAATTCTACAAGGTTTACCTTGAAAAATATCCTTGAAATTCTCCTCTTGGGTAGGAGTGTTAATGGGAAGTAGGGGAGTAGAGGGATGCTGCCTACCAAATACCTGGGAATCTCCAGGGTATGGAACCTCCACTTCGTTGGATGGACTGCCACTCAATCCTGGTAACATGAGCCAATACTGTCAGTGGATAGGCTACCCGCTCCCATGAAAACCCCTCTCAATGAAATACAAGGCTGATTTAGACAGTGAAGCCAAATCTTACAGACACAGCTAGGACCTATTCTGGTTAAAACATTCCTGCACTGTTTTCTGGTTGTGCTCCAGTGCCTTGAGTTATACTGGAGCATGTCGCAGGTTCCTCCTCCTATAAAGAAGAAAACCTCCATAAACTCTTCTCCTAATTCTCTCCACAAATGCATACCCCAGTTCTGGAGAAAAAGTTGTTTTTAACTTAAAAAATTGAATTTTTCATTTAAAAAAATGTCAGTGTTACACCTTTTTTCAAAAAACATGTCAAAAAAATTGTCAAAACTAACCCTGTCCTGCAAAAAGTCCCTGTTTTGACAAATGGGCATTTTCCAGAGAAAAAAAGTTTTGTCAAAAAATCCTGACCAACTCTGGTGGACTGTAGAGCTGGCCAGGCATGGTGGGGAGCAGAGCATCATCAGTCATTCTCCCACAAACGGAATTATATGAGGGATAATATTTCCCAATGCATAAACCCTCCTGAAGCTTCCACCTGGCTACTCCCAACAGGAAAAAGTGACAAAAACTGGCCAGGGGAATGAGGAGATGTTTCAGGCATATGACCTGCATTATTAAAGCTTCAAACCATGGGAACTTTAAGTACAGACATTTGGCTAGGAAGAGGAGAATCATGCAGAGAGAGGCTCCATCCTTCCCACCCTTTGTTCCATCTCCAAAATCCTGCAGAAAGCCTAGGAGTGTCTTCCATGGAATCTAGAAAGCAGGGAAGGGTCACAAATGATTTGGAGTATATGTGTTTATCATATAGCATGATCTTAATAAGCTGGAGAAATAAGCTGAAATCAGTCAAATGTAAAACCATTATAGGCAAATCTAGAGGTATTCACAAAGGAAGGAATAGTCAAATGCACAAGGGTCAAAAGAAGGTGAGTACTGTATCATATGGAAGGATCTGGCATTATAGTGGATAACTGATTAAATGATCCTCAGTGGAGTTGTACTGGAAAGAAAAGTTTCATCTGGTACCTTAACTGTAAGTCAGTAGTGTAACCCGGTTGCATATGAGGCAAACTCTACATTACATTTTGGCTGTGTTAATAGGAACATCTATTATTCACTTATGTGGCACTGGTCAGACCTGAAGTAGTGTGCTACATTCAGCTTTGTACACAAACTTTTAAAAATGATATTAACTATTTAGACACAAATTCAGAAGAAAGAGGGGAGGGGAAGAAAAATAAATAAATTGGGAACTTTTAAAAGTTTACCAGTGAAGAAACTTTAAGCGAACTGGATGGGTTCAGTCTAAAGAAAGGAAGACTGGAGGGAAATATAACTTATGTAAACATATAAGAGGCTGTTACGGAGATAGTGACTCAATTGTTAAAGTTATATTGTGATTTCCACTTTAAAAAGGCCCTTCTTTTCACAATTTGCTGACTGAATTTAGTCCCCAGACTTACCCTCATAACTCTTGAAGGGTCAATTGAATTCCCTGTGTTTACTAACTTTTTGCAGAAGAAACATTTTTCAATTATTTCATTTTGAAAATTTTCTCTTTTTTTTTGCATAACTTTGGGTTGCTCTAGCTCAGCAGTTCTCAAACTTTTGTACTGGTGACCCCTTTCACATAGTAAGCCTCTGAATGTGACCCCTCCTTATAAATATATAAAAAAGTGTTTTTAATTTAACACCATTATAAATGTTGGAGGCAAAGTGGGGTTTGGGGTGGAGGTTGACAGCTCATGACCCCCCATGTAATAACCTCATGACCCCCTGGGAGGTCCCGACCCCCAGTTTGAGAACCCCTGCTCTAACTACACAATAAAAGCTCCACAAATTCCAACCTTCACATACACAGACATTCTGATAACATCACGCATAAAGGTCACTCTTTTGAAATTTCAAAATTAAATACATACGGCCAAATCCCCATGTAGTGTAAACTGGTATTGACACAACCCTGATTTACACTAGAATACATTCTTTTATTCCTTTATTTGGAGTAGTTTAATTGAATTTTTCTGAGGGAAAAAAACCTGTTCAGAGCCATCAGTGACTTCCATTTTCCAATGCCATCTGCTAGCACAAAGGGCTTAAACAACAATCATCAGGTAAAACTGTACCTCATGCACGAATCATGTACTTCAACACAATACTAATTCAACAGGCCAGACAAATAAAAACATCCACTCCACATTGTTAAAATTATAAGGGTTAGGGTTTTTTTTGGTGGAGATGGAAAGAGGAAGTTTGTGAGCTATCGGTTGTAGAAGAGGATGAGGTAATGTGTAGAAGACAAAATCATGGTTGCAGGTTACAAGGAGTGCTTGAAGACTTAACTACAGATTTTCTTGCTTTTTATGATGGTTTTGGTGGAATATTTGTTTGAGCAACCTTAACTGGTTTTTCATGAATGTTCTTTTTTTTTTTTTTGAACTAGAGAGAGAACAGTCCAAGAGCAAATTGTTCTCATTCATCAATGACAACAAAACAAGAAATAATGAGCTTAAACTGTAGCAGAGAAAAGTAAGTTAAATGTTAAGGGGAAACTTTATAAGAACAGTTACACAATAAGAGAAAGAAAAGGAGTACTTGTGGCACCTTAGAAACTCACGAAAGCTTATGGTCTAATAAATTTGTTAGTCTCTAAGGTGCCACAAGTACTCCTTTTCTTTTTATGGATACAGACTAACACGGCTGCTACTCTGAAACCTGACAATAAGAGAAATTTCCATTGGAAATTGTGGAATCACCTTCATTAGAACAGTAAGGCTTAGACAAGACACCCGTCTATTGAAGATGGTTTAGAAATAATGAAATCATGACCAATGCAATACAGGATGCACTAACTGACCCATCAGGTATCCCTACCAATCCATGTTTTTCTATGTATTTCAACTTGACTGTCCTTGATTGAATGGCCTCCCACAAGGATCAGTATTATCTCAAACATTATTCAATTTATATTCAAATGACCTACCATATACCAGGTCTCGCAAGTTTATTTATGCAGATGATATGCCTCAGGACTCAGTCACACTCCTTTGACATACTTGAGAATGCTCTGAATGCAAATATTGCGGCTATGGTCGATTATTGTCATCCTTGGTGCCTGATACCAAATGGAAGTAAGACTGTATCGGGTGTTTTCCACTTACATCATGCACAAACAGGCAGAGAGCTGAACATAATTCTCAATGGTCAGCGAAAAAGCATGATTCACACCCTGTCTATCTGGCATTACATTGATTAGAATTCTCACATATTGTGACCATCTTACAAGGTCAAAATGTGCAGCCACCTGCTTGGAAAACTGGCTGGAATGACGTGGGATACCAACGCCCAAAAGTTATGCACTTCAGCCTTGGCACTCTGTTATTCAGCTGTGGAATATTCTATATATCTCTACCATATCCTCCCTCAGTTGCCTCTTTTCTAAAATGAATAATCCCAATCTTTTAATCTCTCCTCATATGGAAGCTGTTCCATACTCCCTATCATTTTTGTTTTCCTTCTCTGTACTTTTTCCCGTTCTATATATACATATTTTTTTAAATGGGCAATAAGAATGGCACATAATATTCAAGTTGTGGGTGCACCATGGATTTTATATAATGGCATTATGATATTTTCTGTCTTATTACCAGTCCCTTTCCTAATGGTTCTTAACATTGTGTTAGCTTTTTTGGCTGCCACTGCACATTGAGCAAATGTTTCCAGAGAGCTATCCATGATGACTCTGAGATCTCTTTCTTGAATAGCAACAGCTAATTGAAATCCCATCATTTTGTATGTGTAGTTGGAATTATATTTTCAAATGTGCATTACTTTGCATTTATAAACATTGAATTTCATCTGCCATTTTGTTGCCCAGTCACCCAGTTTAATGAGATCCTTTTGTAACTCTTTGCAGTCAGCTTTAACTTAACTATCTTGAGTAATTTTGTATCATCTGAAAACTTTGCCACCTCACTGTCCATTTTCCCAGAGCATTTATGAATATGTCAAACAACACTGGCTTCAGTACAGATCTTTGGGGGATGGTGCTATTTAACTCTCTCTAATGTGAAAACTGACCATTTATTCCTACGCTTTATTTCCTATCTTTCAACCAGTTTTCATGAGAGGACCTTCCTTCTTATCCCATAACTGCTTACTTTGCTTGAGAGCCTTTGGTGTGGGATCTTGTCAAAGGATTTTGCAAAGTCCACGACTACTAAATCCACTGGATCACCCTTTTCCACATCTTTGTTGGCCCCCTGTGATTGGGTGTTCACCCCCACAGGAGGCAGAGAAGCGTAAATTAGATTGATTAACCTGATAGCCTGCACCTGGGAGAGAGCCAGGGATTGAAAGGTTGATTGATGAAGTAGCCCAACTGATAAGAAACAGGTAGGTCATGAAGTTGGCAGCAGACAAGGATTGCAGTGAGGAATCCTGTAACTACTCTCTGGCCATTAGAGAGGGAAGGAGAGAAACCTATGGGAGAGGGTGTTGGAAAAGGCTCAGGGAAACAGTAGCAAGGTTTAAAATGGTGTAAGGCCTTGGCTGCTGATTAGAGGATCCCTGAACTGGAACGTGGAATAGAGGGTAGGCCAGGATTCCCATAATAGCTACTGGATGAGTGGCACAGTCAAGGCAGTGAAGGGAAGACTGCCCTTTTGTATGGAGAGACTTTGATCTGCTGGATGGGAAGGACTACAGTGACCGAGCCGGAAGGCCAAGCCATGAAGAGAGAGCACCTTGACTCACAGAGAGAGAGAGGTGGTAGGGTGCACAAGCAAGTGACAGAATAGGGCATTGGACTGGAAGGAGCTAATCCTAAGAACAGCCAGGAGGAGGCACTCTAGCAGTGAGTTGACCCCCTTAAACTCTCTCAGAGAATTATAATAGATTGGTGAGGCATGGTTTCCCTCTAGCAATGCTGTATTGACTCATCCCCAACATAGTGTGTTCATCTTTGTCTGATAGGTTTATTCTTTCCTATAGTTTCAACCAATTTGCCTGGTACTGAAGTTAGGCTTACTAACTTGTAATTGCCAGGATCACCTCTGAAGCCTTTTTTTAAAAATCAGGGTCTGACAGGCAACCGCATGGCTCCTGATTGGCTCCTCGCCCCATATAAATCCAAGTGGTGTTCCAGGAAGTATCCAGGTAATAGTGTGGCTCCTCTGTAACTGCCATGACCATTCCTGCTTTATGCTCTTGAGCTCCTGGTTTCAATCTTGCCTTGATTTATACCTTGTCTTCTGAGCTGGACCCTGAAACCTAGCTTTGACTCTGATCTTTTGTATCAACATGTCTTAGAACCAGACTGTGAACTCCTCTGCTGCTCTCAATCTCTGGTTTGACCCTGCTCTGACCATTGGTAATGACTACCCTTTTCAGGATCCTGACAAGTTATGAGTGTAATAGTAATAAAGTAATACTTCTGAAGTTATGTATGAGGGAAATCTTGTTGTATCTCTCATGCCCTTAGGCCCTCCTTTAGACATACATACCAAACAAAAGTATATTCCCAGTGAGATTATGAGCACAATAATCTTGTTTGAGACATTACCTTGCAATTCTGTTGGCTCCCAAGCTTGGAATTAGGTGGCTTGGCAGCGCAGAATCAGCAGAGAAAAAATTGCAGGCTAGATCCTCCTAATGAGCTCAATAGGATATCAGTGAATTTGGACCTTCAGCTCACAAGCTGAGAAGGTCTTTTGCCAAAAAGTATAGGCAAAAAAAGGTTGTATGTGTAGTTATTGGGAGGAAAAATGAGGTGGGGCTGAAATGTGTGTTCATGTACGTGCCTGTGTGTACGTGAACCTTATTAGTAGGGCCTGATTGTGTCTTGGTCTTATATTGGTGTGGGGTAGGGGGTGGCACAAGGAAACTTCCCCCCTGTACAACCCTCGTAAGGGGCAAGCATAATTGCAGCCTCTGAACTGCAAGGGCTTCTCTGTCACTACACCCCTAGGGACCTATGACCTGATGCCCCAAAGAAGACCATGAAGGACAAAGAGGAGGTAGAGCCATAGTCCCTACCCTCTCCATACTGGCCCTTAGAGTAGGAAGGCTGCACAAATGGGCACAGGGAGCACTCCGTAATGGCAGTAGTAGAAGATATGCTGGGGAGCTTGGAGAAGGACTTTGCCTGTCTGAGGGTACATCCATGTTAGGAAAAAAGGTACGTTCTTGCTTTGTATTACTTAACAAGGTAGCTAATGAAGTAAAATCCGAGTGAAGACAAGGCAGTTTGTAATCACCCATGTAAACAGGTTGAGGTAAACATTAGAGGAAGCCTAAGGTTTACCTTCGCCAGCCAGTAACATGTATTAATACTACAATCGTCTTGTCTTCACTTGGATTTTATCTCATATTAGCTAACCTGAGGTAAGAGCATTCCTTTTTACCTAATGAAGACCAGGCCTGAGACTGAATGCCTCTGGTTCTTCTCTGAGATGCTACAGCTTGCCACTACCTCTGGCCTTGTGCTTAATAGGAATGATCTGGCCTAGTATAATTTTCCATCACTTTTTGTTTTGGTAAACAGCTGTCATCCTTTCAACACATATTTTGCAGGTGCTTCTTTTCCATCAGAGTGGCTAACAGAATTCAAAACTCTGGTGAATAGTATGTTGCCACTCTTATGTGTCCTGACATTTATGGGGAAAAACAGTATATTTTAAATTGGAATTCATGTGGCTGCTGATGGTGTGGGGACCTTTCAGTTTAGAGGGAAAGGAACTGCCATGGAAGGGTCAATACTGGGAGCCTTTGCAAACCCCTTCTTCCCCTGTCAGGCCTAGGAAGAAGTCCTCAGGCCTGGGGGAGCAGACAGGAATCTGGTCACACAACCTGTCCCTTGGCCAGGACTTTCAGGGATGGAGTGAGTGTTATGCCTGGTCCATTTATGAAGGGAGGAAAAAACCCTCAACATATGCAGCAGGTCTGATTGGCTGCTTTTTCCCAGGAGTCAGGTAAAGGGAGAAGGCAGCTAATCAAAGGGTATTTCTTCATAAACTGAAGAGTTTTCCTCACTGACTATACAAAGTCTGAAAACCCGCTTTTTACAGGGCCAGTCTCTAGTGCTGACAGCCTTATATGTCCTTGATCCATTTCCCATGGAAATCAATAGTCTTTCCACTGGCTTTAATGAGAGTGGGTTGGGCCCATATTCAGTAGGGAGACCTCTCCTTTGGGTGATGGACACACAGAGCAGGAAGGGTACAAAGGTGCTGTCATGGGGTGTATAAACCCCACACTAATTAACCATGCGTTAACAGGAGCCTGAGCCCAATTAGACTACTTGGTGACACCTGGAGGGGGTGTTAGGCATAATTGGTGATCAAACCCAGTTGGATAGGAACTGGGTCTTCATGAGGGAAGGAGCACAGATAATGGAAAAAAGGCCATGGATGAGACCCAGTAGAGAGATAACTAGCTGTTTCCTCTCTTGGGCTAAAGGGAGTAAAAGCCTGGAGCCAGAACCAGGAGGTCCTGAGCTAGCAGGAAGTCTGAGAGGTGGGGGTAGTGAAGCCTAGGGTCAGAGGCAGGTTGTCCTGAACCAGAGGTAATAAGGCCTAAAAGGCAGTGATGGTAAAGCCTAAGCTGTGTTTAGAATGAAGTCTGAGGGGCTGCAGGGAGACGGGAGAACTCTGCAGTCACTATCTTGGTAGCAGAAACTGGAGAGACTTGTGGGAAAACTGCAAAAAGGGTCCTGCCAGGCAAAGAGGAAACCAACAGAGAGTGGGGTTGTGTGGGGAGGGGTGGTGGAATACCTGAAAGACCCAGGATTGGAGAAAGTTCCTGTGGCTGACCCTGATCCAAGGCAGGAACCAGACCTCTAGGGAGAAGCCCTGGGAGGAGATGATTGTTACAAAGGGTCTGGAGAAAAGGTGTGAAGAATGCCTAACCAGCCACTGGGAAGGTGGCATGAAGCCCCCCTGATGTAGTTGGATAAGGATGATTTAAAACCTGGAGGGAAGGGTGGGAGGATCATGGGGCCAGGAGTTGGAGCTGAAGACCAAATATAAGGATTGGAACTATTTGTTGGACTTCCTGTTACCCTGGAAGGGGTAGAACTAAAACAAGCCCTGACCAGAGGACTGAGTCGCAAAAAGGCCACCACAGAACTAGAGCTACGGTCAATAGGGAGTGCTAGAGAGGAAATACCTGCTATGCCACTCCCAGTCACCGTGGGGCACACCACTCTTCTACAGGTGCCCTTTTCACTCCCCTCATCTTGGGCCAGCCAGCCGTTAGGCCAGATTCTAACAGATTGTGACACTGGCTAACTGTCTCAAGGTGCCATTACAGTAGCAGGGTTTCACCAGGGTTGATCCAGCTGGTCTAAGTCATCTGCCATCGTGACATAAAAGCCACATATGAGGCTCCCCCTAAATGGCGCCATTGGCTGGCTAGACTAGGTGTAATTGCAAATGGGTAATGGGTAATAGAGCACCCCAGCATCTGACCCACTGTGTTTTTTCCGGCTTAGATAACACCTTTTATCTGTAAATTTTTTTAAAGAAAACACCCTCCATTTATAATTTATGCTCTAGTTATTTTTTATGTGAGAAGAACACCGTTATAGCTCCCTTTAGATTTTGTTGCTTATAAATTATAAGTATGCTCTTCACAATAATGGAGTGAAGCCCCTATTACTTTGTGAGCTGTCCATCTTGTATGGAGGGAGACCGTTTGACTGCTTTGGATTGTTAAGCTTTACATAATTACAAATCAGAAAGGTTTGCCCTTCCCCTTCTAGAATGTCCAATGTGGGGAGACTGATAGAGTTAGAACCCAGTGAGCATTTGTGTCAGTAAAGCTGTTAATTTGTTGATTGCTTGTCTCTTATGTACACAGTTTTCAAAGCATCACATAAAATTCCTTTTGCTGTGTTGTGCCCTTCATATCTAAAATGTTAATAAAATTCAATACCTCTCTGGGGAAGGGTAATTACTTCGGTAGATTTTCTGTGTCACAAGACCTAATAACTCATAAGCACATTACTTACTCATCTTAGCATAATGAAAGAATGACAGTATCTACACTTCAAAGGTCAGAGAGAGTTGTATTTTATATATTTACTCGAATCCGTTAGACACTACATTTTACTATTGTACAATAAAAATGTCAATAGTTATATCATCTTTAGCAACAGATCCCATTTTGTTGTTTTTGTTTTCCCTTGTCCTAAGACCGTGATTCACCCTTGCATTCCTGATTTACAAGGATGTAAACTCCATGCAGGGGACATGCCAGACCTCTGGCTTACATTTTCAAAAGTAACTAGTGATTTTCAGTGCCTCCATTTCTGGGGTGCTCAACTTGAGATATGTTAAAGGGGTTTGATTTTCAGAGAATGGTGCTCAGCACTTCTTGAAATTAAGCCCCATAAAATGTCTTAGTTTAGTCTTGTCTTTTCATGCTGTACTCAATTCTGGGGTGGAGGGGCGGAGGGGGAATCTGCTGTTCCATGTGTATAAACCCATTTGCTGAGTGGACATAACTGATAGCAGAAAATAGTTCAGTGTTTTTAAGTGGGGGGGTGGAAAGTGTGGGTTGGGAAAAAACCCATGTATTTAAAAAAGGAACTAAAATCAGTTTCTGCTGATGCTTCCTAATCTGTAGAGACAGAATTATGTGAATTTTCCATACTACAGTTTCACTTCCGCATAGATAGTGTTGTGTGATCAGCACAACAAAAGTTAAAAGCCTTAGTAAAGATTTCTGGATGCTTTATAGACAAGACATTCCCTCTAAGCCTTCATTTAGACAACACTAAAAACAAAAAGGACCCAAAGAATTAAACAGCAATAGAGAGGTCTTATGGCTGTTGTAGTTATCACTGAAAAATATTCCTAATTTATTTTTTTCATAAATGACTCATCATAGAATCATAGACGATTAGGGTTGGAAGAGACCTCAGGAGGCCTCATACATTTTAGGGGTGTTTTTTTAAAAGGTTTTGGTTTATTTGAAAGAAATATGAAGCAATTTTTTTGTCAATTTTGCTGATAAATCAGTATTCTAGACATCCATTGAATCCTTTTGCAATTTGAATGGTGTTTGGTTTATATCATTAGCTTGTTAAGCTATACAGTGTCCAGTCCAATTGTTTTGTTTATAGCAGAACGATAGTGCCACTATAGTCAAGACATCTGTTTAAAGATTAACCGTTCTAAATCCTCTAAAATTGACGTGGAGTTGGATTTCTTTTAAATTTGGAGTGTCACAGGAGGGTGGATGTAAGGTTTAGTGAGCCAAATTTTAAGTCACATGAACTAAGGAGTCCAGAGGAAATAAGCCTGGAAAAATAGCCATTTTAAAAAGTTTCTGGTGGAGATTTTTTTTTTTCTTCTTGGAGCTAAAAAACAAGCTATTGATGTGATGTGGCTCAAAATGGTCTCAACTGGTCAGCACCACTAAATCTTTGAGGGACCCTAATTGAGAACTGCATTTAAGGAAATGTACATTTCCTACAGAGCACATGTGCCAATACAGGAAAAAGGCTAGAGGGTTTCCATTCCTGTCATTTTATATGCTTTAAATTTGACTCTAAAATTCTAATGGTTAATCAGATTGCTTTGAAATTTGGTGTGCCTCATGGGGGCACTCTCCCATCAACTTACCTTACTCTTCTCACCAGGGGTAGAGTACAGGGATCGACTGGAGAGCGATCTGCTGTCGATTTGGTAGGTCTTCACTAGACCCACTAAATTGACTGCCAGTGGATCGATCTCAGAGCGTCGATCCCAGCGGTAGTGTAGACCTGCCCTCACTGTAAGCAATGCGATGTCTACACTGACACTGTCTCAACCTAACTACGTTAACTTAAGTGCCATGCCTCTCATGGAGGTGGAGTTATAAAGTTGGTTTAATGAGAGACTTACATTGGTGGGAGCTACATTTTAGTGTAGACGCTTACAGAGTTAGGTCAACATAAGCTGCCTTACTCTGTAGTGTAGACCAGGCCTGAATCAGAGGCTTGCAGCCCCTCCCCACATATATACACAAACACAAACTGTTTTCTTCCACTGTCTTGTACAGTTAAGTTGTGAGGTACTAATGATTGGATGGATCTCAGGTTTCTGGATGGCCTTGAACTTTAACATAACTAAAGATAAATTAATCACTGACCTCTGCCCACTATGACCACATAAGACAAAAGGAGTTTTGGACTCAGGACATGGAGGTTGGTATAATTTATGAGTAATGAGTGACAATTTTATTTTGGGGGGAATGTAATCGAAGTCCTTGGGAGGGAAATTAGACATGTGAATGCCTTCTTGGAGGAGAGAGGTGTGTGAGGAATAGGAGGAGAGGGGTTTAGGGCTGGAGTGAGGGGAGGAGATTATGGGGAGGGAGATACATAGGTTGGGGGCTCAGGTGAAGGAGCCCTGGCAGCCCCAGCTCTGACAATGCATCCTAACCCCACTGGACTCCACAGCTCTGCTTCTTGAGAAGGGATTTCCTTGATTTTACAAAAGCATTTGATAGTATCCACAGAGAAGCCCTCTAGAAGATTCCAGCAAAGATTGTGAATTGGATAAAAAGCTTTGTGTGAAGAGTTTGTGTGCTGCATCAGGACAGAAAGTGGAGACATGGAGTGGCATTCTATTCCAGCTTCTCTTCTTTGATAGCTGCTTTCAACTACCTGAAAGGGGGTTCCAAAGAGGATGAATCTAGACTGTTCTCAGTGGTAACTGATGACAGAACAAGGAGAAATGGTCTCAAGTTGCAGTGGGGGAGGTTTAGGTTGGATATAAGGAAAAACTTTTTCACTAGGAGGGTGGTGAAACACTGGAATGCGTTACCTAGGGAGGTGGTGGAATCTCCTTCCTTAGAAGTTTTTAAGGTCAGGCTTGACAAAGCCCTGGCTGGGATGATTTAGTTGGGGATTGGTCCTTTTTTGAACAGGGGGTTGGACTAGATGACCTCCTGAGGTCCCTTCCAACCCTGATATTCTGTGATTCTTCATTGTCATAGACTTTGTGATAAGGAAAGGGATGACTGCTACCAAGGACACTGGTATTGTTTGTTTGGGGAAAGAGAGAGGCTGCGAGACTTAGGCCTGATGTACACTTAAAAATTAAATTGACTTACCTGCACTGAGTGAAGTAGCTTTTTTTTTTTTAATCATGCCCTGAATGCTGTAGTGCATTGCATGAGGTGTGTATGATGGATTCCCCCCACACAAGGTGCCACCTGGAACTGGGGTACTACTGAGCCCTCTGACCCAACAGCCTGGGCTCCCTCTCACACTGTGCTGCTGTGACAACCTGCAGACATACTCCTGGTCTTACACTTCTATCAGCATACACACAGGTAGAGACACGCCCAGTTGCAGTTACATGCAGGCTCTCTGACTAACCACTGCACAAACTAACAGTAGAAAGGCAAAAGCCAAGGTAACTCTCAGCTCCCCAGGCATACACCCCTTCTGGAGCATAAACCCAAAATTGTACCATCTGTGTTGCACAGGGAACTGTATAATGTAAGCTCATAGAGTTCATGCCCTCCCCTCAGTGGGGAGAGGAATATGGAACAGCCCATCTGAGCTAAGATTCCCACACACTTCACTCTAAACTCACTGGTTTAGATAAAGCAAAAATAAGTTTATTAACTGCAAAAGATAGATTTTAAGTGATAACAAACAGCTCAAAGTAGATTACCTAGTAAAACAAAAACACAATCTGAGTTTAAGATACTAGAAAGATAGGATATGAATTAGCAAATTCTCACCCTGGCTGATGATACAAGCAGGCTGCAGATTCTTAAGGGACATGCTGCACTTGCTTTAGCTTGGAATCCCCAGGTCTTTCATACACAGGCTAGAAATCCCTTTAATCTGGGTCCAGCTCTTCCCCCAGTTCAGTCTTTGTTCCTCAGGTGTTTCCAGGAGTCTTCTTATGTGGGGAGTGAAGAACAACCCATGATGTCACTCCCTGCCTTATATAGCTCTAGCATAGGGCGGGAACTCTTTGTTTCAAAGTTGGTTCCCAGACTGGTTTCTGGAAAAATACTGACATCCCAAGATGGAATCCAGAATCATGTGGCCTGGTCATATGTCTTTGTAGAGTCATAGTAGCCATTACTTACAAGTTGTCTGGAGTGTTCTCAGGAAGATTCAGCAGGTGGGAAATAAGCTTCTCCTAAGGCATATTGTTTTCCCTAATGGCTCATTACCCTGGATAGGTCCTTCCCAACCAACTATCTACACTGAAAGCATCTTGTCTAATGGGCATTATCCAGGTGTAACTATATTTGAAGTACAGATACATAGTTCATATTTATAACTTTGATACAAAAAAAGATACATTCATACAAATAGGATAATCCTATTCAGAAAATCATAATTTTTCCAATGACCTCTTACATGACTCAACTTGCACAAAAAATGTCATAATTATGCTATAATCATACCCTCATCATCTCACTATGAAGAATATGGGGTGCAGTGTCACAGGGTGTGAGTAGCTAGAACCACCACTGCTCGTAAGGAAATAAGTAGTCCTGGGATAGGAGGGAAGGTCCTCTTGTGGATCAGTAACTGTTTAAAAGACAGGAAAGAAAAGGTAGGAATAAATACACAGTTTTCAGAATGGAGAGAGAGAAATAGTGTTGTCCCCCAGGGATCTGTACTGGGATCAGTGCTGATCAACATTTCCATTAATGATGTGGAAAAGAGGTTCATGGTGAGGTGGCAAAGTTTGCAGATGATAGAAAATTATAAGAGACACAAGATGGGTGAAGTAATATTGTTTATTGGACCAAATTCTGCTGGAGGAAAGTAATAACTGTTGAACTACACAGAACTCTTCTTCTGGTCTAGGGAAGGAAGCGGGGAAGTAACCCTGAAGAACTTTGTGTAGCTCGAAACCTTGTACATTCCACCAGCTGAAGTTGGTCCAATAAATGTTACCTCACCTACCTTGTCTCTCTCATATCCTGGGACCAATATGGCTACACTAACTGCAAAAAAATGTTATTTAAGATATTTAAATTGAAATCTGACTGTGAAGAGTTACAGGGAGATCTTACAAAACTGGATGACTGGGCAACAAAATGGCAGATGAAATTCAACATTGATCAGTGCAAAGTAATGTACAATGGAAAAATTAATCCCAACTACCCATTCATAATCATAGAATTGTAGGACAGGAAGGGATCTTGAGAGGTCATCTAATCCAGTCCCCTGCACTTAAGGCAGGACTAAGTATTATCTAGACCAGAGTTTCCCAAACTTGGGACACCACTTGTTCAGGGAAAGCCACTGGTGGGCCCGGCTGGTTTGTTTACCTGCTGCACCCACAGGTTCGGCCGATCGTGGTTCGCTGTGCCTGGCCAATGGGGGCTGCGGGAAGTGGCGGCCAGTATGTCCCTCGGCCCGCGCCACTTCTAGTAGCCCCCATTGGCCGGGCACAGCGAACCGTGGCCAGTGGGAGCCGCGATCAGCTGAACCTGCAGATGCAGCAGGTAAACAAACTGGCCGGGCCCACCAGGGGCTTTCCCTGCACAAGCGGCGTCCCAAGTTTGGGAAACACTGATCTAGACCATCCCTGAACAGGTGTTTGTCTAACCGCTCTTAAAAATCTCCAGTGATGGAGATTCCACAGCCACCCTGGACAATTCCACCCTGACAGGAAGTTTTTCCTAATGTCCAAACTAAACTGTCCTTGCTGTAATTTAAGTCCATTGTTCTTGTCCTATACTCAGAGGTTAGGGAGAATAATTTTTCTCCCTCCTCCTTGTAACAACCTTTATGGAATACTTGAAAACTCTTATAATGTCCCCTCTCAGTCTTCTCTTCTCCAGACTAAACAAACCCAATTTTTTCAATCTTCCCTCATAGGTCATGTTTTCTAAACCTTTAATCATTTTTGTTGCTATTCTCTGGACTTTCTCCAATTTGAAATGTGGTGTCCAGAATGGGACACAATACTCCAGTTGAGGCCATATCAGCACAGAGTAGAGCAAAAGAATTTCTTCTTATATCTTGCTTACAACGCTCCTGCTAATACATCCCAGAATTATGTTTGTTTTTTTTGCTACCGTATTACACTGTTGACTGATATTTAGCTTGTGATCCATTATGACCTCCAGATCCCTTTCTGTGGTACTCCTTCCTTGGCAGTCATTTCCCAAATTGTATGTGTGTAACTGATTGTTTGTTCTTTCCTAAGAGGAATACTTTGCATTTGTCTTTATTGAATTTCATCCTACTTACTTCAGACCATTTCTCCAGTTTGTCCAGATCATTTTGAATTTTAATCCTATCTTCCAAAGCACTTGCAACCCCTTCCAGTTTGGTATCATCCACAAACTTTGTAAGTATATTCTCCATGCCATTATCTAAACCACTGATGAAGATTTTGAACAGAACTGATCCCTGTGGGACCCGACTCGTTATGTCCTTCCAGTATGACTGTGAACCACTGATAACTACTGGGGATGGCTTTCCAACCAGTTATGCACCCACCTTATAGTAGCTCCATCTAGGTTGTATTTCCCTAGTTTGTTTATGAAAAGGTCATGCGAGATAGTATCAAAAGCCTTACTAAAGTCCAGATAAACCACATCTATCAATTCCCCTTCTATCCACAAGTCTTGTTACCCTATCAAAGATGGCTATTAGGTTGGTTTGACGTGATTTGTTCTTGACAAATGATGAATTATGAATTAACTGTTACTGTTACCACTCAGGAAAGAAATCTTGGAGTCATCATGGATATTTCTCTGAAAACTTCAGCTCAATGCTCAGCAGGAGTCCAGAAAAAGCTACCAAAGGTTAGGAACCACTAGGAATGGGACAGAAAATATTAATATGCCACTATATAAATGCATAGTGTGCCCACTCTTTGGATCCTGTGTGCAGTTCTGGTCATCCTGTCTCTAAAAGGATATAGGGGAACTGGAAAAGGTTCAGAGAAGGGCAACAAAGATGATCCAGGGTGTGGAACAGCTTCCGCACAAGGAGAAACTAAAAAGATTAGGGCTGTTCATCTTAGAAAAGAGATGGCTGGGGTGGGGGAAGGGATGTGACATAGGGCTGTAAAATCATGACTGGTGTGGGAAAAGTAGAGAAGGGTTTACCTTTTCCCACAATAGGAAAATGAGGGGTCACCTGACAAAATTAAAGGCAGCATGTTTAATAAAAACAAGAGGAAGTATTTTTTCTCACACAAAGCACAGTTATCCTTTGGAATTCACTGCCATGGGATGCTGTGATGGCCAAAAGTATGAATGGGATCCAAAAAAAAAAAAAGATAAATTCACAGAAGAGAGAATTCACCGGTTACTAGCCAAAATGGTCAGGGATGCATCTCCATATTTGGGGCAACCCTTCTTCTGAATGTGAGAAGCCAGGAGGGAAATACAGGGTGGATCACTCTAACTAACTGCACTGTTCTGTATAATCCCCAAGAAGCTCCGGTACTGGCCACTGTCAGAGACCGTACTGGGTTAGATGGACCATTGGTCTGACCCAGTATGTCCATTCTTATGTTCTCTCTCATTACTTTAAGTGGAAGCTGGTGTTGGTGAATAAATTAAGAATTCTGATCCACTGAAGAAAGACAGAATTATTGTTATGTGTTCACCCGAACCAGCTAGCTATTCATTTGACCCCCCTGAAAATATAAGCAAATCTATTTCTGTGGCTCAAAGGTGTTTCCTGCTGAATAGCTCAGTGTGGGCAAAATAACCATATGCAAATTTTCATGAGTAATTTTTGCTGACTAAAGTAAATAATTCAAGCATGAAACTAATTATATGAAAATATAAGTGGATGGTTTCCCCTCCCCCCATACTTCAGGAATGGATATTAAGAGGTTTGGAATTGAACAGAGCTGATCCAGTAATGGGAAAACGTGTTTGTTAGCCTCTTTGCTGTATCTAACTTCATCTAAGTTGTGACTGGATTTGGCAGTATTTGTGCTCCTTTGGTTGTTTTGTGTTCATTCAGATGGCCAGGGTCTGTTCATATGAATGTTTGGGCACACTACTTATTCAGCTATGGGGTTTTGTGTGGAAACAATCATGTTTACACAGAGACATAGCTAGCTGTTCAATCCAAAAGTGTAGGCCTGCCCACTGATAAGGATGACAAAACAGAGACCAGTGGATTTTTAATCCATGCACTGAACAGATATAAGTAGTGTGCTATTTTTTTTTTTCGTAGAATGGGTGAATTCACAGCAGCTCCCTCAAACCCAAGGCAAGAGTTCTGACACTCCTGCAATTAATCAAATGTGATGTACAAAGATAATTCTTTGCATCCTTCCCAAATAGGATAGATTATGCATAGGTGACTACTGAATTATTAATTAGGGGAGAACACCAAACTGAGTAGTATACACCCTCCTAGACCTATGGTTATATATGCTGCAGAACACCTAATACAACAGTAAGACAGGTTTCAGCGTAGCAGCCGTGTTAGGTTGTATTTGCAAAAAGAACAGGAGGACTTGTGGGACTAACAAATTTATTTGAGCATAAGCTTTTGTGAGCTACAGCTCACTTCTTCGGATGCATTCAGTGGAAAATACAGTGGGGAGATTGACTTTCTGGCAGACATTTTTGTTTGGATGAAAGACATTTGGTTTGATCTCAACCTGTAAATGACTGAGGTGATATTCATAGCATAAAGAAAAGGAGTACTTGTGGCACCTTAGAGACTAACAAATTTATTTGAGCATAAGCTTTCGTGAGCTACAGCTCACAAAAGCTTATGCTCAAATAAATTTGTTAGTCTCTAAGGTGCCACAAGTACTCCTGGTTTTTTTGCAAATACAGACTAACACGGCTGCTACTCTGAAACCATTCATAGCATAGCGTCAATTCCATCTCTAAAATGAGGATAATAACACTTGCATTCTCCAATACTTTTTTCCATCTTGTCTGTTTAGATTCAGGCTCTGTAGAGCAGGGATTGGCTCTTGCTATGTGCATATTCAATTCCCAGCACAATGGAGCACCAGTCTTGGTCAGGGATTCTACCTGTGACCATATTAAAATAATAAATTATATTAACATTTCATAATAATACTAAAATCAAATTTCTTATCACCAAATTCCGTCTTTTGATGTATGTTTCGGGTTCCTCGTTGTTCCAAGTTAGCTACATGAATGAGCACACCCAAGAACTAAATCTGGCACTATTAGTGGTATGTGTATATGGAACAAGTGGTAAGGTAAATTATGTACAATTACTATTATATCCCCTTTCCTGCACCTCAGTTTAACTTTTGCTGCAGAATTTCTATCCTAACGGGACTTCTTGGAAAGCATAACAGAGTCAGAACTCTGAATGTAGGTGTCAGAGAGTACCACACAATCGCTTAGGATACAAGCATTGACATTTGATGCACACAAATACATTGTAAATAGTATTTGAAATATTTCTAATGTAACTTTTAAAACCACAACCATTAGATAGTAAATCTACTAAGGTTTCTTCCTATACAGAATTCCACAACTTTGTTGCAATTGTTGTACACATTCATGGTTGGCTTTTTAACATCTGCATTACAACATAGTGTTTTAGCATACGGACTAACACAGCTGCTACTTTGAAAACTAACACTTCTGTATTTTATCGAACACATTTAAAGACATTCTTTCGCCTCTCATCTTCTTTCAGAGATGATTTCTTGGTCTGTAATGTGACCTAAAATATAGTATGTCACCTGAATTTCTTCAGGGCTTGAAAGGAAATGACAGCATCTCAGTCAGAAATCTAAGTGCTAGTCTTGTCAGCAAAAGTCTGATGGCTCCTTATAATGCTGGCAACATTCAGCTGTTTAGTTAATATGTGACTTGCTCTCATCAGCCTGTAGTCAGATAAGAAATCTGTAGCCAAAATGTTACAGGTGCCGAGATCCTGCTGACAGCAAACACCTGTCTTGGTCTTGCATTGATTACTCAAGTATATAGAGCTTTCTTCAGCCCCTCTATTTATAGCCTCCTTAGCTGAGCCAATCACAGTTGAAAGGTCTCAGGTTATGATTATGTGAGACGTGCAAAACTGCTTACCCATAATACTCGCCTTCTATAAAGTTTCAGGAAAATTTCAATTGAATGTTTCTGGGACCTTCTGCCTCAGTTGCCCTGATCTGCTCTCTGGGTGTGTGTAGACACACAGATGGTTCAAACCACTTTGAATCACCAGACCAATCTATGCTTCCTCCCCACTGCTGCTCTCCCTTTCTTTAGATATAAAAACAATAAAATGCTGAAGTATAAAGCAGATATGGCTTATCTGGATATAATATGTGGGTAGGTGACAGCCATTTAAATTGCACAGCAATGTGATAAATGTACCTTTGACTACTTCACCTGCCTTTTCCCCTCTAATCCATTTCCCTGGGATTTACTCTTAGATTCCAAACCTAGGAGCAGCTTTAAGCTGCTGCTGGTTATTTTTAAAATCAACCTGCCAGAGAAAAATTTCCTCCTTCCACCAAATGTAGAATTTCCCCTCAGAGAAACAGGCCCAAAATGTTGCCCACATTTTTTGTATATTATATTTTTGCAAAGTCTGTGTAATTCTTCATATATGTGATTTATTTTCAAAGCAAATTCATTCTGTCTTTCTTTTTCTGATGGGGAAAAATGTCTGTCACTTGGGGACTATTAAAAATCCTTGACCTGATATTGTGTCTGCTTTAGGATTTTCAGCTTTGTTAAACAATGTGTATCAAACAGAGCTCTTCATGCTCCCTCTAAAAAAGTGTCCCACTGTTGTGGATAGACAACTCCAACACACTTTGTAGCAAAGCATGCTAAATGCCTCAATGCCTGATAGGCCCAGCCAATCTTGACAATTTTAGGAAAATGCTCTGCCGTTGCTCTCCAATGATATTAACAAAATCAAAATGATTAATATACATCAGCTATCAGCATTTTTACCACTAGAGCAGGCTTAGACAACCTGGTGGTAGAAATGCCATCAGACAGCCTACACTACCATGCCTACCATTGCTAGCATCAGAGGAGCTTTATCTTAGTGGTGCAAGAGTGGTGATGGGAAAATTTCTAAAAATTGTTACTGTGGATAAGACCATTCTGTCAGAGTCCAGCATGGTTTGCTAGAACCAGTGTCTAACTCAGCTAATTGTCTAAATAGGTGGGACCATCATTTTCAATATCACATGATATGGAGCAGCGAGGATAGCTATGTTTGATGCCTGTTATCAGATATGGCTGAAAAGCCTAGTATGGCAACAGCCTAACAAACTAAAGGCCATGTGTGCATAATAAATAGTTGAGAAAGCATTTTCATATTTCTAGGAAGCTTTTACAACAGCTATATATACACACATACAGCGTGATGACTGAGTATTTTGGTGCTCAGCTAGAACCTCAGGGTCATGGGTTTGCATTTCACTTGATCTCACACAGAAAGGCCACCTAGATGCAAATGGGTACCTGATCCATCAGGTTAGGGAGTCAAAGATGGTTCTAGCCACATCGCTCCATTGTGTATCATTGGCTATGGAAACTGAGGTGCCTTAATCATTTCAGCCTGATAAGCCAAATGCAGCTCAAGGATGACTTGATATCTATAACATGAAAAATGCCTTGACAGTATCCTTTTAGAACCCCAAATCATGTTAGATCTTCAGTTTAGTTGTATAGGGTGAGTCGTTGTGTCTGAAGAAGTCCCCAGCAAATTCTGTTGCTTTTTTTATAAATGTGTCAGTTGGAATAGATATTTAAAGCAAGCATGTGTCAGGAAAAGTATAACTTGGACTCACCAGACTAGTTATTACTGTTCACAGCTAAGGGTGAAAATTTTTCAGGGAACCAATTAGGTCCTTAAAACACCTTTTTCATCAGAAAAAAAGAGAGGAAAAATCTCAACTTCCAACATGTTTCAGAGTAGCAGCCATGTTAGTCTGTATTCACAAAAAGAACAGGAGTACTTGTGTCACCTTAGAGACTAACCAATTTATTTGAGCATAAGCTTTCGTGAGCTCTCAACATGTACCTTTTAATACTACAACTTTCAATCAACTGATTGTATCATCATTGGGTAGCTAAAACATTTTTCTAAAAAGGATAGGTTATGGCTCTACATACAAAATAATCTCTCTGAACCAAAATAAACAAAAAACACTGGTCATATTAATTCCTGATTGACAGTGTGTGAAACAGACACGTTTAAAAGTGAAATTTATTTCAGTTGCATTACATCAAAGTGGCCTCATAGTGTCACTAAAGAGCTTTCAATAACATGTGTGTCCCCCTCCCCCTTCATTTTAAGGGTTTCCCCTCAATGGCCAATTCTAATTTAATCTTCTCTGTTTCCATACATTGAGTAACTCTGATGATACAGTCTTTTGGGTCATGGTTCAACCTTTATGAAGATAAGCAGCATTAGGTATGAAAAGAAAGGTGCAAGCCAGTCTCACAGTGCTTAAAAAATGGAAATGGATAGAAGAACCCCCTCTAAATCACAATCAAGCTATAACACAAACAGGAACTGGTGACTTCAACAATAGTAGGAAGTGAAATAGGCTGACCTTTCTGCATTCAGATTGAACGCCATCCAGGGCAGGGATTGTCTGTTCTCTGTGCTTCTGCAGCGTCCAGCAAAATAAGGCCCTACAGTTGATTTGGGCATTTGGGGCACTACAATAATATAGGTATTTTCGAATAATCACTTTTAAGAGAGTGGAGGTGATTGTGCTGGTTTCAGAGCCAACCCTTTCAGATGAGCCAGTGTTCAGTTGCCTTCTACTACCACATCCTCAGCGTTAATCCACTTTAAGAACTGGGGATCTGACTACCATTCACTGATTTATTATCTTCATTTTTAAACTATCTCATCATTACAATGTGAATGTCCCAATGAGTCGACGCAGGATGTAAAAATCTCACTTGCAACTGGTCCGCCCATTACCTCTTTGCATCTCTGCTCCATGCCATGGGAAACGTCTAGCATTTAAGTCTTTCTCCAGTGATACCCTTATTGTTATGATTTGCACTAAGCTGTGAACTTTGAACCAGTTGCTTCTTCTTAAACAGAGTAACACCAGCTACCTGTGCTCCTCATCCCAGCCATGCCACAAATATAAACAACTATATTATTTCTCCTGAAATCCCAGGACCTCTTTGGCATATCCCATATTTAGAGCCATAAATGATGTTTCATGCACTTGGTTGTTCTCGACTATACATGGTAAGTGAATTATAAAGAAGTATTTTATGGGACAAACTTCTAAAGAATTATTTTCAATAGGATCTACATGCCTACATGCCTAAGTATACACCAGGGATCAACAACCTTTGGCATGTGGTGCGGGCCACGGATGTGCTGGCCGCTGCTTCCCACAGCCCCCATTAGCCTGGAGCAGCGAACTGCGGCCAGTGGAAGCTGTGCTCAGCCGAACCTGCGGACGCGGCACGTAAACAAACTGGTCCGGCCCGCCAGGGGGCTTACCCTGGTAGGCCACGTGCCAAAGGTTGCCGATCTCTGGTATACACCTACACAGCAAGAAACCCATGACAGCAGTCTCCGAACCTGGTTCAACTTGAACTAGCACTGCAGAACTCAAAATAGCAGTGTAGAGGTTCTAAGACCCTCCCCCTTCACTGAGTCTCAGAGCCTGGGCCTGAGCCCAAACATCTACACTGCTATTTTTAGCCTTGCTGTGTGAGCCCAAGTCAATTGGCTCAGGCTCTGAGACGTGCACCATGGGTTTGTTGGTTTTTGTTGTTGTTTTTTTCTGCTGTATAGACGTACCCTTAGACCTTTTGAAAAATGAGACTTAGGGTGTGTCTACACTATAGGTGCAACAACAACATAGCTATGGCACTGTAGCAAGCTTATAGTATAGAGACAGCATCCACTGATAGCAGTGGATTTTCATTGTAGGAGTGCCACCTCCCCAGGTGATGGTAGCTAGGTCGACAGAAGCATTCTTCTGTTGAGCTTGCTGTGTCTATACTGGGTGTTGAGTGCAATAGCTATGTCAGCCGAGGTGTGTGGATTTTTCACACCCCTCAGCACCATAGCTATATCACCCTAAATTTTAAGTGTCGACTGAGCCTTCGGCTCTTTAATTAGTTTAGGCATTGCAATGTTGAGCAGAGCAATGCCTAAATCTGGGTGTAAGTGACTATCATAGCTTTGGTATAACATAAGTGTTATGAAGTCAGAAGTCCTTCTTCAAGCTTCTTTAGATTATATCATATTTACTTTGGGGAATCTGAACATCAGACTGGGTAGACTTGAACTCCTTCCTCTTGGACTGGACGGGGTGTTGACGATCCTGCTCTATGTCTTTGGAAAGGTGACTTTCCCTAGCTTTACAATAAAGTTGGTGGGTTCACCTATAATCCTGAATTCTCTCTGCACCGGTAGCATATAGGCAAGAAAGTATATAATTTTGGAGGGATTTTCTAGACATAGTATTTCACAAGGATAGACTCAATTAAATATCAGTGATTTATTAAAATTTAACTTATTCTATGTAAAGTATATCTAACTGCGCCGATAGGCAATTTATATAGGGTTGTTGTTTTTTTAAGATACTGTAGACAGAGGATTTTAGTCTACAGGGTTGTCAAGCACTAAATTCACTTAACACAGGGGAAAATATAGGAGGTATCTGGCAGCGTCTTGCAATCCCAGACACCAGTTCTAACCTTCACCCCTGGTCCCGTTGTAGGAATGAGTGTAAATTTTCAGACATCTCATTTTCCCTTCCAAGTGGCCTTGTAACAGCAGCATTGAAATTGCCCGTTTAATGTCACTGGTTTGGTTGTGTGTGTCACGGGTTTGTCAATTTACTCACATAGAATCATTTTCTCACATATTACATGAATGCCAAAATGCGCTGGTATATATCTATTAACACAAATTTAATTTTTATTTTAGCTCTAGAACTATTTAGGGCGGGATTTTTAAAAACACTCAGCATTGGGCTAATTCTACTCCCATTGAAGTTATTGAGAGAAGAATTAGGCCACAATAAGTGCTTTGGAAAATCCTACCTATAAATTATTATGCATTTATTTGACATTCCATATCCCTTATCTCTAACCAGCATTCAGTAATCTGTGGTGTTAAACAGGCAGAATCTCAAACTGATGAGATGTTAAAATAAAATTCTAGTAATCTGCAGCAGTATCCATAGAAATAGTTTTAAAGGGTTTAGGAAGTGCTCTTTTCTCTATTTTTGCAAGTTTTCCACCTGGACTTTGATTAGGAACTGAACTTGTGTATAGAGTGTTGAAAAGACATAAGAATGGGACCCACTTCCTCTATTCACTAGAGGGGAAAAAACACTCTTGTTCATTTATCTTTTCTAATTTCAATCCCATTGTTATACCACTATGTAAGATTATGGAGACATATCGAGGTGGACTTTATTTGGTGACCAATTTACTCAAAGGGACAGTATTTACCAAAGCTGCTGTAGCAGGCTCCTGAATTGCATAAACTGGTAAAGCAACTGTCTGGTCCAAATTTTTTTCTTAATCTTAGCCAATTTTGGATTTTGCTTCCCCAATGGCTTTCTAATAGGCTTCAAATTAGCATTGTAGGGGAGGCTCTGTGTCTTGTCTTAAAATTGTAGTTTTCCTAGAGAAAAGGTGGTGGCTTCATGCCTAACAAACTATGGTTTCTCTTTTCTACTCCGGTCCTAGCTGCTTAACCAGAGAGAAATCTAGTTTTCTTCAAATACTTCGTGTATGTTGCCCTTTTACCTTTGTGTATCAAAGTGCTCTCTCTTCCAAAGGGAATCCTACTATTAACTGTCAGTCACTAAATGGACTTTTTTCAGAGTAACAGCCATGTTAGTCTGTATTCGCAAAAAGAAAAGGAGTACTTGTGGCACCTTAGAGACTAACCAATTTATTTGAGCAGAAGCTTTCGTAAGCTTTTTTTTTTTTTTGGATTCTTTGACCATGGGATGGTGTTCCATGAAGGAGGAGTGCTGGGCAGAGACGGGCTCCATCTTACGAAGAGAGGGAAGAGCATCTTTGCGAGCAGGCTGGCTAACCTAGTGAGGAGGGCTTTAAACTAGGTTCACCGGGCGAAGGAGACCAAAGCCCTGAGGTAAGTGGGAAAGCGGGATACCGGGAAGAAGCACAGGCAGGAATGTCTGTGAGGGAAGGGCTCCTGCCTCATACTAAGAATGAGGAGTGATCAGCAGGTTATCTCAAGTGCTTATATACGAATGCACAAAGCCTTGGAAACAAGCAGGGAGAACTGGAGGTCCTGGTGATGTCAAGGAATTATGACGTGATTGGAATAACAGAGACTTGGTGGGATAACTCACATGACTGGAGTACTGTCATGGATGGTTATAAACTGTTCAGGAAGGACAGGCAGGGCAGAAAAGGTGGGGGAGTAGTACTGTATGTAAGGGAGCAGTATGACTGCTCAGAGCTCTGGTACGAAACTGCAGAAAAACCTGAGTGTCTCTGGATTAAGTTTAGAAGTGTGAGCAACAAGAGTGATGTAGTGGTGGGAGTCTGCTATTGACCACCGGACCAGGGGGATGAGGTGGATGAGGCTTTCTTTCGGCAGCTCGCGGAAGCTACTAGATCGCATGCCCTGGTTCTCATGGGTTTGACTTTAATTTTCCTGATATCTGCTGGGAGAGCAATACAGCGGTGCATAGACAATCCAGGAAGTTTTTGGAAAGCATAGGGGACAATTTCCTGGTGCAAGTGCTAGAGGAGCCAACTAGGGGGAGAGCTTTTCTTGACCTGCTGCTCACAAACCGGGAAGAATTAGTGGGGGAAGCAAAAGTGGATGGGAATCCGGGAGGCAGTGACCATGAGTTGGTTGAGTTCAGGATCCTGACACAGGGAAGAAAGGTAAACAGCAGGATACGGACCTGGACTTCGACTCCCTCAGGGAACGGATGGGTAGGATCCCCTGGGGGACTAACATGAAGGGGAAAGGAGTCCAGGAGAGCTGGCTGTATTTCAAGGAATCCCTGTTGAGGTTACAGGGACAAACCATCCCGTTGTGTCAAAAGAATAGTAAATATGGCAGGCGACCAGCTTGGCTTAACGGTGAAATCCTAGTGGATCTTAAGCATAAAAAAGAAGCTTACAAGAAGTGGAAGGTTGGACATATGACCAGGGAGGAGTATAAAAATATTGCTCGGGCATGTAGGAATGAAATTAGGAGGGCCAAATCGCACCTGGAGCTGCAGCTAGCGAGAGATGTTAAGAGTAACAAGAAGGGTTTCTTCAGGTATGTTGGCAACAAGAAGAAAGTCAAGGAAAGTGTGGGCCTCTTAATGAATGAGGGAGGCAACCTAGTGACAGAGGATGTGGAAAAAGCTAACATACTCAATGCTTTTTTTGCCTCTGTCTTCACAAACAAGGTCAGCTCCCAGACTGCTGCACTGGGCATCACAACATGGGGAATAGATGGCCAGCACTCTGTGGAGAAAGAGGTGGTTAGGGACTATTTAGAAAAGTTGGACGTGCACAAGTCCATGGGGCCGGACGAGTTGCATCCGAGAGTACTAAAGGAACTGGCGGCTGTGATTGCAGAGCCATTGGCCATTATCTTTGAAAACTCGTGGCGAACGGGGGAAGTCCTGGATGACTGGAAAAAGGCTAATGTAGTGCCAATCTTTAAAAAAGGGAAGAAGGAGGATCCTGGGAACTACAGGCCAGTCAGCCTCACTTCAGTCCCCGGAAAAATCATGGAGCAGGTCCTCAAAGAATCAATCCTGAAGCACTTACATGAGAGGAAAGTGATCAGGAACAGTCAGCATGGATTCACAAAGGGAAGGTCATGCCTGACTAATCTAATCGCCCTCTATGATGAGATTACTGGTTCTGTGGATGAAGGGAAAGCAGTGGATGTATTGTATCTTGACTTTAGCAAAGCTTTTGACACGGTCTCCCACAGTATTCTTGTCAGCAAGTTAAAGAAGTACGGGCTGGATGAATGCACTATAAGGTGGGTAGAAAGTTGGCTAGATTGTCGGGCTCAACGGGTAGTGATCAATGGCTCCATGTCTAGTTGGCAGCCGGTGTCAAGTGGAGTGCCCCAGGGGTCGGTCCTGGGACCGGTTTTGTTCAATATCTTCATAAATGATCTGGAGGATGGTCTGGATTGCACTCTCAGCAAATTTGCGGATGATACTAAACTGGGAGGAGTGGTAGATATGCTGGAGGGCAGGGATAGGATACAGAGGGACCTAGACAAATTGGAGGATTGGGCCAAAAGAAATCTGATGAGGTTCAATAAGGATAAGTGCAGGGTCCTGCACTTAGGACGGAAGAACCCAATGCACAGCTACAGACTAGGGACCGAATGGCTAGGCAGCAGTTCTGCGGAAAAGGACCTAGGGGTGACAGTGGACGAGAAGCTGGATATGAGTCAGCAGTGTGCCCTTGTTGCCAAGAAGGCCAATGGCATTTTGGGATGTATAAGTAGGGGCATAGCGAGCAGATCGAGGGACGTGATCGTCCACCTCTATTCGACATTGGTGAGGCCTCATCTGGAGTACTGTGTCCAGTTTTGGGCCCCACACTACAAGAAGGATGTGGATAAATTGGAGAGAGTTCAGTGAAGGGCAACAAAAATGATTAGGGGTCTGGAACACATGACTTATGAGGAGAGGCTGAGGGAACTGGGATTGTTTAGCCTGCAGAAGAGAAGAATGAGGGGGGATTTGATAGCTGCTTTCAACTACCTGAGAAGTAGTTCCAGAGAGGATGGTTCTAGACTATTCTCAGTGGTGGAAGAGGACAGGACAAGGAGTAATGGTCTCAAGTTGCAGTGGGGGAGGTTTAGGTTGGATATTAGGAAAAACTTTTTCACTAGGAGGGTGGTGAAACACTGGAATGCATTGCCTAGGGAGGTGGTGGAATCTCCTTCCTTAGAAGTTTTTAAGGTCAGGCTTGACAAAGCCTTGGCTGGGATGATTTAATTGGGGATGGGTCCTGCTTTTGAGCTGGGGGTTGGACTAGATGACCTCCTGAGGTCCCTTCCAACCCTGATATTCTATGATTCATTGGATGTATACTGTGGATAATACAGAAGATGTTTTTATACACACAGACCATGAAAAAATGGGTGTTTATCACTACAAAAGGTTTTCTCTCCCCCCACCCCACTCTCCTGCTGGTAATAGCTTATCTAACCTATCCTTGCAACAAAGCCCGTTGCCAACTGTGCCCACATATCTATTCAGGGGACACCATCACAGGGCCTAATAACATCAGCCACACTATCAGAGGCTCGTTCACTGCACATCTACAAATGTGATATATGCCATCATGTGCCAGCAATGCCCCTCTGCCATGTACATTGGTCAAACTGAAGAGTCTCTACGTAAAAGAATAAATGGACACAAATCAGATGTCAAGAATTATAACATTCATAAACCAGTCAGAGAACACTTCAATCTCTCTGGTCACTCGATTTCTGATCTCAAAGTGACTATCCTTCAACAAAAAACTTCGAAAACAGACTCCAATGAGAGACTGCTGAATTGGAATTAATTTGCAAATTGGATACAATTAACTTAGGCTTGAATAGAGACTGGGAATGGTTGATTCATTATAAAAAGTAACCTATTTCCCCTTGTTTATTCCTTCCCCCCCCCCCCACTGTTCCTCAGACGTTCTTGTTAAACCCTGGATTTGTGCTGGAAATGGCCCACCTTGATTATCATACACATTGTAAGGAGAGTGATCACTTTAGATAAGCTATTACCAGCAGGAGAGTGGGGTGGGGGGAGAGAAAAGCTTTTGTAGTGATAAACACCCATTTTTTCATGGTCTGTGTGTATAAAAACATCTTCTGTATTTTCCACAGTATGCATCCGATGAAGTGAGCTGTAGCTCACGAAAGCTTATGCTCAAATAAATTGGTTAGTCTCTAGGGTGCCACAAGTACTCCTTTTCTTTTTAAATGGACTTCGTTTCCTTGGCACTATAAATCACCTTTTCAGAGTATCTTTTCAGTTATCAAATGTAAATGCTTAGGCTGGTCTATGCACAATTTGCACTGAGCTAACTAAATTGGTTTATACTAGCAACAGTCACTGTTTGCAGTTGTCATAAATATAAAGGGAAGGGTAAACCCCTTTGAAATCCCTCCTGGCCAGGGGAAAGCTCCTCTCACCTGTAAAGGGTTAAGAAGCTAAAGGTAACCTCGCTGGCACCTGACCAAAATGACCAATGAGGAGACAAGATACTTTCAAAAGCTGGGAGGAGGGAGAGAAACAAAGGGTCTGTCTGTAGTCGTCTTGGCCGGGGACAGAACAGGAATGGAGTCTTAGAACTTTTAGTAAGTAATCTAGCTAGGTATGTGTTAGATTATGATTTCTTTAAATGGCTGAGAAAAGAATTGTGCTGAATAGAATAACTATTTCTGTCTGTGTATCTTTTTTGTAACTTAAGGTTTTGCCTAGAGGGGTTCTCTATGTTTTTGAATCTAATTACCCTGTAAGATATATACCATCCTGATTTTACAGGGGGGATTTCTTTATTTCTATTTACTTCTATTTTTTATTAAAAGTCTTCTTGTAAAACACTGAATGCTTTTTCATTGTTCTCAGATCCAAGGGTTTGGGTCTGTGGTCACCTATGCAAATTGGTGAGGCTTTTTATCCAACATTTCCCAGGAAAGGGGGAGTGCAAGTGTTGGGAGGATTGTTCATTGTTCTTAAGATCCAAGGGTCTGGGTCTGTAGTCACCTAGGCAAATTGGTGAGGCTTTTTACCAAACCTTGTCCAGGAAGTGGGGTGCAAGGTTTTGGGAAGTATTTTGGGGGGAAGGACGCGTCCAAACAGCTCTTCCCCAGTAACCAGTATTAGTTTGGTGGTGGTAGCGGCCATTCCAAGGATAACGGGGGTAATATTTTGTACCTTGGGGAAGTTTTAACCTAAGCTGGTAAGGATAAGCTTAGGAGGTTTTTCATGCAGGTCCCCACATCTGTACCCTAGAGTTCAGAGTGGGGGAGGAACCTTGACAGCAGTTATTGCAACCTCTGAACTAGCATGACTTTCCTGACCAATGTATTAACATATTTCTTTCCCCCCACACCCCCTCGAAGATCTATGTTATAAAAACTAAGCTATGAACTGTTTTGTCTATGGCATCATTTGGCTAGTACTGTAGTTACCAAAACCAAATCTGGGTTCACACTGGTCTCTACATCCACTCTAGCAACAGCTATTAAACGTGTATTGCTGTCAAGGTGTCTGCTGTAGTGTGAAAAAGGCTTGAAGAAGCTGTACTGATGGGCTCCAAAATGTCACTTTTCTCGCTCTCCTCAGGTGGAGGCTAGGACATACACAGCCACATGAATGAGTGTAAGACACGGAGGAAGAAAATAAAAATCGGTGTGGGATGCCTTCACCCCCCTCAACCACTGTGCAAGAAAAGAAATGGTGCCTGTGTCACTCAGGAGGTCCAAAGAAGAAAAAGAATTTTCTGTTTCCATGTTAGCTCCACTCATACGCAGAGATAGGTGATAACTTAAGTGAGGTCTGGGATACTTACCTAGACACTAATGATATAATAGTTAACCCTGGTAACTTTAATACCTCACCTCTGCAGGTTGCAACCCCTCTCTTGCTAAAACTGTTAAGCTTCCCTCTAGGAAAATTACAGGGAATCTGCATTTCTGAGGCAAAATTGTCATGATCCCCTATATCCATTTTGCCTGAGTAATGATTTGACCTCTTTAAGTTCTATTTAAGTTCAGGGAGCTGATCTTCTATGGATCATGTTTGTGTCTTTGCTATTAAACTACCATGTAGTAAAGTCCTGTTCTGGCCAGTCATGTTATCCCTTAACATGAAGATGGAGTAAAAAATGTATAAATAATACTTATAGGGCCTTCTGTGAGAGGATTTCAAAGCATTCTGAAAAGATTTAAACAACCTTGTTTGTTATCATTATCCACATGTTATCACAGGCACTTTGCGGTAAAGCCTCTTGCTCATTTTCACACCACAAGGATATGCAGACCCAGGAGATGGAAAAACCCAAATCTCCTGACTTCCCAGTTCTGTGCTTTAACAGGCTTCAGGTACTCTTCTGTCCAAACTTTACGTGCCTTTTTATCCTGCAGCAGTACCATACAGATATCTGTGGCTAACTGCTTTGCTTCTTGACCATGAAGAAACAGTTGTCTGGATAAACTCTTCATGAAACAACACAGTGCTAGAGCTGCCTTTTTCAGGTCTTCAAATATGAACAGCCACTGGATATTCATAGTGTAGTGCCACCTTAACTTCTCCAAAGGCTAGCTAATGCAGATATGACACTAACGGCAGCAAAGACCTATGGGTGGTCCAATGATAGCTTACAGGCCAGTTCCATGCAGCCCCCAACCACATCCACCCTCCCCCGTAGTAGATCTGCTCTACAAAATAGTATCCTCCACAGCACATGAGGTCACACTGCATGGAGGATGCCATTTTTTTGAACATGTATTTCTGTATGTGGTCCAGAGGTGCCCCACCATTAACATCTGGCCCATGGGACCAAAAAAGTTGGACCACCTGTAGTAGCTTGTAGCACTACCTCCTAAATTACTTTTTCAACTGAGCTGCATATTCCAACAAGCATGTTGCCATTTGGAGGACTAATAGCTGCAAGAGTTCACACTCATTACTAATTAGCTGAACTCCTTTGAACTGTAGAAGGTGACCAACATATCAACCCTTCTGGCTACAGTTCATTGTAAAAACAACATACTAGTTTCACCTGCTGCCTACTTCATGAAACTAAAATATACTCCATTCTACCTTAGTGAATTAATAGTGGTAAAAAAAAAAAAACCCTAACCTACAGCTAGGCTGCTTCCAACCACTGCATTACTAGTATAGGAAATGCGTAGTACTCAACCTCTTAAAAATTGACTTTCAACCAACATTTGAGTTGTGGGTCTTGAAAGAGGACATTTTGCTCACCCTCCATGTGCAGTGTGTGTTACTGTGCACTTTATTCAGTTACTATTGGTGGGAGATATTAGAAGGGCACCAGTCAAACCTACAGTTGTTTTCTCAAGTTAAGAGCAGGGCTATACAAAATACCTCACTTCAAAAACAAAACCTTTGTTGAACTTAGAATGCTTCTAAATTTTACTTCCAGAACGCCCATTTAGAATAAGCCTGTCATTGAAGTTTTTGCCTTTAAACCGTTCAGAAACAAATCTTCCCCCTCACAAAATGAAGGCATACATTTAAGAGAATGTTTACAACCTGTAGGAGGAGGGTTTTTTAGTGAGGGCTTAAGTGCAACAGCAGAAATATTTATATGGGCATTACTGATTTCCAGAAAACAACTGTATTTGCTTACATAGGAAGATGGATCTACTCTAATGGAGGATATAGCTTAAATTACATTTTTTCTTCCCCCCCCCCATTTTATTTTATGTGAAGTCAAATGAATTAAGTCATTACACTTTCCCATTCATGAATTGAGGGTGAATAAATTAGGAGTTGATACCCAACATGGATCACCTCACTAGAAATGTTGCTATTACGGAGACTTTAAAAAGCAGCTTAGACATGACTTATTAGAATTTGAAGGGGGTTTTGGTAATGAGTTTTAACCATGAGTAAGAAAGCCCCCTCATTTTAATCCAATAATAAATGTAAGGGACTGAATCTTGAAGTCTTTATTCAGGCAAAACTGATTTTAGTAAGAATTTTGCCTAAGGAAAAAGCATTGTGATGTAGCCCAATAGAACTGTTTAACCATTTCAGAACATGGTAAGTTTTACCCATTTCCAACAGCTCTTGCAAGTCTCAAAAGGTATCTAATTTCAAGATTTCAAATGGATTTGAACTGCAATGAAAACAGTTACTGTAGCTATTACTGAAGAGTAATATCAGCATTTCTTACTGAAACACTGCAATTGTTACATACTGTAATAAACTGCTTTCTTCGTAAACAGTTTAAAACATATCTAGTATTGACTATTACTCTGTGAAGGGAACTCAGTGATTTGGTGCTTCCTGATAACTTGACAAGGAAAAAAAAAAAAAAAGGACAGCTCAGACCTTTCTTTTTAAAAAAAAAATCTTGGATTTAAATATAAAGGAATTTATTTAAAAATGACATTGACTATAGGGCCATGACATTTGATGTCTTGAACAGTTTTTTTTTTTTTAAACAACTGTATTATAAAAACCCTGAGTAAAGTGGTTATAAAATGAACACTTCAATTGATGTACTCCAAGAATGACACTGTTGTGGAGGATCTCATTTTACATCCATTTATTTCATCCTGTGGCCATTATAGCATAATATTCAATACATATCTAAAACTATAGAGAAATACCAGGGTGAAGAGAGTACATACAAGCCAAAATTAAAATGGTAGACAGCTGAATAAAAATAAGTATGCATTCAGCAGGAATCCATTGCAGTTAATTCTGTTCTTTTGGGAACAAGGTGCTAATGTGCCATTTTCTCATAAAATGAATCATAATTACTTCCAAAGAAAGCTTCTGCTGAAAATTTTGATAGAAGCAAGTGTAATACTAAACTTTCTCCTAAGTTTATAGGAGAAAGTTTCTTGAATCAATTTCCACCCTCTGAACACCATTACTACTTTACATAAGCCTACTGTTTTATTAAGGCATAACATGCCCTGAGCAATATGTTGGAAATTAGCCAAACAGCCTAACAATTAAAGGCAAGCACCAAGCAACTATTTTTATAGGCAAATTTAGCAATCCCCTTTGTAACTCATTTGTAGTTGGGAGTAACATATTTGAGAAAGATATTGCTTTTAAATGCTGAGCAGACTGCAGGAAAACAAATGTTTTTACGCTACGTATTTCAAACTGGTGGTCTAAAACTAGAAGTAGAAGTGGCATAACAAAACAAATGGACCATTTATTTTCAGTGCCTAACTTTAGGCAACCAGTTTAGAAAAATTTGGCCTAAGACCATATTCTTACACCCTATCCAATATAATCCAAGTCAAACATTAACTTTAAGAGGTAGGAATCGAGTGTGCTGTATACAACTGGTCTTAAACCACGATGGAACCTGGGCAACAGCAATCTTACTATGCCATCATGTTCTCAGATTGGCTTCCAGTCTTTTGTTCAAAAAAGCAGAGGCTGTGAGCCATCTGGAGATATTGCTTATAAATTTCTTCATAATAAAGACTTGGAATATTACTGAATCCAAAATTCTAAACCATTTCTAAAGATAGCATTAATGGCACACAAGATCCTTCTCTATGCAAATTTAAGCCATACTTGCTAGTCCATTTACAGCTATCAGAGGATCCATAAAAGAAACACAACCAAGTTATACATTTTATTCACATTTATTTTTCGCTTTTAGTGTGCTCACAGAAAATTAGAACACCTTAAGCAGGAGTTTAATAGCAATTTTTGTAAGCAAAGTTACATTCCATCTCTAAGTCAAATTGGTCAAAGCTTCTCCAGTATTTACAAAAACATGATAGACAAGATGCTACACAAAAACCATTGCATCTGAAGAGTTTTCCTTTATTTTCAAAGACAACTGGAAAAGAAAGCATTGTCTGCTGTAATCAAAAACATACCACAGTATAAACAGTAACCATTCCACTTATCACAGCTTGATTGAGTTTAAAATTTGTTTTAAAAGGTCCAAGATGACTGCAGTTTTACAAAAATGGGCAGGGTGGAAAGAGTTGCAAACTTCATGTGCTTCTGGATATCAAGATTTGTTTTTATACAATAGTCACAGTTAAAAACACCCTGCTGGTAATACATAATTACACTTTATTAAGGTCATAAACCAGCAATAAACAATAAAGCCTATACAACTTGTATTTCTACTTAATCACTGACTGGTACAGCTAACATGAGATAAGTGAAAAGTTCCTATGGTTTAAATGAATTCCTAAGACTATGATCTTTTTTTTTCTGGGTATTGATTTTTTCCTTTCCTTCTTAGTCAAGACTTGTAGTGTTGTAAACCTTATAGAACATCTGCCTCACAAAATACATTGTAATAACTTTCTTTTAAAAAAGACTAACCCCTTACATTGTTTCTCGTGGCACATTCTCTTGGCAATTATGTGCATCACTAATTCCTCATTGTGGCCCCTATCACTTCATTTGATATCCCTTATTGACCCCACCCATCTCCTTCATATATGGGCATGTCCATAGATTGACAAAGAAAGTTTACATTTTGAATAAAAGATGCAAAGTATGCAAAAACATTAATACTGATGCAAAAAAAAAAAAAAAGGAACAAGGCAGAGGGAGCTGTTTAGTCTCCCCTCTACCTGTTGGAATGGTGGTAACAGAATTATTTGAGATGGGATCTGTGGGGAGAGAAAAAAAAGAGAAAGACATCTTTTAAATCAATCCCTGGTTGTAGACAAGTTCTCCAAAACCAGTACCTGGCACCACTCCAACAAACAAACAGGGGGAGAAAAGTTCTTGGATTATCTCAAAATTGCCATGTTTACTCTGCCAATTCAGCTGGTGGGGCTTCTGGACTAGACTCAGATGGGGTTTCCTGTGTAGGAAGTGCTGCCTCTTCTACTTTGGGTGCCTCTTGTTCAGTTGAGGTGGCCTCAGTTGTAGCACTAGGGGCAGGGGCAGAGGCACCTGGTGCCTCTTCTGGTTTATCCTCAGGCTTTTGCTCTTCAACAGGGTTGGCCTCTTCTCCTGCAGGCTTCTCTGGTGCGGTCTCTTCTGATTTTGCTTCCTGAGA